>NC_091446.1:28600088-29914586 GCF_964237555.1 Oryctolagus cuniculus | reverse complement strand
AATGACACCGATCTAAGATATGATGAAAACACAAGTTGTAGGCTTACAACTACACAATGGAAAACTTGGACATTAAGGATACAGAATGCCTTGCTGATGCAGCAGAATGAAATAATTTAATATAAAACACAGATTTTATCAAGGTCTTTTTATACTTAAGATTCTGACAATCTTCTACATAAGGACATACTTATTCTATATTTCTTGCTTTTCCTTCCTAATAATAGCAGACTACTACCATTTACTTTTTCCTCTGGAGAAAAAAGAGAGGTGCCACTAATAAGACAAAAAAAGCAGCCATGAAAACCACTGTTGTACTAGAATAATTTTAAGAATGATAAAGAGTACTGCTGATAAAGTATAAAAGTGGGGACTGTCCCAGGAAAAAAGGATGTACAGCCATCCTAGATAAATGAATCAAAAATAATTAGTGACAGGTACTATTACTGACTTCATTTAATCTTCAAACACTACTAGAAAAGACAGTTTCCATGATATACAGGAACTGAAACTTGTGAGTCCAATTTATCCCTAAACCCTTACTTTTATCCATTATGGTACCTACCTCTAGAAACACAAAGCATCTATTGGATATTTGTCTGAAATTCAGGAATGACAGGAAAAATAATCTTTATATACCAAAATCAAAGATAATTTCCAAGGGAGACATCAAGAATAAGAATGAGATCTGTGATTTTTTTTTCTTACCTCAGCATAGTGGATGGCCTTTTCTTCCATTTCTTTCCATGCCTTTAGCATTTTTTCTGAAGCTTAAAAAAAAAGTTTAAATTAGTTAATTCAGAAACAGGTATGGCTTTAATTACTAGTTTACCTGTTTTCCTGTCATATCAACATCAAAGATGTGTTATGACTTATCCCCCAAAAAGATACACTGAAGACCTAACTGCTAGTACCTCAAAAGGTGACCTCATTTGGAAATAGGGTTATTTTAGACATAATCAGCTACATTAATATTCAGACTGAAGTAGGGTAGGACTTTAATCCACTATGACTCAGTCTTTAAAAGAAATGACACAGGAATACAGTCATATTTAGGAAGAGTGCCGTGTGACAATGAAGGCAGCTGCCATTAACAAACCAGGGAAATCCAAGGCCTGCTGGCAAACCTCAAGAAGCTGGCAAGAAGCAAGGAAAGATTCTTCCCTAAAGGCTTCAGAGGGAAAAAAGGCCTTACTGATATCTGAATTCTGGACTTTCAGCTTCCAGAACGCTAAGACAATAAATTTTTGTTCTTTTAAGCTTTCCAGTTAGAATAGTTTGTTAAGGAAGTCCTGGGAAACTAATGCAGATGGCTTTCAATTTAAAAAAAAAGCTTTAATATATGAATATGTTTTTTTAAAAAATCAAATACTATAAAAGGATGTAAAAAGAAAAGACTCTTTCTTCTTCTTCCCTTCTATTGTCCATTCTAAGGGATCTTACTATAATGATTGTTTGCTACACGGACACATACTCTATTCCTTTACAAGTGAGACAATCTTTATATTCTTTTTCTTTACTATTTTTCACAATTTAAAAAAATTACAGCCAATTAAAGATCCAAGTGATCTTTTAATATCAGCACATAGATATCTACCTTATTCTTTCTGAACAGGTATACAGTAAGCCTGTGACAAGTCAAAGATATTTCAATGAAATAATTATATTTTGTCATTGATGAGAAGGCCAATAATACACAACTAGAAATAAAACAGCAATTATAGAACCAGCTCTGGGAAGTAATTTATTCACCTAACTGGACACTGCTCATCGCTTATTGTGAGATACACATACCTTGCTCAGGACAAGTACACAAATAGTATCTGTTTCCTAAAAAGGATTTGTTTCATGAAAGGAAACAGAAATACTGGTGGGAATTCCTCCAGTTTATTTGAATTTTAACTGTTTTTTTACATTTCCTTGATACATCTAAAGGAGAAAAGCTTGGAGTCCAATAGTGAAAATATGGAGATTGTGTGTCCACAGTAGATGACTAGAAAGAAACATAACCTTGGAGTTATTTGCAGTATTATTTACAGACAGATAGGAAGCGTAGATTTCCCTGGCTGTGCTGGCCCATTTGGGCTGCTATTAAAAAAATACGTTAGAGGCTGGTGCTGTGGCACAGCGGGTATGGCCACTGCCTGCAGTATCAGCATCCCATATGGGTGCCAGTTCTAGTTCCAGCTGTTCTGCTTCTGATCCAGCTCTCTGCTATGGCCTGGGAAAGCAGTGGAAGATGGCCCAAGTCCTTGGGATGCTACACCTACGTGGGAGACCTGGAAGAAGCTCCTGGCTCCTGGCTTTGGATCGGCGCAGTTCTGGCCGTTGCAACCATTTGGAGAGTGAACCAGCGGATGGAAGACCTCTCTCTCACTCTGACTCTCCTTCTCTCTGTGTAACTCTTTCAAATAAATAAATAAATCTTAAAAAAAATATATAGTAGACCAGGTGGCATAGAAATAACTTTTTTTTCTTACAGTTCTGGAGGCTCTGGAAAGTACAAAATAAAGGTGCTGGCAGATTGGTCTGTTAAGTGCCTGCTTTCCAGTTCACAGTAGTTGTCTGCTCGCTAAGCTCTCACATGGCAGAAGAGACAAGGGGTCTCACTCAGACTTTGTTATAAGGGCTCTTATCTCATAAAGGCTCTATACTCAGGACCTAATCACCTCCCAAAACCCTACCTAATATCACCACACTGGTGATCAGGAATTCAGCACAAGAATTTTGAAGGAACACAAAAACTGGCTAAGAAATCATCCCAGTCTAAATTTTTTTTTTTCTATCTATCAAAAACTGAGACTAGAAATTCAGATTCTTAAATTGCTTCTGTATTATCTTTTCTGGAGCTAAATAATTTTAGTTGCTCAACTAAGGGATTTTAAAAAGAGAACTAACATTTAAAACAAACACGGCTGGGGCCAGCACTGTGGCGTAGCAGTAAGGCCGCCACCTGCAGTCCCTGTGTCCCATATGGATACCGGTTCAAGTCCTGGCTGCTCCACTTCCCATCCTGCTCTCTGCTATGGTTTGGGGAAGCAGTAGAAGATAGTCCAAGACTTTGGGCCCCTGTACCCACGTGGGAGACCTGGAAGAAGCTCCTGGCTCCTGGTTCCTGGCTTCTGCTCAGCACAGCTCTGGCCATTGCAGCCTTTTGGAGAGTGAACCAGCAGTTGAAAGTCCTTTCTCTCTCTCTAGCTCTCTCTCTCTGCTTCTGCCTCTCTATAACTCTGACTTTCAAATAAATAAATAAATCTTTTAAAAAAATAAAACAAACATGGTTTATGATGATCTAAGTTATCCTGGCTTTTGTTCTAATATTCATGTAAATGAAACAACTGGCTTTGAGTCAGGAAGGCAAAACAGTAGACAGCTTCAAGAGACTAGATATTCCTTTCAAATACATTATCTAAACACTTACATATCCCATATGTCATTTGTTCGCTGTATCTCTCCAAGTCAAGCTGAATGCTTTTGTGAAAAAATTCCAATTTAGCTTTCAGTTGCTGTGATGCCGAGATCAAAGTGTTCTTCATTTTTGTCAAGTTAGCATTATATCTAAGAAGGCTTAACCTAAAGCACAGCAAAAGAAAAAAGGTTTTGTACTATATCAGCATTTAAAACACTGGACAAAAATTTAAGAACATAAATTGCTATAAGCCCAAAGCCCAAGTTTCTGTTATCAATTTATGATAAATACCTAATCTCTAAGATAGTCTATGATAAATAATCTCCCTACATAAGGCCTGTTCAGAAACTACTACTCTCGTGCCACTGGAATTGGATTTCAGTCCGTGAGTAAGAATTCTACAAGTCAGGTCTGAAAGTCACATTTCAAATTGGCCCAATATATTAGTACTGCATGAAATATTGATTGGTGAAAACTGGCAATATTAATACTTTAGTATCTGTTGAACATGACATTGTGGTTACAAACTACAGAATCCACTTACATTGCTGCTCTTTGTCCCTGAAAGAGCCTGCTGTAATCTTCCTTCAGCCCAGACACATAGTGCACTGCTTCAGCCCAAACTTTACGTAGCTGTATAACTGGAAGTTGTATTTTGCTGTCCTGTACTATATGCAAGAGAAGAAGACAAGATACTTTTGAGGATTTTTAGAGCACTTGTCATCCTCTATGATTTCCTATGAAAAACTGACAAATTGTTACAGCTCAGAAAAGCCTAGGACACATGACAAATGGTATCCTGGATTGACCATAGAATAGAAAAAAAGATATCAGATGAAACTAAGGAAATCTGAAGTAAGTATAAAGCACAATTAATAATGACATTTTGGTTCAAATGTACCATACTAACATAAGATGTTAATATTAGTGCAAACTGTATGTGTGAGGGAGGGAATTATATGAGAATTCTATACTATCCACTCAATTTTTCTACAAATCTAAAATAATACAAATCTTAAATAAAGCTATTAGTTAAAAAACTAAAATAAAAAAGGAAATATGGGGGAGATGTGGGTGTCTGTCCCAGCTGTTAATTCCCAGTTTGGGATATCCACATCCCTTATTGGAATGCCCGGTTCAAGTAAGGGCTACTGGGGCCAGTGCTGTGGCGCTGTCTGCAATGCCGGCATCCCATATGAGTGCCAGTTTGAGTTTCAGCTCCTCCGCTTCCAATCCAGCTCCCTTCTAATGTACCTGGGAAAGCAGCAGAGGATGGCCAAAGTCCTTGGGCCCCTTCACCCACATGAGAGACCAAGAGGAAGATCCTGGCTCCTGGCTTTGGCCTGGCCCAGCCCTGGTCACTGAGGCTGTTTGGGGAGTGAATCAGTGGTTAGATCTCTCTCCTTTCTCTCTGTCTCTCCCTCTCTCAGTATAACTCTGACTTTCAAATAAATAGATTAATCTTTAAAAAATAAAAAAAGTACCAGCTATTTCATTTCTGATCCAAATTCCTGGTACTACCCATCCTGGGAGGCAGCTAGCAATGGTACAAATACTTGGGTCTGCTGCCCACATGGGAGACCTAAGTGGAGTTCTGGGCTCCTGGCTTCAGTCTGGCCTTAACCTGGTTATTGCAGGCATTTAGGGAGTTACCAAGTGGCTAGAAGGTCTCTCTCCAACTGCCTTTCTGCCTAATAAAATAAAAATAAATATTTAAAATATATGAACAAAAATAAGTAAGTAAGTATGAGGAAGGAGATACTGAATGGAAAGAGACATGAAGAAACTTTCTGAAGTAAAAGAAATGTTCTATACTTTGATTGTAGTTTGAATTACACAGGGATATACATATCAAAAATCAAATTATATAACACGTACAGTTGAAAAGGAAACAAATAAAAGGTGACAAAAGAGGAAACATAATGTATTTTTCAGTTCCCTATGACCACATTTTGTTTTTGATTTTTTTTAATAGATTTATTTATTTACTTGAAAGTCAGAGTTACAGATAGAGGAGAGGCAGAGAGAAAGAGGTCTTCCATCTGCTGGTTCACTCTGCAATTGGCCACAACAACCGGAGCTCTGCCGATCTGAAGCCAGGAGCCAGGAGCTTCTTCTGGGTCTCCCATGTGGGTGCAGGGGCCCAAGGACTTGGACCATTTTCCACTGCTTTCCCGGGCCACAGCAGAGAGCTGGATGAGAAGTGGAGCAGCCAGTACTAGAACTGGTGGGATACGGGATGCTGGTGCTACAGGCAGCGGCCTCACCCACCGCACCACAATGTTGGCCCCGTCCTTGATTTTATAATTTTGTGCATGATTTTAGTTTGCTTAGGCATAAATTGATCAAATGCTTAATTTCTTCAAAAGCAAAGAGTACTTTTCACATTATAAATTGAAACATTTGAGCAGCAAGCAGTATTCACAGGATAAAGCAAATACTTGAATATGCTTAGATAATGAAGGGACAATTTAAATGCAGACTTAGTTAGTAGGAGAACTTCATTCTCCTATCCTCAGGAAAGCAAGTCTTCTCCTAAGGAAGGGATTTGGTAGAGATATAAAATCTACCTTTCAGGGCCAGCATCGTGGCATAGTAGGTTAAGCTTCCACCTGTGGTGCCAGCATCCCATATGAGCTGCTCCACTTCCTATCCATATCCCTGCTAATGTGCCTGGAAAGGTAGCGGAAGATGGCCCAAGTGCTTGGGCCTCTGCATCCATGTGGGGGACCCAGAAGAAATTCTGGGATCCTGGCTTTGGCCTGGTCCAGCCCTAGCCCTTGTGGCCACCTGGGGAATAAACAGGTGGATGGAAGAACTCTCTCTCTCTCTCTGTCTCTCCTCCTTCCTCTATGACTCTTTCAACTAAATAAAAAATAAATCTTTAAAAAAAACACCAAGTACCTTTTACCCTCTGAGCTATATAAATCTTATTTTGCCACATATGGAAACATCAAGTGTGAGAGATAAAAAAACAAAAACACCAAGGGACAATTTCTACTAATCATTTTAAGAGTCAAATCACATTATTTCAAATTAAAATTCAGCTTCTAAATGTACAATATATACTTACCAATATAATTTACACAATCAGATAAACTTCTGGAAGCAAATGGCCCTTCATATACAGTTTTACTTTTATCAAACAAATAAACCATATAGCTATCACAGCCTCTCTGAAAAAGAAACAATTAAAATTCAGCCCAAAGATTCTTGAAAATCCCAAGTTCTCTAAATACTTAAGTATCAGATTTCCTAGTATAAAATGCCAATGAACAAAGTCAATGTGCATTAGCAAACACATCTTACAGAATTAGAGTCTAAACTTTTGTTGAAAGGAAAAGAAACACTTCAGTATGGGCTAAAGTGAAAAACAAACTCAAAAGAGCAAATGCAAAAAGGCATTTACCTATACAATAAAATGATCATTCAATAATAAAAAGGAATGAAGTATAAATACATGCTTCAATCTCAAAAAATAGTATTAAATTAATCAGATACAAGAAACTATACATTATTATATTATTCCATTTGTCTGACATGTTCAGAAAAGAGTTCAGAGTAGCACTGCAGTCTATTGACAGAAGTGGATTTATGGTTGGCTAAAGTAGGCAGAAAGATTAATAACTAATGGTCATTCGGGTGATCACTGACGTCATACATAGAGTGTTAATTGTTAAATTAACAACAGGAATCACTGTGCACTAACTCCCCATGCAGAACGTCTGTCCTCAAAGAGCTGTATTATGAGAGTAAACAGTAAAACTTGTTCTCAAAGATTTATTTTGTTTTAGTGTATAACATGGAGGATATTCTCATATCTTGTGAGTTTTAGTTATGCCTAAGTATCCAACTCCATAGCTTGTTTTCTTAGGTGCTTCCTTATAATTAACGACAGAATTTGTTCTCAGGACCCATTTTTTTTTAATGTATTAAATGGAGGATATTCTTATGATTCATAAAAAATAATTAATGGTCATGAAGGCTCTTATTGAGAAAGAAAGGTTTTTTTTTTTTAATTTATTTTTTTGACAGGCAGAGTGGACAATGAGAGAGAGAGAAAGATCTTCCTTTTGCCGTTGGTTCACCCTCCAATGGCTGCCACGGCTGGTGCGCTGCGGCCAGCGCACCGCGCTGATTCGATGGCAGGAGCCAGGTACTTATCCTGGTCTCCCATGGGGTGCAGGGCCCAAGCACCTGGGTCATCCTCCACTGCACTCCCGGGCCACAGCAGAGAGCTGGCCTGGAAGAGGGGCAACCGGGACAGAATCCGGCGCCCCAACCAGGACTAGAACCCAGTGTGCTGGCGCCGCAGGCAGAGGATTAGCCTAGTGAGCCGCAGCGCCGGCCGAGAAAGAAAGGTTTTCAAACACATTTATGGTGACAACTGCACAATTTGGTACACTTTAAAATAAATCACTGAATTATATACTTGAAATGGGTGAATTATGTGGTATCTAAGATAGGCCTCCAAAAAGTCACAAATATAAAAATAAAAAATATAAAGCAAAAAACCCTCATGACCACAATCATATTTTATCACCCCTCTATCTTCTGGCAGGATCTGTGAGACTGCTAGTTTAATTTCAAAGTTCTTGGCTTCAAATGAAAGAAGGAAACGTGGGAGGAGAGACCTGGCACCAAAGAAAAAATATAACAAAGTTCAACATAACAAACATTTCATTTCTATCTTGTTCACCTTGTAAAAACAATAAGTAGAGTAAACTAAAAAACTCATTATAAAATGTGTACCATCCCAAGGGATTCCAAGGATGCATAAAAAATGCAGACCTCTCTACAAAGAGGTTTCTTATCAGACTGTAGGTATATTAAAATTTGCTTACAACTCCATCTAGAACACACTGAGAGGCTGGTTTTCGAGGATCCAGAGAAATTCCTGTCTCTGAAAGAAGCTCTTGAGAACCAGTATTTATTCCAGTTTCACGCTCAATACGAGACTGTAGTGAATGAAGACTTTCATCAGGTGGTAACAGAAAAGAAATTATCTTTGCAGAAGTCATGTTTAGGATGTGCCCTATCTGTAAATAGGAAAAAGATACACAGTGATCATTTGCTATATTTAAGATTCAGTTGCAAGACAAAAAAAGAGGAGGAAAAACAAAAGACATTATTTCTATACTAAAGAAGGTTCACTCATTCTCTAAAGTGAGAGAGATATCCTCCTATAATTATGACATTCTGAAAATTAAAAAGTAGTTTACTTTTCTATTACAATAGATATTAGCTCCAACAAATAAAATTTCAAATTATTAGGAAGGCCCAAAATCAATAAATAAAAATCTCAATTTAAAAAAATATATATTTATTTTGAGAAATATCATAGACCTAAAAGGAAACAGTCCCATCTAAGAAATGTCTACCAGATGCCAACCAAAGAGTTAAAAGCTTCCATATGACATCCCCTTTAACTGGATCTCCTAATCTCCATTTTAGCAGAGGGAGAAACCGAGGCTTTAAGAAATTAAACCTGTTAGGGATCACAGTGACTGGTAAAGCCCAGATCTGAACTCTTAACTGACTACCCCATGTTGCCTCAAGAAGAGGCAACATCAATTATCTGATAGGAGAGCAAGGTGTCCTAAAACGTATAGGAAAAGTGCTGTAACCCTCATATGGCAACCAAATCTCAGAGCAGTGACCTAAGGGTCCAAAATTAGAACAATCTCATTACTCTGACCTAAAACCCCAGTAAAAGAGCCTGATGCAGGTCAAATGAGTGTGAGACTGAATCAGGTGGGGCTACATCCAGGTAGTCAAGGATAGTTACAGAATTGGGGGTCACTCTTTTGAACACAGGGTTTTAAATTCTCTTCCTTCCATCACCCTTAGATAAGTCATATAAAACTAATACCTACATTTCTCCCATTTGCATTGACTAGTATATGCAAATGATTAAAACTGTCTCTGCCAGAAAGCGTCACTACAAAGGTAAAGCATTGATCTAAGGTACTAATTATTTCTTTTTTTGTTCCCCTTAAATACAAATTTTAACTGATGTTTTCAAACCCACAAAATTAAAGATGACAGTATCCCAACCCTCCTGCCAACTTTGTGAATGCCTTGTCTAGTTTCAATCATGGTTTATATAGAACCAATCTTCATTCATCTATACCTCCTTAATAGCCCTTTTTCTTAAGGTACTTTTTTCTTTTTTTGGTCTCTGGAAAGCTTAATTTTTGACACATAAACACTGTATATATTTAAATTGTATAAGCACAAATTATCTCTCTCCTTTTTTTTTTTTTTTTTTTTTTTTTTTGAGAGGCAGAGAAACAAATAGCAAGGGGGAGATAGACATGGAAACAGAGAGTACGTTCCCATCTGCTAGTTCATTCCCCAAATGCTCACAATAGGCTGGAACTGAGAGCCAGGAACTCAATCCAATTCTCCCCCATGAGTGGCAAGGATTTAACTACTTGAACCATCACCTGCTTCTTCCCAGAATGTTTATTAGTGGGAAACTGGAATTGAAAAGAGTTGGAACTGGAACTCAGACACTTGGATATGGCAAGTGGGAGTCCCAATAGGTGACTTGGTCAAACGCCCACCCCACACTTTTAATTCCATTTTCTACGAACTTTTTGAAGTAACCACATACAACCTGATGTATGGCTATACACTGTGAAAGATTACTACATTTCAGCTAATTAACACACCTATCACCTCTTCAGTTATCATTTTTGTACTTTTTTACCAACATCATCTTCTCCCAACCCCACTACTCCAGGCAACCACCATTTTACTCTGCTTCTTTGACTATTTAGATTCTACAGATAAGTGAGACTATGCAGTATTTCTCTTTCTGTTACCCAAGTGGCAGGATTTCCTTCTTTCCCCACCCTCCTAAATATTTTTTCAATTGAAAGGCGGAGCAAGAGAAACAAAAAGAGAGGCAGAGGGAGGGGGATCTTCCATCCACTGATTCACTCCCCAAATGGCCATAAAAGCCAGGTCTGGGCTTGACTGAAGCCAGGAACCCAGAATTCTATCCGGCTCTCCCACATGGTTGGCAGGGGCCCAAGCACTCGAGCCATCTTCCACTACCTTCCCATGAACATTAGCAGGGAGCTGGACCAGAAATATTGCAGTGAGGACTCAAACTGGCACTCTGACTTGGGGTGGTAGCATTGCAAGCAGGGTTTAACATGCTGCATCATAAAGCCAGTCCCACCCTCTCTTTTTAAAAACTGAGTAACATTCCATTGTGTATACACCACATTTTCTCTATCCATTCATCTGCTGATGAACATTTAGGTTATTTCTGCACTCAGATTATAGGGAAAGTTACACAGTTGAAGAGACTACCTGAGAGAAGGAAGGAAAAATAATATGGCAAAAGAGAACCAAAGAGAGAGTCTCAGGATATAGTTATATTTAGGGGCATGTAAAGAAGGAGTAATTACAGAAGTATTTTGATGTTCATCCATGTTGTTATGTGTGTCAATGGTTCGTTCCTTATTGCTGAATTGTACTCCATGCTATGGATATACCATGTTTTTTTGTCCATTCGACTGTTGACAAGAAATCTGGATAGTTTCCAAGTTTGGGCTATTAAAAGAAAACCACTATAAGCATTTTGAATTATATGTTTGGTCGGGCAATACACATTCATTCCTTTAAGATAAATTTCTAAGAGTACAATGGTTGGGTTTTATGGTTGTTGTGTGTTTAATTTTTTAAGAAGCTACCAAACTATTTCCTAAGCTGTTATACCATTTTACATTGCTGCTGGCTGTGTTTTAGAGACCCAGGTACTCTACTGCTTCGCCAACATTTGGTATGAATAATCTGTTAAATTTTAGCCATTTTAATAGGTATGTAGAGATATTTCATCATGGTTTTATTTGCATTTTCCAAAATACTAATGCTAACGAGCACCTTTTTTTTTTTTTTTTAAACAGGCAGAATTAGACAGTGAGAGAGAGAGACAGAGAGAAAGGTCTTCCTTTCTGTTGGTTCACCCCCCAAAATGGCCAGAAGCCAGGTGCTTCCTCCTGGTCTCCCATGCGGGTCCAGGGCCCAAGTACTTGGGCCATCCTCCACTGCCTTCCTGGGCCACAGCAGAGAGGTAGACTGGAAGAGAGCAACCAGGACAGAATCCAGCGCCCCAACAGGGACTGGAACCCGGGGTGCCGGCGCGACAGGTGGAGGATTAGCCAAGTGAGCCGCTGCGCCGGCCAACAAGCATCTTTTAATGTACTTATTTGCCATGTGCCTATCCTTTGGTAAAATGTCTGTTCAGATCTTTGGTTCATTTAAAAAACAACTGTCAAAAAAAAAAAAAAGTAAAGAAGGAATAATCAAATGCTTGTGCTTGATTATCTTCATTGGTAGGTTCAGTGACATTTAAAACTTTCTTACATATTTAAAGCTTTTCATAAGAATAGATGGAAAAATACACATGCAGACTCTTCAAATTGCGTTCTTAAAAAGAAAATATTTCAGCAAATTTTCTGTTGCTTTCTTTTTTCAAGTTGGACTCATCTAATATTTACTTATTTGTTTTCACTTCATTTCAAAGGCAAAGAGACAGAGACAGACAAAGAAATCTTCCAACTAATGGTTCGCTTCCCTAATGTCCACAATAGCCAGGTCTAGACCAGGCTGAAGCACAGAGCCTGGAACTCAATCCATGTCTCCCATGTGAGTGGTTGAGACTCAAATACTTGAGTTATTGCCTGCTGACTCCCAGGGTGTGCATTAGCAGAAACCTGGAATCAGAAGTGGGGGTCTCAAACCCAGGCACTCTGATATACACAGCCATCTCAGGAGCTGTACCAAATGTCTGTCCATGGTGCTTTATTTTTTATATGAAAAATTAAAATGGTACCATCCCTTCCTTGCACAAAATGTCCCACAATAACACCAACCTGTTTTACAGTTTATGTTTCTATGGTTTGGCTCTTTGATGCTCCCTTCTCCCACTCCCACCACTCTCCTAATAACTTACTTATTCTTCACAATTCAGTCCCATTATCATGTCCAGGAAGCATTCCTGAAGCCTCCTGAAACACTCTGAGTAGTATCCTACACACATCTTATTCTGTGCAACCTCATAACAATACTGATCTGCTGAGGAAGATATTACGGTCTCTCAGCTAAAGAGAGGGTAAATATTTGCTGAGATCCCCAGATAGGTAAACAGTGGTGCTACAAACTGAACTAAAATCTATGGACCAGAAATCCCGTAACTCCTCACTCTCTATGACAAGCAGATGCTCAGACCTCTTCAAAGCAGAAATGATACTATGATTACCATGACAAGTCTGCAAAAAAACTTAAGATATGTACACCAAAACTTTTTCTGATGCAACACAGAAATAAAAAGTGCCATCAAGTCCTATTTTGCCAGCACACTGGGGAATGATTTTATTCTTTGGCACAATAAAAAAATATAAAATCAAGAAGCCAGATATGTTTCCAGTGTCAGCCAAGAATAGTATCAACATGAACTCCAGTTTCCATTTAGTAAAGTATGCCAAGATTAGATATAAAATTTTATATGATTATGATTTCCTATGTCAATTTTAGAAACCCTGTATACCACAGACAATCAATGATTATGGAAATACTACAGATGAAAGTTGTTTGTGGGTATATATTATAATAGAACTATCTATACCTCTAATCCATATCAGCAGGCATTTACTGAGAATCTGATATATGCCCTGCTCTGTACAGAATGCCAAGGTAGAATGGAGTGACTGTTAATAAAAGCAGTAAAACAATCTCAACATTGAAGAAGACAATCTACGTGGAGAGGAGTGAATAGCAGATAAGAAATACAGAATATAGAAAATGTGATTAAGTGAAAAACTGTGTGATAGACACCATTTAAAGAAGAGGCAAGTTTAAGATATGCCAGATATGGAGATAAACGAAGGTGGAGCTCACACTGAGGAGTGACAGCATCTCCCAAGAATCAAAAATGGACAGAGTTTGATGGCATAAGGAGTAGGTGCAAGCTGACTCTGAGTGAGGCCAAGGCTAAGAGAAGCAGGAATGAGGCTTGTACTTGGTTAGAGTGGATCTGCATTAGGAAAGCCACCAAAGGCCAAGCAGATCAGTTTAGATGTGACTTGGTAGACAAAAAAGAACTACGTTAGTTTCCCAGACAGAAGAGTAAAAGCATTTTCAGAAGATGAGAGTACAGTTCATATTGCACTATGCAATGGGGAGTGAGTACAGAAGCAGGAAGACCAGCAGGAACTTTCCTTACCAAACTAAATCCAGTATCATTATACCCAAATGAAAGGTGAGAATGCCACCTCATTAGGAGAAAATTCAAAAGATGCTTCAAAGGAATAATCTACAAAGACCACTTAGAAGAAAAATGAGAAAGTTAGCTACAGAAGTAAAGTAAATAAAAATTAAAATATAACAATTATGAGAATATCATTTTCTTTTTCAAGGAAGTGTCAGGAAAAGATTATTGAAGGCATTTGTACTCATTTCCAAATCAATCTGTTAACTTCAATGCAGGTCTTATGAAGTACTCCACTAAAACTAACCTTCAAATTCAGAATGTGATCCATTAAGATGAAACATTTTGGCTGCTTCAAAGTAAGGTCAACAGGTCCCCCTCTCTGCTGAGGGTCCCAATTCAGCATCAACTGTAGCCAGTTTTCCATAGGTTCTACTATTAAACTAGAAAATGTACAAAAACAGGGTAAAATCATTATGTTCTAATTTTCCTTTAGGTTGTCCAATTTCTTTCCTATTGCTTACCTGTACATTTTATATCTTATTTTAAAATAATTCATGAAATAACAAGGGATAAGCATTAACCATTAAAAAAAACAATAAAACAAAAACCGAAACTCATATATGTAAGCCTGTTAATGGCAACTGCAGCAGATGAGTGCTAACTCCATTACGAACTCCTTTACTTCTTCATCTCAAGAGTCTTCCTGATATCTAAGCCGGTCAGTTGAATGGCAGCAGTTCATGTTTCTGCTAGATTGTACTGTCCAGTATGGCAGTCACAAACAGCTACTTACACTTTCAATTTATTTAATATTCATTTCCTTACTTTACTAGCCACCTCTACGTGCTCAATAGAGTTATGGGGTCAACAGAGCTATAAAACATATCCATCATTACAGAAAGGTCTCCTGAAACAAATAACTACTCTGTTGTTCTTAACCCTGGAGAAACTGAGGTAAACTTCATCAACCAGGGGCCAGCACTGTGGTGTAGGTTAAACCTCTGCCTGCAGTGCCAACATCCCATATAGGCATCAATTTGAGTCCTGGCTGCTCCATTTCTGATCCAGCTCCCTTCTGATGGCCTGGGAAAGCAGTGGAAGATGGCCCAAGTGCTTGGGCCCCTGCACCCATGTGGGAGACCTGGAAGAAGCTCCTGGCTCCTGGTTCTGCATCGGCCCACCTCCAGCCATTGCAGCCAGCTGGGGAGTGAACCAGGGGATGGAAGACCTCTCTCTCTGTAACTGTGCCTCTCAAATAAATAAATAAAACTGAAAAAAAAAACAAAACAAAACACTTCATCAACTAAAATACACTTACCTACAAAGGCTATTTGGTTGAGGCAAATGGCTACTAAACCGAACTTCTCCTGTCATCTCTTCACATGCAAATATACACTTTGGATCCTTCTTCTTAATCTTCTCATGCCTTTAAAAACAAAAGATATCTCAGTTAACAACCTGATTCTCAGGGCTGGGATAAGCTGTTGCCTATGATGCTAGCTTTCTGTAAGCGTCGGTTCAAGTCTTGGTGCTCCACTTTGGATCCAACTTCCTGGGAATACAGAAAATGGCCCAGGCCGGCGCCGTGGCTCAATAGGCTAATCCTCCACCTGCAGCACCGGCACCCCCGGGTTCTAGTCCTGGTCAGGGCGCCAGATTCTGTCCCGGTTGCCCCTCTTCCAGGCCAGCTCTCTGCTGCGGCCCAGGAGTGTAGTGGAGGATGGCCCAGGTCCTTGGGCCCTGCACCCACATGGGAGACCAGGAGGAGCACCTGGCTCCTGGCTTCGGATCAGCTTAGTATGCCGGCCACAGCGGCCACTGGGGGGTGAACCAACGGTAAAGGAAGACCTTTCTCTCTGTCTCTCTCTCTCACTGTCCACTCTGCCTGTCAAAAAAAGAAAAAAAAAGAAAGAAAATGGCCAAAATACTTCGACCCCTGCCACCCACGTGGAAATCTGGACAGAGTTCCTGGCTCCTGCCTGCGATGTGGCCCGGGCTGGCCATTGCAACCATTTGGGGAGTGAAGCAGGTTATCGAAGATTCTCTCTGTAACCTTGTCTTTCTAATAAATAAAACAAATCTTTAAAAAAAAAAAAAAAAGCCCTGATTTTCACACTTTTAAGATTTCTTCCCATTTAATTTTATTCAATTGCGTGTTTAATAGGAATCCTATCAAAAGAAGAAAAAAAGAAAGAAGAAAAAAAAACAGACAACTAAAAAAAAATTTTATTCCTATTAAGGATATCAAAGATCCCCTCCAGTTCTTACCAGGTAAACGGCTGCAGATGATGTAGAAAAGGCCTATATCCAGCAATACATTCAAAGACCATGGTCCCAAAGCTCCAGTAATCAACAGTTGCTGTGTAGGGCTTATTCTCAAAAAGCTCTGGGGCCTTAAAAAGAGAGATGCTTAAATGTTAATACTATAAAAGAAAGGCTACTTTATTTCTGGACTATTTTATTCATGACCTTCAGGAACAAGAATGAAATTCTTACACACTTAAATTCAAAGAAACAAAACATGTCTCACCAAATACTGCAGTGTTCCCACAAAAGATGTACATAGACTTCCTTGATCAACATCTTTGGCATATCCCAGATCAATTATTTTATGCATTATCTGAAAAATATAACAGTAAGTATTACAAGGTTGAGAAATCTGAAAAGGAAAGGCAAAAAAGCCATAGAGAAACAGCCTGGGCTCTGGAATAATGTAGACAAGTTTCAAGCCCAAGCTGCACCACTTAACAAGTCATGTGATCTTATCAAGTGAAGTTCTCCAAATTTTCATGTAATTAGATGACTAATATTCCTTTCTTCACCAACTTATCAGAATTCAGGGCCAGAGCTGTGGCACAGCAGGTCCCCAAATGGGCCATATGGGCATCCCATATGGGCCAGTTCGAGACTGGCTGCTCTACTTCTGCTCCAGCTCCTTCTTTTTTTTTTTTTTTTTTTTTTTGACAGGCAGAGTGGACAGTGAGAGAGAGAGAGACAGAGAGAAAGGTCTTCCTTTGCCGTTGGTTCACTCTCCAATGGCCGCCGTGCTGATCCAAAGGCAGGAGCCAGGTGCTTCTCCTGGTCTCCCATGCGGGTGCAGGGCCCAAGCACTTGGGCCATCCTCCACTGCACTCCTGGGCCACAGCAGAGAGCTGGCCTGGAAGAGGGGCAACCGGGACAGAATCCGGCGCCCAATCAGGACTAGAACACGGTGTGCCAGCGCCGCAGGCGGAGGATTAGCCTATTGAGCCGCGGCGCCGGCCACCAGCTCCTTCTTAACGTGTGTGGGAAAGAAGCAGAAGATGGCTCAAGTGCTTGGGCCCCTGCACCAGCGTGAGAGACCCAGAAGAAGCTCCTGGCTCCTGGCTTCAGATCAGCTCAGCTCCGGCAGTTGTGGCCATTTGGGGAGTGAATCAGTGGATGGAAGATCTCTCTCTTTTTTTCTAACTCTTTCGAATACATAAATCTTTTTAAAAAGTTATTAGAATTTAATGAAGTAGTCAAGAAAAGAACTTCTTACAGTATAGTGATACAAGGTAAAAATTAAATATAGATTAATTTTTAATTTGGTATATTCAGAATAAGTTTGACCCATTAAATTGGGAGGCAAAGGTTAAGATGTGACTTCCAAACTTGAAGAACTATCATATCACGTTGCAGTGGGTTAACTCTGAGTAAATACCTACCTATCTTCAAGAATGTACCAAAGTTTTTGTATACCAAAAGAGCAGAGGTACTGGTGTGAAGGATACATGAAAGGCTCTAAAGAAAAGGATCGTCTCCTAGGTTCTATCACCTCCAACTGATCAATCACCAACTTCACTGTCTAAAGAATACCTAATCCAATGCAAGGTTCAGACTCTCAGCTTTAAGTTTTATTGGAATGCAACTTGGATGGCAGACACAAGAGAACTGGTCAAATTTTCTGATGAAAATGAACATTTTAGAAATTAAGTTAGTTCACAATTTCTGGTTCTTCTCAAGAGCAATGGAAGTTTTGAATTTTATGAATCAGAGAAATGAAATTTTTAAATTTTAATTAAACACAGAATGGATATTGGAGGGAGGCCAACATTGTGGCATGCCAGGTTATGGCACTGCCTGCAATGATAGCCCCTCATATGAGCACCAGTTCAAGTCCTGACCACTCCACTTCTGATCCAGCTCCCTGCTAACACTCCTGGGAAGGCAGTGGAAGGTGACCCAAGTGCTTGGACCACTGCCACCCACAAGGGAGACCCAGATGGAATTCCAGGATCCTGGCTTTGGCCTGGTCCAGCCATGGCCATTGCAGCCACTTGGGGAATGAACTAGAGGATGGGAGATCTCTCTCTCTCTCTCTCAAGCTCTCTCTAGATCTTTCTCTTTCTATCTATAACTCGCATTCAAATAGATAAAAAATAAGCAAATATATAAATAAATAAATCCTTTCAAAAGAAAGAAAGAAAAACAAAGGATTTTGGAGGAGAACAAATTAAAAAAAAAACACATAAATTTTTTCTTAAAGTAAAGCAGGCCCATGATTTGTGTGTATGTATTTTGAATATACTTCATAAGAATAAAATAATTCAAGTTAACAAATTATTTACTCATTGACTCCTATTCTGCTAGTTATTATTCCAGAAAAACAGACATGAACAAGATGAGTGTAGTTCCTTCTCCAATCATGCCACTGTTTAGCAGAGGAAACAAAAAAAAGTTATACACAAAACTCAAAGTCTCAGGTTCCCGTCATCCACATAGGAGACCTGGATTGTCCTAGTTCCTGGTATCAGCCCTGGTCTTGCTCTACCTGTTGTGGTCATTTGAGGAGTCAATCAGTGGATGGGAGCTCTGCTTCTCAAACAACAACAACAAAAAAAAACAAATACCAGGGGCAGGCAATGTGGCACAACAGGTTAAACCGCTGATTGGGATGCCCATATCCCACACTGGAGTGCTTGGATTAAGTCCTGGCTACTCTGGTTCCTATCCAGCATCCTGCTAATGCACTGGGAAGGCAGTATATGTTGACTCAAGTATCTGAGTTCCTGCTACTCATAAAGGATGAAGTTCCTGGTTCCTGAATTCTGCCTGGCCCAGCCCTGACTGTTGCAGCCATTTGTGGAGTGAACCAGCAGACAGAAGATCTCTGCCATTTTGCCTTTCAAATAAATAAATAAATAAAAGTCAGAGTTACAAAGAGAGAGGGAGAAACAGAGAGAGATCTTCATTTGCTTCACTTCCCAGATGGCCACAATGGGCAGTTTCAGGCCAAGCCGAAACCAGGAGCCTAGAGCTTTATTCAGGTCTTCCACCTGGGTGGCAGGGGCCCAAACACTTGAGGCCATCTTCTGCTGCTTTTCCCAGGCCATTAGCAGTGAGCTGAACTGGAAATGGAGCAGCTGGGATAAGAACCAACACCCATTTGGGATGAAGGCATAGCAAGCAGCAGTTTTACCTACCATGCCACAATGCCAGTCCAGTAAATAAATCTTGAAAAAAGACAAAAACCACAAACACAACAACAACTATAATTCAGTAAACCAAAAACTGAAATAGAAAAAGTATGTAATGCCAAGGATAAAAAGCAAGGACTCTAAAGCTCAAATATTAACTCAATCAAGGAAACTATATTCAACAGTTAAGGAACATTTCTTCAGGTTTTACCTACCTTTCCACCAACATCCTGAAGAACTATGTTTTCAGGTTTTAGATCTCGATGTATAATTTTGTTTTCATGCAAATATCGAATCCCAGACCCTAAATAAAGTTTAAATATAAAGTAACAGAGAACACTGAGTTAAAAAAAATTCACCTCACATTTTATACAGATCTGCTCTAAAAAATTTTTATGGGCCATCTTAACTGTACAACCAATACTACAATTCCCATTTTTATAAATATAGTAACATTAAACACTCCTAGAAAATACAGTAACACTAAATAAACACTGAAGAACTACAATACAATCTCATTTAACTTATGAGAATTAGCACTAAAAAGTAGAATAAACAATTAAGAAAATCCTTGTAATTCTTATGGCCTTTTCTTCCCAACTAAATCACCCTGTTCAACTAGAGTTTGGCCCCATGACCTGGGAAAAGATGCAAACCAAAAGATATATAAAATAAATTATTGGTTTTTGAGCTTTTTCCATAGACCTTTGTATCAATTATTTTAAGGAGCTTTAAGGAACAATTCTGATTAAAGAGTTGACTTGAGGACCTATCTCCCAAATTTATGCAATTCCATCGTAAACAGAACTACTATGTTGATTGGGATGGGGAAGTGAAATTTGAATAAGGCCATTTCATACCATTTTTTGCAAGCAAATGGAACATTTATAAGACAAAGGCTCTTAGCCTAAACTAAACAGAAATAATGAAATATCTTAGTTTCAATTTAGTACCTAACAGTAATAGATTTTTATAATTTCTTATAGAGTTAAAAATCTATGTTTTATATAGTGTATCAACAATTCTCCTTAATTCCCAAGTAGTATACAAATTTTTATAGACCAAATGAGCATTACATTATAATGACATTTTAATATTGATTACATACCTATATCACTTAATAAAGAAAGTATCTGGCTTTCTTTAAGTCCACAACAATTTTCTGGTTTGTTGAGTAGCTAAAGGAAAAAAAATAAATTTAAAATTGTGTACTGAGGGTCCAGTGCTGTGGCGTACCTGCAGTGCTGGCATCCCATATGGGCGCTGGTTCGAGTCCCAGCTGCTCCACTTCTGATCCAGCTCTCTGCTATGGCCTGGTAAAACAGTAGAAGATGGCCCAAATCCCTGGGCCCCTGCACCTGCATGGGAGACCCAGAAGAAGCTCCTGGCTCCTGGCTTCGGAATGGCCCAGCTCCAGCTGTTGGGGCCTTTTAGGGAGTGAACCAGCAGATGAAAGACCTCTCTCTCTCTCTCCCTCTGCCTCTCTGTAACTGCCTTTCAAATAAATAAATATTAAAAAAAAAAGTGTACTTTGAGTTGCTAGGCACCAAGAGTGACATGCATTAATCACTATAACATTCAAATGAGAAAATAAGTCATGATAAAGAAAGTATGGGATGGGGAGGGTGGCATTGTGGCACAGCAAGTAAAGCAGCTGCCTGCAACACCAGCAACCCATATGGGAACCAACTCAAGTCCTGGATGCTCCACTTCCGATCCAGCTCCCTGATAATGAGCCTGGAAAGCAGAAGATGGCCCAAATTGTTGGCTCCATGCACCCACAAGGGAGATCTAGATGGAGTTCAGGCTCTGGGTTCTGGCATTTGGCCTGGCCCAACCCTGGTCATGCAGCAATTGGGGAGTGAAAAGGCAGATGGCAGCTCTGTCTGTCTCTCCTTCTATCTCTGTAACTCTGCCTTTCAAATAAATGTTTATTTATTTGAAAGACAAAGTCACCCAGAGAGGTGGAGAGATAAGAAACAGAGAGATCTTTCATCTGCTGGTTCACTCCTCAAATGGCCACAACAGACGGGGTTGGGCCAGGCTGAACCTAGGAGCTTCCTCCAGGTCTCCTGTGCGGGTGCAGGCTCCCAAGCACTTGGGCCATCTTCTGCTGCTTTCCCAGGCACATTAACAGGGAACTGGATAGGAAGTGGAATAGCCAGGACTTGAACCAGTGCCTATATGGAATACTGGCACTGCAGGTGGTGTCTTTACCTGCTACACCACAGCACCAGCCCCAAGAAATAAATCTTAATATTAAAAATTAAAAAGAAAAGAAAGCATAAGGGGAAAAAAGTCCCCAAGTCTATATCAAGGACATGTGAATTTCACGACTAGGCTCATAAAAATAAAGGGATAAAAGTATTTGAAATTGAAAGAAAAGATCAACAAACCTCACAGATATAAGATATATAATAATAACTGCTGGCATTGTGGTCTAGTATGTTAAGCATCTGCCTGTGGTACCGGAATCCCATATGGACGCCAGTTCGAGTCCTGGCTGCTCCACTTCCGAGCCAGTTCTCTGCTATGTCCTGGGAAAGTAGTAGAAAATGGGCCATTTGCTTGGGCCCCTGCAGCCATATGGGAGACTCGAAAGAAACTCCTGGATTCGGATTGGCCTAGCTCCAGGCATTGCAGCCGTTTGGGGAGTGAACCAGTGGATGGAAGACCTCTCTGTCTCTTCCTCTCTCTGTCTATAACTGCCTCTCAAGTAAATAAATAATTCTTAAAAAAAAAAAAAAAAAGCCATATGGTCACATTTAAAATGAAATAGGAGAGATTACAATAGAGAAAATGACTTTTTATAAGCACCTTAAACATGATATTCTGATATTACACTACATTGCAAACAACAAAAAAAGTGTGTTCTAAATCAGATGTCAGCAAAAATTTTCTGTAAAGGACAAAGAACAAATACTTTAGCCATCTGATCTCATCACAACCACTCAATTCTGCAGCTGTTCAAAAGCTGCCATAGTTATATGTTAAGCAATGAGCATGGCTGTGTTCCAGTAAAACTTTATCAACAAAAGGCAGCGGGCCACAGTATTCTGATTTTTGTTCTAGATTATCACATTGGATGTGGTTCAAGCACTTCTATAATTTGAGATTTACTGTATCTTATTTAAAATGTCCACACTACCTTCCGAAGATCTCCTCCAGAACAGTACTCCATTGCTAGAAGAGGCACATCATTAATCAAAAAATTCAATTCCTCAGGAACATCACAGGCCTTTACAACATTGGCATGATTCAACCTACCAAAAAGCAGACAACATTATTATAAAAAGTTCTTCTCCAATAAAAAAGGACTGGATGTGAAATGGCAATTAACAAGAGGGAGATGGGAAAGGAAGTCTAGCATTTTTAGTAGTATTCTAACTTCTGATTTGTATAATTAAAACTTCGTAATTTTCAAAACGAAAATACATATAAAAACACCATTATTAGTACTATTACATTTCTATGTGCCAAGTAGTAAGCAGTTTACTTATATTAACACGTATATACTACTTGTCATAATAATCCTAGTATAGGTAGGTTTATCAATAGTTTCATCACACAACAACAAACTGAAGCACAAATTGGTTTAGTAACGTATGATCACACACTAGGTAGGAAGTCAAGTAAGGAATAAAATCTTGATATGGCCCCAAAGCCAATATCATACTGCTCTCCCATAATCACTCATAGTGTCACCCAAAGGTGGAATACTATTAAAATATTTCCTTCTAGTTTTTGGTCTGTGAACAAATATAAATTTTTGATAAATATCAAATTATACTATATATTTTAAACAATGTGGAATGATTAGACTGAGTGAATTAATAAAAAAAATTATACTATATATTGTTTTCTAATAGCTCTTTTCTTTAAAAAAGATTTATTTATTTATTTGAAAGGCAGAGTTACAGAGAGGCAGAGGCAGAGAGAGAGATAGAGAGGTCCTCCATCCACTGTTTCACTCCCCACATGGCTGCCAACAGCCGGAGCTGTGCTGATCCGAAGCCAGGAGCCAGGAGTCTCCTCCAGGTCTCCCACGTGGGTGCAGGGGCCCAAGCGTCTGGGCCATCTTCTACCGCTTTCCCAGGCCATAGCAGAGAGCTGGATCAGAAGTGGAGCAGTTGGAACTTGAACCGGCACCCATACAGGATGTCAGCATTGCAGGAGGCGGCTTTACCCACTACGCAACAGTGCCGGCCCCCTAACAGCTCTTTTTAAAAACTTAACAATAGGGGCTGACACTGTGCTGTACAGGGTAAAGCTGCTGCATGCAGTCTGCACATCCCATATGGGTGCCAGTTCAAGTCTCGACTGCTCCACTTCTGATCCAGCTCCCCACTAAGGTGCCTGAGGAAAGTGGTAGAGGATGGCCAAAGTAGTTGGGCCCCTGCACTCATGTGGGAGACCCAGAAGATGCTCCTGACTCTGGCCTGGCCCTGCCCTGGCCATTGTGGCTATATGTGCAGTGAACCAACAGATGGAAGATCTTGCTCTCTCTCTGTAACTCTGCCTTTCAAATAAATAAATAAAACAAACAAAAAACTTAATGATATATCATTCCAGTCGCCATCTTTATCAAGATATAATGAATCACCAAACTAGTATAATTTCCACGTCCTAGAGACATAAAGAAACATTATCTCCATGTGTAGGGCCTGAGAATTTCACGTGGTTTGGTTCAAATAGCCAGGACTGAGAACCATTAAAGTGAAGTGAGTATACACTGGAGTCAGAGTATTCATTTAAAATCCAGACTATAATAGACATAGCTATGTGACTATGAGCTTTGACTTCCTATTTATAAAATAGGGATAATACCTAAATACAAGGTTGCTATAATGAACAGAAGAATGATCTTTAAAGCACTTAGCACATCACTTGTGAAGTTTTAAAATATGCCTTCTTCCTTCAAGAACTTAATTCTCAAGATAGGTGTTTGGTAAGCAGTTAAGACACTGTTGGAGGGCCAGCGCCATGGCTCACTAGGCTAATCCTCCGCTTTGCAGCGCCGGCACACCGTGTTCTAGTCCTGGTCGGGGCACCGGGTTCTGTCCCGGTTGCCCCTCTTCCAGGCCAGCTCTCTGCTGTGGCCAGGGAGTGCAGTGGAGGATGGCCCAAGTGCTTGGGCCCTGCACCCCATGGGAGACCAGGATAAGTACCTGGCTCCTATCATCGGATCAGCGTGGTGTGCCAGCCGTAGCACGCCAGCCGTGGCGGCCATTGGAGAGTGAACCAACGGCAAAGGAAGACCTTTCTCTCTGTCTCTCTCTCTCACTGTCCACTCTGCCTGTCAAAAAAAAAAAAAAGACGCTGTTGGAGATTCCCATATCCCATATATGAGTGCCAGAGTTCATGTCCTGGCTCCACTGCTGACACCAGCTTCTTGTTTATGTGCACCCTGGTAGGCAGCAGGTGATGGCTCAAGCAGTTTTATCCTTGCCATCCATGTGGGAAACTTGGATTGAGGTCCTGGCTCTGCAGGCATTTGGGGAGTGAAACAGCAGATGAGAGCTGTCTGTCCCTCTTTCTCTCAAATAAATAACAAACAAAAATCTGAAGAAAAAAAACCCAGAATTTATTTTCCTCTCCTTTAGTGTATTATGTATTTAGTGGTTCATTTCTAAGGAACAGTATGTGGCAGAAAAGAATGAGTATGACTTCAGCTCTCATCTTGTTCTCTTTCTCCCAGATCACTTGCTCAGTGCTCAAGCTTCCCAACGGAGAGGTTTATATGGTTAAGGATTTGACACTCTTAGCCAACAGTCATGTAAGTCAGCTTCAAGCAGATACTTCCCGTTCCAATCAACATCCTGAGATGCTTTCGGGGAAATACTCAGCTAGAACCACCCAGTGAGGCCACTCCAGAATTATTAAGCCACAAAACCTATGACATATTTAATGTTTGGCGTTTTAACCCACTAAATTTTGGGGTAATTTTTTATAAGTTAGTACATATACTATTTAAAAAAAAAAAAGTAGGTGCAAAAGAAATGAGAGTGGCAATGGGTACTGTGGCACAGCAGGTTAAGCCGGTGTTTGGGACACTTGTATCCTGTATCAGAGTGCTGGTTCAAGTCCCAGTACCTCCTCTTCCAACCCAGCTTCCCACTAATGCATCATAGGAGGTAGCAGATGATGATGGCTCAAGTACTTGGGCCCCTGCCACTCACATCAGAGTTGCAGATGGAATTCCTGGCTCTTGGCTCTGGCCTGGCCCTTGTCCTGACTCATGTGGGCATTTGGGGAGTGAGTCAATGAGCTGAAAACCTCTCACTCTCCCTTTCTCTTGATGTCACTCTGCCTTTCAACTAGATGAAAATATATAAATAAACATTTAAAAAAATGAAAACAGGGACTGGCATTGTGGCATAGCGGGTAAAGCTGCCACCTGCAGTGCTGGCATCCCATATGGGTGCCAGTTTGAGTCCTGGCTGCTGTGCTTCTGATCCAGCTCTCTGCTAGGGACTGGGAAACCAGTAGAAGATGGCCCAAGTCCTTGGGCCCCTGTTCTCACATGGGAGACCAAGAGGAGACTCCTGGCTCCTGGCTTCAGATCGGCACAGCTCTGGCCATTGCAGCCAACTGGGGAGTGAACCAGCAGATGGAAGATCTCTCTCTGCCTCCCCTTCTCTCTCTGTGTAACTCTGATTTTCAAATAAAATAAATAAAAAATCTTAAAAAAAATGAAAACATTGATTGTTGTTTAATTAGAAGGTATATGGGGCTGGCACTGTGGTGCAGTGGGTTAACGCCCTGGCCTGAAGTGCCGGCATCCCATATAGGTGCCGGCACTTCTACTTCCAATCCAGCTCTCTGCTATGGCCTGGGAAAGCAGTAGAAGATGGTCCAACTCCTTGGGCCCCTGCACCCACGTGGGAGACCCGGAAGAAGCTCCTGGCTCCTGGCCTCGGATCGGCGCAGCTCTGGCCATTGCAGCCAATTGGGGAGTGAAACAGCAGATGCAAGACCTCTTTCTCTCTCTCTCTCTGCCTCTCCTCTGTGTAACTCTCACTTTCAAATAAATCTATAAAAAAAATTAGAAGGTATAATAGATCCGCATTGCGCAAGATCTAGAAGAAAGATTCTGCATTTAAAGAGCTGAATCTTGGGACTGGAGCTGTGGCGTAGCAGGTAAAGTAGCCACCTATGGTGCTGGCATCCCATATAGGTGCCGGTTTGAGTCCCAGCTGCTCCACTTCCAGTCCAGCTCCTTGCCAATGCACCTGGGAAAACAGCAAAGGATGGCCCAAGTTCTTAGGCCCCTGCACCCACGTGGGAGATCCAGAAGAGGTTACTTGCTCCTGGCTTCTGCCTGGCCTAACCCTGGTTGATGCAGCCATTTGAGTAGTGAACTGGTGGATGGAAGACCTCTCTGTCTCTCTATCCTCCACTTTCTCTAAGTCTGCCTACAAATAAATCAAATAAATCTTTTTCTAAAAAAATAGCTGAGTCTGAAGATATCTGGTTACTTTCTAAAACTAATTTTCTTGGGGCCGGCGCTGTGGTGCAGTGGGTTAACACCCTGGCCTAAAGTGCCAGCATCCCATTTGGGCGCCGGTTCTAGTCCCGGCTGCTCCTCTTCTGAACCAACTCTCTACTATGGCCTGGTAAAACAGTAGAAGATGGCCCAAATCCTTGGGCCTCTGCACCCACATGGGAGACCTGGAGGAAACTCCTGGCTCCTGGCTTTGGATCGGCGCAGCTCTGGCTGTTGCAGCCAACTAGGGAGTGAACCATCAGATGGAAGACCTCTCTCTCTCTCAGCCTCTCCTCTGTGTAACTCTGACTTTCAAATAAAATAAATCTTTAAAAAAAACTAATTTTCTTAATCATAATCTGATGATTAACTGAAACAGAATACATATGTTTATTATTTATTTTCATTCTATTTGAAAGGCAGAGACAGAGAAAGCTATCAGTTGCTGGTTCACTTCCCAGTACCCACAACAGTCAGGGCTGGGCCAGGCTGAAGTCAGAAATCTGGAATTCAACCTGGGTCTCCCAATGAATGGTAGGGACTCAAGCACTTGAGCCATCCATTATATTTTTCCTCCCAGTGTACACATTAGCAAGAAGGCAGAGTCAGAGGCAGAGCAAAGAGTCAAACCCAGGCATTTCATTATGGGATGTAGGAGTCCCAAGTGGCATCTTCACCACTGAACCAGATGCCTGCTCCAGAACACATATCTTCAATGAGAGAGCTAAAACGTTGTTCCCAGAAAGATCCAAGGAAGAGTGGAATCCTGGCCCCTTCGCTATGGTGACAACTGATTGAGATGAAGATCTAGGGAACTGTAAGTCATCAAGGTACTTACTTTTTCATGATCTGGATTTCATGGCACCACCGTTCTCTGTTTTTGGAACTTAGCTCTAGGCGACAAGACTTAATTGCTATTTTAAGGTCAAGTTCCTAACAAAACAGACAACAGAAAAAATTATGTAAGTTTCTTGTGCAGTTTACTTACTATCAAAGAAATGTCAAACTAGCGAAACAAAGCTCTTTTTAACTTTACTAATTAAGTATATTTATTCATCGCTCTCTTGAGTCAACACTTTAGCTAGATAAACTGAGCTTTAAAACAATGCTTTAAACCTCAAATACAGCATAACACACAAACAAAAAGTGACTGAGGCTGATCCTATGGCAGGTCTCTTTACAGCAGTGCCTCATAATAGAAAACACAAAGATTCTGTCTTCCCAACAAACTCTTTTCTTTTTTTTTTTAAGATTTTATTTACTTATTTGAGAGGTAGTTACGGAGAGAGGGAGAGAGAGAGAGAGAGAGAGAGAGAGAGAGAGAGAGAGAGAGAGAAAGGTCTTCCATCTGCTGGTTCACTCCCCAAACAGCTGATATGGCCAGAGCTGGGTCGATCTGAAGTCAGGAGCCAGTAGCTTCTTCTGGGTCTCCCATGCGGGTGCAGGGGCCCAAGTACTTGGGTCATCTACTGCCCTCCCAGGCCATAGCAGAGAGGTGGATCAAAAAGGAGCAACCAGGCCTTGAACCAGCCCTCATAAGGGATGCCAGTGCCACAGGAGGAGGCCTAGCCTACTAGGCCACAGTGCCAGCTCCCCAACAAACCCTTTTTCAAAAAACTAATGAAGGTCTTGGTCTCCAGCATAACCAGAATGAAGAAAATTCAGAGCTCTCTGGTCTTAAAACAGCCAGAAATAGTTTTAATACGATTAAGCCTAATGTAAAACAAACAAAAAAACCCACCAAAATCAGATCCTAATTTTTGTATTTCAAATCCTAAACAATGACTGAACTCTTGTTTATAAAGTGAAACTAACAGGTCTTGCCCATGACCAGTAATTTGACCGATTCTCACTAAAATTAAAGCCATCCTGATGCACATTACAGAAGACAGCCAGGCTTCATCACATTCGGGCAACACCCACAATGCAGGCAAGGAACAGTGGTCAAGGCCAAACAGGCTACACTGCTCTCCTGTTATTGTGAAGACAGCATTTAAACACAGCACAGTTATCACTCAGTATCCATGAGGGACTGGTTCTAGGACCTCTGCTAATACCAAAAACTGTGCGGATGCTCAAGTTCCTTACATAAAAATGCCATGGTATTTGTATATGACCTATACATATCCTCTCATATGCTTTTTTATTTATTTATTTAATTTTTATTTTTTTGACAGAGTGGACAGTGAGAGACAGAGAGAAAGGTCTTCCTTTTTGGTTGGTTCACCCTCCAATGGCCGCTGCGGCCGGCGCACCGCGCTGATCCAAAGGCAGGAGCCAGGTGCTTCTCCTGGTCTCCCATGTGGGTGCAGGGCCCAAGGACCTGGGCCATCCTCCACTGCACTCCCCAGGCCACAGCAGAAAGCTGGACTGGAAGAGGGGCAACCGAGACAGAATCCGGCACCCTGACCGGGACTAGAACCTGGGGTACCAGAGCCACAGGCGGAGGATTAGCCTATTGAGCCATGGCGCCGGCCTCCTCCCATACACTTTTAATCATCTCACAATGCCTAATACAACACACATGCTATGTAAATTGTTTTACCTTGCATAGGGAATAACGACAAGAAAAAAAGTCTGTACATGTTCAGAACAGCTGCAACTTTTTTTTTCAAATTCTTTTAGTATACGGTTGATTGAATTCATGCATGTATAGAACCCACAGATAAGGAGGGCCAATTGCACACTTTGAAAAATGTGTTGCATGGGGTTAGTTTCTCCAAATACAATCTTGGGGCTGGCACTGTAGCGTAGTAGGTAAAGCCACCGCCTGCAGTGCCAGCATCCCATAATGGGCATCGGTTCCAGTCCTGGCTGCTGCTCCACCTCCCACCCAGCTCTCTGCTATGGCCTGAGAAAGCAGTAGAGGATGGCCCAAGTCCTTGGGCCTCTGCAACCACGTGGGAGACTCAAAAGGGGCTCCTGGTTTCAGATCAGCACAGCTCCAGCCATTGCAGCCAACTGGGGAGTGAACCAGTGGATGGAGGACCTCTCTCTTTGCCTCTCCTTCTCTCTCTGTGTAACTCTGCCTTTCAAATAAATAAATAAATCTTAAAAAAAAAAAATACAATTTGAGAAGTGCTACCATATTCTCTAGGGAGAGTTCTTTGGTTACTGTGTCATGCCTTCATACCATCTTGCAAATGTCCACATTACAAAGGTTACCACAATGCACTTTATTTCTAGGTCCATCTCCTTCACTAGATTTGGAATTTCCTCCAGGGCAGAGAATACTGTTCTTGTTGATTTTGGCATGATTAGCACCCAGTGTAGTAATCAGCTAAATAAGCCATTACATAGTCTTCCTCTCCCTCATTGTGCTTTAAGATGTGCCAATCAGGATCTGCATTGTGGCATAGCAGGTAAAGCCTCCACCTGCAGTGCCAGCTCCCATATGGGCACCAGTTCACATCCCAGCTGTTCCGCTTCCAACCCAGCTCTCCCCCATACACTTGGGAAGCAGTAGAAGATGGCTCAGCCCTTGGGCCCCTGCACCCATGTAGAAGACCCAGATGAAGCTCCTGGCTTCGAACCAGTCCAGCTCTGGCCATTGCAGTCATCTGGGGTTGAATCAGTGGATCAGATCGCTCTCTCTCTTCTTCTCCATCTCTCTTTCTCTAACTCTAACTTTCAAATAAACCTTTAAAAAAAGTGTGCAGATGAAATATTGGGACAAGACTTCCATCAAACATGAGAATCTTGAAAACTGTAAATGCAAACAATAAGTATGGCTTGGAAAAGAAATGATCCTGCTTCCAAGCTTTATAAAATACTCCTTCTCTCCTCACTACAGGCCCCATTGTCACATGCCCCAGTTTTGGGAAAGGGCACTCTGGTGGACTGCAAAGTTTCTGAGAGCTATGTAAGATTCTAGAGGAACTCAAACCTCTTCCAGTTAGAAAGTGACAAATTCCCCAGGAACACAAAGTCAAATGGTATTTCCAGGGGCTGCTGCAAGGGGGAAATGGAGTTACTGTTCAGAGGGACAGAGTTTCAGTTGGAGAAGATAAAAAATTTCTGGAGGTGAATGCTAAAGATAATTGCACATTAACGTGAATGGTCTGAATGTCACTGAACTGCAGGATTTAAAATGCTTAAAGCAGTAAATTTTATCTTCTGGTATAATTTATCCCCCCTCCCCCCCACACACAGTGAAAAATTCATCCATCCTCAGCTAGGGACCAAAAGAAGCTGTCACAAAAGTATACCAGCAGGCTGCTGGCAGGCTTAGTTAATACACTCAACACTTACCACCCCACAAGCTCTGGAAGTTCTTGATGCCCTTTTTTTTTTTTTTTTTTTTTTTTTTTTATCTTCGAGGGAATTATGTCTACTCTGATAGTAAAAACGATTAAGGAAGGTTGGCGCTGTGGCCAGCGGGTTAACGCCCTGGGCTGAAGCGCCGGCATCCCATATGGGCGCCAGTTCGAGACCTGGCTGCTCCACTTCCAATCCAGCTCTCTGCTATGGCCTGGGATAGCAGTAGAAGATGGCCCAACTACTTGGGCCCCTGCACCCACGTGGGAGACCCGGAAGAAGCTCCTGGCTCCTGGCTCCGGATCGGTGCCGTTCTGGCCATTGCGGCCAATTGGGAAGCGAACCAGCAGATGGAAGACCTCTCTCTCTCTCTGTCTCTCCTCTCTCTATGTAACTCTTTCAAATAAAATAAATAAGTAAATCTTAAAAAAAAAAAAAAAAGATTAAGGATACCACTTTACTACCACCACCACCACTACTACTACAGTACTTCTTAATGCCTTAGCCCTTCATCTTCCATTCTCCCTCTGTCCAAGGTTTCCTCCTTTGCTCCATCTAGAAACCTCTTCTCAGTTCTATCAGTGACATTTGTCATTCTAGCTGCCCCACAGACAAGTTTATTGTCCCAAAAATTTCGCCTCCTTCCCACTCCAAATTATGTGCTCTGTACCTATACCCATTTTTCTTAAAACAGCAAATGATGACTTCTCTTGAATTCCTTAGGAATGTCCAAGAAGACATTTCAGTATTAAACCCTCATTTGTCCCATCTATTTTTACACTTAATTTATATTCTACAAAATAATCTTCTTATAACACCATTTTATCTTTTTAATATAGAAAGCTTTTATTTAATAAATATAAATTTCATAGGTACAACTTTTGGATTCTAGCAGTTCTTCCCCCCAACCAGCCCTCCCACCCCCAAACCGTCCCACCTCCTACTCCCTCTCCCATCCCATTCTTCATTAAGATTCATTTTAAATTATATTTATATACAGAAGGCCACTTTTATCTTGACATTTTCTTTTTTAAGGTCAATTAATGATGATGAACATGCAAGATTATGACGACAGCAACCACACAGCAGCAGCGGGAGCCAAGCTGTACTGTACTCAGCTTTACATACTTTGTTATCTGACTTAACTCTCCAACAGACCCATGATGCGCATCACTACGCCTGCTTTGCAGATTAACAAAAGTTATACTGCAGAGGTTATTAACCTTGAGCCAGTTCACCTAAATACATCCCTCCGATGGCAACGTGCAAGGTGCGGATATGCATCTGCGCGTTTTTTTCCCCCTCTGGGGTAGAGATACATAGCTTTTATTGGCGCACGAAGACACAGAGCTCAAACATGTTATTAACTGCTGCTACAACGGCTAAACATTTTCAATTAAAGCAGTGTAAAACTCTCGAGCCTGACATTCTCTATCTTCCACCGACAACAACCCCTACCTCCAACCTCTCTCTCTCTTTGAAGCCATGTTCATTATCATTCTCTGTCACGCACACACACAGATACACGCTCACCGGCCGACAGGCACTGCCCAAAGTCTCGGCGACAACCCCTCTCACACTGACAGCCCTGCGTTCCACAGACGCTCCGACAAGCCCTCCGCCGCTCCCTCCCGCGCTCCGCCTCACCCGATGCTGGTACAAGCACACGTTCCCGAAGCCGCCGGTGCCTAGCCGCTCCCGCATCTCCCAGGGCCCGCCCGCACCCGGCCGCAGCCCCGGAGGCCGCTCCATGGGGCGGGAGGGCAAGCGGCCTCAGGCTCCACAGCTGCTCCAAGACCGGTTCCGGGCCGCCGAGACTCGCGCGTCTTTCTTCTCGCGAGATGATGCGTCACTTCCGGTAACTGCCGCGAGGAAGGCACGCCCCGAGTTCTCCTAGGCGCCCCGGGATCCCTGCTGGCCAAAGAATGGAGGACAAGGAGGGCGCTTTCAGGCTTCTCCCAAGTCCCCTAGGCCTTTTCCTCGCTGAGAGGACTCATATGTTTTTCTAGTCTGGAAAAACATAAGAGCTCTCCAAATCCTACATTCCCTTCAAATCGCTCTCCAAACCAGATTGTCCTGTATTTTTTTGTAAACTTTGCGTGGTCTCCACCGGTCTCTTTCTTAAGATCCCTGCCGTCTATCCCCAGCCCCACCACCCTCCACTGGCCTCCATCTCTCTTTTTAAGATTTATTTTATTTGAAAGTCAGATTTTCAGAGAGAGAGAGAGAAAGGTCTTCATCCGCTGGTTCACTCCTTAATTGGCTGCAACCGCCCGTGCTGCGCCGATACAAAGCCAGGAGCCAGGAGCTTCTTCTGGGTCTCCCATGTGGGTGCAGGGGCCCAAGTAGTTGGGCCATCTTCTGCTGCTTTCCCAGGCCATAAGAGAGAGCTGGATGGGAAGTGGAGCAGCCGGGACTCAAACTGGCGCCTATATGGGATTCCGGGACTGCAGTTGGTGGCCTTACCCGCTTTGCCACAGCGCCGGCCCTGGGCTCCATCTTTCTTAAGATCCCTGCCATCTATCATGCAGCCCCAGCACCCGCGGGGGTGGCACTGGGCAAAGGCCACCAATGATTTAGGTAATGCAGAATCCAAAGAACCCTGAAATCCAAAGAACTCGGAAAAAAATCCTGTATTAACAGGTCACAAGTTGTATTCACCTATGAGTTCCTTTCCGCCTATTCTACCACCTCCCAGATTTTCCAAACAACTTAAGGATATGACAGAGTGCCGGGCTAATGCTCCCTTGGAACTGGCGCGGGCGTAGGTCCCTAACTCTGACTGAGCTTCCTGTTGCAGCCGGCCAGTTACGGGTTTGCCAGTGAGGTGGTTCCTCATTGCAGTGTTTCTGAGGCATGCTGCGGGACTGCAACAGGAAGCTTCTGGAATGTTGCTGATGTAACAGGTGCCTCCTGGTGGTGGATTGGCTTATCCAGGAATCAGCTCCCGGTTTTCCATTTGAAGTCACACCCTTCATGGAACCCGGGAATTTCGATAATTCATGGTATAAAAATCAGCATAGAATCAAATTCTCAAAGATGTATTGGTGTGATTCAAACGTTCAGTGCCACAAGTTACAAACCAAGCAGATGTTGTAGGTCATCAGTGAAGTGGTTACCATCACCCGTGTGTGGCCTCCACAGAGCTGGAATAGGAGTCCCTGGAGGTGATGCCAGACAGCGCCTCTGAGAACTTGTGCTACAGAGCTGGACAGACTGCACAAAGGATTATGGTGCCAATTTTGGGAAAGGGTAAGCCCTACCATTTGCTGGATGTACAGCAGAGCTTGTTTCCAATCTCCACAGGAGGGCCTGTGATCTCCCAATTCACACTCAGGAGAGCTACAGAGGGAGCCTGAGGACCAAGAACACTGATAATTGTGCTGACCTTGGACTGATCATCTTTTTGGAACCTAGACGGTTCCCATAGATCACCCTTTAAATGTCCCCATTAAATTTTTTTAAAAAACGAAGGCCAGTGACCTCAGGCTCCATAACCTTCAGGTTTGCCAGTCTGTTTTGGGTTCTCCTGTGATCTTTCTGCTCCTTCTCCACGTACTTCACTGGATTGCTCTACTTCCAAGTGCTCTTTAAATACTGATACTCCTCAGGTAGTCATCTTAAGTTCAGGACTGTTTTCACTCAATCTTATTTTCATCCATTCTCATAACTTCACCTATGGTCTAGACCCTGATGATCCCCAAACCCTAATAACTAGACATCCGTAAATTCAGTTACCCAACAGCATAGACACATTTGTTACACATTTCTTTTTTTTTTTTTTTTTTTTTTTTTATTAGACAGTGAGAGAGAGACAGAGAGAAAGGTCTTCCTTCCGTTGGGAGTGCCCCAAATGGCTGCTACAGCCGGCACTGTGCCAATCCAAAGCCAGGAGCCAGGTGCCTACCCCTGGTCTCCCATGCAGGTGCAGGGGCCCAAGCACTCAGGCCAACCTCCACTGCCCTCCCGGGCCACAGCAGAGAGCTGGACTGGAAGAGGGTAACCGGGACTAGAACCCAGTGCCATAGGCGGAGGATTAACCAAGCGAGCCAGGGCGCCGGCTCCTGTTACACATTTCAAACATCCATAACATATACAACAAAGAACTCTTTCTTCTTTTAAAGATTTATTTATTTACTTATTTGAAAGACAGAGAGAGAGAGAGAGCAAGCGAGCATGTGTGAAAGTGAGAGGTCTTCCACCTGCTGCTTCACTCCCCAAATGGCTGCAGCACCTAACCCTGGGCCAGGCCAAAGCCAAAAGCCTGCAGCTTCTTCCAGGTCTCCTATTTAGATGCAGGAGCCCAAGCACTTGGGCCATGCTCCACTGTCCTTCCAGGTGCATTACCAAGGAGCTGGATTAGAAACGAAGCAGGCCAGGGCTGTGGCGTAGCAGGTAAAGCCACCGCCTGCAGTAGTGGCATCTCATATGGGTACCTGTTCAAGTCCCAGCTGCTCCTCTTCCAATCCAGTTCTCTGCTATGGCCTGGAAAAGCAGTAGAAGATAGCCCAAGTCCTTGGGCCCCTGCAGCAGCGTGGGAGACCCAGAAGCTCCTGGCTCCTGGCTTCGGATCAGTGCAGCTCTGGCCGTTGTGGCCATCTGGGGAGTGAACCAGTGGTGGGAAGATCTCTCTCTGCCTCTCTGTAATTCTTTCAAATAAATATATCAATTCTAAAAAAAAAAAAAAAAAAAAAAAAAATGCCCCTTGTTGTCCCAATTAGAATGTAAACTGGGACAACAAGAACCATGTTAGGACACAGCTATATTCCTGGAATCTAGAAAATGCCTGGCACACAGGAAGTAGCTCTCTGAAGGACTAAATAGACTCTTACATGTTAATAATGTGAATGCTCTAAGAGAAAAATAGCAAAGGCCTTGTATCCTTTCTCTACCCCAAACTGCTCCTGGAGATGCTGTGTGATTCTGGGACAGCAGCTGGATCTACAACCCTGGCCCCTCTTATTATACACCTACCTCATTTCAGTGATAATAGGCAACATGCATATAAAATACTTTTGAATTGTGGAAAAGCACTTAGATTTTATTTGATAGCTTCAAAGTTTTTGAAAACATAAACACAAGCCGTTCTTAGGAGTTGGATGACAGATGTTTTCAAAACAGTATTTTAATCCTAGAATGACTTCTCCCCAAAAATATGCGATCCTAAGCCTCTTGCTACAGGCAGGTTCCATGGGAATGCACAAAAAAGAGGCAGAGAAACAGTCCCCACGGGAGACTGGTTTAAAAACAAGCTGTTACTTCCTGTGAAGTTCATAAAGTGTTCTTCCCTTTGCTTAGTCATCCAGAGTAAAGTCAAAGGGCTCAAAGTCTTTCCGGAAGCGGCGAGCCAGTGTCTCCTCCTCTTCCTTGCTGACCTGACACTGCCTCCAGTCAGATTTGTCAGGAATATTAAGGATGGCTTCACTGGCCAGCACCTCCCTGTGGAAAGAACACAAAATGGACAATATCAGACTGAAACCCCTTCCTCCCTCTATTCTATTCCTCTCTAACCGAAGTATGTGAATTTGTCTGACTGCTCCTAGTGTTCTCCCGCCCTGAGTAACATCTCTGCCACCCCATCTATCAAAATCACATCCATCTTAAGTGATCAGCTCAGGGATGGGCATTTGGCATAGCAGCTAAGACACAGCTCAAGATATCTCCATTGCATATCCAAGCGCCTAGGTTTCAGCCTTGGCTTTGCTCCAGATTCCAGCCTCCTGCTAATGTGCACCCTGGGAGGCAAGAAGTGATGGCCCAAGTACTTGAGTGCCTGCTACCCACATAGGAGGCCTGTGAGTTCCAGGCTCCTGGCTTCAACCTGGCCTGGTTCAGGCTGTTGTGGGCATCTGGACAGTGAATGGAAGATCTCTGTCTACATCTGTCTCTCCTTTCAAATAAAATGAAAATAAATAAAAATTTAAGTGGCCAACTTAAGTCTTATCTTTTTTCTAACCCATCAAACCCCACTTATTTCTCCTTCTCTTGAACACACTTGAATTACATTGCTGGTACTTAGAGAAGCAATGTGACATAGCAGAAAGTGGGTAGAACTGGTGGTCAGAAAGATCACAGAATGGATTCCATTCCTACTTCTGCCACTTCTTGTCTATGACTGGGATAGATTACTTCATCTCTGAGTCCTGAATTTGTCATCTATGAAATGCAAATAAGATTGCCTACCTTACAGGGTTTGGTGAGGTACAGAGATACCATGCTGGCTATGACTACATCCTGCCCTAAACTGTAGTTTTGTCACCCCCTCTAGACTATGAGTTTGCTGAAGGCATGACTCAGAGGGAGGCACCTAGTGTGGTACCCACTCTGACTTAAAATTCCTCTTGCCTCTCCCTCCAGGGGACTCAGGCCTACACAGTCACAGCAATACAAAGTTCTATGTCAACAACTAATCTTGGCTCACAAGACTAAAGAATAACTACATACAGGAACACACACATAAGATGCCTTCTAAATGCCACTGCTTTATATTGTTATTTTTACTTATTTTGATACATTAGAAATAACTCTGTGTGCACCTGTATGTTCATTTTCCATTCTGAAGCTATAATAAATAGGAGAATTGAAAACAAATCACACAAGTCCCCTAAAAGACGAAGGACCTGAACTCAAGTTCTAGCTCTTTGGGCCAACCTTGAGCTTACTTACTCATATGTAAAATGAATATAAAACTACTTTTCTTGAACAGCTGGAAAAAAATTGCTGTTATATGTATTGTGTTAATTACAGAATGCCATTAGTAAAATAAATATTTAAAAAATTATTCAATATTGCAAATAAAACTATCATGAGCAAAAAGCCATTCAGAGACTCTCCCTTGTGTGGGATGTGTAACATGCCCGTATGCATCTAGTCATATCCCTATTCATTACTGTGCTTATCTGCACCTGCTGCTAAGGCAACACAAAAGCATCAAATCAATGTGATGCTTTTAACACATTTGTTGTCACTTATTAATTAGCTCTTTAAAAATGTAGGAAAACATATTCACTAGAGTTGTCCAGTGGGGCAATCTCTAGGAGGCTTTTCCAAATTAGACAGGAAGAATTCAAGACTCACTCGAAGTCCAGTTCTAACTATGGGGAATGAAACAATGGCAAATCACAGATACTGACATCAGATAATCCATTTTGTACATTTCCTACTTCCTCCCATTCTTGCCAGGAACTTCCTGTCTTTAATCTTTGCCTAACTTATCACTACTTCTGTATGGTTTTGCAGTTATGTTCTGTTGGCCATGAGGCCTCCTCCAGACCATTAGGACAACTGCAAAATAATAAAGTTAAGGTCTCACAGGGAGAAGCTACTTAACCCCTCGAAAGCTGGCCAGTATAGCAGTCAATAGCCAGATGCAGCTGATTAAACTTTAATGAGTTAAAATTGAGTAAGATTAAAAATTCAGTCCCTCCATTGTATTAACCACATTTTCAAGTGCCCAAGAGCCACATGTAGCTAGTAATTATGGTATTGAATGATGTAAATTTTTTTAATGATTTATTTCTTCACTTCTTTAAAAGTCAGAATTACACACACACACACACATACATACACACACAGATATCTTCCATCCACTGATTCACTCCCCAGTGGGCTCAATGGCCAGGGCTAGGCCAGGCCAAAGCCAGGAGCCAGGAGCCAGGAGCCAGGAGCTTCTTCTGGGTCTCCCACATGGGTGGAAGGGCCCAAGTACTTGAGCCATCTTTTGCTGCTTTCCCAGGCACATTAACATGGAGCTAGATCAGAAGCGGAGCAGCCAAGACTTGCAATGGCACCCATATGGGATGCTAGTGCTGCAGATGGCGGCTTAACCCACAGCATCACTGCCTGGTCCAACAGTGCAGATTTATAAAATATGTCCATCATTGTGGAAAGTTCTTTTGGGCACTGCTCTACAGTGTCATTCCCCACATTGGTAAACTGGGTTGAAATTACCTACCTTACAGAGCTGTAAGAATTAAATAAGGCGATTCATGTAAACTTCTCAGCACATTACCTGGCATGGAAAATATGCTTGATGGTAACATTTTATTCATTCTAGCTGGAATCCTTTTCATCTCAATCTTTGCCCTCTAAATCTCTCAGGTTCAACTTTAACCTGTAGTGAAGCCTTTCACCAAAAGGAAATTCTCTGCTCCTTCTCTGAATTCCTAAAATACATTGTTCTCCAAAACTCTGTTGAGATATATATACATCATACTGTGTATTACATTACTTCATAGATGTAAATATCTGACTTGTCCAAAAATTGAGTTCCTTGGGGGCAAAGACTATTTCCTATTTAGCTTTTTATCAACTGTCAATATAATCCCCAACTCTGCTCTTATGAAGTCTAATGAAAATATATTGAAAAGAAAAAAATATACAAACCTTCCAAATTGCAAAGGAAAATTCTTTTTAATTCTGTGGAAAAGCTTCTCCCCTGTGTCAAGTTCAACATAAAAGTATGCTGCTCCCGGTTGTGCAATCTAGATTAAACAGTACTGTATAAGAACATACAGCAGTGGTTTAAAAAATCTAAAGTCTCAGCTCATCCTCTGTAAGCTCTAATTTGGCAAAGATTTCAGTCTAGAAGCTCAAGAAAAAGGATGTGTGAGTAGCTACAGGCCCCAAGCCATCTTAAAAACGAGACTGGCAGATACTACCAGTATCCTTCAATTGCATCCACCCATCTAAATTCCCACCTTAGGAAGTTCCTAATTTCTTGTTCTTCACAGGAAAGCACTATGACTTTGCTGTAATACCATCGCCATTGCCAGTGTAATAAATACCCGTGTTCTAGTTCCAAACTGTCCCCTGCCCACTGAACATTTCTGGGAAGCCTAGATAGACCTGAAGCACAGTATGTCAAAACCCAGATCTTGACCCTTGCCCTCCCTTCTTGCTTCACCTGCTTGATGTCAGAGTGCTCAGGGATTTCCAGCAGTTCTATCTGCTGCTCCTGTGCCTGGGTAATGAAGGCATCTTTAATGTCATCAGTGGCACAGCAGCTGAGTGGCACCGGAATGACCTAGGGTGGGGTTAGGAGAAATTCTCAGTACAGGTCCCAGAGAGGGTGGGCCTGCACAGTCTGCAAAGCAGCGAATCCATCACAGGGGCATGGAGAAAAACCCCTCAGCACAAACTCTCCTCAGGCCAGACAGGCCATACCAGCCTGTCTGTAAGGACTTAAACTTATGAGATAGCCTGCTGCATGTGGGAGCCAAGCTGTGATGCAGGATAGGCTCAACAGAAATCTCTGTCATCAAGCCTTTGCCAGATCCTTTATAATGTATGTGGCCGAGTCAGGCCCATTTGAAAACTTAACAAATGGACCAAAGAGAAAACCACCACAAATCCAAGCACAGTATCTACAAACAATCTCTGAATTTATGAGCGGCTAGCCCATTGCAGGCTTCATGTCTATTTTTCACCTTTAAGCCCTCACTTGTGCTGGGTCTCCACACAAAATAGCCCACTAATTTGCAAACTCTTACATAGTCAGACGTGTTTCTTCCTTGGAACCTTCCTCAACTACCTGTTCTGTTCTCAAACAAGGTACTTGCATTACCTGGCTGCTCACCTGTATTGATCAGGCACTTCCTTGTGAAATATCTGGGATTATCACCAGATACTCTTTAAATGAACATGATTTAAATATGAAAATTCATATTAAATACATTAAATATAAAGTTAAATATTCTGAATATCTAATTAGATATTAAAGTTAAGCATTATTTGAACATTTATTTATCAGTATCAAGTGTCCTATAGTGCACTTTTAAGTTCCTGTGCAGTGACTACCTACCTGTAGCTGGAGATGATGGCTCTTATAATTTCTCTCGAACAGAACACACCGTTTCCCTCGACTTTTAAAGAACCGTCTCAGTGTAGCCTTATACTTCTCCACTTCTTCCACCACTTCTGCCGATAGCTCCACCACTGACTGGTAGTGTCCAATGGGCAGGATGAGGACATGATCATCAGCTAAGCCTCCTTTGGCCAGGGCTAGGTAGCACTAAAGAGGGAGCACATGGAATTGAGACAGCAACAGTGTATGGATGGGTCTCCAGGGAGAAAGGCCTATGCAAAGAGTGGGCCTGAGGGTGGTAGAAAAGTGCTCAAGAGGCATCAATAAAAATTTTCCAACTTTTTGAGCTCAAAGAAGTAAAGAGGATAAAATAGTAGTTGCCAAGGGCCCAGAAAGGGTATAAGAGAGGGAAGGATGGAGAAAGGAAAGTTAATGGACACAGGGGTACTGCTGGATAGGAGGAATAACTTCTAATAATCTGTAGCACCAAAAGATAACTATGGCTAACGATGAGTAATTGGATATTTCAAAATAGCTAGTAGAGAGAATTTTCAGTGTTGCTAACACAAAGAAATGATGTATCTTTACGGTGATAGTTATGTCAATTATCCTGATCAGTGTATTACACATTGTAGACATACATGTATCAAAATGTCAGTACAGTCCATAAATATGTATAAATACGACATATAAAAAAATTAAACAAAACTCCAACCTTCAAAAATCTGATTTTAGAGGTTATAGCAAGAATGTTCTTGAATGTCTGAATGAACTGGGAAAGGCAGAGGAACAGACTTTTGGCGTCAAGCACACTAGAGCTGATGGAAACCATAACGACAGACAGGTTTTCCCTCTTGGGCAACTTGAAAACAACTTTACAGTTTTTATTACCTTGAACCACAGAGAGATACCACTTCTGATTTCCAAATAACTGCTTCCTACCTTCCCAATAACATCTAGTCCTACAACTAACCCCAAAATATACCCTTTGGGCTCACAAAAAAGTTAAGATAACATGATTATTAGCATCTAATGTCCCTACAACCTTAGGCTGCTAACTCAATTTTACAAAATGAAAGTAAAACTATAACCAATTAGAGTACAAAGATGGAGAAATATCAAACTCATTACAGAACTATGCCTCCCAACCACAGATATCATCAGCCTTTAAGATCAACTAAAGGGGCCAGTGCTGTGGTGTAGTGGGTAAAGCTGCCACCTGCAGTGCCGGCATACCATAGTAGGGGCTGGTTCAAGTCCCGGCTGCTCCACTTCCCACCCAGATCTCTGCTATGGCCTGGGAAAGCAGTGGAAGATGGTCCAAGTCCTTGGGCCCCTGCACCCATGTGGGAGACCCAGAAGAAGCCCCTGGCTCCTAGCTTCAGATTGGCTCAGCTACAGCTGTTGCAGACATCTGAGGAGTGAACCAGCAGATGGAAGGTATTTTTCTCTCTCTCTCTGCCTCTGTCTCTCTGTAACTCCGCCTTTCAAATAAAATAAATTAATTTAAAAAAAAAGAAAAAAGAGGCCGGCGCCGCGGCTCACTAGGCTAATCCTCCACCTAGCGGCGCCGGCACACCAGGTTCTAGTGCCGGTCGGGGCGCCGGATTCTTTCCTGGTTGCCCCACTTCCAGGCCAGCTCTCTGCTGTGGCCAGGGAGTGCAGTGGAGGATGGCCCAAGTGCTTGGGCCCTGCACCCCATGGGAGACCAGGAAAAGCACCTGGCTCCTGGCTCCTGCCATCGGATGAGCGCGGTGCGCCGGCCGCAGTGCGCTGGCCGTGGCAGCCATTGGAGGGTGAACCAACGGCAAAGGAAGACCTTTCTCTCTGTCTCTCTCTCACTGTCCACTCTGCCTGTCAAAAAATAAAAAAATTTAGCCGGCGCCGTGGCTCAATAGGCTAATCCTCCACCTTGTGGCGCCGGCACACCGGGTTCTAGTCCCGGTCGGGGCGCCGGATTCTGTCCCGGTTGCCCCTCTTCCAGGCCAGCTCTCTGCTATGGCCAGGGAGTGCAGTGGAGGATGGCCCAGGTGCTTGGGCCCTGCACCCCATGGGAGACCAGGAAAAGCACCTGGATCCTGGCTCCTGCCATCGGATCAGCGCGGTGCGCCGGCTGCAGCGGCGGCCATTGGAGGGTGAACCAACGGCAAAAGGAAGACCTTTCTCTCTCTCTCTCTCTCTCTCTCTCACTGTCCACTCTGCCTATCAAAAATAAAAAAAAAATAAAAAAAAAAATTAAAAAAAAAATAAAAAAATAAAAAAATTTTAAAAAAAATAAAAAAGAAAAAGAGTAACTACAAACATTTCTGTCAAAACCAAAACATGCAGGACTGCTCCACCACTGAGACACTCTTTGGAGGGAAGACACTGAATGAGCAGAGAAGAGGGCCAATGAGCATCAATGCATGAAAATACAGTACTAGGAGCCGGCCCTGTGGTAGCGTTCAGCTGCCATCTGCAGCATGGGCATCCCATATGGATGCTGATTTGAATCCCAACTGCTCCCCTTCCAATCCAGCTCCCTGCTAATGTGCCTGGGAAAGCAGCAGAAGATAGCCCAGGTCTTTGGGGCTCTGCACTCACATGGAAAACCTAGAAGAAGCTCCTGGCTCCTGCCTCACCCTCTCATCTATTTCATGATGATCTCTAACAACATATAAATAGAACCTGAATAAGTATTCCTCCCGTAGGAAAGACACATGGCTTTTGCAGGAGTTATTTGGGACTCCTAGTAGACTTTGCCCATTTTACTGTGGCTGTGGGTCATCAGCACAGTTCTATGTCCACCCTTAAGGAAGGCACAGCAAAGGCAAAGAAAGCCAGGAGGTAGAATGTATTAAAAGGTGAGCAAGAAATATGGCTGCAGGGAGGAGTCTCAAACCTCTTGCCAGACACTCAAAGGTTACCATGAATTCTTAACAGGATTCTGCCAAAGGTCAGTACAAGTAAACGTAGACTTCATTACTAGTTTCTAGACTGAGAAGTTCACAGGGGCCTTCTGACAACATTGCTTGGATGGGCCGCCAAGAAGACTCTGCCCCTCTAACTTCAGGCTAGATGAGAAGTAAGGTCTCCTTGGTTCATACCCCGAGCTAGATACCTGAGAAAGGTGAATGGAAAGAAAATGTCATCTCTTCCTGAGGTCTGGAGAAGTACTTAGCTAGGTCATCCACTGCATATCTCTTTTCCCCTGCATAGGACCATAAACCTATTGAAACTTCTTAAACAGAACACAGTCTAAAGCCTGCCTCATGGCCGGTGCCGCGGCTCAATAGGCTAATCCTCCACCTGCGGTGCCGGCACCCCAGGTTCTAGTCCCGGTCAGGGCGCCGGATTCTGTCCCGGTTGCCCCTCTTCCAGTCCAGCTCTCTGCTATGGCCCAGGAGTGCAGTGGAGGATGGCCCAAGTGCTTGGGCCCTGCATCCGTGTGGGAGACCAGGAGAAGCACCTGGCTCCTGGCTTCGGATCAGTGTGGTGCGCCGGCCACAGCGCGCCAGCCACAGCAGCCATTACAGGGTGAACCAATGGAAAAAGGAAGACCTCTTTCTCTGTCTCTTTCACTGTCCACTCTGCCTGTCAAAAAGAAAATAAATAAATAAATAAATAAAAAAAAGCCTGCCTCACCACACAAATTATGTGGTAGAAAGAATGTTATAGACTAACCCAAAGAAGAAGTAAGATTCAAGAAAAACAATCTAAAAAGTGCATTCCAAAAATAGCAGATGCTGGCTCAAGTCCTACAGTCCCTGCTACCCACGTGGGAGACCCAGATGGAGTTCCTGGCTCCTAGCTATGTCCTGGCCCAGCCCCAGCTGTTGAGGACCATTTGGGAAGTGAATCAAAGGATGGAAGATTAATCACTCTCATCACTCTGCCTTTCAAATAAATAAAAATCTTTTTAAAAATCTCTAACTGAGCCATGCCCAAGGAAAAACATTTGGGGGAAAAGTGAACGACAATGACTTTCTTGTGACAGACCCACAGTTTACCCAAACTTTGCACAGCCTAAATAAACTTATACCCAAGGTCATTCAGTGCTTATAGTCTGATTCAGCGCTTACCAAACTGTCTTGGGTTCCTGGCTACTCACACCAGGATGTGCATGTGGGTATTCCTGACATCAGGAAGTAACATCCTCTACTACTGGGCAAAAGAGAATTTGTCATGTTAGTCTTTGACATAAGTTAGTGTGAATCACTCTCAGTGTTAACAATTCTTGCAAAAAACTAATGTATAAGTTCAAGCTTCAGAATCTGAAGCTGTAAAAAAAAAAATCAACATTCTAAACCCAGCGAAGGCATATAAGCAACAGAAGACTCCTTTTCAGGACAAAAAATATCCAGTTTTAAATATGAATAATTAACAAAAGCAACACATCACTATCAAACAGGTATGCACTAAAAAAAAGAGAGTTTAGGGGCTGGTGTTATAGTGTAGCAATTAAAGCTGCAGCCTGCAATGCCAGCATCCCATGTGGGTGACGGTTCTAGTCCTGGCTGCTCCACTTCAATACAGCTCCCTGCTAATGGCCTGGGAAAAGCAGTGGAAGATGGTGCAAGTGTCTGGGTACCTGCCACCCAAGTAGGAGACCCAGATGAAGCTCCTGGCTCTCGCGTGGCCCAAAACTGGCCGCTGTGACCATTTGGAGAGAGAAGTAAAAGACGGATGATATCTCTCTCTCCCACTCTCTCTAACTCTGAATTTCGAAATAAATAAACAAGAGAGCGGCTGTGACCTGACGGAAGTAATCCTTTAGACTGCCCCGGAACCCACGGGGGAAACTACTAAAGTTTCTGTGGAAGCAAAGTAGAATTTCATAAGAACATAATGGATGGAGAGGAGAAAACGTATGGTGGCTGTGAAGGCCCTGATGCCATGTATGTCAAGTTGATATCTTCTGATGGTCATGAATTTATTGTAAAAAGAGAGCATGCACTAACATCAGGAACAATTAGCCATGTTGAGTGGCCCAGGTCAGTTTGCTGAAAATGAAACCAATGAGGTCAATTTGAGAGAGATCCCTTCACATGTGCTATCAAAAGTATGCATGTATTTTACCTACAAGGTTCACTACACTAACAGCTCCACCGAGATTCCCAAATTCCCAACTGCACCTGAAATCGCACTGGAACTGCTGATGGCTGCGAACTTCCTAGATTGTTAAATAAAATAAATTATAATAAACTGTTAACTTTTTCAGTATTTAAAAAAATAAAATAAAATAAATATTTTACAATAAAATAAAAATACAAAGAGTTTAAGATATATATAAAAGCATCACCCTAGGAGAATCAAACCTATTTGTGAGAGAGGGATAAAGGAAGGGAGCAAGTTTGTGAAACCAATTGTACAAAACCACAGGAGAATTGCTACAATAAAAAAGACAGACAACAACAAATGTTGCTGAGGTTGTAGAAAAAGAAATACTCAGACATTGCTGGAGGGAATATAAGATAGTACAGCCATGCTGGAAACAACTTGGCAGTTTTTTGTTTTAAGTTAAATATAAATGTACTACATTATTCAGCAATTCCATTCTATCTAACCAAAAGAAATGAAAACACATGCTTATACAAAGACAGGAAAGCAAACATCTCATTACAGAATTTCGCTTAATAGCCATAAAATGGAAACAACTCAAATGTCCATCAAATGAAGGACAGACAAAATATAGTATGTCTCTATAATGGAATACTATTTCAGAATAAAAAAAATGAAATACTGATGACATGCTACAACATAGATGAACCATAAGAATACTGTGCTAAGTAAAAGAAGTCAGACACAAAAGGTCACATTCTGTATTTCCATTTAAATGAAATGTCCAGAAAACACAAATCCATTGAGTCAGTAAGAAGACTAGCAGGGGCCGATGCTGTGGCATGGTGAGTTAAACCATTGACCTGTCGTGCCAGCATCCCATGTGGGCACTGGTTCGAGTCCTGGCTGATGCACTTCTGATCCAGTTTCCTGCTAATGCACCAAGGAAAGGAGTGGAGGATGGCCCAAGTCCTTGGGAGCCCTTTGGGAGACTCCAAAGAAGCTCCTGGCTTCAGATTGGCTCAGGTCTGACCATTGCAGCCATTTGGGCAGTGAACCAGCAGATGGACAACCTCTTTCTCTGTCTCTACCTCTCTAACTCTTTCAAATAAATAAAATAAATTTTTAGGCCGGCGCCGCGGCTCACTAGGCTAATCCTCCGCCTAGCGGCGCCGGCACACCGGGTTCTAGTCCCGGTCGGGGCGCCGGATTCTGTCCCGGTTGCCCCTCTTCCAGGCCAGCCCTCTGCTGTGGCCAGGGAGTGCAGTGGAGGATGGCCCAGGTGCTTGGGCCCTGCACCCCATGGGAGACCAGGAAAAGCACCTGGCTCCTGGCTCCTGCCATCGGATCAGCGCGGTGCGCCGGCCGCAGCGCGCCGGCCGCGGCGGCCATTGGAGGGTGAACCAACGGCAAAAGGAAGACCTTTCTCTCTGTTTCTCTCTCTCACTGTCCACTCTGCCTGTCAAAAAAAAAAAAAAAAAAACAAAAACAAAAACAAATAAATAAAATAAATTTTTAAAAAATGATTAGCAGTTGCCTGGGGCTGACAGTGTGCTATCACCAGGAAAAGCATACTTGTGGGGCTGGCACTGTGGCACAGCAGGTAGAGTTGCAGCCTGCAGTGCCAGCATCCCATATGGGCACCGGTTCAGGTCCCAGCTGCTCCACTTCCAATCCAGTCCTCTGCTAGGGCCTGGAAAAGCAGTAGAAAATGGTCCCAAGTGCTTGGGCCTCTGTACCCATATGGGAGACCCAGAAGTTCCTGCTCCTTAGCTTCAGATCAGCTCAGCTCTGGCAGTTGCAGGCATTTGGTAAGTGAATCAGTGGATGGAAGATCTCTCTCTCTCTCTGCTTCTGCCTCTCTGTAACTTTGCCTTTCAAATAAATAAATAAATCTTAAAAAAAAAAAAAAGTATACTTGTAATGGGCACTCTTGCCCAGAAGATACCAGCCCTCAATTAGAACATACCTCAGGGGCAGGGATTTGCTTTCCTAATGATGCTTCCTTCCCAGATTTTCTGTAGGGGTTTTCAGTGACATCTGGAGGTGGGAATGTTATAGAACTATGCTATTCAATGGTTGCATGTCTCAGTAAGCTTACTAAAAGTCTTTGAATTGCACACTTCAAATTGAAAGTAAATTTTATATGTAGATTATAACTCAATAAGGTTAATTAAAAAACAAGCAAGTGCCTCCTTCTCTGTAAAAGGTTAATGGAAATAACTCACATGTGTGCCAATGTTGACAACCAAATGCTTTTCCACTTCAGGGCTCGCAAGGCAAAACCAGCAGGGTCCTGGAGGCTGAGCTTCATGTGGAAGAAAGCCAAGAGTTACTATGGTCCAAGCACTACAGCATAAAATCACCCTGTGGAACTCAGTCTCATCCGATCCTTTTATCCTGTGAATACCGGGACATAGCACTGCCATAAAGGGCTGGACTTCGGTTCCTCACTCTGACATCACCATCACCATTTTTAATGAGACTACATCTCTATTAGAAAAATTTTGAATCTGTAACCAATCCACAGGTAGTAGATAATCACACATGGACTAAAACAGCACACAACTGGCCACAGGATGCCATTAAAGAAAACTATACCAGTAGCTGATCCCCTTTCTCAGTTTCCCCTCTTGCCCCCTAGTCCCACTGGCCAGCCAAGGTCAGCATCTTCATCTTTAAAACAAGGAGGTGGAAAAGTGGATCTCAATAAAATAGCCTTAAGATCCTTCCTCTCAGTTTGAATACTCGATTATTTTGTGAACCTATATTGGTCTTCTCCCATCCAAGTACTAACCAGGCCCAACCCTGCTTAGCTTCAAGATCAGACGAGATTGGGCAAGTTCAAGGTGGCATGGCCATAGACTATATTGTTTTTTTTATGCTCTTTACCTTTTCATGTTTTATAAACACAAAGAAAAGGAGCTGTTTCCATGGTTCTTACAGGAAGTGTCTCAAACAGCCTCAAAGTCAGGCCATCTTTGGTATTTTATTTTTACTGTTGCTCCTAATGATTAAGTACACAGTTTTTCTCTGCCAGAAGAGGTGCTTTTAGCAATGCTGCTTTCCAAAGAAAATCCAGAACAAAGTTATTGCTCACACAGGAGACCTCCAGAACCAAGGTACTTACGAGGTTTGCGAGGCTGCTTTGGGTGAGGAGATTTGCTATCTCTGCCTGTGGATGAACGCTTCCTTCCCTGCTTCTCATTTAAATCAAAGAAAAATTGACAGGATGATTCTTCCTGGAATGGCAGTAAGCAGAAGAGTAAATATTATTCAGTTAACCTCTAGACAAGTAGCCAACCATTCGCAGAGACTCTCGCCATGTTATGACTATCCTTCCTCTCAGCCCTTTCTGCCTATTTGAGGGTAAAAAAGAATCTTCCCAATCCTGATTCCAGGACTCTCAGTCATGTACCTCAACCCTTAGCCAATCTACTGCCAAACCCACCACTTGGGGGAAAATGCAAAGTACAAAGCAATTCTTGCTTAAAGCAAAACAGTATGAACCCATTCAAATTCCTTTTCCTTTCTCTCTCAGTGGAAACATAATATAATCCTACAATTTCACAGGTCAAATAAGTATAATTCAGTTTAATTTGAAGAGATGAGAAGATTGAACATAAAGAAAAGCCCAAGAAAGCAGACCATGCAAACTAATAAGAGAATTTGACATTCCTTGCTTTATTATGGAGAAAATTTAATTTCAGTAAAGTCTGCTACCAAGACAATTTCTTCAGAATGAATCTTATGCACCTATTAGCAATCAATATAAATCACAAATGACACTGCTACCAACTTGAATCCTTGCTAAAGAGCTAAGAATAATCAAGTTTTTTTTTTTAATTAAAGACTTATTTATTTATTTGAAAGGCAGAGTTACAGAGAGGCAGAGGCAGAGAAAGTGAGAGAGAGAGAAAGGTCTTCCATCCACTGATCTGGAGCCAGGAGCCAGGAACTTCTTCCAGGTCTCCCACGCTGGTGCAAGGGCCCAAATACTTGGGCCATCTTCTATTGCTTTCCCAGGCCATAGCTGAGAGCTGGATAGGAAGTGGAGCAGCCAGGACTTGAACCAGCATCCATATGCGATGCCGGCACTTCAGGTAATGACTTTACCCACTACACCACAGCACCAGTCTCCAGTTAATCAAATTTTGACAAAGACAGACTTAAAACATTGAAACTGTTTAACCTCAAGCTACAATAAGAAACTCACCACTATGATTTTCCTAAAGAAAAAAGATTCTGATTTTAAGTATGAAATTTGTCATATGTACTAAGCAATCATCAGAAAAAGTATACTTGTAATGAGCACTCCTGCCCAGAAGATACCAGCCCTCAATTAGAACATACCTCAGGGGCAGAGATTTGCTTTCCTATGGCTGCTTCCTTCCCAGATTTTCTGTAGGGGTTTTCGGTGACATCTGGAGGTTGTTTTACCAGTTCTGCTGCATCCATTAGTTTCATGGGAACAATACTGAATGCATAAAGATACTTTGGAGAAAAACAACATAATAATGTTAGAGTTAATACCATTTACCCAAATGTGATCAGTCTGCTTTACTACAAAGATTTCACAGAAAGCATCAGATCTGAGTGAAATGAATTGAATAAAACCAAAAGTACAGCAATCAGCCCATCTGTGGCTCAGAAAATACACAGCATATCAAGTCCCTATTCAGTGACTTCTTTTTTTTTTTTTTTTTTTTTTTTTGACAGGCAGAGTGGACAGTGAGAGAGAGAGACAGAGAGAAAGGCCTTCCTTTGCCATTGGTTCACCCTCCAATGGCCCCCGCGGCCGGCACGCTGCCGGCGCACCGCGCTGATCCGATGGCAGGAGCCAGGAGCCAGGTGCTTTTCCTGGTCTCCCATGGGGTGCAGGGCCCAAGCACTTGGGCCATCCTCCACTGCACTCCCTGGCCACAGCAGAGAGCTGGCCTGGAAGAGGGGCAACCGGGACAGAATCCGGCGCCCCGACCGGGACTAGAACCTGGTGTGCCGGCGCCGCAAGGCGGAGGATTAGTCTAGTGAGCCGCGGCGCTGGCCTCCATTCAGTGACTTCTAAAGGGGCTAACCGAGGGCTGATGAAGTGCTGAGCAGAGACTCAGCTCAGGGATCCTCCCTTGCCTAAGGGAAGACTGACAAGCACCACTTCAGACTTGCTCTGAACCCTTGAAGACAATCTGCTTCTGTCTCTGAATCCTTTATTTTTGTGTACTTTATCAACAGAATCATGGCACTGCCATTCTTTTTTCTCAATGAAAACTACAATTAGACAACTAAGAATTTCCCTCTGATATTACACAGATTCTGCTAAAACGTTGATTAAAATTTCCTTAGAAACAAGCAGCAAATAATTCAATATTCATACAAATACCTGGAGGTTTGGACAAATGGCACAGATATTAAAAACTTTAGATATGAAAAGATGTAACTTCACTACTAATCAAGGAAATCTAACAATGTTACATCATATTTCACCGATCAGATTGTCAAAAACCTTTTAAAAAGTTGAGAATATAGAGGATAAAAACCATATACTGCTGGTAAGCATATAGATTGAAATAAAATTCTCAGATGAATTTAATAATGCTTACCAAATTAAAAAAATGTACATATCCTTGGAGTATGAGTAGCTTATGGCTGAGGCTAACATGTTTCTGAGAATAAAGCAACAGGTGGAAAGTACTGTGAGTGCTATTCAATTTGAAATGGTAATTAAAAGCCGGTGCCGTGGCTCAATAGGCTAATCCTCTGCCTAGCGGCACTGGCACACCAGGTTCTAGTCCCGGTCGGGGCGCCGGATTCTGTCCCGGTTGCCACTCTTCCAGGCCAGCTCTCTGCTGTGGCCCGGGAGTGCAGTGGAGGATGGCCCAGGTGCTTGGGCCCTGCACCCGCATGGGAGACCAGGAAAAGCACCTGGCTCCTGGCTTTGGATCAGTGCGGTGCGCCGGCCGCAGCGCGCCAGCTGCAGCGTGTCGGCCGCGGCAGCCATTGGAGGGTGAACCAACGGCAAAAGGAAGACCTTTCTCTCTGTCTCTCTTTCTCTCACTGTCCACTCTGCCTGTCAAAAAAATAAAATTAAAAAAAAAAAAAAAAGAAATGGTAATTAAAAAAATTATAAATCTACAACTTTCTAAGAAAGAATTGAGCATAAAAGATTAATATATTATGAAAAAATATATTTTCTTAACTCTTATACACATCATCTATGATATGTTACAGTAGAATAAACTTTAAATTATTTAGGAAGATTATTTCTGCCTATTTTCCTATTTGACTAAATATTCCGATTTTACCCATCTCAATCCACAATAGGGTATTTCTGGCCCCTGGAAATCAGAAATACTCTCAGGAAAGAAAGAGAAACAATCTATTTTTCTGGTATTTTCCCTTTTATGACCTGTACTATTTTCCACTACAAAGATTCTGGATATCACTAATATTTCCCAAAGTCAAGGAGGGCTTAGGTAGATCCTTAGGAGGACTTTATTATTTCTACTAATTGAAACTGTAAAAGGAGCAAGCAAGAGTACCATCTAAGGACAATTCACAAATACACGTACAAAAACCACAAGAATGTGGCAGGAAAGGAACACCATTCATTTGATAAAAATATTTTCCCAAAGGACCCTAGGAAATCTGACTCTTCATTATTGTATCTTTACAAAGGAATCCAGAAAGTTTCTAGAACCTTGCAGTTGGGGAGTGAGAAGATGTGACTGCTTAACTGTGCCAGAGAAACATTTATCAAGCAAACAACGAATATTAAACTATCACCAAATACTCCAATTTTTACCTTCTTCTTTTCTGGATTTCCAACATTTGCCAGAGCTATGAACCGGGTAGCATGCTGTGCATTTTCTTGTAGAACAACATGATTTCTAAAACATATTTGACAGAAAACAGATTACTAACACTTTTAATTTGCAGTTAAGAAAATATAGACTCCATGGGGCCATGAGAAGAGCAAAGTCCATCACTACAAGTGCACAATCTCATGTAAGACATCCATCCACCTAATAGGGACCAATTTCCTTATCACACAGGGCTGTTAAGAAGAGATGAGATTGGGGCTGGCACTGTGGTGTAGCAGGTGAAGTCACTGCCTACAGTGCTGGTATCCCATAAGGGCACTGGTTCGAGTCCCGGCTGCTCCACTTCCAATCCAGCTTTCTGCGATAGCCTGGAAAGCAGTAGAAGATGGGCCAAATCCTTGGGCCCCTGCACCTGTGTGGGAGACCCGGAGGAAGCTTCTGGCTTCGGATCAGCACAGCTCCAGCCATTGCCCCTAATTGGGGACTGAACCAGCAAATGGAAGACCTGTCTCTCTCTCGTTGCCTCTCCTCTCTCTGTATAACTCTGTCTTTCAAATAAATAAATAAATTGAAAAAAAAAAAAAAAAGAGAGATGAGATCCTTATCTCTGAAAAGCACTCACCCACTCTTGGTTTCAAAAGAGCTGTAAAGTTAGTAAAATGTTGCTAATTACTGAAACTAGGTAATAAGGGTATGAAGGTTCATTCTACTATTTTTTTTTAACATTTATTTATTATTTTATTTGAATGGCAGAGTCAGGGAGAGGGAGCCAGAGAAAGAGAGACAGAGAAAGACCTTCCACCAACTAGTTCACTCCCCAAATGACCACAATGAGTAGGTCTGGGCCAGGCCAAAGCCAGGAGAATGGAATGGCAGGAGCTCAAGCAGTTGAGCCATCTTCTGCTGCTTTCCCAGGCACATCAGCAGGGAGCTGGATCAGAAGTGGAGCAGCTAGGACTCAAACCCACACATATTTATATGGGATGTCAGAATTGCAAGCGGCAGCTTAACCCACTGTGCCATGATGAAACAATGTAAAAGATGAAACAATGAAAACTAAAGAGATGTGTCCTAAATGTAAAAACATTCACTAAACAGCAATATACAGCATAATCATTTTTCTTTTTCTTTCTTTCTTTTTTTTTTTTGACAGGCAGAGTTTAGACAATGAGAGAGAGAGACAGAGAGAAAGGTCTTCCTTTTTCCGTTGGTTCACTCCCCAAATGGCCGCTACGGCCGGCGCACTGTGCCGATCCAAAGCCAGGAGTGGGTATTTCCTCCTGGTCCCCCATGCGGGTGCAGGGCCCAAGCACTTGGGCCATCCTCCCCTGCACTCCCGGGCCACAGCAGAGAGCTGGACTGGAAGAGGAGCACCCAGGGCAGAATCCGGCGCCCCAAGTGGGTCTAGCACCTGGGGTGCCAGTGCCACACATGGAGAATTAGCCAAAAGAGCCATGGCGCTGGCTAGCATAATCATTTTTCTGGGAAAAATATAAAAATACAGGCATGTCTATAAGTCATAGAGAAAATATGGAAACTGTATACACCAAAATACTTTCTGGAACTATTCTAAATTTTAAAAGTATTTAAAGTGAGTAACTACTATTTGTAACTAAAAGAAAAAAAGCTATAGTACTTTATAGGTATTTATCATTTTATGAGTTGATTACTAACACAGACGCCAATCCTTAGAATCCTTTATTTTTGGGGCCGGCACTGTGGCATAGTGGGTAAAGCCACCACCTACAACGTCAACATCCCATATGGGCGCCGTTTCTAGTTCTGGCTGCTCCACTTCTGAACCAGCTCTCTACTGTGGCCTAGGAAAGCAGTAGAAGGTGGTCCAAGTCCTTGGGCCTCTGTATCCACATGAGACCTGAAGGAAGCTCCAGGCTCCTGGCTTTGGATTGGCCCAGCCCCAGCAGTTGTGGCCATTTAAGGAGTGAACCAGTGGATGGAAGATTGATCTCTCTCTCTCTCTCCTTCTCTCTGTAACTTTTTTTTTTTTTTTTTTTTGACAGGCAGAGTGGACAGTGAGAGAAAGAGAGACAGAGAGAAAGGTCTTCCTTTGCCGTTGGTTCACCCTCCAATGGCTGCCGCGGCCGGCGCACTACGGCCGGTGCACCGCGCTGATCCGATGGCAGGAGCCAGGAGCCAGGTGCTTTTCCTGGTCCCCCATGGGGTGCAGGGCCCAAGCATTTGGGCCATCCTCCACTGCACTCCCAGGCCACAGCAGAGATCTGGCCTGGAAGAGGGGCAACCGGGACAGAATCCGGCGCCCCAACCGGGACTAGAACCCGGTGTGCCGGCGCCGCAAGGTGGAGGATTAGCCTAGTGAGCCGCGGCGCCGGCCCGTAACTTTTTCAAATAAATAAAATAAATCTTTTAAAAAATGAAAAAAAGTTTTCTCACAATTAAATAGAAATTTTAACAATATATTAAGACATTAAGTAAAAATACCTGAATATCCTGCAAAAATGTTTTTCTTAAATGCAAATGACTAGCACAATGGCCTCAAAACCTGGCAACATTCCCACCAGGAGTGGGAAGCAAAATAATGGTCCTCCCCACCAAAGTTACCATGTTTTAATTCCCATTACCCATGAATAAATAAGTTTGTACAACAAAAAAAGAAATTAAAGGAGCAGATGGAATTAGTCAGCTAATCAGTTACTAGTTGGCTTACCTAGAAAGGGAGATGATCTTAGACTATCCGAGTAGACCCAATGCAATCACAAGGGCCCAGAAAAATGGAAGGGGGAGGCAGAAAAGAATCAAGAGGAAAAACAGACTGTGGACGGTCAAAGTGGTAGGAAGGATTCCACCAGCCAGAAGTGGGAACAAGAAGGGGCCGGTGCGGTGTCATGGTGGGTAAAGCTGCTGCCTGTGGCACATTTGATTTAGGCGCCAGTTCGCATCTCAGCTGCTCCAGTTCCAATCCAGCTCCCTGCCCAAGTGCCTGGGAAAGCAGAGGAAGATGGCCTGAGTGCTGGGGCTCCTGCACCCATGTGTGAGACCCAGAAGAAGCAGGCCTCTGGCTTTGGCTAGCCCAGCCCCAGCCATTGCAGCCATTTGAGGAGTGAACCAGCAAATGGAAGATCTTTCTCTTCCTTTCTCTGTCTGTTTCTCCCTCTCTCTGTAATTATGACATTTAAAAAAAAAAAAAAAAGAACAAAGAGGTCATGAGACGAGGAATTCAGTAGGCCTCCAGAAGCTGAAAAAAGCTAGAAGATTCTCCCCTACAGCTTCCAGAAATGCATGCATGACCATTTCTGAAACACTACTTGTGTATAAGTTTTTATACGAACATATGTCTTTATTTCTCTTAGAACAGGAGTGGAACTGCTGGGCCATACAGTAACCATGTTTAAATTTTTGAGAAACTATTAGTTTTCTAAAATGGCTGTATAACTTTACATTCCCACCAGCAATGTGTGAGGGTTCCAAATCTCCCACATTGTTACTAACACCTGTTATTATTTGCTTTTTTGATTATAGCCAAAAGTGCTATGTCATTGTGGTTTTAGTTTACATATATTACTATAATGGCTAATGATGAGAGCATCATTTCATGTGCCAAATGGCAGTTTATACTTGTTCTATGAAGAACTGGGTATTCAGATCATTAAAAGGCTGTACAGGTTTTGAACGGCTCATTTCTATTACCTGTGTTTTCAGAGTACACTTTTAGGAAACAAAGTATTTTTCCTAGAATGCATATACACAGATTTAACAACAAGAAAAAAAAACTTTATTACCTATAGCTATATACTAAGTCGTGAAATAACTAGATGGAGACAGGTTACTTACAGTTTGGCTCACTTTTATTTTTTATTTTTCAAACTTTCAAGGAGTACATATATTGCTTTGTATAAAAACAGAAAGGAGAGCCGGCGCCGCGGCTCACTAGGCTAATCCTCCACCTTGCGGCGCCGGCACACCGGGTTCTAGTCCCGGTCGGGGCGCCGGATTCTGTCCCGGTTGCCCCTCTTCCAGGCCAGCTCTCTGCTGTGGCCTGGGAGTGCAGTGGAGGATGGCCCAGGTGCTTGGGCCCTGCACCCCATGGGAGACCAGGAAAAGCACCTGGCTCCTGGCTCCTGCCATCGGATCAGCGCGGTGCGCCGGCCGCAGTGCGCCGGCCGCGGCAGCCATTGGAGGGTGAACCAACGGCAAAAGGAAGACCTTTCTCTCTGTCTCTCTCTCTCACTGTCCACTCTGCCTGTCAAAAAAAAAAAAAAAAAAAAAAAAAAAGATTTAAAAAACAGAAAGGAAACTTTCTATTAGATAGGGATTATCCATGCCCTTTATCAGTGAAGATAATTAAAAGTCAACTTTATTTAACTCCACCACTTATAAAATAGCAGTTTTATTTTCTGTGCAATTTTTTCCTTTAAAAAAAAATCACTTCCAAACTCAAACTAAAAAAAAAAGAAATAACTGATATAAGTTCTAAAGTAAAATACTGATTATACTGAGAAGTGAATTTTTAAGAGTACACAAAGAACTTTGGCTTGACCTGATCAAATGGGATATAAAGTGTTACAAAGTATTGTTACTTCAGGCCCTCAAACCTTTAAGGGGACTTTTTTTTTTATTTTAAAGACTGATTTATTTATTTATTTATTTGAAAGGCAGAGTTACAGAGAGGAAGATGCAGAGGCAGAGAGAAGTCATCCATCTGCTGGTTCATTCTCCAAATGGCCACAATGGCCAGGGCTGGGCCAGATCGAAGCCAGAGGCCAGAAGCTTCATCTGGATCTCATGTCAGTACAGGGGCCCAAGCTCTTAGTCCATCTTCTGCTGATTTCCCAGGCACATTAGCAGAGATTGGATTGGAAGTGGAGCAGCCAGCATTGCAGCTAGCACCCATATGGGATGCCAGCACTACAGGCGGTGGCTTTACCTGCTACCCACAGCACTGATCGCTAAGGAGCCTTCTAATCTATCCATTGTATTTCAATTTAGGGAACAAACTCAGAGAAGGTGAATGATTTGACAGTTGCTCCTTTCAGTGCCTGATAACCAAGAATCAAGATGTTCTGTGGTTGAAAATGAGTAACAATAGTTCACACTGTTGATCAAAGGCAAATTCTTCAAAAAGAAAAGAACAAAAGAAATGCTACACACCTATACGGAAGCCTCTCATAATAGGTCTTTTCCAAAGCAGCAAAATGATATCTTGGTTTCAAGCCTGTGGCAAGGCTGGAGACCAAAGAGGAGCCACACTTTTTGGTATCCACTTCTCCCTAGTAAACAGAAACTTGGTTATCTCTACAGACACAAGAGTTATCAAGAAATTCAAGGAAATAACAAAACACTTTGAAATGCCTTTAGAATTTATATTTGAATACAAATGTGGGCAGAAGGACTTGCACAGTGACTGGTATGGCAATCAGAGAAAAATCAAACAAGTAAGGGAACTGTACTACTAATACTATGAATGCAGAAATAGGAACAACTGTGGGAAGCCAGCAGTTAACCACTCTATACTAATTCCCAAAACACGGATTATTATAACCATTTTTGGAAAGTAAGCCCTTTCTTGGGAGCCCATAAACTGTGTTCCTAAAATGTGCTTTGTAGTGTACCAATAGTAATGACAATGCAGGCAGTCCATCTCAACACAGAAAGTGAAAACAACCAGCCTTACGGCCCTGAGGATCCATAGTACGGAACAAGCAAGGATCTCATCGCATAAACTTTCGTTTCAGTCAAGATAGCGGCAGCTGTTACACAACCAGATGCTTGTTAGCAGCAGTTAGGCACAACTACACTCTTGTTACAAAGTTTAACTGACGTAAAGTTAGTCACCAGTTAAGCTTATTCCCTAGCTTCTGTTAACCAATTACATGATCTCTCATCCATAACATTATGAAGTCTAGTCTAAAACAAGGTATTAGGCAGAAATAAAGAAATTACCAAAGTTGAGTTTTCTCTAAGTAAACCAGGAACTTCAATTTGTCTTATGCTTACTTCCTTCAGGTAAGGAACTCAAGGGCAGGGAACTGACCTTCGTGTTAATTATAGTATCTTAGGGACTGGTGAACTATATTGTTTTATCTCCCATAAATATCTCACGTGGCTGTTAACAAACTTTGATCAAAATCGTTTTTTAGCTTTCTCCAAGCTAAAGAGGCCTCGTTTCCACCCTTTGCTCATGTGGGAGCATCACATGAGTCCTCCTCCCCTCCATCATCACGTTAGTAGCCCTCTCTGCATCTTCTCTAGCTTTGCCATATCTTTGTGCTGCAACCAGCACCATCTCTTGTATTCTTGGTGAAGCTCAACCAGGGGTTTTTGGAAGGGGAAGAAAAAACTGTCTCTTCTTCTTTCAAATCCTCCCTGACAATGCTTGGTTTCTTGCTGGTCCTTCCCGCCACAGATAGTGCTGAAGTTGGCAGGGAGTGGCCTACGAGACCCTCTTCTGGATCACGGGTGATTCTGAATGTATTCATGGAGATTTGTTCTCAGGTGCATTCTTGTATTTTCATCCACTGAAGCCCAGCTGATGGTCTCCCTGTCACACACAATCTTCTCAAGATCTGCCTTGGCTTGTTTCTACCAATGTAGCATTTCACTCCCCATTACAGCTGTCCCTCCTGGTATACATCCTCTATGAAATCACTTATAAAAATATGCATATCAGACACAATGAGGAGTTCCAATGCATCCCAATATTAAAATGTTCCTTTTGGAGAAGTGTCAAGGGACCAGCACTGTGGCGCATCCAGCTCTCTGCTTTGGCCTGGGAAAGCAGTAGAAGATGGTCCAAGTCCTTAGGCCCCTGCACCCATGTGGGAGGCCTGGAAGAAGCTCCTGGCTCCTGGCTCCTGGCTTTGGATCAGCTCAGCTCTGGTCTTTGCAGTCATTTGGGGAGTGAACCAGTGGAATAGAAGACCTCTTTCTCTGGCTCTACCTCTCTCTCTCTCTCTCTCTTTTTTTTTTTTTTTTTTTTTTTTTGACAGGCAGAGTGAACAGTGAGAGAGAGACAGAGAGAAAGGTCTTCCTTTGCCGTTGGTTCACCCTCCAATGGCCCCCGCGGCCGGCGTGCTGCGGCCGGCGCACTGCGCTGATCCAAAGGCAGGAGCCAGGTGCTTCTCCTGGTCTCCCATGGGGTGCAGGGCCCAAGCACTTGGGCCATCCTCCACTGCACTCCCTGGCCACAGCAGAGAGCTGGCCTGGAAGAGGAGCAACCGGGACAGAATCCGGTGCCCCGTCCGGGACTAGAACCCGGTGTGCCGGCGCCGCAAGGTGGAGGATTAGCCTAGTGAGCCGCGGCGCCGGCCTCTGCCTCTCTCTGTAACTCTGTCTTTCAAATAAATAAAATGATTCTTAAAAAAAAAAAAAAAAGTGTCAAGTTTTCAACACCTCGTTTCCCAGCTTTGGATTACTAGACATAATTTCATGATGATTTAATTTTTAAAAACATTTTGATAGCCAAAATGCAATAATCTGGCAATGAAGCGGGAAAAAACACCAACTGTAGAGTTGCCACTAGGTCTAAATCTTCTTGGTGAAAATTACTGAGCCCTTGGGGGCTGGGTTGTGGCACAGCACGTTAAGCTATCACCTGTGATGCTGGCATCTCAGTATCCCATATGAGCACCAGTTCCAGTCCCAACTGCTCTACTTCGGATCCAGTTCCCTCTTAATACTCCTGGGAAAGCAGAAGATGGCCTAAATGCTTGGGCTTCTGCCACCCATATGGAAGACCTGGATGGGGTTCCAGGCTCCTGGCTGCAGTCTGGCCCAGCCCTAGCCATGTGCAGCCATTTGGGGAATGAACTAGGGATTGGACAGTATCTCTCTCTATATCTTTCAAATAAACAAAATAAGTTTTCTTTAAAAAAAAAAAAAAAAAAAAAAACTATTGAATCCTCCAAACATGTTAAGAGACTGAGACAGGTACTTAAATTAGAAAATATGAAGAGCCATTCATTTATTATTAACATTTCAGCAATTTCTTCCGTAAATTACACTTTAATGAGGTCAACTTTTGCTTTGTCAGTTGTACAGCTCTTAGAATCCTAAAAACTTTTACAAAAGATATCTAGTGAAAGACATAAAGTTCTAAAATATTAAATATAAAAAGAAAAAAGAAAGAAAATGAGTAAAGCCCTGCTTAAGCTAGTACAATTTGCTTATAGAAATTCCAACTGAACAAGCACTACTCACAGAAGGATTCCCAAAGTTTCCCACGTACTTGGGCCACGGGGACGTGAGCAAGATATCAACACCTTTGAACTGGGGTGTTGAACACAGCATTGTTCTCAGGGAAGACACGTCCTTGGGGCTAAAACTGTAACCGGGGACTGGCTCATTTAAGGACTCCGTCCCACTGAGGTACACAATCTGCAGCCCCGAGCTTCCAGTGAAGATACCTTTACGACCTGGGTCCAAAGAAAAGTGGACAAGTTTTAGTCAAAACCGTAGAAGGAAATGCCATTGATATGGCGATGCTTCCCCACCACGGCTCTCCCCTTGCCTGAAGCAGTGGATTTCCCAAGCCCTGCTCTGGCTGGCCACTAGGACAGATACCAGACAGCTATGATGCATTGTTGTTCTGTAAGCAGCCATGATGTGGAGGCTGCTAGAGCCCACAGGCCAGTCTGTTTACATCAGGTGCCTTCCAAATATGACTGAAAACGTTGGGAAATGGTAACTAAGAAAAAGGCTTTCTACCTTTAGAGAAGACTCTACATGGGCTAAGGACCCAAGAAGAGGCAATGAAAAGACAAAATAGGGGCCCGCGCTGTGGCATAGCAGGTAAAGCCACCGCCTGCAGTGCTGGAATCCTATATGGGTGACAGTTCGAGTCCCAGCTGCTCCACTTCCGATCCAGCTCTCTGCTATGGCCTGGGAAAGCAGTAGAAGATGGCCCAAGTGCTTGGGACCCTGCACCCCCGTGGGAGACCCGGAAAAACTCCTGGCTTTGGATGGGCACAGCTCTGGCCATTGCAGCCAATTGGGGAGTGAACCAGCGGATGGAAGACTTCTCTCTCTCTCTGCCTCTCCTTCTCTCTCTGTGTAACTCTGCCTTTCAAATAAATAAACAAATCTTAAAAAAAAAAAAAAAAGACAAAATAACTGTAGTTCTAAGGATGCTAGAGTTTAGAAAAGTACTTTTAAGGCAGGCAGCAGCTTCCAAGAAGAAAACACTTGGAAAGAACAACTGTTTGGGGAAAAGCAGAGACTGAAAGTTTTTCTCAGCTTGTATCTTTGGCTCCATTTCTTCTCTACTCTGATACCTTTTTCCATCAACTTTCACCTCCCTATTCAGTCTCTGCTTAACTGACTTTTTCTGTTAAGAAAAAGAATAAAAAAATAGAATAGAATATGCTCAATCCTTCCCATCCAGGACAAAAACAAACTAACTAGAAACTTCCTTCTCTTCAGTTTCAAGTTTCTGAAGAGTGGTCTATGCTCTCTAAGGGCTTTACCTCTTGGTTAGCTCCTTAACCCACAACAATCGAATTTCACTCTCCCACCACTCTCTCTTCTCAGCTCTATCTTCCATCTTTATGGGACTAACTCCCTAAAGCCTCTACTCTTCAACACTGACCCTGTTTGTAGCATTTAGAAGGAATTATCACTTCCAACTCTATGTTGGATGCTTCACCAGTGTGTTAAGCTCACTACCACATTTTCACTATCAAGTTCATTAGTTCCTCCTCCAAATGGAGCTTAAAAAATATATATGTGGGGCCGGCGCTGTGGCACAGTGGGTTAACGCCTTGGCCTGAAGCGCTGGTATCCCATATGGGTGCCAGTTTGAGACCGGGCTGCTACACTTCCAATCCAGCTCTCTACTATGGCCTGGGAAAGCAGTACAAGATGGCCCAAGTCCTTGAGCCCCTGCAACCACATGGGAGACCCAAAAGAGGCTCCTGGCTTCAGACTGGCGTAGCACCAGCCGTTGTGGCCAATTGGGGAGTGAACCATCAGACAGGAGACCTCTCTCTCTCTCTCTCTCTCTCTCTGCCTCTCCTCTCCTCTCTCTGTGTAACTCTTTCAAATAAATAAATAAAATCTTTAAAATATATGTATATTATATTTATATATATTATATATTTATATATATTATACGTATATTGTATATAATATACATATATTTTATATATACATGTGTCTCACAAATATAAGCCAACTTTGGTCCCTCTATTTTTTTAAAGATTTATTTATTTATTTGAAAGGCAGACTTACAGAGAGAGGGGGAGAGAGAGAGAGAGAGATCTTTCATTTGCTGATTCACTCCCCACATGGCTCCAACAGCCGGAGCTGTGCTGATCTGAAGCCAGAAGCCAGAAGCCAGGAGCCAGGAGCTTCTTCTGGGTCTTCCACATGGGTTCAGGGGCCAAGTACTTGGGCCATCCTCCATTGATTTCTCAGCCACATTAGCAGGGAGCTGGATTGGAAGTGGAACAGCCAAGACTTGAACTGGCACCCATATGGGATGCCAGGGCTGCAGGCGATGGCTTTACCCATTATGCCATAGTGCTGACCCCTTGGCCCTTCTTTCCAATCCTGGCACTAAATTTAGAAGTGGTCTAAATGTAAATCTAAAAACTACATTTATGGGGCCAGCACTGTAGTGTAGCAGGTTACGCCGTGCCCACATCTCAAGTTGGCACCAGTTTGAGTCCTGGCTATAACACTTCTGATCCAGCTCCCTGCTAATGCACCTAGGAAAGCAGTGGAAGATGGCCCAAGTACTTGAGCCCCTGTATCCACATGGGAGACCTGGATGAAGCTTCTGGCTCTTAGCTTCAGTCTGGCCCAGCCCTGACAGATGGAAGACTTCTTTCTCTCTGCCTCGCTCTCTCTGAAACTTTGTCTTTTAAATAAATAAATAGGAGCTGGCATTTTGGCACAGCAGGTTAAAACTTGGGCCTGTAGTGCCGGCATCCCAGAGAGCCGCTGGTTTTGAGTCCTGGCTGCTCCACTTTTGATCCAGCTCCCTGCTAATGCGCCTGGGAAAGCAGCAGAGGATGGCCCAAGTGCTTGGGCCTGCATTCCCATGTGAGAGACCCAGAAACAGTCCTGGCTCCTGGCTTTGGCCTGGCCTAGTCCTGGTCATTGCGGCCATTTGGGGAGTGAACCAGCAGATGCAAGACCTCTCTCTCTGTCTCTACCTCTCTCTGTAACTCTGCCTTTCAAATAAATAAAATAAATTGTTAACAAATAAATAAATCTTTTAAAAATATTACACGGAGAATTGTCACAAGTCAGGTCAATGTTACAATCTATAATAAAAGGATTTGAAAACTTATATCTCACAACTATGGTTAAAACAACAATCAAAAATCCTTCAATTCTTTGCTTAAAGAAGCCACATATTATTGGAGCAAGGTAAGATTGTTTATATGGGCAGTGTAGATGCAGCCAGATACAGAGACCCAAGGCCAAGATGGCCTATGCTAGGAAGGGGAAAGGTGGGGGTGGGCCATTACAGCAGAAAAATGCAGAAGCTTTCCAGAGAAATGAGACAACAAAGAGGAAATGTGGATAACAGTAGAGTCATTTTAGAAAATGAGCTGAATAATCCAAAAAGCAGTAAGAGACAGTAAGCAAAATTTGACAGTGCTTTAAAAAATAGCTAGACATAGGAAGAATCACCAAAAGAGTGGGTTGTGAAGGGAACAATTTTAACTTGGAATTGAAGAGTTGACCTGGAACCAGAGAAAGGACAAAAGGGATTAAAAACCCAAGAATCAGCACTAAAAACTTGAATTGCCAAAATCTTAGAGTGGAACCTAGAGTTATAGCTAGTTAGGAGCCTAAGCTGCCTATGGATCCAGCAAGGTTATATGATCAGGCCACATATATGAAATTTCCTTTATTTGAACATACTTTATACCTTAAACACTCCATACTGTAGGCAAGGAGTTTCTCTCGTTGGCAGAAAGAGTACATAGCGGGTTGCAGAGACACAGGAGAATGGGAAGAAATGGTATAGCCAAAGGAAAAACACCATTGTCCTAAGGGCATAGCCAGAGACTTTGGGAAAGAACCCCCAAACTCTTATTTGCTCAAGCAGTTACGGCAAAAGAATCCAGGCAAACACTTCTAGGGGAGACTAATTCCTAGAAACATGTTATTACGTTCATTATAAATAAGGAATTTCAACTTACCCAGATAAGTAACATTTTCAGCTAATTCACACCCATCAGCATCTTCAAAATACTTTACTGTTTCCTGGTTATTGGCACCAAGCACATAAGTCTGAATAGGGGCTAGTGAGGGAAACAGATGTGACATCATAGTTACCAGATCCATTTCGGAATTTGAGAAATGCTTCCCTGTGGAAAAATACTCATAGCAAAAGTAAAGAGGCTGTGCATTTCCTCCATAGCAATCCTAAAAGTAGAACATGCTTACCACTAAGAATATCCCACACCCACCCTTATCAATTTACTATTAAATAATGTCAGTAGGCACATGAAGTGACATCTTAGCAGAGATGGTCAATGTACAATGAGCAAAACATAGACTCTTAAGAGCTTAAAAAAAAAAACTAAGACTAGATAAAGGAAAAGACATATATGGTTGCATTTATTCACTTCCTGCTCATCTATAAGGGTTTTTTTGAAACTAAATTGAAGCAAGTAAAAAATGTGAACATGTAGTTTATTGCTCAGGCATTCTTTCCAGCTCGATGTAGAGCTCAAGAGGGAAATCTGAAAATAACTAAAAAGTAAAAAACAAGCAAACAACAACAACAACAACAAAAAACAGCAAGAACTGTAACCATTAAAATTTGGTTAGAAATCATAAATTAAATAAAAGGAATTTCTCTACCTTTCTTGATGCCAGTCTTATATTCCTCCCATTCAGCATCTGGGGTAGAGCCAAAGAAATTTCCTACACACAACAGCAGCTAAAATGAGTTTTTTAAACAGTTATATGAGATTTTAAAATATTAAGCAGTACAAAATTGACAGTAACATTTAACAAATAATTGTACATAATGGTCTCTAATCAGGTTTTTCTTCTTAATCAATTTGCAGAATTTCAATACACAATTCTTTAGCAGCAATTGTAATAGTTACTGATTCTATGAATTACATTTTGCCTCGATGGCTGTCAAATTCAAGTTGGGGACAGAGAAGAGGAAGTCAAGGAACTGAACTTTCAAAAGAAATCAGAATTCAAGTGCTTCTCAAATATTCTCAGTCCCACTCTTCCATTCTGCTCTCTACCATCCTTTTCCCTCCTTGGAACACACAGTGATGGAGACACAGGCCTTTAAAGAATCCCTCTGTGAAACATAAAACTAAAAAGATCAGATACACTGAGAGCTACAGGGCGCAAGAAACACATTTCCTGCCTGGTGACTTTACTCAGTGTTTAACTTAATGAACAAGTTATCCTCATATCAAGGACACTATTCGGTTCTCGAAGAGCTTACAGTCTAGCCGACAGCCATACATAGCTTTATCGAGGGCTCCTCTGTGTGTGAAGAACTTGCACACATATTATCTGATTTAATCCGTACCATACACTCATGATGTAGACCTACACTTCCCAAACCCAGGGACCAGAATCACCTAGGGATATTTTAAGAATTTGATTTTAATAACAGGATTCAAATTCAAAAAGTAAAAAAAAAAAAAAAGAAACGTTCATAGGTTACAAGGTATCCCTTTTGTAACCTTCCTCAGCTACTAAATAAATTTCCCTGCCCACAAAAGGAACTCAGTCTAACAAAAATGTAGTGTATGCGTTCAATTAATATTAATGTAGGGGCCCAAATTTTATTCTAGTATGTTTAGACTACAATAGTAACATTACATTCAATAAAAAAAAAAAAAGTCTTACATCAAAGTCTCCACTTTTCTTCTGAATTGCTCGAACTCTATTGAATAAAACATCAAACTTGCCTTCAACATCTCCACAAGCCAAGCTGTAAATCAGAGAAAGACATTACAGCGATTCAAGAAACACAAATGGGCCTGCCAGGTTTGGTATAAAGCAGTCTTCTGGATGAAGCAGAACTGTGGGCCAGTCTCTGCAGTTACCTTGTAAGGTGTCGTGCCTGTAGATTACTGACCACTGACAGCTCCATCTGGGGGAGCAGCTCTAACCCACCACACCTAAAGTCTAGCTTACCATTTCCTCCACAACTGAGCCATCGTCTCCTCGTTCCTATGTTTTGTGGATAGGTCTAGTAACAAACTGCTCATCAACAGTCAAAACTCCTTGGTTCAGTCACCAAATCCCATCCAAACATCTGTCACACTGATTCTGTCCTTGTTATTTCCACTGCCACTTTCTCAGTGCATGGCTTTAGTCATTCATTCAATAAACTGGTACTTATCTTCAAATGCTACAGAATGAAATATGATCCCAGAGGAACAAGAAGGACAATGCTAAGGGAGATGGGGAGGAGAGAAACAGATGAGAAATTCAGAACGTGAACACAAACTGCATTTGGGGAAGGAAGGTGGGAAATGAGAAGGAAAAATGAAGGATAAGGCAAGGGAGAGATTCTATATCAGAGACAAATATGATACAAAGTAGAGACTGCGCCTGTGTTTCCTCTAACCCCTCTATGCCACCTTATATAAAGACAGTTCTAAGTTATCTCCTCAAAAACATTAGCTGTTCCCCGACTGATCTCCACAGGTCCTGACCTGTCTTTCTAGCACTTTCTCCAAGTCTCCCTAACTGAAACCTTTCCCTCTGTCACTTCGCTTACTCTTTGCCTGCACTATTTCCTGAGACAGTCACCTCTCCTGATCCTCCAATACTACACATGTCAAGTCTAAGTTCTCCCCACCTGGCACAGCCCACATCTCTGAAAGCTTCCTGACCGGTTCAGAAAGTTACTCCCTTCTCAAAACCACAGAAACCCAGGCTGCGTTGCAAAACAGGCTTTGTCACACAGTTCTCTTCTGAGTACAGCACCTTCTAGGAAGCTTTCTAGCCCCCACCAGCTACCAGCTCCTGGTGCTCCCACAGGATCCTGCACTTCTCTCATGGCTGTCACACACAGTAACTGTTTCCGAAAAAGACCCACTGTCCCATCTGCACATCATACGGCGGCTCACAAATCATCATTCCTCATCCGGGCCCTATTCCAGCATTCCGTGTTCCCACTGAAGAAAAAGAAATCTGTAGCACTGGACAATCAAACCCTGTCGATTTCACCTCCTCAGCAAACCTTGAATCCTTCCTCTACCTAATCCTCGTTGTCCTCTACTTTGGTTCTGACTTGTCTTCATACCGCAGCCGGAATCGCTTTCCAAAACAAAGGCGTGGTGTGCCATGGCCTATTTTTTGGTTAAAGGCAAAGTTATTTACCAGGGTTCAAACCTCACTTTTCATCATACACCCCCCCCCCCCGCAACGGTGAGCTGCGTCTTCCTCACGTTATCCTTATCACAATGTTGGATTTATCTGTGGAGTCTCCGTTCCTCTCGGATGAACGAATGAAGTTCTCTTTTCCTCACCACATCTCCTGGCCTCCCCTAAAATGCAGCACCAGCACAGGGGCCTCATTCGTCTGTCGTGTCCACCACTGCCCGAGGCCCATCGACAGGCCCGATGGCGAGTATTTGGTTAATAAACAGGAAAACGAGGTGAGGGGAAAATGAAAGCGAGATGATGTGTCCAGAGGCTGGGACAGCCCAAGATGGAGGAGGCCTGACCCCGGGAGCATCTGCGGCTCCCAGAGAGTATCGCCAAGAGAGTCCCCGAGCCCAGGTGAAAACAACCCCGAAAAGGCGGCCGACCCTGCCAAGCAAAGGCGTGGCCGGGGCCCCCCAGCAGCCCCGCGACCCCCGTCTCTTCTGCCTTCCTTCCAGTCAGGACGAAGTCACCTCAACCCGTCCACACCCAGAGACACACAGACACAAACACTCACAGGCGCAGCGGTTTCTGAGCCATCGATTCTGAAAGCCTGGATGGGAAAGAACACGTAAAGCCAGGAACCCGAACCCGAGCTGCGCGGAAAGAACGTGCCCGTTTGATCTTATGACGTCAGTGCACCCGACCAATGAAGGTCCAGTTTTCTACGGAGAGCGCCGAGGGACAGAAACCTCTCCCGTGTGGCTTTGCTTCATTGAAGAGTGGTTTAAAGGGGAGAAGGCAGTTCCAGTATCATGCTTTCTGTTCTCCTGTTTTCGGTTGGTTTGTTTTCCGGAGAATTGGAGTAAGTTCCTAACACAACGGTAACTAACCTACTCCGTCGGTCTAGTGGGCAAGGCAGAATCCTTTCACCCGCACTTTTTTGTTTTTAACCCATCAAAGAACAATGACCATCACCTCTGCTCAGTGTCAGAATGGGGCCAGATTTACTTCCGGGGCGCCCTCCTGTCAAGGTTCCCAAGCTATTTTATTCTGACCGAATCATTTGTAAAGTGTAGACATCAGCGATGTCTCAGCCTGAATCTCCTAAGAATAAGGATACCCTTTTGTATAAACATTAATTTAGTAATTCTTCATACACATCCATATTTTAAGTCTTGCATTTGCCTCCTCAAACTGATTATATACCTGGTGTTTGTTTTCACTCAGGATCCAATCAAGTTTCTCTCTTGCATCTGATTCTAGCTCTAGTCTCTTAGTCTATAAAAAAGCCTACCTACCCTTTTGGCCTTTTCGCTTTAATTCATGACTTTTTTTTTTTTTTTTAAGCAGTCCAAGTCAATTGATGGGAGAAAACAGGGTGTAAAGAAATGAAAACCAAGGGGAGAGAGGTCTTGACAACCAAGGGACAGGACCGACTCACCTAGGGCAACTAGGTAATTCAAAATGTAATAAGGAAAGATCACAAAGTTCTGGTTTTTCCCCTACAATTTCTGTTTCGCTTTTTGGGAAACACTCAGTTGCTTGCCTAGTAAGGACTGATGCCTTCGCTCTGCTGGGCACACTAAGAAGCAGTTTTGCCGGCGCCACGGCTCACTAGGCTAATCCTCTGCCTTGCGGTGCCAGCACACCGGGTTCTAGTCCCTGTCGGGGCACCGGATTCTGTCCCGGTTGCCCCTCTTCCAGGCCAGCTCTCTGCTGTGGCCCGGGAGTGCAGTGGAGGATGGCCCAAGTGCTTAGGCCCTGCACCCCATGGGAGACCAGGAGAAGTACCTGGCTCCTGCCTACAGATCAGCGCGCTGCGCCGGCCGCGGCGGCCATTGGAGGGTGAACCAACGGCAAAGGAAGACCTTTCTCTCTGTCTCTCTCTCTCACTGTCCACTCTGCCTGTCAAAAAAAAAAAAAAAAAGTTTTTTTCTACTTTTTATGTAATATTGCATTTCTCGAATCTTGGAGATGAAATTTAGCAAACATGGGAGATAATAATTTCTAGAATAAAAAAAGTAAGAGAGGACAACTCATCCATGGAATTCTGTATTATCTTTGCCACTTTCCTGTAAATCTAAATCTATTCTAAAATAAAGTTTATTAAATGGAAACTCATTCATAGGAATTTAAGTAGCTGAAGACCACTGAACACAGTGTATCTGTAAGAATAACAGGAAATAACATTGAAAATATTTTTTTAAAAGAGTCCCTGTATGCATGCTAGAAGTGTGGTTTTTTTCCATCAAAAATCCATGAGAAATGACTAAAGGATTCTAAGTAGGAGGAGTAATGGAACCAGTTTGTGTTTTACAAAGACTGCACTGGTGGCAGTGCAGTCATGAATTGGAGGGATAATAAAATTAAATTAAAAGATGGCAGCATTAATCCTGCAAAGCATGATAGATGGTGGTCTGGAGCTAAAATAGCGGGAAAAGAAATAAGATCTCTTGGAGATATTAGTGAGGTCCTCAGGCATCTTCCTAGCAACATCCCACTCTAAGTAAGGCTGCCAGTCCTCCAGGCTACAGTGCTGGGTCACTATCCCCTGTCCTCAGGTGTCTTTAGTGTGAAAAGAAAACAGTAAGATCCCCCAGGCACTTCCCTAACCCTGCAGATACAGGTGGAAAGAGACTTTATAAAACACTTTATTTTATGAGGGGCAGTCTCCCACCCAACATGTACACACATGCTTATATCTTGTCTTTATCACATTTCCAAAAGGGAGCACATGTCAACATGTAGTTCTGCCCCAGGGACACTTGACTCACGTCGGCCCGCAGCAGAAGGGAGGAACACTCCTTTCACGATTTCTGCTCAGTCTAGATAACTCAGTTTGGAATTACATACAATCTTCTATTATTTGCAATAACATAGAAAAGTAAATAACAGAGTATAAGCTTCAAAGAACAAGTTTGTTTTCCTTTTTTAATTTAGATTCTTGTTAATAATACATTAGCATCATTAATAGAAAAAAACAGCCATTTACACAGTAACTCAAAAAATCAGCCATTTAAGAAAATAAGGGACTAAAAAACCACTATCAGAGAAAACATTTGATTCTCCTGGCAAGCCCAGGTTTATCCTGAACTTTGAGAGCGTCTCTATCCTAAATGGATGATGAAGCTTTCAAGTAAAAGGCAAGGAGCTGAAGTCTGAGGGATACTGCCTCAAAGGAGGTTCGGGGGAGCCGCAGTCCTCGGGTCACTCCAGCGCTGGGGTGTTCCTGGGATGACCAGCACGGCTTCCTTTTGAGGTATCTGGACAATTCATTAGCCTCAGGATTCAGGTTTTATACAACATTCTTCCACATTAAAAAAAAAAAAAAAAAAAGGCTTTGTCCCATAAGAGTAAGTTGTTCAGCGTTTCTCTAGCTTCTTGTACTTGGCTTCTGTAAGGAGAGGAGGGTTACAACAGTCAAAACTGACTCACACAAAGACACCAGGCAAATTCAAAGATGTCCATTATATGTTTTTTTTTAACAATCTATTAGCTTCAGTCTCATCATCTGCCTAAATCTGTACAACTTGAAAAAGGGGCTCAAACACTCATACCCAAAATGAAGAACCCAACATGAGTTCACTAAGTTCTAGCCCTATCAATAGCACCTGCTTAGACAGTTGCAACAGGATTAAGCAGATGGACTGGCCCTGGACCCAACAGGATCCTTAAAAAGCACAGGAAATTGCCTCTAGGAACTGTCCCAGGTGCCCTCTGGAACTAGACGGGACCCCTCAGGAAGTATCAGTGTACAGTTCCTCTTCTGTCTTCTATCCGTACACCTCACCCCGGGAGAGCACTTTTGAAACAGATTTTAAAGGCCATCCAAGGAGTCACTTACTATGATATGGACTTCCACTTTTCTTTTACAACCTCAAAAGCACGTGGAATAATGCCTTCTATATGGTAAGGCTCTCAGTAACTATTTACTAAATGTAATTGTAGACAATGAAACTGGCTGTTAATAATCCCACATGTCAAATCTCAGCCTGCTACAAACCACTCTGTTGAAGTAGTCAACAATTATTAATCATGAAAATAGAATAATCCATTAATGTTAGCTAGGATGAAAACAAATTCATTATTTTAATGATAGATATAAGAAGGCCGGCGCCGCGGCTCGCTAGGCTAATCCTCCACCTTGCGGCGCCGGCACACCGGGTTCTAGTCCCGGTCGGGGCGCCGGATTCTGTCCCGGTTGCCCCTCTTCCAGGCCAGCTCTCTGCTATGGCCCGGGAGTACAGTGGAGGATGGCCCAAGTGCTTGGGCCCTGCACCCCATGGGAGACCAGGAGAAGCACCTGGCTCCTGCCATCGGATCAGCGCGGTGCGCCGGCCGCAGCGCGCCGGCCGTGGCGGCCATTGGAGGGTGAACCAACGGCAAAGGAAGACCTTTCTCTCTGTCTCTCTCTCACTGTCCACTCTGCCTGTTAAAAAAATAAAAATAAAATAAAATGATAGATTTAAGAGCCAGAGCTCAAGTCATCAACACTAGTCTCCTCCTTAAAAGGAAAATAACCCTTCAAGAAAACCCTTGACTGACTTCCATTGTTTAAGACGTTTGTCTCTACATTATTAAAGATGTGCCAGCCTGCTGAATCACAGTGAACATCTGGAGCTCTGTAATCAAATAGTCCTGGGCTGAAATACGTCTCTTCCATGTACTGTGCTAGCTTTATGTCTTTATGTCAGTGATTCTACAGAGTGGGAACAGAAATCATGTACTAACCTCATGGATTATTAGGATAGAAAACATGATGCAGGTAAAGCACAAAGAACAGTGCCTGATATATCACTAAGTAATCAGGAAATGTTATTTGTATTAATAATACTAGGATTTTGGGAAGATTAATAGTATTGTGTGCATACAGGAAATGTTAACTCTTCTGTTAGTTAAGGACATGCTGACAAGACTTGCTGTTTATTAACCCAACAGAAACAAAAATGGTTACCCAGTTTTTTTGAATATGCATCCAGCCTATAGGCCGCCTGCTCAAGAGCTGCAACCTGCTCCTCAATTACATTGATCTGATCCAGATAAGGCTGTAGTCCAGCATCTGTAAAAATAAAACAAACCACGTGTTTACAGGTCTTCGGCAAAAAGTGCAGAAAAAGAGTGGGAAAGTAAGAAAGCTAGTGTCTCTCCAGCTATGCCTGAGACAGACTGGGGGCGGGGTGTGTGTGTGTGTGACATCATTCTGACCATCAGCAGGGCAGAGACTTTAGAAGCCAGTTCCTAGCTGACCAGGAATCTGCATGACCTAACCAAAGTAAATCTCTGTCATCTACTAAGTTTCCTTTCGGTTTAATTTCTTGCTTTTCAAGCAAGCTTTCCATTACGGATTCAGTTTCTTGATATTCCCCCCCCCCCTTTTTTTTTATTTTTGACAGGCAGAGTGGACAGTGAGAGAGAGAGAGACAGAGAGAAAGGTCTTCCTTTGCCGTTGGTTCACCCTCCAACGGCCGCCATGGCTGGCGTGCTGCGGCCGGCGCATTGCGCAGATCCGAAGCCAGGAGCCAGGTGCTTCTCCTGGTCTCCCATGGGGTGCAGGGCCCAAGCACTTGGGCCATCCTCCACTGCACTCCCGGGCCACAGCAGAGAGCTGGCCTGGAAGAGGGGCAACCGGGACAGAATCCGGCGCCCCGACCGGGACTAGAACCTGGTGTGCCAGTGCCGCTAGGCGGAGGATTAGCCTATTGAGCCACGGCGCCGGCCTTGATATTCCCATTTTAAGGAAGAGCACCCTAGAAACAGAAACACACATTTAAGCCAATGGAAAAATACATTCAGCCACCCTAAATCGGCATTTTCCATTTATAGGTTTCCTGGTTTTCTGTTTATAAAGTATTGGTTTCATTGCTCGACCAGTTTACTAGATTGTGGCCACCCTTCCTCCGCCCCTTTCCTTTCCAGTAGTAATAAGCTGATAAAATCAAGATTTGGAAGCAAAAGTAGCCATACTACTGAAGCATGCTAATCCTCAGAATGAAAGAAATTCACCTTAACTTTGAACTTGTTTTTAGAAAATGAGGTCCTGGGGGCGGTGGCAAAAAAAAGAAAAAAAAAAAAAACGAGAAAGAAAAAAAAAAAGAATTAAAAAAAAAAAAAAAAAGAAAATGAGGTCCTGGGAGACAGACATGCCATATCCACACCCCCCCCCCCCCCCCCGCCGCCACCTCTTTTTTTTTTGGTGGCCCCAAACAAAAAGAACAGTAAATACAAATATGTTTAATTATAAAAGTTACTACTTACACTTCTGGTTTAAGTCCTTTAAGTTTCTACTAATGTTTATAGCAATATCTTTCATCTCAAGATACTTCAAGCTGGTTAGTTTATTCATATTTTCAAGGAGCTTGTAGTCTTCACTGGTAGCTTTAAAATGAACAGAAGATGTGATCCCTTTAAGATTAGTCTTAGATCACCAGAGTGTGGAATTACAGACCAAGCTATAGTGCAAGGAAGGACCTAGGGAATGTCAAAGGAGCAGCCACTTTTGATCTGTTACATTTTTTTAAAAGATCTGTTTTATTTATTTGAAAGAGTTACAAAGAGAGGGAGAGAGAGAGAAAGGGAGACAGAGGTCTTCTATCCACTGGTTCACTCCCCAAATGACTGCAACAGCCAGAGCTGAGCTGATCCAAAGCCAGGAGCTTCTTCTGGGTTTCCCATGTGGGAGCAGGGGCCCAAGGACTTGGGCCATCATCTACTGCTTTCCCAGGCCACAGCAGAGAGCTAGATTGGAAGGAGCAGCTGGGACTCGAATCGGTGCCCATAAGAGATGCCGGTGCTGCAGACGGGGGCTTTAACCCGCTGCGCCACAGCGCCAGCCCCAATCTATGGCACTTATATGTTAACCCGTATATTCTCAATGTCTAAGTAGAAACTCAGGCAAGAATTAGCAAACTATTTAAACCAAACAAGATCCAGAAGGTTCAGGATCATGGTTAGAAAGGGAAATGATAGGGACCAGCTGCTTTGGCTTAGCGGGTAAAGCCACCACCTGAAGTGCTGGCATCCCATATGGGCGCTGGTTCGAGACCTGGCTGCTCCACTTCCGATCCAGCTCTCTGCTATAGCCTATGAAAGCAGTGGAAGATGACCCAAGTCCCTGGGCCCCTGCACCCACGTGGGAGACCCTGAGGAGACTCCTGGCTCCTGGCTTTGGATTGGCTCAGCTCCAGCCCTTGCAGCCAACTGGGGAGTAACCATGGGATGGAAGACCTCTCTCTCTCTCTCTGCCTCTCCTTCTCTCTGTGTGTAACTCTGACTTCCAATAAATAAATCTTTAAAAAAAAAAAAAAAGGAAATGATAAACTTGTGTCCAAGAAAAGTGACAACACACACATACATGCTGTTAACTAGGACCTCATCACTTCTTACTTATTTATTACATATACGATTCTATATTGCATTTGGTGCAGTGAATTTTTGAAACCATTAGTCTGCCTCTTATATCTTCAGTTCTCTTCTTCATCATCACCCAAAGGAAATGGCCTCGACTCCCACTTTCTTGAAAACCAAGCCCACTAATATAAGCTGCTTCAACATCTCAACTTTGCTTCCAAACTTCTCTGTACTGTAACAGCTTCCCAAGAAGCAGAGTGTTCTGATTCTTGCCAAGACAACCCGTCTTAGGCTCTTGATTCCAAATCCTTTTTTACCTCTTCAGGGCCTCTCTGCAGTCAACTTCTTTCACCTGAATTTCTAAACTTCCTCTTCATCTTGGTACCTTCTCTCTAGAAATATATTCACATTTCCTCCAGCTCAAAAGCACTCCTTCTATTCTGCTTTATCTTCTGACCCAGCTCCTTGCTAATGTGCCTGCGGAGATGGAAGAAGTACTTGGAGGGCCAGTGCTATGGGGCAGCAGGTTAAGCTGCTGCCTGCGATGCCATTATCCCTTATGGGCACCAGTTTGTGTTCTGCCTGATTCAGCTCACTGTTAATAGTCTGGAAAAAGCAGAGAAAGATGGCCCAAGAATTTGGGCCCCTGCACCCACACAGGAGACCTAGATAAAGCTCCTGGCTTCAGCCTGACCCAGAGCTGGCCGCTGCAGCCATCTGGGGAATAAACCAGCCAACGGAAGATCTGTGTGTGTGTGTGTGTGTGTGCACACATGTGTGCATGCATCTCCCTCTGTCTCTGTAACTCTGCCTTTCAAATAAATCTTTTTTTAAAAAATAGCACAATACAGGCATTCCTCTAGATTTTAATCGAAGCCTGTTACCTACCTTAAGTTCTTCCTTGTCAATCTCATCTTACACAATCTCCACTCAGACTGTCATGCAGGTGGCCTACAAATCTGCTGCTCCAGTCAGTCTCTGAGCTGTGAATTCACATGTGCAAGTCACCTGAGGGTCCTGGGAAAAGTCACCTGGTGTCCCTGTCATAGCTACAAGCAGCCAAGACAAGTAAAAATACGTTTCTACACTACACATGGTTCCTTTTTTTTTTTTTTAAGATTTCATTTATTCATTTGAAAGTCAGAGTTACACAGAGAGAGAAGGAGAGGCAGAGAGAGAGAGAGAGAGAGAGAGAGAGAGAGAGAGAGGTAGAGAAAGAGAGAGAGGTCTTCCATCCGCTGGTTCACTCTCCAATTGGCCACAATGGCCGAAGCTGTGCAGATCCGAAGCCAGGAGCCAGGAGCTTCTTCCAGGTCTCCTATGTGGGTGCAGGAACCCAAGCAGAGAAAGATGGCCCAAGAATTTGGGCCCCTGCACCCACACAGGAGACCTGGATAAAGCTCCTGGCTTCAGCCTGACCCAGAGCTGGCTGCTGCAGCTTACTACTGCTTACCCAGGACATAGCAGAGAGCTGGATGGGAAGTGGAGCAGCCGGGACTCCAACTGGCACCCATATGGGATGCTGGCACCACAGGTGGTAGCTTTACCCGCTACATCATAGCACTGGCCTCAACACATGGTTCCTCTTTCCAGCTTCCCTATTTTGGTTGATGGTACCTCCCAGACTGAAAACCCGAGACACATCTTAGGCTGCTCCCATCCCTCAATCCTCACTTCAGTGAGGCCTTAGCCCACTTCCCTAAGGATCTTGCATCCACCACTCTCCCTCCCATCCCCCTTAGCAGCACTCTGCTTCAGACCATCACTATTCTCATCCCAACTATCGCTTACCTGTCCCTTGCCCCTCCTCCCCACGTCTGTATTCTCTGCTAGCCAATCAGTCACTCTAAAACAAGGCTCACAGGCTGAAATACCAAGAAGCCAGCCAGAAAATGTCAACAAGTGAAGCAAGCAAGAATGTGCATATTAAATATATAGGAAAATGATTCCTTTCTGTGGGGAGCAACTCGGACTAGACTAAGTTACTGGAATTAAGACTTATTCTATGCATCTGCTCTCCCACAATATGGCGCTGGGAGAGGAGAAAACAGCTTCTACGCAGCTGCCTCTTGCCAACTTGAGTGATGACCTCCAGGAGCTGATCCTGCTCCTGATTGGAGGAGAGCAGCGTACTCGGCGTGTGGGCAGCCGAGTTGGGATTGGTGGATGAGGACTATAAAGGAGGAGAGAGACAACATGCACCAGGAACATCTAAGGGGAACATCTATCTGAAGGAACACCTGTGCAGCCCCCGAGAGAGCCGGCCTGCGGTGTGCCGCTCCCCCGCGGAAGTGGGGAAAGTGGCCAGGGGGAACCGCCCTTCCACGGAGGTGGAAGGGACAGTAGCCAACCCGGGAAGAACCAGCAGCAAACCCGGGGAGGGCCGAGCAGACAAAAGAACAGCGCAGGGTCCTGTGTCGTTCCTCCACGAAGACGGGGAGCGACACTTTCCACAAGCTTGCTCCCACTTCTTGGAATTAGTAGTCCCTGGTATGCAGTCACTCCTTCTAGAGCTTTGACAGAGGCCAATGCCAGTGTACAGAAAACCATCTCCGTTCCACTGCTGAAGACACCAGTGTGAGAACAGTGATGAATGGCAACTGGCACTGCACCTCAACGGGCAGAAGACAAGGCGTGGGGAGTGGTGCAGCCACACTGGATAGCACCATTCCTTTAAGGGAGGCAGTCACTCAGCTGTAGTCAACTATAGCTCCGTACAAGTGAGGGACTACTATTGCCAAGGCCCTGGGATTTTTAAAGAGAAGCCAAAACGCCTAATTTTGTTACTTGGCTTCTCTTGCTCCAAAATAAATAAATAAATAAATAATCAATCAATCAATCCGGGAAGGCGCCGTGGCACAGTGAGTTAAACTGCTGCTTGGGATGCACACATCTGTCTCACAGTGCCTGTTAGAAGAGTCCCAGCTACTTCACTCCTGATCCAGCTTCTTGCTGATGTGCCCTAAGAGGTGGCACTCAAGTGCTTGGGCTGCTGCCATGCCATGTAGGGGACCCAGACGGAGTTTCAGGCTCTGGTTTCCAACTGGTCCAACCCTGGCCATAGCTGTTGTGGGCATATGCGGTGTGAACCAGTGGATGGAAGACATCTATCTACATATCTATCTATCTATCTACCTATCTCTCTCCCCCCTCCCTCTCACTCTTTCAAATAAAAAAGCAATTTTTTCCCAAATAATAATGCTGATAAGTTAGACTTACAACTCCTCCTATTCTGCATCAAGCCTTTTCTCATAGATTCTGGTTCAAAAAATTAGCTCACAGCAATTTCCTTTCCCATGTAATAAATGCTTATAAGGCCACACGGGACCAGACTTCACTTTTTGCCCTTCCTCAGCACCACAGATCACACACAGAAACACATACTGGGCCCAAAATAATCATGCCCCAAAAGGGTGGGTCAGCAAATCCTCAGACCCACCTAACAGGTCCTAAAATCTGCAGGTCATTCTCCATTCTCTAATGCCATTTCTCTATATCCCAGTAAACACCTGCTTTAGCCAAACACATGGCTGCTTATGTGGCCTCACTCACCGATTCCATCATCCCCCCCCCCCCCATCAATCACTCCCTTCACAACCCTGCTCAAAATACACTTCCCCCAAGCAAACTCTTGTTGATTAAGGCACCCAGATACTGTTGGTTGTTTATTTTCTTCTTTCCCTTCTTCTCATTACACCACAGAGGCTTGCGGAATTGTACTAAGTATTCTTGGGTACTTCTGAAAATGGCTCCTGAATTTCTCCAGGAAAGGGATGGACTTCTTTCGCTCCCATTCTTGATCTCCCCGAACTTCCCCCAGGCCTGCCTCTGGGTCTGTGGGGGAGGGCAGGCGGCCGCAGGTTGATGCGGCTAAGGCACCTTGCAGGCCTCCCGGCACCAAACCCCAGCGGCGCACAGCTGTACCTTTAACAAACCCAGGCTCTGCCTCACCTGTCAATTCCCCAGTCAGGTAAGTGGCCATTTTGGAGAACATGTCCCGGCAGAGCTCAGTGATGTCAGCCTCAGCGGGCTCCTTGGCTTCCTCAGCTGTCTCCACAGCGGCATCGTCTGTGCCAAGGGAGAATGGGTTATGCGTCCTGCCCCCTACACCGGTCCCAACCCAGCCAAGGCAGCCTCTGCCTACATCCCCCAACCTGTCTTCGTGAGATCAAGTCGGCTGCATTCCCATCTGCCGTAACCCCAAGTCCCTCTCTTCGTCCTGCTCCCCAGTACCGGCCCTCACTCACCAACACGACCCCCGGGCGCAGCCCACTCAGTAGCCCTGACAGCAAACCCAGACAGGTGCACCCTGCGAACTGCCCCCTCCTGCCGGATGAGCCAACGGCACACTGGGCCCCGCCTGACCGGAGCCCCAGCCTCCTACTCCGGCCCGACACCATCTCCTTCCACTCCGGCTACCTCGAACGGGTTCCTCACGTCGGGTCGCCGGGACACCCTCGGCCGCCGCCGCCATACCCAGCTCCGCGGCTTCCGGTTGTGAGGAGTCTGCGCATGCGCACAGGGCCCGCCCGGCCCGGCCCTCGCAAGGTTGAGATCCTGCGGCGGTTGCTCAAGTCCTGCCTCGGGTAAGATTCCATAACCAAGTGTGAAAAGCACGGCGGAAGTGGAAGCTAGCTAGGGTGGCGTGAACCGACCCACCAGCGAGAGCTGCGCGTCTGGGCTGAGCGGATGCGCTCCTGCCTGCAGCCACACCCCCAGGGCCGGGGTCAGTGGGAACGGGAGTGGCCTGCTGACCGGAGTCGCCGGGCTGGCTGTGGCTAGCTCAGACACTGCGCCCCCTGGCGGCTGTTAGTCACCAGATGGTTGCGAAGGGAATTCGAGCCGATAGTCTCATCCATCCAGGCTTTGGGAGGTCTCCAGGCATTGACCCCGATGCCAGAAACTCTGCCTCCCTCTGCCCAGAAAGATACACCTACTCATTTCTTTTCCTTTTTTTTTTTTTTTTTAAAAGATTTATTTCATTTGAAAGGCAGAGATAGAATCTGTCATCCATTGGTTCATTCCCCAAATGGCTGCAACGACTCGAGCTGGGCCAGGCAGGAGCCAGGAGCTTCTTCCAGGCCTCCGACGTGGGTGCAGGGGCCCAACCACTTGGACCAGACGTATTAGCAGGGAGCTGGATTGAAGTGGAACAGCCGGGACTCACGGTAGCCTGTTTGGGATGCCTATGTCGACGGAGGCGGCTTTACCCCCTACTTCTCTTTAGTTGATTCAGCCTTTCTTAAAGAAAGCTTAGATTGTGACTGTTTTAGACCTGAGGATACGCTCCCGTTATCTTAGTTGCTCTTAGCATTTTCACACATATCCTAGGTATATAGCTGTACTTCCCAGGATGGGCAAACTGGAGTGGCTGGAAAGAGTGGTTGAGAAAAAGTGACTGGGGAGCAATGCAAGGTGCAAAATGAGAAAGCTGTAGGGGCCGGCCTCTGTCATAGAGGGGAAAGCCGCTGCCTGCCGTGCCGGCATCCCATATGGGTGCCAGTTCAAGTCCCAGCTGCTCCATTTCCGATCCAGCTCTCTGCTGTGGCTAGGAAAAGCAGAAGATGGCCCAAGTCCTTGGACCCCTGCACCCACATGGGAGACCCAGAAGAACCTCCTGACTTCGGACTGGTGTAGCTCCTGCTGTTGCAGCCATATGGGGGGTGAAGAACTCTCTCTCTCTCTCTCTCTCTCTCTCTCTCTCTCTGCCTCTCTGTAGCTCTGCCTTTCAAATAAATAAGTATTTTTTTTAAATGAGGAAGCTATAAAGTTCACAGGAGAAGGGAGAGGATTAATATAGTCTCAGGATGCAGGCTCCTGGACACCCAGAATCTTGGTGTTGGAATTTCTTTTCTTTTTTAAAGATTTATTTATATTGAAAGGCAGAGTTTCAGAGAGGGAGAGGCAGAAAGAGAGAGAATGAGATCTTTCATCCAGTGGCTCACTCCTTAAATGGCTGCACTGGCCAGGGCTGGGCCAGGTCAAAGATAGGAGTCTGGAACTCCACTTGTATCTCCCACATGGGTGCAGGGGCCCAAGCACTTGGACCATCCTCACTGCTTTCTCAGGTGCATTAGCAGGGAGCTGAATTGGAAGAGGGCCAACCAGGACTCAAATCAGGGCCTATATGGGATGCCGGCACTGGCCCTGGTGTAGGCATTTCTTGTCTCTGGTTATCTTCCATCTGTACTCTCATGCCCTCTGAATATCCATACACCACACACACATACCAGGAGCTTCCCCCACCCCCAACTGCAGCCCTCTAAGCCCAACTCCACTCTGAAGACTGGATCTCCCTAGGTCTCCATTCTTTTTTATGGTGCAATCATGGTGCCCACCATTTTAGACCACCACTCTCAGCGAGAGTTCTTATCTCAGGACTTCTGGGTCAGCCATGCTCCTTCCTGTTATCACTGCCTGCACCCTCTACTTTCTGCACAGTATGAATCTACGTCAGCCCGAGCACAGGGATGTCCCATAGTTCTAGCCTCTTTTTTCCCCTCTATCATCCCAGAAACAAATGCAAAGTCCTGGTTTTCCAAAGGAGTTTTATTGATAATCACCAGGGAAACCCACTTTTTCCTATGGAAGAATAGAGCCATAGTCCACCATGTTTTTATCCAAACATCTCTGAACACCGAGGTCATTTCCTGGCCTGTTTCCCTTCGGGCTCCTGGTTTGCTGCCCCTTCAGTGCCCAGTGTTTGTGGAATGCCAAGAAGCTGTCTATTCCCGAAGAACCATTGTTGACTTTACTCTAGAAATGTGCCACTCACTCCTGTACAACATGGGAGTCTTGTTAGAGTCTTAAGGCTTCCCCTTCTCTTTTACAGGGAAATTCTATGGGGGAAGACAAGAAATCCATGGGCTCTAGCAGCATATGTCTAGATGCACAGAGGATCAGTTTTCCTAGCACGTAAGAAGACATCTAGACACTGCCTACTTTCCTTGGCTTCTACCTTTTTCACAGATCATGGCTACTCAGGTGCTTAGGGAGAGTCTTTCCTCTCCCTTTTATCCTGCATGTTATTAATATTTTTTTTGTCACCACAGTAGAGCTAATAAGTACATAGCGAATAAGAAGCCCAGTGAGAAGAGTTATGTCACAGAGCTGTGCGGCTACATACAGAAACACCGAGTCACAAGCCTAAGCATGATACCCTGCTATACACACAAACATTGGTTCAAAAGGCCAGATGCAGGATGGGACTTGGCAGCAGCCATGATGGGGCCTATGGCCCTGGACGTGGAGGGTGTGTAGAGAGGGGCCTGCTGTCTGAAGCTTTAGGGGCTCCCTCCACCTCTCTCCTGGACACCCCAGGGCACTGGGGTCACAGCTGGGGCTGACTTCAAGTGTGCCCAGGTAGCTTGCTCCTCCTGCTAGAAGAAAACAAAGGACAGGTTACTTGAAGGGGGATTCTCTCCCCTTTCCTTTTCTCTGGATATAGACTGAATGTCTGTGGTCCCCCTCCCTCAAATCCATTTGTTGAAATCCTGACCCTCAGTGTGATGGTGTTAAGAGCTGAGCACCTTGTAAGTGGCTGGAGCCTTCACGAATGGATTAATGCCTTTATAAAAGAAGTTCCCTTGCCCCTTCTGCCATGTGAAGACGCAGTGAGGAAAACAGCTGTCTGTGAACCTGGGTCCTCACCAAGTACTAAATGTGCTCTACCCTTATTTTAGTCTTCCCACCTTCCCAAACTGAGAAATAAATGTCTATGTTTTTAAGTCACCCGGTTTATGGTAGCTTGTTATAGCAGCCAGAATAGGCTAAGACACAGAACATGTCCCAGAGACCAAGGCAGCCCTTAGGCTAGGGACACCAGCTTCCCTGTCATCCCTCCATCCCCAACCTACACTAACCATTTACCACTGTGTTTTCCCCAAGGGCCTGAACTTTCAAAAATGTCCTTCCCCTACCTGCTGAGGTAGAAGATGGTAGAGTTCAGCTGTGGGGACCCAAGTGGGTCCAGGTGAAGGACCACTTACCACGCCTGGGGAGGGAGCTAGCTGCCCCTTCCTCTCCAGCATCTTCAGCCGTGTGCCCACAGCATCTACCTGGGATGCAATTCCTTCTAGGACAGTCTCCAGCTGCAGAACTCTCCTTGTGAGCCTATGCAGGGTAGGTGAGAGACCAAGGGGGCAGAAAGGTATGTCCAGGTCCTGGGTATCTGCAGGACTCAGGGTAATAGAAGGTACATGTCTGGATAGGAACAAAGAAGGTAAGGCCTAGCCACATAGGAAGAGTTGCAAGATAGTGGAGGTTCTCCTGGGCTAGGACAGGGAATTGGAAGGTTATGAAAAGAAACTCAAAATAGGATATGACAGTCATAGCAAGCCCTGGGTCCCTGGCTGTACATACATGTAGAATTTTTCTTCTGAAATCCAGCCTCCTGCTCTCTCAGCCTCTGGACCTGGCTTGCCTGATGGGATATTCACAATGGACTGGCCCAAGTTCTCAAGCTCAGCATTGAGGGTGGCCACCTGTTTGGGAAGTCAGATATTAGAGAGGAGAATATGGCTCTGGGAGGCCATCAATTCTTGCTCCATAACTTGCTCTAAAAGGCTCATGGGACAGAGCATTGGGTTCCAGTTCTTGCTACCTCCCTTTTGCCTTTCCTCTCAGACTCTGTAGATGACAGGGCCGGGATGGTGGTGCTGGACCAACCTCTGTAGATGGGGCCATCTCCCAAAGAAGCAAAACATAAGCTGCTTGAAGTCAGAGGCCAACTCAGTTTGGAAATGGAGGGATAGTACCAACATTTTTGCACTTTCCCATTGGGCTATTGTCACCCTGCCCTGATCTTTCCTGGTCTACCCTAGATAGAGACGGATCAGGTATATTTGGGGCCATTGGAGGTCAGAGTTTACTGAGAAGGCAAGTCCTCAGAGGGAATTGTCAGGGATTCCTGGGCAACTGGTCTTCCTTGTCTAAGATTATGTTTTAGAGCAGTGGTTCTCAGTCTTGGCTACGCTGGGAATCGGCTGGGGAGTTTTACCAACTACTGATGCCTCCTCACCCCTCTACATCTCTGATTTAATTGGTCTAGGATGTGTGGGCTGGGTATTAAATGTTGCCCGAGGTATTCTAACACGTGGCAGTTTGAGAACCACTAACCTAGGGAACTTTCTCCTGCTCATCAATGGGAGGACTTTCATTTTGGTTTGTGCTCTGGGTGTGTTCATGGCAAGAAGAGGGTGAGCAGTTTCCTCACACCGCCTCACCAAGCAGCCCAGCTCACCTTGGCCTCGTGCAGGTCCTGGCGCATTTCTTCCTGTTCCTTCTCATCCAGGACACGGTTGCCATCTCGGTCACACCTGGTGAAGGCGGTCGTGAGCTCAGTGATCTCACGCTCTGCGTGCCCCAAGCTGAGGAGAGCAGAACAATGCATTGGTCCCTGCCTGTCGTGCCTGTGATCTCTCGGCTGTGGACTCTTCACTCTTCTGCTACACTCTGGTGGGAGTGCTGCTCTCTGAGTCTTGCTTCTGCTCTCTGGGAAAGAAGGGTCTTTTTTTTCCCACGTGGGAAAGCCAGGGTCTCCAAAGACTAGCAATTTTCCTTCTTTATCTTTATTTAAAGATTTCTATTACTTATTTGAAAGGCAGAGTTATAGAGAAGGGGGAGGGGGAGACAGAGGGAGAGCTCCATGCACTAGTTTACTCCCCACATTGCCGCAACAGCCAGGGCTGGGCCAGCCTGAAGCCAAGAGCCAGGAGTTTCTTCCAGGTCTATCACATGGGTTTAGGGGACCAAGCACTCAGGCCATCCTCTGCTGCTTTTCCAGGTACTGTAGCAGGGAGCTGGATTGGAAGTGAAGCAGCCAGGACTCAAGCTAGCCCCGATATGGGATGCTGGCATTGCAGGTGGTGGCTTTACCCACTATGCTACAATGCCAGCCCCACAAACTTCTTAAATCTTTTCCCCCCTCCTGACTTCTGCTGACTGGGTTCAGGGACTCATGATGTTGTATGGGGATTATTTCAAAATCTTTTTGCCTCTAAATAACATGCCTCCTCCCACTTCTCTACTCTCTACTGAAATCTGTCCTCCATAATACAGCTAGAGGAGTTACCTTCCTAAAATGCAGGTCTAAATACATCCCTTGAAATTCCTCCTAGGAACCCCATTCTTTGGCTAATGTGGGGATGTCTGAGGCCTTTCCCAACATGACCCTTGCCTATTTACCTGGCCTCTCTCCTGATATGATCCCCTTTCATTTGATACCTTAACAATGCTCAGTTACTGATTACTCCTGTATGAGCACATGTGTTATTTAGTTGCAGCCCTCTATGCCTCTGTGTGTACTTTCATCTCTTCTTGGAGTGGTCTTCCACTGCTTGTCCACTCGTAAGCTATTCATCCTCCCAAACCCTTTCAGACAGCACTGCTTCCAGAAAGCCTTCCCATAATGTCAGAGATAGAACTGGTCTCTGTCTTTACTGCCTTCTAGTCACTTCTATTGTTGAATTTATTCCATGATGCTATTTCTTTGTTTACATGTCTATGAGCAACTAGAGGACAAATACTTTGCCTCACTTAATTATGTTGACTTCCCTACTCGTTGCCTGGCTCACAGCTGGGGCTTATAATTTTTTTTTCAAAGCCCTTTAGTATGTTTGATAGGGAAATATGGACAGAATAGCTAGAGGAATAGACCAGTGGTTGTGAGGAAACATAACACAAAGATCATATATATATATATATATATATATATATATATATTACATTACATATATACATGTAATGATTAGTCTGAACAGTTGTTCGACAAAGTCCAAAATGTTAGACTATGGTCAGAGTGATCAAAACAAAGGAATTATGGCAAAGGGCAAGGTCAGAAGATCAGAAGCTCATAATGAAGACCACAGGCTTAAAAGCAAAATATAGAGTCGAGGGTCGAAGACTTAGCAACAATGTAGAGAAAGTTGGATCTTTGGTTACTCACTGCCACAAGGTGTTAGTAAAATCCTCAAACTGGATCTCCTGCTCCCCATCCAGAACCTTCTGCACATCAGAAACCTGCTCCTTCCTCAGACGCAGCCTTTGCAGGGTCTTGTTATAGCCCTTAAAAGGAAAGGAAATAGGTACCAGTCCCCACAGGCCTCTTGCTGTTCATAGCCTCATGTCTACCCACAGATGCTGGGTTTCTAGGATATGTTGAAGGCAAACAAGGGCACAGGAACATTTACCAGCAGGACCAGACCAGAACCCAGAACCTTGAACCCAGACCCTGATGCGGATGTGCAGCTGGAGGAGACCGAGTACTCACCTGTTTCAGGAGGTCGGAAAGCTGCAGCTCATCCTTCTGTCCAGCCAGCTCCTCCTTGACCTCAGAGTATGTGTCATTGATGATAGCCAGGAACATGTTCTGAAGGATAAGGCACAGAACTGGGTTCTCATCACCAGACCCACTAAAAGCATTGAGCCCACTGATCCCATTCATGTCCTAGACATATGTTCTAAAGGAGCCAATGTTCTCACCCCAGCTCTGCAGCTCACTCACCCACTGCACCTCCCACATCCTCAGAGCCCAGCCTTACAGCGCAGTTCTGCCTTGCTTCTGTGTCAACTTGGTGTCCTCACTGTCAGGTGCTGCAATAACCTTGCTCACCACAAAGACAGTCAACACATGCCACAGATCTCCATCTAATGACGACCTGCCCATCACTGAAGTCAGAAACTTCTCAAGGTGAGAGCAAAATGGTGCTCTCTTTACCAGCTACCCACCATTCATTTCTGTATCCTCAACCATTGTTCATATAAAGAAATGTGTTGGCCTCATTAATAAAAACCAAATCCAGATTTTTTATGGTTGACAGGGAGAGAGAACAACCAGCAAGTGGTGGTAGGAGAAATCAGCAAGAGATTCCCCAGAGGAAGGCAGTCTTGGGAGAATGGGCACAGGAACTTCCAGGTGCACCCGCTTCCCTTCATGAGGCACTTTGCCCTCCCCTCGTGTCTTTGAGGGATGTGAGCGGATTTGATCTCACTGGAGGCAACTGCAGGTAACCCTGTACTCTGGAAACTGCTTGACTCTGCTGGCCAGGCTGACCATGGTAGCCAGCTTTAGAAGTCCTCCCCTTAGGATGGCCCAAGTGCTTGGGCTCTTCACCCCATGGGAGACCAGGATAAGTACCTGGCTCCTGCCATCAGGTCAGCATGGTGCGCCGGCCGTAGCTCACCGGCCGCAGCAGCCATTGGAGGGTGAACCAACGGCAAAGGAAGACCTTTCTCTCTGTCTCTCTCTCTCACTGTCCACTCTGCCTGTCAAAAAAAAAAAAAAAAAAAAAAAAAAAGAAGAAGTCCTCCCTCAATCTCCATCCTTAACTTGAAAAATCCATCATAATCCTGACTAGGGACATAGACAGCCTGCAGGCTGGAGTTTTGAGCTATGTCTCCACCCCTCAGAGGAACTCTTACCAGAAGCACAAAGAAGACGAAGAAGACGTAGGTGACGAAGTAGACAGGGCCCAGGATGCGGTTGGCATTGTCGATAGCATTATAGTCAAAGTCCCCAAGGATTATCCGGAACTGAGTGAAACTGACAGACCAGGCCAAGGTGTCACCAGAGCCTAAACCAGTGCCTCACCCCAGTCCCCACACCCACCCCACATTCCTCACTACAGACCCCTCACTGCATCTCCAACCCAACCCAATGGAGAGAGCAGGTGTGCAGATGACTTGAGGGCACATCAGGGCCCCTCGAGGCTCACACAGCTGCTTTAAGCACAGACCCATCCACACACTTCTCCCCATCTTGCCCAAGGACACACAGACCCAGGGAACTGCGAGTGAGGGTCCAGGGAAGAGAGAGGGGGCAGCATACACACATGCACTTGATGAAAGTGCTGAAGTTTTCCACTTGGGTCCCGAAAAGCAAGTAGCCGAGCTGGGCGTAGGCGAAGAAAACGATGAAGAACATGACAGCGAAGCCCAGGATGTCCTTGGCACAGCGGGCCAGGGTGGAGGAGAGCTGGGTCATGGTTTTGTTGAAGCTGATGTACTTGAATACCTGCAAGGGCCATGTGGAACCAGATGGTGAAGGAGGAAAAGAGGGAAAGCTCTGAAAAGTCCACTCCAGGGACCTGTGGAGGCCACAGGAGGCACCATACCAGAAGGGGAAATGAGACACGCAGTGAGGAAAGGACAATCGGTTCCCTGAGCCAGAGGTGGGGGCGGCTGCCCCAAGTACCTTGATCCAGGCAAAGAAGAGGTTGACAGCGTTCATGTTGTTGTACTGTGTCTGCCAGAAGGCGAGGAACTCAAAGTCCGCGTACGTGTTCGGCTGTTGCAGGAGCTTCCCCATCAGCCGGTTCACCTCCAGGGTTCGGAATACGTGGAAGCCCACGGCCATGATGGAGAGCTGTCACACCGAGGTCATGGGGTGTCAGAATAGTCACGAGGATCTCAAGGGAAGTGCCGAGATGAGGTCCCAGGGGAGAGCGGGGGCAGGAAGACAGGTGGGAAAGACACTTCCTACCCTGCTGAGGTGTCCACTGGCTCAGGTTCAAATGGCCAGGCCAGGGTGATGGGGGAGCAGCTCAGGTGTTCCAGAGCCCAAGGGAAGACTTGTAAAGGTCACAGGGACCTGGAGCCAAGGACTCTTCCTCCCCCACCCCCACCAGCCCTGAGCCTTGGTCAGGAAATGAATGTGTCCTGCTGATAAGAGGCAGATGGAGATGAAGGGGCAGAACCCTTGAATAGGAGGGAAGAGAAAAGGCAAGGGTACCCAGGGACGAGGACAGGTCATACAGGCACAAGACAGAAGGGCAACAGAAAAGAGAAAAGGCACAGGGCCTGGATCGCAGGTAAGGAGGAGAGGAGATGTGGGGTTCGGGGCTTCCCCGGGCCTGAGCTGGGGGGCATCTGCCTCTTGCTTTGGGAGCTACTGCAAGTGATTAGGTCTTTGGGCCCAAAAGGAAGAACCTGGAGCTGCTGCCAAGGTGGATGCCCTCTCTCCATCTGTCCCTCACCAAGATGACCAAGAGGTCCAGAACATTCCAGATGCTGTGGAGGTAGCGGAGCCGGTGGATGTGGAGCTCCAGGATCTCCTCCACCACGTAGTAGATGATGAAGATGCAGAAGACGACCTCACAGCCAACAACGACGAAGTCCCAGTTGCTGACGTAGCGGATCAGCTTAACAGTGCGGATTTGCCAGGATGGGATGGCACCTCCTGTGGCTGGAAACTCCACCACCAGTCTGGCGGAGAGGGGGGTGTCTAGTGGAGCCTGGGCTGGGATAGTTCTTTGACCTCCTCTCCTCCCCCTCCCACTGTAGGTCACAAGTTTGGGGAAGGGTCTCAAGCATAGGAGGAAAGAACCAGGAACCGCGCACAGAGGGTGCAGTAGGGGAAGGGAGCACCTCAGAACACAGAAGAGATTGATGTTGGCATTGTAGACTGAGAAGTCGATGAAGACCACCCGAGTGCCCCTGTCCAGCCACAGCCCCTCCTGAAGGTCACGGAGCACTTCTGCACTGGCCTGTCGGGATCGTGGAAGGTCCAAGTAGTAGCCGCCTCCACTGTAGCTTGTGAGCTTGCCCCAGTGGGAGGAGCCCCCCAGCTCATCCTGCGAGTGGTACGTCCACCTGCCACAGAAGAGGCCGTCTGAGTGTAGAAAGGCCAGAATCTGTCTAAGGGCTCAGCTCCCAAGGCAGTGGCAAGGCTCTGTGGTTGTCTGGGCTTCATGGTTTCACATAAATCATGCATGTATTTACAATATGTCTGCACTCATGTTTATGCATGTCCATGTGTGTGATATATACACAGGTTGTGTACTGTACGAGGCTACTTCAAAAAGCTCATGGAAAATTCAATTAAAAGATGCATTTATTTTGATACACAACATTTTGAAGTCTATGAATGGTTTTTTTTTAATAATGCACATTTTCCATGACATTAAAAAAAATTGACAGGCAGACAGAGCCAGAAACAGAGAGACAGGCCCAGAAAACTCCCATCCACGGGCTCACTTCCCATGTGCCTGCAATGATTGGGGCTTTGGGGCTGGGCCAGATCATCCAGGCTGAAGCCAGGAGCTGACCAGGAAGCTGGAATCAGGAGTAGATCTGGGGTTCTAACCCAGGCACTCTGGTATGGGATATAGGTATCTTAACTGTTGTACCAAATGCCCACCCTTCTGTGAACTTTTTGAATACTTATGTGCATGAATTTCGAAATGTTATGCACCCAAAATACTTTCAATTGCACTTTTTTGTGGAAATATGTATTTAAAATACATGAACTATATATGATATATACAAATATATATGTGTATACATATTAGATGTATTATGAGGGGGCTTTACAAGTTCACAAATATTATTTGATCTGATATTAACAGCCATTTGAAAAGGGAGGACAAATACTCCTATTACCTACATCTTGCAGAAGAGGAAACTAAGAGTCAGAGATTTCCAAGATAATCCAACTGTCTGGTGGCAGAACCAAAATGCACATGAAAATCTCCTAACGTTTTACTATGTTACTCACGGCTGTAGGTGACAAAGCCAAGCCCTACTTTTGTCCTCAGACTGATTGGTTCCCAAAAGGGAAGCCCTTGGAGCCCACACCCACAATGTGTTAAAGATCTTTCCAGCTTGGGGCTGGCGCTGTGGCTTAGCAGGTAAAGCCGCCGCCTGAAGTGCCGGCATCCCTTATGGGTGCCGGTTCAAATCCTGGCTGCTCCACCTCTGATCCAGCTCTCTGCTATGGCCTGGGAAGGCAGTAGAATATGGCCCGAGTCCTTGGGCCCCTGCACCCAATGTGGAAACCCGGAAGAAGCTCCTGGCTCCTGGCTCCTGGGTACGCATCAGCTCAGCTCCAGCCATTGCAGCCATTTGGGGAGTGAACCAGTGGATGGAAGACCTCTCCCTCTCTCTCTACCTCTCCTTCTCTCTCTTTGTAACTCTGACTTTCAAATAATAATAATAATAATAATAATAATAATAATAATAAAAGATCTTTCCATCTCTTGTGCTCCTGCAGCTGACTACTTAACACCAGACTTTTCCACCATGGGCCCTTACTTCCTCCTTCTTTTTCCTATCTACCCTCCTCCCTTTCTTCCCTTACTCCTCTTCCACCCTTGGCTCCTAGCTGTTACCCCCATCAGTCCCAAGTGTCAGATGCTACAACTGTGACTCTTGTGGTAGCCTCAACCCTACTTAGTCTTCACATCCCTAAGAGACCTCTGGGCAGAAGTATCTTCTGTGGAAGCACTGCCTGCAGGGTAGGATAAATGTGACTGTGACCTAGGTGTGGGAAAAAGTCCAGAGAGAGTGACTCTGCCTGCTAATTGCCTCCTTTATTCTGGAGTGATCAGACCAAGTCCCAACAATTGGGACTTAGATGCCTCCCAAGTCCCCTGGAGTGTCCCCAAAGCTCTTTAAGACTCAGTGGAAGTGGTTCCACACCTTGTGATGGCGTCAGGCTCAGAGGGGACAAGCTCTGTGCCATTGGTAGGGGCTCACTTACGCTGTGCCGTTAAGGGGTCCAAAGGGGAGTTGCTCCTCTTTGTCAGCAGAGTAGACATCATAGCAGCTCAAAATGTCCTCACGGAAGTCCTCATGCACCACACAGGAGTCATTGCGGACCCGCAGCTGCCGCAGCCTCGGAACACCCAGCAGCATGTTCTCGTAGTAGATGAAGGAGTGGGAGCCATGGCCCAGGCTTCGGTTGTTGTACCATTTGGTCCAATACAAGCTGTCCAGTAGTGGGCCCTGGGCAAACTAGACCACAAGCTGGGTTGGGCCCAGCCAAGCCTCATTCTGACCCCTACTCTTAGAATGACCACCCTCAATCCCGACTTCAACCCTAACCTGGGCAAATATCTTTTGCTGGACTCCTCAATTGATCTGAGAACCCTGACCAGACCCTGACTTCACCCTATTAAAAATGTGTTTTGAAGGTCAGGCTTACCTCTGAATCCCAACATTAGTCTTATTCCTGGTTTGATTCCTTAGTCAGCATCCCCACCTCTCACCTCCACCCAGACTCTACTCTGACCCAATAATTCAACCTGACTCTTGATTTGGCCTGATTCCTGACTGGCCTGATCATATCCAAGCATGTAGTCTGATCCACTGTCTGACCTCTCTGAATTCTGGCTTGTGGTGTCAGGCCACTGGGGAGGAGAGGAGAGCAGGAAGGTTAAGGAGATCCCATACTCACATCCCAGAAGTCTGCCATGCTGCTGATGGCTTGGAAGGAGACTCCAGTGTCTGCTGGCGTAAGTAAGAAGAGCTCTGACATGACCTTGGTGTAGTAATAGGCACTGGAGCTTGTCATTCCATAGGTCACTAGAAAATAATCCAAGAAGCCATGTCCTTACTGTTCCCAACTCCATTCCCCAGAGGAGCCAGGGTGGCCCGTTTCCCTGGATGATGCTACCTAGATGGGGGCCATCAGACTCGGCCCCTAAGTTGGTGGAGACTGATGGTGGCATTGGGGAAATCAAGGGTTGCGGCACCAAGTCTCCCCTCTCCTCCAAGCTGACCTCTGAAAGACTGAACTCTACTCAGTAGTGTCTCTTGACATTGTCATACTGAAAATTCACTTTTCCTGACTCAGGTTAACTTCCTAGTTCTTATTCCCAGAGCCAAGATATTTCTGCCTCTTTATTGGGTGGTGATTCCCTTTGTTTGGTCTACATTTATGCTTTTTGGAAAGTGCCTCCAAATTCTAGAGTACTCTGTAGCCCTGGCAAACAGTTTACAATGGCTTTGCAGCCTCTTGGTCGCAACTTGGCATCCCTGGAGTAGCAGGTCAGCATGGCACCTCTGGCCCTGACATGATTGATGAATCCTTTTTTTTTATTTTTAAAGATTTATTTTATTTATTTGAAAGGCAGAGTTACAAAAAGAGAGAGAGAATGAATCTTCCATCTGCTGGTTTACTCCCCAAATGGCTGCAATGGCTGGGGCTGGGCCACACCAAAGTCAGGACCCCAGAGCTTCTTCTGGGTCTCCCACGTGGGTTCAGGGGCCCAAGCACTTGATCTACCTTCTGCTGTTTTCCCAGGCACATTAGCAGTGAACTGGATTGTAAGTGGAGCAGGCAGGACTCAAGATGGTGCCCATATGGGACGCCAGCATTGCAGGCAGTGACTTAACCTGTTAGGCCACAATACTGGCCTGGCCCCCACTGGTGCATCCTAATGGGCACAGCTGTTTCCTGACAGAGAGGTTCAGAGAATCCCTAGGTCAAAAGAGACCTGGTCTTTGCCCTGAAGAATGGGATCTCCCTAATCCACCCTCACATACATGCAGTTCCATGTACCTAAAATAGAGCTGTCAAGGGAAGCTCTAAGTTTTCTGGTGAAAATGCAGGGTTTGAAGAATATAATCCATATATTTTTTAGATTTTCCTCAATCTAGGTTTGCCTGGTGTTTCCCATGATTAAATGCAGGTTATGCATTTTGGGAGGAAAACCAACAGTGTCTCATACCAGGAAGTGCAGAAATGTCTATTTTCTCTCATTTCTGGTGACACTTTGATCCTTTGTTAAGGCGGTGTTTGCCAGGTTTCTCCAATGCAAAATGACGATTTTTGGCCGGCGCCGCGGCTCAATAGGCTAATCCTCCGCCTTACAGCGTCGGCACACCGGGTTCTAGTCCCAGTCGGGGCACTGGATTCTGTCCCGGTTGCCCCTCTTCCAGGCCAGCTCTCTGCTGTGGCCAGGGAGTGCAGTGGAGGATGGCCAAAGTGCTTGGGCCCTGCACCCCATGGGAGACCAGGATAAGTACCTGGATCCTGCCATCGGATCAGCGCGGTGCACCGGCCGCAGCACACCGGCCACGGCGGCCATTGGAGGGTGAACCAACAGCAAAGGAAGACCAAAATGACGATTTTTCTCTTGTAATTAATATGGATATATTTTGTGTGGAAATACTTTGACACTATGTAAATATCCTGTTTCTCATCAGTCTTTCATCTACAAGATGAAATCATCCATCAATTACTTCGGCTTATTATTAATATGATTACCACGTGGTGAATTTTAAAATGTCCTCATTCCCTCTACAGATATCAGTTGGCGCTGGTTTCCAGAAGGGCTTCCCTTCTTCCCCTTTCATTTATGTGCATCATTTTGAACTCAAGGGCTCTTGGTTTTTCCCCTATAGATTATAATTTGTTAGTATTTATTTTGTTACGCAAATTTTTTGACCACGTCATGAGCAGTATACCTGATTGGCGGGGGTGGGGAGAAATGTGCCCGGGACTCCCCCCGCCCACCAGCAGCCAGGCTGTGGGGTCCTTCCCGGGAGGTGTGGTGTGCCATGCCCTCTCAACCTCCTGCATGGGCAGGGCAGGCAGACTCAGCGGATCACCCGCACATTTCCAGGTTGGGAAAATCAGCAAGGAAGGAAGCTGATTCCACTTCCCATTCCTAGAAAACCTAAGACAGGGCTTCCTTCTCTCTGATCCAAAACTGCGGTTATCTGTCCTGTGTGTCAGCAGAAGACCTTAGACTCAACTTTTCTGGATCTGGAAATTGGGCTCCCACAGGAAATAAAACTTCTATCTGTTGGAAGCCCTTCATGCAGTTAGAACTTTGAGCAGGGGCCAGTGCTGTGGTGCAGTGGGTAAAGCCGCCACCTGCCGTGCAGCAATCCCCATATGGGCACCAGTTTGAGTCTTCTGATCCAGCTCTCTGCTACGGCCTGGGAAAGCAGTAGAAGATGGCCCAAGTCCTCGGGCCCCTGCACCCATGTGGGAGGCCTGGAAGAAGCTCCTGGCTCCTGGCTTCGGATCCTGGCTCCTGGTTTCAGATCGACACAGTTCTGGCCATTATGGCCAACCAGGGAGTGAACCAACAGATGAAAGACCACCACCCCCCACCTCTCCTTTTCTCTCTGTAACTCTGTCAAGTAAATAAAAATAAAAAAGAATTATGAGCAGGGAGCAGAGCTTTTCCTAATAACACAAGCTGTTATTATACCTCCAGAAAGTCCACTAGGTGGTACTACAGCTTTTTCACTACTGCTTTTTCTCTTCTCCAGTTGGAAGTCACTGTCCAGAATTATTAACGTTCCGAAGTGCTTGCCAACCACTTTTGAAGGCATGTCTCTGGTTGTCCTTTAAGAGACTAAAGCATATAATAGCTACAAAAAATGGTTTCACGTAGTCAAGTTTCTATTACTACACAGAACATTAGTATTTACTCTTCTTTGTAGCTTTTTAAGTGAAGACCAAGAAGCAACCTTAAAAACCTTCCAAGTTAGAATCCAAACTTAGTTTAGAACCTTTACAAACTATTCCCTCCATCCGAACATCCTCTCTTTCATATCAATTCTTATTTCTACAAATTTCATACTTTGTACAAAATTAACATTAAAGTATTTTGGAATAATGCAGCATTATGTTGGCAATTTACTCTCAAACAGTAGAGTATGTGTGTATGTGGAGAGGGGACAGAAAAGAGAGAGAAGAATAAGGAAACCCGGTACTTGCTATCACCAGTTTCTGAAACTCAAGCTATTTCTGATAATCTCAATTTTTATATTTATTGGACCATTTTATCAATTTATCAACTGGAATTATTCTAAAGACATTTTATATTAAACAAACATTCTTCAAAGTCTACCATTTAAAAAAAAAGATTTATTCTATTTATTTGAAAGGCAAAGTTACAGAGAAAGAAAAATTTTCCATCTGTTGATTCACTCCTCAAATGGCCACAACAGCCAGGACTGGGCCAGGCCAAAGCCAGGAGCCAGGAGCTTCATCCAGGTCTCCCGTATGGGTTCAGGGGGCCCAAGCACTTGGACCATCTTCTGTTACTTTCCCAGGTGTATCAGTAGGGAGCTGGATCAGAAAAGAAGCAGCTGGTTCTTGAACCGGTGCCTATATGGGATGCTGGTGCTGCAGGTGGTGGCTTAATTTGCTGTGCTACAGTGCTGGCCCCCGAAGTCTACCACTGTGCAAAATACTTGGCTAGTTGTCACGGTTTTAAAGTCCTGTTGTGGGGCCAGTGGTGAGGTGTAGAGGGTTAAGCTGCTGCTTGTGATGCCAGCATCCCATATCAGAGTTCTGCTTTGAGTCCCAGCCACTCTGCTTCGGATCCAGCTTCCTGCTAATGTGCTTGGGAAAGCAAAATATGGTTTGCATTTGGGCTGCAGACCCTGTGTGTGTGTGTGTGTGTGTGTGTGTGCGCGCGCTCACGCTTCTCCCCCTCTCTTTGTCACTCTACTCGTAAAATAAATAAATATATTTTTAAAGTCCTTTAGAGAAACTCATGTCCCTGAATGGACTTGCTATTAGGATGAGTATGAGCTTTGGAGTCAGTCAGACCTATCACTTACAATATAAACTTGACTCAGCATAGTATAGATTTTGGTTCAGTGTCGCACTTTCTTATCTTTTTTTTTTTTTTTTTTTTTTGACAGGCAGAGTGGACAGTGAGAGAGAGAGACAGAGAGAAAGATCTTCCTTTGCCATTGGTTCACCCTCCAATGGCCGCCACGGCTGGTGCGCTGCGGCCCGTGCACCGCGCTGATCTGATGGCAGGAGCCAGGTGCTTATCCTGGTCTCCCGTGTGGTGCAGGGCCCAAGTACTTGGGCCATCCTCCACTGCACTCCCTGGCCACAGCAGAGAGCTGGCCTGGAAGAGGGGCAACCGGGACAGAATCCGGTGCCCTGACCAGGACTAGAACCCCATGTGCCGGCGCCGCAAGGCAGAGGATTAGCCTAGTGAGCCGCGGTGCCGGCCACTTTCTCATCTTTTTTTAAGATTTTATTTTTATTTTATTTAAAAGGCTGAGTTACAGAGAGGCAGAGGAAGAGAGAGAGAAAGAAAGAGAGAGAGAGAGAGAGGGAGAGACAGAGAAAGGTATCTCCCATCTGCTGCAGACGGCTCCTCAGACGGCTGCAATGGCCAGAGCTGTGCTGGTCCGAAGCCAGAAGCCAAGAGCTTCTTCTGGATCTCCCACATGGGTGCAGGGGCCCAAGGGCTTGGGCCATCTTCTACTATTTTTCCAGGCCATAGCAGAGAGCTGGATCAGAATTGGAGCAGCTGGGACTTGAACTAGCGCCAAAATGGGATGCTGGCACTGCAGGAGGTGGCTTTACCTGTTACAACACAGTTCTGGCCCCACTTTCTCATCTTTAAATCAGGAAATACAGTACCTACAAGGAACACTGTGTGCTCCTTAGGGTTAAGGAGTGTGTGTGTGTGTGTGTGTGTGTGTGTTTCTTTTGACAGACAGAGTTAGTGAGAGAGAGAGAGAGACAGAGAGAAAGGTCTTCCTTCCATTGGTTCACCCCCCCAAATGGCCGCTACTGCCGGCACGCTGTGCCGATCTGAAGCCAGGAGCCACGTGCTTCCTCCTGGTCTCCCATGCGGGTGCAGGGCCCAAGGACCTGGGCCATCCTCCACTGCCTTCCTGGACCACAGTAGAGAGCTGGACTGGAAGAGGAGCAACCGGGATAGAATCCGGCGCTCCAACTGGGACAAGAACCCGGGGTGCTGGCGCCGCAGGCAGAGGATTAGCCAAGTGAGCCGTGGCTCTGGCCAGGAGTGTGTTTTATTCATTGAGTATATTGTCTGATATTTAGTAAGTTCTCAATTGTTTATTGGGCTGAACCAACAGCAGAAAATAAAAAATATAATTACAATACAGAGTAGAAAGAAGTGAACCAATTTCAAACTGACCCATAACAGCAATTTCATCAACACAGTCACAGACATCTTCTATTTAGTAGATGTTTGGAAAGAGGCTGGAACATTCCTTAGTCCAAAGAGAACAATAAATTCATGCAAGTCTTGAGTAAGAGAAGTGAAGCCAGTGCTTAGCTAGCCTGATAAGCAAGCCCCGCTGCCCAATAACTCTTGCTTGGTATGAGGGTGGGAAAGGTACTGGCAGCACTCAGTCTCCTAAGTCAGCCGTCTGCAACATCATATGGGCATCGGGTCTGGAAGCTGCAGTGATCTGAATTTGTTAGGTAGGAAGTTAGGTATGAGCTTATGTGTGTATGACAAAGGCCTAAAGAGAAGACTTCTACGTCCAGCATATGCATCTACATCTCAAAGTCTTCCCAATAATGCTTTGGGGCAGCCCAGTGTTCGCATCCTGCCCTGCCCCCTTCTACCTGATAACCTGCCAGGTGGAGGTCCCTGCCCCTTCTGCCTGACAAATCTTCCACAATCTCCCAGATGCAGCCCAGTATCTGCATTTCAAATACCCTGCTCGGGATCTCCATTCTCCAGGGGGTCCTGCTCACCCTTCCTCTGAACCCAGGTTGGCGCCAGCTAGGCTTCCTCCTGTCTGATACCTTCAAGGGAACACTCAGATAGAAGCTTCTTAATATTTACAGCCATAAAATCCTTTGTTTCAGGAGGAAATGTGTGAAGACAGAGACCCATCTCCTTAAAAACCCCCGGCCTCAAATGGACAGCACACTCAGCCCTCTGCCTCTATGCTGAGTCGCCCACCTGCCTGGCCAGGTGTAATCTCTCCACTCAACCATGTAACCTTGCTCCTTCCCACGTCCAAGCGACTGCACTCTCTCTCAGGTCCTGTCTGGAGAGGTGCCCATCCGTTCTTGCGGATGTCCCTACCCTAATAAACTTTGCTACTTCTACTTTCCACTACTATGTCTCACGCCTGAATTCTTTCTTGCGCGAAGACAAGAACCCTCCAAATTTCTCTGGTAACAAATTCAGCAGCAGGGCAGGAGGAGCCCAGGGTTGCCAGGTGCGTGATGACTCCAGCTGCTAGGACTTTCTCCCCTTTCCTTAACCCGCTGACACACAGACTCTAGCATGGAGCAGGAGTACCTGCAAGGCTTGCTATGACACAGTTTACTGTAGGTTTGGGTGGGGCTCAACATTTGCATGTCTGATAAGTTCTGGGATAAAACTGGTGCTTCTGGTCTTGAGACTGCATTTTGAGAACCAGTCAATTCCACTTCCCTTTGACGAAGATGTCAAAAAGGCAGTCAATGTCAGCGATTCTCATTAGCAGTGGGAAGGAGAGAGGGGCTTGCCAGACCTCCTCAGGACTGGGAGAGCTTTGCAAACTACACAGACCACTTAGAACACTCCCTCTCCACCCCATGGGGAAATCACCGACTCCATTGCCTGCAGGAACCACCATTCTCATGTTAGGGAATCACACCCCTTAGGTCATTACAGTGGGAGGAGACGGAAAACAACTTAGTCCTTCTTGATGTCTCTGGCCCCTCTACCATTAGTTTCTCCTCGAGTAATAAGGATCCCAGTCGGACCTCACTGTGAAGAACCAGCCTGACTAACTGAAACACCTCTTCTGAGATTTCTGAATCTAACAGGGACTCAACATGTGCATCTCACCACCATTCTCCACATCAGGAGAAGGAAATGACCAGAGCGGTTCCTCCTTGCCTCTGAACACCTATAATGTGCCCTGTGCCAAGTGCTTGACAAGCTTATTTACCTAAGGTAAACAACGGATGGAACCAAGATTCAAATGCAAATATGCCTGCCTCTGTTAGATAGGAAGTTATAAATCAGCCATGTGTATGAGAAGGGCCTGAGGAAAACAAAGCATCTGCAGAAGCTCACCTAGGAAACAGCCCAGTGTTTTATGTGTCACAGTTCTGCCCATTCCCTGATAACTGCACAGGTTGTCTCAGCCCTTCCCCCAGGGAAGGCTTCCCAGGAGAATCCTCTCTCCTCAGCACCAAATGGGTTACCTGGCCTGATGACATTGAGCAATAAAACCATTACATCCTTCCTCCAAGGCAGGCACCCTAGGGGAGGCTCCTCTGCCTGGTGCCAGGTGGGCTCCCCAGTCTGATAGCATTGAGTAGTGAAACCTCAGGAGGAATTTCACCTAATTCGCACTCAGCAAACCCTTTGTCCTGGAGAGGGAGGCAGGAAGCACTGGACCCCTTCCCCTTAAAAACCCCATCTGAATACAGACTGTGCTCTCAGCACGCAGCTCTCTGCTGAGCCACCTGCCTGGCCTGCCGGGTGCATTCTCTCCAATTAACCATGTGACTCTGCTTTCCCCCAGTCTGAGTGACTGGGCACTCTCTCTCTGATTCTGTCCCATCCGTTCTGATAGATGCCCTACTCCAATAAACCTTGCTACCTTGCTTACCACTGTTCTCTGTCTCCTGTTTGAATTCTTTCTTGCATGAAGATAAGAACCTACCTCACCCATCTCTGCTAACACCTCCACAGTAAACTGATTCTCTACTGCTCCAAAGAAGGACTGTATTCAGGGCAGAGAAGGCACAGGGAGGAAACCCACGCTCCATACAAGGCAGCCCTTCCCAACCACTAGTGCTTTCCATCATGCAATGGGCCATTCCACAAACATCCACTTCACCCTGGGAAGCACGAGTGCAGGACTGTGACTGTGCCGTGGAGATTTCTCACTGACAGCAGGGCTGGCCTTCCTGGTGCTTTTCCTTAAGATTCAGTGAAGAGGTGGGATGACACTATGTATTCCAAAAAGTGACAAGAATGGAAGGAGTCAATATGACTTCATGCTGTCAAATACCAGCGTCTCAGTGCCTTCCTTTCTGAGGTGGTGAGTGCTTCACTCCAGGAAACTTTCAAAGACCAGACAATGGCTGCGTAAGAATGCTCTGGTGGAGATTCAGAGATCTAATACAAAGCATCTGATGTTTTTCTTGGGCAGAAATTAAATCTGCCCCCCCGCCCCAAATGCCTATTAATCTTGGCCTCAGATCTAATTCACAGTTACTCATAATACCAGTAACCATCTTTACTGCCACTCACCAGACATTGTTGTCTTCCACAATCCTGAAAGAAACTGATAAACTAGGAACTACCATCTCCATCTTATGCACATAACCGAGATCCAGAATGTTGTTAAATAGTTAAATAACTTGTTCAAAGATCATACAGCAAGCAGAAAGGACATGGATTCAAGCAAAAGTCTGCCTTACTGCAAAGACCACGAATTTAACCACCATTCTTCACCATACCAATATACCACTGCACTGCCTTAAACCATTCTGTTTCAGGACACTGACTGTATTCAAATCAAACAGTTAAGGTTGTGCAAATTTATAATGTAACAGAAAGTGAATTGTGAAAGCACTTGGTACACTCAAAAGATTGCTATCTCTCTCTTTTTTTTAAGATTTATTTATTTGTTTTGAAAGAGTCACAGAGAGGGAAAGACAGAGATCTTCCATCCACGGTTCACTCCCCAGAGGGCCACAATGGCCAGCCAACACAGGGCTAGGCCAAAGCCAGGAGCCAGGAGCTCCATCTGGGTCTCTCACATGGGTGGCTGGGGTTCAAACACTTGGGCCATCTTCTGCTGCTTTCCCCTGGCCATTAGCAGGGAGCTGGATCAGAAGCAGAGAACATATAATATAATATGGGACTAGAACCAGCACCCATACCCATATGGGATGCTGGCATCGCAGGCAGTGGCTTTACCTATATGCCACAATGCTGGCCCCAAAATTGGCATTTTAAAAGAAGCTTTATCCACATTAGTTAAAATGCATTCTTATATTAAAGTGGGCTTACTGACACATCAATTGATGATAGTTGAGAAACATACCTACTATTAATTCCTTAAGGGTCTCCAAGTTTTATTTCTGCACAAAGACAGAACTCTTGAATACTTTAACACACATATCCACACACGCACACATATATACACCCATTGATTATATTATTATATATAATTTTAGGATAAGGAAGATATTTTTCTTTCTTTCTTTTTTTTTTTTTTTTTTTTTTTTTGACAGGCAGAGTGGACAGTGAGAGAGAGAGACAGAGAGAAAGGTCTTCCTTTGCCGTTGGTTCACCCTCCAATGGCCGCCGCTGCAGCCGGCGCACCGCGCTGATCCAATGGCAGGAGCCAGGATCCAGGTGCTTTTCCTGGTCTCCCATGGGGTGCGGGGCCCAAGCACTTGGGCCATCCTCCACTGCACTCCCTGGCCACAGCAGAGAGCTGGCCTGGAAGAGGGGCAACCGGGACAGAATCCGGCGCCCCGACCGGGACTAGAACCTGGTGTGCTGGCGCCGCAAGGCGGAGGATTAGCCTAGTGAGCCACGGCACCAGCCTTTATTTTTCTTAATCCCATATAGAATGGGCATTTAATATGGATTAAGGGAGGCAGACAGTAGTTTCATTTCTTAACATTGCTTTTATCTTTATGATCATCCACATCTTTTATATAAAAATCACCCAGGTCACTTCTTCCCAGAGTCAGCATATCCTTATTGATTGGTGTAGTTTATTTTGCTCAACAATGAGAACTATGCAATCTGCTTACTTTTTCTCTTTGCTATGGCTGCTAGGAACCTCAGCCTTTGCTCTCATTTGCAGGACTTGTTTCTCTTAAATTTTCTGATATATGTTATCTTCCTTCCTTATCTTTTCCCACTACTTTTGCAAAGTCTTTTCATTATAGTTTGAATGGACTATAGTTTGTTATATCTGTGCTTTTTAATGTAAGCTGGCTCAGATCCCTTTTAGACATAGGTGGAATATAAAGGGTGATTAGAGAGTTGACGTAATAATTAATTAATCATCATCATGAACTTGGGTAATAACCTGATTTTATCCATTCCTATGTTTACAGTAGAGACTGAATGTCCTTGTTCTGTCTTTGAACTGCTGGCGGGTTTTCCCAGCTCACAGCAACAGCAAGATGTCAGCAGTTGCTGTATCTTTTCCCAGGTGATTGCTATATAGGCCAGCACATGCTACCAAGCTCCTTCCCTTCTCCTAATTACCACTTAAAGAGGGAACCTGGCTGCTCTTTTCTATCAGCACTTTCCAGGGGCAGGAACAAGATTCCTTCCCTCTACTAATTGGCAAGGAACCTTGGCGAGCTGGGATGCTTCTGTCGGAGCATGCACAGTTCCTTTATGGGATTGCTCCTGTGTTGGAAACTGGGCCTTCAAGTTCTTGGCACTCAGAAGCCACCTGCTCCTTCCTAAACTGGGTATCTCTGAAGAGAAACATTGAGGACACTTCTCTAGAAATCCAAGGAATATCTTGCACCCCAAATCCCAGCTCTGACAACCTTTGTGCTGATAGAACCTCAACTGCTCTTTCCTTCTCCAGCTGTAAATGAGTTGAAGTTCTTTGGATTTCACCCAGTCTATAATTTTATCCTGCAGTTTCTCTAGTGGCTTCTTATTGAGGCTCTTATCACTGGGCTTCTGGGGAAGTTTTCTGAAACCCTGCCACCTGTTTCTTGGCACACTGGATCCAGTTTGCCTTTGATCACATAAATAATTATGGGTTTGGGAGGTCTGTGGTTATTCCTGTAGGGTGATTCTATTTCTTGTGAAACAAAATAGAGTATTATCAAACTCTTCCCACTTATGTCACCCCAACAGCTTCTGATAATAGTCTTACAAGGGCTTAACTAAGCATATTCGTATCCACTCCTGACGGAAGAGAATCAGCTTTAAGCATTTCCCCCAGTGATATTTGTTTTAGGGAAATTCTATCAACTAACACTTTAATTTCTCCAGGTTCCATGAACTGTTACTGTCCTCAATGCCAAACAACAGATAGGATTTCTTTTCACCTTATCTGGCACAGACTATTAGTTATCCCACAATATTGTTCCTTCTATTTTTGCATAATGATGTAATTTTAACTGGGGACACTACCCTGTATTACCCAGATTCCCTTGTAGCTAAATACAGCTATTTAATTAAGTACTGGCTAATGGAATGTGAGTAAAGTGTGTACTTCCACTTACAACTTCTGGTTCACGTCCTTACAAGGAAGGAGCATGCCTTCCCTTTCTACTTTCCTCCTTCCTGCTAATGCGAGTCAGGGCTCAGGAGCAGGAGCTGCAGTGTGGGACAGAAGCAGTAAGAGCTTGAGTACTAGGTGATTAGGAAGCCTTATGCTAGTCTAGGCTTTCTTCTACTCCAGACTTATGTGAGAGAGAAATAAATTTATTTATTTATTTGAAAGGCAGAGTTACAGAGAGAGGAGAAGAGAGAGAAATATCTTCCATCTGCTGGTTCACTCCCCAGGTGGCCAAAACAGCCAGAGCTGGGCCAGGCCGAAGCCAGGAGCCAGGAGCTTCCTCTGGGTCTCCCACGTGGGTACAGGGGCCCCAGCACTTGGGTCAACTCCTTCTGCCTTCCCAGGTGCATTAACAGGGAACTGGATCAAGAAGTGCAGCAGCCAAGTCTTGAACCAGCACCCATATGGGATGTTGGCATCTCAGGCAGAGGCTTAACCTGATACACCACAGCACCAGCCCCAGAAATAAACTTCTTATCCAAATCACTGCTTTTTGGTCTTGTTATTACAGAAAAATCAATATTCTAATCGAGATTCGTGTCAGACCAGTACTTTCCAAAAAGAAAACTTTCTATGAAAATAAGAATAGGCATGGGGGAAAATAGAGCTGAAGTCAAACTCATGGCACAAAGTTCATATCAAAAGAAAACAGAGTTGGGGCTAGCACAGTGGCATAGTGGGTTAAGCCATTGCTGGCAGCACTGGCATCTCATATGGGTGCCAGTTCGAGTCCCAGCAACTCTGCTTCTGATCCAGCTCTCTGCTATGGCCTGGGAAAGCAGTAGAAGATGGCCCAAATCATTGGGCCCCTGCACCCATGTGGGAGACCCAGAAGAAGCTCCTGGCTCTTGGCTTCAAATCAGCCCAGCTCCAGCCATTGTTGCCATCTGGGGAGTGAACCAGTGGATGGAAGATCTCTCTCTCTCACTCTTTCTCTCTCTGCCTCTGCCTCTACCTCTCTGTAACTCTGCCTTTTAAATAAATAAGTAAATCTTTTTAAAAATGGACTCTAATCACAGTTTTCTTAAACTATTTATGGGTACACTAACCCTGTTTCTTTTCTTAGTAGAAAGCCCTCTGCAAAAAACATTCTGTTGTTGTTGTTCTTCAAAGTCTTCTTCTTTGGCAATTCCTCCTATCAATCTCTTCTTTGATGCTATGCCGCCCACACACTGAGTCATTCCAGGCTGGATTATGAATACCTCATGTCTCTTTAGTAGGACAGGACACAGAAGAAAGGTGGAACCTGGAAATGAGTGAAGGGTTAGATGCTCAGAGTATGCATTCAAGGTTTGCAGAATGTTACCTCCATGTGCCAACAGAAATGGCAGCTGAGAGAACCTGATCACTCACATCTGCCCCAGTCCCAAAGTCTCTGAACACTATCAAGATTTCTAGAGTTTAGGCTCAGAAGACAAGTTCTAGAGAACATGGCTGCTTTCGCCTTAGGAAATCAGATTCAAGGGCCAAGAGTTTTATGAGTTGCTATTAAAAGGAATTCAATCAGGCCGAGGGTGATCACGCGGAACATGGAAAATGAATCCAAGAACTGGTTAGTGATGTCTCTAAAGTTTTTTACTAGCCCTGAGATCTTGGTACAGCTGGAAGAATAGACCTATAAATACTTGTCCATCTTGAATTAATGTAACAGATTACCTCAGGGGATGGACTTGGAGATGGGACAAGGGACTAGAGCAGAAGGACACACTTGTGATTAGCTGCTGGAACTCCCTGTACTATTCAATTCTAAACACAGAGGCAAGGGAGAGAATAATACTTGATTCTTGTAGAATACGTATAGCCATAGTTGATGGTTGCTAAATTATTTTTAAAGTTCCTTTTATTTTATTTGTATTTATTTGAAAGGCAGAGGGACAGAGAGTGTGTGCTATTAACTGATGCATTCCCCAAATGCTTTCAATGGCTGGGCTGAAGCCAGGAGCCAAGAATGCAATCAAAGTCTCCCAAAAGGGTGGCAGAAACTCGATTACTTGAGCTGTCACTTCTGCCTCCAAGGGTCTGCATTGGCAGGAAGCTACAGTCAGGAGCCAAAAGTGAGAATTGAATTCAGGTAATCTGATATAGAATAAGGGTATCTTAACCTCTAGGATAAACACTCTTGGGTGCTAAATTTTTACATGGTTACAGAACTGCTTAAATTTATCAAGACAGTAGCCAAAACAGGAAGTCAAAGTCCTTAGTAAAATGGATGAGCTTCTTCAGAGCCATCCTAGAAAAACACTGCCCCCCTACTCCACAGCATTATTTTTGTGTTGTTCAGAAACCTCAAGACACAGCAGGAGCTTCAGTCCATGTCATAAGAAATAAGTAAGACTTCTGTCTCTGTCTCTGGGTAGGAAACAAGAGGGCTTGAGTACACCAAATGGAGTATAATCTAGGATCCTGGCATTGCTATGGGGATTTCTCTGGCCAACGAGTCAGCAGTGGTTACACCTGATCCCACAGAAGGCTACAGAGTAATACCTGTGAACAGTCTTTCTATTCTTTTGAACTGTTTTGCCCAAGATCATCCAGAGAATAATTGTCTTAGAAAAACTGAAGCCACAGAGAGTGATATAGAGCTGAGACCCAAAGATATTTTTCCTCTTTTTAGATGAACCCCAAAATATACTTAATACTAAAACCCAAGGAAGCATTAGAGAAGACCTCTTGATGTTAATCGCTGTCAAGGCTAGAGTCCTCAAAAATGTGGACCCATAAGAGATGGAAAACCAGGTAGGGAAAACCTACTGATCATATGGACAAGGCTCACTCCAATTACAGTGCCACCATTTCACACAGTCTTAATAAATGGCAAGGGGAAGATGACTAAACTAATAGAGTTGGTAGAAAGGCTCATTTATCTGTAACTGTGCAGTCCAAGGTACACAGATCAATCAGTTTCTGTAACAATGACAGGATAATCAATACGTTGACCAGACCACATGTTCCCCAAAGCCAGGAATCGATTCTCTCTGGAGTTACGGGGTCTGTGAAGAGTAGCTCATCGTAGACTGATTCGCAAACTATTGCAGTTAAAGGCAATGCCAGAAGACTGCGTGATGACAGCTTTGGTCACCCCAGATAAACGCATCACCTCCTTAACTCTGGGACTTACTCCATACACAAGAGGAGGCCCTAACATGGCTCCATACAAAGAGAAAGCATCCTTATGTAATTAATGCATCGTTTGATTTGAAGACAATTTAAACAGAAATGATGTTACTTTGAAGGCCATCAACTTACTCAAACACTACAAACTTCCTAGGAGCTCAAGAACCAAAAGTGGAAAATGTGTTTTCCTTTGGTTCCCAGAAGGGAGAAGCCTTAAAAAACCCTGAAGAAGGCCCAGGCTTGTGTCAGGAACAGGAAGACAGGGGATCAGGGAGTAAGAAGAGGACCCCAAAGCTATGGACAGAGGTGAGGGAGAAAACAAAACGGTGCCTGGGAGAGAGTAGAGAGGAAGCGCACATGCTGGGAAAGCCGGCCCAGGACCCAGAAGGATCAGCAAGAAGCCAGTTCCTGACGCTGGGCTGCCTGGCGGTTCCTCGCTGCTGTTCTGAGGTCGGATTTGTCTTCCACAGAGCGCGTCCAGGGACCTTCCTGTGTGGACTCTGCCGCCCTCGGCCATCACACGGGAGGAGAGCTTCCCACGGGGCTTTACCGAGAGCGGGGCCTTTCCATCTCACTGAGGCCCCGCGTTGACCAAACCCCTCCTTCCAGTGTGAACCAACCGGAGCCCCTCCCCCAAGATTCCCCTCCATTTCCGTGAGTGTAGAGAACGGCTGCCCTGACGCACAGCACTGGGAACAGCGACGACAGGCAGAGGCTCCGACACCCCTTCCAGATTTGGCTTTAAAAACAAGGACTACGCATGGGGTAAAAATTTAATAAAGACATTCCCGGTTTTATTTTTCATGAGTTTGGAAGGGAATGAGAAGAAACACTGTTTGACCTTTTCTCCTTTACTTGCCCACTGGGACTCTGCCTGGCAAAGCCCTCACTTATTCATCGCCTGAGGCCTCAGCTGGCTTGGTAGGCTGACGACCTCCTCCGACCCCTGCCCCCTGCAGGCTGAGCCAACACTGCTAAAAAAGCAAGCAAGCAAGCAAGGAACTGGCAATGCCTTTGGGCCTCCCTGGCAGTGAGCTTGGGCCTCCTCTGACTTGAATGGGTTCCTGCTTCTGGGACCTGCAGGAGGGCCCAGATCTCCCTGAGCACTCTGCCCCACATAACCGTGGTCCTGGAGCTGCCCTCCCCGCGGCGCTCCTCACCTCTGTCACTGCTGGTTTACCTGGGGGCCTCCCTTGTTCCCTGAAGTCAGAGGATGTGCCTCCTATGTTCCAAAGCCCTTAGCACTGGACCTAGGGCCTGGAACATAGTAGGACCTCATAAATGTTTGAGTGGGTGGATCTGTCAATACCCAGGATGTCCTTCATGTCTCATCTGTTCTTTTCCCCCATGCTGTGAAATAATCAATTAGACCAGCTCTGACTCAGTCGCTAAGCTCGCAAATGTTTTGTTCTCAAGACTTCTTTGTAACTCTTAAAAATTTTGAGGTTTCCAAAAAGTTTTATTTGGGTGATATCTGTCAATCATTGCCTCATTAGAAATTAAATCTCGTGGGACCGGCACTATGGTGCAGTGGGTTAACGCCCTGGCCTGAAGCGCCCACATCCCATATGGATGCCGGTTCTGGTCCCGGATGCTCCTCTCTGTAACTCTGCCTTTCAAATAAATAGATAAATCTTTTTAAAAAAGGAAAGTAGCATTGTTTTTCATGTTTGCAAATCTCCTTCTGTCTTAATAGAAAGCAGCTGGATTCTCATGTCTGCTGCATTCAATCTGTTGCAACTTGTGGTTTAGTTGAATCATATGAAAAAAATACGACTTTATGTTATTAGGTAAGACAGGATGTCACAAACCCCAGAAAGGGTCTCAGGAAGGCCAAGAGTTCCTCAGAGCACAGCACTGAGGAATACTGTATTATATGCCTTATTTCTTGGGTAGAATCTCTGCCCAGTACCGAGGATATGCCTGAAATCAAACCTTAGCCTTCCTGCGAACACTAACCAATAAGTTAAAGATTTTCTATCACTATCATTGTACTCCATTACCTGTGTACCTTATTTCATAGTTTTTAAAGACCTTGTCCACACAATGTCTTCCAATATCCCATGTCTGATGATTCCATCTTACCCAGGAGCAAAGTTTCCTATGACTCATGAAATTCTGGGTGTCAAGGATTTGTTCAAGCTCATTTATCTGGCAAGAGGCAGGGCCAGTACTCAGACTCACTCCATGACATACGGGGTCCATGCTCTTTCTCTGGTCACTTATACTGGCAGAGCCCAAGCCTGATCTCATCTACAACAAACCAGAGCCCTGAGATCCCTTTCAGCATTTTCCTAATTTAATCTTTGATGTGCAACAGAACTAATATTTACTGAGAGTCTACTGTAGTCCATGCACTTTGTTTCCCATCAAACTCACAAAGGAAGACTTTATCCTCACCTGAGGTGGAAACCAAGTCATGGAGAGATTTAAGTGTCTTGACCTGTGGGCCAAAGGTGCATGGCTAATAACTGGTAGCACCCTCATTTGAATCTTATTCTAGTTCTTGTGCTTTTTCTGTTCTATCACTGTACCTTCACAAAAGCCATGATTCTATGTGACCAATTACCTTCTGTTGTCATTATAGCCACACAGGGGTTCACCCACAGACGCTTCCTGAACTTCCAGTGCATTTCTGTTCCACTTCTAGTCAATTCTAGGAATGTTTAGTCAAGAAAGACATCTGTCAGATCTCTAAGCTTACTGTAACCTCTCCTGAAAATACAGATTCCACCAATCTATAGACAGAAACTTGAGCTCCACTAAAAGAAAGAGTGAATAGAGGGAGGCATTTCATGACAAGCAGTGATGGATAAACAGCATCCAGTTGGCATTAATGGACGTGTACATATGAATCACCAAAGGCTGAGGGTCTCTGCCCTCCCCCATCAACTCCATGGCAACCAGACTCAGCCTTGGCCTGGCTCAGAGCCTCTCCTATACAGTGCCAGTTCCAGGTGCACCTTTGAGATGTCAATAATGTCTCCTAAAACAAACAGCCATTGTTTCTACACAAAGACTTTCAATGTTTTCTCCATCAACAAAAGGCTACAGCCATCCCTCCAAGAAGACAAAGGGCTGGAAGCCCTTTCATAAATAACATGATGGTGTGGGGGTGGTGGGAGAGGAAGCAGGAAGATCATTCTCCAGCACTTTCTCTGCTGAGGAATAGCTGGGTCAGGGCTGACTCTACCCACCAGGGATGGCTCCGAATGACTAACCATCACTCCTGAATGATTCATAATGACAATACTAACATTTTCTTTATCTGTGGAAGAGAAGTAGTAGTATCTATCCCCTCCAGGTCTGCTGTCAGGATCAAATGAAATGATGGGTGTGACAGCTCTTTGTAAGGTTACAGGGCTGCACAGCTGATAATGTTATTAGGAGAAGAGTGATGGTTCACCACATCACCTGCATGAAAAAGCTCTATTTTAGCTAGATGAGATGCCAAATAGCTCTGGCTTCTAGGTCCACCAAGTTCTTAGAATAAAGCGTAGGGGAGAAGAAACGGGGGCCCATGCAGGCCACATTGCTGCACAGCTGAGGCCCAACTGTGTGAAATCTTTCTGCTCCCAGGAAACCAGATCTTGGAAATGAGAGTCCTGTTGGTTGGTTCCCACCAAGGGTCTGAACCGTCCAAGTTCTCAGCTCCCTTTCTTGCCCTGTGTCCCTCCTAAAGGGTTTCTTATGCAATTGACACCAAGTAAGTACATATTATTAATTAAAATAAGAGAAAACTGCCTTTCCTTATCAAAAATAAACACACTACAGGAAATTGTACCATTTTATACCTATTTAATCATGAAAATGAGAAATGAGAAAATCCAATTTTGTGAGGTTGTGACAGATCTGGTGTGGATCACAACACTGGTGTCACAGTATGTCTGTTTCCTCTCAGACAGAGGCACAATGACAACACTCAGCAAGTACTAAGGAGAGATTTCTGTCCTTTGGCCTAGTAGTATATCTCCATGGAAATTCTCAAGAAATTATTCAACAAGAGTTTTTAAAAAGCAGCAGGTATAGAAACATTTATCTATAACAGGCAAATATTGAAACCACAAGAGAAATGTTTCAGTTAATTGTTGTGTGACAGTTGTCATATAAACCTACTTAAAAACATAAGGAAATGTTTGTGATGCAATTATAAATGAAAGTACAAAAATTCAAGAAGTAAAATATGTAAATGTATGGATATGGATGGTAAATAAAAAAATAATTGGTGGCAGCCAATTATATTTTAAAATGTCTTCCAATTTTTATTTCAACTTTTGAATACATCAATGAAAAAAAAAGAAAAGAAAATGAGCGAGCTAGTCACATTCTCTCCAGACTGCGAGGGAAGGCAGGGAGTCATCTCTGCTATGATGTCGATGGGTGGAAATGAATCAGTATGTGGCTTATGTGCACACAGAGAGGCTGCAGGAGGCCCCAGCAGGGAAAAGTCTCAGAATCAGTCAGCGAACAGTTGGTTAACTGGACTCCTGCTTCTTCCACTTTGCTTCCTGTGTGAACCTGGGCAAATTGTTGCCAGATCTGATTCCTTTGTGTTTTGTGAAACAGACATGATAACTGAGCCAATTTCATAGAGGCACTGGGAAGAGCCAGTGAGATAAAGTATTAATGATGATGATGGTAGTGGCCACTTAAAAGGTGCTGCTTGGGGCTGGCGCCGTGGCTCACTTGGTTAATCTTCCACCTGTGGTGCCAGCATCCCATATGCTGGGTTCTAGTCCCGGTTGCTCCTCTTCCAGTCCAGCTCTCTGCTGTGGCCCAGGAATGCAGTGGAGGATGGCCCAGGTGCTTGGGCTTCTGCACCCTCATGGGAGGCCAGGAAGAGGCACCTGGTTCCTGGCTTGGGTCAGCGCAGCGCCAGCCATAGCAGCCATGTCTACAGTGAACCAACAGAAGGAAGACCTTTCTCTCTGTCTCTCTCACTGTCTATAACTCTACCTGTCAAATAAATTTAAAAAAATGATTTAAAAAAAAAGTGCTACTCAAGTGATATTATCTCTTTATGTGAAGCCAACTACAAATTATAAAAGATATTTTTATTTTATTATATATTTTTATTTTTATTTGACAAATAAAAATGGTATATAATTATGTGCTACAATGTGATATTTTGTCACATATATATATGAGAAATGATAAAATCTGGTTAATTAACATCCATTACCTCAAATATGTATCATTTTCTTGTGGTGAGAATATTTGTAATTCTTTCAGCTATTTTGAAATAAATATGATCAAATATTGCCATGAAAGTTACTGTTAATGCACTTTTGAAAATGCATGCTAATTTTTAGAGTAGTTAAAAGTTCACACTAAAATAAAAAATAAAAAAAAATAAAAAAATAAAAAAAATAAAAAAGTTCACACTAAAACTGAGGGGAAAAGATTCCCCATGTATTCCCTGCACCCACACCCTCATACCTGCAGCCTTCCCGTTAACAAAACCACACACTAGAGACACTAGAGTGCTACACTCGTTACACAACTGACTTGCATTGACACTCATTATCACGCAAGGTCTACTGTAGTGTGCTTTGGGGCTCACTGCTGGTGTGGTTCATCCTGAGGGGTAGGACAAATGTATAATGATTTCCATTTATGTTGTAACATAATCCAGTACCATCGCAGGTACCTTCAGGGATCTCAAAATCCTCTGTGTTTTGCTTATTCATCCAGCTCACTTCTCAGCCCTTGGCAACCACTGGGAACTTTTACTACTTCCAGAGTTTGGTCTTTTCCAGGATGTCATTTATTTGGAAACTCACGTTATATAGCCTTTTTATATTGGTTTAGTTTTTGAAATGTATTGTTTTTACAGGACCAAAGGCTTTGAAATTCTTCTAGATAATAAAAAGATAATTGCTACCAGTGTTTGTGCTAGATTCCTAATACCTGTCATCTCTATTTAGGTAAGAATTATTATGCTTGTTCTACCAAGGAAGTGCCCCAGGCCACAACATCAGGAAGTAGCAGTTTGAATCCAGTTTGTCTGACTCTCATGTCCTTATCTATCCATTAGGCCAAAGAGTTTCCCCTAGTACTAAACCAGGGTCCTGGAGCATTTGAGGCCAGTCACAGAAACTGAAGGGGAAAGCACGCACTCCAGTCCTTAGACAACAGCATTCTGGTGGAACACCTGCTTTGGGCTGATTTTAGGCCAGACTTAGATCCCCCAGCCATAGGTAGGAGAGCTCAATCAGTGTACTGATGAGCAAAACTAGGTGGTTCTTTCCAGTGTTTCTTTTTTTTTTTTTTTAAGATTTATTTATTTTACTTGAAAGTCACAGTTATACAGAGAGAGAAGGAGAGGCAGAGAGAGAGCGAGAGAGAGAGAGAGGTCTTCCACCTGCTGGTTTATTCCCCAAATGGCCGCAATGGCCAGAGCTGAGCAGATCCGAAGCCAGGAGCCAGGAGCTTTTTCCAGGTCTCCCACATGGGTGCAGGCTTGGGCCATCTTCCACTGCTTTCCCAGGCCACAGCAGAGAGCTGGATCGGAAGTGGAGCAGCTAGTACTCGAACTTCACCCATATGGGATGCCAGCACTGCAGGTGGCGGCTTTACCCGCTATGCCATAGCGCTGGCCCCTCCAGTGTTTATTAACATTTTGCATGAGCCCTCCCTGTAAGAGCCTCTTTAGATGTTGTCTTCCTAATCACTCCCCACCCCAATTACATTTTAATTCCCGATAGACCATATTTGTTTCTGTACTGTTGCCTTTTAGAGGGCTAAAAGCCATTACAATACCCAGGGGATTTTGGCCTCAAGAACCTATTTTCATCCCCTTGGGGGCTATATCATCCCCATGGAAAGAGTGTGCACGTGGCCAGAGCTCAGAGATTAATGGGGCTGAAAGCCAGGGAGGTGAGACCAGGACCTTTGCAAGTGCCACAGTGGCCCTACTGAGACCATGTCCAAGACTCCATTGACCTGAAAATTTGTTTGAAAGAATGAAGGGGCAGGGACAGCATGGAGGCTAGGAAACTAGCAGGAGTATCACTTTACTAAGTATGGTAGGAACCATCAGACTACAAAGGTCTCCAAATTCTCTCATAGAAAGCTCTCATGAAGGCTGGCACGTTGTGTGTGGACACCAATTCTCAGTGTCAAGGGTAGTTAAATGGCAGGTCTTCGGGTAGTTTAGAGATTTTAACACACAGGAGTTAGGGGTTTCCAGATTAATTCTCCCCTCTTCATCCTCCATCACTGGCTGGGTTCATAGCTTTACAGAGTGTGCTATCAGTTGAAGGAACAACAGGCTGTATTTGCCATGTGCGAGATAGAAATTGTGCTAAACATATTGGTGGGCCATTTAATTTAACCTTCACAATCTCACCAAGTAGATATGATCATTTCTGAGGTGAGAAAGCTTGCTCATGGTCGCACAGCTGGAAACTGGAAGTGTCTGACCTTGAATCCAGAGCCTGACCTCAATGGCCTGGGGCTTATCCAACATGCTATGCTGCCACTTAATGGGCTCAGTGGCCATGATAATGTTGTCGTAAGGCTTAAATAAAATACCCAGTTAATATGTTTAGCATAGGATCATCATCTTCCCCACTCAACTTGCTCAGGTCCAACTTAGATCTGCTTCCCAGAATTGGCAGAACTTAAAATTTCTGATGTCACTCCCATGCTTATAGCCCTTCAGTGATTTCCCTGGGGCCCTCAGGATAAGTGCAAATTGTACATAATGATCTATCCAGCCCACCACGATCTGCCTCTGCTTAACTGGCCTGCTCATCTGCTCCCACTCTGTTGCTCAGTCCCTCTGCTCCTGCACATGACGCACATCCACTAAACTGTGCCCCCATGTCCCCAGGCCTTGGTAATACTCTCCCCTCTTCTCAGAAACTTCCCTTCTCTTCATCTTCCCCTTGCAAACGAAATGTTGCTCATCTCTTGAGTCTCTGCTCAGGTATCACTTCCTCTGTCTGACCTCATAGGTCCTCAAGTCTGGATACAGCAGGAGCATTCTGGCCTCGTCAGGTGCCCATGGAATATTGTCCTCCTGTACTTGGCTTCATTTATACCAGGGCTGGAGACAGCATCAGTGTGGTGGGCATCCACAATAGTTTCTAATACAAGCCAGGCACTCAGTGAGTGACCTCACGGATATTACCTCCCACAATCCTCTTGTACTACATAGGTACACAGGAGGAAACTGAGCTTCAAGGAAGGTAAGCGACTTGCTCAGTGTCCCTCACAGGTAAATAGTCGAGTGTGGTGCTTGAACCTAAATCTGTGCAAATTCAGAGCCTGTGCCTTCCACCTGTACATAAGAGCACCTCCAAGAACACTACTACAGTGTCTGGTTTCCTGAGAAACAGAAATTATTTAGCTAGAAGCACAGATGATCAAGGAGAAACATGACAGCTACAGCACTCAGTCAGTGGAAAGGTCACTGCAGAGGCTAAGGCAAGCCGATGACTCAAGAGAATAAGAAAGTCCTGAAAAGGAGAAGGGAGCCCCTGATGGGAAAGGCCCATGTGTCCAGTCGTCTATGAGCCCCCACAGTGTCTGCACAGAGGAGGAGCCTCTGGAAATGGAAGCAAATAGAGCTGCCCAACTGCAGGAAAACAGAACGCTCCACAAGACACTGAGGTCCCCATCGGCACTGCCCAGGCTGGGGTTGGCTGGCCACCTGCCAGAGCACCAAGGGAGATGCCAGAGCAGGGACTCTGCACATTCTGCAGCCTCAAGCTAGAGGCTCTGAAGCCCCGGGCCCTCAAGGATTCCACAGCGACTGGTCTGAGTCTCTGCCTTGATGTTGACCAGCCCCACAGCACCTGCCACTGACCACTGCACTGACCTCTGAAAGCAGAGAACATGAGTGGACCAGACTTCTGCGCTTCCAGAACCCAAACTTCCACCACTTCCTGCCAGCCACATCCGGAGGAGTGAAACACGATTCCCTGTAACTCTGGGAGCCAGAGACTGCCTGCTCGTGTCCCAAAGGCTGATCTGGAGCTACAGACATTTAAGTCACTCAGGGAGAGAGGAGCTGCCTGTGCCTTTCAGTGAGTGTCATGGGATCTGAAAGAGGAAAGGAACACTGCTTCCTAGCAGGTGGTGAAGACGAAGGTCAAGGTCAACAATGAACTTGTGACAGTCATTTGCTGAAAGGAACCCAAGAGGCCCTGCAGAATGTGCGCAGGTGCACCATTGTTCCTCACGCGCAAGGCCCTGTCACCCCATGCTGAGACCAGGTAAACCCTCAGGGAGCCCCTCGTCCTCACAGAGCCCCACAGAGCCCTGGCAGAAGCAAGTGCTTTCTGCCCAGCTGTCCTGGAGCGCTCACACGGCGACAAGATGACATCCGCTTAGGCTGTCAGACCTTCAGGTTCCTCCTTCAGACACCCGCGCGCGCCCCTAACAAGAACAGCACCTGCTGGAGGCCACCAGGCCTCTAGTGAGGGCCACCTTAGTTGTGTGGCCCAGCTGCAGCTTTAGCCAGAACACCATACACAGCCATCTCCAGTAAATGAGCCCAACCTCACTTCCTGTGCAACTCTTGAACAAACTAATTAGCTGAGTGCAAAGTTCCTGCCCTCATCCTCACGCCTGAGAGACGGGCCTGGGCCAACTTCAGCACTGACATGGTTCTTCCACTCTTTCTTTCCATAGTCCACCCTTCCATCTGCCACTTGCTTCTCTAACTTAGAGACGAGCTTTCCAGGCTGCGTCTCCAGCCAGAGCTTCAGGGAAGCTGTCTGAAACCCCTCCTCCCTGCCTCTAAAGAAACAGCAGTCGGAGGTAGCACAGTAATGAAGTACGCTGAGGCCAGCACACAGAAAGGAGTGTCTTCCACGCCGCACAGAGGCTGAAATCCCACCTCCACCAGGAAACCAGAGCTGCTGGGTCAGCGTCAGGAACCGGAACTTAACAACTGGGTTCCCTGGTAATTCTTACCAAAACCACTGTCTTAACAGCTTGCTGGCACTCTCCCTCTTCCACTGCATCCAGTGACAAGTTCCTTTTAAGCAAAGTGTGTTGACTGAAAGGTACTAAGTGGGGTTTGAGATCGATGTGAAGTTCCCAGGCCACGCCTGCATAGATGGCTGTCGCCCACTGGAAGGCAGACACGGACACTGCACACACAGCGCCAGGACAGAGGGACACAGAGGCAGAAGCTACTCACAGAGACAGACGTCCGCCAGGAACACGATGTACACTAGCAGCTCCCGCAGCGTGGTCTTCACGTACAGCTCCCGGTTCTCAGCTGTGTCCTCAGTCAGGGTGGTTCCCCAGAGTCCTGGATGGGCGCCCAGGATGCCTGAGAGCGGCGGCGCTCCCGCCACCCCCCCACCCTGTCCTGGGACTGTGCCCATGTCCACCTGAGCCCCTCGCGCCCACTGCCTCACCCCTTCACTCTGCTCACTTCGCCCTGCCCTGCTCCCTCCAGCTCCCCCAGGCAGGCAGGGTGGGCTCACTGCATCCTAGAGAACAAGGGCAGGAAAGGAGGCCCCAGGGCGGGCAGGATGTTTCTCAGGAAACATCGCACCCATGTCCTCTCTCTGTCTGGCACCCACGTGCCCCTGCGGGCCCCTAGTGATGACCCTGCCAGCGTCCCCCATGCAGACTCAAGTGTGGCCTCAGCACTGGAGTAGCCAGTTCTAACCCAGGCAACTCACAAACTCCAAAGACATGCAATTTCACGTCTTCAGACCACCTCCCCCCAGGAGCTTCTGGCCACCTCTTCTCTTGCCTACAATGCCCTGAGACCCCCTCCCCCACACCACGCCCCCATACCTCTGATGGCATGGAGGACCCGCAGGCAGCAGCTGGACACCAGGGTCTTGGGAGCCTTTTCCTGGGGGCCATCCCCAGGCTTCGTGGGTTGGGGTTGGGGCGTCACTGGATTGGAGATGGTGCAAATCCTCAGTGTCCCATGAGGTGAAGGGGGACCACTATAGGCGGGGTTGTCCCAGGCTTCCCTCGCTGACTTTTGCTGCTCCTGTCCCTGGGGACTTTCTGTGGCATCCATGGGAGCAGGAGGGACCTGAACCCAGGTGCCCCTCTCACCTGGAGAAAGAGGGAGCCAAGGCCCGGCAGCCCGCCAGCACAGGGCAAGGAGAGGAGCCCGAGAGCAGCTGCTGTCACCAGCTCTGCCACCTGCCTTTGCCAGGGGATCTGTGCCCGCTGGGGAGGGAGGCGGGAGGGGCGTGAGCGTCACTCCTGCGGGGGCTCTCTCCCTCCCGCTGCTTGCAAGTCCAGGGGATGAGAGGAATGGAACGAACGGGGCACGTGGGAACTGGGAGTCAGGGCTTGAAGCCGGAAGGGAGGGGCACGTGAGGGCCGAATGGGCACTTGGGGTGGGAGGACTGGAGAAAGCCCACTGCCGGGGACGAAGGCAGAGAGAAGGCAGCATGAAAGAGCGAGGGGAGGGGCCGGGCCCCGAGCCTGGGGCCTCCATTGCTCTGAGCTCATTTCCACTAGAAGCTCCTCAAAGGGCCGGCAGGGACTGGGTGGGGACAAGGCCAGGGTGAGAGACTGGAAAGTGCTGCCTCCCATTGGCTGGGCCTCCTTCGTACCTCCCTGGGGCTGACCCCCAGTGAGTAGACAAGGAGGCTCCCCTCCCCCACCCAGGCCCATGCTGCAGAAATGGAGAGTGGCAGGGACCCCGCCTCAGGACTGAAGGAGAGGATCTGTGACCCGTGTGAGGGCTGGAAAAGGACTGCAGGGGTCCGGCTTGTGGTGTTCCTTCTTCTGACACTTGTCCTCGCATGGCTCAGGGGCGAGGCACCGCCATGGAAGGACGGATGTGCTTTAGCCCAGGGGATGCATCGGAGAGCAAAGGACGAGGACATCTGACGGGGCTTCCTCGGGGGAGTCGATGTCAGGCCCGCTTGGGGCTGGCCCCTTTCCTGAGGTTCTTCTTGGCAGTGCGCCTATTCTGGGCCTGAGCACAGGCTGGAACCCTGAGAGACGTCAGGTTGATCTGTGACAGATGTCAGGAGTGGTCTGTGTGAGGGTGGGTCTGTGAGAGACGCCAGGATTGGTCTGTGAGGGACGTCAGGTTGATCTGGGAAAAACGAAGGGTTGGTTTGTGAGAGACACCAGGATTGGTCTGTGAGAAGAAGCTGGTTGATTTGTCAGAGATTCCAAGATTGGTCTGTGAGACATTAGGGTTGGTCTGTGAGAGACGCCAGGATTGGTCTGTGAGGGACGTCAGGTTGATCTGGGAGAGACATTAGGGTTGGTTTGTGAGAGATGCCAGGATTGGTCTGTGAGATACTCCAGGATTGGTCTGTGAGGGACGTCAGGTTAATCTGAGACGTCACGATTGCTCAGTGAGGGACATTAGGGTTGGTCTGCAGGGAACATCAGGCCTGTTCCTTGGGGACATCAGGTTGATGTGCTGTCTTTCCCAACCTTAGACCTCTAAAACCCCGTTGTGGGCATTGTGTCACCTGGAATGGCCTACCGCTGAGGACTCCTGTGTCCCATATCCCAGTCCAGCTCCCTGCTAATGCACCCAGAGACATCATCAGATCACAGCCCAACTATTTGGGCCCACATGAGAGACCCTGCTACCCCACATGGGAGACCCTGGTGGAGTTTCTGCCTCCTGGCTTCGGCCTGACTCAGCACTAGCTGTTGCAAATATTTGGGGAGGGAATCAGCAGATGGAAGATCCATTTTCTCTCTCTAAGATTTGTTTATTTATTTGAAAGGCAGAATTACAGAGAGGCAGAGAGAGAGAAAGGTCCTCCATCTGCTGGTTCACTCCCCAAATGGTCGCAATGGCTGCAGCTGTACCCATCTGAAGCCAGGAGCAAGGAGCTTCTTCTGGGTCTCCCACACAGGTGCAGGGGCCCAAGGACTTGGGCCATCTTCCACTGCTTTCCTAGGCCTTAGCAGAGAGCTAAAGCGAAAGTGGAGCAGTCAGGACTCGAACTGGCGTCCATATGGGATGCCAGCACTGAAGGCAGCGGCACTACCCGTTATGCCACAGCACTGACCCCCATCCTCTCATGTTTCTCTCTCCCTCTCATTCTCTCTCTCCCCTTTTTTGTTGTTCTGCCTTTCGAATAAACAAACAAACAAACAAATCTTCAACTCAAAAGGAAACTCTTTGGCATGAGCCCCAAAGCATGTCCTAGCTTGGGCCTCTGGTCACCTCCTCTGCCTTAAAACAAACATGTGCTGTGCCCCAGAAAGAATCTATTCACAGGGCTGTGCTCCCTCTGCACTCCTCCATGCTTGCTGGCTGGAAGGAGATGGCCCTCTGCTGACTCCTGGCTCCCCACCCAGGGCTACTCCACTGCTGCCGTGGCCTGGTGCCTCCTTCCCCAGTGCAAGTCACCTGTCTTGAGTGTCCCTGGAAGGAATTTTGATCCCAGATAACCGAGGGCTGGACTTGGCCTCTTCATGATTAAGTGTACCCCAACTTTTGACACAGGGTTCAAAAGTGACTGTTTACCTGTCAGTCTGCTGCTCGCGTCTCCTGCCCCAGGCCCAGGCACTGCGAAGCGGAGGGACTCCCCGTTAGGACTGGAGCTGAGGAACTGGCGGTGAGCCTCCCCAGGCAGCAGGGCACTCTCCAGTGCACCCGTGTTCTTTGGGAAGAAACAGGCTGAGGAGCTGGGGCAGCAGCAAGCATCCCGGGTTAAGGGAGCTGGTCTGCAAGGAAAGGGCGAGCTGCTGCCTCCTACCCAGGAGCTGTGTCATTGCCAAAGGACCCTTGGCCCGCAGAAGTGGACGCGGGAACAGGGGTGCGGAGCAGGGAGCTACAGTGTGGGCCGAGAAGCAGAGAGAGCAACAGGAGATGGTTTCTGAGTCCCTCGGGGGTCATTTGGATTCTGGAGGAGGCCCGTGAGCAGCGGGAGTCTGAGTGGACTCAGGGCGGGTCATCATGTGACGAGCTCACTCCTCCGTGCACATGGCCAGATGGCTTTCTTCACGGCCACCTTCCTGGGCCACCTCCAACTGCTGTCCCCCGCTCAGTACTGGGCTTCCACACATGGATCGCCCTCCTGGCCTTGGGAGCACTGGTGATGTAACACGGCTTGAGAAATGTTTCCAGAAGGTGCCGGGCCTTCCTGTGACAATTCAGCTTACTCAAGAAGTTGCAAATGTGGACATCGAGTGGAATTTCCCAGTGATTTTGTGTCCAGTACTTCTCCACGTCCTCGGGCTCCTACCAGACTTGACTTTTCCTGTTACAAAGGGCAGCTGGCATCAGGGGTGTCCAGAGGCGCAGGCTGGCTCTTGCTCAGTTCAGCAATACCTCAGAACCTTGAACTTGAATTTTAATGAAACTCCTGGGTTTATCTGTTGGCTCAGCAACTTACTAAGTGGTGTGGGTGGGTTTTAGACCAGTTTCTGCAGTGTTGAGAACAGTGTCTGCTAGGCTGACCTAAAGGACTATTTTGGGATTAAAATTGTTGAACTTAGAAGTCTTTGTAAACTGTGTGTTCAAAAACACAAAACAGACTTATTTATCTTACCACAATATCCATTCTCGTGAAATGCATTCACACATGTACACAGCAATTCACAGGTAAGGTACAGCCCTTTGTTCAGGACGTCCCTGGCACTGTCTGAGGGATGTGGGTCCCAGGATGGTCTGCATCCACCCTATTCCATTTCCAGCGACACCAACAGGAGGGAATGATGCTCCTGCAGCTAGCAAGATTATAAAAGTGATCCTTGGGGCTGGCGCTGTGGCTCAGAGGATAAAGCCCTGACCTGCGGTGCCAGCATCCCATATGGATGCCGGTTCAAATCCCAGCTACTCCACTTCCCATCCAGCACTCTGCTAATGGCCAGGGAAAGCAGCAGAAGATGGCCCAAGTCCCTGGACCCCTGCACACATGTGGGAGACCCGGAAGAAGCTCCTGGCTCCTGGCTTCAGATTGGTGCAGCTCTGGCCGTTGCAGCCATTTGCGGAGTGAACCAGCAGAAGGAAGATCTCTGTCTCTATCTCTCTCTCTGTAAATCTGCCTTTCAAGTAAATACAATAAATCCTAAAAAAAAATGGTACTTGAAGGGTACGAGGCCCATCAGAAGCAAAAGCACCTCTTCTTAAGGCGCCTGCTGAATCGGTCCCTTTGCTTCACTGAGTAAGGGTCTGGTTCGTGCCCCCCTCTAGTGCAGGCCTTAGGAGTTGGACAACCCCATTTCCGCCACCAGTGCCTTTCCTTTCCACACCATCCCTATCCCCACCAGCTCCTACTGTGTTGCCCAGGTCCACTAGACCCAAAGCCAGCAAAGACTACAGGAAGGACACCTGTGACCCACCCCCTCGCACATTCTCCTGAAGGAGACTTAGCGAATAGGATAAGTTGCCTTCCACATTCCAGACAAAGGAGCCCTGGGGCGATTCTCTTTCCAGACTCTACAGGGAACACAATTCACTCTACAGATCTTCTCTTAATCCTTTTTACCTCCATAAGCATGAACAATAGGACACATTCAACAAGCAACCATGGCTCACTTGAGCAAAGATGCTTAACACTGGAAATCACCATCTGTAAGAAGGAACCTTGGGTATCAGACCCTGGTCCTCATCAACATTCACTAGTCATCTGCGTGAAAAAAAGACTAACATCTGAGTAGTCCACCTTTGGCACCACAAACACGGTGGCCCTGCAGAGGACCTGAGTGTCTGAGCTCAAGGAAGCCCTCTGTTTTCATGCCTGTACCTCCACAAGCCCCTGCTTCTCAACACATCAGAATGGACAAGCCAGATCCACAGAAAGTGCTAGCAAAGGAAGTTCTTTGACAGCCATCCTTAGCCCAAAACCAAGAAAAGAATGTTTTGCTGTTTCTTCAAGGACCTCAGAGACTGGAGATAACCCACTTCCTCATTGAAATAACTCACTTTGAGCTTTTACTTCTTTCCTATCGTGTTCCCCATTTCACAGCTCCTCCTGAATACAGTTGGCATCTTCATGCCTCCCAAGAGATTGTTTTGTAAATTTTTATGTATTTTCATTTATCTGAAAGAGAGACAGAGACCAAGATATATAGATATTCTCTCTGCAGGTTTACTCCGCAAATGTCCATAACAGGTGGGGGTAGGCCAGGCCAAAGCCAGGAGCCCAGAACTCAGCTTGCAGCTCCCACATGGATGGCAGGGATCCAAGTACTTGAGTGATCGCCTGCTGCCTTCCAGGGTGTGCATTGCAGGGCTGGAATTGGAAGTAGAGTCAGGACTTGAACCAGGCACTCTCCTATGGGATACAGGCATCCCAAGTGGTGTCTTAACAGTTGTATTAAAAGTTCACCCTGGGGCCGGTGCTGTGGCGCAGTGGGTTAAAGACCTGGCCTAAAGCGCCGGCATCCCATAGGGGTGCCAATTCTAGTCCTGACTGCTCCTGTTCCAATATAGTTCTCTGCTGTGGCCTGGGATAGCCGTAGAGGATGGCCCAAGTCCCTGCACCCCTGCACCTGAATAGGAGACCTGGAAGAAGCTCCTGGCTCCTGGCTTCAGATTGGCTCAGCTCCGGCCACTGCAGACATTTCAGGAGTGAACCAGCAGATGGAAGACCTCTCTCTCTGTCTCTACCTCTCTCTGTAACTATCTTTCAAATCAGTAAAATAAATCTTTTAAAAAGAATGATCACCTTGAGCTGCTTTTTGAATGAGATCCTCAGGTTGTTTTTTTTTTTTTTTTTTTCCAATTTCCAGGGGCCCCTCCTTGGTATCTTTGTCCATTTGTCCCTGTCTTATACAGAAGACTGAACAGATGGAGGAAACCAGCTGAACCAAATTAGTGTGAGACCAAAGTGGAGAAGTGAGTCTTCAGTTCCTGAGCCCGTGGTCAGGCCCCCTTGCTGAGTGTGGTCCACACAGCGGGGCTCATGTGCTCTGAAGCAGTCCATCAGCATTTTCACTTGTAGGCAGACTTCCAGCTGCGTCAGGCAGGGTTCCACAGCTCATGCTGAGTATCAGTCAGGCCACCTGCTGGTAGGTAGGAGGCCAGAACTCCACGCAAGATGGAGACAGCAGAGTAGAAAGAAAGAGGAGCCCACTGCAAAGGGAGAGGTTTGTGTGTGGTGGGGAGGGGTATCAAGAAAGGCATGAGAGGCGCCAGCACTGTGGCTTAATGGGTAAAGCCACTGCCTGCAGTGCTGACATCCCATATGGGCACTGGCTCGAGTCTTACCTGCTCCACTTCTAATCCTACTCTCTGCTATGTCCTGGGAAGACAGTGAAAGATGCCCCAAGTCCTTGAGCCCCTGCACCCACGTGGGAGACCCGGAAGAAGCGCCTGGCTCCTGGCTTCAGATTGGAGCAGCTCCAGCCTTTGTGGCCATCTAGGAAGTGAACCAGTAGATGGAAGACTCTCTCTCTCTCTCTTCCCCTCTCTGCCTCTGTCTCTCTGTAACTCTGCTTTTCAAATAAATAAATAATTTTTTAAGAAAGGCAGGAGAGAGAAAACAGGAGGGAGGTTTAAGAGAGGCCTGGCGAAGAGCACCTGTGACAATACCGTTCTGACCCTCAGAGCCACTTGCCAGCATCCACTTGAGGCACAGCTGACTGAATGTCCCCAGAGGTGAGGAGGAGAGATCAGGGCAGATGGCCTGAGGCACATTTTCCCAGCATCATTGCAGGGCCTGGTCACAGTCACCCAAGGCCTCTCTTTGTCCCAGCCCAAGGGTCCCAGTACAAGAGGCACCTATTCTTCCCACCAGGGTCCCCACCCCAGCGGGCAGTTCATTCCACAGATATTTACTGTATGGGGGGTGGGGTGGGTACTGTGTTCAGCTCTAGAGAGGAAGCAGCAAACAAGCAGTCATGGCCTGCGTCGTGGAGCGTGCATGCTGGTGGAGAAGACAGGTGCTGGGTAAATACTCAGGCAAGTCATTTAGGATTTGTTGTTGTACAAAGGGCTACATGGGAGAGAGACAGGGTGCTATGAAGATATCAGGCAGAGAGCTGACTTCCTGAGGCCAGTGAGAAATGCAGTGATGATTTCTATCTCTACCATTTCTTGTTCGTGCAGTAAACAAGATTGTCTGAGATGCAAGAGTATTTCACTGTTAATAAGCTCAGAGGAACAGACCAAATTAAAAGACCAAGCAAAGGAAAGCTAGGCTACTTGTAAGGGATGGTAAGACTCCCAGTGATCTTGAGCCCTCATGCTCATGTGCTCTCTTGGTCTCTGGAATTGAGCTGAGTTGGAATCCATGCACAGACATTTTCCATAGGACATGGACCCCAACCATGGCCTCATTCCTGAAATGGGTTAGCCTTTCAAGTTGGGAAAGGAGGTGAACATGAATAAGACAGCTTGTGTAGATGTTGAAACTAGAAATGGGTAAAAAGTTTCCTCAAGAGGAATTCAGAAGCAAGAGGGAATTTGCACTTCATTCCCTTGGCCATGTAATCCCAAGTCCATCAGTCTATCCTGGTATTTCCATCATCATTACTGATGACAGTTTTTGAAAAAAGGAAGCTTAATACTCAACAGTAGAAAAGACTAATAAGTTATGATACATTCACATGGTGAATGACTGAGAGGAAATTAACATTTTTTTTTATTTGACAGGTAGAGATACAAACTGTGAGCGAGACAGAAAGGTCTTCCTTCCGCTGGTTCACTCCCCAAATGGCCGCCTCGGCTGGTGCTATGCTGATCCAAAGCCAGGAAGCAGGTGCCTCCTCCTGGTCTCCCATGCGGGTACAGGGCCCAAGCACTTGGGCCATCCTCCACTGCCCTCCCGAGCCACAGCAGAGAGCTGGCCTGGAAGAGGAGCAACCGGGACTAGAACCCGGTGCCCATATGGGATGCTGGGGCCTCAGGTGGAGGATTAACTTCCATGGCGCAGGCTCGAAAATTAACATTTTTAAAAATGTTTATTTATTTATTTAAAAGGCAGAGTGATAAGAGAAGGACAAAGACAGAGATCTTCCATCTGTGTGGGGAGCAACTCGGACTATACTGTTACTGGAATTAAGACTTATTCTATGCATCTGCTCTCCCACAATGTGGCGCTGGGAGAGGAGTGTACAGCTTCTACCCAGCTGCCTCTCACCAACTTGACAAACTGTAGGACCTGCTCCTGATTGGAGGAGAGCAGCGTACTCGGCGTGTGGGCAGCCGAGTTGGGATTGGCAGAAGAGGACTATAAAGGAGGAGAGAGACAACATGCACCAGGAACATCTAAGAGGAACACCTGTGCAGCCCCCGAGAGAGCCGTCCGGCGGTGTGCCGCTCCCCCGCGGAAGTGGGGAAAGTGGCAGGGGGAACCGCCCTTCCACGGAGGTGGAAGGGTCGGTAGCCAACCCGGGAAGAACCAGCAGCAAACCCGGGAAGGGCCGAGCAGACAAAAGAACAGCGCAGGGTCCTGTGTCGTTCCTCCACGAAGACGGGGAGCGACATAATGGTGCCGTGACTCGGATAGGAAACCTAGGCAGTGTCTAGTGTCGTTCCTCCACGAAGAGGGGGAGCGACACATCTGCTGATTTGTTCCCCAAATATCTGCAACAGCTAGGTCTGGATCAGGCTGAAGCCAGGAGCCAGACACCCCCTCCAGGTCTAACCCATTGGTTGCAGGAACCCAAGTACCTGAGCCATCATCTGCTCTCAGGCACGGCAGCAGAAAGCTGGATCCGAGGTGAAGGCAGTACCAGATCCCAGGGACTCTGCTGTGGGATGTGAGCATGCCAAGTGGCAGCATAACTCCCCGTGCCACGCAGACATCCTGGGAAATTAGTATTTTTGTATGACATTTAGTATCATGAGAAAATGCCCCTCGCACACTGGGTGAAAATGCTGGGATATACCCAATTCCGGTATAACAGAATCCAAATTTTTAAATCCTCTGGTTCTCTCTCCAAATGGCTGCAATAGCCAGGGCTGGGCTTGTTCAGAGCTGGGAGCTGGAACTCCATCTGGGTCTCCCATATAGGTGTCAGGGACCCAACTAGTTGGTCAATCGCTGGCCTGCCAGGACGCACATTAGCAGGAAGCTGGAACTGGGAGCAGAGCCTGAACTTGCACCCACGTGCTCCAGTATGGAACAGGGGCATCTCAGCTGGGAACTGCTACGTCAATGCCTGCTCCTGGGTACACTGCAGATCTTCTGGGTTTTCCACAATAAATCTGAGTACTTTCATATTCTGAGAAACACAGTTACTTTTAAAAGCCACGTGTCAGTAGCTGTGTTCCTAAAGCCGTGAGCCTCATTTTCATCTCAGACTCAGAGAGGGCCTGGCTGCTGTCTTCCTCTCCAGCAGGGAGCCAAGGCGCTCATTTCCTGATATGGAAGTCATCGGGCAGTTGATTGCTGTATCCCCTGCTTGTGTACCGTGCTAATCACTTCTTCCTTGGAGACGGCAGCTGGGGAAGGATATGGCGGGACTGTGTGGCAAGTACGAAAACAGTCCCAGGGAGAAGCGCAGCAGCTGACAGGGTGCAGCGGAAGGAGGAAGACTGGGCCAGGAAGTGGGAAGGTCCCAAAGGGAGTCTGGAAGGGAATGGCACTGACACAGATTTCAAAGGATGGGTAATGTGTTTGGAGACAAACATAAAGGCAGCTACCATTTATTAACCACGAGGGGCCACACACTTGGCAGTGCATTATCTTAGTGAACTCTCAATCTTAGGAGGATTTATCATCTCCACTTTACAGGTCAGGGCCTTGAGGATCAGGGAAACAACTTACGGTGAAACCGGGCCTCAGAACCAGGCCTGAGACTGCAGAGACCTTGGCTCCTCTGCCTTGCTCTGCAGAGAAAGTGGCATGAGCAAGGGCAGATGGGAGGAGCGCCAAGTATCAGTGTGGAATAACAGCCCCATGTTGGCAGGAGAGGAAGCAAGCCTGCAGAGAGGGCTGGAGCAAAGCAGGAAGACCTCAGCTGCCGGATGTCTGATCGTCAGAGAAGAGAAAGACAGGGACAGCTTCAGGACAGAGCAGTATCAATGAGACACTTTACGGGAAACTGTTGGACAAGAAGATGGGCTCCTTGGAGGGAAATGGGAGGCAAGTGCAGGGAGAGATCACGAAAGCTGGAATTATGGTGGTGAAATTAGCACTGAAGGGAAAGATAAGTGAGGTGGCTTAGAGGCAGAACCTGCTGGGATTTGCAACTAGTTGGACATAGGGTGCCAGACACAGAGAACTCCATGGTGACTCAAGGGCCTCAAACTGGACAGCCGGGAAAAGGGTCTTGCCAGAAACTGGTGGTGGTGGTGGGGATGTTGGGGGGTAGAGGATGAGAGGAACAGTTGCCAGCAGGAGGGTGACAAATTCCTCTTTAGGAATACTTGCATCGAAAAGAGTTAACGGGGAGTCAATGCTATGAGTCGGTGAGCTAAGCCTCCACCTGAGGTGCCAGCATCCCCTTTGGGTACCATTTTGTGTCCTGGCCGCTGCACTTCAGATCTAGCTCTCTGCCATGGCCTGGGAAAGCAGTAGAAGATGCCCAAGTGCTTGGGCCCTTGCACCCACAGGTGAGACCCAGAAGAAGCTCATGGCTCCTGGCTTCAGACTGGCCCAGCTCTGGCCATTGTGGCCATTTGGGGAGTGAACCAGTGGATGGAAGACACAATCCCCTCCACCTCTGCTCTCTGTAACTCTGCCTTTCAAATAAATAATAAAAATAAATAAGTTAAATAGAAGTTTTCATGGGACATCAGAGGATTGAAACCAGAGGGACCCTGGACAACGTGGGCTACAGCGTGAGAGGGGAGTAAAGACTGCGAAGAGTGAGGTGAGGATCTTGTTGCTGGAGGCGATTTTTGTAGCTAAAGCAACAGATGCAGTTGCTGAAGACTTGAGTGAAGAGAGGAAAGAACTTAAGGAGTTGGGGAAGGAAGAAGAGCCATAAAGGAAGGGAAGATGAGAGAGAGAAAGGGGCGTGTGTGTGTGGGAGAGAAAGAGAGAGACAGAGAGAGAGAGCGAGAGAGAGAAACCAAGGGTTTTCAAGGTACAGCAGTCAGAGGAGCAGGGTGTTAAGGGAAGTCGTGACTGACAGTATCAAGTGCTACTCAAAGTCAAGGCGGCTCTGATAGAGTAGAAGAAGCCTTTGGAGGTTTAGACCCAACTATCTCAGGTGACTGTGGACAGTGCGGAGGCTACAGACGTCCGCACATTTGAGGGAGTGGGGGCAGATAGATGAAGAGATAGGTGGTCAGGCAATGGAGCAGACGGCTCCATTAACTGCACAAGTGATTTACTAGGGATTCACTGGGTACTTTCTGTGTGACCTTCTTGCCTGTCTGTTTGGAAATGTCCCAAGAAACTGAATCAACCAGCATCATCTTCATGAGCTAAAACCCTCGGTTCCTCCCAGCTCTTCTTATGCTGCTGATTTTAATTCGGCTCTGCTGAGGTAGGGTTCATGTACTGCACAGCTCCTCCACTCACCCTGTGCAGCGCACTGGGCCTGGGCGCATTTGCACATGTGCACAGCTACGCTGCTGACTTCACAGGAGGAGATACTGAGGTTAGGCTTGGAGGTCAGGATTCGCATTATTTGTGTTGTAAGTGGGGGTGGGAGAGGACCCCAAACACTGCAAGAAATTCTCCACTCCTCCCTTCACCTGAATCACCCTTCCTGGTGAGGTTACAACGATGTTCTGCCCCGCATGGCCACCAGGGGGCAACAGGCCCCCAGCCCAATCTCTGCCAGTAGGGAGGGAGCGCTCTTTCCTGAAAGCCAGAGGCCACTCTGGAGGGCGGTGCACTCCGGGGTCCCTGTCAGTCCAGGGACCACTGATCTCCCCTCCTCCCTCCTGGCCCCTTCCCTCTTCTCCCGGAACCTCTGAAGGCCCCGCTCTGGCCCTGTGAGCAGGTCCTACCCGCCAGGGCTTCATCTTTCCAGAGGCCTGGTAGCCTCCTGGGTGAGCCTGGATCCTCCTAGGAGCACACGCCAAGACTGGGCCTGTGTGCAAGGACAAGCCCATCGGGGAGCCTGGCTAGGCTGGCAGAGCCGACATCTCCCCCGAGGCAGGGAGGTTGGGTGGCTGACTGGAGATCCCCACAGGAGGGGAGAGACCTCCAGTAGTCAAAAGAGCCCCTGGGGGAGTCCCAAGTCCCTCAGGAATGGGATTGTAAGCAAGCCCAGGGCTTGCAAAGCTCAGGGCTGCTCCTGGGCTGGGAGTGGCCATGGGCAGTGCAGCTCCCGGTGAATGCCTGTGCTCAATTGCTCTGCTGGGGCTGGAGGCCTGGCAGTCTCCTTCTCATGGCCTCCATGACTTCTTTGAGAGGGGGCAGCCTCAGCCCTCAGGGTCTCCACCAAGTGCCAGGTCTGCTGCCCTCTTCCCTCTGGTCATTTCCTCCCCCCCCCCCGCCCCGCCTCCTCCCACTGGCCATAGAACTGACCTCTCCAGCCCCGGAAGGGCCTCAGTGCCCCCTCGCCTGTGTGAATCCAGCTCACTCACCCGCCAGGCCCTGGCTCTGCCTTTTCCATGCCTTGCTTTGGCTCCTCACATCTGAGCCCTAGGTCACGAAGGAGGGAACGGGATTATGGGAGTGTTGGTTTCAGCCCTGACTCACAGCCCAGGCGCCAGCCTGCCCTGGCAGGAAGCTCTTGGCCAGCACCAGGCTCCATCCCTTCCCTGGGGTCCCTGTTTCCTTGGTAACCCCTCCCCTGGCTCTAGAGCTGATGGCGAGCTCCTGGTCTCAGTCAAGAGTAAGCTATGGGACAGGTAGCCGCAGCTCTGCCAGGTGGCCCCGGGCGCCAGGTAGCTCTTGGGGAGCAGGGAGGAAAGTGGCATTTCTGGGGTTAGCAGGGGTTTGGGAAATGGAATTCTAGGGGAAAAGCACCTGGCTCATCCTGGGGACTGCCCAGTCACTCTCTCGCTTGGGGTCTCTGTACCCACAACTGGGAGAATTGAGGTGGCACTGAGGGGCCTGTTGTGTTTGGGGCTCTGGACTTGGCTCCTCTCCTGCTGGCAGGTCCTGGGCTCAAAAGCAGGCTTGGGAGGCCTGGGGCAGCCACTTGAAAGGAGGACATGGTGAAACCAAGGATTCTGCAAGACCATGTTTGGAGCAGAAGGCACAGCAAATCTAGTGTTCCTGTGGGAAATGAGATGGAAATAACCCTGGGCTTTACCAGGGAATTTAGCCAACCCTGGGTGTGGGGGCAGCGGAGAAGTAGCCTGGGCATCCACCAAGATGACATTCATCTATGCCTCGGATGCCAAAGGCAAGGGCGAGGGCTGGCAGGGGGTCTCCTTCGTCCTTCTTGGGCAGGGAGAGATGGGGAACGAGAGTAGGTTGGGGAGGAGAGCAGAAAGCAGAAGCCTCTGTCTGACCCTCCCATCTCTCCCCTGTACAGTGGCCAGGACCCCAGTTCTCAGGATTTCTTCAGCCTGGAGTGGGGCCAGGGTGAGGGTAGGCATGGCCAGTGGTGGGACAGGGAGACACAGGGCCCAGAGAGGGTCCTTTGGACTTTGTGGTGGACAGACCACTTACTAGGCAAGACGTAGGAAGCACCTGTGCACACCGGCCAGCAGCTGGGTACTGAGCCATTCCCCTCACTGCATGCCCCGCCCCAGCACCCCAGGCTGCTGCAACCTTTCTGAGTCTCGCAGAGGAGAAAACAGGCAGATGAGGATCCACTGATTGTCCAAGCAACTAGCAGAGGTCACCTAAGTAGACGCCAAAAACAACAACAACAAACCTTAAACGAAGGTCTGCAGGCCAGTCTCTTGCTTTCCTGATTGGAGGCAGCTCTGTGGGGAGGGCCCCTGCCCCTTCCCTCACCTCCCAGCCCATTCTCATGGGACGCTGATGCTCTGCCCTTGCCAGGTGCTGGCCACGGGTGTCCTGTGGTGCTCTGTCCTGTTGCTCTTAGGAATCTGTGTGCTCCTGGGGCTGACACCACAACCTGGGCCCCCGCAGAGAAGAGCTGGACTTGTTACTTGCACGAGGTGGGGGTGGGGGAGGTTCTGTCAACACTCAGTCCCCAGATGGATCTGGTGGCGCCCAGACCCAGCTTGGGAGAGACGCAGGCCCTTGGCTGGGAGGAGCTCTCTCTGGGGAGTGCTTGGTTTTGCACACAGCCAGCTGCCCTCTGGACCTCATGGCTTGGCTGCTGTGTCCCTGCAAAGCCAGGGTGACATCAGGGTGGGAGAGGTTACTGTCAGGCAGAGGGAGGGCAGGGCAAGTGGGCTAGCTGCCTGCGTTGCCCTGGTGCCCATGGCCTGCTGGACTCAGGGAAGTTTGCTTTGTAGGGGGAGCCTTGTGGAGAGGGCGAGGGGAGGAAGGAAGCCAGAGGGAGGGGGAAGGGCAGGAATGGCTGGGTCCCTCTCTCCCTACAGGCACTCTGGAAGGCAGCTGCAGGGTGCCAGTGGGGGGTACTCCTGGCTGTGACCACAAAGGCCAGGCTCCCACGTCCCCACCTTACTCAGAAGCTGTCAGGGAAGAAAGCCTTCCCTCCTGGCTCATTGCTTTGCTATCAGTGGCCCTGGGCTCCTTTGCCCGCTGTGTGTCCTCCCTCGATGAGGGCATGCTCAGGTGAGGGGTTGGCTTTGGGAGTGGGGTGCGAAGTTCCCATGCTGACTCCAGAGGAGGGAGGGAGTGGCCTGTGGTCTGGAAGAGCCGTCTGTACAAGGTCAGGCCACCCTGGTCTTGTCATGTTCATTCTCTGTTCGTGCCTGTCCTGTGAGTTTCCAGGTCACATACTCCATCCCTGAAACATTCACTGTTCCTTGTCACACTCACTATCTGAACTGCAGACCTACCCCCAGGTCCCTGAGATACGTGGGAACGACCTGGTCAAGGCCTCTCCCCTAGTACACAAACCTGTGCATGAAAACATGACTATAGGGGCTGGCGCTGTGGTGTAATGGGTAAGGCTGCTGCCTGCAGTGTCGGCATCCCATATGGGCACCAGTTCGAGTCCTGGCTGCTCCACTTCTGATCCAGCTCTATGCTATGGCCTGGAAAGCAGTAGAAAATGGCCTAAGTCCTTGGGCCCCTGCACTCGTGTGGGAGATCCAGAGGAAGCTCCTGGCTTGATATTGGTGTATCTCCTGCTGTTGCAGCCAACTGGGGAGTGAACCAGCAGATTGGAAGACTTCTCTTTTTTTCTCTCTCTCTCTCTCTCCCACCTTCTCTTTCTCTCTCTGTGTAACTCTTACTTTTAAATAAATAAATAAATCTTTTAAAAAAATGACTACATGAACACATGCACATCCATGCAGGCATGTACCCCACACACACACACACACCACACACACTCTAATTCTATACTTTACAGGGCTAGAGTGACAGGGGAGACGGGCTTTGTGGATAGTGTGGACAGACAAAGGTCATGTAACCCAGGGAGTTGGGCTGTAGGAACACCCTGGCCCTTACTGCCAACGCACCTCTAATAATCCCTGAGGTGTGAGTACCAGCATCTTCTCCAAGAAGTCTTCCCTGTTTCTCCCAAGCTGGTCTGGCTTTTGCCTTTTCTCTGAGTCTCTAACACCCTGTGCTGAGTTCCAGCATCCAGAGCCACAAAGATCTCCTCCACTGTCTCGAGCTGTCCAAGGGCAGGGCCTCCTATCATCTCCACTCCACCACTGAGCCAGGCACCACCTGTGTGTTGCTGAACATTGGCTGCATGAGTGAACTAAATTGCCCAGCAGGGTGGGAGTGTCCTACGTCCTGTTTCACTCAATCTTTAGAAGCCAATAATGTCCAGACTGTCTCTAGACAGGCAGATTAGCATGGGGCCTGTCGAGGGGTTGAGGGGAGTTCACTCAAACCATCTCTCCTCACTGTCTGCTTCTGTCACTCAGTGTGGACCCCTGCTCCCTTCTCTGGGCACAGGGAGCTGCTGAGGGCCAGCTCTGGGACAGAAGCTGATGCTCACATTGCTCTCTGTCCTAGGAAAGCCTCAGAGGTCTGGGGTTATGAGGGAAGTTTCTACAGCTCTGGCCTCTTGCCCAGTGGATAGTGTCACGTGTGTTATGCATGGACAGATCTGTGGGGTTGGTTGGATAACAGCATGTCCTGGTGAGCTTGTTTACTTGAGCAAGCTGACACTTTAGTCTCAGGATCCTGAGTTGCTGAAATGTCAGCGACTGAAAGAAGGCTTGTAGCCAGCAAATGCCAAACATGGGAGAGGGACTGGGCCTCTTCTGTGTCACTTACAGACTCGAACTTTAGTGCAAGAGAATGTATTATCTTTCCTTACGTGCATCAAAAGATTGAACCTTAGGGTTCCTGGGTAACACTGGGGGTCACAGTCAGTCTTTTTGTAAGTTTTACGTCCCCAGGGACAGAATCTTCTAGATGTTTCTAGTCTGTCCTTGCAGGGATCCCAGATCAAAAGGAAGACAATATCAAGTGATAGCTCCAGGTTGCATAAAGATCCTTCTCTCCTTGTTGACAGCTGGCTGTGGACAGCCACAGACAGTCTCAGACACTCAAGGTAGATGTCATCCAAGGAATGGTCCCCATCCTTCAGTGGAAACTCTTGTCTCCTTCCTTGCTGCAGACTAATGCTCCCTAATTCTAGGCATGTGTCCCCATGCTTACTTTCCTAAATGTGTTGAGAACAGAGAAAAGGAGACCCAAGCTTCCCATGCTGAGCCTGTCCATGTTAGAAGTGGGCATTGGCCGGCTCCGTGGCTCAATAGGCTAATCCTCCACCTAGTGGCGCTGACACACAGGGTTCTAGTCCTGGTCGGGGCGCCGGATTCTGTCCCGGTTGCCCCTCTTCCAGGCCAGCTCTCTGCTATGGCCCGGGAAGGCAGTGGAGGATGGGCCCTGCACCCCATGGGAGACCAGGAGAAGCACCTGGCTCCTGCCTTCGGATCAGCGCGGTGCTCTGGCTGCAGCGTGCCAGCCATGGCGGCCATTGGAGGGTGAACCAATGGCAAAAGGAAGACCCTTCTCTCTGTCTCTCTCTCTCTCACTATCCACTCTGCCTATCAAAAAAAAAAAAAAAAAAAAAAGTGGGCATCCATGGGAGTGCCATGGTTTCCTGGGATTAAGGTCACAAATGTGTAGAAAGCCCATCACTGGAGCCCTCATCCTTTCCCCAAACTCTGAGAGACCTCAGCTAGATGTATCTACTGCCACCTCCAAGGGAAGAACATGGAAACTGAAGGCTGCTTTCCCCCATCTCCCAAGTGGGACAACACATTGGAACAGCAAGCCAGAGAAGAAGCTCACACTAGCCTTGGAAGAGGCAACAGGCTCCAGAAATAACATGCTTTGCACAATTTACATCCTGCCAAGGTCCTGCTGATTTCCTCTGCAAGGGTGGCTCCTGTGTCACTGTTGTCTGCTGAGACATAGGGAAAGTAACTGACACACGCAAAGGGTGTTATTTGGATCAGTCACAAAGCAATTCAGATGCCTAGGACTTGGGAGTCTGATACCATGCAGCAGAGAGGCCCTAAGATACCGGCAGAAAGACAAGCACGTGCCCATAGATTTCCGAACACTCCCCCATGTATTCAGATTCAACAAGAAGGACAGTCTCGACCAATGTGGCCACTGATTTTGCAGCTCAGAGTGACTCACAGCCAGAAGTGAGAAAATCAGAAACAACAAAGTCCCACAAGTTGACTACTGCTGGAAAGCTGAGAGTGCGCCACCCTCCCCATCCCAGCACCCCCAGAGGACTCCCTTTCAAGGAGATGGTGGTTTCCTGGGGAATCCTAGGGTACTATCATTGGGCTCTGTAGACTGGGAAACCCAAAGCCATGCTTGGAGTAGTGAGGTCATTAAAGCAGGGAAGAGGATCATGTGCTCTGAGAGGGGTCGCACTGGACAGCGATCGACGGTGGGTCGTGGCCTTTTTTGGTGTGTAGAAAGAAATTTTGACAGGATGGTCAATATCTTTGGCCATTTAGCAGTGGAGAGAGGCAGAGAATTCCTCTGTACTTTCCTCCCTCCCATCAGGTGTCCCTGTGAGACAAAGGTCAGGTAAATGCAACAGCTCAGGTCCAGGGGATGGTTCAGCTGTCAGGATTCCAATGAGAAACAAAATCAAAATAAATCCTAGGACAAAGAATTCCATAGAGAGATCCATACCCTAGCAAAGGTCAGGAAGGGACAGAAGTCCTAGTTATCTGACTCAGTCTCTTCTGGATAAACCTGCTCTCAAATTAGGACCGAGAACTGTCTGTATTCTTGAAATCAACCTCACCCAGTGGAAATTCTGCCTACTCTGCACTCAGGCCTTGAAATATCCATGACAACAAAGTCCTGGTTACAGTATTTGTGGCCCCAAAGGTGAGCCAGAAAAGCCACAGCCAAGTGGTAACTCAGCTAGGGAAATTGCTAGGCACAGGGTTGAAGCAACAGGTTGATAGGGCAAGTGGACCATAAGCAAAAACAAAGCTCAGATCCTGATAACCTCCCAGGTGGTCCTGGCCCTTCCCCCAAGGAAAGCTCCCAGGAGAATTCTCTCCTCAGGACCAAATGGGTTACCTGACCTGAAAACATGGGGGAATAAAACCTTCACAGATGCCCTAAAGGAAGCCCCTCTGCTCTGTCATGCCTAGCAGAAGGGTTTGTTGGGAGAAAATTAGCAAATTCCTCCTCAGATTTGCTGGTATGGCAGAGCAGAGGTTTGCTTTAAAATAACTTTATTGAGATATTAATTAACAGCATAAAAGAAATGCATTTATATAATACAATTTAATGGCTTTTGGTATATTTACAAGGTTGTGCATCTATCACCACAATTAATTTTAGAACATTTTTGTTACTCCAAAATGAAACCTTACACCCCTTAGCTATCACCCTCCCAACTCTTATTTCTCTGGAAAACCAGTAATCTCCTGTCTCTATAATTTAGCCTATTGTGAACATTTCATATAAATGGAATGATACAATCAATGGTCTTTTTTGACTAGCTTCATTATCTTAGCATTGTATTTTCAAGGTTCAATTATGTTGCAGCATGTATCAACAGTTCATTCTTTTTTATTGCTAAATAATGTTCCATTATGTGGATATACCATAAATTATTTGTCCATTAGCCAATGGATGGACCTTTGGGTTGTTTTCATCTTTTGGCTGTTATGAATAATGTTGCTATGAATATTCTTACATCAGTTTATTTGTGTGGACATGTGGTTTTATTTCATCTGGGCATACATCTAGGAGGGTAAAGACTGGGTCATGAGCACTATTTTCATAGGCAGAGCTGATGTGAAGAAAAAGTTGAAAATATGGAGCATGTTTAGAAATCAGTAAAAATGGGGCTGGCACTGCAGTATAGTGAGCAAAGCCATCAGCTATGGTGCTGGCATCCCATATGGGTGCTGGTTTGAGTCCGGCTGCTCTACTTCCTATCCAGCTCACTGCTAATGTGCCTGGGAGGGCAGCAGAGGATGGCCTAAGTACATGGGCCCCTGCCACCCATGTGAGAGACGTGGCTGAAGTTCCAGGTTTCTGGCTTTAGCCATGCCCTGCTCCAGCCAATGAAGCTATCTGGGGGTTGAGCCAGTGGATGGAAGATCTCTCTGTCTCTCCCTCTCTCTAACTCTGCCTATCAAATAAATAAAATGAATCATTTTTTTAAAGACATCAATAAGACTTCAGTTTGAGGAAGGTATAAGTCACACCAAGGGGTAAGTGGAATGAATAGTGGAATAACAAGCTCAGAGTAAAATCATGGGACCCTGGAATGCCAAAATGAAGGAGCCTGTATTTAAATGAAATAATAATGATTGCACTTGCTGTGTGTCCCCTACTGGAATTGCCATCTTCCTACACAATTAATTAATTAATTAATTAATCTATTTGAAAGTCAGTTACAAAGAGAGGGAGAGGGAGAAGAAGAAGGAGAGAGAGAGAGAGAGAGAGAGAGAGAGAGAGTGCTTTCATCTGCTGGTTCATTCCCCAAGTGGCCACAGTGGCCAGGCCAAAGCCAGGAGCCAGGATATTCTTCTGGGTCTCCCACATGAGTGCAGGGGCCTAAGCACTTGGGCCATTGTCCAATGCTTTTTCAAGCCATTAACATGGAGCTGGATCAGAATTGGAGAAGCTGGGACACAAACCGGCCCCATATGGGATGCCAGTACTGCAGGTGGTGGCTTTCCCCACTCTGCCACAGTGCTGGCCCCATTATCCTCATTTTACAGATGGGGAAATTAAACTTCACAAGATGAATTATATTGTCCACAGATGATTTCTCAGCAAATTTCAGATCCACAGTGTCAACCTAGTACTTCTTTTTATCCACTTTAACACTGTTTCATGTTGTTGACAGCAAATAAATACACATGTAGGTGTCCTCCTTCTGAACATCATTATGGTATGAACATTTTGCCATGTCACTAGAAGTGCTTCTTAAGCAACATTTTTATTGGTGTTGGCTGCAATATATATTCAGTATATAGACAATTACTTCAAAAATTTCTGAGAAAGATGAAATTAAAAGGTAAGTTTATTCTGGTGCAAAAAAAATGCAATCCATGCATTTACATTTCATGAGCTTCTTGAAGTCTTACCATATATGCAACTTATATCTATGATGGAACTGCATCATAGTGTGTCATTTTTGTAATATGTCATAAATTTTTAGTATCATGTTGTGCTGAACATACTTGTGACTCAGTGTATTCTTTCAGCCATTTAAAGAATGATTATTCTGGGGCCGGCACTGTGATGTAGTGGGTAAAGCTACCACCTACACTGTCTACATCCCATATGGGTCCGATTCAAGACCCTGCTGTTCTACTTTCGATCCAACTCTCCGCTATGACCTGGGAAAGCAGTAGAAGATGGCCAAAGCCCTTGGGCCCCTGCACCCATGTGGGAGACCCAGAAGAAGATCTTGGCTCCTGGCTTTGGATAGGCACAGCTCTGGCTGTTGTGGCCATTTAGGGAGTGAACTAGCAGATGGAAGACCTCTCTCTCTCTCTCTGCCGCTTCCTCTCTGTAACTCTGCCTTTCAAATAAATAAATACATAAATCTTTTAAAAAATGATTGTCTCATCTCATCCTCTTCAATATTGAATATTATCAAGCTTTTGATGGTGATAAATTACACATCATCACTTTTTTCTTTAATACAAATTAAGTTTTTTCAAGTATTTGGCATCTGTTGTTTCTTCTATTATGAAGCACCTATTCCATTCCCTGGCTCCTGTATCATTTGGAGTCTGTCATGTTCACTGGTCTGTATAAGCCCTCTCTAACAAAGGCTGTCCATGCTGCTGTCATAACTGTGGGACAAGGGTGTTCTCATCAAGTAATGAACCCAGAACTCAAGTCATTGTGCTGCTTTGGCGATTGACACTGGAGAGTCACAGTGTGACCAGGGCCCCAAGAAAGGAGGTGACCTCTGCCCCAAAGGGAAACAAACTCCCAGTTAGAGAAGCAGAATGAAATACTCTTGGTTGACTGCTCTGAGGGGATACTCATCCCCACAGGTGTTAGCATTTCCAGATTTTTTTCATGCTAATAAAGAAGAGTGCAGGAGTAGCTAAAATATACACTGCACAATGTCATTCAATTCTAAATTATGTTCCAGTCAGGCTCATGTCAAAAGCAGTGACAATTTTCCAAGGGTGTGGCTGAGGGACAATTAGAATTCTGGCATATTGCTGCACTGAAATACCGGTTTGGGTCCATGGTGTCCCCCGGCTCTCTGCTCTGCAGGGTAGGGGGAACCTCAGGATTTCCAGCTGAGGATCCCAGGACACTCAGAGAAATGAGGCTGAACCAAGCAGATATCTGCTTTCCCAGCCCCATCCTATATGGGAACAACCCTCTGCCAAAGCATCGGATCTGGGAAGACTGGAGAGGACTGAATGTGTACAAGAGCTTGTCCTGGGCCTCCTGCTAGCGACACCTTACTTACTTATGGGGGATAAGGCCTGATTCTCTTGCTCTCTGAACTGAAGAATCAACATGGAATTTAAAAACCACTGTGGTGCCTCCTGCCACTGTTCACACAGGACAGCGTGTGGTTGCCGTCTCCAGCTCCGAAGCGTGCTTTGTATTTCCCTCATCCTTGCTAAACTTCTATTGGCCGTCACACACGGGCGATAGACTCAGATGTAACTTCTCTTCCTTCACCGACCTCCTCCTGCTTGCCACCAAGGCTCCTGCTTTTTGCATAACACTGTTCCTACCATGCAGCCTTGCTTAGAGGGCCCTGTGAGCTCCTGGCAGGTGGGAAGTGGGGGTGACACAACCACAGCAGTGGGATGTGCACGGAGGATCCAGTCACCACTCTGCCTGGTTCCCAACACCGACAGGGGCACTGCCCTCGTCTCTCTGAAACTCCCTCTCCCTCATCCAGATTTTCCTGCACTCTGGCAGCGAGCAGCCTGTCTTTAGGGAGGAAGGCAATACCCCTGCCCCACACTGCCTCCTAGGTGGGCCTCCCCTTTTCTTTCAGGGGCATCTGGCCTAATTAATGCCAGCAGCACCAAGTAAGAACAACAGCACAGGTGTCAACCAGAGTCTGAGAAAGTAGGAGCAGATTCTGGGAAACCCTGGTGTTTCAGGTGGTTCTGGAGCACACAAGGCGAGTGTGCCTGGGCAGTTACAGATGAGAGACGCTGCATCCACAGTATGGCCACCTTGAGTCACAGTGGAAGGCAGACCCCCAGAAGAAATCCTGAGCCCTCCTCCCTGATGAATGCCGCAGTATGAATGTGTACCCGCAACCCCACGTTCACTGGAAATCACTGCCTCCTGGGATGTATCTGCAAGTTGGTGCTTTAGCAAGTGGTATCTGCAAGTCAGCCATGATGGATGAGTCCTCAAGAATGACATGTGCGTCACCAGTAAAAGACCTGAGAAAGATCTCGGGCCTTCCCCACGTGGACGCTCAGTGAAGACGGCCGTCCATGCAGCAGGAAAGGGGCCTTCACCAGACCCCAGGTCACCCTGAGCTATGACCCAGCACTTGCCAGCCTCCAGACCTGTGAGAGGTACGCTGCTGTTGCAAAGCCACGTGCCCATGGCAGTTTGTGCTAGCAGAGGAAACAGACTGAGGCAAAGAGGAAGGCCCGCCGTCGGTGACACAGTGACAGATGCACCACTGCAGAGACCCTGAGCAGCAGCCCAGGGAGGGCTCCTGGTCCACACGCTGAGCTCCTCCCTGCCATGACCAGACCCGCTGTCCCTCTGAGAGCACTGCTGTCACACAGGGCTGCAGGGGCTGCCTGCTCCCTGGCCAGCGAGTTGGTCTCCCCCTAGGACCAGGGCCCATGGGGATCTGCCTTGTCCTCCTCCTGGCAGTCCCAGGGGCCTCCCCTCCTTGAAGCCAACCCTCCTTGGCACAGAACTCCTTTCCTTCTCCTTTCCCCACGAGGGGCTCCTGGGCAGAGTTTGGAGGACACCGGGCATGGAAGGGGACAGGCTGAATGCACGGCCTGCCTGGTTCCCAGCTCTGCTGGTGGGGCTCCCCCAGGCACAGACAAGATGAGGCATAAGGTCTGTGGGTCAGATCTCCTAGGGCGCCTGCACACTAAGGGCTTGGGCAGCGTTAAGAGCTGGGCCTCCAGCATCACGTTTCTCTACCACTGCCTGGCTGCTGTGACCATGGGCAGCTTCTGGGATCTGCCCACGGCTTCTCTTTCCAGTGGGTTCAGGGAGAGCCCACCTCACAGGGTCACCGGAGTTTGCAACAAAATTTCCCAAGACCTGCAGGCTCCTCTCATTCCACACCCAGTCCTCTCCCATGCTGCTGGGCAGACCCGCAACTGGGCGTCCTGCCTGTCTCCAGGAAGAGGCGCCCAACATTCCCCGGACAACCTGAAGGTGTTCCCACACGTCCCGCACAGTTGTTGGGTGGCTCGCGGAGGCGCCTGCCCCCACAGCGCCCGCGGAGTGCGTGCAGACGCACAGATGCGCGGGTCTGAGTGCGTGGCTCTGGAGGTGCGCGCGGCTCCGAGGTCCACATCGCAGTACTTGTGGGCGGGACCCTGCCATTGTTCCCCAGCGGCCTCCTATCCTTGCACTCTGGGGAGGAAGGATGGGGGGGGAGGGGGGCTCCAGTCTCCTGAGCCTCAATGCCGGGAGTGGAAGCCAAGCTTCCCCTTCCTAGGGTCTGGGGAATGGAAAGACTGGAGGCAGGGCTGAGCGATGGGCGCCGCCACAGCTTCCCGGGTATTTCCTGTGTAACCCACGCCCCGCTCTCTCATTCGCTCTGCGTGTTGGCGCCACCCCTACTCCAGCACCTGGTCCTCTCCGCCTTGCAGAGAGAAGGCTCGGAACACCTCCGAGGCCGCAGGGCGCCGGCAGGAGAGAAAGAGCGGGAGGGGGAGCTCGGCGCAGGCGGACGGAACAGCAGATTGCGCCGAGCCAATGGCAGTGGCAGCCGAGGTGGCACCAAATTCCTTTTGGCCAATGACGCGCCAGAGAGTACTGAAGCCTCATTAGCATTTCCCCAGGGGCAGAGGCTGGGCAGGGGCGGTGCGGCGCTGCTGTCCGCAGCATCTCTGCGTGGCTACAGTAGTCGCTGCCGCCCCACCTTTCCGTCCCCTCCCTTGTCCCGCCCTCACCTCCACGCGGGGCTCCTCGGTCACCCAGCCCTGCGCACTTTGCCCCTTGTTGGCCGCGGATGAGAGGGGTCTGAGGAAATCCGGGACGTGGGTATCAACTGCCAGCTCTTAGCCTTTAAATCCCCAGCCCCGAGGAGATCGCTGCACAGCTGGTTCGGACGCGGACCCGATCGCGCGACCCGGCTGCGGGAAAGCCTTCCGACCCATCGCAGCGCCAAGATCGCCGCGCTCCAGCGGGCTCCGGATCCCACGCCTACCTTCTGTTCCCCCCGTTCCCTAACTCCACTGCTCACTCAGCCTCGCGACAGGGATCAGCAACCGGGAGGCAAGATGCCGGCCCATTTGCTGCAGGAGGTGAGCTTCCTAGCATCCGCCCCGAACTCGGGAGTCGCTGGTGGGGCTGGGACTTGGAGGTGACTGGGGTGGGGGCCCAGCCCAGAGCCATCTGTCCCGAGGTGTACCGGCATCAGCTGCTTGAAGATGTGGGTTCGACTCTGGGGGCTTGAATCCCCAACCTTTGATTCTTAAACTTTAAATCAAGAAAGACGCAGTCCTGCAGGTAACTGTGTACCTGCGACTTTTCCTCAGTGTGTCCTTGGGGTGCGAGTGCTTCACCCCTCCTTCCTTCCTCCTTCACCTCCAGGTTTCACCCCGATTCCTCTGTACAGTTCCTGGGAACTTCTGCCTCCTGCACGCGCACAGCACCCACTTTCCCCTCCCCCCTCTCCCCTGCCGCATTAGAGTGAAGTGGCCTCTGCTGCCTCCACTGTCTCCTGCTCTGACCCTCTTCCTCTCCCCCTCCTGGCCAGGTCTCTGGCTCCTACACCCCCACCACCACCGTCACCGCACCCCACTCCAGGCTCCTGCAGAGTGGAGAGGGCAAGTTGGAGAAGACACTCCTACCGGCGGAAGAAGACATCCGCCCTGAAATGAAAGATGACATCTACGACCCCAGCTACCAGGACGAGGAGGGCCCCAGGCCCAAGCTGGAGTTCGTCTGGAGGAACATCATCCTCATGGCTCTGCTGCACGTGGGAGCCCTGTACGGGATCACCCTGGTTCCCACCTGCAAGTTCCGCACCTGGCTCTGGGGTAAGCAGCGTCCCTGCCCTCCTGAGCCCGTGTCCAGGCTTCTCACTGCTCTCAAGTGAGGCAGGATCCCTGGGTTTTCCCAACCAGTTCTCCGCAGTTGCCTGAGAGCCTGTCTGGGCTGGGAATGGAATCCAGGAGGGCCGATGGGATGCAGCGGGTCAGTTCTGGGGGTCCTTTAACTTGGGTTTTCAGGAGGGAGCCCTGAGACCATGTGCCACATGACTGAAGAGTGGACCTGTGCCAGAGTCAGCTGTCCCTGAGAGCTTCTCTGAGTCGTTTGCTTGATTCCTGTGCCAGCCCTGCCAGCCACAAGACAATCAGGACCCCGACCTGGGAGGCCCGGGAGCCTGGTGGAGACCAGGGTCCTCATGGTGCATGAGGAGCTCACTTAGGAGAGGGAGCAGGGGGAAGCTGCTCAGGAAGAGTTCAGGGTAAAGGAGGCAAGGCGAGGTTGTTACCCAGGGAACTATTTCAGTCTTCTCTCCTGGCCAGACCAGGCTCCGTTTTTTATGGAGGAGGTTGAGGAAGGCTCCTGTGTCAGGCATGGTACATGGAACACAGATGAGGTGCTCTTTTGCTCATGTTGTCTCCAGGGTGCCGCACAGCCTAGCAAGTGTTCGGAAGCTGAAGAATGCACGTGCTTCACGTTCCATCTCCTGTGCCGCCCATTCCGGGCCCTCTGTGCTCATGCTGTGAAGCTCCAAGGCCCCAGCTCTTCCCACTCTCCCCTAGTTCTGTGGCTCCCTCCCGTCTCTCATCAGGGACAGCCTGACCGGGTCAGAAAAGAGGGCCCTGTGCAACTGGAGCCTGGAGGCTGCTGGGGGCAGGAGCTGGCCACCAACTTGTCCCTGACCTTCCCTTAGCTCATCTTGTTCAGGGATGCACATGGCCGGTGGGGGTGGGGATGGTCCTCACAGCAGGGCTGTGTGCCTTCAGTCCACACAGACAGTTCCTCTGCCCCCCGAAACCTCAGTCTGGATGGGGCTGCAGGAACCTCGCAGACCCAGCTTAGGGGCACTGAGCCAGGAGCCCCTCTCCAGAAGACAACGTGAGGTTTTCCTGAGCAGTCTCCTGCGGGCGTACTTTCTCACAGCCCATTTTAGCGGGTGGTTCTGTGGACGGGCAGGTCGGTCTAATGGAACCTAGCAGCTCATCCCAAAGCTGTGAGAACAAACTAGAAAAGTCCTCTGAGCCTTTCCATAGGAAAGACCGCAAGTGCCACCGTGAAATGCTGCTGCCAACATGTCCTTTCTCAGGATGTCTTTTCTGTTGCCCTGGTACCAACTGGGGGCCACAGCACTTCTTCCCGTAGGCACGTTGTACTTCTTAGGTGATGTGGGGCTCATCGCAGCTGTTCTCATGACTGAGCTATGTGGAGAGGCTTCTACCTCCTTCCTTGTGGAGCCTCAGAAGAGCCCTTAAGGCAGGGCTGAAGAGACTCCTCTGGCAACGTTGAGGGCCACAGGGCCACAGGGAAAACCACCGAGTCTTTCTTAGGACCAGAGTTATGAGGCGTTGCTCAACCACCTATGTGTGCGTTAGTAATCTCTGCCAGGGAGAAGGCAAAGAGCAGCGACTCCTGGGTTCTATTTGAAAATGCTGCCAAGAAGGCACCACAGTGCTGGGCTCTTTTCCCAATGGCCTGTTAATAGGGGCTGTTGCGTGCTTTTTCTGTCAACTTGCCAGGGTCGTCTGCAGCATGAAGCAACTCTGGAATCTTCCTTGCTTCCCAGCAGGTTGTTCCTGCTCTTATGCCCAAAGCCATTTTCTTTCTCCTTGGTGAATGCAGGGCTGTGGTCCAAGGGCGGTTTTTCCGGGTACAGGGCAGTCAGGTTGTGTTTCCGGGAAGAAGTTATCCATCGCCACTTGGCTTGAGGTCACCGAGTCCCCTGGGGCCTAACTTGCAGCTCAGAGGGAATGCAGCGAGAATTGCCACTGGGCCACTCTGCCTCCTGTGGGAGGGAGAGTTGGGTGGGGGAGGAGGTGTTTAGGAAGCTCCTCTCTGTGGCTGCAGAGGCACACAAGAGCAGGTACAGTGTGCTGCGACGTGTGGTATTGCTACCTGTACTAGTTCCGTAGTCACCCACCAGCTAGCTCTTCCTTAGGAAACAAACATAGTTCCCAGTTTCTACCAAGGCTCAGCCCCTGCCTCTCAGGCTACTGAACAGAGAGAGTGATGGGTACACCAGCAACCTGCATCCCGGTTGGCAATTACATCTGGTACCTCCTGAGACCGCAGGCCTGGACGGAAGCAGACGCTCACCTGAAGCCTAGAGGAGACACAGACTCTAGCATCAGAACAGCGTCCTTGTCTCCCAGGCAGGACTGGCATCGCTCGCTGATACCCACTGTCTTTCCTGGCAGGGATATTCTATTATTTCGTCAGCGCCCTGGGCATCACAGCAGGAGCGCATCGCCTGTGGAGCCACCGGTCTTACAAAGCTCGGCTGCCCCTGCGCTTCTTCCTCATCATTGCCAACACCATGGCCTTCCAGGTAAGAAGCTGGTGCTGCTCAGCCCTTGCTTCTCCACCCTCTCGATGGCCTGGGAGCAGAATGGAGGGGTGGGCACCTGGAGAGGAGCTGCGCCGACAGCCCTGGCACTTTGCTCTCCCCTGTGTCACACGTGCAGGCTCAGTCCTGAAGTCCACAAAGCATGCAGACTGCTCTGGGTCGCTGGGAAGGGCAACGGGGATTAGCAGGACACACTCTTGATGTGCAGGATTGGTTTTGAGCCTAAGGTCCCCACGTTATTCTGGCCGGCCATTGTGTCCCTTCAACCCAAGGAGCCACAGAGCAGTGACTGAGCCTGGCTTTCTGGGCAGATGTGGACTGGAAATGCATTCTGTAACTGGAACATTTTAGGACTCCATGGGATTAAAATCGGTTTCACAGAATCATGCAGTCTGTGGTTTTCAGATAGAAAACAGATTTATAGTAAGGATCGTATACTAGGCACTCGTCTAAGCTTTTATTGACAAAGGTTAATTCATCAAATCCTCACAGCACTCTTATGATGTAGGTACTATTATAATCCCCAATTTAAACTGAGTCTTTGGCAGGCTCATAGCCCAACACTGTAGTCCTGTGTTGCGCTGCCTTGATGGCTAAGTCAGGAATTGAAGATTCTCAGGCAAAGAGAAGAGACAGAATGAAGGGAATTGTGGAAGAGAGACTCTGAAAGTTATTAAGCTATAGCAATGGGCAAAGGAGACAGCAATAGTGTGGGACTTAGCTTGGAGCAAGAGAAAAAGGAAATCAACTTAGTCCTATTTATCATGGCAATATCCAGGCTACTTAGCACATTTATGTAATCATCTCCACTATAACAACTCATACCTTGACAGTTCCTATCAAGAAAAAGATTTGAAACCAGGCACTCTGATCTGGATGCAGGCCTCTCAAGAGGCATTGTAATCACTGTGCCCTATGCCAGTTGCTGGTACCTTCTTAAAGGATATGGGATGAGTCCAGAGAAGCCCAGAGGTTCTTGAGCAATGTGGTCACGACCATGATTTACATGCCAGCCTTGGCACTGGGCTGTGTGAGCTGTCTCTTGCCACCAGAATGGAACTCCCTGCAGTTTTTTTTTTTTTTTTTAAGATTTATTTATTTATTTGAAAGTCAGAGTTACGCAGAGATAGAGGGCTTCCACCCGCTAGTTCACTTCCAAACTGGCTGCAATAGCTGGAACTGCACTGCTCCTAAGCCAGGAGCCAGGAGCTCTTCCAGGTCTCCCACATGGGTGCAGGGGCCCAAGGACTTGGTCCATCTTCTATGCTTTCCCAGGCCATAGCAGAGAGCTGGATTGGAAGTGGAGTGGCCAGGTCGCAAACCGTCACCCATATGGGATGTCGGCACTCTAGGCAGCAGCTGTAACATTACGCCACAGTGCCAGCCCCTCCCTGCAGTTTTATCCCTGATCAGGACCCTAGCGCACAAAATGGCCTGCCTTGTGTCCTCAAAGCCCAGGAATCAGGCTGTAAGCTTCCTTATTACGGAAGTGCAGTGTTCATTCCTAGTGAAACCATCCGGGCTCTGCGTGCTTCACCTCGATTCTACCCACCACCTCACCTGCAGGGGGCACAGGCACAGCCACGTGGTCCTGGGAGCATGAGTGGCCCTTCCCCTTCAGCCTCAGTGGCAGGGGTGGGGCAGAGGGGAGGCGGCACCAGGACTCCTCAGGGGCCCAGACTCCTGGGTGTTGTGAGCTGCGCCTGGAAGACACCTCTGCCGAGAGTTCTCCTGAGAGGACGTCCGCTCAGGCTGCATCCCTTTCTCTGTCCCTCCAGAACGATGTGTTTGAATGGGCCCGAGACCACCGTGCCCACCACAAGTTCTCAGAAACCGACGCGGATCCTCACAATTCCCGCCGTGGCTTTTTCTTCTCGCACGTGGGCTGGCTGCTTGTGCGCAAACACCCTGCGGTCAAGCAGAAGGGCGCTCTGCTGGACTTGTCAGACCTCAAAGCCGAGAAACTGGTGATGTTCCAGAGGCGGTGAGTGAGGGGCGATGGAGCTGGGGATGTGCTCCCGGCCCCTGGAGCGTGGGGACCCCAGTTTTTCTCCAAGGACTTGCAAGTTCAAAATCACCATTTTTAAACCCCAAACGTTAACATCCCACAGGCCCACCACCATAAACTATGGTACTGGCTCTTCCTCTCTGAGCTACCTTAATTAAACCAACTGAGTACAAGAATTCATTGACGTGGACACATTAATGACCCAAAAATGCATGTAGCTGAGTCCTCACCTTCAAGGAGTTTGTAGTCTAGGAGGGCTGGAGCGGTAAGCCAAGGTCCAAATAGCCATGGGCGCAAGGCAGAACAGTTTCTGAACCACCAGCGGCACAGAAGACGGAGAGGTGGCTTGGCGAGAACTCCAAGGGTTTATGAAGGAAGCAGGATGAGAATGTACTGGGGGACAGGGATGTTCACTAGCGTGTGTGCACAGGGACAGTGCACACAGAAAGAGGACAATGAGCTGCAGCACCCAGGTGTCCCAGCCACGGGTGCTCCTGCTTGGAGGACAGGGGGTGACAGAACCCACACTGCAGACAGACTGTGTCCCTCTTACCGGGTCCTAAAGGCAGACCTGGGCTGTGACTCAGGGCGCAACAGGAAAGCACTGACAGGTCTGAGCACAGAGCGGCAGCGTGAGGTCTGCTTCAGAAGGGCCACTCTCAGGACAGGGGCCAGAAACCAAGGACCAGAGAGGAGAGGCAGGGACAGCAGTTAGGGGGTCAGGGGATCCACGCTGGGGAAGCAGAGGCAGGACTGGGTAGGGCGTGATGCAGCGAGGATGTGACTGCTGAAGGAGGCAGGGAATCACTCTGCCGAGTGGCAGTGGCCACGTCCCCAGGGAGAAGGGAGAGTGGGACAGGCATTCAGACAGACACACAGGTGATCAAGGCCACTCAGTGCCTCTCTGGGGGCAAAGAAGAGCAGAGAATTAGAGGGCGGTCACAGGAGATGGAGGCACGACACCAAACAGGGACGTGTGCCACAAGAGCTCGATGGGCAAGAGCAAGGAGCCCAAAGGCAGATGGGCATGGGCCCAGGCTGGGGATCTCTGATCCAGAATTGGGGTTTGGATCTCAGCTGTGAACTTAGCACCAGGGCCTTGTGCACAGTGGACAGAGGCTGTGGACTGGAGCCAGGAGGCAGGCATTCCAATCTGTGCTGTGCTGGTTCCCAGTGACCTCAGAGAAGTCCTGTACCCTCCTCATCTCCCCATCCACAGAGTGAGGGCCTATCACGGCATGCCCAACAGATGCCCACCCCTGTCTCACAGCAAGGGAGAAGAGGTGGCCCAGCCCAGGGAGCATGGACAGCAGGGGCAGGTCTGGATCCCCTGTGCCCCGGCTCAGCCTGTGATCTCCCCATGCAGGTACTACAAACCCGCCGTCCTGCTGATGTGCTTCATCCTGCCCACACTCGTGCCCTGGTATTTCTGGGGTGAAACTTTTCGACACAGCTTGTACGTCGCCACTCTTCTGCGTTATGCCATAGTGCTCAATGCCACCTGGCTGGTGAACAGCGCTGCCCACATGTTTGGATATCGCCCATATGACAAGAACATTCAATCCCGAGAGAATATCCTGGTTTCTCTGGGAGCTGTGGGTAAGTCAGCAGTGCATAGCAAGACCATGTCCAGTGGTCTGCTGGTTAGGGTTAGCCTAGGAATTAGAAATCACAGATTATTCTGCTTCATGGCCACTTTTTAATCTCACTTTTTCTGCTAAAATAAAGTATGCAGTAATATGAATGTCAATAGGCATTGAGGCAATAGGTATTATATGAAAATTAAAGGGTAAAAAATTACTGGCTATGATTCTAGGTTTCCAAGCCATCTCCAAATGCTGGATATTTTGAGTTCTCTTTTTCCCATTCTCCGTTTTACTGGCCTAAAGTCTTACATGGCCAAGGGGAAGCATAAGACAATGGGGTCGTCACAGTGATCTATGAGACAAATGTTTTCTATTTAAACATGCCACATAAAATGTAGACATGACTGATTTAATTAAACCATGTCCCACTGAATGTATTTTTCATCTCCCTGTTATATTCATGTGCACCATATTTTCAAGTGGGAGCCATGCCTTATTGTTTGGTGATTCCAGCATGAAGAGCATCAGACTCCCAACTTGTCCCTTCTTCTTTTTTTCCCCCTTCTTATCTTTTATTTTTCTCTTGTCTGTTTCTATTCTATCCTAGGAACACTGATTCTCCTAGCATGGCTTAGGAATTCCTCCATAGAGAGCTAGTTTGATCTCAAATTCTTGCTCATTGATCTAATGTTGCCTGTTCCTGAATTTATTTCTCCCCATAACTCCAATCCTAATTGTCAGAGATGAAGGTGATAGGATTCTCTATCAACTGTCTCCATTATTTTTTCTATCTCTCTTTCTGTTGTATATAGATTTGGATTAATGCCTCAAGTTAGTTTTTCCTAAGCAGACTCTGTGACCTCCTTCAGCAATGATCATTGCTAATGATCATCCAATAAAACCTAGGCAAGTACACCACTCGCATTTATGCCCATCGTTGCCTAACACTCATCTTTTTCTTTAATATCTTCCTTTGTATTCACAACCTGCTCATATTTACCATTTTATTAAAAGCATGCTTTCTCCATCACTTTTGACTTTCATTCAGCTTCCTTCTCCTTCGGGGCACCTTCTCTCATTCAGCATGTTCTTACTTTGAAATAAATCACCTATGCTGTATATACCTCAGTTGCTTATAGCTATGGCATTTTCTGCACTGAGATGTGCCCTGTATTGTAAATGTGTCTATGGTGAGCGTCCTCCACTGCAGCCTGTTGAAGATCACCAGTTAAAGTGTGCTCATTCACTTCTCCATGCCTGCTGCTTTCCTCCCTATCTCCTCATCCTCTGCTCTTCCCTGGCCCTGTTTTCTGCTTTTCTGTTTTGCTTCTGGACACACCTTGCTCAGGGCCATGTGCTTATCCTATCTACCACAGCTGGCCTTCTCCCTGAGCCTCCCTTGGGCTGTCTCTTGCTGCCCTGATCCTTACTCCACCGTTGATCCTCCTCTGTTTTCTCTCTGCATCTGTGTCTCACTCCGTGTTACGAGTGGTACGTGTGGGCCAGGTGAGTGCTCACTGAGAGCCTTGCTGCAAACTCATTTCAGGGGCTCAGCAGTCCTCCATCAGCACCCTTAGTCTTGGGCTTGCCCACCCTCTCCCCAGCTCCCACTGGGGGTGAGCAGCGTCACACAGGAAGCACACACCTTGAGATGCCCTGGGTGGGGTCACTGCCTTTGCTGGACATGCTGTCTTGCTGGCCATCGATGTCATTCCCTCTCTATCTGCAGTGTGTTTATCTGCACAAGGCCCAACAGCCGCTCTGTTGGCTTCCCTTTACCCTGGCCTGACAAGGGTCAGGGTGCCCTTGTTGGACGCAGCTCAGAAAGAGGGGACCTGGCAGGAGTCGCCAACCTCTCTCTGCAGAGACTCCACAGCTTTACCTACTACAGGAATTGTCCTCAGTCCAGAATTTCTTTTTCTCTGTCTGTCCATGTGAAACTCTTGTCCCGAGAATTCTCAGCATCTCGGAGGTCAGAGGGAATATTTCAGCAATTTGTTTCTTCTTTCCAAAGAGAATGTCTATCTTATCAGCACCACCCCCAGCCCAGTCAAAGCTGGAAGAATGAGAAGGCAGAGCGGCCCACTCTGCGCCAGCAGAGGCTGAGGAAACCGCAGCCCTGGGCTGGCCTCCTGTCCTCTATGTTTGGCCACTGCCTCCTGTTCCATTGGAAGCTCCCACCCTTATGGTGGTGCCGCTGCTGTGGGGAAGGCGGGTCCTCTGCTCACTTGTAACAGCAGAGCCCAAGTTCCTCATTCTGGACTCTCCCCTCTGCACCCCAGCACACGTACACACACAGCCTTTCAGGCCTTGGGTCAATGCTTCCTGAAGCTCTGGAGGTTGCCAACCGACACTGCATTCTCAGCAGTAGTCCCTGCTCCACAGTCAACTCACACATGCTCTGAGAAACCAAGTAGGGGTGACAACGGCCTCATCTATCATTTCTTAAGGTGCTTTGAGGGGGATCCACTTGCTATAGAGTAAGAGACCAGATCCATCCCTCTGTCCATTCTACAGCAGCATATTTCTGCTGGATTCCAGGAACACTGCTAGGAAGACAGGAATCCACCCAAGCTCCATGACATTTCTCCTTGCTTTTGTTGCAGGTGAGGGCTTCCACAACTACCACCACTCCTTTCCCTACGACTACTCCACCAGTGAGTATCGCTGGCACATGAACTTCACCACATTCTTCATCGACTGCATGGCTGTCCTGGGCCTGGCTTATGACCGGAAGAAAGTATCCAAGGCTGCCATCTTGGCCAGGATTAAAAGGACTGGAGACGGAAGCTACAAGAGTGGCTGAGTTCTGAGTTCCTCAACTTCTTTGCCAAAAGCTAGCCAGGCAGAGGTTCACTGTTCTGTTTATTAACTACTGAATAATGCTCCCAGGACGCTAAAGATATTGACCTTAACCCATTCCAGCATAGTATTCTTTAAAAAAATGCAAAAATTTTTGATAACTTGTTTAGGTAATCCATATGTTAATTAGCCAGGTTATAATCATTCATATATATGTATATACATATATATACTTCAAAATATCATGTTGTACATGAGAAATACATAAAATTTTATCTGTCAATTTTTTAATCATGAGAATAAATTTGAGCATTCTTTAAAAAATTATTGGAAACCAACAACTATACCTTTATGATGCTAAGCTGATACGTATTTCTTGTCTGACTTCCTCTCTTTTCTATTCCCATTCTCTTCTTTGCTTTGTTCCTATCACCTTCCTTTCAACTCTAATTGCTTCTTAAACAAGAAGCTGGTCAGTTCTTGGTTGGTGTCCACCTTCCAAAGCCTACACAGCCTTTTTAAGATTTCAAAACATAGGTAACTCTTTTTTCCTTGTGCTGTCAGAACTTTAAGGTAGGTTGCTTGAGCCAGAGGACAACACAGTCTTCTGGGAAATCCCTTGTTAATTATTATCAGCCAGGCTTTGCTAGATAGAATGGAAGAATAACTTTACTAGGCACAAAGCTTGTATAGTAGGTAAATTGCAGGTAAACTGTCAGGGGAGAGGTTAGCTGCCGTGGCATGACTGATAAGTGAGGGTGGGGTCGAGGTGCGAGATGAGCAGAGAGGAAGGTCTTGCTGTGATGAGACACACAGCTGTCTACCTAGCCAGGACTTTGAGCCCCTCCTCACATTTCTGTTTTCTGCTGACTATGAGTAGGGTGTGGCCTGGAGCTTGGCACTGGTAGAACACACAAGCAAATCTCAGTGCCCCTGCAGGCTTTCGGCAAAGAAGAAGCATTTAGTGTGTAGTAAAAGTGTTCATGGCTGGGGAAGGAGCTCTTTAATAAGGAGATTTTTTATTTCATGGAATAAGAAGTTTTGAGGTTTGGTGTTGGTAGGAATGATGACTATGCATTTCTAAATATCCAAAAATGGAAGAATTTCAAGAAGTAGAGTTTGGTCAAACAAAAATACATAGAGATATATATGTCCTTTGCATAGAACATCAAAATATTTCCCCTGGAATATTTTTCTTTGAAAGAGGGATGTTTATGAAACCTCAAGGATAGGAGGAATTAGCTGATTTGTCTGATCCTCCCACCTGTGACCACCACCCTCTATGGCTGGCAGAGAATGGAGAAGCTGACAACAGGGTTTGTAGGCAGCTTGTAAGTGATAACTACCCACACTGCCATGGGTTCAGAAGAGAGTAGGTCATTGGGTGTCCTAACGAAACAAGTTCAATGTCACGTTCATTCATTAGTTCCAGCTTCTCCTGGGAATGAGTAACATTGTGCAGTTGTCTGTCAACAATATGAGCCTCTTCATTCACTCTTTGCTCTTTTAAGTTCTAGCCTAGAGTATAGGAATGCCTGGGAAGCAAGGTAGTAATCTATTTGCCACAGTGATTCTTGATTTTTGGCCCTGCCCTATCTTATTCTTACTCTTCTCTGACATCGTCTCTGACTCTGGTCAGGCAGCCTTGCATGTGTTCAGAGGCAGTGACAACTGCTGCCCAGGCAACTCCTCCTGCAGACACAACACTCTGGGCCCCAGACCTCTGTTTCTCTTTAGCAAGGACAGCTGCTCCACTTTTCTGTGCCTCTAGAGGCCTTGTACCTCCTCTCTCTGCCACACTGATGGCTCTGGACAAGGCTGGCAAAGCCTCCCAGAACTATCCCTGGTTCCTATCTCATGATACATGGCCAAGCCAAATGCTCATGCTGTGCCAATGAGGCTGCCATGGAGCCAAGGAGGGTTTGTGTCTGGTCAGAGCAGAGAGCACGTTGAGTGCCCCCTGTTTGCTCAGTCAGGTGGCCCCACTGAGCAGGGCTCCCAGCTGACAGAGCAATGCTTGTAGAAGGAGGAGGATGCCTAGTCCTTGCTAGGAAGCACAAGCAGCAAGGCCCAGTTCCCAAGTGCCTCATTTTCAAGGGAGACCCTGATCCTGGAGCAGGCTGTGCTGCAGCTTTGGTTGAGATGTGGTAACTGAGAAACCACACCTTGCTGAACAGACTCTCTGTTCTGACTAACCAGCCTTCCCTACCACACAGCCAAAGGCAGACAACAGTATAGAAGAATCTAGGAAACAGAACCTCAGTGTTTTAGATCCTTGGACTCCTGTCCCAGTCCCTCAGCCATTAGTGCAGAAGCCTGGCTTCGCTCTATCACCACTGGAAGTGCGCAGTGTCACACACTGTCCACTGCTGAGCCCTATGGTGGGAGGGAGAAGGGCCCTTCCTGTGTTAATTGAATAGAGGCCACAGGGATCAAAGAGGATAAAAGGCATCTTTGTCTTTTGAGCTGTTCAACTCAACAGAAAGGAATCTGATGGCAGATCACTGTTTACATCTGCTGAGCTCTGCCTGTCGTCTGGAAGTATTTGTAGGGCAGTTCCTTTGTACAGGTCATCAGAAGCCTGCTTTACAATACATGAACAATGTGATCAACTTTCTCTTCTATTCCTGTCCCATGGATTTGATTTATGGCATGAATCTACACAGGGCTGAATGGAGACCTCAGCCTGAGGGCCTCTGGGCGTGGAAGCCTGGGTGTGTCTGCTGAGTTAGGAACAATATTTTCAAGTTTTTAAAGTTATACATTAATGAGTAACTCAGATGTAATCAACAGGAGAATTTCTAATAGTCCTGCGTTGTAGACGTGCTGACAACTTATTCTAGTGCCTTACATCTTTTCTAATCTGTGCTGCACACGAGTCAGCCCTCACTCCCACAGCGGAATCTCTTTGCACCTGTGAGCCCACAGAAGTGGCAGGTAGACAAGGGAACCTGACTGGAGAATGTCTGGTCTAACAATTTTCAGGAGTCCCTTGGCTTCATTTGGGAAATTTTCCTGAGGGCTGCTTCAGCTAAGTGCCCACATTTGATGAACTGTGGAAGTAATCTGAATGTATTCAATTCACAATTTGTCTTTAGATTTAAGGATGCCTGTAACATTTAAAAAGGAAAATTTCTATTTGGTTTGCTAGGATGCTCATATATTCTCTGTAAGTGTACCTCAAAAGGGTCAGTGTGAAAGGTAGGAAAGTAAGGTGGCCAGATTACGCTGGTGGCTAAGGTCAGGCCTGCTACTGTGCCACTGACTTACTCTGTTACCCTATTTAGGTCATTTTATTAGAATGTGCCTCAATTGTCCTTCTGTAAAAATGGGTATCGTAATGCTGACTCACACCAAAAGGGCAGTTTGATGCAGGACTAATAACTTTTTATAAAGCATTTTGGGATCCTTCGTAGAAGAATTCTCCAAGTCCTGAGTATCTCCACGGTAGCAGTGTCCACCGTGAACTTGTATGCTCTTGTGTCCCAGATGCTCACTTTAGTGTACAATGTTCTCTCCTGAGACTGAATTAATCTATTAGATGGGTAAGGGCACTCAACTGCTGAGAGATGTGAGAACCATCCGCAGTGCCATGAGAGCAAGTGCAGGACCCTTCTCCCTTGCTTGGGTGGATTTTCCCTTTTTATGTGGAACAGGAGTTATCTGTGACCTAAGAATAATTTTGCAATAATTCTATTCATGTCAACTCTGAAGCTAGTTGTACTGATCGGACACTGTGTTGGTTCACAATAAAAGGGAAATGAATCTGATTGCACCATTGTCTTGGAGTTTTGTGGCTCTGATTCAGTCTCCTGGGACCTGCCCCTGTGGCCTAACACCCTGTCTCTGTGCTGTGCCTTTAAAATTAAAAAAGTTGAATCTGCCCCACCCTTCTTAGAGGTAACTTTAGGTTAAACTCTAGGCAGAAGCAAACCTGAGACTGCTGCCATTAGATCAAACACTAACACCTTCTGGCGCCTTAGCCTGGGGGTAGCCAGGTTGCCCCTGTGTTGTCACATGGTCCCAAGGACCCAAGACAGAGACCCTGAGGGAGTAGGGAAGTAGCAGGAGACACAAGGCCTGGGAAATCCATTCCTGATCTTGCAACCTCTGGGCAGTCCAGCTCATTTCTGTCTAAAATGTCCTCCCCTCCAGGGAACAAATCAAGTTCCAAGCATTCTATGGCACCACAGCAAACAAGAAGGAAATGGATTCAGAGAAAGTTTGTCATTTCCAGGAGCAAGGAGGGCTTCATGAGCACAAGGCTTCCTTTGACCTTTAGCTTTTGCTAAATACTACTTGCAAACCATATATATGATAGAGGATTAATAACTAAAGAATAAAAGGAACTCTTACAACTCAACAGAATGACAAGTAACCAATGTAAAAATAGGCCGAGTGGAGGGCATATTTGGCCTAGTGGTTAAGAAGCTGGTTAGGACACCGGCGTCCTTCATCAGAGTGCCCGAGTTTCACTCACGGGCTCCAGCCCTCACTTCCAGCTGGGAGACAACAGGGGTGGTTCACTTAGTCCTTAGCCTCATTTAGTCACTGGTCTACTCCCTAAATGGCAGCAATGGTCAGGACTGGGCCAGGCTGAGGCCAGGAGCTTCCTCTGGGTCTCCCATGTGGGTGCAGGGCCCAAGCTCCTAGGCCATCCTTTACTGCTTTCCAAGGTGCATTAGCAGGAGCTGGATTTGAAGTAGAGCAGCCAGGACTTGAACCAGTGTCCCAGGCAGCTATTTAACCCACTACACCACAATGCCAACCCAACACCTTTGCTTATAATCCAGCTTCCTATTAATGTATCCTGGGAGGCAGCAGATGATGGCTCAAGTGCTTGGACCTCTGCCACCCATGAGGGAGACTCAGATGGAGTTCCAGCCTCCAGGCTTCAGCCTGACCCAGCCCTTGCTATCTGTGGGCATTTGAGTAGTGAATAAGTAGATGGAAGATCATTCTCTATCTCTTGTATTCTCTGTCACTCTGCTTTTCAAATGGATGAAAATAAATAAACATTAAAAAAAAAACAGATAACAGATGATCTAGTGTTTCTGTTCCTAAATATATGGCCAAAAGAACATGTCTACACAGAAATTTGTACATGAATATTCATAGAAGCATGATGTAAAAACCAAAAAGTAGAAACAACTTAAATGTTCATTAACAGATGAATACATATATATGGTAAGTTTATGCAACAAGATATTGTTCAGTCATGAAAAAGCATGAGGACTGATACATGGTATAACTCAGATGGAGCTTGGAGTCACCACTCTAAAGCAAACCACATTCTCCCTGTGCCTCAGGGAGAAATCTGTGAGGGAGTGAGCCTGGTGCTCTGATCTGGCTCCAGAACCGCGATCCTAACACCTGGCTCTCCTGGGCATGGAGCAGATGAAAAACTAGTGAAGCCTACATCTCTCACACATCCAAGTATAGGAACGGTGATAGTCACTAACACTCAGAGGCAAAGCCTGGTGTGGCCCTTCCTTGGGGTAGCAATGGCAGGGAGCTTCACTCATGCACACACTGGGGATGCCTCCTCTGCCAGGAAGACCCAACTCACTCCACCCAGGGACCCACCTTCCTCCTCACCCGTGCCTGAGTGCTAAGTGGTCCTGTCAAACCACAGCAACTTGCCTGACCTTTCCCCTCTCTTTCCCAGCACCCCCACTCTCCTGCATGGTCTTGCACTCTGCAAGGACAGCCTCCTCTTTCAGAAATGACTCCCTGCGCTAAATAGTCAAAGAGCTGGAAAGATCTCACGTCTTGTTTTAAATTCTGACTGTGTGACTCTGTGAAATGTCACAGGGAGTGGGAGTCCTATTCTGTGACTTGTACTTAACATTTTTTGCCACAGGCAAAACACTGATTCTTACACATTAACTTTGGGGCAAATGCCACAAGCCCTAATCACAGGCTCCAAGGAATTCCATGGGGTTGCTGGAAGCACGAACCTCCCACTTTGGGGACCCAAGTCTGCCACACCCAGGCCACAGAGGGCTCACAAGGGCTCAGTGTGGGCTCTGCTGACTCACAGGGTTCTTTGCCCAGGCCAGGACCTCCTCGATGCAGCCAAAAGGGCCTCTCTCTTGAGCCATTTCCCAATAGGGAGCAGTGAGTAGCGAGGGCCAGATGAGGCTTTAAAAACCTTGGTGAGGGGACGGCACTGTGGTGTAGTGGGTAAAGCTGTCATCCATTTGGTAAAGCTGCCAGCATCCCATTTGGGTACTAGTTCAAGTTCCAGCTGCTCCACTTTTAATCTGGCTCATTTCTATGGCTTGGGAAACCAGTGAAAGATGGCCCAAGTGCTTGGGCCCCTACACTCACATGGGAGGTCAAGAGGAGGCTCCTGGTTCCTGACTTTGGATCAGCCCAGCTCTAGCCCTGTGGCCATTTGAGGAGATCTCTCTCTCTCTCTCTCTCTCTCTCTCTCTGCCTCTCTGTAACTCTGTTTTTCAAATAAATAAATAAATCTTTTAAAAAAGTATCTTTAAAAATTAATATAAAAACCTTGGTGAACAAAGAGAGGAAATGAGCAAAGAAGAAAATGAACACTTGGGCCGTGAAGGGGCCAGAATGATCCATGGCTGTTTTCTCATTCCTTAGAGAATTCTGGACAGTAGAAAATCATCTTTCAGTGGGTTTATTTGTTTCTTTCAGATATATATACATGCACAAACATTTTAACTATAATGGAATTTACATAACATAAAACCATGTGAAAGCGTATAGTTTTGTGGCATTTAGTGCATTCACTACATTGTGCATCCATCACCTCTACTTTCAAAACCTTTTCACCATCCCAAAGAAAACCCTGTCTATTCAACAGTGACTCCTCATCTTCTTCCCACCCCCACCCCCACCCCCACTGCATCCCAATCCCTGGCAAACACTAATCTGCTCTGTATCTAAGAAGTTATCAGTTCTGGATATTTCATAGCAATGGAATATGACATCATATGCTGGGCTCCTTCCTTAAAATAACGTGATTGATGGTCACCCGTGTTGTGGGTAAGGATTGGTACTGCATGCCGTTCATTGCCTCCTGCCCCCAGTGTGTGCTGGTACCACGGATGGTGGTTTACCAGTTCATCCGCTGATGACTGTGTGAGCTGTCACCACCTTTTTGCTACTGTGAACAGTGCTGCTATGGACACCTGCCTGCAATTCACTCGGGTATCTACCTAGGCATGGAGGGCTGGGACACAGGGTTATTCTGTGTTTAATGTCTCCACAGGGGCTGGCCCCACTGGCACCGCACCAGCAACGCACCAGGTCACCTCTGCTCCTTCATGTGGACACATCTGTCCCTTTCTCCTCCCTACCCCCAAGAACGCTGGTCCCCAGACTGCCCTTCTCCCTGGGGTAGAGGGTGGCCACATGGCACCTCTGCCAGAAAGGTTCTCCCGGGGCCAAAGCGTCCACTCTCACTTTTTTCACCATAGGGCCTAGGGAGCCGGGGCAGGCCAGGCCATGAACCCCCTCCCTGTGGTCACTTGGGCACAGCCACGACAGCCACCCACGTGGCTATAACACCACGCCTCAGCCACCTCCAACACCTCTGTCCTCATGCAGATCCACACCAAACTCTCCCAAACACGCAAGGCCCAGTGCACAAAGCCAGCGGCTCTGCGTGGAAGCCATGGGCCAGCGGCAGCCAGGCGGGTGGGCACGCAGCACTCAGCTCCACTGAACATCCCCAAGCCACCGCCTGCCTGGCTCTCGCCCAGCCCCCTCTGCTGAGGGCGGGCCTGTCTGAGCCTGGCTGGCTGCCAGCAGGAGCCTGAGGACAGGCGCGCCCCGCCCCTCCCACCGGGGTTACTGTCGGTCACAGACCCAGGTCCTGCAAGCTACTGACACACAAGCCAGCCAACAGCGCCTGACCCGGCGGAGCCAATCAGCAGCCGCCAAGCTTGTCTGATTCCATCTGCTCCAACCAGGAGGCGCGATCGTTCCAGCCTCCCGCTCCTGTGAAGCACCAGGGCCTGGTGGCATTTTTCCTTTCAGGGCGTCTGCCTCAGGCGCTCCTCTCCCAGCCCTCAGTCTGCCCTCCCCGGGAATGGGGAAGTGCGGGCGCACTAGTAGTGGGTCGGAGTTTCACGTGCATCGCAGTGGAGAGCAGGTTCCTTCCCCGCAGAGGGCCCCCGCTTCTCTTCGGGGCAACCGCAGACAGGGCTGTGGCCTCGCTCTCTGCCCGGCCTCCCCCTGCGGTTCCCTCCCCTGCACCTCTGGTCCACAGCGGCCTTGGAGGCCCTGTGGCCTTGGCTGACCAGAGCAGGCCCCAGGCAGAGCTCACTGCAAACAGCCACTGGGGAGCAGGGAGAGGGGCCGAGAGTCAGCGGAACAGACAGCGGGGTGGGCATGCGGAGAGCAGAAGTCACCTTAGTGTAATCTGAAAGGCAGTGAGAGAGAAAGAGGGAGATGGAGACATCTTCCATTCGCTGCCCCCCCCTCCCCCAAATACAGCAACAGCCAGGGCTGGCCAGGAGAAGGCCAGGAGCTGGAACCCAATCCCAGTCTCCTGTGGCCTCCCACGTGGATGGCAGGAGGGACTCAGCGACTCCAGCTGTCATCCACTGCCTCCAAGGCTGTAGGTTAGCAGGAAGCTGGGTCTGAATTGGAGGAGCTGGGACTCCAACCCATGACTCTGATGTGGAATGCACGCATCTCCAAAGGAGTCTTAAGGGCTGCAGACTGTGACAAACGCCTGCCCTAAGGAGAGGGGGAATGAAGGCACAGAAATCCCAGAGTGTTCAGGATCTGCCTGGCTGCAGAGCTGGAGCAGGAAGTGTGTGAGGTGGGGAGGCAGGGAATGTGGCAAGGCGGCTTTGGGCCTGCATGGAGGGTGCAGCCCAGCTTCTGCAGGTGATAAGGAGTCACCAGACATTCCAAGCAGGAAAGAACATGATCTGGTCCTGGTTTCAGAGAGGCAGCTGTGGTGGGCAAAGGGCAGAGCAGAGAGGGACCAGGTGGGGGCTGGGGCACCAGTTCTCAAGTTACTGTCAGACTCAGATGAGGGATCCTGTGGTCTCAACCTAGAATGATTATTATGGGGAAATGGTTATGAAGAAAGGTGACCTGGGTTCTTGTCTCAGGTAGAAGAATTTCAATGCAGACAGGACAATGAGAAAGGCAAGCAAAGCAGCAGCCAGGAAGGAGGCTCTGAGAAAGGGAGACACCAGCTATCATGTCAAAGTGAGGTCTTTCAAGGAAGCATTAAGAGGGTGGGACAAAGCCCATCAGAAGACTGGCATTGTAATCCTATCTAGCTTGGTCAAGATGAAGCACAAAAGCCATCAGAGGGATCATCCTATTCTCATGATAAAACTAGAAATTCACGGGGCCAGCACTGTGGCCCCGCAGGTTAAAGCCCTGGCCAGAAGCACCGGTATCCCATATGGGCGCTGGTTCAAGTCCCGGCTGCTCCTCTTCTAATCCAGCTCTCTGCTGTGGCCTGGGAAGGCAGTGGAAGATGGCCCAGGTCCTTGAGTTCCTGCACCTACGTGGGAGACCTGGAAGAAGCTCTTGGCTCCTGGCTTTGGATCAGCGCAGCTCCAGCTGTTGCGGCCATCTGGGGAGTGAATCTTTGGATGGAAGACCTCTCTCTCTGTCTCTACCTCTCTCTGTAACACTGTCTTTCAAATAAGTAAAATAGATGTTTTAATAAAATAAAATAAAATCTAAAATAGTGGAAGTGAAAAAAGGAAGAGGAAGCAGAAAATTAAAAAGAAAAGAAAAACCTCCTGCATCCGTGTTGATTAAATAATTCATCAAGAGGCTGGAGCTGTGTCTCAGAGGGTTAAAGCCCTGGCCTGAAGCACCGGCATCCCATATAGGCGCCGTTTCTAGTCCCAGCTGCTCCTCTTCCGATCCAGCTCTCTGCTATGGTATGGGATAGCAGAAAATGGCCCAAATCCTTGGGCCCCTGCACCCACGTAGGAGACCCGGAAGAAGCTCCTGGCTCCTGGCTTTGAATTGGTGCAGCTCCGGCTATTGCGACCATCTGGGGAGTGAACCAGCAGATGGAAGACTTCTCTCTCTCTGTCTCTATCTCTGTTACTCTGACTTTCAAATAAATAAAATAAATCTTTAAAAATACTAATAATTCATTAAGCATCCATTTGATGAAATCTGATTTGGCCATGAAAATTATGTTGTAAAAATATATTGATTGTGGGGCCAGTGCTATGGTGCAGCAGGTTAACGCCCTGGCCTGAAGCGCCAGCATCCCATATGGGCGCAGGTTCAAGACCCAGCTGCTCCACTTCCAATCCAGCTCTCTGCTATGGCCTGGGATAGCAGTAGAAGATGGACCAAGTCCTTGGGCTCCTGCATCCATGTGGGAGACCCAGAAGAAGCTTCTGGCTCCTAGTTTTGGTTTGGCACAGCTCTGACCATTGCAGCCAATTGGGGAGTGAACCATCGGATGGAAGACCTCTCTCTCTCTCTGCGTAACTCTGACTTTCAAATAAATAAATGAATCTTTAAAAAATATATTCTTTGCTATCAAAAGATGTTCAATGTATCTTAAGAGAAACACTGAAATTAAAAAGTAGTGTGTGAGGGAAGTTTTAGGTTGTTGGAACTGTCATATTTTGAATGAGGTGATGGGTACATAGGACCAAACATTCTTAAACTGTAGTGCCTTTATTTAAAAGGGGTAGAGAGGTGTTTTTTTATTTTTTTATTTTTTTTATTTTTGACAGGCAGAGTTAGACAGTGAGAGAGAGACACAGACAGAGAGAAACATCTTCCTTCTATTGGTTCACTTCCCAAATGGCTAATACGGCCAGCGCGCTGCACAGATCCGAAGCCAGGAGCCAGGTACTTATCCTGGTCTCCCATGCAGGTGCAGGGCCCAAGCACTTGGGCCATCCTCCACTGTACTCACGGGCCACAGCAGAGGGCTGGACTGGAAGAGGAGCAACTGGGACAGAATCTGGCACCCCAACCGGGACTAGAACCCAGGGTGCCGGCGCCGCAGGTGGAGGGTTAGCCAAGTGAGCTGCAGTGCCGGCCGAGTTTTTATTTTTATTTTTTTTTTTTAAGAATTATTTATTTATTTGAAAGGCAGAGTAAATAGAGAGGGAGAGATCTTTCACATTCTGGTTCACTCCCCAAATGGTTGCAATGGCCAGGGCTGGGCCAAGCTGTAGCCAGGAACCAGGAACTCCATCTAGATCTCCCCCATGGATGGCATGAACCCAAGCACTTGGGCCATCACCCACCGCTTTTCAGATACATTAGCAGGGAGCTGGATGGAAAGTGGAGCATCAGGGACTTGAACCAGCTCCCACATGGGATGCAGACATTGCAGGTGGCAGCTTAATCCACTGTGCCACAACCTAGGAGTAGGGAGTTTTATAGCAGCTACAGGCATATCAGAGTGCCTGGGTTTCAGTCCCTGCTCTGGCTCCTGACTTCAGCTTCAGTGATGGCTCAAGTAGTTGTTTCCTGCCACCCACGTGGGGGACTTTGGTTGAATCCCCAGCTCTTGGCTCTTGCCAGGTATTTGAAAGCAGAGCTATTAGATGGGAGCACTTTGTCTGACTGCTGTGCATCCCTAATTCACAGGGGTTGTGCTGAGGATTCAGTGGCAGAAGAGAGCACAAGGCCTGGAACACAAGGGCTCCATCAGTGGGAAGGGAAAGTTCACTGAGGACAAGTGCAGGGAGGAGACAGGGCTGGGAGCAAGGCCTGGAGAACCACACACAAGCTACAGAGAAGCAAAAGACAATGAAATGGGTTGGACAGCAAGTAAAGTTGAAAAACTCGAATACCTTTAGACTGAAAAAGGAAAAGTGTATGAGGAGACTTAGCTGTCGACTTACACGACAGGAGAGGAAGTAGACCTGTTTCTTATTGCTCCAGAGGACTGAATAAAGCAGTTACACCACGAGGCTATTACGGTGTGGTTGTGGAGAGGAAGGGACCCAGTGCTAGGTCTAAATAACCTGAGCTGTTCTAAGACGTCTTGGGATGGGTAAGCCCCTCCTCTCCAGATCTGTTCCACCTGTGCCAAATGCTGTGTGACGGGTCCTGCACGGGATGAGCTAATGGACTAGATTTTCTCTTAGATTTCACCTACTTTTGAGATCCTGTGATTTCAAATTCATAAAACTCCTTCAACCAAACATAATGCAGTAGGTCTTAGGTATCATTATTTTCAGTCTGTGCAATGGATGTCAACTTTGTCTCCTTTAATCTCTAGCTATTTAGATCCCTTCATGGTTTCAGCAAATCTGTTCAAGCTATCTTTAATGATCCAGACTAGATGAGCTTACTGTTATCAGACCTAATTGATAAACCACTAATTGCTTTTCAAAATAGGCCTGTGGTAGAAACTTAATAATTTGGCTTGAAGATGAGTTCTCACTACACTTTATAAATGTGTCATTCATTTTGCAAAGTGGAAGAATCTTTAGACCAGAAGTCATTATGATTTCGTTTTTTTTTTTGACAGGCAGAGTGGACAGTGAGAGACAGAGAGAAAGGTCTTCCTTTGCTGTTGGCTCACCCTCCAATGGCCGCCGCGGCCGGCGCGCTGCGCTGATCCGAAGGCAGGAGCCAGGTACTTATCCTGGTCTCCCATGCAGGTGCAGGGCCCAAGCACTTGGGCCATCCTCCACTGCACTCCCAGGCCACAGCAGAGAGCTGGCCTGGAAGAGGGGCAACCGGGACAGAATCCGGCGCCCCGACCGGGACTAGAACCTGGTGTGCCAGCGCCGCAGGCGGAGGATTAGCCTAGTGAGCTGTGGCACCAGCCATGATTTAGTTTTAAATGTTCTTCCCATTGCTTACTAAGTCCATAACTTTGGCATTTAATGCAGACGTTTTCTTTTCAAGATTCACTTACTCGAAAGGCAGAGTCACACACACACACACACACACACACACGCGCGCGCTCGCGAAAGATCTTCCATCTGCTACTTCATTCCCCAAATGGTTTCAAGAGCCAGGAATTTCATCCTAATCTTCCACATGGATGGTAGGGCTCAAGTACATGAGCTATCTTCAACTGCTTACCCAGAAGCACTAGCAAGAAGTTGGATCAGAAGTGGAACAGCTGGGCCTTGAACCAGCACTCTGATATGGGATGCCGGCATCACAGGTGGTAGCTTAACCCACTGCACCACAATGCTGGCCCCCAAGCTGAGGTTTTCTATGTGTGGTCTGTGGACCCCTGAATTCACCCCAGTGACTTTTCAGGGGATCTGCGAGGCCACAGTGATACACATAATAATATTTGGCTTTTATTTGTCATTTTCCACCATAATGTTGACATTTGTATGGGGAGTACCAAGCAGTGGTGGGTTGGCCCCTGTCCCCTAACAGGCATTAGGCAACAGCACCAAGCTGTAGCAGTGGTCGTTTTCCTTTTCACTGCCATGCACTCAAAGATGAATTCACTTTCATTTAAGATGTTCTTGATAAAGAAGGAAGAATTATTGGTTATATTAAACATTGATCTTTGAGAATACATCCTTTTAAAATTCTGTGACTTGAGGCAGGAAGTACACCTAAAGCAACTTTGATACCTGCCAAAGAACCATGGTTATATTAAGGAAAAGCATTAGTGTAATCATTTTAGTCACAAGATAAATTAACCACTTTTTCCTGTCTTAGCACTTTTTCTTGAAAGAATGAAAAAACTATGGTTAGACACAGGTATTTGGGAGATTTTTCTCAAATATTAGTAAGGTAGAATTGTTATGTCTAAGAAACAATATGCAAAATCTATTCCAATGATAAAATTTGAGCCTCTGATCAAAAACTAGAATTTTTTTTTTTTTTTTTGACAGGCAGAGTGGACAGTGAGAGAGAGACAGACAGAGAGAAAGGTCTTCCTTTGCTGTTGGTTCACCCTCCAATGGCCGCCGCGGCCGGCGCGCTGCGGCCGGCGCACCGCGCTGATCCGATGGCAGGAGCCAGGAGCCAGGTGCTTTTCCTGGTCTCCCATGGGGTGCAGGGCCCAAGCATCTGGGCCATCCTCCACTGCACTCCCTGGCCACAGCAGAGGGCTGGCCTGGAAGAGGGGCAACCAGGACAGAATCCGGCGCCCCGACCGGGACTAGAACCTGGTGTGCCGGCGCCGCTAGGCGGAGGATTAGCCTAGTGAGCCGTGGCGCCGGCTCAAAAACTAGAATTTTTAAAGTCTTTTATGTGGCACTGTTCACAGTCTTCCATCTGCTGGTTCACTCCCCAAATGGCTGCAGTGGCTGGAGCTGGGCTGATCTGAAGCCAGGAACTGGGAGCTTCTTCCAGTTCTCCCTCACAGGTGCAGGGGCTCAATGACTTAGGACATCTGCTGCTTTCCTAGGCCATAGCAGAGAGCTGGACCATAAGTGGAGCAGCCAGCACTTGAATTGGCACCCATATGTGATGACAACACTGCAGGCAGTGGCTTTACCCACTACACCACAGTGCCAGCCCCTCTATTTTAGTTTCTGATTGGTGAATTTTTAAAAAAGATTTATTTATTTTGAAATTCAGAGTTACAGAGAGTGGGAGAATCAGAGAGAGAGAGAGAGAGAGAGAGATCTTCCATTTGCTGGTTCACTCCCCAAATGGCAGCAAAGGCCCACTCTAGAGCTTCATCCGGGTCTCCCACATGGGTGGCAGGGGCCCAAACACTTGGGCCCTTTGCTGCTGCTGTAACCAGGTCATTAGCAGGGAGCAGGGCAGCTGGGACATGAACCAGTGCCCACTGGGATTTCAGCAGCTTTTTGTTTGTTTTTTATTTGTTTATTTGACAGATAGAGTTAGTGAGAGAGAAAGACAGAGAGAAAGGTCCTCCCTCCATTGGTTCACCCCCCAAAATGGTCGCCATGGCTGGAGGTACACCAATCCGAAGCCAGGAGCCAGGGGCTCCCTCCTGGTCTCCCATGTGGGTACAGGGCCCAAAGCACCTGAGCATCCTCCACTGCCCTCCCGGGCCACAGCAGAGAGCTGGACTGGAAGAGAAGCAACCGAAACTAGAACCCGGCGCCCATATGGGATGCCAGCGCCAAAGGTGGAGGATTAACCAAGTGAGCCATGGCATCAGCCCCAGGCAGCAGTTTAACCCTCTATGCCACAACACCAACTCTTAATTGGTGAATATTAATAGATATAACCCACATAAACAAAAACTATTCAGGGTCTTCTATAGTCTTTTAGAACTGCTTAATGAGCTATAGTTTGCATACTTTTAAAATCTTGAAGTTTAATGTTCAATGGTTTTTGGTACATTCAGAGTTGTGCAACCATCATCACAATGAACTTTCACATGTTTCAGTTACCCCCAGAAGAACACAGTACCCATGAGTGCTCACTCCTCACTTCCCCTCAGTGATCTTCTACCCTCAGTCCTAAGCAAATCCAATCCTACTTTCTGCCCCGTAGATTTGCCCATTCTGGGCATTTCACATAAGTGGGATCACATGATATGTGTTCCTTTGTCTCTGGCTTCTTTCACTTAGCTCAGTGTTTTCACACTTCATTCATCCACTTTGTAGCTTGTGTCAGCATTTTTTAAAGTTTTATTTTATTATTTGAAAGGTGGAGTGAGGGTCTGGTGTTCTAGTCCCAGTTTCTCGTCTTCCAGTCCAGCTCTTTGCTGTGGCCTGGGAAAGCATGGAGGATGGCCCAAGTGCTTGGGCCCTACACCCGCATGGGAGACCAGGAAGAGGAACCTGGCTCCTGGCTTCGGATTGGCGCAGCGCCTGCTGCAGCGGCCATTTGGGGGGTGAACCAATGGAAGGAAGACGTTTCTCTCTGTCTCTGTGTCTCTTTCTCACCGTCTGTAACTCTACCTGTCAAATAAATAAATAAAATCTTAAAAAAAAAAAAAAAGAAAGAAAGAAAGAAAGAAAGAAAGGTGAGTGAGAGAGAGGGAGAGACAGGGAGAGAAAGAGATTTGTCTCCTAGTTCATTTCGCAAATGGCCAAAATAGCTGGGACTGGGCCAGGCTGAGACCAGGAGTCAGGAACTCCCTCCAGACCTCCGACATGGATGACAGGGGCACAAGGTCTTGGACTGTCTTCTACCATTTTCCCAAGAGCACTAGCAGGGAATTGGATCAGAAGTGGAGCATCTGGGATTCAAACTGGTGCACCAATACGGGATGCTGGCATTGCAAGCAGCAGCTTAATCCACTGCACCACTACGCCAGACCCATGTTGTTCTTTTTTTAATTGTTGACTAATATTCCATTATATGGATATACCTCTTTTTATTTATCAACTTGTCAGTTAACAGATATTTGCATTGTTTCAACTTTATAGTTATTATGAATAATGCTACTATTTCAAGTATTCATGGGCAATTTTTTTGTGTAGACGAATATTTTCAGTTCTCCAGGAGAATCACTGGGTCACAGGGTAGCTCTATGCTAAACTACTGAGGAATTGCCAATATGTTTTCCAAAGCAGGTGTACCAACCTCCATCCCTAGCACTGGCATACAAGTGTTCCAAACTTTTCAAATCCTATCCAACACTTATTAACTTTGTTTTGTCATTATACTAATCCCGGTGAATGTGAAGAGGTGTCTCATCAAGGTTTTGGTGGACATTTTCCTGATGACTAATGATACTGAGCATCTTTTCGTGTGCTTATTGGTTGCCTGTATATCTTCGGAGAAATGTCTATTCAAATCCATTCAAAAATTGGACTTTTTTTTCTTTAAGGTTTAATTGTAAGGATTCATTATCTATTACAGATAACCATCCTTTATCTGATGCTATAATTTGAATGTGATTTGTCTCTTCCAAAATTATGTTGAAATTTATTCTCAGGCCGGCGCCGCATCTCACTAGGCTAATCCTCCGCCTTGCAGCGCCGGCACACAGGGTTCTAGTCCTGGTCGGGGTGCCGGATTCTGTCCCGGTTGCCCCTCTTCCAGGCCAGCCCTCTGCTGTGGCCAGGGAGTGCAGTGGAGGATGGCCCAAGTGCTTGGGCCCTGCACCCCATGGGAGACCAGGAGAAACACCTGGCTCCTGCCTTCGGATCAGCGCGGTGCGCCGGCCGCGGCGGCTATTGGAGGGTGAACCAATGGCAAAGGAAGACCTTTCTCTCTGTCTCTCTCTCTCACTTTCTCTCTGTCTCTCTCTCTCACTGTCCACTCTGCCTGTCAAAAAGTAAAAAAAAAAAAAAAAAGAAGAAGAAATTTATTCTCAATATGGCAGTGCTGAGAAGCAGTGGGACAATTAGGAAATGATCAGGTTATTAAGACAGATTAAAGCACTGTGGCAGTGCCAGCATCCCATATGGACACCAGTTTGAGTTTCAGCTGCTCTACTTCCCATCCACCTTCTTGTTAATGCACCTGAGAAAGCAGTGGAAGATGGCGCAAGTGCCCCTGAAACCACATGGGACACCCAGAAGAAGATGTTGGCTCCTGGCCTCAGCCTGGCCCAGTCCTGACCATTGAGACCATTTTGGGAGTGAACCAGCAAATGGAAGATCTCTGCCTCTCCTTCTCTGTAACTCTGACTTTCAAATAAATAAGCAAATAAATATTAAAAAGGAAGACGAGATTAAAGCAGTTCTTGGAGGACTATGAGAATGGGTTGTTATACAGTGCAGCAGCCTTGAGTCTGTCCTTCTCCACTCAGCAGGTGCCCTCTGCCCTTTCCCACTGCTGCCGTGTCAGTCTGAAGCACTAGTGGGACGTGGCTGCCCAATATTGGACCTCCAGCCTCTAGAACCAAGAAAGCTTCTTTCTTCTATAAGTTACCCCATTTCAGATATCCTCTTACAGCCACAGAAAACAGACATCAGGTGTGTAATTTGTAAGTATTTTTCTTCCATTCTATGGGTTGTCTATTCACCTTTTTCCCCCTCCCTCCCTCCCTCCCTTCCTTCCTTCCTTTCTCTCTTTCTTTCTACAGCAGACTTACAGAGAGGCAGAGGCAGAGAGAGAGAGGTCTTCCATCTGCTGGTTCACTCCCCAGATGTCCGCAATCGCCAGAGCTGCGCCCATCTGGAGCCAGGATGTTTTTCTGGGTCTCCTACGTGGGTGCAGGGGCCCAAAGACATAGGCCATCTTCTACTGCTTTCCCAGGAGCTGGATCGGAAAGTAGAGCAACCGGGACTTGAACCAGTGCCCATATGGGATGCCAGCACCACAGGCGGCGGCTTTACCCACAGTATCGGCCCCATCACCTTTTTCATAGTGTCTTCTGGAGCACAAATGTTTTTAATTTTCAGGTAGTCCAAATTACCTATTTTTTCTTTTGTTGCTTATGCGTTTGGGGCCATATCTAAATTATTGCCTGATTCCAGGTTAAAAGAGTCATACCTAATCTTCTTTTAGACTTTTGTAGCTCTTATATTTATATATTGATTTTTATTTCATGTATGTATATATTGTGAGCTAACTCAATGATTTTAATGGTGCAAAGGGGTTCTGAGAGCTATTTGTTTGTGAATCACTGGTTTAACTTCTTTGAGCCTCAGTTTTCCCATCTTTAAAATGGTTACTGTATTTGATTTATCAACTCATAGAGTAGCTATGAAATCAAAAAGGGTAACATAAATGATTAGACAGGATAAACTGAAGCACTTAAATATAAGTTTCCTTTACTGCCATCAACTTTTATATATCTGTTGTCTGTTCAGCTGTTGAAATATCCTTGAGTTCTTCCTTTTTGTTTTGAGCTGACACAGCAGCTTCTTGGAACAAGACACACAGCAGATCTTTAGTAAATATTTACTGGTGAACTGGTTGATATGGCATCAACAATCTTCCTTATGTTCTCAGGAAAGTACAAAGAGAAAACCTTTGTTGTTGCAATCACTCCCTAGATGCTTGATGCTGTGAACTTGTTAGGCTTCCAGTTAGCCAAGATCCATAGCCTTTTTCACATGAACTGATATGTTTTCCCCATTATGTGCTTAGGAAATGAATATTTTGATCATAAATATGAAACTTCAAATGTAAGTCTGGTAAATTCCATTGGTGAAGCCTAACTTTGAAACCTATTGAGAGCTTTTTGAATCCCAATTCATTCCTCCAAGCTATTAGGTATCCCAGAGGGCTTTGTTTAATTAAAAATAGAAAAAAAATGCCTTCTTGATAGCAGATAAGAGGGCTATCTAGGTCAGAGGTGAGGATAGAGTGGAATGTTTTGTTTTGATCTCATCTAAAACAAGACGCTTTGCTCCCTTGAACACTTGAGCAGTGAATGGAGGAGCCACCTGGTCTACCAAGGTCATCCTGACTTTGTCCTCCCAAGAGTCCCCCTGTTAACATCATGGACCAGCCTTAGAATCAGCAGAAAAGGCAGTGAATAAAAATGGAAATATTCTAGAATTTCGTACAGAAAAGTCTTTAAAAAAATCATAGCCAATAATCCTTCTGCCCTTTATGCCCAAAGAAAGCAACAAAATGAGGTGAAAGTCACAATAGAGGCTGTAACCCAAGTGTTAAAGTCTCCACAAGTGTGAGTTCCCCCAAGGGCCGATGGACCTCAAGGCCATTCCAACCTCTAAAGGAGGAAACAGGGCACAGCAGGTTAACCCCCTGGCCTGAAGCACCGGCATCCCATATGGGCACCAGTTAAAGACCTGGCTTTGGCTGGCGCCGTGGCTCACTATGCTAATCCTCCGCCTGCGGCGCCAGTACACCAGGTTCTAGTCCCGGTCAGGGCGCCGGATTCTGTCCGGGTTGTCCCTCTTCCAGGCCAGCTCTGTGCTATGGCCCGGGAGTGCAGTGATGGATGGCCCAAGTGCTTGGGCCCTGCACCCCATGGGAGACCAGAAGCACCTGGCTTCTGCCATCGGATCAGCGCGGTACGCCGGCCGTAGCGCGCCGGCTGCGGCGGCCATTGGAGGGTGAACCAACGGCAAAGGAAGACTTTTCTCTCTGTCTCTCTCTCTCACTGTCCACTCTGCCTGTCAAAAAAAAAAAAAAAAAAGAGAGAGAGAGAGAGAACGTATGGGAGAGCAAACACACTAGAATAAATCAAGCTGGTTTTCATATTTGTACTAAAATTGGAACCTCAGTAGAAAAACTTTCAATTGCTCAGGGAGAAATCATCTAATGGCCCTGGCAGAGCAGATCTCGCACTAATCCCACGGTTCCCTTTATCTCTCTTTTTCTTTCTTATTTTTTTTCCATTATTGCAAAAGTGAATTTTAATTTTTTTTTTTTTTTTGGGCCATCTGCTGCTGCTTTCCCAAACACATTAGCAGGTAGCTGGATTGGAATAGAGCAGCTGGGATTCATACTGGTGCCCATACAGGATGTGGGCACTGTAGGCAGAGGCTTTACCTTCTACACCATGGTGCAGGCCCCTGATTTCAGTTCTTTAATATGTATTTATTTCTTCCCATCATGGAAAGTGATAATTTCATCTTTTTCCTCCTGATAGAGCTGTGTTGCAATGTTGGTTTTATCAGTAGTCATTGTTTATATTACGGTGACTGTAAATATTGCTCACACAGGAGCCATGTCACGTACCCATAATTTCTCTTGCACTTTTTTTATTTTTGGCTCCAGATTCAATAATGGTCTTTTATTTTCTTTAGGTTTTCTAATGTGCTTATCATTAATTCAGCCCAGCCTCTCCACCAGCGGTCTCCATCTTTTCTCAGTATATTTGGTCCCATCAGGTAGTGTAATAATTTCCTTTCCCTGAAGCAATCTCTCCTGGACCCTTGCTCCCACCTGCACTGATGCCCTGTAAATCTGTTGTGCGGTTCTTGACCTGGGTATTCTCTTCAGTGTCATTCTAGAGGTTTTCCTTTCTTCCCTCTTGAGTTGAATCCCCCGCTCCTGGGTCATCAAGGTTCCTCTTAGTTGGTTTACTACCAGGTTTTGGAGAATCCCATGCTGTTTTTGTTTCAAGGAAAACAAAAGTGTTTTAAAGATATTCTCCTGTTCTCCGCTTTCCAAAATTCATGATGGTGGTCCCTGATGTGGGTGCATTTCCACACACCACGGAAATTTGGTGGCCATTTCCAATCTAGAAATGCTTGTTTTTTAATGCTGAGAATTTTGAAACTATTTAATTAATTGATGACTTCTTTGCCTGCCTTCATTTTCATTCTTTTATTGTTCTGTCAAATCTTCAGAATTGATCCTTTATTTATTTTTGTTTTTAAAACTTTTTCTCTTTACTTGAAAGTCAGATTACAGCCGGCGCCGCGGCTCAATAGGCTAATCCTCCGCCTTGCGGCGCCAGCACACGGGGTTCTAGTCCCGGTCAGGGCGCTGGATTCTGTCCCAGTTGCCCCTCTTCCAGGCCAGCTCTCTGCTGTGGCCAGGGAGTGCAGTGGAGGATGGCCCAAGTGCTTGGGCCCTGCACCCCATGGGAGACCAGGAGAAGCACCTGGCTCCTGGCTTCGGATCAGTGCGGTGCCGCAGCGGCCATTGGAGGGTGAACCAGCGGCAAAAGGAAGACCTTTCTCTCTGTCTCTCTCTCTCACTGTCCACTCTGCCTGTAAAAAAAAAAAAAAGAAAAAAAAAAAAGAAAGAAAGAAAATCAGATTACAGAGAAGCTGAGAGAGGGAGAGATGTCTTCCATCCACTGGTTCACTCCCCAAATGGCTGCAACAGCCAGAGCTGGGCCAATCCAAAGCCAGGAGCCAGCAGCTTCTTCCGGGTCTCCCACGCAGGTGCAGGGGCCCAAGGATGTGGGCCATCTTCTACTGCTTTCCCAGGCCATAGCAGAGAGCTGGATCAGAAGTGGAGCAGCTGGGACATGAACCAGCACCCATATGGTATGCCTGCACTGCAGGTGGCAGCTTCACCTGCTACATCACAGCGCCAGCCCCGTAATCCTCTATTTTAAAAAGAAATATTTCCTCTCTTATATGTCTTTTTCTTTCACTTGGGTTTCTGGAAGATTTCCTTAGCTTCATCTTATGAAGTTTCTATTGTTTTTTTTTATTTATTTTTTATTATTTTTATTTTTTTGACAGGCAGAGTGGACAGTGAGAGAGACAGAGAGAAAGGTCTTCCTTTGCCTTTGGTTCACCCTCCAATGGCCGCCGTGGCTGGCGCGCTGCTGCTAGCACACCATGCTGATCCAAAGGCAGGAGCCAGGTGCTTCTCCTGGTCTCCCATGGGGTGCAGGGCCCAAGTACTTGGGCCATCCTCCACTGCACTCCCGGGCCACAGCAGAGGGCTGGCTTGGAAGAGGGGCAACCGGGACAGAATCTGGCGCCCCGACCGGGATTAGAACCCGGTGTGCCGGCGCCGCAAGGTGGAGGATTAGCCTAGTGAGCCACGGCGCAGGCCTCTATTGGGTTTTTATGTCTGCTATTATCCTTTAATTTCTAGGGATTCTTTTGGAATGTTCCTTTTATTGTATCCTGTCTTTTTCCATTGATGTAACATTTTCTCTTTTGCTTTTGTTTTAAAGATTTATTTATGTATTTGAAAAGCAGAGGTTCGCAATGGGGGAGGGGGGTAGAGAGAGACAGAGGAAGAGAGAGATCCCCTAACCATTAGTTCACTCCCTTTTGGCCACAAAAGCCAGTGCTGGTCCAGGCCGAAGCCAGGAGCTGGGAACTCTATCCAGGTTTCCCACGTAGGTGTCAGGGCCCCAGGTACTTGAGCCATCATCTGCTGCCTTCCCAGGCACATTAGCAGGGAGCATGTAGGCTGGATTGGAATAGAGCAGCCAGGACTCAAACTGCCACTCCAATATGGGATGACAGTGTTGCAAGCAGTGGGTCAACCCGCTGCACCACAACACCAGCTCTTCACTTATTCGTCTAAGATGTTAACAATAGACAGAGGAAATAGTTTTTATCTCCCTACCTTGTATCTAGTCCTCCTAGTTTTTTCTTTCATGCTTGCTGTCTTGGTGCATCTATTCCTCCAGTTGCCTGAAAATTCTTGGCTGCTTGTTTATAACTGGAGGCTCTGATCATGTGGCATTTCACACTGAGCTCAGCCCTGCCTTGCAAAGCACACTGTTCCTTTGAATGAGACCCAGTATCAGCATCATACACCTTCTCTCTATTGGGCTATGAGAGTGAGTGAAGGGGCTTGCTCCAAAGTTCAGTCCTGGCTGCCAGAATTTTAGAAGTTGAGAGAGGAGAAGGAACTGCGGACTCTAATGTTACTATATACATACCCTTCTCACCCTTCTTTTCTCTGATACTGTGTATACAGTTCTTGGCTTCAGTTTGGATAATTTAAAAAAAGTAAGCCTATAGATGTAGGGTATATAGTAGGTATGTTTGAAAGTACTATGAGAAAAAAGAACAACAGGAAACAGAGAGTCAGGAGTAATGAGTAAGGGTTGGGCCACAATATTTAATAGCATGATCAAGGTGAACTTCAGGGAAAATGACAACTTTGAGCAAAGACTTGAAGGGATTGCAACCATAAATATGTGTACTCTGAATTGAATGTGTTTGTGTATATTTTCTACAAATTTTATCCTGGCTACATCATTTAGATTAAAGGTAGAACAGTGACATTCTTCTGCACCCTCACTGTACCTGGTGTATAACTACAAAGGACAGGGATATCACTCACTGCCTTTACCTGCTGAGATTGTGAAATTTGGGGCTAACTTTCTAGACTCCTTTGGGTATGACAGCACCTTTCCTTAATCTCTCTTATAAGGAGAACAAGGTTTAGCTGCTGGATCCCATTCTCTTCCTAGAAGCTAGTTCCTGTGAGCTTCTACCAAGAGGGAAAGAACAGCACAAGGAGAATCATGGAATTAGAATGCATTTTAATACAAATGAGATATCGCTTCTCGGCCTCTTGGCTAAGATCAAGTGTAATACAAATGAGCAAGCTATGTATTTTTGCAGGGAAAAATATTCAGTTTATCCTGGACTTGATGTTTCCTTTGGTGTATATTAAGCAAGCTGGTTTGATCTTATGATTCCTATTCACCCATCTCTTAAGCCCCAATCCACATTCTTGCAGGCTTGTGCTCTGTTCAGGGTCACAATCAAAGGCAGCAAATTTAAGTGGGTACTTATGTCCCCAGGATTATGTTTGTTCTTCAAATGTTGGAACTCACAACAGCCTGGCGGGACTTAAATCACTAACCTTATCTTCAAATGAGGAAACGGAGTCTTCAGAAACTCAGTGACCTGAAGTCCCACTGCTGATGGGTGGCGTGGCCCAAATTCAACCTATGCCAGCACAATGGCTACTGCCCGGCCTTCCTGGGACATTCCCCCAAAGTTGCCTTGGGAAAGTTTTGTGATTCATGGATAGATACTAAATTGAAGTTTTTGAAATGAGAATAAATGATATTGAAGAAAGCAAAGTGCAATCCTATTTTATGGATTAGGTATATTAGTCTGGGTTGGAGAGAGAAAAAGAGGCGCTGTAAGGAACTGGCTCATGTGATTATGGAGGTTGAGAAGCTAGATCTACAGCTGCCAACTAGCAGATCCAGGAGATACAACGGTGTGAGCTGCTTCAAGTCCAAGGGCTCAAAAACCCAGAGAGCCAAGTGTAAGTTCTAACAGGAGTTTGAGTCTGAAGGCAGAAAACTGATGTTCCAGCTCAGAGACAGGCAGAAAGAATTCCTTCTTCTTTTTCTTTGTTTTTTTAAAGATTTATTTATTTATTTTGAAAGTCAGAGTTACAGAGAGAGAGAGGAAGAGACAGAGAGAGACAGAGAGAGAGAGAGAATCTTCCATCCTCTAGTTTATTCCCCAAATGGCTGCAAAAGCCAGGGCTGGGCCAGGGTGAAGCTAGGAGCTAGGAGCTTCATCCAGGTCTCCACGTGGGTAGCAGGGGCTCAAACATTTGGACCATCTTCTGCTGCTTTTCCCAGGCCATTAGCAGGGAGTTGCTGTGGAAGTGGAATAGCCAGGACATGAGTTGGCGCCAATATGGGATGCCAGTGTTGCAGGCAGCAATAGCTTTACCTGCTATGTCACAGTGCTAGCCACAAGAATTCCTTTTTTTTTTTTTCTTCTTTAAGATTTATTTATTTGTTTGAAAGGCAGAATGACAGAGAGAGAAGAGAAACAGAGAGAGAGAGAGAGATCTTCCATCTGCTGGTTCACTCCCCAAATGGCCACATGGTTGGGGCTGGGCCAGGCTGAAACCAGGAGCCAGGAGCTTCTTCTGGGTCCCCACATGGGTGCAACAGCCCAAGCACTTGGGCCATCTTCCACTGCTTTCCCAGGTACATTAGCAGGGAGCTGGATCAGAAGTGGAGTGGCTTGGACTTGAACCAGCACCCATATGAGATGCTGGCACTGCAGGTAGATGCATAATACTTTACACCACAATGCCAGCCCCAGATAAATCTTAAGAAAATGAAACAGGGCCAGTATTGTGGAGCAGTGAATTAAGCCACTGCCTGCAATGCCATCATCCCATACGAGTATGGGTTTGAGCTCTGGCTGCTCTATTTGTGATGTGCCTAGGAAAGCAGCAGAAGGTGGCATGAGTGCTTGAGTCTCTGCCACCTGTGGGGAAACCACAACAGAATTCTTTTTTTTTTTTTTTTAAAGATTTATTTATTTAGAGCCGGCGCCGTGGCTCAATAGGCTAATCCTCCACCTTGCGGCGCCGGCACACCGGGTTCTAGTCCCGGTTGGGGCGCCGGATTCTGTCCCGGTTGCCCCTCTTCCAGGCCAGCTCTCTGCTATGGCCAGGGAGTGCAGTGGAGGATGGCCCAGGTGCTTGGGCCCTGCACCCCATGGGAGACCAGGAAAAGCACCTGGCTCCTGGCTCCTGCCAGGATCAGCGCGGTGCGCCGGCTGCAGCGGCGGCCATTGGAGGGTGAACCAACGGCAAAGGAAGACCTTTCTCTCTGTCTCTCTCTCTCACTGTCCACTCTGCCTGTCAAAAAAAAAAAAAAAAAAAAAAAAAAAAAAGATTTATTTATTTATTTGAACGTCAGAGTTACACACAGAGAGAAGAAGAGGCAGAGAGAGAGAGGTCTTCCATCCACTGGTTCACTCCCCAATTGGCTGCAACAGCCGAAGCTGCGCCGATCCGAAGCCAGGAGCCAGGAGCCGCCTCCGGGTCTCCCACGAGGATGCAGGGGCCCCAGGACTTGGGCCATCCTCCACTGCTTTCCCAGGCCACAGCAGACAGCTGGATTGGAAGTGGAGCAGCCGGGACACGAACTGGTGCCCATATGGGATGCCAGCACTGCAGGCGGCGGCCTTACCCACTACACCACAGCGCCGGCCCCACAATGGAATTCTTAGCTCCCGGCTCTGACCTGGCCCAGCCTAGTGATTGTGGCTATTTGGGGAGTGGACCAGTGGATAGAATCTCTCTCTCTCTGTTTTTTCTTCTCTCTGAAACTTTGACTTTCAAATAAATAAACAAATCTTTAAAAAATAAATAAAAAGAAAATAAAACAAAAAAATACAAGAATTCTAGCATAAAACCTTCAAATCTAGGAGCCGGCACTGCCAGGTAGTGGGCTAAGCCTCTGCCTGTGGTGCCAGAATCCCATACCGGTGCCAGTTCATGGCCTGGCTGCTCTACTTCCCATCCAGCTTTCTGCTATGGCCAGGGAAAGCAATAGAAGATGGCCCAAGTGCTTGGGCCCCTGTACCCATGTGGGAGATCTGGAAGAAGCTCTTGGCTCCTGGCTTCAGATCAGCTCAGCTCTGGCTTCTGGTCAGGTCAGCTCAGCTCCTCCTGTTGCGACCATCTAGGGAATGAACCAGCGAAAGCAGACCTTTTCCTCTGTCTCTCTCTCTAACTTTACCCCTCAAATAAATAAAATCTTAAAAAAAAATTCAAGACTGAATATTTTTTTCTAAAAGATTTGTTTATTTATTTGAAAGGCAGAGTTACAGAGAGGCAGAGGCAGAGAGAAAGAGAGAAAGAGAGAGAGAGAATTCTTCCACCTGCTGGTTTACTCCCCAAATGGCTGCAACAGCAAGAGCTTGGGCCTATCCAAAGCCAGGAGCCAGGAGTTTCTTAGGTCTCCCATGCGGGTGCTGGGGCCCAAGGACTTCGGCTATCTTCTATTGCTTTCCCAGGCCATAGCAGAGATCTGGGTTGGAAGTGGAGCAGCTGGATCTCAAACCAGCACCCACATGGGATGCTGGCACTGCAGGCAGTGGCTTTACCTGCTATGCCACAGCACTGACCCCAAGTCTAAATACGTTACATTTACTGTTTATTCCTAGGCTTCAAATAAATTAAATTAATTTTGTCTTTTCCACTGGTCTAACATGTATTACACGGATTAGGAACCTATAGAACCTGTCCTATCCAATTTGGCAGTGGAGAGAGTCAGATCCAGGGGCTCCTGCCCTTTCATTGCCTGACCATCAGCTTCTAGCGTAGCTGAGGGGTCAGGGGAAAGTGCAAGCCAGGACCTTCCCTGTCAATGACTCTTTTTTGTCTGTTTTATATACAATACAGAAAAGTAATCCCTTAAATGGAAATATCTTAGGAGTATTTAAGCTTTTGTATACATATATACTTATTTTCATGATATATATATTCCGTTTATAATACAGTCCATCTTTTTCTGAAAAGAATTTTTGTAAATATTTATTTATTGGAAAGTCAGAGTTACACAGAGAGAAGCAGAGGCAGAGAGAGAGAAAGAGGAAGAGAGAGAAAGAGAGGGAGAGAGGGAGAGAGGGAGAGAGGGAGGGAGAGAGAGAGAGAGAGAGAGAGAGAGAGACAGGGAGAGGTCTTCCATCTGCTGGTTCACTTCCCAGCTGGTCGCAATGGCTGGAGCTGGGCCAATCTGAAGCCAGGAGCAAGGAGCTTCTTCTGGGTCTCCCACGCAGGTGCAGGGGCCCAAGGACTTGGGTTATCTTCCACTGCTTTCCCAGGCCATAGCAGAGAGCTAGATTGGAAGTGCAGTAGCCGGGACGCGAACCAGTGCCCATATGGGATGCTGACACTGGAGGCGGCAGCCTTACCCACTATGCCACAATGCTGGCCCCCTGAAAAGAACTTGAAGCTGCCTATACTTAGCCAGTGTCTGACAGGTGGATGGGGTGAACACAAACATAAAGGCCAAAAGCTAGGGGCTGGTACTGTGCTGTAGTAGAGCCCAGCTGCTCTACTTCTGATCCAGCTCTTAGGAAAGCAGTAGAAGATGGCTCATGTCCTTGGGCCCCTGCACCGGTGTGGGAGACCAGGAAGAAGCTCCTGGCTTCTGGCTGGGGATTGGCCCAGCTCCAGCCATTGTGACCAGCTGGGGAGTGAACCAGAGGAGAGAAGATCTCTCTCTGCCTCTGCCTCTCTGTAACTCTGCCTTTCAAATAAACAATTTTTTTTAAAAAAAGAAGACCAAAAGCTAATGCAGTGAAAGAGTTAGCAGTTAATCATTCTGTCAGAAATTTTGGCTTGGAATTTCAAATATCATAAAATAAAAACAAAGAAAATATAATTCAAGTTACATGTGATGTTTCCCAAAATGTATCTATTGCTAAAAAAGAAGTATACCTTCTACATTTGTAATTGTTATTTGATCATGATAATGATAGGATTAAAGGATCTTCAAGTAAATAGAATTTTTTAAAGAACAGAATCACAGCTATTACATAAATTTATTTAGCTGCTTTGAATTGGCCTATTTATTTACTTATTGAGATTTATCTATTTATTTGAAAGACAGAGTTACAGAGAGAAAAGAGAGAGAGGAAGAGAGAGAGAGAGAGAGAGATTTTTCATCTGTTGGTTCACTTCTTAAATGGCCACAATGGCTGGGGCTGGGCCAAGCCATAGCCTGGGGCCAGGAGCTGCTTCTAGGTCTCCCACATGGGTGCAGGGCCCCAAGAACTTGGACCATTCTCTGCTGCTTTCCCAGGCATATTAGCAGGATGCAGAATTGGAAGTGGAGCATCCAGGACTTGAACCAGCATCCATATGGGATGCCGGTGTTGCAGGCAGCGGCTTAACCTGCTATGCCACAATGTCAGCCCCTTGAATTGGTTTATTTGATCCACACTTAGAAAACACCTCCTATGAGCCTAGTATTGTTCCAGGCACTGGAAATACAAAGATAAGCAACACAAAAACCTTGCTTTTTAAACACAAAAGTCTAGTAGGATGGTCACAGAAATTTAAGTAGGCAAAAGAAGAATCTCTGCTTTCCTACAGTACTGCCTTTTTAATGAAACCAGAGCTCCCAATGCAGACCCCATGGGACAGCCTGCATTAATGACACGGTAAGGTACCTTGACGGGATGATTAGGTGCATGGGTTCTGGAGCCAGGTAGCCTGATTTGACTTCAAACACTAGGATTTCCTTCTTCTTCTTCCTCTTCTTCTTCTTCTTTTTTTTTTTTTTTTTTTTTTTTTTTTTTTTTTTGACAGGCAGAGTTAGACAGTGAGAGAGAGAGTATGACAGAGAGAAAGGTCTTCCTTCCGTTGGTCCACCCCCCAAATGGCCGCCATGGCCAGCGCACTGCGTTGATCCGAAGCCAGGAGCCAGGTGCTTCCTCCTGGTCTCCCATGCAGGTGCAAGGCCCAAGCACTTGGGCCATCCTCCACTGCTTTCCCAGGCCACAGCAGAGAGCTAGACTGGAAGAGGAGCAACCGGGACTAGAACCTGGAGTGGAGGATTAGCCTAGTGAGCCACAGCACCAGCCTAGGATTTCCTTCTAGCACAGGGTTCTGGAGCAAGTCATTCAAGTTCTCTTGGCTTCTGTTTCATAGTAAAATAGAGATAATATCAGCACATATTTCATAGGTCTGTGATGAAGATGGAATGAGATAAAACACATGCCAGGTGTTTAGAATAATGCCTGGCACATGAGACAACTGGCAAGCATTTGCTAGCACTTAGTTAGTATTGTAGAATACAAGTGTTTTGTTTTTGACTATGTTGCAAACATATTTATCTTGGAAGCGCTTAACAGAAGGTAAAATTAGGAAAAATGACAAAGTGCAATGGGGGTACTTTATGAAAACACATGCAATAAGAAAGGAATAGCAAGAGAGGACAGAAGAACCTGGAATCAATTGATAACAAAAGACTTGAACTTGGAAAAAACCATCCCAAGCTTTCTGCAAAGGAAGCTACTGGGCTTGGATGGTTTTGAAGGAGAGTGTCAAGGGTCAGAGACACAGAGGGGATAAGAGGAACCCATCTCATCCGAGGGGCTGCCCAGGGCCTCACCCAGTACTGCTCTAGGCTGACAGTGAAGCTCACTGCGATTCATGATGATCTGCTGCTCAGGAGCCAGCCACAGCTCTCTGTGAGCTACCAAACACTTCCTCTCCTCTGCTGGTGTTACAGCCCTGCCATACCGTGGGTTCAATCAACCCCTAATGCCCTTTTATTCAATAGTTAAGACCTGCACCATGTATTAAAATAATACCACAAAATACACTTAGATCCTGCACCAAGTGTAGAAGATTTGAGGGTCTTACACTTAAATTCTCTGACCACATCTCTAGTCTCGAACGTAAGGTTCATCCTGCCAGGTATGTGTATGTGTGTAGGCTTCAAAAAGTTCATGGAAAATGGAATTAAACTATATTGTAAAATTTCCAAGAACTTTTGAACCCCCTATGTGTGTGAGTATATATTTACAAATTGTCTACACTGATACTTTTATACTATTTTTTTTTTTTTTACAGGCAGAGTGGACAGTGAGAGAGAGAGAGAGAGAGAGAAAGGTCTTCCTTTTGCCATTGGTTCACCCTCCAATGGCCGCCGCGGCTGGTGTGCTGCGGCCAGCGCACCGCGCCTATCCGAAGGCAGGAGCCAGGAGCCAGGTGCTTTTCCTGGTCTGCCATGGGGTGCAGGGCCCAAGCACTTGGGCCATCCTCCACTGCACTCCCGGGCCACAGCAGAGAGCTGGCCTGGAAGAGGGGCAACTGGGACAGAATCCAGTTCCCTGACCGGGGCTAGAACCCAGTGTGCCAGCACCGCTAGGCGGAGGATTAGCCTATTGAGCCGCGGCGCCAGTCACTTTTATACTATTTTAACTTTTATATGAAAAATAACAGGCATTCTCCAGCATCATTTGGTTTTCTTTCTGCACTTATATTTACAGCACTCACCCACACTCACGCGTGTGCCGTTAGTCACTGAGTCTCTCCTGCTGATGGACATTGAGTTTATTTGCCCCTTTCATTGTGAATATTCTGGATCTGTCTCCTTGTATCCATGCGTGATTTTCTCTAGAGCTGGAATTTCTGCGTCACAGGCAATGAACATCCTGGACTTCATCAGATGCTGCAAATTGTTCTGCCAAAGCTTGTACGCCTTGCGCTCCCACCAGCAGCGTAAGCCCTCCCACTGCCCTACTTGCTCCCAGCGCTTGATGTTATTATCAGACTACTTCCCAGCCTCCTTTGGTAGCTTTAATTTCCACTGCTCTCCTTTCTGAATCTGATCCCAGGCCAATGGTGACACTCCCTGATCCTAAGCATAATCTGTCATGGACTTCCCTGCTCCTGCAAGTATTTGTTGAGTAGGTACCTGTGTCAGAAACCCTGCTAAATATTATGAAAATATTTAGGACTTCTGCCCTAAAGGATTTTATAGTTTACTGGAGAAACAGACTTGCAAACAACAGTCACAATGTAAGCATTTTTATGAATGTACCTAAAATCTCAGGTACAGGAAGGCAGAAGAAGCAGGGGAGGAAGAGAGGGATGGAGAGTGTTAGAGAAAACTTCCCAGAGGAGGAAGCTGGCCAAAGCCCTCACCCGTGCAGTTAGCTCTGCCTGCAAGAGCCTTCCCTCGCCTCCTGTCTGTTCATGGACAGCTCTAAGGCCACTGCCTGCACTTAAGGCCCCAGTCACTCCAGGAAAGTAATTTGTGTTTTTCTTGCAGCTTCAATCTCATTGTCTCCAATTGTAGGTATTTATGTAAGTGTATCTTACCTCCTCCACTAATTGCAGACTCACTAGCAGGTGGTGTTGTCCTTGTACATCTTTGTATCTGCATAAACCCTGAGTACCATCAATACCCAGTGCACAGTCAAAGGATACTTGTTGAAGGAAAGATCAAAGCAAAGCAGTGGGGGCTACACCATTGGTTTCCCTGTTCCCAGATGCCTGACCCTTCAAACATTTTAAGTAATTGCCAAACTGGACTGATATTTATAGTGCCAAAGTAACTTGATGATATATGTTTAAATATTATTTTTTAATTCTTTTATTCCTTTGGCACAATAAAAGAGAAACTCACATTATGTAGCATTAAAAAATCAAGAGAACTTGAAGTAGTACTGTTTTCTGCTTCAATAATAAACTCTACATTCTCATTTAAAAAGATCTTGCCTGTATTAAATCCTTACAAATCTGCCCAGTGTTGCAGAAATGGGGAAATGAGGTGGGATGCAATTCAAGACCTTGAAACTAACAACTCCATGCTCTACAAGGAGGATTCAAAATTCATGAAGAGTGGGGCAGACATCAAGGGGCAGCGGGGTAAAGCAGCCACCTGCAATGCTGGCTGGTTCAAGTCCTGGCTGCTCCACTTCCAATCCAGCTCTCTGCTATGGCCTGGGAAAGCAATAGAAGATGGCCCAAATTCTTGGGCCCCTGCACCGGTGTGGGAGACCAGGAAGAAGCTCCTGGCTCCTGGCTGGGGACTGGCACAGCTCCGGCCATTTTGGCCATATGAGGAGTAAACCAGAAGATGGAGGACCTCTCTCTCTCTCTCTCTCTGTTTGCCTCTGCCTCTGCTTCTCTGTAACTCTGCCTTTAAATAAATAAATGAATCTTTAAAAAAAATAAAGTTTATAGGGACAGATGATCCAAAATTGTCAACACAACACTAAAGGAAAAATACAAATTTGTAGAACTGACACCACTCAACTTCAAAAATTATTATAAAGCTACAGTAATCAAGACAGTGTGGTACTCTCAGAGGGACAAACAGATCAACGGTACAGAATGAAGATCCTCAAAATAGACTCACATAAGTATAGTCAGCTGATCTTTGACAAAAGAGCAAAGGTAATTCAATGGAGAAAACAGTCATTTCAACAAACAGTTGCAGAACAATTGGACATGCATAGGTAAATGAAAGGAGTCTAGACACAGATCTCATACTCTTTATAAAATCTAACTCATAATGTATTATGGACCTAAATGTAAATTTAAAACCATACGGGCTGACATTTTGGCATGGTGGGTAAAGCTGCCACCTGCAATGCCAGCATCCCAAATGGGCGCCAGTTTGTGTCCCAGTTGCTTTACTTCTGATGCAACTCCCTGCTAATAGCCTGGTAAAAGCAGTGGAAGGTGGCCCAAATTCTTAGGCCCCTGCTAACCTTGTGGGAGACCTGGAAGAAGCTCCTGGCTCCTGGCTTCAGCCTGACACAGCTCACACTGTTATGGCTATCTGAAGAAAGAACCAGTGTCTCTCTGTGTCTCTCCTTCTGTGTAACTCTGACTTTCAAGTAAATAAATAAATCTTAAAAATTTTTTTAAACTATAAAACCCCTAGAAGATGACAGGGGAAATCTACATAACCTTGAGTTTGGCGACGGTTTTTTGATATGATACCAAAGGCCTGATTCATAAGGAAAGCACACAGAGGCTGGACTTCATTACAAATAAAAATTCTGCTTTTGTAATTGTTGAAAAAAATGAAAAGACAAGTCAAGGACTGGGAGTAAATATTTGCAAAAGATATATAAGATAAAGGACTGTCATCCAAAATATACAAAGAACAACTTCATTAAAAATTGGGCAAAAGACCCAAATAGACACCTCATCAAAAAAGATGTCCGTGGGGCAGGGTTATGGCATAGCATGTAAAACCGCTACCTTTAAGCCAGCATCCTGTATGGGCACCAGTTCATGTGCCGGCTGTTCTACTTCAGATCTAGCTCCCTGCCAATGGCCTGGAAAAAGCAGAAGAAGATGGCCCATGTGTTTGGGCCCCTGCTACCCATGTGGGAGACTGGATGAAGCTCCTGGCTTCTGGCTTTGTATTGGCTGAGCTCTGGCCATTACAGCCATTTGGAGAGTGATCCAGTGGATGGAAGGCTTTCTCTCTATTTCTCTCTCTCTCTCTCTCTCTCCCCCTTTCCCCCTCTCCCCCTCAACTCTGCCTCTGTCTCTCTATAATTTTGCCTTTCAAATAAATAAATAAATAAATCTTTTAAAAAATTCATGAGAAGTAAAATTAAGATAAGTTTACTTTGCCATAAAAAAGTTTGAAATCTATGCACAGTTGTTAATAATCTGTGTTCTTTTTAAAATTATTGTCATAGTTCTTTCATCCATTTATTTTTTATTTTATTTGAAAGAGAGAAAAACAGACAGATTGACCTTTCGTCTGCTGATTCACTCCCCAAATGCCTGAAACAGCTGGGACAGGGCCAGGTGGAAGCCAGGAGCCCAAAACTCAATCATATGCACCCTGGGGGAAGCAGCAGCTGAAGGCTTAAGTAATCGGGTTTCTGCCAACCACATGGAAGACTGGAAATGAGCCCTGGCTCCTGGCTTGAGCCTGGCCCAGTCTTGACTGTGGCAGGAATCTGGGAAGTAATTTGGTGAGAGATCTTTCTCTCACTCTGCCTTTAATGAATAAAATTTTGAAGAATTAAATATGAGGTTTTAGTAACGAACAGAATTTACTTAGATTTATAGGACAGTGTCAGTGCCTTTGCTCTCACTTTGCTCCCAAGCCCATGTAAGGCAGAGACTATTGGCATTCAGCACTGATACAAAGTGCTCACTGCCTACTGAACTGGGGAGTTTGATTCTGCCCTGGGGTTTTGTGAAAAGTGTATACTAGTTTTTAATTACTGACCTGTATGGAATAGAGGATATTTTCCCTTAGTTTCTTTATACTTATCTATTGAATTACATGATATAGATCAAATCAGAAAGCTATACAAACTTAGGTAAAAATATTTCATACTGGTTTTTTGAGTTAGAAACTGATCTGCTTTTTAACAATTTCAATTATAATCTTGACATGAATCCAGGTATAGGCTTAAATCATATGTAGGACATAGACAAACTACATTTTCATCATTAACCCAGGTGCAGCCTATCCGCTCCCAAGCTTGAGCAATCATGCTAGGGAGTTTCTATGCTCTGCCAAGTGTGACGCAGGCTGCCAGGTGTGATGTAGTGGACTGCTACTGTCCGAGTGCTTTAGATCATAGTTTCAGACCAGAGTCTCACGGTGGGGGGAAGGGGTGCTGTCTCAAGATGGAGTCTCAGGTGTTCCAAAATGGAGTCCCTACTGTCAAGGTGTTACTTCAAAGCAAAACAAGCTTGTGGACTTCCAGGACAAAAATGATACCGAATAACTCTCTTTTCCTGGGAACAAATGCCTATGTGCCATGTCAAGAAAAATAGAGAGAAGGAGACAAGGAAGGGAAGGTGAGAGAAAAGTTTTAGAACCAGGGGAAGGACTGGAAAGGCCGCTGTCACAGAGCACAGTTCAGCTCAGTGTGGACCAATGCAACAGCAACGCGCCCACCCTGAGAGGCAGGAGGGAGTCAGGGCTGGTCCTCCCGTGTCAGGCCACCTGCAGGAACTGGCCTTTGGCCCTGAGTGACCGCTTGGCTTGTGTTGATGTTCCCGTGCCAACTTGGCCCAGGAAAGCTGCACCAGCAGTTTAAGATATTGTGACAGAGGCAAACAGGCCCAGCGGGCTTCTTAATCCACAATTTCCCAACTTCCCCTTTTAGGATGATGGAGGGGAAAACAAAGGACCCAGGAGCATTACCGCAAATCTGTCCTAACACTGGCAATGCCACAGGAAGAGAAGACAGAAGGCCCACAAGCACAGGTTTAGATGTTTGCAATTATAAACCAAGTAATGGGGGCCAGTGCTGTGGCACAGCAGGTAAAGCCACTGCCTGCAGTGTCGGCATCCCATATGGGCACTGGTTCAAGTCCCAGCTGCTTCACTTCCGATCCAACTCTCTGCTATAGCCTTGGAAAGTAGTGGAAGATGGTCCAAGCCCCTGCACTCATGTGGGAGACCTGGAAGAAGCTCCTGGCTCTTGGCTTCAGATTGGCCTAACTCTGGTCATTGCAGCCATTTGGGGAGTGAACCAGCAGATGGAAGACCTCTCTCTTTTTGCCTCTCTGTAACTTGCCTTTGAAATAAATAAGTAAATCTTAAAAAAAAAAAAAAAGAAATTAAAAAAAAAAAACAAGCAAAGAAATGTTCATTAAAAGAAGACAAAGATTATCCTTTCTTGATACCTTGACACGGGAGCCTACATGGCCTTGAAGCTAGATTTAGGGTGGGAATTATCTCTCTCTCTCTCACTCTCTCTCTTTTTTTTTTTTTTTTAAAGATTTAATTATTTATTTGAAAGCAGAGCTACAGAGAGGCAGAGGCAGAGAGAGAGAGAGAGAGAGAGAGAGAGAGGTCTTCCATCCGCTGGTTCACTCCCTAGATGGCCACAACGGCCGGAGCTGTGCCGATCCAAAGCCAGGAGCTTCTTTAGGATCTCCGGTGTAGGTGCAGGGGACAAGGACTTGAGCCATCCTCTACTGCTTTCCAAGGCCATAGCAGAGAGCTGGATCAGAAGTGGAGCAGCTGGGACTCTAATTGGCGCCCATATAGGATGCCAGCACTGCAGACGGCAGCTTTACCCCTACGCCACAGTGCTGGCCCCGGGAATTCTCAAACTGTTCAGAGATGCACACCAGAAGGTGGTGGCATGGGTGGAGCCGGCCCCAGCCCTGGAGCCAGCTCCCTTCCCCACCCCGGCCGTGCACAGGGGGAGGGTCCCCAGCTCTTTCCTGGGATCCCTGTAGCTCACATGGCTCAGTCCAGCCACACCGCCTGCACACAGCCACTCGCTAGGCCTGGCCAGGTATGCACGGGCAGTGCAGTCCCCCGGAGAAGGACTGAGGCGAGGGAGAGGCCTACGCAGGCTCTGGAAGTGGCACTGGGCACATCTTACATTCTTCTTTGTTGATAAGATGAGCCCACACTGGGATATTCACTGACCGTGTTAAATGAGAAAGCAATCTCTCTAGGTCACATGGCAATGACTTGCTGGGCTGGGATGAAACACTGGCAGTCAAGGCCACTGCCACCTCTGCTCCGTTACCTTGGCCTGGCTGACTCCTGCCTTGCATTTGGAAGACATAGACAGTGCTGTACAGTGTGGCGGAGGGCTGCTCTGAGCCCCAAATACCGACTGGCAACAAAGTCCCACCGACCTGTCACATCTGCACCGCCCCTCTGCAGGCTGTGAAACGCACGTGACTCGGCGCCCAGTTGGGGAAGTAAACCGAGAGCGGCAGCACGGCCCTGCGTTCAGCTGCAGGGAGCCTGTGTTGACGCATGTGCTCGCTGCCCCAAGGCAGCGGGCACTGAGGCCAGAGAACCTCAAACACCCGTCTCGGATTCATGACACAGGTTCAATGAGCAAACAGCTGCCGCCAAGGCCCCTCGGGCCCGGGCTGAGGGGAGGTAGCCGTGCGCCTGGAGAGGAGCTTCCTGTCCTCCCGGGCCTTGCCAGTGGAGTATGACGAGTGCCCGACGCCCGAGACCACAGGGGCCGCGACGGCTGTGGTGGAGAGCGCTGCCTGCCAGCTCCTGGGCACTGAGGGAGCAGGAATCAGTGCGGGGGGCAGGGTGGCCAGTGCGCCCCACAGAGGGTCAGAGCCCCCAGCCCTACAGGAACCCCAGGAGGAGAGGGACAGGGAGCAGGGGTGGCCAGAGATGAGGCACAGCCACCAGGAGGGGCTGGACGGGCCGGGGCTGGAACCAGAGGGCCTTGTGGCCAAGGGAAGACGCCCCGGGGCCCCACCAAGGGCGACAGAAACCAACGCAGTGACTTCAATTGGAGGTGCGGCATGGGTTTACCTATTTAGAAGTTCACGAAATCAACCTAAATGTCCGTCAACCGAAGACTGGGCATTTAGGTGAGATATGTACACTACTGCTATGAATACTTACACAGCAATAAAAAAGGATAAAATCTGGTCATTTGCAACAAAATGGAGCAAGCTGGAAAACTTCATACTTAGTAAAATAACCCAGTCCCAAAAAGACAAATATAATATGTTCTCCCTGATTTGGGAGAATTAATAGCGCTCCTAAAATGGAAGCTACAGAAGTGAAATTGACACTTATAGAATCAATGACTTGAATAGTCCTTGACCTGACTATTGAGGGACAGTTTATTATTGTTACTTTTTATTTTGTATTTCCTTTTTTTCTCTTTTATTTTTTTCCTTCTTCATACTATATGTTGAACTCTTTATGTAACAGAGTTAATCATATGTATGTTAAGTCAATTGGAAAAAGATCCCAGTAAAAAATAAGAGGGGGAATGAGAGGGAGGAGGTAGTCTATAACTGCAAAGCAGTATAGTTCTGCATATAGCCATACAGACTTACTTCTAAGGGTACAGCCTAAAAACCTGTCATGGGACTCCAAACCCATTAAAATCAGTGGTATAAATGCCACCTTAACTGTTAAAATGATCATATTAAATGTTAAAGTCAACATATAGATAGGTTTAAGTATAAAAGTGATCATATAAATAACACCAAGTGCCTGGTAATAATAGAATTAAAAAGGAAGGAAAGTCCAATATGGGAAGCAGTCCACACAGCAGACTCCTAGAATGACATTCGCTATAAATAGCACTCTGACCTCAGAATCAGCCCTTAGGCTTCCTGGTCTGGCTGAGAGGCCTGTGAAAACATTTCAGGCATGGAAAGTCAAGACTCTGTGGCAAAAAATATCCTACACGGAGGATCTCTGCGAGACCTCAGTGGAAAGAAAGGGCCATCAAAGAAGGATGTACTCTTCTCTGAAGGGAGGAGAGAACTTCCACTTTGCTTATGGCTGTGTCCAAACACTGATGGAGTCTATGGTCACAAAAGGCTTCCATAGCCTTGGCAGTCCATGGCAAGAGCCTTGGGTGATTACTGACACCATAAATAAAAGTGTTCATTGTTAAAAGAACTATAGAAGTCACTGTGCACTTACTCCCCATATAGGATGTCTGTCCTTAATGAGTTGTACTATGAGAATCGATTGCAAATCTTGCTCTCAAACTGTGCTCTATATGTTGTGTGTGTGCATGGGTGCAGACTGTTAAAATCTGTGCTTAACATAGAGTTGGTCCTCTGTATATAAAATCAAACTAAAAATGAACCATAAAGAAGAAGGAGATGGGAGAGAGAGGTGGGAGGGTGGGTATGAGGAAAAGAATCACTATTTCCTAAAGTTGTATCTATGAAAAAACACATTCATTAAATAAAAAAAACAGTTCACATGGACTTTGCAGAGGCAAGGGCGGTATCGCAGGGGTCCTGGCGAGAGACGCGGAGGGCAGTGGTGGAGAGAAGAGGACGATGAGAGCCGTGGGGAGGCAGCGTGGCCGGGACAGGTGATTCAGCAGGGGGAGAGAGACGAGTCCCGCTGGTTCCCTGTCTTTCCCTTGGTAGCACCTCCAGTGGTGGAGCACGCAGTTGGCTGTGCCAGTCTCAGCTCCGTCAGCTCTGCCTCCCCTCAGGTTCTATGCACCCCCAGGACAGGGACCCACTTCAGTACCGTGTCCTCTGGGCATGCGCCCCAGCAAAGGGAGGCCATGCACTGTCCCCTGAGCCTTTGTTGGCTAAGTTCTGTTTTGGTGATGAGCCGCTGAGCTTATGGTGTGCCCTTAACCAAGCAGGGACCTGGAGGAAGAAGGAGAAGAGTGAGGGGTGAGCGTGGTAGGGACCACGCAGACCGCAAGGAGCTGGGAGACACCTAAGCTCTGAAGTCCTGCAGCCACTGGGGAGGGGACCCTGACCTCAGGTGGCGGCAGTGGTCAGGAGCATGGACAGCACATCTGAGTGGCCGGGTTCGAGTAGAGCAGGAGAGGAGAGGCGGGGGCAGCGCTCTGGGAAAACAACTGTGAGGACTCCTTGGGGGACGGAGTCCTGAGCAGCACGGTGGAGTCCGTGTGTCCTCGCATCTGAGAACGTGCACAGCATAGGTGAGCCCACCGGTCTCGGCACAGGGGTGGGCTCCAGCAGGCTGGGGATGGGGGTGAAGTCAAAGTGCAAAGGGAAGAAGTGGAAGCCCCTCGTTCTTCATGCCAGATTCGCCAACCATCAACCTTAAAGGCCTTAAAGGAAGAAGTTGGATTTCTAATACGGAAGAGGGTAGTACGAGACACTACTGAAGGCCTGGTGAGGAGACAAGGCCAGGTTGAGGGCAAGGGGAGGTTTGCAGGGAAGCCCCTGGCTTGGCCTGGCCCAGTCCTGCTGTTGCAGGCCTTTGGGGAGTGAAGCAGCAGATGGGAGATCTGTGTGTGCATGCGTACGTGTGTGCGTGTTAGTGTGTGTGCATGTGCACTAGCTCTCTGCCTTTCAAATAAACTGATCTTTCAAAAGAAGCAGGAGGGGCACAGGAGAGAGAGCCCCATCTTGTCATCATTGTTCCGACACTGGCCCTAATGCCTTCCTTCAGAGTGGGGAAAGGGGTCACCAGCAGGACTGAGCAAACCAATGAAAGTTCACCTCGCAGAAGGAGCTGCCGCAGGTCCCCACCCAGCAGCCACTCCCTGAGCGGCTCGCGCTCTCTCTGCCAAGAGGCTGCCCAGCAGGGCGAGCGAGGTGGATTCAGACCAGCAGGGCTGCTTGTCTTTCCAGGGAAGTGGGGTGCTGAGGTCACAGTGTTTCCCAGTCCAGGGAGGTGACTCGCTGCACAAATTCACCCCTTGTCTGGCTGCAGGGGTGTGGGAAGATCCATGAAACCGTTTCTGTGGAACGCATTAAACCTGCAAGGCAGGAATGAAAGTTCCAGGCGATGCTTCCTTTCCTTGGGGTTAATAAATTAAACATTAACCTCAAGGGCCAGTTACCACTGCGGGCTTATATGCTCAGCTTGTTGCTAACTCGACACTCCTTAGAAAAGGGAATGATAAATTCAGGATCCTGTCCCTGTTCCAAAGTCTCTGAAACCGTACCATCAGGACACATGCATGTGGAAAGGCCTCTCCAAGCCTTTAGAACAGAAAAACAGAGGCTCAGTACAAGCTGAGCACCCAGGTCTCACTGACCTCCAAGCGACCTTGGACCCCAGTGCTCTGCAGGAGAGCTGGGCCCTCCCCCTCCTGTGTGCTCAGCTCCTCTGCTTCCTGGGCACAGCATCCTCCTGGTCTAGGAGAGAGGCCGGGCTCCCCTTCCCTGCACTCTCTCTGTAGACCACTCTCACCCCCACAGGCCTCTCTCCTGCCTGTACCTGTGGCTGAGCCAGCGGGAGAGCCGATTCCAACTGAAACCTGCACTCCAGTGTGCAGGCAGCCACATCACCCAGAGAAGACTCCTACTGTCAGAGGGTTTGCTCAGGGACCAGGCAAAGTCAAGCACCGACAGAAGCAGAGGAAACTGCACGCCTGCCCCGTGCTGTGCCCCTCACAGAGCCCTGCTTCCAGTGCATGTCGCAGGCCAGCAGACTGGAGGGACTGGGAGGCGGGCTCAGCCCCACCTACGGTGGACCCTCCTAAGCTTGGGCTTGTCTCCTGGAAACTTCCACCACCTTTCCCTCCCCAGTGAATGTTTCCCAGACACAATAAACTCCCTGCCGGTTACATTTCCTTGATTACAGCCCGAAAGAGGGCGCTCAGGTCAGGTCCTAGAATTCTTTCCCTCAACATTGACCTCTGCAGTTCCTGTGTGTTCAACATGGTGCCACGCACAGCAAACACAGGTGTGAATGACACACGGCCTCCAATTCAAAGCACCCTGGTCAGTGGCAATTCAGGAAAAGAAGTGAGAAGAAGTCGGGAGACCCGAAGCCCTGGCCTGCCTTTGAAGACGAGCGCCAGCTCCTGCCTGTGGATGAGTTTCCGTGACTCTTGTGCCCTGTGTGGGCACAGCACTGAGGCCCGTCTACCCCATTAAACTTTAAACTGTTCCTTATGTGGAGGCTTTGGCAGCAGGTCCATTCTTAGGCTTGTCTCTCAAGTGTTTCTAGACACCGAAGGACTTATCCGACACCCAAGTGCTCGCCAGTTCTGAGCCAAAGGGCGTGTGTGACAGTAAGGACAGGGCACAGCGGCCAGCGTGGCTGTTCCCAGGTTGGATGGCTTCGTCTGCCAGGCTTAAAAGACATGTGCTCGACTGTAACGCAGAAGGCATAGTTAAAGCATCTTTGCAAAGCCGGATTTTGACATGTTCTAGTTTGTGGATTCATTGAGCTCTCTGAAAAGGTTTTACAGTTTAGCCTCCAGGCTCCTGACGTCAAAACACTTGGTGTATGGAACTGACAAGCACAGCCAAAATGGGAGCCAAGTTCCCAGGGCTTGACCACAGCAGTTATTTAATATTAGCCTTTTTCGTCCTCGTTTCTGGCTACGCATTCAGTGTTTGTGGCAATGATTCTGCCGGGGAAGGTGCATGCTCTCCGTCTCCATGAGCTGCAGGGATGATGGGGGCTTGTGGTCGCCCCTTAACTCCAAATCAAGAGGCCTGTGTGCAATCAACACTGCACCTTGCTTTCAGTTCTTCATCAGCACACACTTACTGGGGCCTTCTCAGGGCAGGTGCTGGGTTTCAGTGCTGGGAACCTGCCAGTGAACACCACAGACAAGAGCCTGCCCTGTGCCACTGACATTTTGTGAAATTTATGTGAAGTTAATTGAGAAACCCAAATACCCAATTTTGAAAGTGAAGTTCACCTCCATGGGGCAAGAGACACGAATGACAAACATCCAAACCACTGGGAAGCTGAAGCAGCCACACACAGCATGAGGGCCACTGGCATTGCCATGGGGAGACCCTGGCTGTCTCCTAGCCGGGCTGATCCTCCTTGCTGTCCCTGGTTCTTACTCGTCTCCTCTGTTCAAGAAGACACAGAGTTTCATCATCTCCCCAGTCCCTTACGGGCTGAGTGTTTGAACAGCCCATATGTAGTAGACATTCCTTTACTTAGTTAAGACAAATGTGCCTACCATGCAAGACTGTCCACGGGAACTTGTTTTTAAGTATAGAAGCACCTGGGATTTGTGCTCCACTCCCCAGCCTCTGCTGCCACAACCGGCCCAGAATCACAGACTGCGCTCCCAGTGGTGATCCCAAGCCATGACTGGCACTGAATCAGGACTTAATTATGTTCATCAGCCCACTTATTAAAGCAGAGAAACAGACAAGGAATTGAGGAAGATTTCCAACCCATAGTTAATCAGAAACCCAAGTAACCAATATACCTTATTCCAAGCTTTTACTGGCTTTAGTCCTATTTATTCTTCTTTACAACCACGACCAAATTGCTGATCAGACTCCAGTCACTCGAGGTTTATAGGAGCAAAGTCAAGGGATTCCTCCTCCCTGCAACAATATGGAAGGCTTCCCGCCTGAGCAGTCACTTCAGAGACAGGAAAACCATCATGTGAATAAGAAATAGACAGCAGAGAACTGATAGTTTTGCTTTGAAACCTTCCAGCTGTATTCTGCTGAGTGTAGCTGCAATTAAAAAGCAAGTGAAAAGGGGCTAGTACAGAGGCACAGGAGGTAAAGCAACACTTGCAAGCCACGTCAGCCACTGGTTCAAGTCCAGGCTGCTCTGCTTCTGATCCAGCTCCCTGCTAATGTGCCTGTGAGCAGCAGATGAAGCCCAAGCACTTGGGTCCCTGCCATCAACATGGGAGACCCAAATGGCCTTCCAGACTCCTAGCTAACGCCTGGCCCAGGTCCGTCTACCATGACCCTTTGGGAGTAAACCAGTGGATGTCTCTTGTGTGTGTCACTCGGCCTTTAAATATGTTTTTTTTTTTTAAAGATTTATTTATTGAAAGTCAGAGTTACAAAGAGAGAGAAAGAGAAGCAGAGAGAGAGAGAGAGATCTTCCATCCACTGGTTCATTCCCCAGTTGGCCACAATGGCTGGAGAGCTGTGCGAATCTGAAGCCAGGAGCCAAGAGCTTGCTCTGGGTCTCCCATGTGGATGCAAGGGCTCAAGGACTTCGGCCATCTTCTACTGCTTTCCCAGGACATAGCAGTGAGCTGATCGGAAGTGGAACAGCTGGGACTTGAACTGGCCCTCCCATGGTAATCCGGCACTGCAAACCCGCTAGGCCACAGCGCTGGCCCCTTAAATATTTTTTTAAAAAATACTATAAAATTTGTATTTTATAAAAGCAACTTAGAAACAAGAAATAAAATACCTGTCTTCCAAGTATCCTTCTTAATTTCAAGGTTTGAGTGGTCACTTACACAGCTCTAATTCTACAGAATCCTAACGCATGATTTCAACATGGCTTCGTATTCAATATTCAGTTCTAATATTCAGGGAGAACTTGACACTGGGCCTGCACTCATCCATCCAGCTGAACTCTTTCCAAAACTGCAGCCCTCTCTCCCCGCACACCCCCCAGGCCATTCACAAGGAAGTCTCATTTCTCTGCCCCTGAATGTGTCCTCAGTAGTTCTTACTGTCCCAGGAGCATTTCCCCTTGGGAAACAAGGGGTCCCCCAGCACCCTCCCTGCGAGTGGCCGCCCGGTTAGACCTCCTCTGCCTGTCTCCTGTCAGCAATGGCTGCCTTCCTCGGCCAGGTTACGAAGCGCCCCGTTTAATTCCTTTCTCTCGCCTGCTTAGCCCGCCTTCCTCGCTGCTCCAGCTCTCAGCCTAGACCCTTGTACGGAGCACGCGGTGTCGGTGCAACGGTGTGGGAGGGGAGGGTTCCCGGGACACAGGGGGTCTGGGCCCAGGGCCTCCAGACTCAGTGCGGTGGGGACAGCAGACAGGTGGGGGGGCACGGGGCACGTGATCCTGGCAGCCCTGGGGCGCGCGCCACGAACAGGCGAAGCAGAGCAACAAAGCCCAGGCGGCCCTCGGCCAGGAGACGGGCAAATCTGCAGCACACAGCCTGCTCCGCGCCCGCCCGCCGCGGGGCACGTGCAGCTCGAAGTCAGCAAGAGGCCGAGAGAGAGGCCGACTGGCGGGGTCCGCACACTTCCTAACCTCGGAACGGATCTGCCACCCACAGCGCTGTGAGCGCAACGGGACAGCGCTCAGCCATGCGCAGAAGGAACCCCGGGGCCACGCGGATGGACCTGGGGGCAGACACGGAGGGAACGCCGCCCCGCCCCCTCATCCGCGGGAGCCGCGCTGTTCTCACGCAGGGAGGGCGCGCGGCCCCGGGGTGGGCAGCCAGGAGGGCTCCGCCGAAGGGCGCCACGCAGCAGGGCAACTACAGCACACGACAACTTTGGACAGTTTCTGAAGGAACGAGAAGATTCTAGAGGTTCCCAGTGCATAGTAAAAGGTGAACGGTCAACAGACGGGAAGGCGTTCCCCGGATGTGACCACCACATTGCCCAGATGTGACCACCGCATTGCCCGGATGTGACCACCGCATTACTCGGATGCAACCACCGCATTGCCCGGATGCGACCACCGCATTACCCGGATGCGACCACCGCATTGCCCGGATGTGACCACCACACGCAGTACACGGGTACTGAATTCCTTCTGAGTAAAGGAAGGTTTTAGAGAAAGAGGCCTGTCCGATACAAACATCAGCACAGTCTGTGAGTGGAAGGGACGGGGGACTGACGGACACGGAGACCTCGCTGCGCGGCCTCCTCAAAGGCGCGGCCAATACGGCCGCCCGCCCGCGCCTCCACCGCCACTGCCCGCGCCGCCTCAGACACAGAGCCGGGCCTGCTCCTCAACTCCTCGCGCACGGCAGGAAATCCAGCTCGGTGGCAGGCACACTGACCGCGGGGGCCACCCCATGCGATGTCACGGGCGCTAGGGGACCGCCAGCTTCAGCCCAGCCAGTGCCGCAGAGGCCGGCTTTCCCCTCGGCACAGCGTGCTGCGCCCCCGCGCTTCACTCTTCCGCTGTTCACTCACCTCGTGTCACGTGGAGGTGTTGTTCCAGATCGGGCCAGGCTGCACCCCATGCCCGCTCCGGGGGATGCTCACGGAGTCACCCGTGTGGGGAGGCCAAGGGGGATCCGCACGAAAATGTAGACAAGTGCTGCCCCCTGCCGGCCAGCATGGTAACTGCAGCCCCAGTGACCTACTGGGACAGCGTCCTGCGCCGCCCTAGCGCTGTACTGCTCCTGTCCACGATGCGGCGCTGCTGCTCCAAGTGCCACTTTGCAGGCGTTTCAGCGTGGTGGGGACTTGCTGACAGCGAGAAAGACAAGGTAGGAGAGGGGTCAGGAAGTAGAAGGGAGAGGTTAAAGAAGGAAGTCGAGGGCTCTTCCTGCCAGGTGGGGCTTCCCTGGCACCCCAAGTCTGACCCACTGGTTTAGGAAAGGTACCCCTTCTCCAAGGGCTGGTGTCAGCCATTAGGTGTTGTCCCCAAACTTCCTGACCAGGAGAACCTCCTGGCTAGCTCTGCAATACACGCAGATTCCCAGACTTTATCCCAGGAAGCCGTGACCGGACATGCTGGGAAAGTCATCGGCCTTGAATCGGGGGCTGGTCCAGAGCAGTGGGGTCGCAGCCACTCCCTCAGGGTACAGACTGTTCCTTCTCCATCCCACTGCCTCACTTCACCAGCCTTAGGGGGGAAAAAAGGGAACAAAAGCAACCCTCCCTGGAGCATCACTGGTTTATTCAAGATATGGAGGGGAGCAATATTTTTTTAAAAAGATGTATTTACTTATTTGAAAGGCAGAATTACCAACAGAGAGAGGGGTGGAGATAGAGATATCTTCCATCCTCTGGTTCACTCTCTAAATGGCTGCCAACGGTTGTGGTTGGGCCAGCCTGAAATCAGGAGCCAGGGGCTTCATCCGGGTCTCCCATGGGAGCACAGGGCCCCAAGTACAGGGCCATCCTCAGCAGTCTTCCCAGGCACATTAGCTGGGAGCTGGATTGGGAGTGGAGCAGCCAGGACACCAACTGGCATCCGTATGTGATGCCAGTGTAGCGGGCAGCAGCTTAACCCACGGTGCCACAACACAGGCTCCTCAGGGGAAAAGTAATTTCAAGGGGAATCACCTCCCAGGCCTCATGGGCACAGCTTCCAGTTCTCAATTCAGCAGCCACAAAAGACAGACTTACAGAGGCCTTGTTGCGTGCCAGTGAGTGCAGGACAGAGGCACACAGTGTGGTGGGCAAGTGTGTCATGGACGGCCTTTAGCACCTGCCTCCTCCCCGGGCCTCTGTCCAGGGCTTCCTCCAGCCTGCTGTGGGCAAAATGTCTGGCCCAGCACGTTAGAATCCCTGCGTGCCGGCCCCACTCCCGCCCAGGGACTGGTGAGGGAACGTCCTTCGGAACTGAGTTTGACTCCTCACTCAACAACACACTTGCTGTGCAGCAATGAAAACGTCACCTGACCTTTCTGAACTCTTATTTGTAACAGGAGGTGACCATTGCTGCTGCTGAAGGCTGTTAGAGACTCAGGTGAGCCAAGACAAGGTCCTTAGTGCCCTGCCCTGCGCGTGGTGCCGAGGAAGTGTGAGTTGTGAACAGAGCAGTGTCCGCCCCAACAGTCCCCCTGTGCCTGGGTCTCCAGACCTCCCACTCCCACCTGGCTCATCTGAGCCCCAGGCGCCTGCTCTGCTCTTGTCCTAATGACTGTGTTGAGGGGTCTGCTTGGCCTCGCCTCTCAGAACCTGCAGAGAAGGCAAAGTGAAGAAAGTGCTTGTCCCTCCCTGGAATCCCTGCGGGTGGAGGCCACAGAGGTGTGTCTCAGTCCTCCATCCCCTGGACGTCAGGACGCGGTGCTAGAGCTCACTTAGCAGGAGTTTGCCAACATTGCCAAGGGGGTCACCAGGGGCGTGAGTGGAGGCGCAGGATCCCAGTGACTCCCTGTCCTGATGTAAATGTGGCGTGGAGCCCGGGAACTGCACTTGAATAGCTGACACCTGGGAGAAACTGGCCTGTGAAATACCCAGCCCCAGGGCATCACACCCTGCATGCCCCGGGGCCAGCGCCAATGCACTCAGGGGCAGATGCAGTGCAGGAGAGCCTCCGGGCTGAGCGAGTGTGGCGGCCAAGTGCCTGCACTGTTCTTCCTCGATTTTCTGAAAGCACACTTCAGGGCACCTAGAACAGTCTTCTCCATGGAGAACATTTGTCTTTTTTTTTTTTTTTTTTTGGACAGGCAGAGTTAGTGAGAGAGTGAGACAGAGAGCTTTTTCCATTGGTTCACTCCCCAAATGGCCGCTACGGCCGGTGCGTTGCAGCCGGTGCGCTGCGTCGATCCGAAGCCAGGAGCCAGGTGCTTCCTCCTGGTCTCCCATGCCGGTGCAGGGCCCAGCACTTGGGCCATACTCCACTGCACTACCGGGCCACAGCAAAGAGCTGGAATGGAAGAGGAGCAACTGGGACAGAATCTGGCACCCAACCAGGACTAGAACCCGGAGTGCTGGCGCCGCTGGCGCCACAGGCGGAAGATTAGCCGCGGCGCCAGCCAGAACATTTGTCTTTGACCCACAGAGCTGAAGTGATGGCTCAATATGATTCGGCCATTGTCTCTCTAGAGCCGCCTCCAACAGGTATTCTCAGAACCTAATGCAATCTTTTGGTGCCTCTCACTCTGCTCTACTTTCAGTTTCTGAAAATATGTAGCACACACCTACCTTGTGACTCAACCGTTCCATCATTTCTAGCTATTTACCCAAAATAAATGAAAGCCTATGTTTATACAGGACTTGTTCCTAACGGCTAAAAGCAAACAAACCTGGAAACAATCCAGTGACCATCAACAGGTGGATAGGACAGAACATGGTGCAGTCATACAATGGAATAGTACAATGAAGTATGAACCACTGACCCAGGCAACAACCTGCAAGAATCTCAATACATTGTACTAAGGAAGCCAGACAACAAGAGAACACACTGCATGATTCCATTTATCTAACATTGTAGAAAATGCAGACCTAGCCGGAGTGCCACATCAGTGGTTGCCTGGGGATGGGATGCGGGATGGGAAGGAGGATTTGCGAAGAGCAATGAGGAAGCCGAGGCTTGATGGATGTCTTTGACCTCTTCATTGTGGTGATGGAGTCACAGGTGCACACCTGTGTGAAAACTTACAAATTGGACACTTTACCAACTGTGTCTACCTTAAAGCTATTACATTTTTTGAAAAAATAATAAAATGTCATAATTCCAACTGCGTAGTTATAGGTGACATGTGTGAGAACAACCATGCATGTCCACTCAGGAAAGGCAGAGAAAGGAAGACTTACTAGTGATCTTCCAGGATAGAGTGCCTGGTGGGCTATTTATTTCTAGCAAGCAGGTCCCTCCCCCAGTTCCTCACTGGCTGGGTAACTGTGGGCTTACAATCTTCCCAGCGTTTGCTTCAGCTGTTTTGGCCATTCCTAGCATCCTGTTTACCTCAGAACTTTCCAGGTGCATGCAACCTAAATGTTGTGCCAGCTAGGTCCGTGTAACGTTCCATGCATCTGCAGGTTGTTATGCTAGCTAGTTGTGGACTCAGCTAAACACCTTCCTTTGGAAATGAACCAAACGTTTACTTCACACAATACGCTGCTTCGTGGGAGTTCTTATCTTCTCAGAGTTTTAGATGGTTACCTACTAGAAACGAACTAACATGGCTCTCCTTAGAAAGCTAATGCCTATGGAACAATGGTCATTTACTTTGTAGAAGCTCAATAAACAGGTGATTTTGGAAGACAACATTGATGGGAGTAGAGCGTCTCACCCAGTTCCCAGCTCTGCATCTGGGGATTGCAGTGTTCTCAGAGTGAGGGCCTGGGGAGTGTCTGAGGAGAAGGAATAGCCGTGGCTGATGGGAAACCCAGCATTGAAACGCTCTCACTGGGAGCCGTCCAGGCTGGGGCTCAGGAGGATCTAGGTTGCTAAACGATAAAGACAGTGGCCAGGCAAGGAACCGCTGACATGCACAGGTGAGGTGTGACTGCTTCCCTCCTCCCTCGCTCACTAGCAGTGGTCCTAGCAGTAGCAGGTGGGGCAACTTTGGGTATTACTTGGTGCTCGTCTTTTTGAAAATGCGGAGCATACCTCTTCAGAAGCCCAGAGTGAAATAAAACCCCAGAGGGGTTCTGCAAGAGCTGGTTTTTGGACAAGCTCGCGGGGCCACCAGACCTCCTGTGTACTCAGCAGGATCTGAGCTGAGTAGTTGGCATCTGTCTGTCTCCTAGACTTGTCTGCGATTCACCAAACTCAGGCCTCCTCCTCCCCTTTCTCTGCAGCCTGGCCTTTAGCAGTTGCTGTTGCTGGCAACAAGAATTTGCCTTTTTATTCTTTCCTTCTAATGTGGTTAAACATTTTTAAAAAGCACATAAAACTTAGCATTTTAGCCATTTTTCAGTGTATAGCTCAATAGTGTTAAGGATATCCACATGGTTGTGAAACAGATCTGTCCTCTGCCCTCTTTCCCCAAACTATCTTGTTCCTGATACCCCCATTTTCTCCTAGTAGGCAGACCAGTCATTCAGATTCAGAATCTCAGCATCAACCCTCAACTACTTGTACCCCACTTACTAACTCCTGTCAGTTCCACCTGCAAATTCTGTTACTTTAATCAGCCTCCGAATGTCTTTCATCTCCTCCTTCCCTTCCTTTCCAGTCCCTGTATCTCTGTCCTTGTGTAATGCTATTACTTCTTTCATGGACAGTTTCAACAGTTTCATAAGCAATTTTCCTGTCTCTAAAATCTCTCCCCATTGACCCATTCTTTACCAAATTCATTGTCTTTATAATATTTTTGGTCATGTTATCTCTGTTCAGACAAAGTTTCAGTGTCTCCCCCTATGAAATAAAATGAAGTGTCCCCGCCCAGCATCCCAGCTGCTGTACAGTCTGCCCTGACTTATCTATCTAGCCTTGCAGCCAGTCTGCATGGTGTGACTTCAGGGAGTTGCCTAGAAGAAAGGGCCATTGTCGATGTACAAAGCAGGGAATGCGTCTCCAGCAAGGCACTGCCATAACACCAGTGTGACACTGATTGGATTAGTGCTTATTTCAAATGCCTTTCCTGTCCCCGAACAATGAGAGTGTGCACACCATTGTGAAATCACTGAGAGTCAAGTGTTCATGTTTCTTGCTTGTCTACATTCATTTTCTTTTGAAAATAATAGAAATACAATTCCTTTGTAAAGTCATCCAACCAAACTACTAGGAGAATCTGCTCCTCTTCCACCCCCTGCAATCCTTCCTCATGCACAAGCAGACAACATTTTCCTCAGAAATCCACCGTGACATGATTCTTCCCTGCTTAAGCCCTCCAACAGCTTCCAGTTGCTCTTAGAGTTACCCGCAGGCTGTCCCTGGGCGCTGCAGTGTGCCTCGCTGACCTTATCTCTAGCTCCCCTCCCTCGGTGGCATCTCCTGCTGCAAGCATGCAGCTCTTAGTGCTGGGCACCTGCCTGACCCGGCGAAGCCTCTGCACCTCACGTCTAGCGTCCGGCGTCCGGCGTCTAGTGATCCTTCCCTTCGGAATGCTCTTCCCTAGCTCCGCGCCAAAAGGCTCCTTGCTATCTTTCAGCTCTCATTGCCCTGTAAATGACTTCCATGGCCATATCTAAAGGCAGCCTCGGGTCACTCCCCATTGTCTGTTGTTCCATAGCATGTATTACTTGAAATTATTTTGCCATTTGTTCACCACCACCACCTCCCCTTCCTTCTTGACAGCTCGGCTGCATCGGCAGTGCATGGGGCAGGGCCTCACACACTGCAGGCACTGGGAAACTGCATGCTGAATGAAGGAGCCGCCTCCAGGCAGCCTCCTAGAGCTGGCTTGTTCTCTCCTTCAGTGTCTCCAGAGAAGACTCCACCACTTTCCTTACGATGAAGTCCGGCCGCCAGTAGCTTTGTCATCAGAAATTTCCTCCGAACAGCCCACCTGACTCCTTCCTCCTCGGTGGTCTGGTCCTTGAGGGGTTTGCTGAAGAGATTTTTATGACCCTATCACGTTTTCCATTTGGCGCTCTTAATACTAGTTCTCTTTCCCATGATTTCCCACGTTGTTCTCCGCTGGTCCTTGTTGAAGTTCCCTTTCTCAGGCTTCACTTGTGAAACCCGATATTCAGTACAAATATCACTGCTTGTAATCGTGCTCATGAAAAAAATTCCATTTCTAAGTACCTGCCTGAAAAAGGCAGGCCTCACACAACCCTACCTCTTTTTCTTTTCTTTTTCTTTTCTTTTCTTTTTTTTTTTTTTTTTTTTGAAAGATTTATTTGTCTGAAAGGCAGAGCAGGAGAGAGAGAATGAGAGCAAGAGAGCGAGCTTCCATCTTCTGGTTTCATTACCTAAATGGCCACAACAGCCAGGCGTGTGCCAGGCTGAGACCAGGAGCCAGGAACACTATCCTGATCTCCCATGTGAGTGGCAGGGACCCAGCTACTTGATCCATCTTCTGCTGCCTTCCTGAGTGCGTGCAGATGAAGCTGGATCAGAAGAGAAGTAGCAGAGACTCAAACTGGCACTCCCATAGAGCCTGCAAGTAGCTGGCTGCCTGTGCCACAACAATGCCCTCTCCCCACATCTGTCTTAATCTCTCTTTTTCTCTATATTTCATATATATATATATATATATTTGGACAGGCAGAGTGGATAGTGAGAGAGAGAGACAGAGAGAAAGGTCTTCCTTTTGCCGTTGGTTCACCCTCCAATGGCCGCCACGGCTGGCGCGCTGCGGCCGGCGTACCGCGCTGATCCGATGGCAGGAGCCAGGTGCTTCTCCTGGTCTCCCATGGGGTGCAGGGCCCAAGCACTTGGGCCATCCTCCACTGCCTTCCCGTGCCACAGCAGAGAGCTGGCCTGGAAGAGGGGCAACTGGGAAAGAATCCGGCGCCCTGACCAGGACTAGAACCTGGTATGCCGGCGCTGCTAGGTGGAGGATTAGCCTATTGAGCCATGGCGCTGGCCTATTTCATATGTTTTTATAATAAATTTTTGTGAAAATGCTTGAAATTTCTGAAGAATTATAATTTCAAATTGGAAGAAGTTTTGAAATAGCTGTGTTTGAGGGCCAGTGTTATTGCATAGAAGATAAAGCCACCACCTGTGATGCCAGCATCCCATTATGGGCTCTGGTTTAAGTCCTGGCTGCTCAATTTCCTATCTAACTCCCTGCTGATGGCCTGGAAAAGCAGCAGAAGATGGCCTAAATGCTTGGGCCCCTGCACCCATGTGGGAGACTTGGAAGAAGCTTCGGGCTCCTGGCTTCAGCTTGGCCTAGCCCTGGCCATTGCAGCCATCTTGGAGTGAACAGTGGATGGAAGATCTGTCTGTCTCTCCCTCTCTCTCAGCTCTGCCTTTCAAATAAATAAATAATAGATAAATAAATTTTAAAATAGCTGGGTTTGGGCTATAATCTCAAATGTTGAACTCTTGAACTATTTCAAAAATATTAATTCTAGAAAATAATAATTAAAAATTATTTTCTTGACATTTACTTACATTTTAAAAGGGGATTTATTTTGGAAACAAAAATACAATTAAATAGTCAATAATAACATACATATTTTGCAAACACAGACACTCAGATATCCTAACAACAGTCCAATGGATTTATCAGTTATGAGCAGATGAACTCTCCTTCTCCTTCTCTCTCTCTCTCTCTTTCTTTCTCATTACACAAATGGAGAGTTCCTAACTGCTGGTTTACTCTCCAAATGCCTGGTGTCCAGGAATTCAATCCGGGTCTCCCAAATGGATGGCAGAGACCCAAACACTTGAACCATCACCTGTGCCTCCCACAGTGCTTCTTATCAGGAAGCTGGAATCTAAAGCAGAGCGAGGACAGGAACCCAGGCACTCCAATATGGAATGCAGGTGCCTTAACTGCTAAACCCAATGCCCACCGCTCACCTAGGCCTTTTGACAACAACTGGTTCAAACCTCAGTCCACCATAGGCAGTTGCCCAAGAATTGAGATCTTGAGAAAGTCCAGCTTTCACAAATGCAGATACACAAGAGGATATCTCTTCATTTTGGGGGGAAGTTTCAACATTTTGTGTATAGGCACAGTGCTTACACTCAGGGTTGCAGTAATGTACTTTCACAAATGCATAAAAGGCGTGAGCCCTCTCTAAAGTCCACAATTTGTATCTGTATCATTTGGAAACAATGCAAAGGTGAAATACACAGCACAATGAACTGTGCACAGAAAAAAATACACAGTGAACAGAAAAAAAATTTTTAAGACAAAGATTTAACATATGAAAAGTAGATTATGGGGGTGCATTTTGGGCAGGTACACAGAGGGAATCTCTAAGAGCTGGTCAGCTTTCGTGCTCATTACCTTCATTCTCAAAGTGTTGCATCTTAGTGAACAGCTGCTCCTTTTCTCTCCTTGGAGAACATGTGCACATTCATCTCCTCATTGGCACTGCTCTCTTTGATACTTTCCTAGGATTCAGCATACACTGACACGAGCATTCTCTGTTAAACATTCCTCTTTTGTGCCATGCCTCTATGCTCTATGTTGTTCTGAGTATGAGTAAGTTTATTTTGTGGCACTGAAATATAGACCACAGTTTTGGCCGAAACAACACTGGTGTTTGATCTGCAACACTGTTGTGTTAGTGTCTTCTTACCCTATGGGGTGCATAAGGATTTCTAAAAGTCAGTAACCTTGGTAACTTCTTCAGGCAAATGCAGTATTAATTCATTAAAAGCTCTTAGTATTTCATTAGCTAGAAGGAATGTCAATACAGACAAATGATGCTTTCATTTGAAAGAGAAACAGAGAGGAAGAGGGTTATTTTCCATCTGCTGGTTCACTCCCCTAGTCAATTCAACTGTCAGGGCAGAACCAGGCCAAAGCCAGAAGCCAACCATGTCTCTCCTGTGGGTGACAGGGAACTAAGTACTTGAACCATCATCTGCTGCCTCTCAGGGTACACATTAACAGGAAGCTGGAATAAGAAGCAGAGTCAGGATTTGGATCTATGTGCTCTGATATGGGATGAGGGCATCCCGAGCAGCATCTTAATGGCTATGCCCAATGCTCACCCCTAAAGTACACTGTGTAAACCTGGGCATCTCACCTTGTCTCTATAAGCCTCAGGTGCTGCACCCATAAAGGAGGCCAATACGGCTTCTGCATACCTCATAGAGTTGTGGGAATGAAATGGCCTAATTCATGTACACCCCTTTATAGGGTTATGGAACTGTTCAGGAACTGTTCAGCACATTTTAGTCACTAGTAGGAATTCTGTGTTCTTTAAATTTATTCCTTTCTATGGTTTCAATTTTTATTCTTTAACTTCTCAAACATTTATTTTATTTTACTACTGAAGGACTTGGGGCCAAACTGAAGGAAGAAAAGTCTTTCTCAGACTTGAGTCAGGGTAGGCCCCAAGAACACTGAGGCACCTGATGATGTAATGGTAGCAGTCATCCTGTTTGTACAGTCCTCCAGGACAATGGAAACTTACAGTTGGGAAAAGGCAACTAAAATTGTTCAGTACAACAGGTCCTCATAAGTTCTTGTGTGAATGCAGATGTGTATGTAAAGATCAGTTACAGAGTATGGTCCATGAGGAACAGGATTAATGATGAACAATAAATCATTATTACCTCATGGTCTGTGTTCATCAGTTTTATCACAGTGTAAAAGTGACTGACAGTCCTATTGGGAAATAAGAGGAAGATAAACAAGTGAACCTCCTCACCTAGGGACTAAGAACATACAAAAAATTGGACATACCCTTTTTTTTTTTTAACTTGAAAGGCAGAGAGAGAGAGAGAGAGAGAGAGAGAGAGAGAGAGTTCCTATCTACTGGTTCTCACTCCTCAAATGACTACAGTGGTCTAAACTAAGCAAAGTCAAAGCCAAGATGTTGGAACTCAATCCAGGTCTTCCACATGAGTGACAGGAGTCCAATTAACTGAGCCAACTCTGCCACCTCCTGATGTCTGCAGTGTCAGGAGGCTGGATCCAGGAATTGAAGTTCTGCATCAAACCAGGTACTCTGATATGGGATGTAGGCATATTAACGGCTAGACCAAATGCCCACCCCTTGGACACAACTTTTTATTATTGAGTGATAACAATACTTACCTAAAGCTATATGCTTTATTCCACAAGAATTAAAGCTGACACTTGTAAATGCTTATGAAGTGCTGGGTGGGGGGGAGAGAGAATGAAGCCTGATCAGCAGGAAGAAAGTGTCACCAGAACTGCTAGAAGATTTGCAAAGACAAAAAGCTGTCAAGATGGTCACATGGGGAAGACTGAGATAGGGAAAGGATAAAGCACACTAAGGTTATCATCTTGTTCAGGAAAAGGATACAGACGTGGATTAACCTTCTGTGTCAACAGAAAATTATAAAGGAAATCTAAGGGTAACTGCTAAAGAATAGGATTAAGATGATAGAACTTTTAAATAGCTAGAGAAGAAACATGGAGCCAACTCACGAGACAAGTGATGAGAATGGTGATGAAGAAGCAGCAACAATAAGAATGCTTGAGAAACAGACAAAATAAGGCAGGTGGGTACATCCCAAAGTCAATAATAATCACATTTGAAATAATTCAACTCCCATATTAAAGTGTAGGTCCACAGATTGGTTGAAAAATAGAAACTCTGATTCACAGCCATACGCTGTTTACAAGATACAGACCTAAAAAAAATTGGAGGGGAGAAGAAGGAAAACAGACAAATCCTGGGAAAACATCCTGTTTCCCTACACTCTTAGATAACAGTGTGATACCAGGTGGATGGGTTCTTCCACATCACACAATTCTCCAACTCTGTGCACTCCATCTGGGTCTAATTCAATCTACAGTTTAATTCAGTAATGACGCTGTTTGCCAGTTAGCTTCAGATCCCACAAATTGAGGGCTCAGTCCCCTAGGACGGCCCCAACACCAGACGCAAAGTAGAGACTAAACTTCCAGTCCCGACCATGCAGAAACCAGGGGTTCCCCTTCCCCCTCCACGGGCTTGATAATTTGCTAGAATGACTCCCAGAACTCAGGGAGATGCATTATATATTTGCTGATTTACTTTGAGAGATACAATGCAGGAACAGGTAGATGAAAGAGATGCTTAGGGTAAAGTGTGTGTGGGAGTGGGAGGTTTTGGCGCTGCCACGCCCTCTCAGAGTACCATCTGCCCAGCTTCCATTTAGAAACTCAGAAGCTCAAAACATCATGTTGCTCAAGACTTTTTATAGAGTTCAGTCTCCAGGCCCTCCCTTTCCAGAAGTCAGTTCCCCGGGTGAAAAGTCCTAACCCTCTAATCACTTGGTCTTTCTGGTGACTGACTTCCAGAATTTATAAAGGAAAAGCAAAGGTAGAAATGCAAGAAGGAATTTTTTTTGTTAACTGTACAACTATCATGGAACCTTAGCATACTTTTCTGAGAAACGAATAAGGTACATACAGTCATGCATCAATTATCAACTGGGTATACAGTGAGAAATGTGCTGTCAGGCAATTTCATCATTGTATAAACATCACAGAGTGGACTCACACAGACCTAGGTGGGATAGTCTACTACCACACCAAGCTCTAAGGGCTAGCCTGCTCCTGGATTGCAAACCTATACAGCATGATACTGTACTCAATATTGTATATGATTGTAACAATGATGTTTGTGTATTTAAATTTAAATAGAGGAAAAGTACAGTCAAAATATGGTATAAAAGATCAATCTGGGAATGGTGTTGTAGCCAGGTGGGTTAAGCTGCCACTTGCGATGCCAGCATTCCATACAGGTGCTGGTTCAAGTCCCAGGTGCGCTGCTTCTGATCCAGCTCCTTGCTAAAGCAGCTGGAAAAGCAGTGGAAAATGGCCCAAGTGCATGGGCCCTGCACCCACATGGGAGACTTGGAGGAATTGCAGGTTCCTGGCTTCATTCTGGCCCAGCCCTGGCCATTGCAGTCATTTGGTGAGTGAACCAGCAGATGAAAGAGCTCTCTCTCTCTCTCCCTCTCTCTCTGTAATCCTGCCTTCCAAAAACTTTAATTAATTAATTTCTTAAAAAAAGATGAAGCTGTATAGGCCATGAATAGATCTTGCAGGACTGGAAATTGCTCTGTGTGAATCAATTAGTGAATGGTGAGTGATGTGCAGGTGTAAGACAGTACTGTCTACACTGCAAACTTTATAAACACTGTACACTTAGGCTGCATTCAAGTTATAAAACACTGTTCCTTCTTCCATAATATATTAAAGTTAGCTTGCTGTAACTTTTTTACTTTATAAACTTTTTAAAGATTTTCTTAACTTTTTGATTCATCTCAGTTTAAAACACAAACACCTGTACATCTGTACAAAAACATTCATTTCCTTTACATCCTTACTTTATAAGCTTTTTCTTGTTTTAACAATGTTTAATGTCTTTTTAATTTTTTTTTGTTAAAAACTAATACACACACAGGTTAGCTGGGGCCAACACAGTGTCAGGATCATGGATATCCCTGCCTTCTGCCTCCACATCTTGTCCCACAGGAAGGTTGCCAGGGGCAACAGCAGGCATGGAGCTGTCATCCCCTGTGATAACAGTGCCGCCTTCTGCAACAGGAATTCGCACCCCTGAAGTTAACTGCCTAACATCTGACATTTTCCTTTTATAAGTAGAAAAAGCATACACTGAAATAATGATGGAAAGTATAATACCTACATAGACAAGTGATATAGTCACTTATTATCATTATCAACATGTTCCTAACTGCACATGCTATACTTATGCAGGCATGGCAGCCCCACCATCCCCACAAACAAGTAATACGTTGCCCTGTGACCTTGCGGTGCCTATGACGTCATCACGCAACAGACGCATTGCAGCTCCGTTATAATCTGACGGGGCAGAGCAAGATGGTGTCTGAGAGAGATGCTCCAGTGACTTCCCAGAGACAAGTTTGAACGACTCTTCACGCTCCAGTTTGTCTCCAGGAGAGCTACAGGAGCCAGATGAGAGACCACGGGACCTGGCGTGAGTATGAAAGTAAGAAAAGTCACGCTAAGGAAGGCAAGAAGGAAAGTCGCGAGCGGCGCCCCTTCCCCAGCTCCAAGTGGTTGCAGCTGTGGAAACGTCTCACCTCCTGCTATAGTGGGAGAGGGAATTGAGTGCAGACCGTAGATTTAAAAAGCAGGGACAAGCCTGTCATGAGAAAAACCAGAGCCAAACGAGGCCCCACTCTCCCAAAAGTGTACCTGTAGGCTGAGTCTTTAGGCCTTCCTTAGCTAGGCATCCAAGGGACACATCCTACCACAAACGCTCCTGACAGACAGTGGAGCAAAGCCTGCAGCTGCTGGGAAGTAGACCAGGACAGGGAACTCAGGATTTTGCCTCAGAGCTAGTGTGGGGCCACAGAAACAGCACTTGTAAGAGTCCAAAGCTCCTCTTCTCTGGGCCCAGTGCTGGCACACAGAGCTCCAGACTAGCCCCAGCATCAGACAGAGACCTGCACCCCAGTGAAGGGGACTCATTTGGCCTGTATCACCTCCAGTTGCACATAGGCCTGGTGACGGAACGACACAGGTGTGACCTGGCATAGTGCTGGCCTGGGCAGCCAAAGGGCTGCCTTTATTACCCCTCCCCCAGCTTTGGGCAGAAAGTGAGAAACCACAGGATTGTGTCTTTGACTCAGTGCTGGGATGGCAAAACCCAACATTAGGCAGATCCTAGTGGTCCCCATTCCCCGAACCAGTGCATTATGGGATAGTGCCAGCTGGAGTGCCATAGGCCTAGTTAATTGGCTTATAACCCAGCCAGCATAGCCTGCGGCCAGTTGGAGTGGCCTCAGGCTGTGAGTCTGCCTCAGCAGCAAATAGTTCTGACTGCAGATGTCTCAGCAGAAACCTTATAGGCCAGGAGACCTTCACAGCACTGAAAGAAAGAAATGCTAACCAAAAATACTGTTTCCAGCAAAGCTATCCTTTAGATACGAAAGAGAGATTAACACATTCCCAGGTGAACAAAAGCTGAGAGAATTTATTGCTACCAGACCTGTCTTACCAGAATTGCTAAAGGAAGAGATGTGAATGAGTAAGAAAGTAAAAGGATCACTGGTAAGAGTGACTATAGGCAAATTCAGAATGCTCTAATATCATAAACAAGGTTTGTAAACCATATCTTTAGTATTAAAGCTAAAAAAAACTACAAGTGAGAATAGCTATATAATTATTAATACAATTAGAGACAGGCAATATACAAAGATGTAAAATGGGGCATCACAAATTCAAAATGTGGGAAGGAATGGAGTGCAAATGTATAGGTCTTTATTAATATTATCTGTTAACTCTTGCTTTTTGAGTTTCTTTTCCTCTTTATAATCAATGTCCAGTTGCTATCATTTCAAAATAGCTGTTGTAATCAAAAAATGTTTTCTGTAAACCTCATGGTAACCACAAAGTAAAATCTATAATAGAGGAGGAAGTACTTCAAATTCTCTAGGAGACCAAGCATTACTTTGATACCAAAATCAGACAAGGACATAACATAAGAAGAAAACTATAGGCCAGTGTCCTTGGTGAATACAGATGCAGAGATCCTTGACAAAATAATAGCAAATTGAACCCAACAACACGTTAAAAAGATTATTCATCATGATCAAGTGATTCATCCCCTGGATGCAAGGATGGTTCAACATACACAAATCAATAAATATGACACCCCACATCAACAGAATGAAGGACAGAAATCCTCTGATCATTTCAGTACTTGCAGAAAGGGCATTTGATAAAATCCAACATTCCTTCAAGAAAATAACATGGAAAAAATTACGTGAAGAAGGAACACACTCTAACATAACTGAGGCCATATGTAACAAGCAAGTGGGTAACATCTGTCTTTCACTTGTACAAAATCAATTCAAAATGGATTAAAGACCTAAATGCAAGACCTGAAACTGTGAAACTACTAGAAGAAAACATAAGGGAAATGCTTCAGAACATTGCAATGGTCAAGGATTTTTTGGATAAGAACCCAAAAGCAAAGGAAACAAAAGCAAAAATAGACAAAGGGGATTTCATCAAACTAAAGAGCTTCTGCACAGCAAAGGGATCCATTGACAGAGTGAAGAGAGAGCCTGCAGAAAGGGAGGAAACATCTGCAAGCTGAACATCTGACAAGGAGTTGATAACCAGAATATAAGAGGAATTCAAACAACACAACAACAAAACCCCACCATCACAAAAATACTCCCAATTTAATGCAGTAAAGACATTTTTAAAAAAGATTATTAGAGAAGCAAAGTTGTAGAGAGAGGGAAAGAGAGAGGCCTTCCATTCGCTGGTTCACTCCTCAGCTGGTTGCAAGGGCCAGAGCTGGACGCAAGCCAGGAGAATGGAATGGCAGGAGCCCTAGCACTTGGGCCATCTTCCACTGCTTTCCCGGGCCATTAGCAAAGAGCTGGATCAGAACTGGAGCAACCAGGACTTGAACCAGCATCTGTATGGTATGCCGGCATTGTGGGCAGAGGCTTAACCTACTACGCCACAGCACTGGCCCCTGACATTTTTCAAAGGAAGATATACAGAAGGCCAACAGATACATGAAAAAATAATACTCAACATCACTAATCAAGGAAATACAATTCAAAACCACAGACAAGTATCATTTCAATTGTATTGGCTATTATCAAAAAGACAAAAGATACCATGTGCTGATGAGGCTATAGAGAAATGGCAACTCTTGTAACTGTCGCTGAGAATGTAAATTAACTGTTGTGGAAAATACTATGAGTTCTCAAGAAACTAAGAATAGGACTCCCATATTATCCAGCAATCCCACTCCTGTATATACATCCAAGGGAAATGAAATCACTCTGTTGAAGAGACACCTACACTCCCATGTTTATTACAGCACTATTCACAATAGCAAAAAACGGAAAGAACCTAAATGTTATATATACATAAACACAACGGAATACTGTTCAGCTGCAAAAAATAATGAAGTCTTGTTACTTGGAAGTACCTGAATGGAAATGAAGGTTATTAGATTAAGTGAAAAAAAAAAAAAAAGCCACGCACAGAAAAGACTATCCCACAGCCTCACCAAGATGTGGATTATAGGAAGGAAAGTTGATCTCACGGAAGTTGAGCAAGTATAATGGTGATAAATAGAGGCTCAGGAGAGTGAGGGGAAGGGAGGGATGGGGAAAATTTGCTTAATTGGTACTGAGTTATGGTTAAAGAAGTTCTAGTGTTCTGCTTAGTAGGATGATTAGAAGTGAGGATAATTTGGGGCAGGTGTTTGGCATAGGGATTAAGAAGTCACTTGGGATGTCCACATCCCATATCTGAGTGCCTGGGATCCAATCCTGGGGTCTGATTCCAGCTTCCTCTTATGGGCACCCAAGGCAACACATAATGGCTCAAGTAGTTGGACCAGGGAGACCTAGATTGAGTTCTGGGCTCCTGGCTTCCCTGTACCCAAGCCCTGGCTATAGCAGGTATTTGGTGAGTAAACCAGCAGATCTTTCTCTATTCTCTGCTTTCCAAATAAACAAAAACTTAATGATTGTGTTTTTTTAAGATTTATTTGAAAGGTGGAGTTACAAAGGCAGAGGCTAGTTCACTCCTCAAATGGCTGCAATAGCTGGAGCTGAGCCTATCAGGAAGCCAGGAGCTTCTTCCAGGTTTCCCACGTCGATGCAGGGGCCCAAGTACTTGGGCCGTTTTCCACTGCTTGCCCAGACCATAGCAAGGAGCTGCATCAGAAGTGGAGTAGCAGGGACTTGAACCAGTGCCCATATGGGATGCAGGCACTGCAAGTGGTAGCTTTACCTGCTATGCCACAGAGCTGGCCCAAGTGTTTTTTTTTTTTTTTTTTAAAGGCTTTTGAATGTTTTTGACATAATGAAATATAAGTGTTTGAGGAGATAAGTGTGTTTACCCTGCCTGGCAATTAACATGTCTGTGTGTGATCACTGATGTCATAAATAAGAGTGTCAGTTGTTAAATCAACAACAGGAGTCACTGTGCACTTGCTCCCCATGCTGGACCTCTGTTCTTAATGAGTTGTACTATGAGAATTAATGGTAAAACTAGTCTTCAAACTGTACTTTATACTTTGTGTGTCTGCAAATAGTTGAAATCTCTCCTTAGTAAAGAGTTGGTCTTTGTATATAAAGTCAATGAAAAACGAATCTTAATGGAAAATGGAATGGGAGAGGGAGTGGGAGGTGGGATGGGAGTGTGGGTGGGAGGGCGGGAATGGGGGGAAGAAACACTATATCTCTAAAAGCTGTACATATGAAAATTTGTATTCATTAAATAAAAACCTTCCAAAAAAAAAAAACCGTGTGTGTGTGTGTGTGTGTGTGTATGAAAACATCACGTGGTATTTCATAAATATCTACAAGTTTTGCAAGTCAGTTCTTAAAACATTTAAAATAAGCAGCAGCAGCTCTGCCACGGGCCTGTCCTGGCTAACAAGGGCTACCCTACCTCAAGGGCAGCTGTAGGACAAGGCCCATTAAGGAGGTCATTTCAGGCAGGGGCGGCCAGTCAGAAAGGCTAAAGCTCTCTCCATTTCCTCCCACAGAGAAACCACAGCTGTCTGCTGGCAAGCAGCCCCTTCTCCATTCCGATGCGCCTGAAACTTCGCTTGTGGACTGCAGGCGGCCCCCACACTGAGCGGTAGGTAACGCTGGGCTGGGAGAGTAGCGCCTGAGGCAGACGTCCTGAAAGGAAAAATGCCACCAGGCCCTGGTGCTTCACAGGAGCGGGAGGCTGGAACGATCGCGCCTCCTGGTTGGAGCAGATGGAATCAGACAAGCTTGGCGGCTGCTGATTGGCTCCGCCGGGTCAGGCGCTGTTGGCTGGCTTGTGTGTCGGTAGCTTGCAGGACCTGGGTCTGTGACCGACAGTAACCCCGGTGGGAGGGGCGGGGCGCGCGCCTGTCCTCAGGCTCCTGCTGGCAGCCAGCCAGGCTCAGGCAGGCCCGCCCTCAGCAGAGGGGGCTGGGCGAGAGCCAGGCAGGCGGTGGCTTGGGGATGTTCAGTGGAGCTGAGTGCTGCGTGCCCACCCGCCTGGCTGCCGCTGGCCCATGGCTTCCACGCAGAGCCGCTGGCTTTGTGCACTGGGCCTTGCGTGTTTGGGAGAGTTTGGTGAGATCTGTGTGTGGACAGAGGTGTTGGAGGTGGCTGGGGCATGGTGTTATAGCCACGTGGGTGGCTGTCGTGGCTGTGCCCAAGTGACCACAGGGAGGGGGCCTGTGGCCTGGCCTTCTCAGGCTCCTCAGGCCCTAGGGTGGACAAGGCGAGAGTGGACGCTTTGGCCCTGAGAGAACCTTTCTGGCAGAGGTGCCATGTGGCCACCCTCTACCCCAGGGAGAAGGGCAGTCTGGGGACCAGCGTTCTTGGGGGTAGGGAGGAGAAAGGGACAGATGTGTCCACATGAAGGAGCAGAGGTGACCTGGTGCGTTGCTGGTGTGGTGCCAGTGGGGTCAGCCCCTGTGGAGACATTAAACACAGAATAACCCTGTGTCCCAGCCCTCCACGCCTAGGTAGATACCCGAGTGAATTGCAGGCAGGTGTCCATAGCAGCACTGTTCACAGTAGCAAAAAGGTGGTGAGAACTTAAATGGTCAGTGGATGAACTTGTAAACCACCAGTGGTACCAGCACACAGGGGGGTAGCAGTAGGCAGTGAAAGGCATGCAGTACTGATCCCTGCGCATTGAAAGCTTTATGCTTAAGGAAACTGGAAAAAAGTCACTTATTGTGTTATGGGTCTCAGTGAAATATGCAGGATAGGGAAAGACATAGTAGTAGCATATATTGATGTCCAGGGGAAGGGAAGGGGACAAGATGTGGAGCCACTGTTGAATGTCCATGGGGTTTTCTTTGGGTCTTTGGGGTAATGAAAACATTTTGGAGCTAGAGTTGGTGATTTCACAATATAGCAAATGCCATAGAATTGTTTGCTTTAAAATGGTTGCTTTTATATTGTATTAGTTACAGTTCAATTAAAAAATATAAATGTGTTTATATCAGGGTGTGTGTGTATAAAATCTGAAACAGACTAGTCTATCATGCTGCCCAGAATTATCTAAGAATAAAAATACAGCCATGAACAAAGAATAAAAATACCCCTATGGTCATTCATGTTCTTTTTCCTTGTTTGAACATTTCCTCTTTTGGTTTACAAACTTTTTAAAATCTGACCACACCCTGGCTGCTCACTGGTTCCTTTGGGAAATGGTTTAAAGGGAGAGGTCCCTATGGCCCCTCTGAGAAGGTCCTGTGAGTCAACAGAGCATATCCTGAGCCCCTGGGATCCCTCTGTGGCCTGGGTGTGGGGTGAGAGGCAGAACCTGGTGGGCGAGGAGCGACTGGAGTTTACAAAGAGGAAAGGCTTGTGCTTACAGCAACCCCAGTATAGAATGTCAGCTTTCTGGAGCCTGGGATTAGGGACTGTGGCGCTTGCCCCAGAGTCTGTTTACAATGGTCAGCGTTTTGCCTGTAGCATACAGAGTTAACTCTAGGCCACAGAATAGAGCTCCCACTCTGAGTGACACTTCACAAAGAGTCGCACAGACAGAATTTGAACAAGACATGAGATCTTTCTAGCTCTTCATTGAGTTATAACAGTTGAGGCACAGGGAATCATTTCTAAAATAGGATGATGCTATTAAGGTTCCTGCCTGCAAGACTGACAGGAGGGTGGGGTATGATTTGGGAATTAGGAAATGTCAAGGTAGGTGTGGTTTGACAAGACAGCTTAACAGTCAGGTGTGGCTGAGGATGAAGATGGGTCACCAGGTGGAGTGAGTTGGTTCTTCCTGGCAGAGGAGGCATCTGCAGTTCATGCATGAGTTAAGCTCTTTGCCCTTGCTACTCGAGGGGTCACACCACCAGGAGTTGTCCCTGAGCATTACCGAGTGTCACTGGGCATATGCTTGGACATATGAGAGATGAGGTGGCTTAACTAGTTTGTCACCTTCTCCACACCCAGGAGAGCCAGGTGCTAGGACCACAGTTCTGGAGCCAGATCACAGAATGGCTCACTCCTCACAGCTTTCTCACTGAGGGAATTCAGGTACCTCAGCAGTAAAAGGAGGCACTAATAGCTCCTGCTCTGATCCAGTGAGATACTGCGCACATGGCGCAGTGCCTGGATGCAGTAACTCTTGTTATTATTACCATGGCACCCACAGGTCTGGTGGGCACAGGACATGGGTTTCTTGCTCAAAAGGAAGTGTGATTTGTGTTTATGCAATGCTGTAACCACTTTAATGTAGAGCATACTATTTGGGTTTTTCTGTGATGTGGTAGAGCCAGATTATCATTTTAGACTCTTTAGTTTATAGCAGTTGCCTTTTCTCATGTGGCTTATCTTGGTCCCCTGGATTTCTGAGACTAGAGACTACAACAATGTATAATTAAGAAAATGAAGTGCTTCCTTTAATCAATACCTCCTTAATATATTCAGGTTTAAGTCTCAGCTGCAACTAATAGTAAAAACATTACCATTTTTAAATTGAGGTATATTCCCTGTGCCATAGAATCACTCTTTTAAGGTGTATGATTCAGTTACCTTTAGTATATTTACAGTGTGGTACAACCTCACTAGAATTAACTTCAGTGCCTTTTCCTCACTCCCGGCAAAGCCATGTGCCTTAGTGGTCACACTCCATTCCCCTCCCTCTAACCTTTGCCAGTTACCAATCTGCCCTTTTTTTCTAGGTTTGCTTATTCTAGACATTCCATATAAATTTAATCACACAATCAATATATGGTCTTTTCTGTCTGACTGCTTTGCCTTAGAGTAACATTTTCAAGGTTCATCCATATTATAGTGTATCAGGATTTTATCCTTTTTTATTCCTGAAGAATTCTATACACACACACACACCCACACACACACACCACATGGTGCTTATTCACCTGTTGATGGACCCTGAGCTTGTTGCTACTTTTTGGCTGTTACATAACGCGGCTATAAACATTCGTGTACAAGTTGTGCATACATATATTTTTAGTTCTAGAAGTAGAATTGCTAAAGTCACATGGTACCTCTATGTTTTTAACTTTTTGAGGAATTGCAAATGTCCTTTAAAACTGTAACATTTAGTGTCCTACCAAGAATATATGAGGATTCTAATTCTTCCATATCCTTACGAACACTTATTATTAGCTATTTACAAAAATAATAGCCATTGCAGTGGGTATAAAGTGGCATCTCATTTTGGTATTTCCTTGATAGTTAATACTGTTGTTAATAATGTTATCTCTTCATGTGTTTATTGGATATTTGTCTTCTTGGGAGAAATGTCTATTCAAATATTTCATCTATTTTTAAGTTGGTTGAATTGCAAACATTCCTTTTATGTTTTGGTGTTAGTCCTTTACAGATATGTTATTTGGAACATTTTCTCCCATTATGGATGGATTCCTTTTTCACTTTCTTGATGGTGTGTATATATATATATTATTTGAAGCATGGAAGTTCTCATTTGGGAAGGCAGGAGATAATGGTCCAAATACTTAGGTCCCTGCCACACATGTGGGAGATCTGAATGGTTTCTCTGATTCCGGTTCTGGCCTGACCCAGCCCTGGCTCTTGCAAGCATTTGGGAAGTTAACCACCAGATGGAAGATCTCTCTGTGTCACTCTGCCTTTCAAATAAATATATCAATCAATCAGTAAATGAAAATCTATCCTTTTTTAAAAGGTTTATTTTATTTATTCAAAAGACAGAGGGACAGAGAGAGGTAGAGCCAGAGAAAGGTCTTCCATCTGCTGGTTCACTCCCCAGATAGCTGTAATGGCCAGAGCTGAGCTGATCCTAGCCAGGAGCTAGGAGCTTCTTCTGGATCTCCTATGTGGGTACAGGGGCTATCTTTTACTGCTTTCCCAGGCCATAGCAAAGTGCTGGATCGAAAGTGGAGCAGCCTGGATTTGAACCGGCGCCCATATGGGATGCTGGCACTGCAGGCCAGGGCTTTAACCCACTGTACCATAGTACTGGCCCAGAAAATCTATCTGTCTTAAGAGACAAAAAAGACTGGCTTTCCTAGGCAGTGCTTCTCCTGTGCCCTTCTTCCCATAGGTTCTCTGACTTGGGTCCATGGGACCATGTGACACATGAAAACCTGGCTGTCCCAGGCTGAGGTGCCAGCAGGTGTTAAGTTTGATCTAATGGCAGCAGACTCTGGTTTCCTGCTGCTCAAGATTTTAACCTAAAGTTACCCCTCAAAACAGCAGGGCAGGGCAGGTTCCTAGGTATGAGTCAACCCTTAGGTTCCACTTCTTTTTTACTTTTAAAGGCACAGCACATAGGCAGGAAGATAGGCCATAGAGGCAGGTCCCAGGAGCCTGAATCACAGCCACAAAACTCACAGACATGGTGCAATTGTATTCATTTCCCTTTTATTGTGAACCAGCACAGTGCCAGATCAGTACAACTAGCCTCAGAGTTGCCAGGAATAGAAGTTATTGCAAAATTATACTTAGGTCACAGATAACTCCTGTCCCACATAAAGAAGGGGAAATCCACCAAGCAAAGAAAATGTGTCCTGCACTGTTCTCATGGCACTGAGGATGCGTTCTCATGTCTTCTTTAATTATCCATCACTTATCCATGGATACATTCAATCTCTTATAGCATTTGGATTTTGGATTACAGCTACTGTGGGAATACCTAGGACTTGTGAATTCCCCTGCTGAAGGATACCAGATGCTTTACTAAAAAATCAGTCATGCCTCAGAAATTGCCCTTTTAATGTGAGTCAGCATTATTATGCCCATTTTAACAAAAGGAAAAGTAAGGCACATTATACTTTTTGTTAAGTTGTTGCCATTGATTTCTCAACAATGTTGCAGTGGATTCCTTTCTGAGAGGAGCAGTGTGATGGGGGCAAGAGGCGCGGAGTCACAGACCCCGGGGAGTCAGGTGAAAGCAGGCTTGAGGCGAGCAGCCCGCAGACTCGTTTATTTCAGTTGGTACAACATCTTATATGGCCAAGACCAGCCAATCTGGTCAAGGGGCGGTCTATGCCCCAACCAATCACAGCCTGTTGCCAGGCAGTTTAAAAAGCCATCCAATCACAGCCTGCTTCCAGGCAGTTTCAGATCCATCCAATCACAGCCTGTTGCCAGGCAATTTCCAAAGCCATCCAATCACAGCCTGTTGCCAGGCAGGCTCCGTTGCCAGGTGGGTTTCAAAGCCATTCCTGAGTAACTGACACTCGCTTGCCAGTGGCTGTGATTGGATGGATTTGAAACCGCCTGGCAACAGGCTGTGATTGGATGGCTTTGGAAACTGCCTGGCAACAGGCTGTGATTGGTTGGGGCTGATCACCCAACACTCAATTGAAATTTCTTAGGCTGGAACAAAAATGTAGCCTTGAAGATGTTCACTGTGTTTGTTATCCAAACACGCTCTCATTTCTTTTTTTTTAATTTTTTGCCAGGCAGAGTTGGACAGTGAGAGAGAGAGACAGAGAGAGAGTTATAGACAGTGAGAGAGAGACAGAGAGAAAGGTCTTCCTTCCGTTGGTTCACCCCCCAAATGGCCACTACGGCCGGCGCTGCGCCAATCCAAAGCCAGGAGCCAGGTGCTTCCTCTTGGTCTCCCATGCGGGTGCAGGGACCCAAGCACTTGGGCCATCCTCCGCTGCCCTCCCGGGCCACAGCAGAGAGCTGGACTGAAAGAGGAGCAACCGGGACTAGATTCCAGGGTGCCGGCGCTGCAGGCGGAGGATTAGCCAAGTGAGCCATGGCGCCAGCTTTTTTTTTTTTTTTTTTTTTAAAGATTTATTTTATTTATTTGAAAGACAGAATTACAGAGAGAAGTAGAGACACAGAGAGAGGTCTTCCATCCATTGGTTAACTCCCCAGATGACTGCAAACAGCCAGAGCTGCACCGATCTGAAGCTAGGAACCAGGAGCTTCTTCCAGATCTCCCACATCGGTGTAGGGGCCCAAGGACCTGGGCCATCTTCTACTGCTTTCCCAGGCCATAGCAGAGAGCTGGATTGGAAGAGGAACAGCCGGGACTAGAACCGGCGCCCATATGGGATGCCGGCACTTCAGGCCAGAGCGTTAACCCGCTGTGCCAAGCACCAGCCCCTAAACATGCTTTCATTTCAGGAAAGGATGTCTGAGCCAGTCTATTGAGAGATCTGCTTAATTATTAAAATAACTATTTACACTGAGGACACTGTTACATTAGTAACCTTCTTCATATTTTTAAAAGAGCCACAGAGGTTTCCTTCACATTTTGGGCAGTTGAGTTGGTAAAGATCCTGTCTCCATTTTGTAGGAAGTGGATTATGTTCAAGTTCTCTTCGCAACAGCCAACTGGAACATTATTCTGCTTTTGAAGTACTGGCTGGGCTGGCATCTGCAATGGTAGCTAGATAAATGAGATTTCTATGTGACACATGCTGGTACTGGACACACTCATTTACCTGGCCCTTATTCTGATACTCCATGATACAGCAGATGAGCTGGTCATTCTCTTCCAGGAGCTGATGGATGGTCTCTCAATTGACTTCCACACTGCCCCTCAGCCAGTCAGGTACAAAGGCCACAGACATCCTGGGGAGCCTGGGCCCAGACTCTTTAATTAAACAGGAAATCCCAACAGGACTTTTTGTAGATTCATATGAATTGGCTTCATTACGAGAGAGAAGCATAACAGAGGTAGTGATGCTTTCATAAAATTTTAATATAGATGCTCCTAACTATCTGTCGAAGGCATCCTGAAGTTCTCATTTATGTGCCAGACAAGATTCATAATATGTTGACTGTTTCCCAGCTTTTTTGCCTGTGTACCACTGCTATCATTGGCCACATAGTTGTGGGGAGCAACCCGGACTTAGACTAAGTTACTGGAATTAAGACTTATTCTATGCATCTGCTCCCCCACAATATGGCGCTGGGAGAGGAGAAAAACAGCTTCTACCCAGCTGCCTCCAGTTCAACCAATAAACTGTAGGACTTGCTACTGATTGGAGGAGAGCAGCGTACTCGGCGTGTGGGCAGCCGAGTTGGGATTGGCAGAGGAGGACTATAAAGGAGGAGAGAGACGGCATTCACCAGGAACATCTAAGGGGAACATCTAAGGGAACACCTGTGCAGCCCCCAAGAGAGCCGGCCGGTGGTGTGCCGCTCCCCTGCGGAAGTGGGGAAAGTGGCCAGGGGGAACTGCCCTTCCACGGAGGTGGAAGGGATAGTAGCCAACCCGGGAAGAACCAGCAGCAAACCCGGGGAGGGCCAAGCAGACAGAAGAACAGCGCAGGGTCCTGTGTCGTTCCTCCATGAAGAGGGGGAGCGACACATAGTAAAGATGGAGAAACCTTTATTGTGGTCAGTAACCCAGATTTGCTGATGGATTGTGACCAAGAGTTTCCAATTTTGAAATGCTGGGCTCAGTCAGAAGTGGCAGCTCTTTGTGCTGTGGAGAATGAGGATATCTGCCAATGGCACAATATGAAGTACAAATCAGGATATGAGAATGTGACTCTGCATGTTCCAGCAGGACTGACAGTTCATGCCTCTTTACTATGTTTTATGACTCTGTTAATTACAATCCTGTGTTCTGTGCTGATCCTTGTAGCTGTTTTCAAATATGGCCATTTTCCCCTCCAAGTTTTATGTAGCTAAATGCTTTCTTTAAAACTAAGACCTATTCATTTGTCACTAGAGGTGTTGTTCTAGAATCAACTCATTATTTTTTCTTTTGTTTTTGTGACTTAAATAATGTTTACTAGAGGAAATCTTAGATCATTTTCAGCTAGTCCCAAAATTTAGTGCCCTATTGTATAGAACCTTGATAAACCTCAAACATCAAGAACCAAAAAAGGAAACTTCATTTTGTTAAATTAATATTTCCATTTGTGGCTTTATCTAGAGTAAAGATAAGAAAATGAATTATTTATGTATTAGAGACAAATTAGCCTCATTTGTGAGTATAAACCTTTGAATTTAACCTAAAAATTGTAAAAATCATTATAAATAAGAACAAAACAATTTGAGTGAAAGTCAAGTTTATTTAAACACTAATTTCATGAGAATATTAAACTATCTAGAGTTTCAAAACAACTTAGTAGGGCACTAAGAAATAATAATATCAAAATGGATTATCTGTTAAAGAATCTTCATTCTTTTATTTTTTCTAAGATTTTTTTAATTTGAAATGTAGAGAGAGAGAAAGAGAAAGAGAGAGATGTCTTCCATCTGTTGGTTAACTCTCCAAATGGCTGCAACAGCTGGGGTTATGCCAGGCTGAAGCCAGAAACCAGGAGCTTTTTCCAGGTCTCCCATGTGCGTGCAAGGGCCCAAACACTTGGCCCATCTTCCACTGTTTTCCCAGGCACATTAGCAGGGAACTGGATCAGAAGTGAAATAGCCAGGACTCAAACAGGTGCCCATGTGGGATGCTGGTGGTGTAGACAGCAACTTAACCCACTATGCCACAGCACTGGCCCCATCTTTATTCTTTTAAATTTTATTTCTTTTTAGTGTATGAATTAGCAAAGGGTTTGATGAAACTCAATATTAAGATTTAGTTCTGATTTAGTACACATAACTGATTTTGTCAGGAAGAATATTAAAATTATCTTTTTAAAGAGAAAAAAAAAGTTGTCTTCTAGGAGCCACCTAGAGATCTGCCTTCACCGTCTCCTGCTTAGCAGTAGGAGAAGGGAGAGGGTGAGAGAACAGTATAGACCACCAGCTAATTCCTCCTCTCAGTGTTCCTCCTCTTTGATAGGAAAGCATAGGTGTCTACATATTTTGTTTAACCACATTCCAGCTCCCAATAGCCTTCCAATTTGAGATGTTTGCAAATGCCACAGCCACCTTATTACTATGAGGGGAGCAACCAATATCCCAAAGGTAGCAGAGCAGAAACCAAAAATAATTTTGATGAGCAGCTCAGGGAATCCTCAGAACTCTATGAAGTGTGATAGTCACCAATTCTAGACACACCAAACCTCAAGACTTCTTGTTCCATGAAATAAGAAATCTCCTTGTTATTAAAGATAAGAATCCCTTCCCTAGCCATGAGCAGTTTTACTACACACTAAATGCTGCTGCTTTATTTATTTATTTGACAGGTAGAGTTACAGACAGAGAGGTCTTCCTTCTGTTGGTTCACCCCCCAAATGGCCGCTACAGCCCGCGCTGTGCCCATCTGAAGCCAGGAGCCAGGTGCTTCCTCCTGGTCCTCCATGTGGATGCAGGGGCCCAAGCACTTGGGCCATCCTCCACTGCCTTCCCAGGCCACAGCAGAGAACTGGACTGGAAGAGGAGCAACCGGGACTAGAACCCAGTGCCCATATGGGATGCCGGCACCTCAGGCAGAGGATTAACCAAGTGAGCCATGGCGCCAGCCCCTAAATGCTTCTTTAACCTCTGCCCAGAGTCTGCTGAGGCACTGAGATTTGCTCGTTTGTGCTACCAATGCCGGGCTCCAGGCCACTCGTACTCATAGTCATGAGAGAAAGATAATGTGCTGTGTGGAAGAAGAAAGCTGTGTGTCTTATCAGAGCAAGACTTTCTCCTCTACTCACCTCCCACCTTGATCCCACCCTCACTTACCTACCAGTCATACCATGGCAGCTAACCTCTCCACTGACAGTTCACCTTTTATACAAGTTGTGTGCCTAATAAAGTTATTTTTTTTTTCATTCCATCTAGCAATGCCTAGGCTAAGCATAATTAATTGGGGACTATCTAGAAATTTTGTTCTGTCTCTAGCTTGAGTCACTTACCTTCAAGCTCCAGACAGTGGGGCAACACAAAGACAGAGTTATCTGGAATAAGACCATAATTTTTAGATTCCAGAAATGTTGTCTAGGGCTTTGAAGGTGGATACCAACTGATGACTGAGCAGCTGTTTCCTAGAGGGCAGTGAGGTCTAAGAGAAAGGAAGGAGATGAGACCAAAGAAAGAAAAGGACAACAAGACTAGAAGAGGAAGATGACAACAGACAAAATAAGATTATCAGCTTAGAATCAGAAGCCTGAGGTTGTTGGCTTATAGCACTTTTACATTTTTGAAAGACTATTGTACTAGAATGGGTTACAGTCATCATCTTTAGCATCCTGGGAGCATTATTCAGTAACTAATAAGCAGAACAGTGAACCTCTGCCTGGCTAGCTTTTGGCAAAGAAGTTGAGGAACCCAAAACTCAGCCACTCTTGTAGCTTCCGTCTCCAGTCCTTTTAATCCTGGCCAAGATGGCAGCCTTGGATATTTTCTTCCGGTCATAAGCCAGGCCCAGGGCAGCCATGCAGTCGATGAAGAATGTGGTGAAGTTGATGTGCCAGCGATACTCACTGGCTGAGTAGTCGTGGGGAAAGGAGTGGTGGTAGTTGTGGAAGCCCTCACCTGCAACAAAAGCAAGGAGAAATGTCATGGAGCTTGGGTGGATTCCTGTCTTCCTAGCAGTGTTCCTGGAACCCAGCAGAAATATGCTGCTGTAGAATGGACACAGGGATGGATCTGGTCTCTTACTCTATAGCAAGTGGATCCCCCCCAAAGCACCTTAAGAAATGATAGATGAGGCCGTTGTCACCCCTACTTGGTTTCTCAGAGCATGTGTGAGTTGACTGTGGAGCAGGGACTACTGCTGAGAATGCAGTGTCGGTTGGCAACCTCCAGAGCTTCAGGAAGCATTGACCCAAGGCCTGAAAGGCTGTGTGTGTACATGTGCTGGGGTGCAGAGGGGAGAGTCCAGAATGAGGAACTTGGGCTCTGCTGTTACAAGTGAGCAGAGGACCCGCCTTCCCCACAGCAGCGGCACCACCATAAGGGTGGGAGCTTCCAATGGAACGGGAGGCAGTGGCCAAACATAGAGGACAGGAGGCCAGCCCAGGGCTGCGGTTTCCTCAGCCTCTGCTAGCGCAGAGTGGGCTGCTCTGCCTTCTCATTCTTCGAGCTTTGACTGGGCTGGGGGTGGTGCTGATAAGATAGACATTCTCTTTGGAAAGAAGATATAACAAACTCCTTGATGAGGGAAGATAAAATTGCTGAGATACTCCCTCTAATCTCTGAAAGTCTGAAAACTTTTGGCAATAGTATTTCACTTGAATGGATAGAGGGAAATAAGAGATTCCGGATTGAGAACATTTATCTAGTAGTAAAGCTTTGGAACCTCTGTGTAGAGAGAGTTGGCCATTTCTTGGCAGGACTCTTCTTTCTGAGTCCCATCCAGCTATAAAATAGTAACCCTTGTCAGGCCAGCATAAAGAATGCTAACAAAAATCCAATGCCCAACAGATATATGAAAAATGCTCAGGATCAGGGAAATGTAAATCAAAAGCACAATGAGGTTTCACCTTACCCCCTTTAGTATGGCTTCATATAGAAATCAACAAACAACAATGGTAGCAAGGATGTGGGTAAAAAGGCACCCTAATCCACTGTTGGTAGGAATGTAAACTGGTAAAGGCACTATGGAAGACAGTATGAAGATACTTCAGAAATCTGAATATAGATCTACCATATGACCCAACCATCCCACCCCTGGGAATTTTTCCCTAGGGAAATGAAATCAGCATATGAAAGATTTATCTGTACCCCTATATTTATTTTAGCTCAGTTCACAATGGCTAAGATATGGAATCTACCCAAATGCTCATCAGCTGAAGACTGGATAAAGAATTTATGGGATATGTACACCATGGAATACTACACAATGGTTAAAAAAAATTGGTCATTTGTAACAAAATGGATGAAACTGGAAAACATCATATATAGTGAAATAAGCCAGTCCAGGGTCTGGTGCTGTGGTGTAGTGGGTAAAGCCGCTGCCTGCAGTGCTGGCATCCCATACAGGCACTGGTTCAAGTCCTGGCTGCTTCACTTCTGATCCAACTCTCTGCTATGGCCTGGGAGAGCAGTAGAAAATGGCCAACGACCTTGGGCCCCTGCACCCGCATGGGAGACCTGGAAGAGGCTCCTGGCTCCTGGCTTCGAATCAGCACAGCTCTGGCCATTGTGGCCAGTTATGGAGTGAACCAGCAGATGGAAGACCTCTCTCTCTCTCTCTCTCTGCCTCTCCTTCTTTCTCTGTGTGTAACTCTGATTTTCAAATAAATAAATAAATCTTTTTTTTTTTAAGAAGCCAGTCCAAAAGGACAAATACCATATGTTCTCCCTGACTTGCAAGAACTAACAGAGCACCTAAAAGGCAATCTATAGACGTGAAATTGATACTTTGACAGCAATGACTTTGAACAGCCCTTGTCTCAACTGTTGAGGAACAGTTTTCTTTTTCATACTATTTGTTGAACTCTTAACATAGAGTTAATCATGTGTATAAAGTTAATTGAAAATAGATCTTAGTACAAAATAAGAATGGGAATAGGACAGCGAGGAGGAAGAGGGGTGGGAGTGTGGGTGGGAGGGCAGGTACAGTGGGAAGAATCACCATGTTCCTAAAGTTGTACTTAGGAAATGTATGAAGTTTGTATTCCTTAAGTAAGAAGTTTCTGGGAAGAAAAAAAGAAAAGAATTCTAACAAAGAGGTTGTTGGGCTCTTTGTAGATATAGGTGTCCAAATAAAGTACTTAGAACACCCATCAGAAGCCAGGGATGGCATCCTACAAAGTAGGTGACCCCATCCACGACATCTCAAGGTGTGTTCTTCCTCCATGACATCTGATTATACATGGTGGGAACTGAGTAGGAGGTCAATTTCTCATGACTGTAATGAAAGACATGATGCTAGATTACTTTATAAAGAAAAGTGGTTTATGTTGCTTAAAGTTAGGGCAATGAAATGGCAAGTTGCCAGCACTGGCTCAGCTCTGGTGAGGATATCATGGTGGATTGCATTGCAGTAGCAGGAGCAGGTGTGGGAGGGAGATGTCAAATTGTATAGCAGGTGCCTGGAGAGACTGGGTGGGCCTCTCATGAAGACTAACCAGGGTCCCAGAAGAAATACCTGACCGCTTCCAAAGGCAGCAACCCCAGTGACCCAAGAACTTTGTACTAGGTCTGCCTCCTCCCACTGTACACTGAGGAAGTTTCCTGCAACCTTTGAGGGACAAACTCAACTCATATGCAAACTGCAGCAGTGAGATAATGCCAAGCTAGGGAGCTGACAGGGGATTCTAAATGTCCTCATATGGTTTTGCAACAAGACTCTGTGTGAGTACTTGCCAAGTCTATAGATCCCAGATTTAAAGTGAAATCAGACAGATACATGGAGAAGGGAAAGAATAAAGAGGTGAGGGGTTAGTGTGTGGAGTGAAAACAAGCCGTTGCAACAAGACAGTAAGAAACAGCTAGGGGAAGGCTCAAGGAAGTCAGCTTTGGCAAAGAGATGAACATGTGGTGGAGGTGATTTAAGAAGAAAAAAGGTTGTAATGACAAGAAACAGGGCTAGAGAAGAACGAAGGGTGAGGAGAGATGGGGAGGAGAGCAGCAGATATGGAGAAGTGAGTGATAACTGAGACAGGGTAGGATGGTTGACAGTCACTTTGAGCATCACAACCCTGCAGGAATGGAGGAATCTTCATTTGCAATTCAGGACACATCTTAGTCTAGAAAATTCTGTATTTATCAATGTCTTAGATTATGGTCTAGGTGATTTATTTCAAACATAGATCAAAGTAATATACTCAATGGTGAAAGGTGCCTGAAAGTGAAAAGCGATGGGAAGAATGCTTATAATAAAACTGGTAGATATGGCCAGGGTTGGAAACCTAAGCTATGCTGGGAGAAGGGGAGTTCCTACCACACAATAGGAGTAGAAGAGAGAAAAAATAAAGGACAAGAGGGGACAAGGTATGAGGTGGTAGGAAAGAAATACCAAGTGTTGCTCTGATGCCCTTCTTGTTGGAATCAGCAAGCAACAAGCATGGAACTTGGAAGCATGGCACATTTGAGTACAGTGGGGAGATGACAAATACTTTGTGGCATAGTTGACATTTTTTGAGCTAAACTATAATTATTCTATATTTCACACAGCATGTTTAAACATAAAACACTAGGCTAACAGGCCACCCACATTATTCTAATATTCTATTCGTGTATCTTGTGACCCTGCAAGACTGTAGCCTCATCCAGAGGTAATGTGAAAAATGAAAACTCTAAGGGGCTCATGATGCTTAGCACTTGGATATTGTTTTAGAAACAAAGCTAGAGGGATATTTTTTGTTACGCTTCCATTTTTATATAGCACTTCTAGTACTATTCCCTAAGTTTTCAAACATTGACTTATTTATTTACTTATTTTTTGAAAGAGAGAATAATATAGAGAGGCTGAGATGGTGAGAGATTCTCCATTTGTTGGTTTGCCCCTACCTCCCTTGCCCCAACTCCAAATGGCTGCACCAGCCAGGTTGGGCCCAAATTAAAACCAGGAGGTAAGAACTGCATCCTCATCACTCACATGGGTGGCAGGGACCCAAGAACTGAATTTCTAGGTGCATTAACAGGGAACAAGATCAGAAGCAGAGTGGCTGGGACTAAAACCAGCCCTCCAATATGGGGTGCTGAGGTCACTGCATTACAACCCTGGTCCCCCTCTGGCTTTGTAGTAGAAAAACTAAGCTAAAAAGTACTCACAAAAGCAGATTGATCTGTTATATCTAACTTAGAACCTAACAGTTCCAGAGGTAGATCACTAGATGGGATCTTGCTGTGATCTGCTCACTTACCCAGGGCTGCAAGAGAAGCCAGTACATTCTCTCGGGGGTCAATGTTCTTGTCATATGGGCGATATCCATACAAGTGGGCAGCACTGTTCACCAACCAGGTGGCATTGAGCACTACAGCATAACGCAGGAAGGTGGCCACATACAAGCTGTTTCGAAAAGTTTCACCCCAGAAATACCAGGGCACGAGTGTGGGCAGGATGAAGCACATCAGCAGGACGGCGGGTTTGTAGTACCTGCGTGGAGAGATCACAGGCTGAGCCGGGGCACAGGGGATCCAGACCTGCCCCTGCTGTCCATGCTCCCTGGGCTGGGCCACCTCTTCTCCCTTGCTGTGAGACAGGGGTGGGCATCTGTTGGACATGCCATGATAGGCCCTCACTCTGTAGATGGGGAGATGAGGAGGGTACAGGACTTCTCTGAGGTCACTGGGAACCAGCACGGCACAGATTGGAATGCCTGCCTCCTGGCTCCAGTCCACAGCCTCTTTCCTCTGCACACAAGGCCCTGGTGGTAGCTTCACAGCTGAGGTCCAAACTCCAATTCTGGATCAGAGATCCCCAGCCTGGGCCCATGCCCATCTGCCTTTGGGCTCTTTGCTCTTGCCCATCGAGCTCTTTGGCACACGTCCCTGTTTGGTGTCGTGCCTCCATCTCCTGTGACCGCCCTCTAATTCTCTGCTCTTCTTTGCCCCCAGAGAGGCACTGAGTGGCCCTGATCACCTGTGTGTCTGTCTGGATGCCTGTCCTACTCTTCCTTCTCCCTGGGGACCCAGCCACTGCCACTCGGCAGAGTGATTCCCTGCCTCCTTCAGCAGTCACATCCTCGCTGCATCACGCCCTACCCAGTCCTGCCTCTGCTTCCCCAGCGTGGATCCCCTGACCCCCTAACTGCTGTCCCTGCCTCTCCTCTCTGGTCCTTGGTTTCTGGCCCCTGTCCTGAGAGTGGCCCTTCTGAAGCAGACCTCACGCTGCCGCTCTGTGCTCAGACCTGTCAGTGCTTTCCTGTTGCGCCCTGAGTCACAGCCCAGGTCTGCCTTTAGGACCCAGTAAGAGGGACACAGTCTGTCTGCAGTGTGGGTTCTGTCACCCCCTGTCCTCCAAGCAGGAGCACCCGTGGCTGGGACACCTGGGTGCTGCAGCTCATTGTCCTCTTTCTGTGTGCACTGTCCCTGTGCACACACGCTAGTGAACATCCCTGTCCCCCAGTGCATTCTCATCCTGCTTCCTTCATAAACCCTTGGAGCTCTCGCCAAGCCACCTCTCTGTCTTCTGTGCCGCTGGTGGTTCAGAAACTGTTCTGCCTTGCGCCCATGGCTATTTGGACCTCGGCTTACCGCTCCAGCCCTCCTAGACTACAAACTCCTTGAAGGTGAGGACTCAGCTACATGCATTTTTGGGTCATTAATGTGTCCACGTCAATGAATTCTTGTACTCAGTTGGTTTAATTAAGGTAGCTCAGAGAGGAAGAGCCAGTACCATAGTTTATGGTGGTGGGCCTGTGGGATGTTAACGTTTGGGGTTTAAAAATGGTGATTTTGAACTTGCAAGTCCTTGGAGAAAAACTGGGGTCCCCACGCTCCAGGGGCCGGGAGCACATCCCCAGCTCCATTGCCCCTCACTCACCGCCTCTGGAACATCACCAGTTTCTCGGCTTTGAGGTCTGACAAGTCCAGCAGAGCGCCCTTCTGCTTGACCGCAGGGTGTTTGCGCACAAGCAGCCAGCCCACGTGCGAGAAGAAAAAGCCACGGCGGGAATTGTGAGGATCCGCGTCGGTTTCTGAGAACTTGTGGTGGGCACGGTGGTCTCGGGCCCATTCAAACACATCGTTCTGGAGGGACAGAGAAAGGGATGCAGCCTGAGCGGACGTCCTCTCAGGAGAACTGTCGGCAGAGGTGTCTTCCAGGCGCAACTCACAACACCCAGGAGTCTGGGCCCCTGAGGAGTCCTGGCACCGCCTCCCCTCTGCCCCACCCCTGCCACTGAGGCTGAAGGGGAAGGGCCACTCACGCTCCCGGGACCACGTGGCTGTGCCTGTGCCCCCTGCAGGTGACCTGGTGGGTAGAATCGAGGTGAAGCACGCAGAGCCCAGATGGTTTCACTAGGAATGAACACTGCACTTCCGCAAGCAGGGAAGGTTGGAAGAGGTCCTCAGGGACCACCTGATCCCGGGGCCTGGAGGATACAAGGCAGGCCGCCTTGTAGTGCTAGGGTCCTGGTCAGGGGATAGAACTGCAGGGGCTCCATTCTGGTGGCAAGAGACAGCTCACACAGCCCAGTGCCAAGGCTGGCATGTAAATCATGGTTGTGACCACATTGCCCAAGAACCTCTGGGCTTCTCTGGGACTCTTCCCACATCCCTTAAAGAAGGTACCAATCTCTCTCTTCCTTCCCCTTACCCATCAAGGACAACATCAGGATCCTTCCAGTTCTGGGACAGGGACAGTTACGCTGGTGTGGAAAACACCTGAGATATTGCTTGAACTAAGGAGACTAATTTGGTTTCCATTTTCTTCTTGCTCCAAGCTGGGCCCTATAGCACATCATATGCTCATTTCTATGGCTTAACAGTTAGGGGACTTTCATTTTGTCACTGCCTTAAAACATTTTTACACAAGAAACCTCAATATTTTACTTAGCAAACCTGGCAAGCCAAGATAGAATTATGACTTTTTTTTTTGTCTAACTCTTCAGTGACTCAGTTTCCTTGTTTGTAAATGGGGTTAATTGTATACCTACCTCCCAGGATTGTTCTAAGGATTTAGCAAGTTTTTCTATGTCAGGTGCTCACCATAGTGCTAGGTACATTGTCAGTGCTATAAAACTGTTGGCTTTACTTGTTTACTTTGTTCATGAGCTTATTAAACATGGCTTCAAGCTCATGATGGTGGAGTCCTAACGTTAAAAAGTAAGTTTGTTGTATGGTGTTTGTCCGGGACACCAGAGCAGGCCACTGGCTAATGCTCCTTAGTTCCTTATTGATAAAGGACCAAAACCAGCAGATTGCGTGATCACATAGGAACCTGAAGACCAAAACCAACCCAGCCGTCTCCCTTCTCCCGTTTCCCATCCCAGCAACTCAGAGCAGTCTGCATGCGTTGTGGACTTCAGGACTGAGCCTGCACGTGTGACACAGGGGAGAGCAAAGTGCCAGGGCTGTCGGTGCAGCTCCTCTCCAGGTGCCCACCCCTCCATTCTGCTCCCAGGCCATCGAGAGGGTGGAGAAGCAAGGGCTGAGCAGCGCCAGCTTCTTACCTGGAAGGCCATGGTGTTGGCAATGATGAGGAAGAAGCGCAGGGGCAGCCGAGCTTTGTAAGACCGGTGGCTCCACAGGCGATGTGCTCCTGCTGTGATGCCCAGGCCGCTGACCAATCTGTAGAAATACACTGCGAGGAGAACAGAGTGGGCGTCACCAAAACCCTCTGAGCTCCCTGTGGGAAAGCATGTCTGGGACACACTCCTTATTTATTTTTTTAAAAAGATTTTATTTATTTGAGTCAGAGTTACACAGAGAGAGGAGAGGCAGAGAGAGAGAGAGAGGTCTTCCATCTGCTGGTTCATTCCCCAATCGGCCCCAATGGCTGGAGCTGTGCCGATCCGAAGCCAGGAGCCAGGAGCTTCTTCCAGGTCTCCCATGCTGGTGCAGGGGCCCAAGGACTTGGGCCATCTTCTACTGCACTCCCGGGCCACAGCAGAGAGCTGGATCAGAAGTAGAGCAGCCAGGACTAGAACTGGCACCCATAGGGGATGCTAACCCTTCAGGCCAGGGCATTAACCAGTGCCGGCCCCAGGACACGCTCCTTATGCCAGACTGTGTTCACGTCAGGCTTTGGGTCATGATGTGTTTTCCTGAATTCGAGGAGTACTTAGTCTCTGAAAACCTACCAGTTGAAAAGTACCATCACGGCGCTGGTGCTGTGGCATAGTAGGCTAAGCCCTCCAAGGCCTGTGCTGCTAGCATCCCATATGGGCACTTGTTCATGTCTCAGGTCTTCTCTTCGAATCTAGCTCTCTGCTTATGGCCTGGGAAAGCAGTGGAAGATGGCCCAAGTGCTTGGGCCTCAGTACCCGTGTGGGAGATCTGAAAGAAGCTCCTGGTTACTGGCTTCAGATCGGCCCAGCTCTGGCCATTGCAGCCATTTGGGTAGCTCTGATAGCTGCAGCTTTTAGGGGAGTGAACCAGTGGGTGGAAGACCTTTCTCTGTGTCTCTCCCTCTCTCTGTAACTTTGCCTCTCAAATAAATAAAAAATCTTACAAAAAAGGAAAAGAACCATCACCCTCCAGCTTCTCTACCTCTGGAGACAAGGTAAAGAATCCCAGAGAACAAGGAGACAGGAAAGAGAGAGAATAAGGCTCTCACCACTCATTACCACATTACCCCAGGTTCCCTTGACATTGGCCTTCAGCTAATGTATAAGGTATTCAGACCACACACTGTTCCCATGGAGCTTAGACCATAAGCAATAGTATTAACATATTAGCCAGAACACATCAAGCTCTGAAAAGCTGAAGAAGCTGTGAATTGTAGGGGACATGCCAAGGAGTTAAAACTATTGTTGTTTTCCAGTAGGTGCTACGCACTGCAGCTGAGTGTGCTGAACCTGCACGTGTGACACAGGGGAGAGCAAAGTGCCACAGCTGTCAGTGCAGCTCTTCTGAGTGTGCTGTATTCCTCCAGAGCTATGGAGAGGAGTTACCTAGAGAAACCTCTGCCTTCCCCCGTCCTGCTTCCTGCACCCTGTCCTCTGCCTTCCCCTGCCCTGCTTCCCACACCCTGTCCTCTTCCTCCGACCGGACCTCCAGGAGAGCCAGAAGCAGAAATCTGTGACAGTTCTCACTGCATTCCCTCAGAGCTGGAAGCTAGGCAAATCCCCCCTCAGCCCCCAACCCCCAGACTTGTCAACTTCAAGCCATGTGGTGACTGATTGCTATCTGTATCCGAGAGACAAACCCTGACCACATTTGCACCTGGAAAAGTAACACTGACTCAGAGGAGCAAAGTGGCATTGGGCAGAAACAAGGAAGAGTAGTATTGTTTCTTTCACAGATGGAAGGTAGACTCCAAAAGCATACAAGAGCCTGGATTAACAGAGGAATTGGAAAAAGACCCCAGGCACTCTGGTGCATTTTCTATCCACTCCTCTAAGTCTGTCAAGAGTCAGTTTGAGATTGATTTATTCTCTTCCTCAGGGCAGAGATTATTGTACAATTTGATGATTGAACCACATCCTACAACATTAGCCCTAAGAAAAGGAGCAGCAGGATTTTTCCCTTGTGGCCCTCAGGGTTACCAGAGAGATTTCCTCAGTCCTACCCTAAGGACACTTCTAAGAGGTTCCACAATGAAGGAGATGGAAGCCTCTCGAAATACTTCAGTCATAAGAACTGGCTGCAGTGACACCGGACAACCCCAGGAACATGACCTTCCTAGTTGGAAAAAAGTGTTGTTGTCCCAGTTAGTACCTGGAGAAACGGCAGTCCTGAGAAAGAGATCTCAGGTGCATTTCACTGGAACTGGAAGGACTTCCCAAGACAGCCCTTGAGGGCCCCACTCTTCACCACCTTTAGGGGACCTGAGAGTTCCCTGTCTATCCGCCCTTCTGTGGAGCTACCCTCTATGATGAGCTGACAGAACTCACCCCCACCTGAAGCCATACTGGACAACTGCAAGTTGTCTTCTGGAGGTGAATTCCTACTCAACTCCTGCTCAGTGTAGCAACCGAGTCCCCAGGGATAGAGAGCTCTCTACTCCCTTTCTCTACCCTGGCTTCTAGGAGCTAGATGGGCAACTGCCTGCAAAGCAAGTGTGTAGATCCAGCGCACAGGGCCCTGCTGTGCATTTCTGAAAAAGCTAAAGTAACAGGAGGTCATGGACAAACTGACAGTACCCTCCCTCGCTATGGCAACGTCAAGGACAGAGCCACCAGAGCTTTCTTTCCAGGCCTAACCAGGCTGTCCCTGTCGAGAAGGAAAGGGGAGGGACTGAGGAGAACTGATGGAAGAAGGTGCTGGGCATTTACAGCATCAAGACAGAGGTGCTGAGGTGGGCCTGATGGGAAACAGGACATGAAATAGGTCTCTTTTCAGTCTCGGCATTTTGTTGAATGATACACAGTACACTAGAACCTGGCATGGAGCAATAGTGCAACACATCTGTGTACTTTGTCTTATACAAAAACCTTCTTCATCCTTTTCTATTGCATAACAGCCTGGTCTGGCCAGGAGAGAAGACTGAAATAGTTCCCTGGGTAACAACCTCGCCTTGCCTCCTTTACACTGAACTCTTCCTGAGCAGCTTCCCCCTGCTCCCTCTCCTGAGTGAGCTCCTCATACACCATGAGGACCCTGGTCTCCACCAGGCTCCCGGGCCTCCCAGGTCGGGGTCCTGATTGTCTTGTGGCTGGCAGGGCTGGCACAGGAATCAAGCAAATGACTCAGAGAAGCTCTCAGGGACAGCTGACTCTGGCACAGGTCCACTCTTCAGTCACGTGGCACATGGTCTCAGGGCTCCCTCCTGAAAACCCAAGTTAAAGGACCCCCAGAACTGACCCACTGCATCCCATCGGCCCTCCTGGATTCCATTCCCAGCCCAGTCAGGCTCTCAGCCAACTGCGGAGAACTGGTTGGGAAAACCCAGGGATCCTGCCTCACTTGAGAGCAGTGAGAAGCCTGGACGCAGGCTCAGGAGGGCAGGGACGCTGCTTACCCCAGAGCCAGGTGCGGAACTTGCAGGTGGGAACCAGGGTGATCCCGTACAGGGCTCCCACGTGCAGCAGAGCCATGAGGATGATGTTCCTCCAGACGAACTCCAGCTTGGGCCTGGGGCCCTCCTCGTCCTGGTAGCTGGGGTCGTAGATGTCATCTTTCATTTCAGGGCGGATGTCTTCTTCCGCCGGTAGGGGCGTCTTCTCCAACTTGCCCTCTCCACTCTGCAGGAGCCTGGAGTGGGGTGTGGTGACGGTGGTGGTGGGGGTGTAGGAGCCAGAGACCTAGCCAGGAGGGGAAGAGGAAGAGGGTCAGAGCAGGAGACAGTGGAAGCAGCAGAGGCCACTTCACTCTAATGCGGCAGGGGAGAGGGGGGAGGGGAAAGTGGGTGCTGTGCGCGTGCAGGAGGCAGAAGTTCCCAGGAACTGTACAGAGGAATCGGGGTGAAACCTGGAGGTGAAGGAGGAAGGAAGGAGGGGTGAAGCACTCGCACCCCAAGGACACACTGAGGAAAAGTCGCAGGTACACAGTTACCTGCAGGACTGCGTCTTTCTTGATTTAAAGTTTAAGAATCAAAGGTTGGGGATTCAAGCCCCCAGAGTTGAACCCATATCTGCAAGCAGCTGATGCCAGTACACCTCGGGACAGATGGCTCTGGGCTGTGCCCCCCACCCCGGTCACCTGCAAGTCCCAGACCCACCAGTTACTTCCAAATTTGGGATGGGTGCTGGGAAGCTCACCTCCTGCATCAAGTGGGTTGGCATCTTGCCTCCTGGTTGCTGGATCACTATCGCAAGGCTGAGGGTAGGGAGTAGAGTTTAGGAGCAGGGGACAGAAGGTAGGCTTGGGATCCGGAGCCCTCTGGAACACAGCGTACTCAGTGCTGCAGTGGATCAGAAGCCTTCCCTACAGCTGGGATGTATGATCCTGTCTGTGTCTGAACTCGCTGTGTGCCAATTCTTTGGGGCTGGAGATTTAAAGGCTAGAGATGGCAGTTGGTACCTGTGTCCCATATTTCCTCATACACTTTTTATCCACCTCCAAAAAGGGACAAGGTGCACAGAGTTGGGTGACCATGGAGCCCCACATGGAGGTGAGGGTGGGACAGGGGAGGGGACAGAAAGGCAGGGAAGGCAGCAACTACCATAGCCATTCAGAGATGCTGTGGCCATCAGGATCGCAGTGACTCTGAACCCCTACTCTTATCCCAGCCTCTGCCTCTGGGGAAATGCTAATGAGGCTTCTGTCAACTGTGGCTGGTTTTTGGCCACAGGGAATTTGGTGCCATCTCTGCTGCTGTCGCCATTGGCTTGGCTTGATCTGCTGTTTGCTGCAAGTCTGCCCCTTGCTCCCACTCCCCTTCTTTTCTCTTCCACCCACCACTGGTCTCTGCCTGCATTTTGCAGCTTTGGAGGTGCTTAGAGCCTTCTCTCTGCCCACACAGAGGTCCAGGTGCTCTTGTGGAACTGAATTCCACACTGCAAAAAGTAGGGTGCAGGTTGCCCAGAGAAAAAACACGGGAAGCCAAGGTGATGCCACTGCTTACCACTCTAAGCCAATCTTCTCATTCCCCAGGTAGGCTGTGGGAATCACTAGGCTTCCACTCTCAGGATTGGAGCTATCTTGTCTCCTTCCCCAGAGAGCCCAGTGATTCCAGACACTGGGAAATAGAGGCTTGGCCGAGCCCACAAACACTGCCATGTTCACCCCAGAGCCCACTAAGCAAAGACCACACCTCCAGAGTCCCAGAGTCCAACACATAGGCACATTCATGCAAATCTCAGGTGTTGACCTACTCTAAACATGATGTCCACCACTGGGCACTGTGGGTAGGCGCATCCCCGAGCCACGCAACAACTGTGCGGGACCTGTTGGAACACTTTCAGGTTGTCCGGGGAATGTTGGGCGCCTCTTCCTGGAGACAGGCAGGACGCCCAGTCATGGGCCTGCTGAGCAGCTGGAGAGAGGACTATGTGTGCAAAGAGGGGAGACTACAGGTCTTGGGAGATTTTTTTGCATCCTCCAGTGACTCCGTGAGATGGGCTCTCCGTGAACCCACTGGAAAGAGAAGCTGAGGGCAGATCCCAGAAGCTGCCCATGGTCACAGCAGTCAGGCAGTGGTAGAGAAACGTGATGCTGGAGGCCCAGCTCTTAACGCTGCCCAGGCCCTTAGTGTGCAGGCGCCCTAGGAGATCTGACCCACGGACCTTATGCCTCATCTTGTCTGTGCCTGGGGGAGCCCCACCAGCAGAGCTGGGAACCAGGCAGGCCGTGCATTCAGCCTGTCCCCTTCCATGCCCAGTGTCCCCCAAACTCTGCCCAGGAGCCCCTCAGTGGGGAGAGGAGAAGGAAAGGAGTTCTGTGCCAAGGAGGGTTGGCTTCAAGGAGGGGAGACCTCTGGGACTGCCAGGAGGAGGACAAGGCAGCTCCCCATGGGCCCTGGTCCTAGGGGGAGACCAACTCGCTGGCCAGGGAGCAGGCAGCCCCTGCAGCCCCGTGTGACAGCAGTGCTCTCAGAGGGACAGCGGGTCTGGTCATGGCAGGGAGGAGCTCAGCGTGTGGACCAGGAGCCCTCCCTGGGCTGCTGCTCAGGGTCTCTGCAGTGGTGCATCTGTCACTGTGTCACCGATGGCGGGCCTTCCTCTTTGCCTCAGTCTGTTTCCTCTGCTAGCGCAAGCTGCCATGGGCACGTGGCTTTGCAACAGCAGCGTACCTCTCACAGGTCTGGAGGCTGGCAAGTGCTGGGTCATAGCTCAGGGTGACCTGGGGTCTGGTGAAGGCCCCTTTCCTGCTGCATGGACGGCCGTCTTCACTGAGCGTCCACGTGGGGAAGACCCGAGATCTTTCTCAGGTCTTTTACTGGTGACGCACATGTCATTCTTGAGGACTCATCCATCATGGCTGACTTGCAGATACCGCTTGGTAAAGCGCCAACTTGCAGATACATCCCAGGAGGCATTGATTTCCAGTGAACGTGGGGTTGCGGGTACACATTCATACTGCGGCATTCATCAGGGAGGAGGGCTCAGGATTTCTTCTGGGGGTCTGCCTTCCACTGTGACTCAAGGTGGCCATGCCGTGGATGCAGCGTCTCTCATCTGTAACTGCCCAGGCACACTCGCCTTGTGTGCTCCAGAACCACCTGAAACACCAGGGTTTCCCAGAATCTGCTCCTACTTTCTTAGACTCTGGTTGACACCTGTGCTGTTGTTCTTACTTGGTGCTGCTGGCATTAATTAGGCCAGATGTCCTTGAAAGAAAAGGGGAGGCCCACCTAGGAGGCAGTGTGGGGCAGGGGTATTGTCTTCCTCCCTAAAGACAGGCTGCTCCCTGCCAGAGTGCAGGAAAATCTGGATGAGGGAGAGGGAGTTTCCAGAGACGAGGGCAGCGCCCCTGTCGGTGTTGGGAACCAGGCAGAGTGGTGACTGGATCCTCCGTGCACATCCCACTGCAGTGGTTGTGTCACCAAATATTCAGACTCCTGGGAGATTGTGACTGCACACCTGCCGGGAATAATGTTAGGGGGAAGCATGGGCCTTGGTATCAAGCAGTATTAGGTCAGCAAGCAATTAGAACTTTTAAATAAGGACACAATCAATATTTGTGTACATTGGAATCGGTAATGACCCAGCACATAAATATTTTATCATAGTTGAGGGAAGTAAAAAGTATGCTTGAGAGATGGAGGTGGGAGCTACAGACTGTTCTTTATGGAAAGGGGCAAAGATTCCCTTGCCGTTTGTAAATTTCATTTTGCTTCTTCAACACTAGGGAGCAAGAAAAACAAGTCTCAGTGAGCCACCTTAAATAAACAGTATATAAAGAGTAAGATGTTTTTATTGCTGTTTGTATAAAATCCACACTTCTTATCGTGGCTCCAAGGCCCTCTAGGACCAGGCCCCTCCTTGCTTGTGTCCTTGTTTCATCTCTGGCTAGGCCTCCTGCTTGTTTGCTCTCCTCCCATGGTACTTGTAGAGTCTGGGTACATTCCTTTCCCTCTGCCTGGAGCACTGTGCTGCCCATCCCCCTTCTCCCACACACTGTCACTGAAGGGGCCCTGTTTCCTGCAGTTCTTCAGGAACTTTCCCAGGCTGGCTGCTGTTTGATGCATTCTGTCAGTGGTCCTGGTGTCATGACACTCATGTTCTCTTGGGATGCCCCACTGGGATAGGGACTGCCTGGCTATCTATCTGCCTGGCTTAGCACCATCTCTTTCACAGTACATGGCCTAATGTGGGTTTTAATAAGGTGGGGCTTAGCAAGGTGTTGCAAGCCTCATGAACAGGAGAAGTTTGAAGATCTCTCTCTTTCAAGCCTGCTGTTCTCCAGGCTATAGATGTGCATGCAAATGCAGACTTACTGCAGGCTGCATCCCAGAGTGTGTGTGTGTGTGTGTGTGTGTTTACTTTCCTAGAGGAGCCACAGCCATGTGTGTTTTACAGCCTCTAGAGGGAGGGAGCTCAGAGGGGACAACTCAAAGGGAACCTTTCTTGCCAGTAAATGACACTGTCTAGGCACTGGCTATACAACTTCTAAACACAAGGCAGGAGCTGGCCAGGCTGTGCTACTGAGACAAGATGGCAATAGATTGGAGGTGTTTTATCCCAGCTCTGCAAGTAATTTTGACACATAACCTAGAGAAATCTCTCTTGGTTTTTCCTCACAGTTTGTGCACATGAAAGTATGAATTTGCCTTAGCAACAAGGTCAAATAATAATAATTAAGAGAAAGAGTAAGAAGTAAAACCTCTTTCGTTTTCAGATGCAGAATTAGAGTGTTCTGTGTGAGATTAGCATTAATGTAGATGATTTGATTCCTATGTTCTCCATAATGTAAGGAAATCAGTGTAGCTCTTTCTGGAGCCCTCTACCTTTTTCAGATCCCCCTCCTTCCTCCTCTTTTTTCTCTCCTGTCCTTTCCCTTCCCTTTCATTTCCTTCCCTTCCCTTCCCTCCCCTCTTCTCCCCTGTCTCCCCTGTCCTCCCCTCCTCTTTCTTCCCTTGTCCTCCCCTCCCCTGTCCTCTCTTTCCCTCTCCTTCATAAGCAGTTTCAATGAAAGGCCATGAGGAGGTATTGTATCCTCATCTGGTGTGGTTGGTTGGGGAGCAGTAGTGCCTAGACTGGGGTGTTGCTGTCTAGGGGCATCCATGCATGTAGTTCCTGGCACTGGGTGCAGATCCTGAGTAGAGTAAGAGGGTGTCTGGCCAGACTGCTCAGCTGTGGACTGTGGGTGGCTAGTGCAAGGTTTGGCTGAAGCTGCCAGTTGGAGGTATTTGCACTGGGATGTAGAACCTAGTATCTCCTGGGGCTGTTTGCACCATCCCAACTGTGCCTGCAGTGTCCACATCCCTCTTCCTCTGCTACAGCCTCTGGAGATGTGCAGGGGCAGGAGCCCCTGACCCTGTCTGTGCTGGCCGTGGCACTGCCCTCCAGGACAGAAGTAGGCACTGGGACAAAGTTTGTTCCTGCTCATCCAGTGAATGCAATACCCCTGTGGGTAAGATTCCTGGACTGTAGCTCAGTCCATATTCCTGAGTCCCCCAGATCTATGCACTACAAGGAGATGAAGCCGTGGCCCTTCTCCAAGCTCCCCAGGCCAAGAAAGAAGCTGCCCTGAAGGTGGGCCCTGTTGCTGCTGTACCTCCCTGACCTTCAGAATCCACATTGCCCCTCATGGAACTCAGCTGATGCCTGCCAGCCTCCTAGCTGGTCCTGTGTACCTCCCCACCAAGTTCCACACACTGCCATGGAGTGAAGCGTTGGCATTTTCTGTGATGCCAGTATCTTCTCCTGGTTTTGCCTCAACCCAGATTGTGTTAACTATGTTTTTCTGTTATGGATTTTGATTGTCACTCCCCTGTAGGAAACTGAACCCACATCTAGTCTTTCTCAATACCGATAAATCTCAATTAAAAAAAAAAAAGTGTTTGTTTCGACAGGCAGCCTCCTATATGGTGTTAGATCTCAAGTGCAGGGATGAAGGTGTCCATCTGCTATAACCTGGGGTATTTCAGTGGTCTCAGAGTCATACCCTCCCCAGGGGCTGGGCCAGAGGCCAGCTCTGCCTGCACCACCACTTTCTGGTAAAGGAGTCTGAGCACTTTGTGAATTATAAATCCATATCTAGCCTTCAGGGTTTTGAAGGCCCATGCATTGTTGAGGAGAAAGGAAAGGGAAAAGACAAATCAGGAATTTCATTTGCTATTTTAGAAGCCTGCTTTGTAATTTTAAACATTTAAACTCAGATCTAGGCCTTTCCAACTTCTCCTGCTGTGGCCGTGCAGGTCTGTTGAAAATCCTTCTGGTAACCTCTCTTGTGTGCCTTCTTCTCAGGGATTGGGCTCCTCTGTGCCTTTCATCAGAGTGCTGCTAATGTGTGGTGAACATTCCTTAAGCCAAGATGGCACAAGAATGATTCAGCTGTGGGAACAACCAGGACGTGCCAAACAGTCACGTAGAGAGCCAAAGGCCAGCAGCTGGAGGCAGCCTGACCTGATTAGACCTGCCCTGACTCCCTTTCACGTTCGAGACCAGACATGATGCTTGGAATCTTACTCATAAATACTGGTCCTCATCCCAAGAGTGAAGCAAATACATTCCCACATCTCCTCCTGATTCTTGTGGTCATTAAGCCATTGCAAAAAGAGTTTTTCTGTAAAGTACGTCAGGAGAATAAAAAGTATGGCAACTGTTACTGCAAATGTCATCATGAATAGAACCTTTTTTCTCTAATATTTTCCATTTTGATCCTAAGATTAGATAGAGGTGAATGTAACTCCTTTTGTGAGGAAGTCTGAAGATTTTTACTCAAATATGCAAATATGGCCATGCGTTGTTTAACCTCAGCGACTCATTGGAGAAATATTTTGTGAGACCATTTTGCCCTTTCTAGTACATTGTAGAATATACTTACCCAAGCCTGCTACACCCCCAAGATCTATTCTCCAGCCTTTTGCTCCTGGGTTAGAAAACCTTACCGCATGTTACTGTCTGGACATTGTAGGTGCTGTAACTTCATATCTAAATAGAACTAAGTATAGTAAAAGTACTATAGAATTATGGCATAAAGATAAAAATGGTAACCTGTATGTGAGTGGAGCTTACAGGACTGGAGATTTCTGTGCGTCAATCAGTAAATGAGTGGCAAATGAGTGTGCGGGCCCAGGATGTTACTCTCCATCACTGTAGACTTTGTAAACACTGTACAGTTAGGTCGCACTAAACTTATTTAAAGTTTTGTAATTTGCTTTGCTTCTTTAAAGTTTATAACTGTTTAATTTTTTTATTCTTTTCTTTTTTTTTTTTTTTTTTATTTTTTGATAGGCAGAGTGGACAGTGAGAGAGAGAGACAGAGAGAGAAAGGTCTTCCCTTGCCGTTGGTTCACCCTCCAATGGCCGCCGCTGCAGCCGGCGCACCGCGCTGATCCGATGGCAGGAGCCAGGATCCAGGTGCTTTTTCCTGGTCTCCCATGGGGTGCAGGGCCCAAGCACCTGGGCCATCCTCCACTGCACTCCCTGGCCATAGCAGAGAGCTGGCCTGGAAGAGGGGCAACCAGGACAGAATCCGGCGCCCCGACCGGGACTAGAACCCAGTGTGCCGGCGCCGCAAGGTGGAGGATTAGCCTATTGAGCCACGGCGCCGGGTTAATTTTTTTATTCTTTTCTTATAACACTTAAAACACAGACCCACGGGAGTGGTTATTTAACCTAGAGCTGAAGACACCCACATCCCACATTATAATACCTGGCTTTGATCCCTGACTCCAGTGTCCTGCTGACAAAGACCTAGGGAGGCAGCAGTGAAGACTCAAGTAATTAGGTCCCTGCCATGCATGTGGAAGACCTGGATTGAATTCCTGGCTTTCAGTTTAGGCCTGAGTGGCCTGGCCTAACCCCACAGCCCAAGCCATTGTAGGTGTTTAGGGAGTGAGCCAGTAGATGGCAGCTTGCTCTCTCTCTCTCCCTCTCTGCTTAGCTTCTCAAATTAATTGAGTTTTCTTAAACACACACATACACATTGTAGGACATAGGAATTTTTTAGTTCCATCATAATCTTATGGGCCTGCCATTATATGTATGGTCCATTACAGAGCCAGATATTGATTGTGATGTGACATGTGACCATATCTTCCTCCTTTCTTTCCTAATAAAAGATTCCTACCTCCCATTGCAGCTCTTTGATAGGATTCCTGTGGTGGACCTGTGAGTGGAGTTTGATTCCAGACTCAGCTTCTGCAGGTTTGTGACTCAGGGCAGCAAAGATTCCCAGGGGTGTCTTGGGTATCTGCTGCACTCTGCCATCTGTAAATCTGGGAAGATTACAGGTTAGTTTCTAATACAAGGACTTTATAAAACAGTATGGAAATTTTTTACCCAAGTTTTATAGCTGATTTTTATCTCTTGATATTGTAAGTAGATATGCATAAAAAGCTATTTTTGAAAAATACTATCCCAGGGCCAGCACTGTGGCATAGTGGATAAAGCCGCTGCCTGCAGTGCCGGCGTCCCATATGGGTGCCAGTTCCAGTCCCAGTTGCTCCACTTCTGATCCAGCTGTCTGCTATAGCCTGAAAAAAAAAAAGAAAAACAGTAGAAAATGGCCCAAGGCCTTGGACCCTACACCCACATGGGAGACCTGGAAGAAGGTCCTGGCTCCTGGCTTCAGATCAGCTCAGCTCTGGCTATTGCAGCCAATTGGGGAGTGAACCAGCAGATGGAAGACATCTCCCTCTCTCTCTCTGCCTCCTTCTCTCTCTGTGTAACTCTGTGTAAATAAATAAATCTTTAAAAAAAAAAAAACACTATCTATACAGCTCTGTGAGAGTTAGTATATACTTCATACAAAGCCCCAGAGCAGAATCCGACTCCCTGTTTCCATGTGGTATGAGCCCATAGTCTGGAAAATTGTCTGACATGTAGGAGGCATTAATAATTACCCACTGAGTATTAAGTGAATAATCTCTGCCTTATTCCGCCGCTAATTCCCAGTACAAGTTTTCTGTGCTGTCAGTGGCATGCCCAGTGTCTATGTAAAGACTGACTTTTTGCTGTAATTCTGATTATAAGTAACTTGATTTCTATTGATAAAACCTAAGGTTTTAATTTACTAATTGCATGTCAAAAATCTCAAAGGAAGTATCAGTTTATTACCCTCTACTATTGAAAAGAGGAAGATTCATTATATAGAGAACATGGAAGTCAGCAGCTGAATTGCTTCCTACCTTATTTCCTTATCAGTATTTTTTCCTTATCACTTGTGCAGTATTTTTCATTCTACTAATGAATATAGTGATCATGAATTAATTTTGGCAAGATATTTTAAATTGAAAATATACTTATTGGGCTGGTGCTGTGGTGCAGCTGGTTAGTGCCCTGGCCTGAAGCACCAGCATCCCATATGGGCACCAGTTCGAGACCCGGCTGCTCCACTTCCTATCCAGCTCTCTGCTATTCCCTGGGAAAGCAGTAGAGGATGGCCCAAGTCCTTGGGCCCCTGCACCCGCGTGGGAAACCTGGAAGAAGCTCCTGGCTTCGGATCGGCACAGCTCTGGCCGTTGTGGCCAACTGGGGAGTGAACCAACGAATGCAAGACCTCTGGCTCTCTGCCTCTCCTCTCTTTGTGTAACTCTGACTTTCAAATAAATAAATAAATATATTAAAAAAAGAAAATATACATATTGGAGGCCAGCATTGTGGCGTAGCAGATAAAGCCGCTGCTTAATACTCCAGCATTCCTTATGGATGCTGGTTTGAGTTCTAGTTGTTCTACTTCCAATCCAGGTCCCTGCTAATGTGTGTGGGAAAGCAGTGGAAGATGGCCCAAGTGGTTAGGCCTTTTTACCCATGTGGGAGACCCTGAAAAAGCTTCTGGCTCCCAGTTCCATCCTGGTCCAGTCCTGGCCATTGTGGCCTTTTGGGGAGTGAACCAGCAGATAGAAGATCTTTCTCCCTGTCTCCCCCCCCCCCCACCCTGTAATTCTGCCTTGTGGATAAATAAATCTTTTTTGAAAAGTGAAAATATACTTATTGAATTATAACATACCAGGAAACTTTGTAAAAATAGAATTAAAGTGTAAATTTATTTTGGTGCAAAAACTTGAAATGCAAGCAGTTTTTTCTAATATGCATTATCCATGAACTTTTTAAAAATGCTTTGTGTCCTACACATATAGTATACTGCATAAATCTTCAGTGTACACCTAAGAAATCAGCATGCAGATCAAAATCTATTGTTATCTCCATGTCAGATTTTTTAGTATTATTACTATGATTAAAAAGGCAGAGTTGAGCCGGCGCTGCAGCTCACTTGGCTAATCCTCCACCTGCGGCACCGGCACCTTGGGTTCTAGTCCCGGTTGGGGCGCCAGATTCTGTCCTGCTTGCTCCTCTTCGAGTCCATTTCTCTGATGTGGCCCAGGAAGGCAGTGGAAGATGGCCCAAGTGCTTGGGCCCTGCACCCGCATGGGAGATCAGGAGGAAGCACCTAGCTCCTGGTTTCGGATTGGCACAGTGCGCCGGCCATGGTGGCCATTTGGGGGGTGAACCCAAATGGAACCAAAGGAAGACCTTTCTCTGTCTCTCTCTCTCTCTCTCTCTGTCTAACTTTGCCTGTCGGGAAAAAAGAAAAAAGAAAAAGAAAAAGAAAGCAGAGTTGGTGTTACCAGTCACGGAGGGGAAGGTGGTTGCTGGAGCGAGTCTTGTGGGTTCTTTTCCTCAGTTAAGTATAGAAATAAAAAGCGGGGAAACAATTTGCAAAGAGGCAGAAACTTTTATTTGATTGACAGAGAAGGCATCTGATCAGAGAGGAGACCACACAGAGTGCCTGAGTGGGACACTGGCTTTGAGGAAGTGTCCCGGGATTTTAAGGCATTACTATTTTTTTCATTGGGTCATTTTGTGGGGGCACCTGTTGGACAGGGGTTTCCCATAGGTATGTTGATTGGCTTGAGGCTCAAGGAGATGGGGGGGGGCAGTCTCCTGGAGACTGTCTCCTTAAGGGCCCAGCCCATTCCTCTGCTATCTCTGGGTAGAAGATTGCAATTAACTTGAAGGTGTGATTTAAGGCAGCACACAGTCACACATGCAGCACAAGAAGCTATCAGTGGGGGAGATGCCAGTTGGCCTGGAGACAGGCTTTCCAGCCACAGCTGGCAGCCTGCTTGTGAAGGACATTCTTCCTACATCTGAAGAGGCCCACAGACTCCCAGCCCCACTGGCCTGGCCTCAGTTGGGGGAGGGAGATGGGAGAGATCAATCTACTAGTTCACTCCCTAAATGCCTGTCATAGCCAGGGCCAGATCAGGCCAAAGCCAGGAGCCAGGTAGGGTAGCAGGAACGCAAGTACTTAGGCCATTACCTGCTGCCTCCTGTGCATTAGCAGGAAGCTGGTTTGGAAACAGAAGCAGACTCCAACAGAGCCGTGGCTTAACCCACTGCACCATAGCATGTGTCAGTTTTTATTAATACTTAATAATTGTACATATTGATTGGTTATAGCATGATATTTCATTAAATGTATACAATCTGTACCAATCAAGTAGGGTAATGAATGTTTCCATCTTATTACTTTATATTTGGAGCCCTTGAACTCCTCTCATATTTACTCATGAAGTAGGTAATAGGTTTTTGTGAAAGATAATCACTTATGTGCTGTAGAATACTGGAAATCATTCCTTCTATCTGTGTTTTGCTACCCATTTTCCAACCTCCTTCTGTCTGCATCCCACTCCCACTCTTCTCAGTCAGTATTAATCACTATTCTACATTCAGAATGAGTTTTCTACATATCAGAGAGAGAACATGTGGTATTTGTCTTTCTGTGTCTGACATTTTAATTGTTTTTGAGTCTCCCATTGACCTCTTGTTCATTCCCCAATACTCACAACAGCCTGGGGGGAAGCGGGGAGTCAAGAACACAATCCACACCATGCATGTGGGTGGCAGGGACCTAACTGCTGAGATCATCACTGCTGCCTCCCAGGGGAGGCAGGAACTAGCAGGAAGCTGGAGTTAGGAGCCAGAGCCAGGTGCCAACCCCAATTATTCCAGTGTGGGACATGAGGACCTCAGCCTGTGTCTAGGCCACTCACTCTTGGGTCTGATTTATGTTACTTAACATGATGTCCTCATGTTAACAACATAAAGATATATAGTCAATGATAGATATCCAGGTAATTCAATTTTAAAATGGGCAAATTATGTAAATAGATACTTCTCAACAAAAGAAATCAAATAGCCAACAAATTGATGAAAAATACTTAGTATCATTAGCCATTGGAGAAATGCAAATCAAAACCACAGTAGTATATCATTTTATTCCAGTTAGAATGGCTATTATCAAAAAGAAAGAAAGTGGGGCCGGCGCTGTGGCTCACTTGGTTAATCCTCCACCTGTGGCGTCAGCATCCCATATAGGTGCCGGGTTCTAGTCCTGGTTGCTCCTCTTCCAGCCCAGTTTTCTGCTGTGGCCCAGGAGGGCAGTGGAGGATGGCCCAAGTGCTTGGGCCCCGCGTGGGAGACCAGGAGGAAGCACCTGGCTCCTGGCTTCGGATCAGCGTACTTCCAGCTATAGCAGACATTTGGGGGGTGAACCAACGGAAGGAAGACCTTTCTCTCTGTCTCTCTCTCTCTCACTGTCTAACTCTATCTGTCAAAAAAAAAAAAAAAAAGAAGAAGAAAAGAAAGAAGGAAGAAGGAAGAAGGAAGAAGAAGAAGAAGAAGGAAGAAGGAAGAAGGAAGAAGAAGGTAGTAGGGAAGGAAGGAAGGAAGAAAGAAATCCTGGCAAGGATAGGGGAAAAGGGAAATTCTTATGCACTGTTGGTAGGAAGAAATTTTGAAATAAGAGTATAGAATTTATTAAAATAGAGAATACTAGAATAAACTTTCTTGATTGGCCAGATTTAAAAAATGTTACATATCATGTTGTCTCAAAAGAACAGGGGAGATGATTTTAAAGAGACTTTTTTTTTTAATTCTTCCTGTTAGTAAGTAGGTGCCCAATTTAGCAATTATTTAAAATATTTGGGACATCTTGCAAGGCCATGGTGGCCATCACTGCACTCTGAACTTCACAATGCCACCCAAGGATAACAAGGAACAAGTCACCGAGAAGTTGCCAAGAAAGATAAAGACCCTGTGAACAAATCTGGAGGCAAGGCCAAAAAGAACAAGTGGTCTAAAGGGAAAGGCTGGTACAAGGTCAATTAGCCTCATTTTGTTTGACAAAGCTACTTATGACAAACTCTATAAGGAAGTTCCTGACTCTAACCTTATAACTCTGCTGTAGTCTGAGAGACTGAATATTCCTGGCTCCCTGGCTAGGGCAGCCCTTCAGAAGCTTCTGAACAGAGGACTTTCCACACTGGTTCCAAAACACAGAGCTCAAGTAATTTATACCAGAAATAGCATGGGTGGAGCTGCCTCAGCTACTGGTGAGGATTCATGAACAGGTCCAGCAAATTGTACATTTGAAAAAATAAACTTTTATTAAATAAAAAAAAGTTTGAAAGGTCAAGCACCTAGTGAGGCAGCCCCCACTTCTTTGTTTTAGTCTTTCATTCAGATTAGAGTGAACACTGGGTACACCCTGGGTGTCGGCAATATTCAGGGTATATGGAGATACAAAGATATACATACAAGGATAGCACCATCCATTAATGAGTTTATAATTTAGTGTGGGAAGTAAGATGCACAAATATTTACAGTTGGAGACAATTAAATTGAGTCTGTAAGAAAAAGCACAAAGACTTTCTGGAGTGATTTGGGCATTATGTGGGGTGCTAGCTTTAGAGCTGGCCATGAATGAACAGGATGAGAGGAAAGGATCTTGGAGGCAGAGCTAACTGCATGGGTGGAACCATGGGCCAGCTTCCTCCTCTGTGAAATCTTCTCTGAACCTCTCCTCTCCACCCCCTCCCTGTGCTCCATATGGAGGTAGCGTGCCCTGCTTTTACATATGCTCATGATAACACTTACATTGTGAGTTGTTATGTTCTTTCCTCTTTGTTTTCCTAACATTGAGCAGGATTTTTTTTTATTTTAAGATTTATTTATTTATTTATTTAAAAGGCAGAGTTACAGAGAGGCAGAGGCAGAGAGAGAGGGAGGTCTTCCATCTGTTGGTTTACTCCCTAGATGGCTGCAACAGCTGGAGCTGAGCTGAGCTGAAGCCAGGAGCTAGGAAATTCTGGGTCTCCCATGCAGTGCAGGAGCCCAAGCACGTGGGCCATCTTCTGCTTTCCCAGGCCACAGTAAGAGAGCTGGATCTGAAGTGGAGCAGCAGAGACTTGAACCGGCGCCCATACAGAATGCCAGCACTGCAGGCAGCAGCCTTACCCACTATGCAACAGCGCCGGCCTCAGTTGTATTATTTTTAATATATTGTACCTACCTTAAATAGCACAGCAAACATTTTTTAAAGGAGACCTTGTTACAACACAGTAGCAATGACATGATAAAAAGTAGAGATAATGTTTGAGAATTAATGAAATCTTGCAGACTGTTAAACAGATAAGAGATACGTACAAACATCAAGTGAGCTGAAAATGGCGTCATACAAGCAATGGGGCACAACCACAGAGGTGTTAGTGCTGTCTCTAGATGTGAAGTGGGATCCTTTTATCCCCTCTACTTCTCTGATACATTCTTCCTTTAAATCCTTAATAACCTGATAGATTTCTTGTCAGAAAGTTTAGGTTCTTTTCTAAAAGTCTCAGTTCTTTTTTTTATCAGTCATCTCTTAATAACCCTTTTGTCTTTCATCTGTTCTTATAAAATCTTCTCATCAGTCACTTTGTCCAGTTTTCCTGCTGGCCACTTGTTATGTTATTCCTTATTGTGGGATATCTTATTTCCAGCCTTTAAATTTTTCTCAAATGTACTTCCTCTATAAAACATTCTTGATTAAAAAAAAAAAAAAAACCTTCTATTTAACATTCCTAAGACAAATACGCTTGTAACACAGTATAAAATAAATAACATGATTCTGCAGTTGCAACTCAATAATTCCTTATACTCATTGAGTGCTTAGTTTGTGCCAGGCACTGTTCTATACTTTCTGCACATGTCTTGTTTCACCTAATCCTTAACACAAACCTATGAGGAATGTGCCAGTTCTCTTCATTTCATAGATAAGAAAATGCATCAAAGAGAAGGCAAAGAATGTTTTAGCATACTCTGCCAGAAAGAAATGCTGGAGCGTGGAGTTAACCCGGGCCCACACATTTAATCCCACCTCTCTAAGGTCCCTCTTGTGTCACTAGGGACCCCCAAAGAGAGAAGTGAGAATAGGCTGTCCTGGGAGATCTTCATTAGAAGCTCTGGGCAACAAACACAGGGAAGAAGAGATTTTTCACTTTGTGCCTGACAGTTCTCTGACCATCCTACAAGACATTTGTTGTTTAAGGGCAAGGATTATGTCTTATATATCTTTGGAGACATTTTATAAATGTAGATCAAATAAATCAGTTAAGTGCAATTAGCTACTATAAATTATAGTTGTGATTCTGTCTTTTAGAAAGCTCTATTTGGTGATGGCATTGTGGCAAAGTGAGTAAAGCCACTGCTTGTGATGCTGGCATCCCATGTGGGTGCCAATTCATGTCCTGGCTGCTGCACTTCCAATTTAGCTTCCTACTAATAGCCTGGGAAAGGTAGCCGAGGATGGCCCAAGTACTTGGGCTCCTGCCCCCGACATGGGAGACCCGGATGAAACGCCCAGCTCCAGGCTTCAGTCTGGTTCAGTCCTGGCGGTTGTGGCCACTTGGGAAGTGAACCAGTGGATGGAAGATCTCTTTCCCTCTCTCTGTCTCTCTGTAATCTGAGTTTCAAATAAATAAATCTTTTCTTTAAAGGGCTGTTTAACTGATGATACTTCAACCCTATCATTATCATATTCAGATAATATTTACAAGTACAGAAAGCATACCTCTTTTTTTTTTTCTTTTGGACAGGCAGAGTGGGCAGTGAGAGAGAGAGACAGAGAGAAAGGCTTTCTTTTTTCCGTTGTTTCACCCCCAAATGGCCGCTGTGGTTTGCACGCTGCAGCCGGTGCACCGCGCTGATCCAAAGCCAGGAGCCAGGTGCTTCTCCTGGTCTCCCATGTGGGTGCAGGGCCCAAGCACTAGGGCCATCCTCCACTGCTCTCCCGGGCCACAGCAGAGAGGTGGACAGGAAGAGGAGCCACCGGGACTAGAACCCGGGGTGCCGGTGCCACAGGCGAAGGATTAGCCTATTGAGCCACGGCGCTGGCCGAAAGCATACCTATTTGAAAGATTTATTTATTTGAAAGAATTACAGAGAGAGGTAGAGACAGAGAGAGAGGTCTTCTATCCACTGGTTCACTCCCCAGATGGTCGCAACGGCCAGAGCTGCACCAATCCGAAGCCAGGAGCCATGTGCTTCTTCCAGGTCTCCCACGTGGGTGCAGGAGCCCAAGGATTTGGGCCATCTTCCACTGCTATCCCAGTCCATAGCAGAGAGCTGGATTGGAAGAGGAGCAGCCGGGACTAGAACCAGCGCTCATATGGGATGCCGGCACTTCAGATCAGGGCTTTAACCCACTGCACCACAGAAAGCATATATTTTTAGCACTAGTCTGTGTTGGAAAATATATAAACTTATAGCTTACATTATGGTATTTGAGATTTTAGGTCAAAATTTCTGATTAAAAAACTATTAAAATAACTACTGAAACTTAAACCACATTATTGTTATATCTTCATGTTTCTGTTCACTCATCCACCTGTCTTAATCTGGCTAATAAAATGTCTAAGAAACTTCAAGTTCGCTTTAGGAAAAAAATGAAATATAGAGTTCATGCATATAAATATATATAAAAATATGTGTAATATGTGTATATATAAAACATAAATATCCCAGAGATTTCCATTTAAAGGACTTTTTTTGTATTATTTACAAATTACACAAAAATAAGATCAGAAACATGGAAGGTCCCAGGATTACACTTTCCTCTGATCCCCTGACCCATATCAGAATGGTGGTGATGAGGCAAAGTGGGCAAGAACCCCTTGGTCTGAATCTCTCAAGCTACCGAACTGAATGGTAGTTAGAGTCTGTGTATTCATCACCCATGTATACTCACACATTAGACCAGTGGGAAAGACAAATTGAACTTAATATATTTCAAGTCTAGGAATAAGAAGTAAAGGTAAGGCAGTTCAACTTGGAGGTTTTTAATTAGAATACTAGCATACTGTGTGTTTTAACATGTCTTTGTAATTTGTATCAGTCAGGAAAATGAAAGTCCTTGGAGTTTAAAATACTACTTGTCAGTTGTTAGAATGACAGGAAGGGATCAGCCTTGCTAACATTATCCCAGAGACTTTTAGTAGGTATTTATACTCTAGATAATGGATTTCTCCAACATTGATAAAGAGCCTGCAAGATTGAAGCCAAGTATTTATGCCAGAAAGAGAGAAAGAGACAAAGAAAAAAAGGAGAGTGAAGAAATTACTTAATTACTCAAAGTTCTCTGCATTGCAGAGCAAACATTTCTAGATTGGAAGGGTATACCAAATGTCCTGGATAATTGAAGGAAATATCGCCATACCAGGGTACCACCAAATTGGATCATGAAACTTTGGAAAGCTGAGGACAAAGAAAATATCTTAAATATATTCTTTATTCAGGAAGCAAATAGTGAATGAGATTCTCCAGAACAAGGGAGTAAACCACAAGGTACGCAGATGATCCAGGAACAAGGAGTCCATCAAAGGGTAGATGAAAGTAAAACCTGTAGAATGATGCTGAAGAGAATCCCCAGGCCACGAGCCTCACAAGCAGGTTTACAAAGTCCAGGTCAAGAAAAAGAAGTTGTTACACTACCAGATGGGACAAATATATTGAGAAAAGATGGAGGCCACTGTTGGTGAGGTTGAGCTGAATTAATGATAAGTATATAGAAAATGTGAAGAAAATAAAAGACCATCATTGAATCCAGAGTGAGGGGGAAAGATGTGCAAGAGAGAAATCATGGATATGTGACATGGCTCATGTGTGAACAGTATTTACAGAGTCACTGTAATATAAACAGTGACTACTGATACAACCAAGACTACAACACAGCTGTATTGAGAGGACACACAGGTGCCCATGTGTATGAATGAGGATGCAGTGGCAGCAGAGGTGGTGGTAGTCATGAAAAAGATGAAATTCTTACCTTCCATGATGGGAAGAAATAAATATGTATTAAAGAACTGAAATCAGTAAGTAGGCATACAGTCACGTTGTTTAGAGATACAGAGAGAAATGCCAGAGTCACCTAAAAACAGAGGAAAGTGGTTACCTCTGAGGGGCAGAAAAGGGTGAGGAGGATGGGGCACTGCTGTTCTCAAAACATGCCTTATAAAACTACTTAACTATAAATTGTATACAAGTATAACTTAGGCACAGAATAAAAACAAAATACACAGAAGCCATGAAGATATTCAAGTGAACAGAGCCTATTGGGATCCTCCCCCACCCCCATCTTTAGGTGGGGACAGCACTGTCTTATCTCACCAGCCTTCCCCGCCCACCTGTCCCTACCCACCACAGTACTGGAGGGGACTGATAAGTGAGGAAAGGGAGCTGCTGGATGAGTGTGAGATCTGCTCTGCCAGGACTGTAGATGATTTCTCCCTGGGCAATTGAATGTTTTTCTACTGAGGTTCCAAATATAAAAACTGGACTGATTTATTTTAATGTATTTCCTCTCCCAAACATTCCAAAACTCTTGATTTTAAAAACCCTTTCTACTCCTTCTTTCTTATTGTTTCCTCCCTTAGAGGCCTTGGGGTCCAACTGCCCTTGGAGGAGTTCACACTTTAGCATTTAGTTTACAGAAATCTTCTGTGAACCTTTCACCTCTCTTTGTTGCCTGCACTGGGAAAAGGCCATGGGTTGGTTTTTCTTTTTGTTTGTTTGTTTGTTTTGGCAGAGCATTCTGTCTTTCCCTACAAAATTCTACAGTATTTCCATTTTTCTCCTCTGCTTATTCTATTGGCTGATTCTAAGGCCGATCTATGACATAAATAAGGACAAAGTTGAGATGACCCTGGTAGACCAGGTGGGCTCCTCCACTCACAGCTCAGTATCCAAGGGAGTACAGTGTCTTATTTTAGATGAGATCAAAACAAAACATTTCACTCTGGCCTTGCCTCTGACTTAGTCATACTCCTTATCTGTGGTGGAAGAGGCATGTTTATTCAATTTTGAATCAAACAAAATTAGAAGAGATATTTAATTACTTGGAAGAAATAATTGAGATTCAAAAGACTCTTAAACAGGTTCCAGAGTTAGGCTTAACAAATAAGTGAAATTGAGGCAGGCTTTGATAACAGCAATTAATACCTCAGTAGGGACACCCACATGCCATATGATAGTGCCTGGGTTCCAGTCCTGGCTCTGCTTCCAATTCCAGCTTCATGCTGATGCATACACTGGCCAGCCCTGGCTGTTGTGGGCACTGGAAAATCCCTCTCTGTCTGTCTCTCTCAGGCTTTTAAGTAAATATAAATAAATATATAAATGAAACTTACCAGTGGTTTTAATTGTTATTTGAGAGGGAGAGAGACAGACAGATGTTATATCTGCTGAATCATTCCCCAAATGCCCCACCATGGCTAAGACTGGGCCAGACAGAAGATGGTAGCTGGGAAATCAGTTTAAGTCTCCATGTGGGTGGCGGGAACCCAACTATTTGAGCCACTACCTGCTGCCTTCCAGGGTCTGCATTGGCAGGAAGCTGTAATCAGGAGTTAGAGATGGGCATCAAACCCACGTATTCTAATACAGGATGCAGATGTCTTAACAAGTCTTAACTACTAAGCCAAATGCCCACACCCAGGGATAGCTTTACAAAATTCATGTTCATGGTCAAATTGTTTTACAAGCATAGAATAGGGAGGACATTTTAATACTTGAAGTGAGAAAGGCTATGAATATTGCTTAACTCCAAGCTTAACTTAATTGACAAGAGGAAGTGGCTAGGCAGTGACTGCCAAAAATGTAAATTCTACCTTGCTGAGAACATAGGCAAGATTATTCATGCTGTATCAACCTGTTCACCATTACATATTTAGGAGGATCTGCTATGTAATCTATCATGACAAAGTTTCTGTGACAGTAAGAGAACAAGAGGAACTCATAGATCTTACATTCGATTAACAGACAAAGCATAGGCAGGAGATGATGGCAGTAAAGATAACTTACAATTGAGTGGTACTTTAATTTATCCTGTCCAATCATTTATATCACCTCTTTTGACTTCGTAGCTGCCCTCTGAGGTGGTAAGTCAAATGTAGTGACAATTTTAACGATGGGGAAACTGAGATTCAGAGAGGTTAAATCAGTGATTCTCAAACATTTAGCTCCCTTTTATATACTTAAAATTATTGAGTTACTTAATGTCATATGAAAAATGAAGTAAAAATGAATCAAAGACCTAAATGTATGAGTTACAACTATGAAAGTCTTAGAAGAATAAGTGTAAATATTTGCGACTGGGGCTGGCACTGTGATGTAGTGGGTAAAGCTGCCGCCTGCAGTGCTGGCATCCCACATGGGCATCGGTTCATGTCTCGGCTGTTCCACTTCTGGTCCAGCTCTCTGCTATGGCCTGGGAGGGCAGTAGAAGATGCCCAAGTCCTTGGGTCCCTGCACCCACATGGGAGACCCAGAAGAAGTTCCTGGCTTCTGGCTACGGATCAGCACAGCTCTGGCTGTTGAGGCCAACTGGGGAATGAACCAGTGGATGGAAGACCTCTCTCTCTCACTGCCTCTTTTCTCTCTCTGTGTGTGTAACTCTGACTTTCAAATAAATAGAAAAATCTTTAAAAAAAACATTTTTGACTGAACCATGTAATGGTTTCTTAAATATAACCCAAAAGCACAAGTGGTAAAAGAAAAATGAGTGGGCCAGCACTGTGGCATAGCAAGTAAAGCCTTTGCCTGCAGTGAGGGCATCCCATAAGGGCACTGGTTCAAGCTGGGCTGCTCAGCTTCCAATCCAGCTCTCTGCTAAGGCCTGGAAAAGCAGTAGAAGATGGCCCAAGTCCTTGGGCCCCTGTACCTGTGTGGGAGACCAGGAAGAAGCTCCTGGCTTCAGATCAGCCTAGCTCTGGTGGTTGAGGCCATTTGCTGAGTGACCCAGCAGATGGAAGACCTTGTCCCTCCCCTCCCCTGTCTTTCTCTCACCTCCCCTCCCCTTTCCTCCCCTTCCCTTCCCTTCTGTTGGTTCACCCCCAAAAATGGCCACTATGGCCAGCATGCTGCACCAATCTGAAGCCAGGAGCCAGGTGCTTCCTCCTGGTCTCCCATGTGGGTGCAAGACCCAACCAAGCACTTGGGCCATCCTCCACTGCCTTCCCCAGGCCACAGCAGAGAGCTGGACTGGAAGAGGAGCAACTGGGACAGAATCCAGCGCCCCAACCGGGACTAGAATCCTGGGTGCCGGTGCCGCAGGCGGAGGATTAGCCTAGTGAGCCGTGGTGCCAGCCCAACTCTTTGTTCTAAAAACCGTTGGACTGTACACTTTAAATGGATGAATTTTATGATATGTGAAATATAGTTCAATAAAGTTGTTATAAAAACATCGAAGACTCTGAATAATTTTTGTTTCCATGGGTCATATCTATTACTATTCACTATATTAGACGTTGACGCGAGTCATTTATTTATTTTAAAATACCAATAATCCTATTACATATTAAAATTAATAGTCAATTTTTATGGAAATTACCTATTTACCAAATAAATATTTAGAGGGGTATTAACATTTTATATGTATATTAAAGTTTATTTTTTTTATTTGAAAGGCAGAGTTATGGAAAGGAGAGAGAGAGAGATCGAGAGAAACAAAGCAAGAGATCTTCCATTCATTGGTTCACTTCCCAAATGACAACAATGGCTGGGGCTGGGCCAGACAGAAGCCAGGAGCTTCATCTGGGTCTTCTGTGTTGGTTCAGGGGCCCAAGCACTTGGGCCATGTTATGCTGCTTTCCTGGGCACATCAGCAAGTAGCTGAATTGGGAGCAGAGCAGCCAGGACTTGAATCAGTGCCCATATGGGATGCTGCTATTGCAGGTGCCAGCCCTGATGTTTTATAGTTTTACTAATCTCTTTAATACCTAACAATAGAATACAGTTCAATTCTTACATCTATTGCATTGTGTCTATGAAGAAAATCTCATCTCACAGATAGTTGAAAAAAGAAATATTTTTCTTTCTCCTCCCTCCCTCCCTCCCTCCCTCCCTCCCTCCCTCCCTCCTTCCCCTCCCCTCCCCTCCTCTCCCCTCCCCTCCCCCTCTCACTTTTTTTTTCTTTCTTTCACAGAGAGACAGAAATAGATATCAATAGAAAGAATTCCCACCCACTAATTCCCTCCCTCACTGGCCAGGGTTGGGCTGGTGCCAAAGCCTGGAGCCAGGAATACAGGAAGGCAAGAGCCCAATTACTTTCACTATCACTACTGCCTCCTGTGGTCTGCGTTACTGGTAAACTGGAGTCAGGAGCCTGAGCCAGGACTTGATCCTAGTCACTCTGATGTGGATGCTGGCCCTTTAACTGCTAGACTAAACATCTGCTCTGGGAGAAGTTATTTTAATAATAAGGTTTTAAGAAAAGTTTACTTATTTATTTGAAAGACAGGGTGAAAGAGACAGATCATTCTCTGTTAGTTCGTTCCCTAAATGCCTGCAATAGCCTGGGCTAGGCCAGATAGAAGCCAGGAATCTGGGACTCCATCTGGGTCTCCCACATGGGTGACAAGAAATCAAGTATTTGAAGCATCATCCCCTACCTCTCAGCTGCACATTAGCAGGAAGCTGGATTGGAAGCAGAGTAGGCTGGGATTAGAACCAGGCACTCCAATATGGGATGTAGGTGTCCAGTGACTTAACCCGCTGTGCCACAACTCCCACCTCTAGTAATCTTTTTAAAGATAATTGCAGATGTTCTTCTTTGATACTACACTAAAACTCAGTAAATGGTAGTTTCTTCAGGTTAGTTACAATTTGAAATCCTATCAATGAGCTCGTTGTATGTTGGATTCATTGATCTTGCATTTTGAGGGTGCCTTTTGTCTATGCATGATTTTGTCACATTATGCTTTGGTTATTTGTAAAATATTAGTTCACTGATTTATGCAAATCTTTAGAATGTTGACATTCATTCTATAATATCGGAAAATGGCATTAATATCAACACTGATTTCATCATGAGTCATATTCTATTTTTAAAAAGATTTTATTTATTTTAAAGGCAGAATTACAGAGAGGCAGAGGCACAGAGGTAGAGGCAGAGACAGAGAATCTTCCATTCACTGGTTCACTCCCCCAAATGGCTGCAACAGCCTGAGTTGGGCCAATCTGAAGCCAGGAGCTAGGAGCCAGGAGCTTCTTCAGGGTCTCCCACATGGGTGCAGGGGCCCAAGTACTCGGGCCATCTTCTACTGCTTTTCCAGGCCATAGCAGAGAGCTGGATCAGAAGTGGAGCAGCCAGGTCTTGAAACAGCACCCATATAGGATGCTGACACTGCAGGCAGTGGCTTTAACTGCTACACCACAACACTGACCCCAGAGTCTTAGATTATTCAAACAAATATATGGATTTTCCCCAATCCTAATTTTTGTTTGAAAGCTCAAATTTTATCATTGGAACAAATAATATGAGTTGTATTCTTAAACTAACAGTTGTTATTAATGTTTAAGAAAATGTCTGCCAAATACTCATCTGATTAACCAGTCTTTCTGTCAGCCACTCTTTCAAGTAAAAATTATATTCCTTGGCCAAAGTGGTTAATTTAGCTCACAACTAAAATGATCACACTAAGGCTTTGCCTCAGGATAGTCATCATTGTTTGGTAGGTTGCAGAAATGCTTCATGCCTGTGTCTCATTTTATGACACAGAATTTCAAAGACATGTTCTCAAAGATCAAGATTGGCCACAATTGATAATTTTTTTCTTTTTCCTTGTGTTTATTTTCTGTTGCTTTCACAAAATACCTGGGGTTGGGTACTTTCCCAAGAAAAGAGGTTGATTTAGCTCATAATTTTGGAATTTGAAAGTTCAAGATCAGGCAGCCCCCATAGATTCAGCCTCTGATGAGAGCCTAATGGGAGGTGGCATCATGACGGGGAACACATGGTCAGACAAGAAGTGAGAGGGGAGAGGAGGGACCAGCCTCCCTGTTTTATACTGACATCTCTCAAGGATTCAGCACTGACCCATGACCACTATCTAAACACCTCTGGGATCTATGTCCCCAATGACCTAATAACCATTCACTAAGCCCCATATATTATGGATCCCACCACCTCTCCCTTTAAAAAATAGTTATTTATTTTCATTTATTTGCAAGGTAGAGAGATAGATCTTCTGTCTACTTACTCATTTCCCTGAGTGCTTACAAAAGCAGAGGCTGAACCAAGCCAAAGCCAGAGGTCCAGAACTCAATCTAGGTCTTCGACATTGATGGCTGGAACACAAGTATTTGAGCCAACATCTAATGCCTCCCAGGGTGTGCATTAGCAAGAAGCTGGATTCAGAAGTGGAGCCAGGATTCCCATCCAGTCACTCCAATATGGGATGTGGGCATCCCAAGCTGGGTCTTAACATCTATGCCAAACAACCACTGTGCACCACCTCTTCATGTTATCACACTGGGGATTTAGCTTCCACCCCAAGAAACTTGGGGGATACTTTTAACCATATCCAAATCATAGCATTTACCAGGAATATCTTAACTGAAATTGAATTATTTTCTGAGTGAATGACACTGAAGAATATCATGACCACTGGTATAGTTTGGTACTTACAGCTTGATTCCTTTACAAAGCCAACAAAGTGCCCAACACTGCTTTGCTACCATCAGAACAAATGCCTATATGGTGGTGAAAAAATGCAAATGACAACTTAATGTTATTATGAGTTTTATTTAGGATTTATGGAACTCCTGAAGTTCTTGGGGTGACTTAGGTCTCCATGGGCCATACAAAGAAAACTTATGCATCAAATACCTCTGTCAATCAAAGTCAAGCATCTAGTATGTAACAGGGTAAATACTTGAAACAAATTGACTTCTAGTTTAAGGATCTCTTCACTGTAGGAAGCAAAATGAATGGTGTAGATATGAAGTGTAATGAGAATGCATCTTAAAATAAATCATTACTTTTCTAACACAGGCCTATTTAGAAAAGCAATTAGTGGTTATCAGTCAGGTCTGATCACTTTAAGCTCATCTGGTTCGTGCCATAAAAACAGCTTAAACAGATTTTCTGAAAATCATGAAGGAATGCTAAATAACTGGAAGTGAAAAAAGATAAAGTGGATATCCATTGCACAGACTGGAGATAACAAACTGGAGACCTGTTGCATTATGTTTAATTGAAGGAGTTTCATGAAGTTGAAATCATAGGGTCTTAAAAGTAGGTAAAATCAAAGAGAAAATCTAGTCCATTAGCTCATTTCATGCAAGACCCTTCACACAGCACCTGGCACAGGTGGGACAGATCTGAAGAGGAGGGGCTTACCCCTCCGAAGACGTCTTAGAACAGCTCACGATATTTGGACCTAACATTGGCCTTTCTCCCTTGCCCACCACACCACACTCATTTCCACATACTTCAACAGCTTTATTCAATCCTCTGGAGCAATAAGAAATAGGTCTACTTCTTTTTTGTGGCATGTTGTAAGTCAGCTGTCAAGTTTCCTCATAAACTTTCTCTTTTTCTATCTAAAAGTACTCAGTTTTTTCAACTTACCTTTTTGTCTGACCTACCACATGGTCTTTTGTTGATCTGTTTTTGGTGTGGGCTTCACTCATTCTTCCAGGCCTTGCTCCCAGTCTTGCCTCCTCATGCAGTGCTCCAGGTCACCCTTCCCTTCTTCACTGAGGGAGCCCTTGTTCTGTTTCAGGACCTTGCTCTCTTCTGCCACTGAATCCCCAGCACAACCTGTGAGGTAGGGATCCTTAACAGTCCCTCCTCTTTTTAATAAAGGCATTGCAGTTTGAGAGTATTTGATCCTTGAATACAGCTGTGTAACCATCATCTCAGTCAGACCAGTGTTCCCTCACCCTAAAAATGCCCTCATGACCATTTGCAGTCATAGATGTAATTATAAAAAGTACGATAATTGTATACATTTGTTTTTAAGCCTGAATACTTTCCTAGAGATACATTTAGCATCTTTTGAAAAACATGATTTTGCATCATAATTTTGAAGACTTAAATAGTTGAATTGCATCAAATCAGTGTTTCATAATTTAATGTCTTGGGTAAGATATATGTACGTGATGATTTTTCCATAAGTGAATGGAAAGATGAAATTTAAAGATAAGTTTATTTTGGTGGAAAAAACTAGATTTGAAATCTATCCATGGCTTACTGGTGTATGTATTTTTCTTTTTTTTTTAATTTTATTTATTTTATTTGAGAGGTAGAGTTACAGACAGTGTGAGGGAGAGACAGAGAGAGATCTTCCTTCTGTTGTTTTACTCCGCAATTGGCCACAACGGTCGGAGCTGGACCGATCCGAAGCCAGGAGCCAGGAGCTTCTTCTGGGTCTCCCATGGGTGAAGGGGCCCAAGGACTTGGGCCATCTTCTATTGCTTTCATGCCGGTGCCGCAGGCAGGGGATTAACCTACTGTGCCACGGCACCAACCCCAGCGTATATATTTTTCGTGAAATCTATGCATGGCTTACTCAGCATATGTATTTTTCATGAACTTATTGAAGATCACTAGTGCATGTGTATACATATATGGTTTTCTTTCTTATTTATTTTACATATTGTGATTTCTCTTGCTGGGATTATTTTTCACTCCTGTTACATTAATCTACCTTCCCCCTCCAACATCTTTCTGATACTTCTTAGCACATTTTCCTGTGTGTCCTTTTTCTACCTGTTGAGTATTACTACTTCCCAAGAGCATGTTATTGAATCTTCCCACTTTACAACTTTTTATTTTTTTAAGATTTATTTATTTGAAAGGCAGAGATACAGAGAAAGAAGGACAGAGAGATACCTTCTATCCACTGGTTCACTCCCCAGATGGCAGCAATAGCCGGGGCTGAGCCAGGCTGAAGACAGGAGCCAGGAGCTTCTTCTGGATATTCCATGTGGCTACAGAGGCAAAAGTGTAAGGCTGCCACAAAACACACCAAACACCGGAGTTAAGGGAAAGGTTTATTGTCAGATGGAGGAAGTCCGATAGGCCAGGGGGAGAGGGCTAGAGAGTAAGAGAGAGAGGAATCCTGAGAGAGAGCAAGTGTGCTGGAAGCAGGTGAGGGGGATGGGCAGGGAAGTAGGAGCATCGAATCTCATTAGGGTGGGGGTGGATCTGACATCTGTGGTTGGGCCATGGGGCTTAGGACCGAAGCTTACTTTGCAAGGTGCCAGAGCCTAAGATGGTATCTGGGGCATAGATGGCACCACAGATAAGATGGTACCATTTTACTAACACCCAGTACTTGGACCATCTTCTGCTGACTTTCCAGGTGCATTAGCAGGGAGCTGGATCTGAAGTAGAGCAGCTGGGACCTGAACCAGCAACCATATAGGATGCCAGCACTACAGGCAGAGACTTAACTTTCTATGCCACAGCACTGGCTCCTCCATAACTTCTTTTTTTTTTTTTAGGATTTATTTATTTATTTATTTATTTGAAAAAGTTACACAGAGAGAGGAGAGGCAGAGAGAGAGAGAGAGAGAGAGAGAGAGAGAGAGAGGTCTTCCATCCACTGGTTCACTCCCCAGTTGGCCACAACGGCTGGAACTGCACCAATCTGAAGCCAAGAAGCCAGGAGCTTCCTCCAGGTCTTCCCACCCGGTGCAGGAGCCCAAGGACTTGGGCTGTCTTCTGCTTTCCCAGGATATAGCAGAGAGTCAGATTGGAAGTGGAGCAGCTAGAACTTGAACTGGTGCCCATAAGGGCTGCCGGCACTGCAGGCAGTGGCTTTACCCACTTTGTCACAGTGCTGACCACCCCTCTCCATAACTTCTTGAGTCTTGAATTTTCTCCTCAGCTGAACTCTGAAACGCCTTGGATCCCATTTCTGTGCCTCTTTCAAACACCAAATCCATATTTACAACTACCCACTGAGCGTATTTCCATATCGATGTACTTCTTCTGACTCAAATTTGGCATGAAAGAAGCTGAACTCCACCCCCTTTCCAGAATCTGCTTCTCTTTTTCCTACTATTTCAGCAGTGCACGTGCTACCATCTCTGTCATTCAAGCTACAAACCTCAACATCACCTTTTCCTCCTGTCCTCCTGCATCTCACAGATCCAGTCATTAAGTAGTATTGATTCCTCTCCAAAAAACTCCTGAGCTTGTGCCCTTCCTTTCCATTCCCATCATACTCTCCTAAGTTGAGACCCCAGGAGCCCTCACCTGGGTTTAGCAGTACCTGAGAATTGGTGCACCGGCCCTCATCTGGTCTGCTGCCCTGCCCTGTGCCCATCAGAGCCACCTTTCTGAAACCATTAAAAGTCTGGTGACTCCTTATCACCTGCAGAAGCTGGGCTGCACCCTCCATGCAGGCCCAAAGCCGCCTTGCCACATTCCCTGCCTCCCCACCTCACACACTTCCTGCTCCAGCTCTGCAGCCAGGCAGATCCTGAACACTCTGGGATTTCTGTGCCTTCATTCCCCCTCTCCTTAGGGCAGGCGTTTGTCACAGTCTGCAGCCCTTAAGACTCCTTTGGGGATGCGTGCATTCCACATCAGAGTCATGGGTTGGAGTCCCAGCTCCTCCAATTCAGACCCAGCTTCCTGCTAACCTACAGCCTTGGAGGCAGTGGATGACAGCTGGAGTTGCTGAGTCCCTCCTGCCATCCACGTGGGAGGCCACAGGAGACTGGGATTGGGTTCCAGCCTCCTGGCCTTCTCCTGGCCAGCCCTGGCTGTTGCTGGTATTTGCGGGGATGGGAGGGAGCAGCGAATGGAAGATGTCTCCATCTCCCTCTTTCTCTCTCACTGCCTTTCAAATTACACTAAGGTGACTTCTGCTCTCCGCATGCCCACCCGCTGTTTGTTCCGCTGACTCTCGGCCCCTCTCCCTGCTCCCCAGTGGCTGTTTGCAGTGAGCTCCGCCTGGGGCCTGTCCTGGTCAGCCAGGGCCACAGGGCCTCCAAGGCCGCTGTGGACCAGAGGTGCAGGGAAGGGAACCGCAGGGGGAGGCCGGGCAGAGAGCGAGGCCACAGCCCTGTCTGCGCTGCCCCGCAGAGAAGCGGGGGGGGGGGGGGAGCCCACTACAGGGAAGGAACCTGCTCTCCACTGCGATGCACGTGAAACTCCGACCCACTACTAGTGCGCCCGCACTTCCCCATTCCCGGGGAGGGCAGACTGAGGGCTGGGAGAGGAGCGCCTGAGGCAGACGCCCTGAAAGGAAAAATGCCACCAGGCCCTGGTGCTTCACAGGAGCGGGAGGCTGGAACGATCGCGCCTCCTGGTTGGAGCAGACGGAATCAGACAAGCTTGGCGGCTGCTGATTGGCTCCGCCGGGTCAGGCGCTGTTGGCTGGCTTGTGTGTCAGTAGCTTGCAGGACCTGGGTCTGTGACCGACAGTAACCCCGGTGGGAGGGGCGGGGCGCGCGCCTGTCCTCAAGGCTCCTGCTGGCCGCCAGCCAGGCTCAGGCAGGCCCGCCCTCAGCAGAGGGGGCTGGGCGAGAGCCAGGCAGGCGGTGGCTTGGGGATGTTCAGTGGGCTGAGTGCTGCGTGCCCACCCGCCTGGCTGCCGCTGGCCCATGGCTTCCACGCAGAGCCGCTGGCTTTGTGCACTGGGCCTTGCGTGTTTGGGAGAGTTTGGTGTGGATCTGTGTGTGGACAGAGGTGTTGGAGGTGGCTGGGGCATGGTGTTATAGCCACGTGGGTGGCTGTTGTGGCTGTGCCCAAGTGACCACAGGGAGGGGGTTCATGGCCTGGCCTGCCCCGGCTCCCTAGGCCCTATGGTGAAAAAGGCGAGAGTGGACGCTTTGGCCCTGGGAGAACCTTTCTGGCAGAGGTGCCATGTGGCCACCCTCTACCCCAGGGAGAAGGGCAGTCTGGGGACGGGCTTCCTTGGGGGTAGGGAGGAGAAAGGGACAGATGTGTCCACATGAAGGAGCAGAGGTGACCTGGTGCGTTGCTGGTGTGGTGCCAGTGGGGTCAGCCCCTTTGGAGACATTAAACACAGAATAACCGTGTGTCCCAGCCCTCCACGCCTAGGTAGATACCCGAGTGAGTTGCAGACAGGTGTCCATAGCAGCACTGTTCACAGTAGCAAAAAGGTGGTGACAGCTCACACGGTCATCAGTGGATGAACTTGTAAACCACCATCCATTTTACCAGCATACACTGGGGTAGCAGGAGGCAATGAAAGACATGCAGACCAATCCTTACCATGGATGACCATCAATCACGTTATTTTAAGGAAGGAGCCCACCATACGATGTCACATTCCATTGCTATGAAATATCCAGAACTGATAACTTCTTAGATACAGAGAGCAAATTAGTGTTTGCCAGGGATTGGGATGCAGTGGGGGTGGGGGTGGGGGTGGGGGTGGGAAGAAGATAAGGAGTCACTGTTGGATAGACAGGGTTTTCTTTGGGATGGTGAAAAGGTTTTGAAAGTAGAGGTGATGGTTGCACAATGTAGTGAATGTGCTAAATACCACAAAACTATACACTTTAACATGGTTAGTTTTGGGGGCTGGCGCTGTAGCGTAGCATGTTAACGCCCTGGCTTGAAGTGCCGGCATCCCATATGGGCGCCGGTTTGAGAACCAGCTGCTGCACTTCCGATCCAGCTCTCTACTGTGGCCTGGGAAAGCAGTAGAAGATGGCCCAAGAAGGTCCTGCACCCTCATGGGAGACCCAGAGGAAGATTCTGGTTCCTGGCTTTGGATTGGCACAGCTCCAGCCATTGTGGCCAGTTGAGTGAATCAGTGGATGGAAGATCTCTCTCTCTCTCTCTCTCTCTCTCTCTGTAACTCTTAAGTTTCAAATAAAAAAATACATCTTTAAAAAAGGTTTTAAAAAAGGTTAGTTTTATATTATGTAAATTCCACTACAGTTAAAATGTGTGTGCGTGTGTATATATATCTGAAAGAAACAATAAGCAAAAGAAACAAAGAAACAAATAAACCTCTTGTGTCCAGAATTCTCTAAGGAATGAGAAAACAGCCATGAATCATTCTGGGCCCTCTGTGGCCTTCATGTTCGCTTTCCTCTGCTTATTTCCTCTCTTTGTTCACCAAGGTTTTTAAAGCTACTCACTGCTCCCTAATGGGAAATGGCTCAAGGGAGAGGCCCTTTTGACTGCATTGAGGAGGTCCTGGCCTGGGCAGAGAACCCTGTGAGTCAGCAGAGCCCACACTGAGCCCTTGTGAGCCCTCTGTGGCCTGGGTGTGGCAGATTGGGCAGGACTCCGTGGGAGAGGGGCTGACTTGGGTCCCCAAAGGGGGAAGCTCATGCTTCTAGCAACCACACTGTGGAATTTCAGCCTTTTTTGAGCCTGGGATTAGAGACTATAGCATTTGCCCCGAAGTCTATTTACAACAGTCAGCGTTTTTCTTGTAGCATAGAGTTAACTATAGGTCACAGAATAGGACTCCCACTCCCTGTGACATTTCACAGATTCACGCAGTCAGAATTTAAAACAAGATGTGTGATCTTCCCAGCTCTTTGACTATTTAGGCTCAGGGAGTCATTTTTGAAAGAGGAGGCTGCCCTTGCAGAGTGCAAGACCATGCAGGAGGGTGGAGAATGCTGGGAAAGAAAGAGGAAAGGTCAGGCAAGTTGCTGTGATTTGAAAGGACTGCTTAACACTCCGGCATGGTGGCTGGTGCTGTGATGCAGCAGGTTAAAGCCCTAGCTTGCAATGCTAGCATCCCATATGGGTGCCTGTTTGAGTACTGGCTGCTCCGCTTCTGATCCAGCTCCCTGCTAATGGGCCTGGGAGAGCAGCAAGGGATGGCCCAAGTCCTTGGGCCCCTGCACCCACATGGGAGACCTGAAAGATGCTCCTGACTCCTGGCTTTGGATCAGCTCAGCTCTGGCTGTTTTGGCCATTTAGGGAGTGAACCAGAGGATGGAAGACCTCTCTGTCTCTCTGTCTCTACCTCTCTCTGTAACTCTTTCAACTAAATAAGAAAATAAATTTTAAAAAAATAACCTCAGGCATGGTTGAGGATGAAGGTGGGTCCCCAGGTGAAGTGAGTTGGGTCTTTCTGGCAGAGGTGGCGTCATAAATGAGTGAAGCTCCCTGCCATTGCTACCCAAGGAGGGGCCATGCCAGGCTTTGCCTCTGAGTGTTAGTGACTACCACCGTTCCTATACTTGGATGTGTGAGAGATGTAGGCTTCACTAGTTTGTCATCTGCTCCACGCCCAGGAAAGCCAGGTGTTAGGATTACGGTTCTGGAGCCAGATCAGAGCACCGGGCTCACTCCCTCACAGATTTCTCCTTGAAGAAATTCAGGTACCTCAGAGGTAAAATGAGTCACAAATAGCACCTGCTTCTGATGTGGTGAGATGGCACACCATCCATCACTTGACACAGTGCCTAGTTATGGTAACTGTTATTGTTGGACCAGTGAACCATGGTACTCACAAGTCTGGTAGACTCAGGACATGGATTTCCTGCTCAAGAGGAAGTAAAACATGTGTTTATGCAATGCTCTAAACCCCTTTAACTAATGTAGAGTGTATCACTTGGATTTTTTCAAGTGGTGGTATAGCAAGGTTGTCATCATGGACACTCCAGTTTGCAGCAGTTGCCTTTTCTTATGTGTCTATTCTTAGTCTCCTTGATGTTTGAGTCTAGAGATCACAGCACTATATATTTAAGACAATGGAGTGCTTCTTTAATCAAATAAGTTAAATTACAGTGCTTCTCTTGTGTATTTGGGTTTGAGCGTTAGCTACAAGTAATAGGAAAGCTCTTACAATACAGAGCTTTTGTTCCTCATCTAGTTTTTTCTTGAGATATATTTCATGTGGCATGAAGTGACCCTTTTAAGGTGTATGATTCAGCTGTTTTCAGTACACTCACAGGGTGGTGCTGCTATTGCCAGAATCTAACTGAACATTTTCATCACTCCATGCAAACCCATGCCCATTAGCAGTCACTCCCATTCCTCTTCCCCAGCTCTGGGCAACACCCCTCTGCTTTCTATCTCTGGATTTGCCTGTTCTGTGCAGCTCAGATAGATAGAATAATAAAGTATGTGGCCTTTTGTGTCTGATGCTCTGCTTTAGAACGGTGCTTTCTAGGCCCATTCATGTTATATTGTGTATCACTTCATCATGCTTTTATGACTCTGTATTTCCCATAATGTGAATAAACCACGTGTGTTTGTTCATCTAGTGATAAACACTTGTCTTGTTTCTGTTGATTAGTTATGTGATGTATCTATGAATATTCATGTACAATTTTTTTATGTGGACGTGTTTTCAGTTCTTGGAGGTATACACCTAGGAGTAGAATTGTTGAGTCATGTGGTGCCCATTATATATTTATCCTTTGGGGGAACTGCCCAACTATTTTCCAAAAATATCTGCATCATTGTATATTTTCCAGCGTTGTGTGAGGATTCCAATTCCTTCACATTCCAAGCATTTGTTATTAACTAATTTTTTAAAAAATATTTATTTACTTGAAAGAGTTACACAGAGAGAGAAGGAGAGGCAGAGAGAGAGAGAGAGAGAGACAGAGAGAGAGAGATCTTCAATCTGCTGGTTCACTCCCCAGATGGCCGCAATGGCCAATGGCCAGAGATATGATGATCCGAAGCCAAGAGCCAAGAGCTTCTTCTGGGTCTCCCACACAGGTGCAGGGGCCCAAGGACTTGGGCCATCTTCCACTGCTTTCCCAGGCCATAGCAGAGAGCTGGAACGGAAGTGGAACAGCCAGGTCTTGAACTGGCACCCATATGGGATGCCGGCGCTTCAGACCAGGATGTTAACCCGCTGCCCCACAGCACCAGCCCCTGGATGCCTCTTATTCTTGTTTGGTTCCTGGCAGTCATTTTTAGGGATTATCCTGGTTCTTCCAGGAAAGATGGAGAAAACAGGTTGCCATTGAGCTTTAGGAATTTTTTTTCTTTTATTTATTTTGACAGGCAGAGTGGACAGTGAGAGAGAGAGACAGAGAGAAAGGTCTTCCTTTTGCCGTTGGTTCACCCTCCAATGGCCACCGCGGCCTGCGTGCTGCGGCTGGTGCACCGCGCTGATCCAAAGGCAGGAGCCAGGTGCTTCTCCTAGTCTCCCATTGGGTACAGGGCCCAAGCACTTGGGCCATCCTCCACTGCACTCCTGGGCCATAGCAGAGGGCTGGCCTGGAAGAGGGGCAACCGGGACAGAATCCGGCGCCCTGACCGGGACTAGAACCCGGTGTGCCAGCGCCGCAAGGTGGAGGATTAGCCTATTAAGCCGTGGTGCCAGCCTCTTTTATTTTTTTAAAGATTTATTTTATTTATTTGAAGGTCAGAGTTATACACAGAGAGGAGAGGCAGAGAGAAGTTGGTCTTCCATCTGCTGGTTCACTCCCCAATTGTCCACAACAGCTGGAGCTGCAAGCCAGGAGCCAGCAGCTTCCTCCAGGTCTTCCCATGTGGGTGCAGGGGCCCAAGGACTTGGGCCAGCTTCCAGTGCTTTAAGAATTTTATTTATATGCCCTTCTCCATAATTATCTCAAATAATTTTCCTCCTTTTGTGCCATGTTTAATTTTTTCATTTTTACAGGCAGAGTTAGAGACAGAGAGAAAGGTCTTCCTTTTCTGTTGGTTTGCCCCCCAAATGGCTGCTACGACCGGCGCGCTGTGCCAATCTGAAGCCAGGAGCCAGGTGCTTCCTCCTGGTCTCCCATGTGGGTGCAGGGCCCAAGCACTTGGGCCATCCTCCACTGCCTTCTGGGCCACAGCAGAGAACTGGACTGGAAAAGGAGCAACTGGGACAGAATCTGGCTCCCCAACCAGGACTAGAACCCGGGATGCTGGCGCTGCAGGCAGAGGATTAGCCAAGTGAGCCACGGAACCAGCCTGCCATGTTTAATTTTGATCCCTATAAATGACTTTAACCTCTTTTTCTCTTCCCATACAAAAAATGTGAAATTCAGATTTCACAACTTTGCCCCTAGAAATGTTTACTTTATAACTCACCTGACATGCCAGTTTGTCATTTGTTCCCTTTCTCTCCATCTTGAATTCAGTGTAACATATTGAGCCACTCTTTTCCAGTGCTAAGATCTCTCATCTTTCTTTTTAAAAATTTCCATGTAAGAATAAGAAAAAAAGTCCCTGATGAAACATCAGATATACAAAATATAGACCTCCTAGGGGAAGACTGGAGGTGTGTTGAATCAGAGGGAGGACGGGCAGGTGTGGAACAGGAGGAAAGCAGGAGGAAGCAGAGAGCATAGGGAGGCCACAGGCTCCACACAGGAGGCTGGCTCATGGGAGGCAAAGACTTGCAGGAACAGTGCAGTTACAGAAAAATACCTGTCCTGAACATTTTACACAAAAGAAAGAAGGGGCTCAAGGTAGCAACCCAGATGTTCACTGGTGAAGAATGTATCGTCATAAACATCTCACAAGAGCCTAAAACAGACCACTGTATTTTTCCTTCTGATTTTGGATAATCAGAATTCCTATGAGAGTCCTAGCCTCAGAATTACTTGGAAAGCACCATGCTTCTTGTCCAAGATGAAGACAACATTAGATCAGAGGGAAATGACTGGCAGAGTGGGTTCTGGGGAGCTTTTAAGTGTCTCAGAATTAGTCTAGGTGCTACCTTGCTGGAATATGGAGCTTTTTTTTAAAAAAAAATTCATTTATTTATTTTGAAAGAGTCTCAGAAAGGCAGAAATCTTCCTTCTGCTTGTTCACTCCCCAGATAGTCACAATGGCCAGTGCTGGGCCAGGCTGAAGCCAGGAGCCAGGAACTTCATCCAAGTTTCCCACATGAATGGCAGGGGCGCAAAAACTTGGGCCATTTTCTGCTGCTTTTACCAGGCCATTAGCAGGGAGCTAGATTGGAAGTGGAACAGCCAGGACATGAACCGGTCCCCATCTGAGATGCTGGTGTTGAAGGCGGCAGCTTTACCTGCTACGCCCCAATGCCGGCCCCATGGAGCTTCTTTAAACTGGAAGAGTTTTGCCTTTCTCTTTTCTACATGAGGGTTGTTGAAGTACTAAAGAAAAACAAAACAAAACAAAACCCTTTCCACCTTGTAGAAAGAAGAGAGTTCAGAAGTTTGTTTGCTCCAGAGCTGGCAAACCTCCCCTTGGTTCTTTTCATGTCTTCTTGCTGTGGTGCCCCAGGAAGTGACTTGTTCTCCCCGTTCCCTGGGGGAGAGGATGTTTCAGACACAAATGCCTCTCCCTGGCAGTGCTTCTGCTGCTCTCTTTTTACCCTAGGAAATCTGTCTTGACTCTGTGGAATTTTTCCCAGGCCAAGATGCCAGCAGGTGTTAGTGTCTGATCTAATGGCAGAAGACTGGATTTCCTGTGCCCCGTTCAACCTGAAGTTACCCCTAGGAAGGGCAGGGCAGATTGCTGGGTCTGAGTCAACCCTTGTAGTTTCTACTGCTTTTTTGTTCTTAAAGACACAGGACATACATAGGGTGACACCAGTCATGGAGACAGGTCCAAGGAGAATTTGAACCACAGCCACAAATTCACAGACACAGCACAATCAGTTTCACTTCAATTTTATTATGAACAAACACAATCTCAGATAAGTACAACTAGCTTCAGACTTGATATTAATAGAAATTATTCCAAAATTACTCTTAGGTCACAAATAATTCCTGTCCCACATAAAGAGGGATAAAAATCCCACCCAAGCAAGGGAAAGTTTTTCTGTACTTATTTGTATGGCGATGAGGATGCATTCTCACATTTCCTTTGACTAGTTATCCACCACTTAGCCAAGGGATTCATTTACTCTCCAGAGAGCCAGGAAGACTCATGAGAGCCTCTGGAACACGTGGACATAGCAAGTTCAAAGTGGACAGACCCACTGTAGAAATATTCAGCATGGGAATTCCTCTGCTGAAGGGTCCCCAGACACTGGATGAGAAGCATTACTTGTGCCTCAAAACTGCCTTTTGAGGTAGGTCAGTATTATTAACCATATTTTAACGAAAGGAAAACTGAGGCACAAAATAGTTAAGTCACTTCTCCAATACTGTGGTTTGAGTGTGTCTCCCAGAATTCACTCGTTGGAAACTGTATGACCATAGCAACAATGCTGAAAGGTGGGATTGTTAAGAAGTCATTAGCTCAGGAGGGCTGTGCTAAGTCCTCAATACTGGAGGAGGAGGAGGCATGTTCACTCTCACAGCGTGGGTTCTGATAAAAGAGAAGGTCACAGAGCAAGCCAGTGGCACAGGGGTAGAAGAGGACCTGGCCTTGAACCACCAGTAAAACATTACCAGTTCACTTTCTTCTTTACACACTAACCCATTTGAGCTCTATTAACAGAGAATTCACTCAAAATACCAGCAAACCAAAGAAAAAAACTTTCCATTTTAACTGCAACAACCATCTTTTAACCTAAAAAAAAATTAGAAAAGAATACATTCAAAGTATACTTCCACCCTCCATCAAATATGGACACTTAATAAAAACAACCCTAAAGAAAGTTTCCAAAATGACTCCCAGATGGAACCCTGCAAATCACTGCACGGATCCAGCCAGGCCCCTTTCTCTACCTGCCACTTCTGCAGGCTCGCAGGTGCTGAGGGACTGCAAAGAGGGAGTAGGGCAGGCTCTTAGGGAATTTGAATTAGAAAAGATGTAAGGCACCCAAATAAACTGTAAGCACATCCACAAAGTGAGGACAGGTCAAAATTTACACTCTCGATCCCATCTGAGATTCCAATTAGTCTGTCTCTTGAATTGAGCTATAGAATCTTGAAATACGGTTACTTATGCAGCAGACACACACTGACCTGCACATCAGCTTTGCACCAGGACCCTCAGCTTTGGGTCTCCACCCAGCCTTGTGTGGGGTCAGACCCACAGAACATCTTAGAAAAGAAGAGAATGTTGTTCCTCTTCTCTGTATATTATAAAGCAGCCATCTGATGACTTGTAGAACTAGACTACCTGACAGACATTTCCAAGGGGTAGGCACACAGGTCAGCAGAGGTAACTGACAGTGATCTTCCACTGGATTCTCTTCTACTGAGATGTACACCTCAAAAGACCAGGTTACCTTTGGTGCAGGCTGATCCTCGTAGCCACTATTAAATTACAGAAAAACACATTCCCCCTCCCCACCCTGGAGCTCAACAGTGGACAGTGTGTGGCACTGCACACTTCCAATCGTAATAGAGCAAAGCCAGGCTTCTGCACTGATGACTGAGGGACAGGGACGCAAGCCCAAGGATTTGAAAACACTGAGGATCTGTGTTTTCTGCCCTAGGCTTGGTGGTAGGGAATGCTGGTTATTTGCTGCACAGGAAGTCTATTCAACAAAGGTCATGGCATCTCTGCTCCCACATTTCAGCCAAAGCTTTGCAGCATAGCCTGCTCCAGATTCAGGACCTGTTACAAAGTGAGGCACTCAGGAACTTGGCCTTGCTTCTTGTGCTTCCCACTGAGGATGAGGTATCCTCCTCCTACAAGCATTACTGTGGCATCCAGGAGCACTGATCAGGTGGGGCCACCTGACTGAGCAAGCAGAGGGCACTCAGCATGCTCTCTGCTCTGGCCCAGATGCAGGAGGTGGACAACAGACCCCCTTGGCTCTAGGGCGGGCTCAGTGGCACAAAGGAAGCATTTGTATCATGAGAAAGAGCCTCTTGGAACCAAGAATGGTTCTGGGAGGGTTTGCCAGCCATGTATGGAGCTATCCGTGTGGCCAAGGGCATAGGAAAGTGGATCAGCTGTCCTTGCTGAAGAGAAACAGTTGTCTGGGGTCCTGGAGCATGGTGTCTGCAGGAAGAGCTGCCTGGACAGCAGTTGTCACTGCCTCTGAACACACACAAGGAGGCTGCCTGGCCGGAGATAGAGATGACGTCAGGGAGGAGACAGAACCAGTAGGAGAAAAGGGACAGGGCAGAGCCAGGAATGAAGAATCAGGCAGGTTAATATATCCCTCCCTCTCGCCTCCCTCCCAGGTAATCCTATACTTTAAGCTAAATGTTAACAGAGCATAGAATAAGTCAAAAGATATAACACAGTGAAGAGAAGCCTCCTGGTTATTACTCATTTCAATGAGAAGTTGGTACTAATGAATAGACCTAACATTGAACTTGTTTCATTAGGACACCTGGTAACTTCCTCAGTAACTTTCTGATCTCCTAGCAATGTGGTCTCACAGCTTGTCCTTTGAAAGTTATCCCTTGGGAACTGTCTGTAGACCATGCCAGGCAGTGTGGCAGGTAGGGAGGCAAACATGACCCACCTACTTTCTCCTCTACTTCAGGGTTCTTTCAATATCCCTTGTTCAGAGGGAACTATCCTAGTGGAAATATTCTCATACACCAAATAAAGAATCTACATCTCTATATTTTAATGCTTGATTCAATTCACTTCATAAAATCCTCCACTTTGAGATGTTTGGAAATGCCACAGCCACCTTATTACTATGGGAGGAGCAACCAATATCCTGAAGGTAGCAGAGCAGAAAACCAAAATCATTCTGATGAGCAGCTCAGGGAATCCTCTGAACTCTATGAGGTATGATATTCACCAATTCTAGACACACCAAACCTCAAGACCTCTTGTTCCATGAAATAAAAAAATCTCCTTGTTGTTAAAAAATTCTTTCCCCAGCTGTGAGCACTTTTACTACGCACTAAATGCTGCTGCCTTAACCTCTGCCCAAAGTCTGCTGAGGCACTGAGATTTGCTTGTTTGTGCTACCAATGCCGGGCTCCAGGCCACTTGTACTCACAGGAGAAAAAAAAAGAAGTGTATTGTGAGGAGGGGCTCGAAGTCCTGGCTAGGTAGACAGCTGTGTGTCTCATCACAGCAAGACCTTCTTCTCTGCTCATCTCCCACCGCGACTCCACCCTCACTTATCAGTCATGCCACGGCAGCTAACCTCCCCGCTGATAGTTTACTTTCTATAGAAGCTGTGTGCCCACTAAAGTTATTTGTCCGTTTCATCTAGCAAAGCATGTTTGATTAGAGTGAACATGGGAGTTCCCAAGAGTTTCCTGGTATCTCTACCTTGAGCCACCTATGCTGAAACTGAAGAACTCAAGGAAAGAAGATTATCTTGGATAAGACTATTAGTTTGACTCTTGAAAAGTTGTGTAGGCTTTGGAAGATGGACACTGAGCAAAGACTGAAAAGCTGTTTTCTAGGAGGCAATGAGGGAGAGGAGAAAAGAAGGTGATAGTAATAAAGGAAAGAAAAGCACAATGAAAATAGGAGAGGAGAGAAAATGAGGACATCAGCTTAGCATTAAAATGGAGCAGTTGTCTTTCAATACTTTTGCGTTTTTTAAAAGAATACTGTATTGGAATGGGTTAAGGTCAATATCTTTAGCATCCTGGGAGCATTATTCAGTAGTTAATAAACAGAACAGTGAACCTCTGCCTGGCTAGCTTTTGGAAAAGATGTTGAGGAACTCAGAACTCAGCCACTCTTGTAGCTTCCATCTCCAGTCCTTTTAATCCTGGCCAAGATGGCAGCCTTGGATATTTTCTTCCGGTCATAAGCCAGGCCCAGGACAGCCATGCAGTCGATGAAGAATGTGGTGAAGTTGATGTGCCAGCGATACTCACTGGCTGAGTAGTCGTAGGGAAAGGAGTGGTGGTAGTTGTGGAAGCCCTCACCTGCAACAAAAGCAAGGAGAAATGTCATGGAGCTTGGGTGGATTCCTGTCTTCCTAGCAGTGTTCCTGGAACCCAGCAGAAATATGCTGCTGTAGAATGGACACAGGGATGGATCTGGTCTCTTACTCTACAGCAAGTGGATCCCCCCCAAAGCACCTTAAGAAATGATAGATGAGGCCGTTGTCACCCCTACTTGGTTTCTCAGAGCATGTGTGAGTTGACTGTGGAGCAGGGACTACTGCTGAGAATGCAGTGTCGGTTGGCAACCTCCAGAGCTTCAGGAAGCATTGACTCAAGGCCTGAAAGGCTGTGTGTGTACGTGTGCTGGGGTGCAGAGGGGAGAGTCCAGAATGAGGAACTTGGGCTCTGCTGTTACAAGTGAGCAGAGGACCCGCCTTCCCCACAGCAGCGGCACCACCATAAGGGTGGGAGCTTCCAATGGAACAGGAGGCAGTGGCCAAACATAGAGGACAGGAGGCCCAGCCCAGGGTTGCGGTTTCCTCAGCCTCTGCTGGCGCAGAGTGGGCCGCTCTGCCTTCTCATTCTTCCAGCTTTGACTGGGCTGGGGGTGGTGCTGATAAGATAGACATTCTCTTTGGAAAGAAGAAACAAATTGCTGAAATATTCCCTCTGACCTCCGAGATGCTGAGAATTCTCGGGACAAGAGTTTCACATGGACAGACAGAGAAAAAGAAACTCTGGACTGAGGACAATTCCTGTAGTAGGTAAAGCTGTGGAGTCTCTGCAGAGAGAGGTTGGTGACTCCTGCCAGGTCCCCTCTTTCTGAGCTGCGTCCAACAAGGGCACCCTGACCCTTGTCAGGCCAGGGTAAAGGGAAGCCAACAGAGCGGCTGTTGGGCCTTGTGCAGATAAACACACTGCAGATAGAGAGGGAATGACATCGAGCCAGCAAGACAGCATGTCCAGCAAAGGCAGTGACCCCATCCAGGGCATCTCAAGGTGTGTGCTTCCTGTGTGATGCTGCTCACCTCCAGTGGGAGCTGGGGAGAGGGTGGGCAAGCCCAAGGCTAAGGGTGCTGATGGAGGACTGCCGAGCCCCTGAAATGAGTTTGCAGCAAGGCTCTCAGTGAGCACTCACCTGGTCCACACATACCACTCTTTTTTTTTTTTTTTTTTTTTTTTTTTGACAAGCAGCATGTACAGTGAAGGAGAGAGAGAGACAGAGAAAGGTCTTCCTTTTTCTGTTGGTTCACCCTCCAATGGCCGCTGCGGCCAGCGCATTGCACTGATCTGAAGGCAGGAGCCAGGTGCTTCTCCTGGTCTCCCATGCGGGTGCAGGGCCCAAGGACTTGGGCCATCCTCCACTGCATTCCCGGACCATAGCAGAGAGCTGGCCTGGAAGAGGGGCAACTGGGACAGAATCCAGCGCCCTGACTGGGACTAGAACCCGGTGTGCCAGTGCCGCAGGTGGAGGATTAACTTAGTGAGCCTCGGCGACGGCCCACATACCACTCGTAACACGGAGTGAGACACAGATGCAGAGAGAGAACAGAGGAGGATCCATGGGTGAAGGTAAGGATCAGGGCAGCAAGAGACAGCCCAAGGGAGGCTCAGGGAGAAGGCCAGCTGTGGTAGATAGGTTGACTGAAGCAGGTATGTCCGGAAGCAAAATGATTACAAAGGGAAAAAAGCTTCATGGTAAGTTATTGGGAGGAAAGCAGCAGGTGCAGACAAGGAAAGCTCACAAAGAAACCTGGAACTGACAGTCACAAGCAAGTGACTTCATTATAGATACATCTGTAATATAGGACACATCGAAGCCAAAGAAATTCTGTTTCTGTGAAAGCTTCAGATTTATACAACCCATGTGATTTATCTTAAACAGGAATTTAGTACCAATACGCCCGATGGAAGAAGGTAACTGAAAGGAAGGCCAAAATTTCTGAATGTCAAAAAGTGATAGGAAAAGATAATTTTATAAAGATAATAAATATCACTAGTGTGAGATAATAAAAGAAGACTTTAAAAGAGCAAGAAAAACAGAAAGGCAGCATTGTGTATGAATACATGAGCAGTGTACTTCTGTAAGCATTACTGGATGACTAACGCCAATGACGCCTGCAAAGTAATAGACCTCTGGTTCTGCTTACTGAACACTAATTTGAAGCCTCAGTAAAAATGTGTATTTTCTTCTAAAGCTGGAAAGGAAGTAAGTGGGGACAGATGGCAGGACTCTGTCTTCTGTGATGTTGGGACTGGAATGATAGAAATGAACTCCAGAAGAGTCCACATCAGATCAGTGTTCAGGGAGTTGTGATCAAACTAACAGCTCTAGGGGCATTCCCTAAGTTTCTTTTGGGAAGTGAAGTTCCAAGCTGAGAATAGAAGTGGAAGAAAAACATAAAGGACAAGAAGGGGACATGCTGCAGGGTAGTAGGAAAGGGCCAGCTACAGCTGCTCTGATGCCCTTCATATTGGAATCACCAAACAATAAGGCATGACCCATACACAAAAGCATGGAACATCTAAATACTAAATTGTCATTATTTACTCGACACTCTGTTGCATGTTCTCATAGAAGATCCCTGTCTCTCTGGCCGCTCTGATGATCCAGTTGTTCCATTTATACAAAACTCCTAGTACAGCAAGTACAGGAAAACAGAGGAAGCTCCCTACATTTAGCTTCCGGAGGTTATTAGGAGGCCTGGAATCAAAGGCAGTGTTATTTTTTACCCTTTCCCTTTCTCTTAAGACTTTTTTTTTTTTTTTTTTTTTTTTGACAGGCAGAGTGGACAGTGAGAGAGAGAGAGACAGAGAGAAAGGCCTTCCTTTTGCCGTTGGTTCACCCTCCAATGGCCACCGCAGCTGGCGTGCTGCAGCTGGCGCACCGCGCTGATCCAAAGGCAGGAGCCAGGTGCTTCTCCTAGTCTCCCATTGGGTACAGGGCCCAAGCACTTGGGCCATCCTCCACTGCACTCCTGGGCCATAGCAGAGGGCTGGCCTGGAAGAGGGGCAACCGGGACAGAATCCGGCACCCCGACTGGGACTAGAACCCGGTGTGCCGGCGCCGCAAGCCGGAGAATTAGCCTAGTGAGCTGCAGCGCCGGCTTCCCTTAAGACTTACTGCTTGATGTTCATAAGGGTTTTTCAGTTTTATACGTAGTTTTACTATAAAGCTACTAGTTTTATAATAGAAAAACAGATACAAAGTGGCTATACAACCAAGCTAACCTGGTTATGCTGATTCCTAGCCTAATACCACAACCAGCAGATCATTAGATGCGGTGTTTTTTTTTTTGTTTTTGTTTTTGTTTGTTTTTTTTTTTTTTTTGACAGGCAGAGTGGACAGTGAGAGAGAGAGACAGAGAGAGAGGTCTTCCTTTGCCATTGGTTCACCCTCCAATGGCCTCCACGGCCAGCGCACTGCTGCCGGCGCATCGCACTGATCCGAAGCCAGGAGCCAGGTGCTTCTCCTGGTCTCCCATGCGGGTGCAGGGCCCAAGGACTTGGGCCATCCTCCACTGCATTCCCGGGCCACAGCAGAGAGCTGGCCTGGAAGAGGGGCAACCGGGACAGAATCCGGCACCCCGACCAGGACTAGAACCCGGTGTGCCGGCGCCACAAGGTGGAGGATTAGCCTATTGAGCTGCGGCGCTGGCCTAGATGTAGTCTTGCTATGCATGCTGACTTACCCACAGCTCCCAGAGAAACCAGTACATTCTCTCGAGAGTTAATGTTCTTGTCATATGGGCGATATCCATACATGTGGGCAGCACTGTTCACCAACCAGGTGGCATTGAGCACTACAGCATAACGCAGGAAGGTGGCCACGTACAAGCTGTGTTGAAAAGTTTCACCCCAGAAATACCAGGGCACGAGCGTGGGCAGGATGAAGCACATCAGCAGGACGGCGGGTTTGTAGTACCTGCGTGGGGAGATCACAGGCTGAGCCGGGGCACAGGGGATCCAGACCTGCCCCTGCTGTCCATGCTCCCTGGGCTGGGCCACCTCTTCTCCCTTGCTGTGAGACGGGGTGGGCATCTGTTGGGCATGCCGTGATAGGCCCTCACTCTGTGGATGGGGAGGGAGATGAGGAGGGTACAGGACTTCTCTGAGGTCACTGGGAACCAGCACGGCACAGATTGGAATGCCTGCCTCCTGGCTCCAGTCCACAGCCTCTTTCCACTGCGCACAAGGCCCTGGTGCTAAGTTCATAGCTGAGGTCCAAACCCCAATTCTGGATCAGAGTTCTCCAGCCTGGGCCCATGCCCATCTGCCTTTGGGCTCCTTGCTCTTGCCCATCGAGCTCTTTGGCACACGTCCATGTTTGGTGTTGTGCCTCCATCTCCTGTGACTGCCCTCTAATTCTCTGCTCTTCTTTGCCCCCAGAGAGGCACTGAGTGGCCCTGATCACCTGTGTGTCTGTCTGAATGCCTGTCCCACTCTCCCTTCTCCCTGGGGACCTGGCCACTGCCACTCGGTGGAGTGATTCCCTGCCTCCTTCAGCAGTCACATCCTCGCTGCATCACGCCCTTCCCAGTCCTGCCCCTGCTTCCCCAGCGTGGATCCCCTGACCCCCTAACTGCTGTCCCTGCCTCTCCTCTCTGGTCCTTGGTTTCTGGCCCCTGTCCTGAGAGTGGCCCTTCTTCCTCTTCTTCTTTTTAAAAAATTTACTTATTTATTTGAAAGGCAGAGTTTCAGAGAGAGAAGGAGAGACAGCGAGAACTCTTCTGTCTCCTGGGTCACTCCCCAAATGAACACAATGACCAGGGCTATGCTAGGCTGCAGCCAGGAGCCTGGAACTCCACCTAGGTTTCCCATGTAGGTGGCAGGGGCCCAAGCACTTGGGCCAGCTTCCACTGCTTTCCCAAGTGCATTAGCAGGGAGCTGTATTGGAAAAGGAGCAGATGGGACTTGGACTGGCATCATGTTGGAAGCGTGTGTTGCGGGCAGCAGGCCCACTGTGCCACAATGCAGTCCTGTGAGAGCAGTCCTTCTGAAGCATAGCTCTGACTGCTATTGTGTTCAAACCAATTAGTGCTTTCCTGTTGCACCCTGAATCAGGTCTGCCTTTAGGACTTGAGAAGAATGACACAGTCTCTCTCCAGTCTGGTTTTGTCATACCCTGTCCTCCAAACAGAAGCATTTGTGGTTGGAACATGCTTGATGCTTTAGCTCATTCTGCTCTGTTTGCACTGTCCCTGCCCACACCTACTTGTGAACATTGCTGTCCCTAGGTAGATTCCAGTGCTACTTTGTAAACTCTTCCATGTAGTTTCCAGCAAGTGATCTCACTCTCTTCTGTACCTCTCATGGTACAGAAAATATTCTGCCTTGCACCATGGCTATTTGAGTTCTTGGCTTATTGTTCTACTCCCCAAAAAGCTACAGACACCTTAGGTAAGAATTTTGTTTTTTAACTTTACATTACATTTGCATTGTAGTTTTTATGTTACATTTTTGTGTCCTGGGTCAACAATCACTTGTTGCATTTAAGTGGTTTAATTAAGACAGCTCAGAGAAGAAGAAACAGAGCAACAGTCTATGGCTGTGGGCTTGTGGGGTGTTCACATTTGAAGTTTAGGGGCAGGCATTACATGAGGTGAAACCACTGCTTGGGATGCCCACATCCATGTCAGAATGTCCACTCAAGACCTGGCTGCATTGCTTCTGATGGCTCCCTGCTAATCCACCTGGGAAGCAGTGTATGATGGCTTGAATGCTTGGCTTCCTGCCAGCCATGTGGGAGATCCAAATAGGAGTTCCTGGCTCCTGACTTTTTGGCCCAGCCCAATCCCAGTCTCAGCTGTTGCACCCATTTAGGGAGTGAATCAGGGGATATAAGATGTCTCTCCTTTGCTGACTCACCCTCTTTCAGTTTACATTTCAAATAAAGAAATCTTTTAAAAAGTAAAAATAAAACGCAACCCTACAAACTCTTTACAACTCAATCTTTTTTAAAAAAATAAGTTTGGAGTTTTAAATGATGGTTTTGAACTTGCAAACAGTAAATTAAAATGAACTTGCAAGTCCTTGGAGAAAAACTGGGGTCCCCACACTCCAGGGGCCAGGAGCACATCCCCAGCTCCATTGCCCCTCACTCACCGCCTCTGGAACATCACTAGTTTCTCGGCTTTGAGGTCTGACAAGTCCAGCAGAGCGCCCTTCTGCTTGACTGCAGGGTGTTTGCGCACAAGCAGCCAGCCCACGTGCGAGAAGAAAAAGCCACGGCGGGAATTGTGAGGATCCGCATTGGTTTCTGAGAACTTGTGGTGGGCACGGTGGTCTCGGGCCCATTCAAACACATCGTTCTGGAGGGACAGAGAAAGGGATGCAGCCTGAGCGGACGTCCTCTCAGGAGAACTCTCTGCAGAGGTGTCTTCCAGGCGCAGCTCACAACACCCAGGAGTCTGGGCCCCTGAGGAGTCCTGGCACCGCCTCCCCTCTGCCCCACCCCTGCCACTGAGGGAAGGGGAAGGGCCACTCATGCTCCCAGGACCACGTGGCTGTGCCTGTGCCCCCTGCAGGTGACCTGGTGGGTAGAATCGAGGTGAAGCACGCAGAGCCCAGATGGTTTCACTAGGAATGAACACTGCACTTCCGCAAGCAGGGAAGGTTGGAAGAGGTCCTCAGGGACCGCCTGATCCCTGGGCATGGACCAATCTCCCTATTCCTTCCCTTTTCTAAGAAACAAAACAAAACCAAAAACCAGAAGCCTTCAAGGTATATCTCACTTTCACAGGGATAATTATGCAAATATTACCTACCTGAGATACTGCCTTTGATGAAAGGGACTTCCTTTATAGCTCTTCCAAGATAAACATCACAAGAGAGACTATTGTGGGTCCAGTGGCTACAGCTATCAAAGAGTTCTGTTTTTTCTAGTCCCTTCATTCTTTGTGTTATAAATCTCATGCTTCTACAATCCTCAGTATTTTAGTTACCTAGCATGCACTCAAGGATAAGATCATAATGAAGTTCTGTGTAACCTATCAGTGACTGATTCTGCTCATCTGTAACATGGAAATAATAGTTCCTACCTCCTAAGATTATTGTAAGGATCAATGAGTTAATTAGTGGTAAGTGCTCTGTATAGTGACAGATACATATGCAGTTTTATAAAAGTATTTGCTCTTATTATCTGAAAACCATAGAGTAAATGATTCTGAAATACCAATGTCCTTTTTAAGGTGGTGGTGGCCTGGTGGCATTCTGAAATATTCATGTTACAGAATGAATTTATTTTCCCATGTCTGCCCAGAAAATCAGGTTCAATTACTGGCTCATGTGCCCTGGCCCCCTATCATAAAGACCAAAACAACCTGACTGTATGATAATGCAAGGACTTCAGGATCAAAACCAATCCTGCACATCAAGAGTGTGTCCTGCTAATCCCTGTTGCCCTTCCCAGCGACCCAGAGCAGTCTGCATGCTTTGTGGACTTCAGGACTGAGCCTGCACGTGTGACACAGGGGAGAGCAAAGTGCCAGGGCTGTCGGTGCAGCTCCTCTCCAGGTGCCCACCCCTCCATTCTGCTCCCAGGCCATCGAGAGGGTGGAGAAGCAAGGGCTGAGCAGCGCCAGCTTCTTACCTGGAAGGCCATGGTGTTGGCAATGATGAGGAAGAAGCGCAGGGGCAGCCGAGCTTTGTAAGACCGGTGGCTCCACAGGCGATGTGCTCCTGCTGTGATGCCCAGGGCACTGACGAAATAATAGAATATCCCTGCCAGGAAAGACAGTGGGCATCAGCGAGCGATGCCAGTCCTGCCTGGGAGACAAGGACGCTGTTCTGTTGCTAGAGTCTGTGTCTTCTCTAAGCTTCAGGTGAGCGTCTGCTTTAACCTGAACCCTAGGGATACCTTGGTCTCTGAAACAGCTGAGATTGTTACCACTTGGAAATACTATCATCACCTCCCATCTGTTAACACAGGAGTGCAGACAAGCTAAGGAGTCCCAGGAACTGACAACTTGTCATGGTCAGTCTATACGTGCATCACTCCAGGTCCCGTCGACTGTGAACTTCAGCTAATGTGTGTGGTGTTCAAGCCACAAAGTGCTCCTGCACATTTTAGCAGTTGTAAGAAACAGTATCTGGGCACTGACCAATGAGAGGATCTCTGAGTGGTACAAGACACGCTAAATACTCAGAACTGTGGGCATTTACTAAGTGGTGTAAAATCATTTCAGCTTCAGCCTGTAATGTGGCCACATCAGAAAATACCAGCCCTATTCTAAAGTCATGTTTGCCCAGTATCTTAAGCTTTCCCCAGAAGTACAATATTCTCAAATTTCTGTCATATTCTGTGTGGGATGGTGGTGCAGATATCTTGGCAAGTGAAGTCAAAGCTCAGAGAAGTTAAGTACTTTTCTAGTTCATGTGGCTAAAACTATGGAGGCATGGTATGAAGCTCTACACACTCTCTCTTTTTTTAATTTATTTGACTGATAGACAGTGTGAGAGAGAGAGAGACAGAGAGAAAGGTCTTCCTTCCGTTGGTTCACCCCCCAAATGGCTGCTATAGCTGGAAGTATGCTGATCCAAAGCCAGGAGCCAGGTGCTTCCTCCTGGTCTCCCATGCGGGTGCAGGGGCCCAAGCACTTGGGCCATCCTCCACTGCCCTCCTAGGCCACAGCAGAGAGCTGGACTGGAAGAGGAGCAACCAAGATTAGAACCCGGCGCCCATATGGGATGCCGGTGCTGCAGGCGGAGGATTAGCCAAATGAGCCATGGCGCCGGCCAACTCTACACACTCTCAACAAGTAGTTCGTGTCCAGCTGTCCCATCCACCACTACAGGATATGCACACATTTCCTGTGACTCCCCTTTATCATGTCCCTCTGTCATCCCAGACTCCCACTGAGCAATGTGAATTTCACATGATAATGGGAGATGCTCCAAGCTCTAAGCAGAGCACTCCAACATTATCTAGCCTTACCTTCCTCAAGGCCTAGACACTGAGGAGGTGTCAGACATAATTTTTAACTGAGAAGTGGGCTGCTGGGTGTACCCATCTGTTCAGCAACTCTAGGAGGAAGAGATGGAATCTCGGTGGAAACTGTTAACTATGTTTCAGACCTAGGGAACAGCCAGAAACAGTGAATCCTCAGTGTAATGAACTGGTTACAGCTGGAGCACACTTGCAACACACTGTAACTGTCTGGTGTTCCTCTGAAGCCACAAACTGAGAGGACTCCAGGGGCCTCACTGGCCTCAAGCCATGTGGTGATGGCTATCTCCTTCCCAGGTACAGAAACTGACCACACCTGTCTCTGGAAAAACCACACTGGAACCAGAACCTCCAGACACCATTGAAGAAGAAAATGGCTTTGAGCATGAAAGCAGACAGATTCAGTTAGGAGCCAAGGAAACTTCTTAGGTTGCTTCATACTGCAGATGACCCTGGAAAATTGACTGAGAAAGCATCTAAGGTCCCATGTTAGCAAGGAATTGGGAAAAGAGCCCAGGGACTCTGGTGTGTTTTCTGTCAACACCTATAAGTCTATTAAAGAGAATGGCATAAGACAGTTGGAAATTCATTCCCTCTCTGTTCCTCAGGGAGGCTTATTAATGACCACGTTGAAGGTTGTGCAACATCTCATAGCTTTTGGTCCAAGGAGCAAGACTTGAGAAGTTTTCCCTTGGATCCTTACTGTTTCCCAGTATATTTCATCAGCCCTATCCTAAGGGCTCATTGGAGACTCCAAAATGAAAGAGATGGAAGACTCTCAAACCTGCTCACTCTTGAGAAGTGCTGTGATGACACCTTGTAACCTAAGAAACACATTCCTCTCAGCTGTACAAAACTGCCTTTGCCTCTAGCTAGCACTGGGAAATACTGTGGTCCTGAGAAGATCATTGCTGTTCACCACAGCACCTGGAGGACTGGCCAAGACAGAGGTCTAGGCACTTGATCTTACCACCACCAACAGACCTGAGTGGTCCTGTGTGAAACTGCTGACATCTGCTTGCCCTTCCACATAGCTACCCACAGGATGAGCTGCCAAAAAGTACCCTCACCCGAGAATGCCCTGGAAAACTTAAAGTTGTGTGTCTGGCTTAGTGCCCCTCAGAGAGCAACAAGGAAGGCCTGGGCCTGAAGCGCTCCCTGCTCTTACTTCTTGCTTCAGGCTTGAGGGTGGAGGGTCAGAGCAGACTCTGTCTACAAAGCATATGTGCCCCTCCAGCCCACATAGGGGCATCCCTAAAAGAGCAGAGCAAAGGGCAAGTCAAGGACAGACTGGCAGCTACCTCAAAATCTGGGTGGCCTCCAATCAGCCTGGCCCAGCCTCGCTGTCTGGCAAGGGGCCAGAGGAGGGAGCAGGGAGGACTAGCGGAAGACCATGTGGGGTCTCGGGCACTTCAGAGCATCAGGGCAAGGCAGCCTTGATGGGGACTAGAGCATGAAACATGTTCCTCATTTCAGTCTGAATACTTTGTTGACTGGCACATATGGTGCCCTGGAGACCAGCATGGAGCAGCAGAGCAACACATCCATGAACTGTGCCTTCTTCATCCTTCTCTGTAGCAAAAGAACCTGGTCTGGCCAATGGATGAGCCTGAAATAGTTCCCTGGGTAACAACCTTGCCTTGCCTCCTTTTTTAGTGAACTTTCTTCCTGAGCAGAGTCCCCTTGCTCTATTCCAAGCAAGCTCATTATACACCCTGCAAAACATCTGGTCTCTACCAGAACCCCATGCCTCCAAGGTAGGCGTATTGTCTTGTTTCTAGCAGGGCTGGGACAGGAGCCACACAAACAACTCAAACAGGAAGGTTCTCAGGGACAGCTGACTCTGGCAACAGGTCCACTCTTCAGTCACATGGCACATGGTCTCAGGGGACCCCTACAGAACTGACCCCCGTGCATCCCATCAGTCTTCCTGAACTTCATTCCCAGCCCAGTCAGGCTCTCAGCCAACTGCGGAGAACTGGTTGGGAAAACCCAGGGATCCTGCCTCACTTGAGAGCAGTGAGAAGCCTGGACGCAGGCTCAGGAGGGCAGGGACGCTGCTTACCCCAGAGCCAGGTGCGGAACTTGCAGGTGGGAACCAGGGTGATCCCGTACAGGGCTCCCACGTGCAGCAGAGCCATGAGGATGATGTTCCTCCAGACGAACTCCAGCTTGGGCCTGGGGCCCTCCTCGTCCTGGTAGCTGGGGTCGTAGATGTCATCTTTCATTTCAGGGCGGATGTCTTCTTCCGCCGGTAGGGGCATCTTCTCCAACTTGCCCTCTCCACTCTGCAGGAGCCTGGAGTGGGGTGTGGTGACGGTGGTGGTGGGGGTGTAGGAGCCAGAGACCTGGCCAGGAGGGGAAGAGGAAGAGGGTCAGAGCAGGAGACAGTGGAGGCAGCAGAGGCCACTTCACTCTAATCCAGCAGGGGAGGGGGAGAGGAGGAGGGAGAAGGGAAGGGAAGGGAGGGCAGGCTCAGACCCTGGCCCAGCACCCAGAGTGAGGGGAGGGTGGGCCCTGCACAGGAGAGGCACAGGTTCCCAGGAACTGTGCAGGGGGGTTGGGGTGAAACCTAGAGGTGAATTAGCTTAGGGGGTGTGTGAAGCTCTCTGGCACCCCTTTGAACACAAAGGAAAAGCCACACGTGTACATAAAGCTACTCATAAAGCTACTCGCAGAACCGAGTTTCCTCAAAAAATTGATGCGAGTGCACCTCGAGCCAGACGGCCAAGTTCTCTCGGGGGCTCCAGCAATGTCCCCTCACCATCGAGTCACCCTGAAGCCCCACCAGGGCCAGCGACCCCCGAGTTCAGGACGGATGCTGGGAAGCTCACCTCCTGCAGCAAGTGGGCCGGCATCTTGCCTCCCGGTTGCTGATCGCTGAGGAGACTGAGTCTCACGGAATTCAGGCTGCAGGGAGAGAAGACAGGTTGAGATGCGGAGCCCAATGCGCTGTGAAGCCTTCCCGGCCCCAGCACGCGCGTACGGGCCTGATCCCGCTGTGAGCTGCTCTCCCCGGGAAGGAGAATGGATGGAATAGCTGGTGGTAGGTGCCGGTAGATCCATACCGTTTTATCCTCGGCCGACAAAAGAGTGCTCAGAGCTGGTTGAAAAACAGGCAGTCTCGGATGGCGGAGAGGGCCGAAAAGGGGAGGCAGAAGAGCCAGGCAAGCAGCAACCGGAGACCAGGATTACTCGGTGGCTGGCGCCGGGATGCTGAAGACACCAGCTCCGCGCCACACCGCCCCTGCCGGGCCTCTGCCCCTGGGGAAATGCTAATGAGGCTTCAGTACACTCTGGCGCGTCATTGGCTGAAGGGTTTTGGTGCCACCTCAGCCGCCTTTGCCATTGGCTCCGCGCAATCTGCTGTTCCCCCAGCCGCCTGCGCCGCGCTCCCCCTCCCTGCGCTTTCTCTGCCACCGACCACTGGGCCTCAGCCTCCGAGGCACTCGGAGCCTTCGTTCTTGCCAGGCGGAAAGCACCAGGTGCTGGAATAGGAATGGCGCCAGCAGGCAGAGTGAATGGGTGGACCGTGGGCGGACTGCACAGGAAGTACCCAGGTAGCCGCCGTGGAGCTATCCACAGCTCACTCTGGCCCCAGGGGAAAAATGGCGTGGTCCCGCCCACCAGTGCTTGATGCGGACCACAGAGCTCTTAGAGCCCAGGACGCTCCTCCCTGACCTGTCTGTGCACAGCTGCAGCTCCAGCACCGTCACGCTTGGAAGGGGACTTGCACTACTGAGCACAGTAGTCAGGCGCATCCCCGAGCCACGCAACAACTGTGCGGGATGTGTTGGAATACATTCAGGTTGTCCGGAAAAAGTTGGGCTCCTCTTCCTGGAATAAGGCAGGATGCCATCATAGGTCCATCCAGCAGCAGGGAAAGTACTGAGTATAAAATGAGAGGAGCCTGCAGGTCTTGGGAGATTTTGTTGCATCCTCCAGTGACTCTGTGAGATGGGCTCTCCGTGAACCCACTGGAAAGAGAAGCTGTGGGCAGATCTCAGAACCTGCCCGTATTCACAGCAGCTAGGCAGTGGTGGAGCTGGGCTGAGCCCAGAAACGTGATGCTGGAGGCCCAGCTCTTCACCCTACTCAGGACCTTAGTGTGCAGGCGCCCTAGGAAATCTGACCCACGGACCTTATGCCTCATCTTGTCTGTGCCTGAGGGAGCCCCACCAGCAGAGCTGGGAACCAGGCAGGCCATGCATTCAGCCTGTCCCTTTCCATGCCCGGTGTCCCCCAAACTCTGCCCAGGAACCCCTCAGTGGGGAGAGGAGAAGGAAAGGAGTTCTGTGCCAAGGAGGGTTGGCTTCAAGGAGGGGAGGCCCCTGGGACTGCCAGGAGGAGGACAAGGCAGCTCCCCATGGGCCCTGGTCCTAGGGGGAGACCAACTCGCTGGCCAGGGAGCAGGCAGCCCCTGCAGCCCTGTGTGAGAGCAGTGCTCTCAGAGGGACAGCGGGTCTAGTCATGGCAGGGAGGAGCTCAGCGTGTGGACCAGGAGCCCTCCCTGGGCTGCTGCTCAGGGTCTCTGCAGTGGTGCATCTGTCACTGTGTCACCGACGGCGGGCCTTCCTCTTTGCCTCAGTCTGTTTCCTCTGCTAGCACAAACTGCCATGGGCACGTGGCTTTGCAACAGCAGCATACCTCTCACAGGTCTGGAGGCTGGCAAGTGCTGGGTCATAGCTCAGGGTGACCTGGGGTCTGGTGAAGGCCCCTTTCCTGCTGCATGGACGGCCGTCTTCGCTGAGCGTCCACGTGGGGAAGGCCCGAGATCTTTCTCAGGTCTTTTACTGGTGACGCACATGTCATTCTTGAGGACTCATCCATCATGGCTGACTTGCAGATACCGCTTGCTAAAGCACCAACTTGCAGATACATCCCAGGAGGCAGTGATTTCCAGTGAACGTGGGGTTGCGGGTACACATTCATACTGCGGCATTCATCAGGGAGGAGGGCTCAGGATTTCTTCTGGGGGTCTGCCTTCCACTGTGACTCAAGGTGGCCATACTGTGGATGCAGCGTCTCTCATCTGTAACTGCCCAGGCACACTCGCCTTGTGTGCTCCAGAACCACCTGAAACACCAGGGTTTCCCAGAATCTGCTCCTACTTTCTTAGACTCTGGTTGACACCTGTGCTGTTGTTCTTACTTGGTGCTGCTGGCATTAATTAGGCCAGATGCCCCTGAAAGAAAAGGGGAGGCCCACCTAGGAGGCAGTGTGGGGCAGGGGTATTGTCTTCCTCCCTAAAGACAGGCTGCTCCCTGCCAGAGTGCAGGAAAATCTGGATGAGGGAGAGGGAGTTTCCAGAGACGAGGGCAGCGCCCCTGTTGGTGTTGGGAACCAGGCAGAGTGGTGACTGGATCCTCCGTGCACATCCCACTGCAGTGGTTGTGTCACCAAATATTCAGACTCCTGGGAGATTGTGACTGCACACCTGCCGGGAATAATGTTAGGGGGAAGCATGGGCCTTGGTATCAAGCAGTATTAGGTCAGCAAGCAATTAGAACTTTTAAATAAGGACACAATCAATATTTGTGTACATTGGAATCGGTAATGACCCAGCACATAAATATTTTATCATAGTTGAGGGAAGTAAAAAGTATGCTTGAGAGATGGAGGTGGGAGCTACAGACTGTTCTTTATGGAAAGGGGCAAAGATTCCCTTGCCGTTTGTAAATTTCATTTTGCTTCTTCAACACTAGGGAGCAAGAAAAACAAGTCTCAGTGAGCCACCTTAAATAAACAGTATATAAAGAGTAAGATGTTTTTATTGCTGTTTGTATAAAATCCACACTTCTTATCGTGGCTCCAAGGCCCTCTAGGACCAGGCCCCTCCTTGCTTGTGTCCTTGTTTCATCTCTGGCTAGGCCTCCTGCTTGTTTGCTCTCCTCCCATGGTACTTGTAGAGTCTGGGTACATTCCTTTCCCTCTGCCTGGAGCACTGTGCTGCCCATCCCCCTTCTCCCACACACTGTCACTGAAGGGGCCCTGTTTCCTGCAGTTCTTCAGGAACTTTCCCAGGCTGGCTGCTGTTTGATGCATTCTGTCAGTGGTCCTGGTGTCATGACACTCATGTTCTCTTGGGATGCCCCATGGGGATAGGGACCCTGTCTGCCTGGCTTAGCACCATCTCTTTGGCAGTACATGGCTCAAGGTGGGTTTTAATAAGGTGGGGCTTAATTCTCTGCTGTGGACTGGGATAGCAGTGGAGGATTGCCCAAGTACTCGGGCCCCTGCACCCACGTGGGTGACCCAAAACAGGCTCCTGGCTCTTGCCTTTGGATCAGTGCAGCTCTGGCTGTTGCAGCCATTTGGGGAGTGAACCAGTGGATGGAAGACCTCTCTCTCTTTCTCTCTTTCTCTCTCTTTCTCTCTGCCTCTCAATGCTCTGTGTAACTCTGACTTTCAAATAAATAAATAAATCATTAAAAAAAAATAAGGGGGAGCTTAGCAAGGTGTTGCAAGCCTCATGAACAGGAGAAGTTTGAAGATCTCTCTCTTTCAAGCCTGCTGTTCTCCAGGCTATATATGTGCATGCAAATGCAGACTTACTGCAGGCTGCATCCCAGAGTGTGTGTTTGTGTTTACTTTCCCAGAGGAGCCACAGCCATGTGTGTTTTACAGCCTCTAGAGGGAGGGAGCTCAGAGGGGACAACTCAAAGGGAACCTTTCTTGCCAGTAAATGACACTGTCTAGGCACTGGCTATACAACTTCTAAACACAAGGCAGGAGCTGGCCAGGCTGTGCTATTGAGACAAGATGGCAATAGATTGGAGGTGTTTTATCCCGGCTCTGCAAGTCATTTTTGACACATGACCTAGGGAAATTTCTTTCTTGGTTTTTCCTCACAGTCTGTGCATATGAAAGTATGAATTTACCTTAGCAACAAGATCAAATAATAATAATTAAGAGAAAGAGTAAGAAGTAAAACCTCTTTCATTTTCAGGTGCAGAATTAAAGTGTTCTGTGTGGTTGGTTGGGGAGCAGTAGTGCCTAGACTGGGGTGTTGCTGTCTAGGGGCATCCATGCATGTAGTTCCTGGCACTGGGTGCAGATCCTGAGTAGAGTAAGAGGGTGTCTGGCCAGACTGCTCAGCTGTGGACTGTGGGTGGCTAGTGCAAGGTTTGGCTGAAGCTGCCAGTTGGAGGTATTTGCACTGGGATGTAGAACCTAGTATCTCCTGGGGCTGTTTGCACCATCCCAACTGTGCCTGCAGTGTCCACATCCCTCTTCCTCTGCTACAGCCTCTGGAGATGTGCAGGGGCAGGAGCCCCTGACCCTGTCTGTGCTGGCCGTGGCACTGCCCTCCAGGACAGAAGTAGGCACTGGGACAAAGTTTGTTCCTGCTCATCCAGTGAATGCAATACCCCTGTGGGTAAGATTCCTGGACTGCAGCTCAGTCCATATTCCTGAGTCCCCCAGATCTATGCACTGCAAGGAGATGAAGCCGTGGCCCTTCTCCAAGCTCCCCAGGCCAAGAAAGAAGCTGCCCTGAAGGTGGGCCCTGTTGCTGCTGTACCTCCCTGACCTTCAGAATCCACATTGCCCCTCATGGAACTCAGCTGATGCCTGCCAGCCTCCTAACTGGTCCTGTGTACCTCCCCACCGAGTTCCACACACTGCCTGTGGTGTAGGGCATTGTGTCAGAAGGGCAACTGTGAAGCGCTGTGTGTTTTTGTGACACCAATACTTTCTCCTGGTTTTGCCTTGACCCAGATCGTGTTAAATTTGTTCTGTTATGGAAATTGATTTCCACCCAACCACACTTACAAACTGAAAGTTGATTTTGTTTAATGTTTATAAGACCCAAGTCTTATTGTTCTCATTTAATATAAAGCTTCATAAAAAAAAGAGGCATAGCTTCAGATAGAACGTGTATAGGGACAAGGCAGCCTCCTGTGCAGCATTGGACCTCACATGCAGGAGGAAGGGGTCCATTTGCTGATGAGCAGGGTATTTTAGTGGTCCTGAAATAGCACCCTTCTAGAAGGTGGTTAGTGGGCCTGGGTAGGTTGTGGACATGTGAGCAGTTTTAGATCACTAAGTCCAAATCTCATCTTCCAGGTTGTAAAGACAAATCCATCAAAGTAAACAGAGAGGCTATGCCTTTGTCCTACTTTATTGAACAGTTTGCTTCATTTGCAGATTTTAAATATTTAAACCCCCGGTGGTAGGCTGTCATGAGTTCTCTTCCTGGGACCCTGCACACGTTGGACACACCTGTTGAAAATCCTCCTGTTCATCTTTGTTTAGTGCCTTATCTTCATGAAAGTACACACTGGGAGAATGTAGTTTAGAAAAGCCCTACAGGCTTATTTTTTCTCTTTCATCACAGTATTGTTAATGGCTGGTCAATATTTTATCTGCCAAGTTGGCACAGGACTAAATCAGCAATGGGAACAAGTAGCACATGCCAAGCCGTGACTTTGAGAGCCAGAGGCCAATGGCTAGAGATGACCTGACCTACATAGGCCATACCTGGTTCCCTTTTGTATCTCAGGACGAGTGCTTTGTAGCTGCTGTACTCTATCCACAGTGAACCTAGCTGCTGTTGTTCTCCGTGACCTTCCAAGCCATTTGCCTTGTTCTATGAAAACTCTCTCGCCTTTCTTGCCCTTTCTTCTTCCCTCCTTGCTTTTTGACCCAGGACCCAGACATTTATCCCCTGAAAAAGAGGGCCGAGAGCCCTTTGGTAAGGTCTGCGGCTTCCTCCTGCCTCCTCCTTCCCTGCTCCCCCCACAGAGCAGCCCCTGCTCTTACTGCCCAGAGGAAGCGGCCTTCTGCAGAAACTGAACAAAGATGGGGAAGTACAAATGTCACATGAAGTTTTTTTTAAGATTTATTTTATTTATTTGAAAGTCAGAGTTACAGAGAGGGAAAGGCAGAGAGACAGAAGTCTTCCATTTGCTGGTTCATTCCCTAAATGACTGCAACAGCCAGAGCTGAGCTAGTCCAAAGCCAGGAACCAGGAGCTTCTTCCAGGTCTCCCACATGGGTGCAGGGGCCCAAGGACCTGGACCATCTTCTACTGCTTTCCCAGGCCATAGCAGAGAGCTGGATCAGAAGTGGAGCAGCCGAGACACGAACCTGTGCCCATATGGGATGCCGGCACCACAGGCCAGAGCATTAACCTGCTGTGCTACAGTGCCAGCCACACATGAAGATGTTTTACACATAAGGAAGAGCGTGACTGCAGTGTGCAGTGAGAAAGAACTCATCGTCTGGTGGGGCATTTTTCCTGCCACACCCACACAGTGATGACAGTGTCAGCACTTGTGTCCTCTCTGATTACAAAGAGTTAACACAGAGAGATCCTGGCTGCTGCAGAGTCCCATTCATGTGAAAAGAACAGTTTGGAGGCAGGACATACAAGTACACAGAAGGGCAGAGGCCCCTTCAAGTTCCAAGGATCTAGAATTTTTGGGAGAGTTTGGGAGTAGGGATGCTCAGGTGAACAGGAAAAGTTTTCCTTTTTTGTCTTATCAGAGTTTCAATTCTGGCATAGCCCTGAGCTGAGCTTGAACTTGACACCTTATCTGTAACCTGGATTTATATCAATTTTTATCACAAAAATTACAAATCAAGATTTTAGAATGTGTATTAGCTCTGTTTAGATGAATACAAAAGACTGAAAGGGATGCCTTTTCACTGGCAACACACATACATACACACACACTGACCTGTACCTTGTTCTTTTGTTGGATCTCCCGTTTAGTTACCAGGCTAGGGTGAAAGAAGTATAGATTCAGAAACCACAGCTAATGGAAGGTGAGCCCTTCTGGTTTATAGTAGGAACATGGTGTGAGGGGTCTGGAAACTGTTTCTTCACAGAGGGTGAGAGTGATGAACACACAGCGACTGTGGAGAACTTTGTGTCTCAGCAGTGGAGAGGATGAGCCACTGACAGAGCAGGGAGGCAGGGCCGATCATTCCTGCTCTAAGCTGTCGTCCTGCCGGGGGGCCAGAAGCAGCTGTCACCACTGAGTGTAACAGAGCCTGCACCTGGTGGCAAAGCTTAACTGTCCTCCTCATGCCGTGAGATATCCTCATACAGCTCCTCATTGAATAAATGTCACAAAACGTTTCATGTTTTCCGTAGGAGCCCAGGGAGAAGGGAGGTGTTACCCTCATCCCGGCGTTGGGGAAAGTGTACATACATAGTGCATACTGCTCCTCATCCCGAGAGTGAAGCAAGCCAGTTCCTGTGTGTTTCCTCCAGGTTTTTTGTAAATCATTACAAAAAGGGCTTTTCTGTGAGATGCTTAAAGAAAAACTTTTAAAATTGCCATTGTTGTTGCAGATGACTTCAAGAATAGACTGTTTTTCCTAGCCACCCTCTTTTGCTCCTGTGACCAGCTGCACATGGATTCCCATCACAAAGACTCTGAACAGGCATTTAGTAGGATATTCAAACACAGTCTTGGGTCACTTAATCTCACAAACATGCTCTGAGAAGTGTTTCCTTGGATCATTTTGTCACTGTACTATTGTTGCAGAGTGTACTTACACAAACTTAGATCCTATAGCCTACTGCACACCCTGGCTCTGTGGTATGCATAGCTTTGTTCTTAAGCTAGAAATGTTACTGTGGTATTTGTGTATCTTAACATACCTAAACATAGAACATAGGGTTAAAAAGTGGCATAAAGGATACACAATAGCACATTTGTCAGGGCGCTTCCCGTGAATGGAGCTTGTGGGACTGGCATTTGTTCATAGTGGTGATTCAACGTGAAGACTTAGAACATTACTGTCTATTGTAGACTTTATTAACACTGTGTACTTAGACTACTCTATAAAAGATTTTTCTTCAAATATTAATCTTAGTTTGATATAACTTTTGTAAATTCACGAGCATTTTACTTTTTGACCCTCTTCTAATAATACCTGTTAAAACTCTTAACACATTGTAGGTGATGGAAATTTTTCAGCTCCATTGCAATCTTACTGGAGCACTATTGTGTGTTTGATCTGTCATTGACCAACATTTTGTGACGTGATGTATTACTATAAATGTCACTTTTCTTCCTTAATGACAGGTACCTGCTTTGCATTGCACCTTTTTTTTTTTAATATTTATGTTATTTATTTGAAAGACAGAGTTACAGAGAGAGGTAGAGACAGAGAGAGAGGTCTTCCATCCATTGGTTCACTCTCCAGATGGCCGCAACAGCCGGAGCTGCGCCGACCTGAAGCCAGGAGCCGGGAGCTTCCTCCAGGTCTCCCACACAGGTGCAGGGGCCAAAGGACTTGGGCCATCTTCTACTGCCTTCCCAGGCCATAGCAGAGAGCTGGATCAGAAGAGGAGCAGCCTGGACACAAACCAGCGCCCATAAGGGATGCCGGCGCTTCAGGCCAGGGCGTTAACCTGCTGCGCCATAGTGCCAGCCTCCCACATTGCACCTTTTTGAGAGAAATCCTCAGGGAAACATGTTAGTGGATTTTGATTCCATTGGAAAGATCAGGTCCTGGCACTGTGGCATAGTGGGTAAAGCTGCCACCTCTGACATTGGCATCTCATATGAGCACTGACTGCTCCACTTTCAATCCAGCTTCCTGCTAATAGTTTGGGAAAAGCAGTGGAAGGTGGCCCAAGTGCTTGGTCTCCTGCATCCATGTGGGAGACCTGAAAGGAGCTCTTGGTTTTGGCTTGGCCCAGCCCTGGCTGTTGTGGCTATCTGGGGAGTGAACCAGTGGATGGAAGATATTGTGCTCGCTCTCTCTCCCTCTATTAAATATAATAAATCTTAAAAAAAAAGATCAGCCAAATCCAGAAGAAAAAACATCTTAGAGGACAAGAGACTATATAAGGAGAAGGAAAATTTTCCCCAAGCCATCATTAATACTCTTTTTAAAAAAGATGTTTTATTTGAGAGGTAGAGTTACAGACAGTGAGAGGGAGAAAGAGAGAGAGAAAGGTCTTCCATCCATCCACTGGTTCACTCCCCAAATGGCCTGGATGGCTGGAGCTGGGCCAATCCAAAGCCAGGAGCCAGGAGCTTCCTCTAGGTCTCCCACATGAGTGCAGGGGCCCAAGCACTTAGGCCATCTTCCACTGCTTTCCCAGGCCATAGCAGAGAGCTGGATTGGAAGTGGAGCAGCCTGGATATGAACCGGTGCCTACATGAGATGCTGACACCACAGGTGGAGGGTTAGCCTGCTATGGCACAGTGCCAGCCCTGATCATTAAAGGAATAATAAAAAGTATTGTATCCATTTGGGAAAAAATAAAAGGAAATGTCCAAAAAGAATTTCAGAAAATAAGTGTGATAGCCAATCTTAAAAACTCCAAATGGGGTGAGAGTTTGTCCCTAAAGTTTAAGATGGTGGTTAAGATGTCCACATGCCATATTAGATTATCTAGGTTTGACACCTGCCTCTGGCTCCTGATCCCAGCATCCTTCTAATGCAGACCCTGGGAAACAGTGGTGATTGCTCAAGTCATTGGGTCTCTGCCACACATGGCGGATATCTGGATTGAATTCCCCATACTCAGATTTAGCCCCATTCAGGGCTATTGCAGGTTTTTAGGGACTGAATTAGTGGATGGGAGTGATCTCATTCTCTGACTTCCTCTGGCTCTCAAGTTAATTAAAAAAAAAAAAAAAACAATAGAAGCTTTTGCAGTTGAGAAAATCTTTTTAGAAACCAAAGGGGTTTTAGAAACCAAAAATAAGAAAGACTTTTTTTTTAAATTAAAGGATCAATTCTGGAAATAAGAGAGCACAAAAGAAAATTGACAGAAGAAAAGGAAGTAATCATTAAATAAAAATTACTCAACAAGGGAATGAATGTTTCTAGATTGAAAGGGTCCATGAAATGTCCTTGAGAATGATTGGAAATGTACCCATATAAGAGCACATCTTTATGAAATTTTGGGAAACTGAGGACAAGGAAAATATCTCAAAAACATTTTTTTTCCTGATGAGACTAAAACAAAACAGGCTTCTCCAAGAAGATGGAAATAAACCAACAAAGAGGAGCACAAAGCACCCAAAAATAGAGAATCCAACAAAGGAGAGAAGCAAGAATGGTGCTAAAGAAAATGCCCAGGATGAGAGCCACACAGTAGGTTTACAGAGCATTAGTCCAGATGGGGGCAGGTGAAAGGATCCAGGAGAGATTCTTTCAAGAAAATGAAATTGGATCACTAGGTTCCTAAATCTGTATATATGAAATACGTAAAACTTGTATACCATAGATAAAAAAGAAAAGAAAATGAAATTGGTAAATGACCCAGTGGGATCAAGTATATTGAGAAGAGATGGAGACCACTGATGGGGAGGTTGGACTGAATTAATGATAGGAACACAGAAAATGCTGAGAAAATAAAAGACCGTTATTGGATCTGGAACAAACAAGAAATTGTGCAAGAGAGAAATCATGGTTGTATTACATGACTCGTGTGAGCAATATTTACAGTCCTGGCAATACAGTGAGTATTGATACAATCAAGATTACAACACAACTATATTGGGTGTACAGAGAAAGTGAAGCATGCAAGTACCTGTGTGAATGAAGAAGAAGAAGAAATTCTCACCTTCCATGGTAGGAAAAAATAAATATGTATTAAAGAACTGAAATTAATAAGTAGACATAGAAGCATATCATTTATGGAGAGAAATGCTTGAGTCAGCTATGAAGATTAGAAAGTGGTTGGCTCCAAGGAGCAGAAATGGATGAGGAGAGGAGGATGGAGAACGCTAATTTTTTTTTTTTCACAGGCAGTGTGGACAGTGAGAGAGAGAGACAGAGAGAAAGGTCTTCCTTTGCCGTTGGTTCACCCTCCAATGGCCGCCGCAGCCGGCGCAGCGCACCGCACTGATCCGATGGCAGGAGCCAGGTGCTTCTCCTGGTCTCCCATGGGGTGCAGGGCCCAAGCACTTGGGCCATCCTCCACTGCACTCCCTGGCCACAGCAGAGAGCTGGCCTGGAAAAGGGGCAACCGGGACAGAATCCGGCGCCCCAACCGGGACTAGAACCCGGTGTGCTGGCGCCGCAAGGCGGAGGATTAGCCTAGTGAGCCGCAGCGCCGGCCTTAGAACACTATTTTTAAAACATGCCTTATATCACCGTGGATATAAGGAGTCTTTAAGGATTGGGGAGCTGTCAAACTCCGTACCACAGAAACGGTTTCCAAAATTCCAACTTTTTTCTTGAATGCTGACATTATATCATCGGAACAACTTTGCGAGTGTTTCCTTGAAGTAACAATCTTTTTACCTTAACAAAATTGAAGAAAATGTCTGGTAAATACCCGGTGTTTCCCATCAGTCATTGTTTCAAGTCAAAATGACATGATGGGGAAAACGTGGTTAATTGAGCTCGCAACTAAAATGATCACTTTAATGCTTTTCCTCAAAACAACCATAATTCTTTAATAGGTAGCAAAAATGCATCAAGTACACTTCCCATTTCATGACACAAAAGTTTAAAAAGTTGTTCTCAAGAGTAAAGATTGGATATAATTGATGTTTACTTCTTTAAAAAAAACATCTTAAATGTAATTGACTTGCTGTCTGAGTACACAGTATTGAAGATACAATGACCACTGGCACAGTTTGGTGCTGCTGCCTTAATTTCTGTTAAGGTTGTGGGGAGCAACTGGGAGCAACTCGGACTAGACTAAGTTACTGGAATTAAGACTTATTCTATGCATCTGCTCTCCCACAATATGGCGCTGGGAGAGGAGGAGACAGCTTCTAACCAGCTGCCTCTCACCAACTTGACAAGCTGCAGGAGCTGCTCCTGATTGGAGGAGAGCAGTGTACTCGGCGTGTGGGTAGCAGAGTTGGGATTGGTGGAAGAGGACTATAAAGGAGGAGAGAGACAACATGCACCAGGAACATCTAAGGGGAACATCTATCTGAAGGAACACCTGTGCAGCCCCCGAGAGAGCCGGCCGGCGGTGTGCCGCTCCCCTGCGGAAGTGGGGAAAGTGGCTAGGGGGAACCGCCCTTCCACGGAGGTGGAAGGGATGGTAGCCAACCCGGGAAGAACCAGCAGCAAACCCGGGGAGGGCTGAGCAGACGAAAGAACAGCGCAGGGTCCTGTGTCGTTCCTCCACGAAGACGGGGAGCGACAAAGGTACAGAGAGTGTAACATTGCTTTCAGACCAAACAGTATAAATATCCACAGGATGGTAAAACTGGTAAAGGAACAATTAGTATAATTATGAGAATCATTTTGGCCCCATGGAGGCCCTGGAACTTTCTTGGGGTAACCTCAAGTATTTGTGGATCATTGACAATCTCTCCATTAAATGCCTCTGCTAAAGTCGGGTATCTGCTAAGTAGTGGGATGAACTCTGAAACTAGGACACATTAGCTTCTAGTCTTATAATTTCTGTTACACCACAGTATGCAACAGGAGTGATACAGATATAAAGTATAATGATAACACATTTAAAACCAAATCATTAAATTTCTACCAGAGGCTTAGTTTAAAAGTGATTAATGCTCATCAACCTGGCCTAATCATTTTAAGTCATCTGACTCATATCATGAAGACAGCTTAAACAGATGTACTAAAAACCATGAAGCTATGCTAAGCATCTAGAAGTCTAAAGAGATGAGACTGACAACCATTCCACAGACTGAAAATAACAAACTTAAGACCTATTGCATTATATTTGGTTGAAACGATTTCATGGACCTGAAACCACAGGTCTTAAAAGTAGGCAAAATCTAAGAGAAAACCTAGTCCATCAGCTGGTCCTGTACAAGACCCATTGGACAGCATCTGGCACAGGTGTGACAGAGCTGGAGAGGAGGGGCCCCATGAATTAGAGATCCTTAACAGTTCTGTACACACCTGTAGCCATCACTTCAGTCAAGAAAAACAAATGTTGTCTCATCCTGAAAACGCCTTCATAACCCTTTGCAGGGGTGTGTGTGTGTGTGTGAGAGAGAGAGAGAGAGAGAAGAATGTAGGGAGAGAAAGAGAGAGAAAGAAAGGAAGGAGGGAGGGAGGAAGGAAGGTACCTACCTTCCATCTGTTAGTTCACTTCCCAAATGGCTTCAGTGGTCTGGAGTGGGCCAGGCCAAAGCAAGGAGCCAGGAACTCCATCCAGGTCACAGTGAGCATCTTTTAATGGTTGGCAATTTAATATTTTTACATCATAATTTTAAAGCCTGCACAGTATTCCAACTGTCCTGAATGTACACATTACACAATATCCTGCTTTATATTCATGGAATTTTTTTTTACTTCTAATATATGGCTTAGCATCTTCTAATACTTAAAAAAAGCAATCTTTTTTAATATTTTATTTTATTTTACTTGAAAAGCAGAGCTAGAAACAGAGACAGAAATGGAGAGAAAGAAGTCTTCCATCCACTGGTTCACTCCCCAGTGGCCACAGCGATGGGGCTGGGGCATGCTGAAGCCAAGAGCAAGGAGCTTCATCTGGGTCTCCCACTTGGGTGCAGGGGCCCAAGCACTTGGGGCCATCTTCCGCCACTTTCCCAGGCACATTAGCAGGGAGTTGGATTAGAAATGGAGCAGCCAGGACTCAAATTGGCACCAGTTCTCATATTATTGTTAGACTCAGGTGAGGGCTCCTTGGGCCTCAACTTAGGATGGTGATGCCAGGAATAGGAAAAGCACAAGCTGAGAGAGTTTTTGGAGAGGCATGTAATCACTGGATCTGTGAGATGCAGAGGGCAGGAGGCCAATGTGATGCTGAGGTTTGTAGCTTGAGTGACAGAGAGGGAAGCACTTGCAATGCTGAAATAGCATCAGGAAAAAGAGAAGCAGATTCTAGAAACCATAATTGACTTGTGGAATATACATTGGAATAAATATATTGACATAGAAGTACACTCAGTGGACAGTTGGGAATATGGATCTGGTGTTTGGAAGAAACACAGAGATGGGCTTTATGGAGTTCAGAGTGCAGCTGGGGAGAAAACTGATGGCTCAAGAAGAAGTTTTGGAGTCAGAAGTCTGAAGCAGTTGTTAGTTGTGGAGAAGCAACACTCAACAGATAAAGTGGACAGAGGGGAGCAGGTGTTTGGTGCAGTAGTTAACCTGCCCCAGGGGCACCCACATCCCATATCAGAGTGCCTGGTTTGAGTCTCAACTTGTCCACTTTCAATCCAGCTACCTGATAACATGCATCCTGGGGGACAGCAAGTGATGGCTCGAGTACTTGGGTTCTTGCTACCTACGTGGATGACCAAGATGGAGTTCCAGGATCCTGGCTTCAGCTTGGTCCAGCCTTGGCGGTACAGGCATTTGGGAATTGAACCAGTGGGTATAAGATTGATCTCTCTCTCTCTCTAAAATAAAATGCAAGTAAATAGATTCATAAAAAGTGGGCAAAAAAAAAGTTAGGAAAACTCATTAAGAAGTATTAGAAGGGGGCCAGCAATGTGGCAAAGTAGGTTAATCGTCCTCCAGTGGCGCCAGCATCCCATATAGGCGCCAGTTCTAGTCATGCTGCTCCTCTTCCAATCCAGCTCTCTGCTATGGCCTGGGAAAGCAGTAGAAGATGGCTCAAGTGCTTGGGCCCTTACACTCACGTCGGAGACCCAGAAGAAGCTCCTGGCTACTGGCTTCAGATTGGCTCAGCTCCGGCCATTGCAGCCATTTGAGGAGTGAACCAGTGGATCGAAGACTTTTCTCTCTGTCTCTCCCTCACACTGTCTGTAACACTACCTCTCAAAGAAATAAAATGTAAAAAAAAAAAAAAAAAAAAAAAAAAGTATTAGAAGAGGCTGACGTTGTGCTGTAACAGGTAAAGCCACCTCCTGCAATGCCAGCATCTCATATGGGTGCTAGCCCCCACCTGGTCCCTCTCTGCTCTGCCCTTTGCCCACCACAGCTGCCTCTCTGAAACCAGGACCAGATCATGTTCTTTCCTGCTTGGAATGTCTGGTGACTCCTTATCACCTGCAGAAGCTGGGCTGCACCCTCCATGCGGGCCCAAAGCCGCCTTGCCACATTCCCTGCCTCCCCACCTCACACACTTCCTGCTCCAGCTCTGCAGCCAGGCAGATCCTGAACACTCTGGGATTTCTGTGCCTTCATTCCCCCTCTCCTTAGGGCAGGCGTTTGTCACAGTCTGCAGCCCTTAAGACTCCTTTGGGGATGCGTGCATTCCACATCAGAGTCATGGGTTGGAGTCCCAGCTCCTCCAATTCAGACCCAGCTTCCTGCTAACCTACAGCCTTGGAGGCAGTGGATGACAGCTGGAGTCGCTGAGTCCCTCCTGCCATCCACGTGGGAGGCCACAGGAGACTGGGATTGGGTTCCAGCCTCCTGGCCTTCTCCTGGCCAGCTGTCGCTCCCCCTCTTCGTGGAGGAACGACACAGGACCCTGCGCTGTTCTTTCGTCTGCTCGGCCCTCCCCGGGTTTGCTGCTGGTTCTTCCCGGGTTGGCTACTATCCCTTCCACCTCCGTGGAAGGGCAGTTCCCCCGGCCACATTCCCCACTTCCGCAGGGGAGCGGCACACCGCCGGCCGGCTTTCTCGGGGGCTGCACGGGTGTTCCTTCAGCTAGATGTTCCCCTTAGATGTTCCCCATAGATGTTCCTGGTGCATGCCGTCTCTCTCCTCCTTTATAGTCCTCCTCCGCCAATCCTAACTCGGCTGCCCACACGCCGAGTACGCTGCTCTCCAATCAGGAGCAAGTCCTACAGTTTATTGGTTGAACTGGAGGCAGCTGTGTAAAAGCTGTTTTCTTCTCTCCCAGCGCCATATTGTGGGAGAGCAGATGCATAGAATAAGTCTTAATTCCAGTAACTCAGTCTAGTCCGGTTTGCTCCCCACAGCCAGCCCTGGCTGTTGCTGGTATTTGGGGTGGGGGGTGGGGGGAGCAGCGAATGGAAGATGTCTCCATCTCCCTCTTTCTCTCTCACTGCCTTTCAGATTACACTAAGGTGACTTCTCTCCGCGTGCCCATCCCGCTGTCTGTTCCGCTGACTCTCGGCCCCTCTCCCTGCTCCCCAGTGGCTGTTTGCAGTGAGCTCTGCCTGGGGCCTGTCCTGGTCAGCCAGGGCCACAGGGCCTCCAAGGCCGCTGTGGACCAGAGGTGCAGGGGAGGGAACCGCAGGGGGAGGCCGGGCAGAGAGCGAGGCCACAGCCCTGTCTGCGCTGCCCCGCAGAGAAGCGGGGGCCCTCTACAGGGAAGGAACCTGGTCTCCACTGCGATGCACGTGAAACTCCGACCCACTACTAGTGCGCCCGCACTTCCCCATTCCCGGGGAGGGCAAACTGAGGGCTGGGAGAGGAGCGCCTGAGGCAGACGCCCTGAAAGGAAAAAGTTACACAGGCCCCGGTGCTTCACAGGAGCGGGAGGCTGGAACGATCGCGCCTCCTGGTTGGAGCAGACGGAATCAGACAAGCTTGGCGGCTGCTGATTGGCTCCGCCGGGTCAGGCGCTGTTGGCTGGCTTGTGTGTCAGTAGCTTGCAGGACCTGGGTCTGTGACCGACAGTAACCCCGGTGGGAGGGGCGGGGCGCGCGCCTGTCCTCAGGCTCCTGCTGGCCGCCAGCCAGGCTCAGACAGGCCCGCCCTCAGCAGAGGGGGCTGGGCGAGAGCCAGGCAGGCGGTGGCTTGGGGATGTTCAGTGGAGCTGAGTGCTGCGTGCCCACCCGCCTGGCTGCCGCTGGCCCATGGCTTCCACGCAGAGCCTCTTACTTTGTGCTCTGAGCCTTGAGCGTTTGGAAGAGTTTGGTGTGGATCTGCGTGAGGACAGAGGTGTTGGAGGTGGCTGTTGTGGCTGTGCCCAAGTGACCACAGGGAGGGGGTTCATGGCCTGGCCTGCCCCGGCTCCCTAGGCCCTATGGTGAAAAAGGCGAGAGTGGACGCTTTGGCCCTGGGAGAACCTTTCTGGCAGAGGTGCCATGTGACCACCCTCTACCCCAGGGAGAAGGGCAGTCTGGGGACGGGCTTCCTTGGGGGTAGGGAGGAGAAAGGGACAGATGTGTCCACATGAAGGAGCAGAGGTGACCTGGTGCGTTGCTGGTGTGGTGCCAGTGGGGTCAGCCCCTGTGGAGACATTAAACACAGAATAACCCTGTGTCCCAGCCCTCCACGCCTAGGTAGATACCCGAGTGAATTGCAGGCAGGTGTCCATAGCAGCACTGTTCACAGTAGCAAAAAGGTGGTGACAGCTCACACGGTCATCAGTGGATGAACTTGTAAACCACCACCCATTTTACCAGCATACACTGGGGTAGCAGGAGGCAATTAGAGCATGCATGGTGGTGTCCAGTGACAAGTGGGGAGAGATGAGGAATTGCTATTGAATGGGTTCAGGGATTTCCTTCAGAAGAAAAAAATGTTTTGCTACCAGAAGTAGTGACTGCACAATCTAGTGAATGTTACTGAATACCACAGAAGTGTTCACTTTTGTGCTGTGTGTTTTAGATCCATTAAAATGTGTGTGTGTGCAACAGTAAACACACTGAAAGATGATCCTCTGATGTCCAGAATTCTCTAAAGGATGAGAATACAGTCAGGATCATTCTGGGCCCTCCATGCCTTCATGTTCACTTTCTTTGTTCATTTCCTCTGTTTGTTCACAGAGGTTTTTAAAGCCTTGCCTGGCCCTGTCTATTCACTGCTCCCTATGGGAAATGGCTCAGAGGGAGAGGCCCTTTTGGCTGCTCTGAGAAGGGCCTGGCCTGAGCAGAGAACTCTGAGTCAGCAGGCCCACACTGAGCCCTTGTGAGCCCTCTGTGAGGCAGGCTGGGCAGGTCTCAGTGGGGGTGGGGCTGACTGGGGTCCTCACAGGGGTTTGGCTTCTGGCCCCAGAAAGCCTAGTTAGCTCTTTTGAGCCTGGGATTAGGGACTCTGGCATTCCCCCAAAGTCAGTTTATAAGAATCAGCATTTTGACTGTGACACAGAAAGCTGTGATACAGGGTACAGGATAGAACTCCCACTCCCTGTGACATTTCACAAAGAATAGCATAGACAAAATTTAAAACAAGACGTGAGATCTTCACATGTTTCCATTGAGTACTGGCTATTTAAGTATACAGAGGTGTTTCTGAAACAGGATGCCCTTGATGGGCTCAAGCTCTACAGATGGGTGGAGTATGGTTTGACAAGTGAAGAGGAAGTCAAGTCTGTGCATATGCTTAATTACAGAGTTTAAATCCCAGGTGAATGTTGAGATGTGTACCAGCTGTTATAAATCGGGTCTTCCAGACCATAAAAGGATCCACATTTTTATGCATAAATTAATCTCTCTGCCTTTGCTACCCAAGGAGGAACCACACCAACAGGCTTTGCCTCTGAGTGTTACTGAGTATCACTGGGTGTGTACTTGGATATATGAGAGATGTAGGCTTCACTGGTTTGTTGTCTATTGCACCCTCAGGAGAGTCAGCTGGTAGGAATATAGTTCTGGAGCCAGATCACAGCACAGAGCTCATTCCCTAACAGCTTTCTTTTCTTTTTTTTCCTTAAAGATTTATTATTCGAAAGTCAGAGTTACAGAGAGAGGAGAGGCAGAAAGAGAGAGAGAAAGAGGTCTTCCATCCACTGATTCACTCCCCAATTGGCCCCAATGGCCAGAGCTGCGCCAATCTGAAGCCAGGAGCCAGGAGCCAGGAGCTTCTTCCGGGTCTCCCACATGGGTGCAGGGGCCCAAGGACTTGGGCCATCTTCTACTGCTTTCCCAGGCCATAACAGAGCTGGATCAGAAGTGGAGCAGCCAGGTCTCGAACCAGTGCCCATATGGGATGCCGGCACTGCAGGCCAGGGCGTTAACCCGCTGCGCCACAGTGTTGGCCCCCCCTAACAGCTTTCTAAACTCTGAGGGAACTCACGTACATCAGCAGTAAAAATGTGACAGCAATAGCACCTGCTGCAGATCTAGTGATAACGCAGTGTCCAGCAGCATTTGGCACAGTGCCTAGCTGTGGTAGCTGTCACTTAATTGTTACTGTGGCACCTACAGGTTTAGTGGACTCAGGACATGGATTTCCTGCTCCAAAGGAAGTAAGAAGTGTGATTTCTGCTTATGCAGTGCCCTAGTCCCTTTAACTAATGTGGAATGTGGTATCTGGATTTTTCCAAGTACCATAATTTAGCATGGCAAGGCTGTCATCTTCGGCAGCTGCCTTTTCTCTTGTGGCTGATTTTTGTCCCCTTCAAGTTTCAGACTTGAGTCCATATCAATATATAATTAATAGGAAATGCTCCCTTTAATCACATAATGTAATTAATCATTGCTTCCTTAATACATTTGGGTTTGAATCTCAGCTGCAACTAGTGTTAAAAACAATTGAAATATAGAACATTTTTCTCATATATTTTTATTGATCCATAATTCATATAGCATAAAATCTGTTGTTTCAAGTATATGATTGATTCATTTTTGATATAGTCACAAAGGCATGCCACCATTACCACAGTAGAATTTTAGGACATTTTCATTACTTTCCACAAAATTGACTTCCATTAGCAACCACACCCCTTTTCTCTTCCGCTATCCTACTATCTGCTTGTGTCTCCAGACACAAAGAAATAGAGTCATATGATATGTGATCTTTTGTGTCTGACTGCTTTGCCTTAGAATAATGAGTTCATGGTATATCCATATTATATAATATATCAGTGCTTCATGCTTTTTTACTAAATGTATGAATATACTATATTCATACATGGCTAAATACATGAATATACCATATTGCTTTAGTTTTTAATTTTTGATTAACATGTAACACTTATACATTTTACGTGATACAATGCAATATTTTAGCATGTATAAGCAACATAAACCAGTCAATCTAGACAATCAGCACCTCCGTACCTTGTCTTTTTATTTGTAGTCTAACAGCTCCTCTTTTCTGGTTCTTCATGTAGTATATATTTATAATACATTATTGTGATTGAGCACTAGGACTTATCACTTCTGTCTGTGTTTAGGTGCCCTTTGTCTAACCTCCCTCCAGCCCCTTCCTTTCATCTGGTCATCACTATTCCAAGTTCAGTTTGATCATTTTTTTAACTTCCACATATGAGAGAGAACATGCAGTGTGGGGAGCAACCCGGACTAGACTGAGTTACTGGAATTAAGACTTATTCTATGCATCTGCTCTCCCACAATATGGCGCTGGGAGAGGAGAAAACAGCTTCTACGCAGCTGCCTCTTGCCAACCTGAGTGATGACCTCCAGGAGCTGAACCTGCTCCTGATTGGAGGAGAGCAGCGTACTCGGCGTGTGGGCAGCCGAGTTGGGATTGGCGGAGGAGGACTATAAAGGAGGAGAGAGACGGCATGCACCAGGAACATCTAAGGGGAACACCTGTGCAGCCCCCCAGAGAGCCGGCCGGCGGTGTGCCGCTCCCCTGCGGAAGTGGGGAATGTGGCCAGGGGGAACTGCCCTTCCATGGAGGTGGAAGGGATAGTAGCCAACCCGGGAAGAACCAGCAGCAAACCCGGGGAGGGCCGAGCAGACGAAAGAACAGCGCAGGGTCCTGTGTTGCTCCTCCACGAAGAGGGGGAGCGACAATGCAGTATTTGTCTTTCATGTGTGGCTTATTTCACATAACATTATGACCTCCAGTTCCATCCCTTTTGCTGCAAATGTCAGGATTTCATTACTTTGTGTGGCTGAATAATGTTCCATTTCCATGTGGAAAATATACCACATTTTCTTTATTCATTCATTAATTGATGACATCTAAGTTGGATCCATGTCTTTGCTGTGGTGAATATGCTGCAATGAACATGGAAGTGCAAGTATCTCTTTGATATGCTAGTTTCATTTCCTTCAAATATATCCCCAAAAGTGGGATAGCTGGGTTGTATGTTGGCTCTATTTTAGTGTTTTGAGGAACCTCTATACCGTTATCCATAATGACTATACTGACTTACCTTCCCACTAAGTGCATAAGGGTTCCTTTCTTTCCACATCCTCACTGCTAGTGTTATTCTTTGTCTTTTTATAATCAGGATGATTATAGTCATCCTGACTGAAGTCTGCTTTTGATTTTCATTTCCTTGATGGCTAATACTATAATTTGAATATGATTTGGTTCCCCAACTTACTGCAGACAAGAAGTCCCAAAGTCATAGACAATAGCATTAACGGAATGGAGGCATGATCTGATTGTGATATCTAGAGTTGAGTCTAGTGAAAGGTCTGTTGGTCATTACAGTGTGCTCTTGGAGGGTAGTTTTTATGAGAAGGTCAGATGTATCAGCTTGGGTTGGACCAGCCATTGTTTCTGATTCTGCACATGTTCCACCACTCACCACCCTCAGCGGATACCAGACCAACAGGGCTACCTGATCTTAAAACTGTGAACCTCTAAAACTGTGAGCTGAAATAATCCTTCCTTCATAAATAGCCTGTATCAGGTACTTAGTTGTAATGAAAAGTTAACTAATATAGTAAATGATAGTGAGCATTTTAAAGTATATTTATTGGCCGTTGTCTTTCTTCTTTTCAGACATCTCTATTTAGATTCTTTACCCATTTCTTGATGACTACATTATGTTGATTCATCTGGATATTTATGTTGTTTCCACTTTTTGGATAATTTATAGAATACAGCTATGAACATTAATAAACACATTTTTGTGCGAACCAGCATTTCCAGTTCTCTTGGGTATGTGCATAGGAGCAGAATTGCTAATAGAACCTCCATGTTTTTCACATTGTGATTCTCTCCTAACCAAACTGCCTCTGCACCATTTTTTTATTCCTACTAGCATTGTGTGCAGATTCCTGTTTCTCTACATCCTCAGTAACACTTGTTATTATCTTTAGAGAAATTACACACATCCTATTGGATATGAAATAGTATTTCAGCTGGCGCCGCGGCTCACTAGGCTAATCCTCTGCCTTGTGGCGCCGGCACACCGGGTTCTAGTCCTGGTCGGGGCGCCGGATTCTGTCCCGGTTGCCCCTCTTCCAGTCCAGCTCTCTGCTGTGGCCAGGGAGTACAGTGGAGGATGGCCCAAGTGCTTGGGCCCTGCACCCCATGGGAGACCAGGAGAAGCACCTGGCTCCTGCCATCGGATCAGTGCGGTGCGCCAGCAGCAGCATGCCAGCCGTGGTGGCCATTGGAGGGTGAACCAACGGCAAAAGGAAGACCTTTCTCTCTCTCTCTCTCACTGTCCACTCTGCCTGTCAAAAAAAAAAAAAAAAAAAAAAAAAAAAAGAAAGAAAAGAAAAGAAAAGAAAAGAAAAAAAGAAAGAAAGAAAGAAAAAAAAAGAAATAGTATTTCAGGCCGGCGCCGTGGCTCAATAGGCTAATCATCCACCAGCACCCTGTGTTATAGTCCCAGTCGGGGCGCCGGATTCTGTCCCGGTCGGTCCTCTTCCAGTCCAGCTCTCTGCTGTGGCCTGGGAGTGCAGTGGAAGATGGCCCAAGTATTTGGGCCCTGCACTCGCATGGGAGACCAGGAGAAGCACCTGGCTCCTGGCGTCGGATCAGTGCGGTGCGCCGGCCGCAGTGCGCCGGCCGCAGTGGCCATTGAGGAGTGAACCAACGGACAAAGGAAGACCTTTCTCTCTGTCTCTCTCTTATTGTAAAAAAAAAAGAAAAAAGAAGAAAAGAAAAAGAAAAAGAAATAGTATTTCATTATGGTTCTGCTTGGTATTTCTTTAATGGCTAACAATGTTGAACATTGACTTAATGTGCTTGTTGATCATTTCTCTTCTTTAGAGAAATGCCTACTGAAATACTTCATCTATTTTTAAGTTGGGTTATTTGTCATTTTATTGTTGAGTTTTAAAAGTTCCTTTTATAATCTGGGTACTAATTCCTTAAGTATATCATTTGTAAATAATATTTTCTTTTATATTGTGTGTTGGCTCTTCACTGTCTTGATACTATAATATCTTTTGAAGCACAAAAGTTCTTAATTTTGATGAAGTCCATTTTATCTAATTAAAAAATTTTTGCTGCTTATTCTTTTCTTGTCATTTAAAAAAATTATTTATTCTACTTATTTGAAAGGCAGAGTTACAGAGAGAGAATGAGAGAGAGAGAGAGAAATCGATCCTCCATCTGCCAATTCACTCCCCAAATGGCTGCAACAGCCAGGGCTGGACCAGGCCAAAGCCAGGAGCTTCATCCAGGTCTCCCTCGTGGGTGCAGGAGCCCAAACACTTGGACCACCCTCTGCCAGCTTCCCAGGTGCATTAGCAGAAAGCTGGATGGGAAGTGGAGCAGCCAGGACTCAAAACAGTGCCATATGGGATATGCACATTGCAGATGGCAGCTTAACCTGCTACACCACAGCACCCGTCCCTCTTGTTATTTCTAAGAACCCATCACTCAGTCAAGTTGATGAAGATTTATACCTTGTTTCCTCCTGAGATTTTTCTAGGTTTAGATAATCCACTTTGAGTTAATAATCTTATAAGGTATGAGGTAGGGAGATAACATTCTTTTGCATATGGAAAACGAGTTGTCCCAGTAACATTTATTGAAGAAACTATTCTTTCCTAATTAAATTTTCTAGGCACCCTTGTCAAAAATTAATTCACCTGGGGCTGGTATTCTGGCTTAGCAGGTAAAGCCACCTCCTCTGAGGCTGGCATCCCGTATGGGTGCCAGTTCATGTTCTGGCTGCTCCACTTCCTATCCAGATCCCTGCTAATGGCCTGGGAAAAGCAGCAGAGTCTGGCCCAAGTGCTTGGGCCCCTGCCACCCACGTAGGAGACCTGGAGAAGCTCCTGGCTCCTGGCATTGGCCTGACTCAGCCCTGGCTGTTGCAGCCATCTGAGGAGTAAACCAGCAGATGGAAGATTTCCATCTCTCCTTCTCTCTGTAGCTCTTTAAAGTAAATAAGTAAATCTTAAAAAAAAAAAAATGAATTCACTATAAATGTGTGGGTAAACTACTCTCTAAAATTCAGTTCCATTGACTTATGTTTATATTTATGCCAGTATCACACTGTCTTTTTTTTTTTTTTTTTTTTTTTTTTTGACAGGCAGAGTGGACAGTGAGAGAGAGAGACAGAGAGAGAAAGGTCTTCCTTTTGCCGCTGGTTCACCCTCCAATGGCCGCCGCTGCAGCCGGCGCACCGCGCTGATCCTGGCAGGAGCCAGGAGCCAGGTGCTTTTTCCTGGTCTCCCATGGGGTGCAGGGCCCAAGCACCTGGGCCATCCTCCACTGCACTCCCTGGCCATAGCAGAGAGCTGGCCTGGAAGAGGGGCAACCGGGACAGAATCCGGCGCCCCAACCGGGACTAGAACCCGGTGTGCCGGCGCCGCAAGGTGGAGGATTAGCCTATTGAGCCACGGCGCCGGCTCAGTATCACACTGTCTTGATTACTGACCCTTTGAAATAATTTTGAAATCACAAAGAGTGAGTCCTCTGACTTAGTGCTTTTTTCTTTTAAGTTTGTTTTGGCTATTCTGGGGCCTTGAACTAACTTATAAATTTTAGGATCATCTTTTCAATCTCTCTCTCTCTCTCTTTTTTTTTTTTTTTTAAGATTTATTTATTTATTTGAAAGTCAGAGTTACACAGAGAGAGAAGGAGAGGCAGAGAGAGAGAGGTCTTCCATCCGCTGGTTCACTCCCCAGAAGGCCACAATGGCCAGAGCTGTGCTGATCTGAAGCCAGGAGCCAGGAGTTTCTTCTGGGTCTTCCACATGGGTGCAGGGGCCAAGGACAGGGCCATCTTCCACTGCTTTCCCAGGCCATAGCAGAGAGCTGGATTGGAAGAGGAGCAGCTGGGACTCGAACCAGCGCCCATATGGGATGCTAGCACTGCAGGCAGTGGCCTTCCCACTATGCCACAGTGCTGGCCCCATCAAATCTCTTTTTTTTTAAAGAGCTGGAATTTGACGATTCAACTGAATTATAAAATCAATTTGAGTATTACTGTCTTAAAAATGTTAAGTTTTCCAACTCATGAACATGGGATTTATTTACATTTACAGAGTTCTATAATTCTTTTCCATAGTATTTTGTAGTTTCAATATATTGGTTTTCAATGCTTTTTTTTTTTATAAAAGTTCATCCTATTTATTCTTACTTTTAAATATTTATTTACTTGATAGGCAGAGTGACACAGAGGGGGAGGGAGAGACAGAGAGAAAGATATCTTCCATCTACTGGTTCACTCCCCAAATAGCCACAACAGTCAGGGCTGGGTCAGGCTGAAGCCAAGAGCCATGAAATCCATTTGGCACCCAAGTACTTGAACCATTATCCACTGCCTTTCCAGGTGCATTAACAGAGAGATGGATCAGAAGTGGAGCAACCAGGACTTGAATTGGTACTCTGAGATAGCATGCAGTGTTCAGGCAGTGGCTTAACCTGCTGTATCACAACAGTGGCCCCCTATTTTATTCTTTTTGATGCCCTATAAATGGAATCCTTTTTTAAATTCCACTTTCAGGTGACCAGTACCTATATTATGGGGAAACCTTGATTTCCGTATGTTGAAATCATATATATATATATATTTTTTTTTTTTGACAGGCAGAGTTAGACAGTGAGAGAGAGAGAGAGAGACAGAGAGAAAGGTCTTCCTTCCACCCCCGAAAATGGCTGCTAGAGCCTGCGCTGCGCCGATCCGAAGCCAGGAGCCAGGTGCCTCCCCCTGGTCTCCCATGCCGGTGCAGGGCCCAAGCACTAGGGCCATCCTCCACTGCCTTCCTGGACTGGAAGAGGAGCAGCTGGGACTGCAACCGGCGCCCATATGGGATGCCAGCGCCACAGGCAGAGGATTAAGCAAATGAGCATGGCGCCGGCCCCCATATCTTGAAACCTTGCTGAATAGTCTGAGTATGTGTCTTTGTTTGTGTAGATTGTTTTTCTTTAAAGATTTTGCTTATTTATCTGAGAAGTAGAGTTACAGACAAGGAGAGGGAGAGACAAAGAGAAAAGCTTTCCATCCGCTGGTTTACTGCCCAAATGGCCACAATGGCCAGAGCTTGGCTGATCCAAAGCCAGGAGCCAGGTGCTTTTCCAGTTCTCCCACATAGGTGCAGGGGCCCAAGGACTTGGGCCATCTTCCACTGCTTTCACAGTCCATAGCAGAGAGCTGGATCAGAAGAGGAGCAGCTGGGACACAAACCAACACCCATATGGGATGCAGGCACCACAAGCAGAGGCTTAGCCTACTGTGCCACAGTGCCTGCCCCTGTGTAGATTCTTAAGGGTTTTGTATATAGAAAGTTGTGACATCTGCCAATAAGAATATTACTTGTTACTTCCCAAGCTGGATGGCTCATTTCTTATTTGGTACAAAAAAATATTTTAGGGACTTTCCTGGTTCCTGTCTTAGAGAAGAAGAAAACAGGTGGCCATTGGACATTGAGGATTTTATTTCCATGTTATTCTTTAAATATCTTAAGCTATTTTTATCCTTTGTGCAATTTCCTCATTTCATAGAAGTATTTTTAAATTTATGTATTTTTAAAGGCAGAGTGAGAGAAAGTTCCCATCTTCTGGTTAACTCCCCAAATGTGCACAATAGCTGGGGCCAATACAGTTGTCCCATGCAAGTAGTGAGGACCCAGCTATTTGAGGCATCACCTGCTGCCTCCCAAGTGCACATCGGCAGTAAGTTGGAGTCTGGAGTGAAATCAGGATTGAATCCCAGCACTCCAATATGGTATGTGGGTGTCCCAGCCAGCACCAAACACCTGCCTCCATGCTATTTTCTTTCCTGGAGGGGATGGTAACCTCTTTATCCCTTCACATACAAAATTTGTTCAGAACTTTACCCCTTTGAGTGTGCTTTGTACATCTCATCTTTGCATGACAGCTCATCACTTGTTCCTCCTTCCGTCTTGAATTTTACTGACCACATTGATCAGCTCTTTTCTGGCACTAAGATCTCTCCCCTTTCCTCTTTGGAACTTTTGCAGATAGGGATCAGAAAACAACCCAGGATGAAGTAACAAGTACGCAATGTACAGACCCTCTGGGGGAAGACTGGAGGTGTGTTGAGTCAGAGGGAGGACAGGCAGGTGTGGAACAGGAGGAAAGCAGGAGGAAGCAGAGAGCACAGGGAGGCCACAGGCTCCACACTAGAGGCCGGCTCATGGGATGCAGAGACTTGCAGGAACAGTGCAGTTACAGAACACCTGAAAAATATCCTGGTCTAAACATTTTGCACAAAAGAAAGAAGGAAAAGTGCTCAAGGTGGCAAGCCAGATAGTTACTAGCGAAGAACATTTCACCATAAACTCAAGCCATTGAGGTCTGGAGAAGCTCATGGTAGGTTTTGGCTTTGAATAGTCAGAACTGTTCTGAGAGGCCCAGGCTGACAGAGCCAGGCTTCTTGGCCATGATGACGGCAACAGGTGATCAGAGGGAGGTGAACTGGCAGAGCTGATTCTGGGGAGCTCTCAGGTGCCTCTGAATTGGTCAAGGTATCACCTGTGGATTATGGAGCATCTTCAAACTGGAAAATGGCTGCCCTCCTCTTTCCCATACCAGGACTGTGCAAGTAGCAAAAGCTAAAAGACAAAGGAAGCCCTTTCGCCTTTTCCTTTCTTCCTGTTGTGTTGCCTCAGGATGCTCTGGGAGCCGGTTTGACGCCTGGAGGCGAGGACATTTCAGACCGGAATGAGGCTGCCCAGCCTAGGTTGCAAGGTCAGAAATGGATTTCCCGGGCAGTGCTCCTGCTGCTCCTTTCCTATCCTAGGTTCTCTATCGTGGGTCCATGGGACCATGTGACATGAACAACCGGGTTGTCCCCAGGCTGAAGTGCCAGCAGGTGTTACTGTTTGATCTAATGGCAGCAGCCTTATTTCCTGCTGCCAGGGAGTTTAACCTAAAGTTACCCCTCAGATGGGCAGGGCAGGTTCCTGGGTATGAGTCAACCCTTAGCTTCAACTTCTTTTTTACTCTTAAAGACACAGCACAGAGACAGGGTTATGGGCCATAGAAGTAGGTCCCAGGAGACTGAATCACAGCCACAAAACTCCCAGACATGGCACAGTCAGATTCATTTCCCTTTTATTGTGAACCAACACAGTGTCAGATCTGTACAACTAGCCTCAGAGTTGCTAAGAATAAAAGTTTCTGCAAAAGTATTCTTAGGTCGCAAATAACTCTTATCCCTCTTGAAGAGGGGAAGATCCATCCAAGCAAGGAAAAAGTGTCTGCACTTGTTTTCATGGCAATGAGGATGCATTCTCAGAATTTTTCTGTCTAGTTGGCTACCATTTATCCAATGGAATCATTCGGCCTCTTGAGAGAACCTTGTAAACTAGTGATAGCATCTGGGATGCATGGGCCGATCAAGTTCGTAGTGGACACACTACTATAAAAATATTCAAGACTTGAGAATTCCTCTGCTGAGGGATCCCACGATGCTTTATACAGCATTAGTCATGCCACAAAGCATTAGAACTGCTCTTTGTGTTGAGTCAGCATTATTATGCCCATTTTAACAGAAGGAAAGCTGAGGAGCATAGTTAAATGACTTGCCCAGGGTCAATGAGAAATCAGTGGCACGGTAGTGGGAGAGGTCCTGGCCTCAGCCACCACCTTGCTTTCTTCTCTTCCATGCTGACACATCTGAGCTAAATTTATGCAGAACACATTCAGGGTACTATCAAGCAAAAGAGAAAGTTTTCCTTTTTAGATGCTAAAACCATCTTTTAATATAAAAAGGTTATAAATCATATATATTCAAATTAGTTCCACCATCCACCAAATGTGAGCATTTAAGAAAAGAACTCTATGATTTCCACAATGGAACCCGAAGGGAATTCTGTGAATAACTGCACTGATCATCCTGCAGTCAGGGCCCTTTCTCTACCTGCCACATTTGTAGGCTGACAGGTACAAAGGGTCTCCGCTAAGGGAGTAAGGGCAAGGTCATAAGCAGCATATTTTAGAAAAGATGTAAGGCACTGGAATGGTTGTCAGCACATTCACAACATAGGATAGTAAGAAATTCAGACTCTTGGGCAGATGAGAGTTTCTCATTAATGTGTGCTTGAATTGTGCTTTAGAATCTTGACAACAGTGTTCCTTACTCAGCAGACACGCCCAGTTCTAAGTACCCACAATCCATGAGCCTGAGGTCTCCATCCAGCCCTGTGTGGGATCATGGCACACAGCTGCTCCATTGCAATGATTAGAAGAGGAAGTTGATTCCATTATTCACATACAAGGATACTTCAAAAAGTTCAAGGGGAAATGGAATAAAAGGGTAACTTTATTTTGGTGCAAAAAATTGATATCCATGCATAATTTTTCCTAATATTCATTTTCCATGAACTTTCTGATGTACTATAATATTATAAAGCAGGCATCTGATAACCTGGAGAATTAAACTACCCCATTGACTTTTTCCGGGATTAGGCACACAGGTCAGCAAATGACAGAGATCTTCCATTGGATTCTCTTCTGAGGTGAACACCTCTGAAGACCAGGATGCCCCTCATCCAGGCTGTTCCCTGTAGCCTCCATCAAATTAATCCAAGAAGAAAGGCTCTCCTCCCCCCACCATGGGGCTTAACAGTGGACACAGCATGTGGTGTGGTACACTTTCAATCTTAATAGAGCAAAGCCTAGCTTCTGCATTGATGACCAAGGGACTAGGACAGGAGTCCAAGGATCTCAAACACTAAGGTTGTGTTTTTGTCCAGACTCTTCTATACTATTGTCTGCCCTAGGCTGGGTCATAGGGAATACTGGTTAATTTGCTGAACAGGGACTGGATTCCACCACAAAGTTCATGGCATCTCTGCCCCCATGTGTCAGCCAAAGCTGTGCAGCATAGCCTGCTCCAGGATCAGGGTCTCCCTTGAAAATGAGGCACTTGGGAACTGGGCCTTGCTGCTTGTGCTTCCTAGCAAGGACTAGGCATCCTCCTCCTTCTACAAGCATTGCTCTGTCAGCTGGGAGCCCTGCTCAGTGGGACCACCTGACTGAGCAAACAGGGGGCACTCAACGTGCTCTCTGCTCTGACCAGACACAAACCCTCCTTGGCTTCATGGCAGGTTCATTGGAACAGCCTGAGCATTTGGCTTGGCTGTGTATCTTGAGAGCGAGCCTCTCAGAGCCAGGGATAGTTCTGGGAGGCTTTGCCAGCCTTGTCCAGAGCCATCAGTGTGGCAGAGAGAGGAGGTACAAGGCCTCTAGAGGCACAGAAAAGTGGAGCAGCTGTTCTTGCTAAAGAGAAACAGAGGTCCGGGGTCCCTAAGCATTGTGTCTGCAGGAGGAGTTGCCTGGACAGCAGTTGTCACTGCCTCTGAACACACGCAAGGAGGCTGCCTGGCCACAGAGATGATGTCAAGGAAGAGACAGAAGTAGTAGGGAAAACAGGATGGACAAGAGCCTGGAATCAAGAATTGGCATGGGTAATAGATTCCTACCTCATTCCCTAGCAAGGGCTATAGTTTAGGTTAGGGATTAACAGAGTAAAGAATGAGTGAAGGTGTCCAATACAATGAAAAACAGCCTTCTAGTTTTTACTCATTCCAAAGAGAAATTGATACTAATGAATGGATTTACCATTGAACTTATTTCATCACAACATCCAATAACTCACTTATAGTAATCTCCTGATCCCCTGGCCATGTGATTTCAGAAACCTTCCTTTGGAAAGTTGTCTTAGGAGCTGCTTGTAGACCCTGATCATCAACTTCTCCATCTCATGCCCAGAAGCGAGGCAGGGGTGGAGGAAGCACAGACAACCCACCAAATTCTTCCTGCTTTATGGTTATTCCAACATTCCTTTCAGAGAAAAATACCCTTAAAAAATAATTCCGTGTTCTAGGCAAAAATATATACATTTCTCTTTATGCTTCACTCCACTGTGCCTACTAAATTTTAAATTTTTCTAAAGACTGTAGCCATCTTGGATAAGGGAACAACCAGTCTTCATGGCCACTCTCCACTCAGAGTCAACAGGGAGAGGTCCTATGTTGTGTGGAAGGGTCCTCAGCCCTCACTAATTAGGTATCTATGAGTCTCATCATAGCACAACCTTCCTGTTGCCTGGTTTCCCACCCGACTCCATCCTTACTTACACTCATGCCATGAGAGCTAACTTCTCTGGTGAAAATTTACCTGAATCAGAAATTCCTGTCCAACAACATTATTTTTTGATTCCATCTAGCAAAGCCCAACTGAAGATAATTAACATGGGAATTTGCAGGAGATTTTGTTGTATCTTTAGCTCTAGCTGCCTGTATATAAGCTGAGACAGCTCAAGTAAATTAGGAACTTGGGCAAAGACCATTACATTTAGACTCTGGAAAGGTTGGTTAGACTTTGAAAGGTGGACACCAACCAGTGACTGACCATTTGCTTCCTGGGAAGCAATTAGGGAGAAGAGAAAGGAAGGTGACAGGAACAAAGTAAAGAATAATGTAAATAGAAGAGAGAGAAGATGAGACATAAGAGTATAAGCTTAGCATAAAAATGGTGTAGTTGTCGTCTTTTAAAACTTTTGCATTTTGAAAGAATATTGTACTGGAATATGTTAAGGTCATCATCTTTAGGATCCTGGGAGCATTATCCAGTAATTAATAAACAGGTCATCAAAACTCTGCCAAGTTGGCTTTTGGAAAACAAAGCTGAGGAAATGAAAATTCAGCCACTCTTGTGGCTTCCATCTCCAGTCCTTTTCATCCTGGCCAAGATGGTGGCCTTGGATGCTCTCTTCCGGTCATAAGCCAGCCCCAGGGCAGCCATGCAGTCGATGAAGAATGTGGTGAAGTTGACGTGCCAGCGATACTCACTGGCAGAGTAGTCGTAGGGAAAGGAGTGGTGGTAGTTGTGGAAGCCCTCACCTGCAACAAAAGCAAAGAGAAATGTCATGAAGCTTGAGTAGATTCCTGTCTTCCTGTCTTTGCACACCAGCTTCCTAGTAGGATACCTGAACCCAAGAGAAATGCCCTGTTATGTAAAGGAGGGATGGATCCAATGTCTTCTACTCTGTACGGAACAAATCCCTTCAGAGGCACCTTAAAGAAATAATTGATGGGCCGGCGCCGCGGCTCAATAGGCTAATCCTCCGCCTAGCAGCGCCGGCACACCGGGTTCTAGTCCCGGTCGGGGCATCAGATCCTGTCCCGGTTGCCCCTCTTCCAGGCCAGCTCTCTGCTGTGGCCCGGGAATGCAGTGGAGGATGGCCCAAGTGCTTGGGCCCTGCACCCCATGGGAGACCAGGATAAGTACCTGGCTCCTGCCATCGGATCAGCGCCGTGCGCTGGCTGCAGCGCGCCAGCCGTGGCGGCCATTGGAGGGTGAACCAACGGCAAAGGAAGAACTTTCTCTCTGTCTCTCTGTCTCTCTGTCTCTCTCTCACTGTCCACTCTGCCTGTCAAAAAAAAAAAAATAATTGATGGGGTTGGTGTTGTGACATAGTGGGTGAAGCCACTGCCTGTGATGCTTGCATCCCATATGGGCGCCAGTTCATGTCCCTGTTGCTCCACTTCCTTTTTTTTTTTTTTTTAAGATCTATTTGTTTATTTAAAAGACAGAGCTAACAGAGAGGCAGAGAGAGAGGTCTTCAATCTGCTGGTTCACTCCCTCAGATGGCCACAATGTCCAAAGCTGTGCCAATCCAAAGCCAGGAGCCAGGAGCTTCTTCCAGGTCTCCCACGTGGGTGCAGGGGCCCAAGGATTTGGCCCATCTTCCACTGCTCTCCCTAGTCGTAGCAGAAGTGGAGCAGTTGGGACTCAAACTAGCACGCACATGGGATGCCACCCACTATGCCCCTGCTCCACTTCCAATTCAGCTTCCTGCTAATGGTCTGGGAAAAGCAGTGGAGGGCTGGCCCAAGTGCCTGGGACCTTGATACCCACATGGGAGACCTGGAAGAAGCTCCTGGCTCCTGGCGTCATCCTGGCCCAGTCCCATTGCAGCCATCTGGGAAGTGAATCAGTGGATGTAAAATCTCTCATCTCTTCTCCCTTTCTCTATAAATCTGATTTTAAAACAAATAATTAAAAAAAAAAGAATTTATGAAGTTCTTGTCACCTCTGCTTATCTGGGAACTTCCATTGGAGGAAGACTGGCAGTTTTTCTTAGAAGATGAGTCAACTACAGAGAAGGGGCTACTGCTGAGAATGCAATGTCGGCTGGCAACCTCCAGAGCTTCAGGAAGCATTGACTCAAGGCCTGAAAGGCTGTGTGTGTACGTGTGCTGGGGTGCAGAGGGGAGAGTCCAGAATGAGGAACTTGGGCTCTGCTGTTACAAGTGAGCAGAGGACCCGCCTTCCCCACAGCAGCGGCACCACCATAAGGGTGGGAGCTTCCAATGGAATGGGAGGCAGTGGCCAAACATAGAGGACAGGAGGCCAGCCCAGGGCTGCGGTTTCCTCAGCCTCTGCTGGCGCAGAGTGGGCCGCTCTGCCTTCTCATTCTTCCAGCTTTGACTGGGCTGGGGGTGGTGCTGATAAGATAGACATTCTCTTTGGAAAGAAGAAACAAATTGCTGAAATATTCCCTCTGACCTCCGAGATGCTGAGAATTCTCGGGACAAGAGTTTCACATGGACAGACAGAGAAAAAGAAATTCTGGACTGAGGACAATTCCTGTAGTAGGTAAAGCTGTGGAGTCTCTGCAGAGAGAGGTTGCCGACTCCTGCCAGGTCCCCTCTTTCTGAGCTGCGTCCAACAAGGGCACCCTGACCCTTGTCAGGCCAGGGTAAAGGGAAGCCAACAGAGCGGCTGTTGGGCCTTGTGCAGATAAACACACTGCAGATAGAGAGGGAATGACATCGAGCCAGCAATACAGCCTGTCCTGCAAAGACAGTGACCCCATCCAGGGCATCTCAAGGTGTGTGCTTCCTGTGTGATGCTGCTCACCTCCAGTGGGAGCTGGGGAGAGGGTGGGCAAGCCCAAGGCTAAGGGTGCTGACAGCAGCAAGGCTCTCAGTGAGCATTCACCTGACCCAGAGATATCAGTCAGATGCAGATGCAGAGAGAAAACAGAGGAGGGTCAATGGGTGGAATAAAGATGAGCACATGTGACTCTTCCAGACCTCTCCCTATATATCTCTTCACGTGGCTGCTTTTGGTTTCCTCTGAAGTATCTTGATAACAGACTGCTCTGGCAAATTAATAGAGCCCAAGGAGGGACTCATGAGACCCCTCCTTTGTAGCCAGTTAATCAGCTAGAGGCCTGGACTTGTCACAAGTCTGAAGTGGGGACAGTCTTGTAGACTGAGCCCTCAGCTGTGGAAATCTGATGCTGTCTCCAGGTAGGTAGTGTCAGAAATGAATTGAATTACAGGACACCCAGCTAGTGTCTTCAGCTGCAGAAATGATTGCCTGCTTGGGGACATGTTATCAAACATGTTGTTGTGAGAGAACCTGACCCTGAGCTTGTTGTACATTAATATGCAAGCAGTGTACTTGCCTGGGTGTTGCTGGATGACCAACACTTCTGACCAGTGGTGAGAAGAGTTCACTGATTGTGCTTACAGAAATCTAATTTGAAGCCTCAGTCAAAATTTGTATCCAGTTCAAAAGAGGGACAGAAAAAAAAAAAAAAAAAAAAAAAAAAGCTGGTAGAACCCTGTTGTCTTATTTCCTGGCAGTTTGGAGTAGAATTACAGAGAGAAACTCAGGAATAGCCAAAAGTAGATCAGTAAGCAGGAATTATGGTCAAACTAACTGCTTTATCAGGGATTCCCTAGCAGTCTGGGGGGAATGGGAGTTTCTAGCATAGCATACAGCTAGAAGAGAGAGAGAGAAAGGACAAGAGGGGACAAGATGGGAAGTGGTAGGAAAAGGTCGCAAGATTCCCTTTGTTCACCAAACAACAGGGTATGAGTGCCACTTACAGGCATGGCACACCTGAACACAGTGAGGAGATAAAGAATGCCTGTTGCAGAGGCACACCTGAAGTATATCAAACTTAATTGTGGTTATTCTACATTTTGTTCAACATGTTTCAATAGAAACTACTCAGCTTTCAGCCAATTCCAGCCATGGTGGTGACACTACTGCTCTAGTTTATGCATCCCCTGAACCAGAAAGCCTGCAGTGCCACTCAGAGGTGACTGGAAGAAGAAGCTCCAAGGGATTCATCATGCATAGCATGTAGATTGCTTTAGAGACTGGAATCAAAAGCAGTTCAGCTTTCACCAGCTCCTTGCCACATGAGACTTGCTTCCTGACTCTCATAAAGGATTTCCAATATGTTCCCAACAATTTTTATACTAGAAAAAGATATACAAAGTGGTCATAAAAACATGGTACTGGTATGAAAGGACTTCAAAAAGTTCATGGAAAAATGAAAAAGAGATTTTGGTGCAAATTTTTTTTAAATTGGTATATATAAGGGATTTTTAGAAAGTTTACAAAAATGCATGTTATGAAAAAAATCCACATGGACTTCAAATTTTTTGCACCACCATGAACTCTTAATTGTATTTTCCATGAGCTTTTTAAAAATAATTTTTATTATTTGACAGGTATTCATACAAACAGACACAGAGACAAAGAGAAATAGAGAGAGCTCCCAACCACTGGTTCACTCCTCAGAAACTGACAATGGCCCGGGCTGGGCCAGGGCTAAAGTCCACAGCCAGGAACTCATACAGATTTCCCAAAAGGGGTCAAGAGACCAATTATTGACCATCACTGCTGTTTCCCAGGATCTACATTAGCAGGAAGTGGGATCAAGAACCAGAACCAGGAATTCCACCTTGGTACTCAAATGTGAGACACACACATTTAACCACTATGCTAAACACAAGTTCCCCTTTATCCCATGAACTTTTTTTGATGCACTTTTGTATTTCTGGTTCAAAGACTAATACTATAAGCAGCAGACCACTAGACGTGGTCTTGAATAGACTGCTGACTTACCCACAGCTCCCAGAGAAACCAGTACATTCTCTCGGGGATCAATGTTCTTGTCATATGGGCGATATCCATACATGTGGGCAGCACTGTTCACCAACCAGGTGACATTGAGCACTACAGCATAACGCAGGAAAGTGGCCACATACAAGCTGTTTCGAAAAGTTTCACCCCAGAAATACCAGGGCACGAGTGTGGGCAGGATGAAGCACATCAGCAGGACGGCGGGTTTGTAGTACCTGCGTGGGGAGATCACAGGCTGAGCCGGGGCACAGGGGATCCAGACCTGCCCCTGCTGTCCATGCTCCCTGGGCTGGGCCACCTCTTCTCCCTTGCTGTGAGACGGGGTGGGTATCTGTTGGACATGCCGTGATAGGCCCTCACTTTATGGATGGGGAGATGAGGAGGGTACAGGACTTCTCTGAGGTCACCGGGAACCAGCATGGCACAGATTGGAATGCCTGCCTCCTGGCTCCAGTCCACAGCCTCTTTCCTCTACACACAAGGCCCTGGTGGTAGGTTCACAGCTGAGGTCCAAACCCCAATTCTGGATCAGAGATCCCCAGCCTGGGCCTGTGGGGACCAACTCGGACTAGACTAAGTTACTGGAATTAAGACTTATTCTATGCATCTGCTCTCCCACAATATGGCGCTGAGAAGGGAGTAACAGCTTCTACATAGCTGCCTCCAGTTCAACCAATAAGCAGCAGGACCTGCTCCTGATTGGAGGAGAGCAGCGTACTCGGCGTGTGGGTAGCAGAGTTGGGATTGGCGGAAGAGGACTATAAAGGAGGAGAGAAACAACATGCACCAGGAACATCTATCTGAAGGAACACCTGTGCAGCCCCCGAGAGAGCTGGCCGGCGGTGTGCCGCTCCCCCGCGGAAGTGGGGAAAGTGGCAGGGGGAACCGCCCTTCCACGGAGGTGGAAGGGATGGTAGCCAACCCGGGAAGAACCAGCAGCAAACCCGGGGAGGGCCGAGCAGACAAAAGAACAGCGCAGGGTCCTGTGTCGTTCCTCCGCGAAGAGGGGGAGCGACATAATGGAGCCGTGACTCAGATATGAAGCCTAGGCAGGGTTTAGTGTCGTTCCTCCACGAAGAGGGGGAGCGACATGGGCCCATGCCCATCTGCCTTTGGGCTCCTTGCTCTTGCCCATTGAGCTCTTTGGCACACGTCCATGTTTGGTGTCGTGCCTCCATCTCCTGTGACTGCCCTCTAATTCTCTGCTCTTCTTTGCCCCCAGAGAGGCACTGAGTGGCCCTGATCACCTGTGTGTCTGTCTGGATGCCTGTCCTACTCTTCCTTCTCCCTGGGGACCCAGCCACTGCCACTCGGCAGAGTGATTCCCTGCCTCCTTCAGCAGTCACATCCTCGCTGCATCACGCCCTACCCAGTCCTGCCTCTGCTTCCCCAGCGTGGATCCCCTGACCCCCTAACTGCTGTCCCTGCCTCTCCTCTCTGGTCCTTGGTTTCTGGCCCCTGTCCTGAGAGTGGCCCTTCTGAAGCAGACCTCACGCTGCCGCTCTGTGCTCAGACCTGTCAGTGCTTTCCTGTTGCGCCCTAAGTCACAGCCCAGGTCTGCCTTTAGGACCCAGTAAGAGGGACACAGTCTGCAGTGTGGGTTCTGTCACCCCCTGTCCTCCAAGCAGGAGCACCCGTGGCTGGGACACCTGGGTGCTGCAGCTCATTGTCCTCTTTCTGTGTGCACTGTCCCTGTGCACACACGCTAGTGAACATCCCTGTCCCCCAGTGCATTCTCATCCTGCTTCCTTCATAAACCCTTGGAGTTCTCGCCAAGCCACCTCTCTGTCTTCTGTGCCGCTGGTGGTTCAGAAACTGTTCTGCCTTGCGCCCATGGCTATTTGGACCTCGGCTTACCACTCCAGCCCTCCTAGACTACAAACTCCTTGAAGGTGAGGACTCAGCTACATGCATTTTTGGGTCATTAATGTGTCCACGTCAATGAATTCTTGTACTCAGTTGGTTTAATTAAGGTAGCTCAGAGAGGAAGAGCCAGTACCATAGTTTATGGTGGTGGGCCTGTGGGATGTTAACGTTTGGGGTTTAAAAATGGTGATTTTGAACTTGCAAGCCCTTGGAGAAAAACTGGGGTCCCCACGCTCCAGGGGCCGGGAGCACATCCCAGCTCCATCGCCCCTCACTCACCGCCTCTGGAACATCACCAGTTTCTCGGCTTTGAGGTCTGACAAGTCCAGCAGAGCGCCCTTCTGCTTGACTGCAGGGTGTTTGCGCACAAGCAGCCAGCCCACGTGCGAGAAGAAAAAGCCACGGCGGGAATTGTGAGGATCCGCGTCGGTTTCTGAGAACTTGTGGTGGGCACGGTGGTCTCGGGCCCATTCAAACACATCGTTCTGGAGGGACAGAGAAAGGGATGCAGCCTGAGCGGACGTCCTCTCAGGAGAACTGTCGGCAGAGGTGTCTTCCAGGCGCAACTCACAACACCCAGGAGTCTGGGCCCCTGAGGAGTCCTGGCACCGCCTCCCCTCTGCCCCACCCCTGCCACTGAGGGAAGGGGAAGGGCCACTCATGCTCCCAGGACCACGTGGCTGTGCCTGTGCCCCCTGCAGGTGACCTGGTGGGTAGAATCGAGGTGAAGCACGCAGAGCCCAGATGGTTTCACTAGGAATGAACACTGCACTTCCGCAAGCAGGGAAGGTTGGAAGAGGTCCTCAGGGACCACCTGATCCTGGGGCCTGGAGGATACAAGGCAGGCCGCCTTGTGGTGCTAGGGTCCTGGTCAGGGGATAGAACTGCAGGGGCTCCATTCTGGTGGCAAGAGACAGCTCACACAGCCCAGTGCCAAGGCTGGCATGTAAATCATGTCGTGACCACATTGCCCAAGAACCTCTGGGCTTCTCTGGGACTCTTCCCACAAATCTTAAAGAAGGTACCAATCTCTCTCTTCCTTTCCTTTGCTCCCAAGGACAACATCACAGCCCTGGCAGAGATTACTATGCAGATATGTTAAGTAAGTGGGCTTTTTCATCATGAAGAGGGCTACCTTGGTTTCCTTTGCTTTCCTCCATGACAAGCTCTATACCATTCCTACTGTGTCCATTGTTGCATCTTAACAGTTGTGAAAGTTCCTTGTTCCTAATTCCCTTCCTTCTGTCTCAATGACAAACTTCTTATTTTGGCAAATCTCAGTATCTGACTTAGCCAGAATGGCAGCCCATGATAGAGCCTCAACCTTGATCTATGTAGCCTCTCCCTGACTGAAGTCCTTCATCTGTAAGACAGGGAAAATCACCCTCTCTACTTCCTGTGATTGTTGTGATACATGAGTTAATCTGTGTCAGCTGCTCAGCCTTGTGCCAGGCACATAGTACTAAAAACTGTTGACTCTTTTTAGCAGAAAACAAGAGAGTTCACATGTATGTGAAATATCAGCATCAATCCCATGGTGTTGATATCCTAAGATATTCACTTTAATGAGTGAATGTTGGGGCCGGCGCCATGGCTCACTTGGTTAATCCTCTGCCTGTGGCACCAGCATCCCATGTGGGCGCCAGGTTCTAGTCCCAGTTGCTCTTCTTCCAGTCCAGCTCTCTGCTGTGGCCTGGGAAGGCAGTGGAGGATGGCCCAAGTGCTTGGGCCCCTGCACCTGCATGGGAGACCAGGAGGAAGCTCCTGGCTTCGGATCGGTGCAGTGCACTGGCCGTAGCGACCATTTGGGGGGTGAACCAGCGGAAGGAAGACCTTTCTATCTGTCTCTCTCTCTCTCACTGTCTAACTCTGTCAAAAAAAAATAAAATAAAAAGAGTGAATGTTTACTATCCACTCTCTGCCCAGGATCCGGGGTCAGTCACTGGCTGATGCCCCTTGGCCCTTTATGATAAAGGACCAAAACATACAGACTGCAAGACAGCACCAACCCTGTACATGGAGTGTGTCTTGCTGATCTCCCATTTCCTTGGGCAGCGACTCAGAGCAGTCCACATGCTTTGTGGACTTCAGGACTGAGCCTGCACTTGACTGGAAACAGGGGAGAGCAAAGTGCCACGGCTGAAATTGTGGCTCCTCTCCAGGTGCCCACCCCTCCATTCTGCTTCCAGGCCATCGAGAGGGTGAAGCAAGGGCTGAGCAGCGCCAGCTTCTTACCTGGAAGGCCATGGTGTCAGCAATGATGAGGAAGAGCCGCAGGGGCAGCCGAGCTTTGTAAGTTCGGTGGCTCCACAGGCGATGCGCTCCTGCTGTGATGCCCACAACACTAATCACATAGTAGCTAAATGCTGCCAGAAGAAGAGAGTGGGGGTGTCACCAGCTGGCGCAAGTCCCAGACCCAGGACACTGCTCTGATGCCGACTGTCTTCCTTTGGCTTCACATAAGGATCTGCTTTCCCCTAAACTCCAGGGGCACCTTATTCTCTTGAGGCCCTTTAGTTTTTTACCATTTGAAAAGTGCTATCACTCTCCAGCCTCTCTACCTAGGGCTAGAGACAAAGCTAAGAAGTCACAGGAACTGAGGAGTCGGAAAGGCAGGAGAGAGAATAGAACTGTCCCCATCCCCACTCAGCCACCCAGCACAGTCTGTCTGCAGGGACATCATTCCAGGGCTTACTGGCCTTGACCTTCATCTGGTTTATATGGTATCAGGCCACAGACAACTCCTGTGGAGCTTAGGCCATATGAGAGGGTAGTTAACAAAAGAGCCAGAACAAACTGGACTCAGAAATTGGGGAAGCCCTGCTATTTACCAAATGGTACAAAAGCATTTCAGTGTTTTAGCAAGCAGTGTGGCCATATTAGGAAAAAAAAAATCAGTCATGCATAGAGGTTATATTTGTGTACAGTCTTCAGCTTTGCCAAGGAATATTCCTTAGTTCACTGCACACCTTGAATGGGGTAGATCGTATTAATATCCTCACGGGGCAGTGGAAGAAATAAATGGTCAGAGAGGTTAAGTGTTTATTTATGGTCACATGGCTAATAAGGAATGGAGCCACAGTCTAAAGGTAGGTTTTCGGTCCACAAGCAGTTCCTGTCCGAGTGTTTCATCCACCACTCTTAAGACTGTGCACATTTCTGGGTCTCTCCTTTGCCAAGTCCTGCTGTCAGCAGACGCTCACTGAGCAGTGCTAAGCTGGACGTTCTGGGAGGTGCTCGAGACTGTCAGTGGGGCTCCCCAGCATTGCCTGCCTGCCTTGCCTTCCTCCAGGTCTGCAGTCTCAGGAGGTGGTGGATGTAATCACTAACTGGGAATTGGGTTGCTGGTGAGGAAGGGGTTTAAAGGATTTCCTCCTCTGGCCCTTTGTTGCCAGGAATCTTCAGCCCTAACCCTGGACTCTTCTGAGAGGATCCAAAATGAAAGAGAAGGCTCTCAAAATAGCTTCAATCATGAGAAATGCTAGAATCACAGCCAGTAGGTAACTTAACATTCTCCTTGGAAATGAAACAAGAAAAGGTGGGGCCAAGCACCTAAACCTTTAAGGTGGGAAGAGAAGATGCCTAAGCTAAAACTTCAGGCCTTCCTCCTCTTCCCTCCTTGTTCCCCACGACTCAGGCGTTTTGACGTTCACATACCAAGATTGCCATTCCCTGAGCTAAGCCACCCCCTGCAAGTCACTGTACAAGCTCTGTGCTGTTTCTCTGTTCAAAGGCACAGCATGCACCCATGGGCAGGCACCAAAATGGTACTAATAGCTTTCCGTCCCTGTACTAGAAGCTGGGTTGACCAAGCAGAGACAGCCTGGTCAAACTCTGGACTGAACATCTATGGAAGGGGCTTACATGTAGCCTACCTGCCCTTCCATAGAACTATCCTTCCAGATACACTGTCAGAAAGTGCCCCCAACCTGAGGCTGCTCTGGAAAACTTCAGGTTGTCTTCTGGAGAGGGACTCCTGGCTCAGCGCCCCTCAGAGGCAACAGTTGGCATCCCTGGGTCTACAGAGGTCCCTGCTGCCCCTTCCAGATGGAGGGTTCTGGGGGCAGAGGTGAAACCTCCTGCAAAGTACATGTGTGGTTCCAGGGCACAGGCCCTACAGCCACATGTGTGTGCATCTTTGGAAGAGCTGAGCTAAGGGCAGGCCGAGGACAAGTTGCAATTTGTCTCCCTCATTGTGGCAGCCTCAGGCTTGGGGTGCTCAGGACTTTGATGCCCTGGCCTGGCAAGCAGGGATTGGGACCCTGGACCAAGGAGGCCTGGGCAAAGAAGATGCTGCATCTTTGGCTTTTCATGGAATCAAGAGAGGGAGGCTGGAGCAGGCTGCATGGGGAGTGGACTGTGAAACATATTTCTTACTTCAGTCTCACAGTTTGTTGACTAGCACATGTGGCACCTTGGAGACTGGCATAGAACAGTAGAGCAACACATCTGTGTGCCATGTACATAGGAGCTTTCTTCATCCTTCTCTGCAGTGAAGGATCAAGGGATAAGATTGAAACAGTTCTTTGGATACCACCCTTCTGTTCCTCCTCTTCAGTGGGTCTTCCTGATCAGTGTTCCCTTGCTCCATCCCCTGAGCGAGCTCCTTATACACCATAAAGACCCTGGTCCCCACCAGGGTTGCAGTCCTCCTAGGTAGGGGTACTGATTGTCTTTTGGCCAAAAGGGCTGGGACAGGAGTCATGCACATGACTTAACCATAAAAGTTCTCAGGAACAGCTGACTCTGGCACAGGTCTACTGTTCAGTCACGTGGCACATGGCCTTAGGGCTCCCTCCTGAAAACCCAAGTTAAAGGACTCCCAGAATCAACCCCCTGCCCCCCGCATCATTAATTCCACTAGACTTCATTCCCAATCCAGTCAACTTCTCAGGCAACCATAGAGAAATGCCTGGCAAAACCAGGGCCAGGAGAGGCCAGGGTTCTATGTAAGATCCTGCCTCACTTGAGAGCAGTGAGAAGCCTGGACACGGGCTCAGGAGGGCAGGGACGCTGCTTACCCCAGAGCCAGGTGCGGAACTTGCAGGTGGGAACCAGGGTGATCCCGTACAGGGCTCCCACGTGCAGCAGAGCCATGAGGATGATGTTCCTCCAGACGAACTCCAGCTTGGGCCTGGGGCCTTCCTCGTCCTGGTAGCTGGGGTCGTAGATGTCATCTTTCATTTCAGGGCGGATGTCTTCTTCCGCCGGTAGGGGTGTCTTCTCCAACTTGCCCTCTCCACTCTGCAGGAGCCTGGAGTGGGGTGTGGTGACGGTGGTGGTGGGGGTGTAGGAGCCAGAGACCTGGCCAGGAGGGGGAGAGGAAGAGGGTCAGAGCAGGAGACAGTGGAGGCAGCAGAGGCCACTTCACTCTAATCCAGCAGGGGAGGGGGAGAGGAGGAGGGAGAAGGGAAGGGAAGGGAGGGCAGGCTTAGACCCTGGCCCAGCACCCAGAGTGAGGGGAGGGTGGACCCTGTACAGGAGAGGCACAGGTTCCCAGGAACTGTGCAGGGGGGTTGGGGTGAAATCTAGTGGTGAAGGGGATAGGAAGGAGAGTTGAAGCATTTCCACTGTTGTGAACACACAAGGACCAAGTTTTTCTTGACTTTAAAACCTAAGAAACAAATATAGGGGAATCCAGTCCCCATAGAGCAATCCTCGTTTCTACCAATTGAAGGCAACACAACTCAACAAAGGTAGTCAAGTTCTCTGGGGAGTTCTCAGTTCTGCCTTCCCCCAACCCCAGTCACTTGGAAGAACACCCAGCACATGGAAAGCCGCAGTGTTGGGGCTGCTGGTAGGCCAGACTCACTGGGCTGCGTTCTGCACTAGGCCCCGACAGAGGACACTGCACCAAAATGCAGTTTCTGATGCCAAAGCCCACGTAATCCAAAGGAAAACTCAAGGAAGCAGATAGATCCCCAAACAGACCCATTTTCCTTGAAAACAGCAAATTCCAGTGTCCTCTCTGCTGTAACCCTTTCAGAAAATAAGCAGATGTTAACTAATTAGTTTTTTTTTTATTTTTTTCTATTCTGTTTCATGTTCCCACCTCACAAAACGCAGTGTTTTCCCAGAGAGGGCTTGCATTCTGCTCAGTAGGAGAGAGGCGGCCCAATTTAGCAATCACAAGTCAGAGTCAGTCATGTCTCTAAACAAATGGTCATTTTGTCTCTTGACAGTCCTAGCAGTGGGCAGATGAACCTAAAGGGCATGGGAGAGGCCCCAAGGACTGGAAGTGCTCACGAGGTAGACTGCTCTTCCCACTGAGCCACTGCCCTGCCCCCCCCCCCCTTTTTCGCTTTTGAATCCAGAGTTAGTTTGTGCTGTGGAAAAGCCCCTGACCTTGGAGTGGGGGCCGAGGGTTGGTTGGTACAGTGAGAGCACATCTGGCCTGTGGGGCTTCGCAGAGCTGAAGATGCTCTGGGCAAGAGCAGCAGTCGTGACAGGCAGTGACAGTGTCCTCTAAGGAAGCCTCGGGTTCTGAGTCAGGTAAGAACCGGCAGGAAGGGGCACAGGGGATGCCTGGAACCACAGACAGCAGCAAACCGCATATGCAGTGCCGCCACGTCAGGACACTCTGACAACCGCTCAGGTGGGTGGCAGATACAAGGTGAGTGTAGGTCGGTGGGACCTGCACAGTGAGATCTTTTACCACTACTCAGAATGGCAGACAATGTGAAACTTATGACTTGTTTATTTCTGGAATTTTCCCTTTTTTTTTTTTTTTTTTTTTTTTGACTGCAGTCAGTTGACCACAGGTAACTGAAACCATGGAAAACAGCACTTTAGAGAAGGAGGCCTACTTTACTGCAGGGGGTATGAACCCCAGCTTTCATAAGTCCCTAGGAGCATTCGTGTTCTAGCCTGTTTGTTGCTCTTTCCTGTGTTTTGAGTAAGGGAAAAATCATTGGCTAAGTTGGCCATAGAGGTCTCAGAGCCACCACTTGGCTGGGGGGCATGGTTCAAACATTGAAGAGCCAGTGTAGTACACGCCATGAAAAGTGACAACTGCTGAGCCAGGGCAGGCATTTCACCGAGCAGCTAAGATACTCAAGTTCCTGGGTTTGATTCCTGGCTCCAGCTACTGACTCGAGCTTTCTGCCAATCCAAGCCCCTGAGAGGCAGCATGATGGCTCCAGTGATTGGATTCCTGCCACCCGGGTGGGGAACCATTCTTGGCTCTTGGCTCTTGGCTGTAGCACTGGCCTAGCCCTGGGAATTGCCAGATTTTGGGGAGTGAACTGGTAAATAGGAGCCCTGTCTCTCTCTCTCTCTCTCTCTCTTTCTGCCTCTCAAACATACAAACAAAAAAAAAACCTTACAAAATGTTCTGAGTTTGTGGAAAAACTGGAATAAAAGATACATTTATGTAAATAAAAAAAGAGTGCTGTGAGAGGGCCTGACAACATCCGTGTGGTGACAGAGCACTGTGAAAGCACCACACGACTCAGCCCGTGCCTTCTCCCTCTCGGGCTTTTACCTCAGCTCTGAGAAACACAAGAGCTCAAGTGAAATGGGATCCTTCATCTCTGAAGAATTGAGTTCTCCACCTTCTGGCTGAACCAAGCTTTTACACATAGAAGCATTAGCGCCCGAAGCTGAAAAGACTTGTAAACATGGTGAAATCTTATTAATGATAATTCAGAGTCATGATGCCTAGTCTGTGGAAAGTCCCACAAAAACAGTAGAGCATTTAAAGAAGTGCATTTAAAAATGAAGGATCTTGCATTTGGCCTAGCAGTTAGGACATTCTTGTCTCACATCAGAATGCCTGGGTTTGATGCTGATCTCCAGCTCCTGACTCCAGCTTCCTGCTTGTCTAGACCCTGGAAGGCAGCAGGTGATGGCTCAAGTAATTGGGTTCCTACCACCATGTGGGAAACCTGGATTGTGTTCCTGCTTCCAACTTCAGCTCCTCAGCCATTGCAGGCATTTGGGTAGTGAACCAGCAGATGGGCGCTCGCTCTCTCTCTCTCTGCCGCTGAAATAATATTTTTTTAAAGTGAAGAATCTTGGATTAGACTCACCTATGGATACCTATTGATATGCAGGAGTTTCTTAAAAAATTGTCTCTTTAAAAGACTCTATGAAAGGCAAATGAAAAGTTTAAGGGTCTAGCTGATAAAAAAAAAAAAACACTCACTTTTTTTTGTCTATTTACTACCTTATCTGAAGTCAAAAGGATGGCTGTATAAAGTGTTTATGAATATTAGGCCCCAACTCGAGATATGGTTCTTTTTCAGAATTATCCATGCTAATTCCAGGCAGGCATGGAAAATGCTTGTCTGCCCTGATCTCAGTCATTCAGGTGAGAAACAGAAGCTCAACTGAAAAGCTATTGTTCTCCAACACAAGACTTGCAGGCATTCTACCAGTTCGGCGAGGCTCATCTGCGTACCATCTTGTGAAGTTGTGTAGTGAATTTCTGTGCTTTTGTGTTGCTGTGGCATCATTTCTGAGCTGCCTCGGTTTCTCACTGGCTCCTAATTTTCTTGATCCCGCCTCTCCTAGGGAATAGCCAGCTTGATAGGATGGCAAGGGCAGGGTTAGAGTTTATAGCCACTTTCCAGAGAGAAACCCCAAGAGCAGTTAGAAGGAAAGGCATCAGATTCAGTTTTAGCAGAAATGAACGTTTGTCTACCCAGATGAGCTCTGGAAACATTTGGACCTGAGGTTTAGACCATAGCCTCTAGAAAGCTGACCTCTGATAATAGGCAACATGCCTTAATTTCTTTTGTGAAGAAAACTTGCATTCTTTTTCCATGCTTTTGAGACTCCATTTTCCACCAAAGCATCAACACATTGGAAATGCAAATTTAGAGTGACCTCGTTAATAATTGCTTAGGAAAATAGAAGAGGAAATTGAAAGATTGATAGGCTGAAAGGGGAAGGGAAACTATTTGGAAAGTGGCAAATGAAAACTGCAGCTCTGCTTCTGCCTGTGTGTTTTTGTCTGTATACACGTACATTATATGTCAAGTATATGTGACATTTTCCTACCTTGGATGATAATGGCAAAATTCATAAAGAGCTCCATTTAACTGCCTTACAGAAATTAAAACACTTAAATGAGTAGTCTCAGAAACTAACTTAAATGCCTTTTTATTTAGTTCATGTAATCTGACATAATCTTTGGAAAATAAAGCTAGTTTTAAAATTTTTGATAAAAATAGAAATGTCTCTAGAGTTGTCAGCATTAATTATAATGCTAGCATACATTTCTTAACCTAGATTTACTAGTCAAACAAGTTGTTATCTCATAACATGTTAAGCTTTGGTTCCCTTGTTTCTGTGCATTTTTGACACTTGCCTGATTTGTCAAAAAATAACCTAACGAGTGAGTGTTTGGTGCAGCAGTTGAGACCTCATGTGGGATGCCCACAATACCATATCAGAGTGCCTGGGTTTGAGTCCCAGCTCCACTTCCAATTCCAGCTTCTTGCTTATGTGCAATCTGGGAGGCAGCAGGTAATGATTCAAATATTTGGGTCCCTGCCACCCCGTAGGACACTTGGAATGAGTTCCCAGCTCCCAGTTTCAGTCTGGCCAAGCCCTGGTTATTGTGGGCATTTGGGGAGTGAACCAGCATATAAGATCCCTACCCCCATTCAAATAAATAAATAAGAAAATAAAAGACAGAACTTTCTGGAAAAATGTTTTTAAGAAATAAAATAGTTTAAGATGATGGTTTGTTTTCCATCAAATAATTTCCATCAAATAAATTTCCATCAAATAATTCAAACACAATGGTGAAGGATGAAAGACTCATAGAATGGCAGATGTCCTAAACAGCACTCTAGCCTCAGAATCAGCCCTTAAGGCATTCGGATCTGGCTGAAGAGCCCATGAGAGTATTTTAGGCATGGAAAGCCAAGACACTCTGGCAAAAAAAAAAAAAAAAAAACACCACACCTACCTAAATGAAAGATCTCTGCGAGAGATCCCAGTAGAAAGAATGGGCCATCAAAGAAGGAGGTACCTTTCTCTGAAGGGAGGAGTGAACCTCCACTTTGACTATGACCTTGTCTAAATAAGATCGAAGTTGGTGAACTCAAAAGGCTTCCATAGCTTTGGCAACTCATGACAAGAGCATAGGGAGATTACTGACGCCATAAACAAGAGTGTCAATTTGTTACGTCAACAACAGGAGTCACTGTGTACTTACTCCTCATGTAGGATCTCTGTCCTTAATGTGTTGTTCAATGTAAATTAATGCTATAATTAGTGTGAGTTCAAACTGTTGAAATCTTTACTTAATATATACTAAATTGATCTTCTGTATATAAAGAGAATTGAAAATGAATCTTGATGTGAATGGAAGGGGAGAGGGAGCGGGAAAGGAGAGGGTTGCGGGCGGGAGGGAAGTTATGGGGGGGGGAAAGCCATTGTGATCCATAAGCTGTGCTTTGGAAATTTATATTTGCTAAATAAAAGTTACAAAAATGAAGTTTTCATCGTTTCAAATACCTTTTCAGCAACTAAGAATATTGAAGTTATGTGTGAAGTCTAGTAATAGATACCCATGAAATGTCTGAGTCATTTCTAAGCAAGTTAAAATAATAAAACATTAAATGCTAATTATTAGTTTATATGTATCTTGGCATCTTGTTTTTAAAAAGTATAGATTAGCTAAATATATTTGGATCTGTTACTACAAATGAAAAATTAAGGTAACACATGCCTTTAGAAATTATGAAATGACAAGTGCTCAGATAAAATACATTTACAATGCTTGATAGTTTTCACTAGAAATAAAGTTACATAGCATAAAATGTTCTAACTAATATGAAGTATCATAAAACCAGAAATAATAAGGGAAACAACTCCAAATGCCAGAAAAATAAGACATGTTTTGGTAAGAGAAACCTATGTGAAATATGTGATTTCATTAAGGGAAAAACAGTGATTTTTGTCCTCGAATTGAATACCTGGCTATTCCAATTTGAGAAAGAGGAAAAGTATAGGACAAATAACTGAAAGAATATAAGAAGATTGTAGAGGACTTGCGTTAAAAAAGAATTTTTTGTTTGATCAAGCTGACTAAAATTGGAGGGGAATTATTTTTACATTTTTTAAAAGATTGTATATCAATAACAAAAACACACTGAGGTAAAACTAGAATTCATTGTGCTCTTAATAAGATATGGGGAAAGGTCTGTCTTTACCTTTTAGGTAATTGGCCTAAAAAACAAAGATTCTCAATTATCAAAGGAATTTCTTGTGTTCTTAGGTCCTTGATTACTTAAGAAAAGTGAGTTGTCTCAATATTGAAAGAGTTAAGCTTTTATTCACACCTATATCACTTTTGGAATTTGCCTTTAAAATCTTTCATTGTCACTTTGACTAAATAGATAATCAGGGTCATTTAAAATCTTTCAACACTTTTGAAAAACTTCTCAAATTCTGAATGAGGCTTTCAGACCTTAAATTATTGGAATTCTTGAGATGGGTCTGTGGAAAGCCTTGAAGGATATGTCTCATCTTGTAATAGGTAGATATTAAACTAATTTTGGCTTATTGAGTATTCAAATTATGTGGGAAAAATTGTCGAATAAGTGACAGTAAGCATTCTTTAAGTTATATTTATGGGGCTGGCACTGTGACACAGCAGGTTAGTGCCCTGGTCTGAAGCACCAGCATCCCATGTGGGCGCCGGTTTGAGACCCGGCTGCTCCACTTCTGATCCAGCTCTCTGCTATGGCCTGGGAAAGCAGTGGAGGACGGTCCAAGTTCTTGGACCCCTGTACCTGGCTCCTGGCTTCAGATCAGCGCAGCTCCGGCCATTGCAGCCAATTGGGGAGTGAACCATCAGATGGAAGACTTCTCTCTCTCTTTCTCTCTCTCTCTCCTTCTCCTCTCTCTGTGTAACTCTGACTTTCAAATAAATAAATAAATCTTTAAAAAAAAAAGTTATATTTATGGGGCCAGCGCTGTGACCGCCGCCTCTAGTGCCGGCATCCCATATGAGCACCAGTTCAAGTGCTGGCTACTCCACTTCCAATCCAGCTCTCTGCTGTAGCCTGGGAAAGCAGTGGAAGATGACCCAAGTCCTTGGGCCCCTGCACCCGTATGGGAGACCCAGAAGAAGCTTCTGGCTCCTGGCTTCGGATTGGTGCAGATCTGGCCATTGTGGCCAATTGTGGTGTGAACCAAAGGATGGAAGACCTCATTCTCTCTCTCTCTGCCTCTCCTCTCTCTGTGGAACTCTTTCAAGTAAATAAATAAATATTTTTAAAAGTTATATTTATAGATATGTTATTGATACAAGTATTCTAAAACTTGTATGAGGTTTCCAGAAATATAATGTTACAAGTCATAATTTCAGTTATTATTAAATTTAAAAAGTCGTGTGTCTTAAGAAATAACCGAACTTCTTTGCTACTTCTTATCCAATTTTTAAGTATGACCATTCTAAGTTTTGTTACCTATAGTTGTTGCTTTGATTCTTCTCCAAAAGTGTTTGCAATCAGCTACAGTTCAAAATTGTTTCTTCAAGGAAATTCATGGAAAAGACTGAAATATAGGTTTCTGATAACTTTAAGTGTATAAACCATTGGACTGGGTAAGAATTTCCAGAAACCTAATGAAGAAACTGATAACTTCATGAAACTCCTAACCAAGATTAAGCAGAACAAGGATTAATTAAATGTTACTGGATAAACTGATTAGGATAGTTTTTTTTTTTTTTTTTTTTTTTTTTTTTTTTTTGACAGGCAGAGTGGACAGTGAGAGAGAGAGACAGAGAGAAAGGTCTTCCTTTGCCGTTGGTTCACCCTCCAATGGCCGCCGCAGCCGGCGCAGCGCACCGCACTGATCCGATGGCAGGAGCCAGGTACTTATCCTGGTCTCCCATGGGGTGCAGGGCCCAAGCACCTGGGCCATCCTCCACTGCACTCCCTGGCCACAGCAGAGAGCTGGCCTGGAAGAGGGGCAACCGGGACAGAATCCGGCGCCCCAACTGGGACTAGAACCCGGTGTGCCGGCGCCGCTAGGCGGAGGATTAGCCTAGTGAGCCGCGGCGCCGGCCATAGTTTTTTATTTGAATTGATTTTTTATTTGAATTTTGCCAATCCTTTACATGTTTTATTTTTCAAACTAAAGATAATTTTTCTTTTAAACTATCTATAGCTTACAGCAATTGCTAAAGTATACTTTTGTGAAAAAAAATGGAAATATTTTTCTCTATACCTGAACCCTTCAGAATTCAGAAACTAACCAACTTATTTTAATATGGTTATTTGCATAGGCTCAATAAGTATCTGCTCTTTATAACAGGTATAATTGGAAATACTGGTTTTGTTACTAAAGCTTAAACTGGGATGTCATATTTGCAGATATCTATAGACTGAATCTCTGTGTGTGCTGGCAAAGGCTGAAGTCTGCCTTGATTGGACTTCTTGGCCTTGAGAAGTTTTCAGAAGTCCCGTTTGAGATTCCTATCAAAATTCCCAGCAAAGCAAAATTTTAAAAAAGCTTATGTGGTCAAGCAGTATTCTTGTTGCACTTTATATAAATAATCAGGCCATCTTTGATGAGACTAAACTTATTTTGTAAACAGATGAGTGTGGCTCTATTTTTGGTAGAGCAACCAATGAAGAGAAAAGAAAGGCATTTTGAAGAAAAACTATAGTATGTCTGTTACAGCATTGTTCATTGTTCTTTAGGATTCTCCAGTCCAGTTTTCTCCTATGAAATCACTAAGAACAAGAGCTGCTCTGGTCCCAAAGTGCTATAAGCTGGTGCTGGACAACTTGAGGTAAATGTCAACAGACGGCCCTCGTGCCTGATGTGTGAGCCATGTAGAGTGTTCACTAAAATACCCATGGCACCAGGATGAGAAGGTAATGACTTTCTGCTATGGTTAGCTTTTCCCTAGACACTGCAGTAAGATTCTCCATCTTAATAAGACTCTTAATGCTCTTCATTTTTCCTTGCTTATGCCCACCTCTTTTCATTTGCCAGGACCGTGCTGTAATCAGTACCTGCTGTGGCAACATAACGGAGTGTTGGATCATTCATGTCAGACTCAAGTCTTTCCACGTCCTGAGAGATAGATCCTTTAATCCGCCCAGTGGCTACCTTTAGCAACATCCCTAATGCAACTGTTGTTCACTTTGCACTAGTAGTCCATTTTATAGTGTGAGACTTCAAAACCCACTTGTTCCCACTCCTGTTTTAATGAAACCCAATCATGATGTGCTAGATAATAGAATCGATACATGCTATTCGAAGAGAAAGGAGTCTGTCTGCACTTGCTGTCACTTCTTATTGCGAATAGATAAACATATAGGTATTGTAGACTCGGTTGCAAAAAATTAAACAGGATGCTTGGTTACATTGGGTAGCCTCCTCATCTGGCTCATTCTTTGATATGTTCTATTTTAGCTGATTTGGTTCATAGTGACCCTGGCTAATAAATGAGCTCCAGACTCCTCTTTATAAGCATAATAGTAGTTTCTCTGGAGCACTTTATTCTCTGAAGAGTTTCAAATGTTTGTATGCAGCCATCTGTTGAAATGTCAGATGGTCTCTAGCTAAAATGGCAAGAGCTCAAAGAAATGCATGATCATGAGGACACTGTAACCTATGAATGTTGAGAATGGAAGCCCAAAATGGTAGTACCGGAGAGTAGTGCAAATGCCCTGAGTTTTGGACACAGTGTCACTTGAGTGAGAGCCTGACCGGAGCAGAGCAAGGGACTATAAAGCAGCAATTATGGGAGACCATTGTTTTGGACAGAGCTCTCCTGCATTAGGCTCCAACAAATCTGACCAAGCAAAAATGGAGGCACACATGCTTTAAATGTCACATAATCAAATCAGAATTTTAAGGAAGCAGAAAGATCCCCAAACAGAGCACTTTTCTCCTGGAAAGAGTAGATTGCAGTCTGTTGAATCAGTAACAAGGAAGTCCTTTCTGCTTTAACTCCTACAAAAACAGTAACCTGAAGTAATCTGTTAGCCAGTCAGCTTTTATATTATTATTATTGTTCTTATTCTGTTTTCTTGTTCCAAGCTTAAAAAGCCCACTGTCTTGCTATTGGCCAAAGATTTTATTCTATTTTTGGGGAATGGAAGTTACTCTATCCCTTAAGTGAAATAAGAGCCCATTCCATCTATAAGGAAAATTGTCATAATTTTTTAAAAACAGATTAAGAAACAACAGTTGGGAATCAAGTTCCCAAAGTACAAAATCTGCAACTGAAACAGGATGGCCCAGTCCTTCCAGGAGCTCTGGGTCCTGCCCTCCACCTACCAGTCCGCTGGAGGCTCTCTCCCAGCCAGGGTGCGGGGCCATCGCTTGGGAGCTCACCTTCTCCTGCAGCAAGTGGGCCGGCATCTTGGCTCTCAGGTGCTGGGCTCACTTTCCCAAGGCTGAGACTGCAGAACTGAGTTCGGGACCCCTGTCAGGACAGAAGTAGACTTCTGTTCTGCAGCCCGCTCGTGCGCAGCAATTCGCAGCAATGCACTCGGAACCCTTCTCTGCCTGGCACGCGCGGTGGTGGGGTGGCTGGGCCCAACCCTGCTGTGGTGGATCTCCCTGCGCTGGGGATTTAAAGGCCAGAGCTGGCAGTGGGTGACCCTGTCGCGATTTCCTCAGACACCTTGTATGAGCTGCCAACAAGGGTCAAGGTGCACAGAACTGGCTGGCTCAGGCAGCCTCGCGTGAAGGTGAGGGCGGGACAAGGGAGGAGACAGAAAGCTGAGGCGGACATCGACCAAGACAGGACTTAGGGATGCTGCAGACACCATCACCCACGGCCCTGGCCCCTGCCCCAGCCTCTGCCCCTGGGGAAATGCTAATGAGGCTTCAGTACACTCTGGCGCGTCATTGGCCGAAGGGAATTTGGTGCCACCTCGGCCGCCGTTGCCATTGGCTCCGCGCAATCTGCTGTTCCCCCTCGCCGCCTGCGCCGCGCTCCCCCTCCCCTCCTTTTCTCCTTCTTGGCCCCTTCCAGCAACCGACCGACCCGACCGCTGGGACTCAGCCCGGCACCCCGCGGCTTCCGAGGCATTCGGAAGCTTTCTCTCTTGCAAGATGGAGAGCATCGAGTTCTACAATGGGGGTGGGTCAGAGCCCAGGACCCTTGCGGCCCCTCGAATGGTTGGGTCGGGGAGGTGCGCGGGAAGTACCCAGGAAGAGCCGAGGCGCCCATTGCTCCCTGCTTCCCATTCAGCCTTCCCATTCCCCAGGCGCTGGGGAAGATACGCTTGGGGGAAAGACGCTCGCCCATAGGCTGCTGCCACTAAGCGTCACTCCACAGCTAGTTCGGGGACTTGGTGCTGGGGTGGGGGTTGGGGGAAGGGGTTCGGGCCCGCCCACCACTGTGACAAGGTCCTCAGAGCCCAGAGAGCCGGCGCACCTCCAAAGCCCGGCACTGAGACCCGTGCTGCCTCTGTGCTTCTGTACGCAATACGCCGGCACTGTGGGGCAGGCGCCGCCCCGAGCCACCCAACAACTGTGCAGGACTTGTTGGAACACCTTCAGCTTGTCCGGGGAATGTTGGGCGCCTCTTCCTGGAGACAGGCAGGACGCCCAGTCGCGGGACCGCCCAGCAGCAGGGGAGAGGACTGGGTGTGGAATGAGAGGAGCCTGCAGGTCTTGGGAGATTTTGTTGCAGCCCCCCGTGACTCTGTGAGATGGGCTCTCCCTGAACCCACTGGAAAGAGAAGCCGTGGGCAGATCTCAGTGCAAGGTGTCCGGCGCGTAACAAATCTTCCCAGGCAGACGAATCAATTAATTCACAGGCTTTTATTGGGGTTCCGCTCCCGGGCGAGGTTCCCCGGTCCCAACAGAGCAACAGAGTGGGGGGCGGGGAAGTCCTGCGTCAGAGATTGGGAGAGCTCCTTTTATAGATTCAGGGCATGTGAGTTAAAGGTTGAGGCGGGTCTGATCCTCATTGGTTGACCTTTAGGCACCTGCAGGGACCTTGACAAGGACTTTTCTTCCCAGCAAGTACAGGTAGGAACTTTCCATTCCCGGAAGTGTAGGCCTTCCCTCCTTGCAGATCCCAAAGCTACCATCCCGACCTTTTTATGATAGGAAAGGGGGCGACGATGAGTCTCTCTGGCTACTTCCTGCTGACTGGGGACATTGTCTACAGGGGCCCACTGTGGGTATCTTGGGGCTCCGCAGGGACAGGCATGTATAGGTGGAAAAGCATCTGGTTGACTGCCTGGTTGCTGAAGGCCTTGGTTCATTCCATTATCACCTGCTGTAAACACTTAAACAGACACTGTAGTATACAAGTCAGGGAGAGAATAGCAACCAATGATCCTAAGAGTGGCATTAACCAGGTAATGAAAGGATTTCATAGAGGAGAGGAAATGAGGGGGGGTCTCTGGACCCTTGTGAGGATTGTTTGATGGACGTGGTTTAAATCTGATCCCAGACAAGACTGGGCCACAGCAGAGAGCTGGATTGGAAGAGGAGCAACTGGGGCAGAATCCGGCACCCCAACCAGGACTAGAACCCGGGGTGCTGGCGCTGCAGGCAGAGGATTAGCCTAGTGATCTGCGGCGGCGCCCATGTGGCATATATTTTAACCTCCCCTGCTCTCTCCTTTATTAGCATGAAAAATCTAGAAATGCTAACACCTGCGGGGATGAATCTCCCCTCAGAGCAGTCAGTCGAGAGTATTTTCATTCTGTTTCTCTAACTGGGAGTTTGTTTCCCTTTGGGGCAGAGGTCACCTCCTTTCTTGGGGCCCTGGTCACACTCTGACCCTCCAGTGACAATCATCAAAGCAGCACAGATCTGAATTCTAAGCTCATTACCTGGTCAAGCAAACTAGTGATGCAAGAGAGACAAACTCCCGCCAATTATGAAAGCAAATTTTTCATAGTCTTTACATACAAAAGGGCTTTTGCAGATTGATAAACATAACAAGCTCAGTATGAAAAAAAAAGAACAAGAGAATCAAATAGGCACTTTATAAAAGAAGAAAATATAGATGGCAAAGAAGTACTTAAGTGGCCAGTGCTGTGGCATAGTTGGTTTAGCCTCTGCCTGTGGCACTCGCATCCCGTTTGTGTACTGGTTCAAGTCCCACCTGCTCCATTTCCAATCCAGTTCTCTGCTAATGGTTTGGAAAAGCAATGGAGGATGGCCCAACTCCTTGGGCCTCTGCACCCACGTGGGAGACCTGGATGAAGCTCATGGCTCCTGGCTTCAAACTGGCCCAGCTCCAGCCATTGTAGCCATTTGGGGAGTGAAAACAGGTGGAAGACCTCTCTCTCTCTATCTCTCCCTCTCTCTCTCTCTATAACTCTGCCTCTCAAATAAGTAAATAAATATTTAAGAAATACTTGAAAAATTAAATTTTACCAAGTATTAAAGAAGAAATATATAATTGTTCACTATTAAAGATGAAAATAGTAGGGTGAGATTAGATAATTATTCTTTAAATTGCTGGTAGGAAGATAAAATAACTCACACACACAGTCTCCATCCCATTATAATGCTAAAAAATAATGTAATTAAGTATACTACAAAATTTACAGGACGAACTGATACAGTCATATCAGATACACTGCAAAAATATTTCACAATGTACATTGCATACATGTATATTTAATGCAGCCAACAGAAACAAAATATTAAGAAGTGTTTCTAATGACATAGGAAAGTGTTCATGCTGTAGTGATGTACATAATTAGGATATAAACTTATTTATTTATGCAATCTTGACAACATAAAGCAATATTAGAAAAGGGAGGAGGGAAGAAATATTGGACATCCTAAACATAGTCACTGAACTTCGATTTTCTCTTCTGTGGATTGGGAATAATGATACATGTTTTTGAGGTTATTGCCAGTATTAAATAATGTATCATGGTATTTGTACACTGTAACATAGTAAGTTGAAGTTGTTATTTCATTTACATCCAGGCTCCTGAATTTTGATAGTCATGATTTTACTCTGAACACCCTGTTTTACCCCAAATTCTCACCTGTTTAGTATAACTTATACTTTCCTGTTCTTGCAATCTTGCTGATTTCTACCCTTGATCTTAGCAAAACCCCAAGGAAAGATAACTCTTGCTATCGTTCCATCTCCTCAAGCCTTTCTTCCACTCAACTCTCCCTATCAAAATATTACAACCTAGCAGTTCCAATCCTGGGTATATGAAAAAGCTTGTCTACACAAGAAACGTTTGTGTGAATATTCATAATATTATTTGTAAGGGCCAAAAAGTGGAAACAACCCAAACATCTCTCCATTGACTAATGGGTAAACAAGATGCAATACTATTTTCATTTAAAAAAATAAGGAAGTACTAGCATATATGACAACATAAATGAACCTTGAAAATATAATTGTAAGTGGAAGAAGCCAGTAACAAAGGACCACATACTGTACAATTCCACTCACAGGAAATGTCCAAAATAAGCGATAGAGAGAAAGAACGTTGGCGGTTTCCCAGGAATGGAGGAGGTGGATTGGAGGGAGATGGCTAGAGAGTGTAGCATTTCAGGGGGTAGGTCATGAAATTGTTCCAAAATCAGTGGTGATGACAGATGCATGATCTTGTGAATACACCAACAGCCGTTGTATTTTATAAAAGCCATTTAATCGTGTGATTTAAATGGTTGAATTTTACAATATGTAAGTTACAGCTCAGTAAAACTTTCTTCCAGACATTATCACTTGAGATTCTTCAGATCCAAGATTAAGGTGTTATCTTGCTCAAGTAAACAGGCACGCTGAGACACGTTGTGGTCCAAGCAGCCGTGATGCAGTACACTGGGCGAGGTGCCAGAGCTGTAGAAACTGCCCTCGCAACCCTAAACCTCTCAGGCTTCCCAGGACAGAGGGCGGTGTGGGAAAGGGATGGAAGCCAGCCTTGGCACCTGGCCCACAGCTGGCCAAGCCAGTTCTTTGTGCCTAGAGAACACAACAGTGGGCCTTCCAGGTTAAGGGCCCTTCTCTTGTCCGGTGGTCCACGCTGAGTCATAGGCAGCAGGCCCCTCTGCCCTTCTGGAAGCCTGCCTGTCTGGGCACCACTGACATCAGAGGAGCTGGAGTGATGCGGTGCCCTCACTCCCACCCCCTGGGCACATTAGTTCATTCAGCAGATGTTCTGATGCAGGCACGTGCCCAGGCTCAGTGGTGCAGACACAGTCTTTGGAGATCCTAACCTTGGGCAGCTCATGGTACTAGAGGAGATCTTGATGACTGTATATGACAGAGCTCAGGACAGCGTACTGGAGACTCAGAGGAAAGGCATAGGTCAGACCACATTGGGAGAAGCAGGGAAGACTTCCTGGAAGAGATGCTGGTGATCAGACTCCTGGGTCAGTAGAGGTACATATGGAAGAGGGCTGTTGACAAGGTCAGAGGCTCTGAGAGTGGGAAGAGATGCTAACTGGCCTTGGATATGACTCCTCCTGGGCCCCAGGCTAGAGAGATGGTGCCACAGGTCCTCTGCTATGTGGTCTTTATGTAGAAGGCACCTAAGCACTCCCCCAGCGCAGCTCCTGTCTGATCAGTATCTGTAGAGCCTTGACTTCCCTCTCACTCCAGCCCTCTTTTGTCTGCAGAACTGCGAGTATACATGTGTGCACCTGTGCGCATGGTGCGTGTCTCTATGTGTGTGTACACCCACTCATGTGCACCATGTTTGCATGCACAGACACGAGTATACTTGAAAAAGTTCATGGAAAATTGAATTACAATATAAATTTATTACCGTGTAAATTTTTTTAATATTGATTTATTTGAAAGGCAGAATTACAGAGAGGTAGATACAGAGAGAAGAATATATATATTCATATATATATGAATATATAATATAATGAACCTCGGCTGGTTCCTTCCATAAATGGCCACAACAGCCAGAGCTGGGCTGATCTGAACCCAGGAGCTAGGAGCTTCTTCCAGGTCTCCCCAGTATAGGAGGTGAGGTACAGCAGCCCAAGCACTTGGGCCATCTTCCACTGCCTTTCCGGGCCATGAGCAGGGAACTGGATCAGAACTGGAGCAGCCAGGACTTCAACTGGTGTCCATATGGGATGCTAGCACTGCAGGTGGCAGCTTTACCCACTATGTCACAGCGCTGGCCCAAGCACAAAAAAATAATTAAAATCCATCCATATAAGGGGTCTTCAAAAAGTTCACAGAAGCATCATTATTATGAAAAATTTTGCTTAGATTTCAAAACTTTTCTGCAACAAAATAAACTATTTTATTCCATGTTTCATGAGCATTTTGAAGTACCTTGGCTGTGTGCTAGAGGAGAAACCTTTACTCAGTCATTAGGGAACTGGGAACTAGAAGTTGTGCAGGTCACATAGTGATTGTGACCAGGAAGAGTTAATGGTTCAGGGTCAGAGTGTGAAATATGTTGACTGACCCTAGGGCAGGTGAGACAGGGGGCAAAGGGCTTAGGGTCAGGGCCAGGGCTGCAGATTCCACTTAAAGACTGGGCAGATGAGACCTGGACATACAGATGACAAGACCAGGGCCAGAGTTAAAGGTATCTGAGGTGGCCTCACCTTGCACAGACGGCTCTTCCAGACCACAAGCCACTCCCTCCCTCCTCTGGAGTCAGCATGGGAACTTCGCACCCCACTCCCAAAGCCAACCCCTTACCTGAGCATGCCCTCATCGAGGGAGGACACACAGCGGGCAAAGGAGCCCAGGGCCACCGATAGCAAAGCAATGAGCCAGGAGGGAAGGCTTTCTTCCCTGACAGCTTCTGAGTAAGGTGGGGACGTGGGAGCCTGGCCTTTGTGGTCACAGCCAGGAGTACCCCCAACTGGCACCCTGCAGCTGCCTTCCAGAGTGCCTGTAGGGAGAGAGGGACCCAGCCATTCCTGCCCTTCCCCCTCCCTCTGGCTTCCTTCCTCCCCTCGCCCTCTCCACAAGGCTCCCCCTACAAAGCAAACTTCCCTGAGTCCAGCAGGCCATGGGCACCAGGGCAACGCAGGCAGCTAGCCCACTTGCCCTGCCCTCCCTCTGCCTGACAGTAACCTCTCCCACCCTGATGTCACCCTGGCTTTGCAGGGACACAGCAGCCAAGCCATGAGGTCCAGAGGGCAGCTGGCTGTGTGCAAAACCAAGCACTCCCCAGAGACAGCTCCTCCCAGCCAAGGGCCTGTGTCTCTCCCAAGCTGGGTCTGGGTGCCACCAGATCCATCTGGGGACTGAGTGTTGACAGAACCTCCCCCACCCCCACCTCGTGCAAGTAACAAGTCCAGCTGTTCTCTGCGGGGGCCCAGGTTGTGGTGTCAGCCCCAGAAGCACACAGATTCCTAAGAGCAACAGGACAGAGCACCACAGGACACCCGTGGCCAGCACCTGGCAAGGGCAGAGCATCAGCGTCCCATGAGAATGGGCTGGGAGGTGAGGGAAGGGGCAGGGGCCCTCCCCACAGAGCTGCCTCCAATCAGGAAAGCAAGAGACTGGCCTGCAGACCTTCGTTTAAAGTTTGTTGTTGTTGTTTTTGGCGTCTACTTAGGTGACCTCTGCTAGTTGCTTGGACAATCAGTGGATCCTCATCTGCCTGTTTTCTCCTCTGCGAGACTCAGAAAGGTTGCAGCAGCCTGGGGTGCTGGGGCGGGGCATGCAGTGAGGGGAATGGCTCAGTACCCAGCTGCTGGCCGGTGTGCACAGGTGCTTCCTACGTCTTGCCTAGTAAGCATGCCAAGCACAAAGCCCAAAAGACCCTCTCTGGGCCTGTATCTCCCTGTCCCACCACTGGCCATGCCTACCTTCACTCTGGCCCCACTCCAGGCTGAAGAAATCCTGAGAACTGGGGTCCTGGCCACTGTACAGAGACTGGAGGGTCAGACAGAGGCTTCTGCTTTCTGCTCTCCTCCTCAACCAACTCTCCTTCCCCATCTCTCCCTGCCCAAGAAGGACGAAGGAGACCCCCTGCCAGCCCTCGCCCTTGCCTTTGGCATCCGAGGCATAGATGAATGTCATCTTGGTGGATGCCCAGGCTACTTCTCCGCTGCCCCCACACCCGGGGTTGGCTAAATTCCCTGGTAAAGCCCAGGGTTATTTCCATCTCATTTCCCACAGGAACACTAGATTTGCTGTGCCTTCTACTCCAAACATGGTCTTGCAGAATCCTTGGTTTCACCATGTCCTCCTTTCAAGCGGCTGCCCCAGGCCTCCCAAGCCTGCTTTTGAGCCCAGGACCTGCCAGCAGGAGAGGAGCCAAGTCCAGAGCCCCAAACACAACAGGCCCCTCAGTGCCACCTCAATTCTCCCAGTTGTGGGTACAGAGACCCCAAGCGAGAGAGTGACTGGGCAGTCCCCAGGATGAGCCAGGTGCTTTTCCCCTAGAATTCCATTTCCCAAACCCCTGCTAACCCCAGAAATGCCACTTTCCTCCCTGCTCCCCAAGAGCTACCCTACCCAAGCACTCGGGGCCACCTGGCAGAGCTGCGGCTACCTGTCCCATAGCTTACTCTTGACTGAGACCAGGAGCTCGCCATCAGCTCTAGAGCCAGGGGAGGGGTTACCACAGAAACAGGGACCCCAGGGAAGGGATGGAGCCTGGTGCTGGCCAAGAGCTTCCTGCCAGGGCAGGCTGGTGCCTGGGCTGTGAGTCAGGGCTGAAACCAACACTCCCATAATCCCGTTCCCTCCTTCATGACCTAGGGCTCAGATGTGAGGAGCCAAAGCAAGGCAAGGAAAAGGCAGGGCCAGGGCCTGGCGGGTGAGTGAGCTGGATTCACACAGGTGAGGGGGCACTGAGGCCCTTCCGGGGCTGGAGAGGTCGGTTCTATGGCCACTGGGTGGAGGCAGGGAGGAGGGAGTGACCAGAGGGAAGAGGGCTAGGCTGCCCCCTCTCAAAGAAGTCATGGAGGCCATGAGAAGGAGACTGCCAGGCCTCCAGCCCCAGCAGAGCAATTGAGCACAGGCATTCACCTGGAGCTGCACTGCCCATGGCCACTCCCAGCCCAGGAGCAGCCCTGAGCTTTGCAAGCCCTGGGCTTGCTTACAATCCCATTCCTGAGGGACTTGGGACTCCCCCAGGGGCTCTTTTGACTACTGGAGGTCTCTCCCCTCCTGTGGGGATCTCCAGTCAGCCACCCAACCTCCCTGCCTCGGGGGAGATGTCGGCTCTGCCAGCCTAGCCGGGCTCCCCGATGGGCTTGTCCTTGCACACAGGCCCAGTCTTGGCGTGTGCTCCTAGGAGGACCCCGGCTCACCCAGGAGGCTACCAGGCCTCTGGAAAGATGAAGCCCTGGCGGGTAGGACCTGCTCACAGGGCCAGAGCGGGGCCTTCAGAGGTTCTGGGAGAAGAGGGAAGGGGCCAGGAGGGAGGAGGGGAGATCAGTGGTCCCTGGACTGACAGGGACCCCGGAGTGCACCGCCCTCCAGAGTGGCCTCTGGCTTTCAGGAAAGAGCCCTCCCTCCCTACTGGCAGAGATTGGGCCGGGGGCCTGTTGCCCCCTGGTGGCCATGCGGGGCAGAACATCTTTGTGACCTCACCAGGAAGGGTGATTCAGGTGAAGGGAGGAGTGGAGAATTTCTTGTGGTGTTTGGGGTCCTCTCCCACCCCCACTTACAACACAAATAATGCGAATCCTGACCTCCAAGCCTAACCTCAGTATCTCCTCCTGTGAAGTCAGCAGCGTAGCTGTGCACATGTGCAAATGCGCCCAGGCCCAGTGCGCTGCACAGGGTGAGTGGAGGAGCTGTGCAGTACATGAACCCTACCTCAGCAGAGCCGAATTAAAATCAGCAGCATAAGAAGAGCTGGGAGGAACCGAGGGTTTTAGCTCATGAAGATGATGCTGGTTGATTCAGTTTCTTGGGACATTTCCAAACCGACAGGCAAGAAGGTCACACAGAAAGTACCCAGTGAATCCCTAGTAAATCACTTGTGCAGTTAATGGAGCCGTCTGCTCCATTGCCTGACCACCTGTCTCTTCATCTATCTGCCCCCACTCCCTCAAATGTGCGGACGTCTGTAGCCTCCGCACTGTCCACAGTCACCTGAGATAGTTGGGTCTAAACCTCCAAAGGCTTCTTCTACTCTATCAGAGCCGCCTTGACTTTGAGTAGCACTTGATACTGTCAGTCACGACTTCCCTTAACACCCTGCTCCTCTGACTTCTGTACCTTGAAAACCCTTGGTTTCTCTCTCTCGCTCTCTCTCTCTGTCTCTCTCTTTCTCTCCCACACACACACGCCCCTTTCTCTCTCTCATCTTCCCTTCCTTTATGGCTCTTCTTCCTTCCCCAACTCCTTAAGTTCTTTCCTCTCTTCACTCAAGTCTTCAGCAACTGCATCTGTTGCTTTAGCTACAAAAATCGCCTCCAGCAACAAGATCCTCACCTCACTCTTCGCAGTCTTTACTCCCCTCTCACGCTGTAGCCCACGTTGTCCAGGGTCCCTCTGGTTTTAGTCCTCTGATGTCCCATTAACACTTCTATTTAACACTTATTTATTTTTATTATTTATTTGAAAGGCAGAGTTACAGAGAGCAGAGGTGGAGGGGATTGTGTCTTCCATCCACTGGTTCACTCCCCAAATGGCCACAACGGCCAGAGCTGGGCCAGTCTGAAGCCAGGAGCCATGAACTTCTTCTGGGTCTCACCTGTGGATGCAAGGGCCCAAGCACTTGGGCCATCTTCCACTGCTTTCCCAGGCCATAGCAGAGAGCTGGATCAGAAGTGCAGCAGCCAGGACACAAAATGGTACCCAAAGGGGATGCTGGCACCTCAGGTGGAGGCTTAGCTCACCAACTCATAGCACTGACTCCCTGTTAACTCTTTTCAATGCAAGTATTCCTAAAGAGGAATTTGTCACCCTCCTGCTGGCAACTGTTCCTCTCATCCTCTACCCCCCAACATCCCCACCACCACCACCAATTTCTGGCAAGACCCTTTTCCCGGCTGTCCAGTTTGAGGCCCTTGAGTCACCATGGAGTTCTCTGTGTCTGGCACCCTATGTCCAACTAGTTGCAAATCCCAGCAGGTTCTGCCTCTGGGCCACCTCACTTATCTTTCCCTTCAGTGCTAATTTCACCACCATAATTCCAGCTTTCATGATCTCTCCCTGCACTTGCCTCCCATTTCCCTCCAAGGAGCCCATCTTCTTGTCCAACAGTTTCCCGTAAAGTGTCTCATTGATACTGCTCTGTCCTGAAGCTGTCCCTGTCTTTCTCTTCTCTGACGATCAGACATCCGGCAGCTGAGGTCTTCCTGCTTTGCTCCAGCCCTCTCTGCAGGCTTGCTTCCTCTCCTGCCAACATGGGGCTGTTATTCCACACTGATACTTGGCGCTCCTCCCCACCTGCCCTTGCTCATGCCACTTTCTCTGCAGAGCAAGGCAGAGGAGCCAAGGTCTCTGCAGTCACAGGCCTGGTTCTGAGGCCCGGTTTCACCGTAAGTTGTTTCCCTGATCCTCAAGGCCCTGACCTGTAAAGTGGAGATGATAAATACTCCTAAGATTGAGAGTTCACTAAGATAATGCACTGCCAAGTGTGTGGCCCCTCGTGGTTAATAAATGGTAGCTGCCTTTATGTTTGTCTCCAAACACATTACCCATCTTTTGAAATCTGTGTCAGTGCCATTCCCTTCCAGACTCCCTTTGGGACCTTCCCACTTCCTGGCCCAGTCTTCCTCCTTCCGCTGCACCCTGTCAGCTGCTGCGCTTCTCCCTGGGACTGTTTTCGTACTTGCCACACAGTCCCGCCATATCCTTCCCCAGCTGCCGTCTCCAAGGAAGAAGTGATTAGCACGGTACACAAGCAGGGGATACAGCAATCAACTGCCCGATGACTTCCATATCAGGAAATGAGCGCCTTGGCTCCCTGCTGGAGAGGAAGACAGCAGCCAGGCCCTCTCTGAGTCTGAGATGAAAATGAGGCTCACGGCTTTAGGAACACAGCTACTGACACGTGGCTTTTAAAAGTAACTGTGTTTCTCAGAATATGAAAGTACTCAGATTTATTGTGGAAAACCCAGAAGATCTGCAGTGTACCCAGGAGCAGGCATTGACGTAGCAGTTCCCAGCTGAGATGCCCCTGTTCCATCCTGGAGCACGTGGGTGCGAGTTCAGGCTCTGCTCCCAGTTCCAGCTTCCTGCTAATGTGCGTCCTGGCAGGCCGGCGATTGACCAACTAGTTGGGTCCCTGACACCTATGTGGGAGACCCAGATGGAGTTCCAGCTCCCAGCTCTGAACAAGCCCAGCCCTGGCTATTGCAGCCATTTGGAGAGAGAACCAGAGGATTTAAAAATTTGGATTCTGTTATACCGGAATTGGGTATATCCCAGCATTTTCACCCAGTGTGCGAGGGGCATTTTCTCATGATACTAAATGTCATACAAAAATACTAATTTCCCAGGATGTCTGCGTGGCACGGGGAGTTATGCTGCCACTTGGCATGCTCACATCCCACAGCAGAGTCCCTGGGATCTGGTACTGCCTTCACCTCTGATCCAGCTTTCTGCTGCCATGCCTGAGAGCAGATGATGGCTCAGGTACTTGGGTTCCTGCAACCAATGGGTTAGACCTGGAGGGAGTGTCTGGCTCCTGGCTTCAGCCTGATCCAGACCTAGCTGTTGCAGATATTTGGGGAACAAATCAGCAGATGGAAGATCTCTGTCTTTGTCTGTCTGTCCTTCTCTTATCACTCTGCCTTTTAAATAAATAAATAAATATTTTAAAAAATATTAATTTCCCCTCAGTAATTCATCATGTGAATATATCATAGCTTATTTTTTAAAAAGATTTATTTTTTTGAAAGTCAGAGTTACACACAGAGAGAAGGAGAGGCAGAAAGAGAGAGGTCTTCCATATACTGGTTCATTCCCCAGTTGGCCACAACAGCCGGAGCTGTACTGATCCAAAGCCAGGAGCCAGGAGCTTCCTCCGGGTCTCCCACTTACATCTTGGCCCAAGGACTTGGGCCATCTTCTATGCTTTCCCAGCCACAGCAGAGAGCTGGATCAGAAGTGGAGCAGCGGGGTCTCAAACCAGCACCCATATGGAATGCTGGCACTGCAGACAGCAGCTTAACCCACTACACCACAGCGCTGGCCCCAGTGTACCATAACTTATTTAATCTTTTCTACTGTTGAGTATTAAGCTTCCTTTTTTCAAAAACTGTTATCAGTAATGATGATGGAAATACCGGGATAGACTGATGGACTTGGGATTACATGACCAAGGGAATGAAGTGCAAATTCCCTCTTGCTTCTGAATTCCTCTTGAGGAAACTTTTTACCCATTTCTAGTTTCAACATCTACACAAGCTGTCTTATTCATGTTCACCTCCTTTCCCAACTTGAAAGACTAACCCATTTCAGGAATGAGGCCATGGTTGGGGTCCATGTCCTATGGAAAATGTCTGTGCATGGATTCCAACTCAGCTCAATTCCAGAGACCAAGAGAGCACATGAGCATGAGGGCTCAAGATCACTGGGAGTCTTACCATCCCTTACAAGTAGCCTAGCTTTCCTTTGCTTGGTCTTTTAATTTGGTCTGTTCCTCTGAGCTTATTAACAGTGAAATACTTTTGCATTTCAGACAGTCTAGTATGCTGCACAGATAAGAAATGATAGAGAACTTAACACAGAGTCATTCTTAGGTGTTTAAATCCAATTGAAAATTGATACCTGTTAAAAATAAGAGAGGGAGGAGATGTACAGTTTGTCACACATTCTCTCAGACTTACACCTAAGGGTAAAGCTAAAAACTTGCCATGGGACTACAAATCCCATTAAGTTGGCAGGTACCAATGCCATCTTACTAGTTAAAGTGATCAGCTTAAGTTCTTAACTGATCATAAAGATAGGATTAAGTGTCAAAGGGATCACATAAATAAGACCAAGTGTCTGCTATAATAATTGATAGAATGAAAAAGGAGAGAGTGATCCAACATGAGAAGCAGGCCACACAGCAGACTCAAAGAATGGCAAATGCCCTAAACAGTGCTCTGGCCTCAGAATCAGCCTTAGGCATTTAGATCTGGCTAAAAACCCCATGAGAGCATTCCAGGCATGGAGAGCCAAGACACTATGGCAAAGAATAACCTACATGAACAATTTCTGTGAGTGAGAACCCGGTGTAAAGAAGGGGCCATCAGAGAAAGAGATACCTTTCTCTAAAGGGAGGAAAGAACTTCTATTTTGATTATGGCCTTGTCTAATGTCAGAGTTTGCGAACTCAAGAGGCTTCCATAGCCTTGGCAGCTCATGACAAGAGCCTCAGGTGATTACTGACGTCATAAATAAGAGTGTCAACTGCTAAATCAACAACAGGAGTCACTGTGCACTTGCTCCCCATGTAGGATCTCTGTCCTTAATGTGTTGTACTATGAGAATTAATGGTAAAACTAGGCTTCAAATAGTACTTTACTTTGTGTGTCTGTATGGGTGCAAACTTAGTATAGAATTGATCTTCTATATATAAGATAATTAAAAATGAATCTTGGTGAACAGCAGGATGGGAGAGGGAGTAGGAGGTGGGACAGTTTGGGGGTGGGAGGGCAGGTATGAGGAGAAGAACCAAAATAATCCAAAAGTTGTACCTATGAAATTTATATTTATTAAATAAAAGCTTTCTATAACAAAAAAATGGCAGAGATAGAAATCATCACTCCATTTCTCACTGATCTCAAGAAGTCAGCTCTCTGCCTGATATCTTCATAGCACCCTGTCTTTCTCCCATGTAGCCCTTTGTACAACAACAAATCCTAAATGACTTGCCTGAGTATTTACCCAGCACCTGTCTTCTCCACCAGCATGCACGCTCCACGACGCAGGCCATGACTGCTTGTTTGCTGCTTCCTCTCTAGAGCTGAACACAGTACCCCGCCCCCCCCCCCCCATACAGTAAATGTCTGTGGAATGAACTGCCCGCTGGGGTGGGGACCCTGGCGGGAAGAATAGGTGCCTCTTGTACTGGGACCCTTGGGCTGGGACAAAGAGAGGCCTTGGATGACTGTGACCAGGCCCTGCAATGATGCTGGGAGAATGTGCCTCAGGCCATCTGCCCTGATCTCTCCTCCTCACCTCTGGGGACATTCAGTCAGCTGTGCCTCAAGTGGATGCTGGCAAGTGGCTCTGAGAGTCAGAACGGTATTGTCACAGGTGCTCTTTGCCAGGCCTCTCTTAAACCTCCCTCCTGTTTCTCTCTCATGCCTTTCTTAAAAATTATTTATTTGAAAAGCAGAGTTACAGAGAGGCAGAGGCAGAAAGAGAGGGAAACAGAGAGAGAGAGAGAGAGAGAGAGAGAGAGAGAGAGAGTCTTCCAACCACTGGTTCACTCCCCATATGGTTGCAATGGCTGGAGCTGGGCTGATCCAAAGCCAAGAACCAGGAGCTTCTTCTGGGTCTCCCACGTGGGTACAGGGGCTTAAGGACTTGGGGCATCTTTCACTGTCTTCCCAGGACATAGCAGAGAGTAGGATTAGAAGTGGAGCAGCTAAGACTCGAGCCAGTACCCATATGGGATGTCAGCACTGCAGGTAGTGTCTTTACCCGTTAAGACACAGTGCTGGCGCCTCTCATGCCTTTCTTGATACCCCTCCCCACCACACACAAACCCCTCCCTTTGCAGTGGGCTCCTCTTTCTTTCTACTCTGCTGTCTCCATCTTGCGTGGAGCTCTGGCCTCCTACCTACCAGCAGGTGGCCTGACTGATACTCAGCATGAGCTGTGGAACCCTGCCTGACGCAGCTGGAAGTCTGCCTACAAGTGAAAATGCTGATGGACTGCTTCAGAGCACATGAGCCCTGCTGTGTGGACCACACTCAGCAAGGGGGCCTGACCACGGGCTCAGGAACGCAAGACTCACTTCTCCACTTTGGTTGGTCTCGCACTAATTCGGTACAGCTGGTTTCCTCCAGCTGTTCAGTCTTCTGTATAAGACAGGGACAAATGGACAAAGATACCAAGGAGGGGCCCCTGGAAATTGGAAAAAAAAACCCTGAGGATCCCATTCAAAAAGCATCTCGGGGTGAACTTTTAACACAGCTGTTAAGACACCACTTGGGATGCCTGTATCCCATAGCAGAGTGCCCTGTTCAAGTCCTGGCTCTACTTCCAATTCCAGCCCTGCAATGCACACCCTGGAAGGCAGCAGGCGATCACTCAAGTGCTTGGATCCCTGCCATCCATGTGGGTCATGCAAGCTGAGTTCTGGGTTTGGCCTAGCCTACCACCTCCCCCCGCCCCCGTTATGGATATTTGGGGAGTGAACCTGCAGAGAGAATATTCTATGTATCTTGGTCTCTGTCTCTCTTTCAGATAAACAAAAATACATAAAAATTTACAAAACATTCTCTTGGGAGGCATGAAGATGCCAAATGTATTCAGGAGGAGCTGTGAAATGGGGAACACGATAGGAAAGAAGTAAAAGCTCAAAGTGAGTTATTTCAATGAGGAAGTGGGTTATCTCCAGTCTCTGAGGTCCTTGAAGAAACAGCAAAACATTCTTTTCTTGGTTTTGGGCTAAGGACGGCTGTCAAAGAACTTCCTTTGCTAGCACTTTCTGTGGATCTGGCTTGTCCATTCTGATGTGTTGAGCAGCAGGGGCTTGTGGAGGTACAGGCATGAAAACAGAGGGCTTCCGTGAGCTCAGACACTCAGGTCCTCTGCAGGGCCACCGTGTTTGTGGTGCCAAAGGTGGACTACTCAGCTGTTAGTCTTTTTTTCACGCAGATGACTAGTGGATTCTGATGAGGACCAGGGTCTGATACCCAAGGTTCCTTCTTACAGATGGTGATTTCCAGTGTCTTCTGTTAAGAATCTTTGCTCAAGTGAGCCATGGTTGCTTGTTGAATGTGTCCTATTGTTCATGCTTATGGAGGTAAAAAGGATTAAGAGAAGATCTGTAGAGTGGATTGTGTCCCCTATAGAGTCTGGAAAGAGAATCGCCCCAGGGCTCCTTTGTCTGGAATGTGGAAGGCAACTTATCCTATTCGCTAAGTCTCCTTCAGGAGAATGTGCGAGGGGGTGGGTCACAGGTGTCCTTCCTGTAGTCTTTGCTGGCTTTGGGTCTAGTGGACCTGGGCAACACAGTAGGAGCTGGTGGGGATAGGAATGGTGTGGAAAGGAAAGGCACTGGTGGCGGAAATGGGGTTGTCCACCTCCTAAGGCCTGCACTAGAGGGAGGCACGAACCAGACCCTCACCCAGTGAAGCAAAGAGACCGATTCAGCAGGCGCCTTAAGAAGAGGTGCTTTTGCTTCTGATGGGCCTCGTTTCAGAGGGACTCTCCTTCAAGTACCACCTTTTTTTTTTTTTTTTTTTTTTTAGGATTTATTGTATTTACTTGAAAGGCAGATTTACAGAGAGAGATAGAGACAGAGATCTTCCTTCTGCTGGTTCACTCCGCAAATGGCTGCAAAGGCCAGAGCTGCACCAATCTGAAGCCAGGAGCCAGGAGCTTCTTCCGGGTCTCCCACATGGGTGCAGGGGTCCAAGGACTTGGGCCATCTTCTGCTGCTTTCCCCAGCCATTAGCGAGTGCTGGATGGGAAGTGGAGTAGCTGGGATTTGAACCGGCATCCATTTGGGATGCTGGCACCGCAGGTCAGGGCTTTATCCTCTGAGCCACAGCGCCAGCCCCAAGGATCACTTTTATAATCTTGCTAGCTGCAGGAGCATCATTCCCTCCTGTTGGTGTCTCTGGAAATGGAACGGGGTGGATGCAGACCATCCTGGGACCCACATCCCTCAGACAGTGCCAGGGACGTCCTGAAAAAAGGGCTGTACCTTACCTGTGAATTGCTGTGTACATGTGTGAATGCTTTTCACGAGAATGGATATTGTGGTAAGATAAATAAGTCTGTTTTGTGTTTTTGAACACACAGTTTACAAAGACTTCTAAGTTCAACCATTTTAATCCCAAAATAGTCCTTTAGGTCAGCCTAGCAGACACTGTTCTCAACACTGCAGAAACTGGTCTAAAACCCACCCACACCACTAGTTGCTGAGCCAAAAGATAAACCCAGGAGTTCCATTAAAATTCAAGTTCAAGGTTCTGAGGTATTGCTGAACTGAGCAAGAGCCAGCCTGAGCCTCTGGACACCCCTGATGCCAGCTGCCCTTTGTAACAGGAAAAGTCAAGTCTGGTAGGAGCCCGAGGACGTGGAGAAGTACTGGACACAAAATCACTGGGAAATTCCACTCGATGTCCACATTTGCAACTTCTTGAGTAAGTTGAATTGTCACAGGAAGGCCGGCACCTTCTGGAAACATTTCTCAAGCCGTGTTACATCACCAGTGCTCCCAAGGCCAGGAGGGCGATCCACGTGTGGAAGCCCAGTACTGAGCGGGGGACAGCAGTTGGAGGTGGCCCAGGAAGGTGGCCGTGAAGAAAACCATCTGGCCATGTGCACGGAGGAGTGAGCTCGTCACATGATGGCCCGCCCTGAGTCCACTCAGACTCCCGCTGCTCACGGGCCTCCTCCAGAATCCAAATGACCCCCGAGGGACTCAGAAACCATCTCCTGTTGCTCTCTCTGCTTCTCGGCCCACACTGTAGCTCCCTGCTCCGCACCCCTGTTCCCGCGTCCACTTCTGCGGGCCAAGGGTCCTTTGGCAATGACACAGCTCCTGGGTAGGAGGCAGCAGCTCGCCCTTTCCTTGCAGACCAGCTCCCTTAACCCGGGATGCTTGCTGCTGCCCCAGCTCCTCAGCCTGTTTCTTCCCAAAGAACACGGGTGCACTGGAGAGTGCCCTGCTGCCTGGGGAGGCTCACCGCCAGTTCCTCAGCTCCAGTTCCTCCCTCCGCTTCGCAGTGCCTGGGCCTGGGGCAGGAGACGCGTGCAGCAGACTGACAGGTAAACAGTCACTTTTGAACCCTGTGTCAAAAGTTGGGGTACACTTAATCATGAAGAGGCCAAGTCCAGCCCTCGGTTATCTGGGATCAAAATTCCTTCCAGGGACACTCAAGACAGGTGCCTTGCACTGGGGAGGGAGGCACCAGGCCACGGCAGCAGTGGAGTCGCCCTGGGTGGGGAGCCAGGAGTCAGCAGAGGGCCATCTCCTTCCAGCCAGCAAGCATGGAGGAGTGCAGAGGGAGCACAGCCCTGTGAATAGATTCTTTCTGGGGCACAGCACATGTTTGTTTTAAGGCAGAGGAGGTGACCAGAGGCCAAAGCTAGGACATGCTTTGGGGCTCATGCCCCAAAGGTTTTCTTTCTTTGGTTTATAATATTTGTTCATTTGTTCATTCATTCATTCAAAAGGCAGAACAAAAAAGGGGGGTTGGAGAGGGAAGAAGGGAGAAAGAGAAATATGAGAGCATGTGGGGGGGGGTGTCAGTGCTGTGGTGAGCTGGTAAGGCTGCTGCCTGCAGTGCCGGCATCCTATATGGGCACTGATTTGAATCCCTGCTTCTCCACTTCTGATTCAGCTTTCTGCTAAGGCCTGGGAAAACAGTAGAAGATGGCCCAAGTCCTTGGGCCCCTGCACCCATGTGGGAGACCCGGAAGAAGCTCCTGGCTCCTGGCTTCAGATTGATGCAACTCTGGCCGCTTTGACCATCTGGGGAGTGAACCAGCAGGTGGAAGATCTGTGTCTCTCTCTCTCTGCCTCTCTGTAATTCTGCCTTTCAAATAAATAAACAAATCATAAGAGTTAGAGAGAAAAATTGATCTTCCATCTGCTGGTTCCTTCCCCAAATATTTGCAACATCTAGTGCTGAGCCAGCCAAAGCCAGGAGCCAGAAACTCCACCAGTGTCTACCATGTGGGTGGCAGGGCACAAGTGGTTGGGTCTTTGGGTACATTAATAGGGAACTGGATTGGGATATGGGACACAGGTGTCCTCAGTGGTGGCCAATCCCATGGTGACACAATGCTCACAACAGGGTTTTATAGGTATGAGGTTGGAAAGACAGCACATCCACCTGATGTCCCCAAAGAACAGGCCTGATGCTCCCTGTGGAAGAACCCTAATGTCTCTCACAGACCAATCGTGATGTCTCTCAGACCAACCTGACATCCCTCACAGACCCACCCTCACACAGACCACTCCTGACATCTGTCACAGATCAACCTGACGTCTCTCAGGGTTCCAGCCTGTGCTCAGGCCCAGAATAGGCGCACTGCCAAGAAGAACCTCAGGAAAGGGGCCAGCCCCAAGCGGGCCTGACATCGACTCCCCCGAGGAAGTCCCGTCAGATGTCCTCGTCCTTTGCTCTCCGATGCATCCCCTGGGCTAAAGCACATCCGTCCTTCCGTGGCGGTGCCTCGCCCCTGAGCCATGCGAGGACAAGTGTCAGAAGAAGGAACACCACAAGCCGGACCCCTGCAGTCCTTTTCCAGCCCTCACACGGGTCACAGATCCTCTCCTTCAGTCCTGAGGCGGGGTCCCTGCCACTCTCCATTTCTGCAGCCATGGGCCTGGGTGGGGGAGGGGAGCCTCCTTGTCTACTCACTGGGGGTCAGCCCCAGGGAGGTACAAAGGAGGCCCAGCCAATGGGAGGCAGCACTTTCCAGTCTCTCACCCTGGCCTTGTCCCCACCCAGTCCCTGCCGGCCCTTTGAGGAGCTTCTAGTGGAAATGAGCTCGGACCCCGCAATGGAGGCCCCAGGCTCGGGGCCCGGCCCCTCCCCTCGCTCTTTCATGCTGCCTTCTCTCTGCCTTCGTCCCCGGCAGTGGGCTTTCTCCAGTCCTCCCACCCCAAGTGCCCATTCGGCCCTCACGTGCCCCTCCCTTCCGGCTTCAAGCCCTGACTCCCAGTTCCCACGTGCCCCGTTCGTTCCATTCCTCTCATCCCCTGGACTTGCAAGCAGCGGGAGGGAGAGAGCCCCCGCAGGAGTGACGCTCACGCCCCTCCCGCCTCCCTCCCCAGCGGGCACAGATCCCCTGGCAAAGGCAGGTGGCAGAGCTGGTGACAGCAGCTGCTCTCGGGCTCCTCTCCTTGCCCTGTGCTGGCGGGCTGCCGGGCCTTGGCTCCCTCTTTTTCCAGGTGAGAGGGGCACCTGGGTTCAGGTCCCTCCTGCTCCCATGGATGCCACAGAAAGTCCCCAGGGACAGGAGCAGCAAAAGTCGGCGAGGGAAGCCTGGGACAACCCCGCCTATAGTGGTCCCCCTTCACCTCATGGGACGCTGAGGATTTGCACCATCTCCAATCCAGTGACGCCCCAACCCCAACCCACGAAGCCTGGGGATGGCCCCCAGGAAAAGGCTCCCAAGACCCTGGTGTCCAGCTGCTGCCTGCGGGTCCTCCGTGCCATCAGAGGTATGGGGGCGTGGTGTGGGGGAGGGGGTCTCAGGGCATTGTAGGCAAGAGAAGAGGTGGCCAGAAGCTCCTGGGGGGAGGTGGTCTGAAGACGTGAAATTGCATGTCTTTGGGGTTTGTGAGTTGCCTGGATTAGAACTGGCTACTCCAGTGCTGAGGCCACACTTGAGTCTGCATGGGGGACGCTGGCAGGGTCATCACTAGAGGCCCGCAGGGGCATGTGGGTGCCAGACTGAGAGAAGACATGGGTGCGATGTTTCCTTAGAAACATCCTGCCCGCCCTGGGGCCTCCTTTCCTGCCCTTGTTCTCTAGGATGCAGTGAGCCCACCCTGCCTGCCTGGGGGAGCTGGAGGGAGCAGGGCAGGGCGAAGTGAGCAGAGTGAAGGGGTGAGGCAGTGGGCGCCAGGGGCTCAGGTGGACATGGGCGCAGTCCCAGGACTGGGGTTGGGGGATGGCGGGAGCGCCGCCACTCTCAGGCATCCTGGGCGCCCATCCAGGACTCTGGGGAACCACCCTGACTGAGGACACAGCTGAGAACCGGGAGCTGTACGTGAAGACCACGCTGCGGGAGCTGCTAGTGTACATCGTGTTCCTGGCGGACGTCTGTCTCTGTGAGTAGCTTCTGCCTCTGTGTCCCTCTGTCCTGGCGCTGTGTGTGCAGTGTCTGTGTCTGCCTTCCAGTGGGCGACATCCATCTATGCAGGCGTGGCCTGGGAACTTCACATCGATCTCAAACCCCACTTAGTACCTTTCAGTCAACACACTTTGCTTAAAAGGAACTTGTCACTGGATGCAGTGGAAGAGGGAGAGTGCCAGCAAGCTGTTAAGACAGTGGTTTTGGTAAGAATTACCAGGGAACCCAGTTGTTAAGTTCCGGTTCCTGACGCTGACCCAGCGGCTCTGGTTTCCTGGTGGAGGTGGGATTTCAGCCTCTGTGAGGCGTGGAAGACACTCCTTTCTGTGTGCTGGCCTCAGCGTACTTCATTACTGTGCTACCTCCGACCTGTTTCTTTAGAGGCAGGGAGGAGGGGTTTCAGGCGGCTTCCCTGAAGCTCTGGCTGGAGATGCAGCCTGGAAAGCTCGTCTCTAAGTTAGAGAAGCAAGTGGCAGATGGAAGGGTGAACTATGGAAAGAAAGAGTGGAAGAACCGTGTGCAGTGCTGAAGTTGGCCCAGGCCCGTCTCTCAGGCCTGAGGATGAGGGCAGGAACTTTGCACTCAGCTAATTAGTTTGTTCGACAGTTGCACAGGAAGTGAGGTTGGGCTCATTTACTGGAGATGGCTGTGTATGGTGTGCTGGCTAAAGCTGCAGCTGGCCACACAACTAAGGTGGCCCTCACTAGAGGCCTGGTGGCCTCCAGCAGGTGCTGTTCTTGTTAGGGGCGCGCGCGGGTGTCTGAAGGAGGAACCTGAAGGTCTGACAGCCTAAGCGGATGTCCTCTTGTCGCCGTGTGAGCGCTCCAGGACAGCTGGGCAGAAAGCACTTGCTTCTGCCGGGGCTCTGTGGGGCTCTGTGAGGACGAGGGGCTCCCTGAGGGGCTCTGTGAGGACGAGGGGCTCCCTGAGGGGCTCTGTGAGGACGAGGGGCTCCCTGAGGGGCTCTGTGAGGACGAGGGGCTCCCTGAGGGTTTTCCTGGTCTCAGCACGGGGTGACAGGGCCGTGCGTGTGAGGAACAATGGTGCACCTGTGCACATTCTGCAGGGCCTCTTGGGTTCCTTTCAGCAAATGACTGTCACACGTTCATTGTTGACCTTGACCTTTGTCTTCACCACCTGCTAGGAAGCAGTGTTCCTTTTCTCTTTCAGATCCCGTGACACTAGCTGAAAGGCACAGGCAGCTCCTCTCTCCCTGAGTGATTTAAATGTCTGTAGCTCCAGATCAGCCTTTGGGACACGAGCAGGCAGTCTCTGGCTCCCAGAGTTACAGGGAATCGTGTCTCACTCCTCCGGATGGGGCTGGCAGGAAGTGGTGGAAGTTTGGGTTCTGGAAGCGCAGAAGTCTGGTCCACTCATGTTCTCTGCTTTCAGAGGTCAGTGCAGTGGTCAGTGGCAGGTGCTGTGGGGCTGGTCAACGTCAAGGTAGAGACTCAGACCAGTCGCTGTGGAATCCTTGTGGGGCCGGGGCTTCAGAGGCCTCTAGCTTGAGGCTGCAGAATGTGCAGAGTGCCTGCTCTGGCGTCTCCCTTGGTGCTCTGGCAGGTGGCCAGCCAACCCCAGCCTGGGCAGTGCCGATGGGGACCTCACTGTCTTGTGGAGCGTTCTGTTTTCCTGCAGTTGGGCAGCTCTATTCGCTTCCATTTCCAGAGGCCCCTCCTCTGTGCAGACACTGTGGGGGCTCATAGACGACTGGACACATGGGCCTTTCCCATCAGGGGCTCCCTTCTCCTTTTCAGGACTTTCTTATTCTCTTGAGTCATCGGCTTGCCTTAGCGTCTGCAGTGACCTTTCCACTGACTGAGTGCTGTAGCTGTCATGTTTCTCCTTGATCATCTGTGCTTCTAGCTAAATAATTTCTGTTTCTCAGGAAACCAGACACTGTAGTAGTGTTCTTAGAGGTGCTCTTATGTACAGGTGGAAGGCACAGGCTCTGAATTTGCACAGATTTAGGTTCAAGCACCACACTCGACTATTTACCTGTGAGGGACACTGAGCAAGTCGCTTACCTTCCTTGAAGCTCAGTTTCCTCCTGTGTACCTATGTAATACAAGAGGATTGTGGGAGGTAATATCCGTGAGGTCACTCACTGAGTGCCTGACTTGTATTAGAAACTATTGTGGATGCCCACCACACTGATGCTGTCTCCAGCCCTGGTATAAATGAAGCCAAGTACAGGAGGACAATATTCCATGGGCACCTGACGAGGCCAGAATGCTCCTGCTGTATCCAGACTTGAGGACCTATGAGGTCAGACAGAGGAAGTGATATCTGAGCAGAGACTCAAGAGATGAAGAGCATTTAGTTGTTGAAGGTAAAGAGAAGGGAAGTTTCTTTAAAAAAAAAAAAAAGTCCATTTTATTTACTAGAAAGGCAGAGTTAGAGAGAGAGAGAGAGATCTTACATCCATCACTCTCCAAATGGCCACAACAGCCAGGGCTAAGCCAGACTGAAGCCAGGAGCCAGAAGCTTTATCCGGGTCTCCCACATATGCGCAGGTACCCATGAACTTGGGCCATCCTCTGCTGCTTTTTTCCCAGGGACATTACCAGGGAGCTGGATTAAAAGTGAAGCAGCTGGCCGGTGCCACAGCTCACTGGGCTAATCCTCCGCCTATGGCGCGGCACCCCGGGTTCTAGTCCTGGTCGGGGCGCCGGATCCTGTCCCGGTTGCTTCTCTTCCAGTCCAGCTCTCTGCTGTGGCCCAGGAAGGCAGTGGAGGATGGCCCAAGTGCTTGGGCCCTGCACCCGCATGGGAGACCAGGAGGAAGCACCTGCTCCTGGCTTCAGATTGGCGCGGCACGCCAATCTGTTGGTAAACCAACAGAAAAAGGAAGACCTCTCTCTCACTGTCTAACTCTGCCTGTCAAAAAGAAAGAAAGAGAGAGAGAGAGAGAGAGAGAGAGAGAAAGAGAGAGAGAGAGAGAAAGAAAGAAAGAGAGAGAGAGAGAGAGAGAGAGAGAGAGAGAGAGAGAGAGAGAGAGAAGCAGCCAATTGGCCCCTATATGGGATGCCAGCGTCTCAGTAGCTGGCTTCACCCACTACTCCACAATGCTGGGTCCAAGAGAAGGGAAGTTTCTAAGAAGAGGGAAAGCATTACCAAGGTCCAGAGTCAGGAGCTCAGTTTAGCAAAGGTGCATTGTGTACAGGAACAGGCAGAGACTGAGCAGCAGAGTGGGAACAGACGAGCAGGCCGGGTAGCAGCTGCAGATTGCAGCTGGCTAGATAACGAAGGCATGATACAGTTGGCACTTTACCTGCGGGCTCCCGGGGAGCCACTCAAGGGCTATAAGCATGAGAGTGACATGACAGATTTTCAGTTCTTCTAATTATGGGGAGCAGACCAAGTTGGGTCAGAGAGATTATCCAGGCAAGTAGAGTGGAGAAGATGATGGTCCTGTGCTGAACATATTAATGGGATATTTTATTTAAGCCTCACAACAACATTATCATGGCCATGGGGCACCTTAGCATGCTGGTAAAGCACCAAGACTCTGAAGCCAGACTGTCTGGATTTAAAGCTGGTACTTCCAGTTACCAGCTGTGTGATCTTGAACAAGTTGCTAGCCTCAGAAATGATCACACCTACTTGGTAAGACTGTTGTGAAGGGTAAATTAAAAAGTCCACCAATATGTTGAGCACAATTTCTGGCTTGTACATGGTAAATAAGGCCTGTTATTATCTTCAACTCACCGCAGACTCTCTAAAGCCATAGTGTAATGTCAGGACTCCAACCAGTGATGGAGGATACCTTTAACCTCTGGAGGCCTACCACTTCTCTGGAGTTTGGACTATTAGAAAAGATCTTAAAATCACTAAGTTACAGGGCTGGCGCTATGGCACAGCGGGTTAACACCCTGGCCTAAAGTGCCGGCATCCCATACAGGCGCTGATTCGAGGCCTGGCTGCTCCACTTCTGATCCAGCTCTCTGCTGTGGCCTGGAAAGGCAGTGGAAGATGGCCTAAGTCCTTGGGTTCCTGCACCCACGTGGGAGACCCGGAGGAGGCTTTGGATTGGCGCAGCTCTGGCTGTTGTGGTCAATTGGGGAGTGAACCAGCAGATGGAAGACGTTTCTCTCTCTGCCTCGCCTCTCTCTGTGTAACTCTTGCTTTCAAATAAATAAATAAATCTTTAAAAAATTTTAATAAAATCACTAAGTTACTGAAGATGTGCCATTTAACAGCCTTTGATGTTGAGAATCAAAGTCCACACCCACAAATTGCCAGCCTCCATGAGAGCTTTTTATCTTTCTCTTAAAAAAAAAAAAAAAAAAAAACTCATTTATTCATTTGAAAGATGCAGGGAGAGGCCGAGGCAAAGAGACAGAAAAGTCTTCCATCCTCTGGTTCACTCCCTAAGCAGCCACAACAGCCAGGACTGGGCCAGACTGAAGCCAGGAGCTCCATGTAGGGGGCCCAGGGACTTGGTCCATCTTCTGCTGCTTTCCATGGCGCATTAGCAGGGAGCCAGGTTGGAGGTGGGACAGCCAGGACTTGAATTGGTGCCCATATGGGATGCCAGTGTTGCTGACAGCAGCTTAACCCACTATGCCACAGAGCAGCACCTCCATGAGAATTCTCTATGAGACAGAATTTGGAGGCCTTTGTAATCTTACGTTTCCTACAACACTTAGTAAAATGATACTCATGCTAGTTTCCTAGCCACCATGCTCTCCCTGCCTCTCCCCCACTTTGGACAACTCCTTGAGTCACATGGAGTCTTGGATGTGGTCTCAGTAGAGCCACTTTGGTACTTATGAAGGTCCTGGTCTCACCTCCATGGCTTTCAGCCCCATTAATCTCTAAGCTCTGGCCACGTGCAACTAGAGACACAGTCTCTGTGGGAGTAATGTAGCCCTCAAGGGGGTGAACATAGCTTCTTGGAGGCCAAAACCTCCTAGTTATTCTAATCAATTTTGTCCTGCCAAAGGGTTATAATACAGAAGCAAATATAGTCTATCTAGAATTAAAATTAATGAGGGTGGGGAGTGATTAGGAAGACAACATCTAAAGAGGCTCCCTCAGGAAGGGCTCATGCAGAATGTTAAGAAGCACTGCAGAGGCCCACCTAATTTTGCTCCTCAGTACACTGACCAAGTTCTCCTGCTTGCATCTGGCAGTAGAATCCAGCACAAAGCAGGTGTTCCACCAGAGTGCTATTGTCTAACGACTAGTGTGCATGTCATTGGAGATGTACCTTGGCCAGCGTGCTTCCTCTGACAATTCCTATGGCTAAGTGTCAGATGCTCCAGGATCTGACTTAGGGGGGAAAAAAGCTGGCCTAATAGAAAGATAAGGACATTGGAATCAAACAAACTAGATTCAGATACTAGCTCTGCCACTTACTGATGTGAGCTTTGGCACTTCCTTGGTTTAACAAGCATAATAATACTTATCTTATGGATAAGATAACATGTATCAAGAATCTAACACAATCATTGTTAGTAATTATTTCCACATTATCTAGTAGAATTTCAAAACCCTTAATCCTCAAGACTGGTTGTAAAAAATACTTTCCAAGAAAGAAGGCAAGCTGAAAAGGCTACGTATTCTACAATTCTGGAAAAGGCAAAACTATGGAGAGTATAAAAGTGACAAGTGGTTGCTAGGGGTTGTAGAGAAAGCAGAAAGAATTTTTAAGGGAGTGAAACTACTCTGTATGATACTATAATGATGAATGTACATCATTGTTCATTTTGTCTAAACCTGTGGAATCTGCAATACCAAGAATGGACCCTATGGTAAACCATGGACCTTGAATGATAATGATGTGTCCACGTAGGTCCAGTTTGTAACAAGTGTACTACTCCGGTGTGGGATTTCTGTTGCTGCTGTTGTTGCTTGAGAGATAAATAAAGAGCACTCCCAGCTGCTGGCTCATTTTTCCAAACCCCTGCAGCAGTCAAAGCTGGGCTGGGGCCAAAACCTTGAGCAGGGAACTCCATCCAGGTCTCCCACATAGATGGCAGGAACCCAATTACTTGAGCTTTTACTGCTGGCTCCCAAGGTCTGCATCAGCAGGAAGCTGGAGTCAGGAGCTGGAATGGAGAATTGAACCCAGGGACCAGAGGTAAGACAGGAATCTTAACCAGCATCTTAACTGCCGAGCCAAATGCCTGCCTGTTATGTGGGATTTTGATAGTGGAGGAGGCTGTGCCTACATTAGGGGCAGGGAATATATTGGACATCATTATAATTTTTCACTGAGTTTTTTGTGAACTTAAAACTCCTAGAAAATAAAGTGTATTATAAAAGTGCAGAAACAATAACTTTCATGGTTAGTTAATAATAATATATTGTATGTTTCAAAATAGCTAAAAGAATTTTAACCATTTTCACCACAAAGAAATGATAAATAATTAAGGTATGTTAATTTGCCTGATTTGATCCTTTCACAACATGTACACCTCACAAAACATCATATTGTAACCAATATATAATATATATAATTATTATTATGTGTCAATAAAAAATAAATAGGGGTAGGTGTTTGGCATAGCAGCTAAGATGCTGCTTTGGACTCCCACATCCCATATTGGGTTTGAGTCCCAGCACACTCTGAATTCCAGCTTCCTCCTAATTCAACCCTGGGATGTAGCAGGTAATGGCTTAAGAAGTGGGTCCCTGCCACCCATATGAGAGACCAAATTGAGTTTCTGTCTCCCAGCTTCAGCCTGACCTGGCCCTGGCTGTTGTGGGCATTTAGAAGCGTGAACCAGTGGTTAGAACATCTCTGTCTCTCTGCTTTTCAGTTACATACATATATACATAAAGGACCTTTCATTATTTGTAGTTGGCTTCACGTATAGAGATAGTGTCATTTGAGCGGCACCTTTTAAATGACCACCGCCATCATCATCATTAGTAACAGCACACACAGGCATTTACTGAATGATTTTTCAGTGTGCTTGGCCCTATGCCATGTATTTTATCTGAATAGCTATTCCCAGTACCCTGTGAAATTGGTTCAGTTATCACATCCATTTCACAAATCACAAAGGGATTATATCTGTCAACAGCTTGCCCCAAGCCACACAGCAAACAAGTAGAAGAAGCAGGATTCTAGTTCAACAGTTGTTTGCCTGACTCTGATTCTGCGACTTTTCTCTGCAGCCTCTCTGTGTGCACAGGAGCTACACACTGACTCATGCCCACCCATCAACAACATAACAAGGACGACTCCCTGCCTTTCCTCATAGAGTCTGGAGAGACTTTTGTTGATGTATTCAAAAGATGATATAAAAATTGCAGGACATTTGAAATATAATCGGTTGCCACCACACCAAAGATATTTTCATTTACTGGTTCTAATCCATACGTTTACATATTTACCTATTTGTACATTTTCACTTACAACTGCATCACAGACATTTCCTCATGTTTCTTTTCTTTAAAAAAATATTTTATTTATTTGAAAGAATGTCAGAGAGAGAGAGCTCTTCCATCCCCTGGTTCACTCCCCAAATGACTGCAACAACTGTTGTTGGGCCAGGCTGAAGCCAGGAACCAGGAACTCCGAGTTTCCTAAATGGGTGGCACGAGCTCATGTTCTTGAGTCATCACCTGATACTTCCTAGGTGCATTAGCAGGGACCTGGATCCGAAGAAGAGTAGGTGGAACTTGAAGTGGCAATGTGATATGGGATGTGGGCATCCCAAGTGGTGGTTTAACCACCTGCACCACAATGCTTACTCTATACTTCCTCATGTTTTAAGTAGCTTTGTGTTTTCATTTTAATGACAATAGTTGTGCCACAATTAACTAAAACTTTTCTCTTGTGGTTTCAATATTTGCCTATTACCAATAAATATATCTGCACCTGCTGCCTTTTAAAAAACTGTTGTTGAATAATTTCTTGAGAATTTCCATGGAGATATACTACTAGGCCAAAGGACAGGAATCTCTCCTTAGTACTTGCTGAGCGTTGTCATTGTGCCTCTGTCTGAGAGGAAACAGACTTACCGTGACACCAGTGTTGTGATCCACACCAGTTTTGTCACAACCTCACAAAATTGGATTTTCTCATTTCTCATTTTCATGATTAAATAGGTATAAAACGGTACAATTTCATGTAGTGTGTTTATCTTTGATAAGGAAAGCCAGTTTTATCTTATTTTAATTAATAATATGTACTTACTTGGTGTCAATTGCATAAGAAACCCTTTAGGAGGGACACAGGGCAAGAAAGGGAGCTGAGAACTTGGACGGTTCAGACCCTTGGTGGGAACCAACCAACAGGACTCTCATTTCCAAGATCTGGTTTTCTGGGAGCAGAAAGATTTCACACAGTTGGGCCTCAGCTGTGCAGCAATGTGGCCTGCATGGGCCCCCGTTTCTTCTCCCCTACGCTTTATTCTAGGAACTTGGTGGACCTAGAAGCCAGAGCTATTTGGCATCTCATCTGGCTACAATAGAGCTTTTTCATGCAGGTGATGTGGTGAACCATCACTCTTCTCCTAATACCAGCTGTGCAGCCCTGTAACCTTACAAAGAGCTGTCACACCCATCATTTCATTTGATCCTGAGAGCAGACCTGGAGGGGATAGATACTACTACTTCTCTTCCACAGATAAAGAAAATGTTAGTATTGTCATTATGAATCATTCAGGAGTGATGGTTAGTCATTCGGAGCCATCCCTGGTGGGTAGAGTCAGCCCTGACCCAGCTATTCCTCAGCAGAGAAAGTGCTGGAGAATGATCTTCCTGCTTCCTCTCCCACCACCCCCACACCATCATGTTATTTATGAAAGGGCTTCCAGCCCTTTGTCTTCTTGGAGGGATGGCTGTAGCCTTTTGTTGATGGAGAAAACATTGAAGATCTTTGTGTAAAGACAATGGCTGTTTGTTTTAGGAGATATTGGCATCTCAAAGGTGCACCTGGAACTGGCAGTGTATAGAAGAGTTTCTGAGCCAGGCCAAGGCTGAGTCTGGTTGCCATAGAGTTGGTGGGGGAGGGCAGAGACCCTCAGCCTTTGGTGATTTGTGTATACACATCCATTAATGCCAACTGGATGCTCTTCATCCATCACTGGTTATTATTTTAGTAGATTGCTTTATTTTAGTGGATCTCAAGGTTCTTTTCATTAATTGGTGGAATCACCCCATGATCAGAAGAGGCTGAAGTGGCCTTGGAAATCTGGCAGAGTCTTTCTTGACTGAGTATTTCTAGAATCAACAAGGAGTTCATGAAGTGTCTGTGGGTGAGCCCCTGTGTGGCTGTAATGATGACAGAAGGTAATTTGTCACATAGAATTGGCTTTTGTGAAGATTCGGTGATAGAATTAAAACAGCATAGGCCCTAGAATAAGGTTCAAATGAGGGTGCTACCGGTTAACGCGGGGCCTCAGTGAGATGGAAAGTCCCCGCTGGCGATAAAGCCCCGTGGGAAGCTCTCCTCCCGTGTGATGGCCGAGGGCGGCAGAATCCACACAGGAAGGTCCCTGGACGCGCTCTGTGGAAGACAAATCCGACCTCAGAACAGCAGCGAGGAACCGCCAGGCAGCCCAGCGTCAGGAACTGGCTTCTTCCTGATCCTTCTGGGTCCTGGGCTGGTTTTCCCAGCATGGGCTGGTTCCTCTCTACTCTCTCCCAGGCACCACTTTTTTTTTTTTCTTTTTTGACAGTGAGAGAGAGACAGACATAGAGAAAGGTCTTCCTTTGCCGTTGATTCACCCTCCAATGGCCGCCACGGCCGGTGCGCTTCGGCCGGCGCACCACGCTGATCCAAAGGCAAGAGCCAGGTACTTCTCCTGGTCTCCCATGGGGTGCAGGGCCCAAGTACTTGGACCATCTTCCACTGCACTCCCGGGCCACAGCAGAGAGCTGGCCTGGAAGAGGGGCAACCGGGACAGAATCCGGTGCCTTGACCGGGACTAGAACCCGGTGTGCCGGTGCTGCAAGGCGGAGGATTAGCCTAGTGAGCCGTGGCGCCAGCCCTCCCGGCACCATTTTGTTTTCTCCCTCACCTCTGTCCATAGCTTTGGGCTCCTCTTCTTACTCCCTGATCCCCTGTCTTCCTGTTCCTGACACAAGCCTGGGCCTTCTTCAGGGCTTTTTTTTTTTTTTTAAGGTTTATTATTTTATTCATTTGATAGAGTTCCAGAGAGAGAGAAAGAGAGAGGGAGAGAGAAAAGGAGAGAGAGAGGGAAAGAGCAGAGAGAGGTCTTCCATCCACTGGTTCACTCCCTAAATGGCTGCAAAAGCCAGGACTGGGCCAGACCAAAGCCAGGAGCCAGGAACCAGGAGCTTCCTCCAGGTCTCCCACATGGGTGCAGGGGCCCAAACACTTGGGCCATCTTCTTTGTTTTCCCAGGTGCATCAGCAGGGAACTGGATTGAAAATGAAGCAGCCAGGACTCAAACTGGTACCCAAATGGGATGCTGGCACTGCAGGCAGCGGCTTAACTCACTATATACCACTGTGCCAGCCCCCTTCTTCAGGGGTTTTTAAGGGTTCTCCCTGCTGGAAACCCCAAGGAAACACATATTCCACTTTTGGTCCTTTTATATTTTTATTTATTTATTTATTTAATCTGACAGGTGGAGTTAGTGAGAGAGAGAGACAGAGAGAAAGGTCTTCCTTCTGTTGGTTCATTGCCCAAATGGCTGCTACAGCTGGCGCACTGTGCCGATCCGAAGCCAGGAGCAAAGTGCCTCCTCCTGGTCTCCCATGCAGGTGCAGGGGCCCAAGCACCTGGGCCATCTTCCACCGACTTCCGGGCCACAGCAGAGAGTTGGACTGGAAGAGGAGCGACTGGGACTAGAACCCGGCACCCATATAGGATGCCGGCACTGCAGGTGGAAGATTAACCAAGTGAGCCACAGCACCAGCCCCGGCCCTTTTAAATTTTTTAAATACTTATTTTGTTTATTTATTTGAAAGGCAGAGTTACAGAAAGAGAGGAAAGAGAGATATCTTACATGCACAGATTCACTCCCCTAAGGGCCACAACAGCCAGTGCTGGGCCAGGCTGCAGCCAGGAACCAAGAGCTTCTTCTGAGTCTCCCATGTGGCTGGTAGGGAGCCAAGGACTTGGGCATCTTTCACTGCTTTCCCAGTCCATTAGCAGAGAGCTGGATCAGAAGTGCAGCAGCTGGGACTTGAACCAGGATGCTAGTGCTGAAAATTGTAGCTTAACCCACTTTGCCACAGAGCTGGCCTCCACTTTTGGTTCTTGAGCTCCGGAGAAGTTTGTAGTGTTCAAGGAAGTTGCTGGCCTTCGAAGTAACATGGTTTCTGTTTAAACTGTCTACAAATCTGTCCATGTATTAATTATATAAGTATGCTTTCTCTTTGTATGGAGCCATTTTAGGGCCTCCTCTTGTGTATGGAGTAAGTCCCAGAGTTAAGGAGGGGATGCGTTTATCTGGGGTTACCAAAGCTGTCTTCACGCAGACTTCAGGCATTGCCCTTAACTGAATAGTTCGTGAATCAGTCTACGATGAGGCTACCCTTCACAGACCCTGTAACTCCAGAGAGAATCAATTCCTGGCTTTGGGGAACATGTGGTCTGGTCATGGTGATAATTATCCTGTCATTGTTACAGAAACTTACTGATCCCTGTAGCCTGGAATGCACAATTACAGGTGAATCTAGGATTTCTATATAGTGAACTCACTCACCATCAACTCTATTAACTTAGTCACCTCCCCTTATATTTAAGACAGTATGAAATGGTGGCACTGTAATTGGAGTGAACCCTGTCTCTGTGGTCAGCAGATTTTCCCTATCTGGTTTCCCATCTCCACTTTTTGGAGGACTACAGCCTTGGCAACATTTAACATTAAAGGCTCCTCGTCTGATGCTTCCTCAGATTCTGGAATTAAATATATATTTTTAGTTCAGGTAAATACAGGAAGTATGAGGTCTTTGAGTCTCTGTTGAGTCTCTGCTCTATATCACTCTCTATGGCTTTAGTTTTTCCAAGATGATCAGTTTCTGGGAGATCTTGGACAAAACAGTTCAAGGAAACAGTAAAAGTAAGCACAAGTTTCCTGCCTGCCGTCTGTAGGCTCAGGTGTAACCACCACTGAATCACCAGCCAAAGAAATTCCCGTAACAAAGCTGGTCTTGGAGACTGTACTCCAACTGATGTCCTCAAATCCTTTTTTGTTCTAAAGATTTATTTATTTATTTGAAAGTCAGAGTTACACAGAGAGAGGAGAGGCAGAGAGAAGGAGAGAGGTATTCCATTCAGTGATTCACTCCCCAATTGGCAGAAACGGCCGGAGCCAAGCTGATCCGAAGCCAGGAGCCAGGAGTTTCTTCTGGGTCTCCCACACAAGTGCAGGGGCCCAAGGACTTGGGCCATTTTCCATTGCTTTCCCAGGCCATAGCAGAGAGCTGGATTGGAAGTAGAGCAGTGCCCATATGGAATGCCGGCACTGCAAGTGGTGGCTTAACCCGCTGTGCCACAGCGCTGGCCCCCTCAAATCCTTTGAAGCAGTGCATCTTCCTACCCAGAGACCCAGTCTTATGTATCTCTCATGACATGGACTGAAGCTCGTGCTGTGTCTTGAGGTTTCTGGACAACAAAAAAATAATGCTGTGGAGTAGGGGGACAGTGCTTTTCTAGAATGGCTCTGAAGAAGTTCATCCATTTTACTAAAGACTTTCTGGTTTGGCTACTGTCTTAATAAACTCAGGCAGTTATAAAACCATGTAAAAATTTAGCACCCAGAGCAGGGGTTAGCCTTGGAGCTAGAACACCCATATGCCATTATGGAATATCTGGATTCAGTATCCCCCAGGCTCCTGACTCCAGTTTCCTGCCAATAAAGACATTGAGAGGCAGCAGGTATTGGCTGTAGTAACTGGATTCTTACTACACATGTGGGAGACCTGGATTGTGTTTCTGGCTCTCAGTTTTGCCCTGGAATTGCAGGCATTTCAGGAGTGAACCACTTGATGAGAGTTTCCCTCCCTCCCTCTCTTTCTTGCTCTCTCTTTCTATATCTCTCCTCTCTAAAATGAATAAAAATTTAAAACAAATTTTTAAGATTTTATTCATCATCTAAGATAATATTTAAGATACTAATCATCTAAGGTTACACTAAATTTGTAAGAGTCAGTTACTCTGCTTTTTCTTGCATCTGCATTCAGAATTGAATAGATAATTGCTTCTTGGTCTTTTGGCTAAGGTCAAGTGCAGAAATGAATAGAACAGGGACCGGCACTGTGGCAGAGTGGGTAACGCCACCACCTGCAGTGCTGGCATTCCCATATGGGTGCTGGTTTGAGTCCTGGCTGCTCCACTTCTGATCCAGCTCCCTGCTAATGCACCTTGGAAAGCAATGGAAAATGGCTCAAGTATTTGGGCCCTTGCACCACGTGGGAAACCCAGAAGAAGCTCCTGGCTCCTGGCTTCAATCTGGCCCAGCTCCAGCCGTTGCAGCCATTTGGGAGGTGAATCAGTGGATGGAAGATATGTGTGTGTGTGTGTGTGTGTATAACTTCACGTTTCAAATAAATAAATTTTTTTTAAATGAATTGAGTAGAACAGAGAGTCCCAGCAGCTAATGGACAAGAATGTTTAAAACTGTTCTTTCTGCTGTGCTTAGGGCTACTTCAAACTTCAGAGGGATCACGAATCAGCTCTCTTGGAATCATTTTCCATTTCCCAGAAAGATCACCCTCAGCCTGATTGAATTCCCTTCAACAGCAACTCATAAAACTCTTTGGCCCTGGATCTGATTTCCTAAGGAGGAAGCAGCCATGGATAGTCAGAGGTTCTCTAGAATCCTGATCTTCTCAGCCTAAGCTCTGACAGGCTTGATAAGGCTCACAGACTTTGTTACTGGGGCAGATGTGAGAGATGGGAGTTCTCTCAGCTGTAGTCTGTATGGACACACTGAGGTGAAATGTACTGGATGTCTACAACCCTTTAGTGTATATGCTGAGGATATAACCCTTCACTCATTGCCAGGTTCCACATTCTTCTGCCTACATCCAACTGAAGACACGTAAGGCATTTTGAAATCCAACTTGGAATGACTCAACAACATTACCCAGAATATGTGTGTGGGAGAGCAGCAAGGAAGAGATTAAAAGGAGGAATTGCCCAAGAAGGACAACACGGAAGATATTTTTAGTAGGGGATTTCTGCAATGAAAAGGAACCAAGTTCTGTGTACCCAATTAATGATTTTAACCAAGAGATCTGGGATTAAACCTGACTTTTCTTAGGACAGGAATTCTGTGCTATGAGTTTGTTGATGTCAATTCTATTTTTTTTCCTTCTACACATATTCTGTTCTCAGGAAGTTTCCTTTTCCAAAGTACCCATCTGACATGCATATATTCATGGGAATGCTTCAGCTGGAATATTGATTTAGCAATAAAAATGAGACCAAAGTAGCAGTGACTTAAATAAGGTAGAAGTCAATTTTCCTCTCATTCAGCAGTCTGAGGGATAAGAAGCCCTGCACTATTATGGGGCTCCCCAATCACATGGGGGCTCACATTCCTTCTACCTTACTGTTTTGCCACCCTCAACGCACAGCTTCTATCTCAGATTCCTGCTATCAGGAAAAAGGAAAGTAAAAGGGAAGACATTTTTTCCTCTTACTAGAGACATGAGCAGGAAGTTACAACTGGAACCACACACTCACTTACATTCTGTAAGCCAAAACTTAATTTAGTGGTCCTCATTCTAGCGACAAGGTAGGCTGGATAATGTGGTATCTAGTTTGACAGTAAAGTGTTAACAGATAAAATTTTGTTCTTATGCAAGAAAGGAAGAAAATGCATTGGAGAATAACTAGCAGTCTGTGCCAGACAAGGTGAAGAGAAATCTCATCCATAATTTGGCACGGGGGTCAGCTATTGCTGACCAGATCAATCAAGGCATTAGTTGAAATAATCTCCCTGAGACAAAATCAATAGGGAGGTTGACCAGAGCTTATTCTTTTCTTCCAGGAGTGAATATTAAAGTCTTTACCTAAGTTATTTTGAAACTATTATCAGAGAATGTTTATGAGGCATAAGAAGGGGTAGTTTCACAACAATGTGCTTTATTTCACAAGAAAATAGACCACCTAATAGAGCTAATCACATACCCCACACATAGTCATTTATGTGACCAAAGCCAAGCTGGATCCAGTGTGCCAAGAAATAGGTAGATGTGTTTCAGAGAACTCCCCCCAGAAGCCCCCTGGTAAGAGCATCAAGAAGAGGCCCCTAGAGCAACTGCGGGATAAAGTTATAAACTGGGTGAACTCCAAAGAACTCCAACTCTTCTACAGTTGGAGAAAGAAAGAACAGTTGAGGTTCCATCAACAGTGGTTACCAGAGCTGGGATTGGGGGTTGCAAGATTCCCAGACTTCGAGAGGCACCCTCAGTGCTTCTCTTCAGAGCCACCCAGCTTAGGAAGCAGCCAGTGGCTTCTGAGTGCCAAGAACTTGAAGGCCCAGAGTTTCCAACACAGGAGCAATCCCATAAAGGAATTGTGCATGCTTTGGCAGAAGCATCCCAGCTCGCCAAGGTTCCTTGCCAATTAGTGGAGGGAAGGGATGTCGTTCCTGCCCCAGGAGAGTGCTGATAGAAAAAGAGCAGCCATGTTCTATTAAATAGTAATTAGAAGCAGGAAGGAGCTTGGTAGCATGTGCTGGCCTACATGCTCTCACCTGGGAAAGGATACACACAAAGCAGCTGCTGACATCTTGCTGTTGCTGTGAGCTGGGAACGCCCGCCAGCAGTTCAAAAGACAGGACATGGACATTCAGTCTCTACTGTAAACATAGGAATGGATAAAATCAGGTTACTACCCAAGCTCATGAGGATGATGATTAATAATAATTATTATGTCATACTTTTCTAATAACAATATACTCATGCCCCACCTATGTCTAAAAGGGATGTGAGCCAGCTTACATGAGAAAGCACAGATATAACAACAAACTATAGGCTATTCGAACTACGATGAAAAGACTTGGCAAAAGCAGTGGGGTAAAGTAAGAGAGGAAGATAACATGTATCAGGAAACTTAAGATAAACAAAGGTTCTGCAAATGAGAACAAAATCGGAGGTTCTTGGCAGCCAGAGCAAAGAAGAAAACACAAATGGTCATATGGTTTTCATGCAAGAGAAAGCAGACCAGTTACTTATGGGATGCTAACTCTGGAAACAATTTGCCTTGTTTGTTTTTATAGAAGGGACATGGAATATCATAAAGATAAAAGTAATATTAAAAATTAGAGCTATTTTTATCTTGTACCTGCCTCCATGAAAACTCAAATACTCAATTTATAAAGGTGATTTTAGGAGTGAGAAATATGTGTGTGAGTTATAGAAATGATGGTGTCAGGGACATGCTTTGGGGCTCATGCCGAAAATTTTCTTTCCTTTGTCTTTTAAGATTTACTTATTTATTTATTCAAAAGGCAGAACAACAGAAAGGGGAAAAGAGAGGGAGAGGGAAAGAGGGAAGGAGGGAGAGAGAAACATGAGAGGATGGGGACAGCACTGTGGTGTAGCGGGTACAGCTGCCGCCTGCAGTGCCAGTATCCCATATGGGTGCCGGTTCAAATCCCGGCTGCTCCACTTCTGATCCAGCTCTCTGCCATGGCCTGGGATGGCCCAAGTCCCTGGGTCCCTGTACCCGGGTGGGAGACCCGGAGGAAGCTCCTGGCTCCTGGCTTTGGGTTGGCTTGTGGCCATCTGGGGAGTGAAACAGCAAAGGGAAGTCTCTCTCTCTCTCTCTCTCTCTCTCTCTCTCTCTGCCTCTCTGTAACTCTGCCTTTCAAGTAAATCAATAAATCTTTAAAATTCCTTCATTGCCGGCACCGCAGCTCAATAGGCTAATCCTCCGCCTATGGTGCCGGCATACCGGGTTCTAATCCCGGTTGGGGCACTGGATTCTGTCCTGGTTGCCCCTCTTCCAGCCTAGCTCTCTGCTGTGGCCTTGGAGTGCCAGGAGGATGGCCCAAGTGCTTGGGCTCTGCACCCACATGGGAGACCATGAGAAGCACCTGGCTCCTGGCTTTGAATCAGCACGGTGCGCCAGCCGCAGCACACCGGCCACAGTGGCCGTTGTAGGGTGAACCAACAGAAAAGGAAGACCTTTCTCTCTGTCTCTCTCTCTGTCCACTCTGCCTGTCAAAAAAAAATTAAAAAATAAAATTACTTCAAATCTGGAGGAAAGGAGAGGGGAGGGGAGGGGAGGGGAGGGGAGGGGAGGGGAGAGGAGAGGAGAGGAGAGGAGAGGAGAGGAGAGGAGAGGAGAGGAGAGGAGAGAGGAGAGGAGAGGATGCCTCAGTAATGAAAGTCCAAAGGAGTATAGTGCTTATGAATCCAGTGGTTAGATGACATTGTCAAAGACCTGTCTTATTTTGTTGTTATTCAGTTCTGCAAGCTTCACAGTTAGTTTCATCTCAAGACTGACTCCTCTGGGGGCTTTCTCTTTCATATCTAGTAGGACAGAAAAGATCCCAGAAGGTTCCAGAATTCATAACTCCTTTAACCTGAAACAGGTTACATGTCACTTCCTGAACTGTAATGATACTAAGGGAGGGGCCTTTGCAGATTTGCTTTGGACTGAGGTTCCTGTCCAAGTCCTAGAGCCAGGGTTGGATTTGACTTCTGGCAACAAAGGTGAGACAATTGAGAAATGTGATACTGCAAATAAAATCATAGGATTAGCCATGAGAGTAGGGAATGGGTCTCAGGGAAGCAATAACAAACTCCAGGATAGCATCCAACAACTGAAGTTTCAGCCCGAAACTTGGAAACATGGAAATATTTTTAAAATGATTTTACATTTTACTATAACATTAATGAATAGAAACCAGTTCCACCTATTATACTATTCATATCTATTAAAGTCAGTTTTTCCTTCAAGTTTTTAATACTTCTTTGTTTTTTTTTTTTTTTTTTTTTTTTTTTTTTTTTTTTGACAGGCAGAGTGGACAGTGAGAGAGAGAGAGACAGAGAGAGAAAGGTCTTCCTTTGCCGTTGGTTCACCCTCCAATGGCCGCCGCTGCAGCCGGCGCACCGCGCTGATCCTGGCAGGAGCCAGGAGCCAGGTGCTTTTCCTGGTCTCCCATGGGGTGCAGGGCCCAAGCACCTGGGCCATCCTCCACTGCACTCCCTGGCCATAGCAGAGAGCTGGCCTGGAAGAGGGGCAACCGGGACAGAATCCGGCGCCCCAACCGGGACTAGAACCCGGTGTGCCGGCGCCGCAAGGTGGAGGATTAGCCTATTGAGCCACGGCGCCGGCTTACATACTTCTTTGTTTTTAGCTTTGTCTTCTTTGAAAGGGAGAGAAAGAGAGAGAGAGAAAAAACACTCCCATCTCCTGGTTAACTCTGCAAATGCCCACAACAGCTAGAGCTGGCCCAGAGTCAAAGCCATGATTCAGGAACTCAATCCATGTGAGTGGTAGGAGCCCAATTACCTGAGCTATCACTGGTGCCTTGCAGGGTCTGAGCTGGCAGGAGGACATGAGATGGAGCCAAGAATTGAACCCAGGCACTCTAGTGTGGAAGGCAGGCATTTTAACAGTTAGGCTAAACACCCACTGCCATTTTCTTAAAATGTTTCATTGTGATATTAGCATGGATAGAATTTTACATTGTTTTTGTTACCATTTTAGTGGTTGAGTCATAGTTCAGTGACTCACTGGTATCATAACCATGTCTACATGATCCTCAGCACACAGCCTGCCTGCGCTTCCCAGGGTGAAGTGGATGTTTGTGGAATGGCCCATTGCATGATGGAAAGCACTAGTGGTTGGGAAGGGCTGCCTTGTATGGAGTGTGGGTTTCCCTCCCTGTGCCTTCTCTGCCCTGAATACAGTCCTTCTTTGGAGCAGTACAGAATCAGCCTACTGTGGAGGCAGGCAGATTTGCATTTGAATCTTGGTTCCATTTGTTGTTTACCTTGGGTAAGTTACTTCAACTCTCTGAGATGGGGATAATAATTACACCTACCACATAGAGTCATTGTAGGATTAAATGAAACAAGTTTATCAAGCACTTGGCACAGGGCACATTATAGGTGTTCAGAGGCAAGGAGGAACCGCTCTGGTCATTTCCTTCTCCTGATGTGGAGAATGGTGGTGAGATGCACGTGTTGAGTCCCTGTTAGATTCAGAAATCTCAGAAGAGGTGTTTCAGTTAGTCAGGCTGGTTCTTCACAGTGAGGTCCGACTGGGATCCTTATTACTCGAGGAGAAACTAATGGTAGAGGGGCCAGAGACATCAAGAAGGACTAAGTTGTTTTCCGTCTCCTCCCACTGTAATGACCTAAGGGGTGTGATCCCCTAACATGAGAATGGTGGTTCCTGCAGGCAATGGAGTCGGTGGTTTCCCCATGGGGTGGAGAGGGAGTGTTCTAAGTGGTCTGTGTAGTTTGCAAAGCTCTCCCAGTCCTGAGGAGGTCTGGCAAGCCCCTCTCTCCTTCCCACTGCTAATGAGAATCGCTGACATTGACTGCCTTTTTGACATCTTCGTCAAAGGGAAGTGGAATTGACTGGTTCTCAAAGTGGTTCTCAAAGTGCAGTCTCAAGACCAGAAGCACCAGTTTTATCCCAGAACTTATCAGACATGCAAATGTTGAGCCCCACCCAAACCTACAGCAAATTGGTTTGTTTATTTATTTATTTATTGACAGGCAGAGTGGACAGTGAGAGAGACAGAGAGAAAGGTCTTCCTTTGCCGTTGATTCACCCTCCAATGGCCGCCGCGGCCGGCGCGCTGCAGCTGGTGCTCCGCGCTGATCCGATGGCAGGAGCCAGGTACTTATCCTGGTCTCCCATGGGGTGCAGGGCCCAAGGACTTGGGCCATCCTCCACTGCACTCCCTGGCCACAGCAGAGAGCTGGCCTGGAAGAGGGGCAACCGGGACAGAATCCAGCACCCCGACCGGGACTTGAACCCGGTGTGCCGGCGCCACAAGGCGAAGGAGTAGCCTAGTGAGCCGCGGCCTGCCTTGCAGGTACTCCTGCTCCATGCTAGAGTCTGTGTGTCAGCGGGTTAAGGAAAGGGGAGAAAGTCCTAGCAGCTGGAGTCATCACGCACCTGGCAACCCTGGGCTCCTCCTGCCCTGCTGCTGAATTCAGATCACTGCAGCCTCCAGACCCGATGCCCATCTGATGTTGCAGATGGCTGACTTATGAGACTGAGTGCTGCCAGTACCTTTCCCACCCTCATACCAAGCAAGAGTTATTGGCAGCGGGACTTGCTCATCAGGCCAGCGAAGCACTGGCTTCACTTCTCTTACTCAAGACTTGCATGAATTTATTGTTCTCTTTGGACTAAGGAATGTTCCAGCTTCTTTCCAACATCTACTAAATAGAAGATGTCTGTGACTGTGTTGATGAAATTGCTGTTATGGGTCAGTTTGAAACTGTTTCACTTACTTCTTTCTACTAGTATTTTTTTAATTTTCTGCTGTTGGTTCAATCCAACACTTGCTGAAAAACTAAGTACCAGGCATTATGCTAAATCAATAAAACCCACGCCTTACCCCTGAGGAGCACACAGTATTCGTTGGTGGGTAGACTTATAAGATACTATATTCCCTACTTTACAGATGAAAAGCAAGCCACAGAGCCAACCTATACTGTAAGTGGTAGGTCTGTCTGGCTCCAAAGCTCATGCTCATCCTGCCACAGCAAGTTCATTCTGGGAAATGTCTGCCTCAACAGGACTTCCTGAGGGTAGAAACCATGACACCTAGCAAGATACTTTACACAAGGGCTGCTGTTGTGGCACAGTGGATTAAGCAGCCACCTGCAATACCAGAATCCCATATAGGTTCTAGTTCAAGTCCCGGCCACTCTGCTTCCAATTCTGCTTCCTACTAATGGACCTGGGAAAGCAGCAGAAGATGGCCCAAATGCTTGGACCCCTGTCATTCATGTGGGAGACTCAGATGGAGTTTCAGGCTCCTGCTTAGGTCTGGCTCAGACCTGTCCATTGCAGCCATTTGGGGAGTAAAGCAGTAGATGAAAGAGTCTCGAAAGAATCTCTCTCCCCCTTTCAATCTCTGTCTCTCCCTGTCTCTCTGTAACTCTGCCTTTCAAATCACTAAATGGAAATCTTTAAATAATAAGAGGTATCTTTCATACTGGTAGATTTTGAGTAATATTCCTTTAATGAATCTATGTGTCTTTAAAATAACTCAGATTAAGACTGATAATGTGGAGGCTAATGTTGTGGTTAAGCCACAACCTGCGAAGCTGGCACCCATATGAGCACCAGTTTGTGTCCCAGCTGTTCTACTTCTGATCCAGTTCCTTGCTAGTTAACCTGGGAAATCAGCAGAAAATGGCCCAAGTGCTCGGGCCCCTGCCCACATGGGAGGCCTGGAAGAAGCTCCTGGCTCCTGGCCTCAGATTGACCCAGCTGTGGCCATTGTGGCCACTGGGGAATGAACCAGCAAATGGAAGACCTCTTTCTTTCCCCCTCCCTCCCTCCCTCTGTAACTCTCCCTCCCTCTGTAACTCTATCTTTAAAATAAATAAATTAATCTTTAAAACAAAAAAAAGAGACTGATAATGTGGCTTACTAAGTACCAAAATTAAGGGTATTAGAAATCATGTTGGGGAGAGTCACTGTGGGCAGTGGGTTAAGCTGATACTTGGGATGTCCACATCCCATGTCTGAGTTCCTAATTCCAGTCCCGCCTCTGCTTCCAAGCCAATTTCCTTCTAATGAGCACCCTGGGAAGCAGCAGGTGATGGCTCAAGTATGTGTGTCCCTGCCACCATGTGGGATACCAAGACGGAACTCCTATCTCCCAGCTTCAGACTGGCCCAGCCCTAGCTGTTGGCAGATACTTACGGGGTGAACTCCATTGGATTGAAGATCTCTCTCTGTACACAAACACAAACACACCCACCCACACACACACACCTCTATTGTTTGAGAATAAATGGCAGACATAATGCCCTGTTATTCCTAAATACCTTAGTGTGTATTTTCTAAAAATACTATATCTTTCCAAAGTCAGGAAATTATCATTGAGTACCATCATCTGATGAACAGATCTTACTACAACTTCACCAGTTACACCAGTAATAGCTAGACTGCTGGTGGAGTTTCCAGCAACAGGAGGTGCCATCCAATCTTGGCAGATCCACACAGTGAAGCTGATCTGCTATATTAGCAACTGGGACCTTTTCGTCATTGGCTGTGAGGTCGTCTTCTACATCTTCATCACCTACTGCGCGGTGGAGGAGATCCTGGAGCACCATGTTCAGGGGCTCTGATACTCAGCAGCAACTAGAACCTTGGCAGCTGCTCCAGGTTCTTCCCTTTTGGGCCCCAAGTCCTCCTTCTGACTTTTGTCAGTCACTTGCAGCAACTCCAAGCAAGAGGCAGATGCCCCCCAACTCAGCCCCTGGGAAGCCCCGAATTCCATGTCTCCTCTCCTCCTTACCTGCGATCCAGGCCCTGTGCCTTTTCTCAGGTACTTGATATTCTGTTGCCCTTCTGTCTTGTGCCCGTATGACCTGTCCTCGTCCCTGGGTACCCTTGCCTTTTCTCTTCCCTCCTATTCAAGGGTTCTGCCCCTTCATCTCCATCTGCCTCTTATCAGCAGGACACATTCATTTCCTGACCAAGGCTCAGGGCTGGTGGGGGTGGGGGAGGAAGAGTCCTTGGCTCCAGGTCCCTGTGACCTTTACAAGCCTTCCCTTGGGCTCTGGAACACCTAAGCTGCTCCCCCATCACCCTGGCCTGGCCATTTGAACCTGAGCCAGTGGACACCTCAGCAGGGTAGGAAGTGTCTTTCCCACCTGTCTTCCTGCCCCCGCTCTCCCCTGGGACCTCATCTCGGCACTTCCCTTGAGATCCTCGTGACTATTCTGACACCCCATGACCTCGGTGTGACAGCTCTCCATCATGGCCGTGGGCTTCCACGTATTCCAAACCTGGATGGGGAAGCTCCTGCAGCAGCCGAACACATACGCAGACTTCGAGTTCCTCGCCTTCTGGCAGGCACAGTACAACAACATGAACGCTGTCAACCTCTTCTTTGCCTGGGTCAAGACACCTGAGACAGCCACCCTTGGGTCTGTCGGGACACTCATTCTCCCTTCTGCAATACATTTCTCATTTTTCTGCCTCCAGTTTGGCATCTCTGTCCTCCACAGGCCCTGGGAGTGGAATTTCAGTGTGTTTCTCTTTTCCTTTTCTACTGCTTGGTTCAATATGGCCCAGTAGATCTTCATCTCCAGGGCTCTTATTAGATATTTAGACATCTGCCAATGAATTTCTCCAGCTGTTTTGAAAACATTTATAAACAGTAGCTAGCATTCAGCACATACATCAACATAACAAATCAAGTATTCACACCGTGTGTAGAAAACCAGCTTCAATTCAACCATGACCCAGCTCTCCTCCACCCTGGCCCACCCTGGTACCAAGGATACCCCGGGGTTTGCTTCGTTGTTTTGGTTGTTTTGGTTTTTGGGTCTTTTTACCCATGCCCAGTTTGACTACCTACTTTCTGGGACCCAAGTAGAAAATTTAACACTTTCATCAAGTGCCTGTGTGTTCTGCCCCTCATGCCCAGTCCTTGGGAAAATGAGATGTGTGTAGATGTGTTGGTGCTTAAAGCAGCTGTGTGAGTCTCGGAGAGCCTTGGTGTGTGCACTGAAGTTGCCTGTGCACCTGCTCTGTCAGATTGGGTTGAAAGTGTGGTGAGGGGTCTATCTGCAGAAAGTGGAATAGGAGTGTAGACTGAGGTCAGGATTTGCTTAGGCTGTGAGTGAGATTCAGACTCAGTCTCTCAGTTCTGCTCAGTTCTGGAGAACCCTTGGAGACTTTGACTTCAGTGCTATCAGTGATGCCAGCCACAGCCTGGGCCCTGCCTACTGTGTCACCTCTGTCTTCATGTTATCATGGAGGCAGAGAAATCAACGTTCTGTGCTTGGCAAGCTGGATATCACATTCTTTAAAAAAAAAAAAAAAAGCTTTTATTTAATGAACACAAATTTAATAGGTACAACTTTAGGAATGTAGCGGTTCTTTCCTCCATACCTGCCCTCCCACCCCCACTCCCGTCCCACCTCCTACTTCCTCACTCTTCCCATTCTTCATTAAGATTCATTTTTAATTAACTTTATATACAAAAGACCAACTCTGTACTAAGTAAAGATTTCAACAGTTTGCATCCACATACACACACACAATGTATACAACTTGAGAACAAGTTTTGCAGTTAATTCTCATAGTACAACTTATTAAGGACAAATGTCCTACATGGGGAATAAGTACACAGTGACTTCTGTTGTTAATTTTTTTCTATTTTATTTATTTGAAAGACAGAATTACAGAGAGAGGTAGAGACAGAGAGAAAGGTCTTCTATCTACTGGTTCACTTCCCAGATGGCCACAACAGCCAGAGCTGTGCCAATCCAAAGCCAGGAGCCAGGAGCTTCCTCTGGGTCTCCCACATGGGTGCAGGGGCCCAAAGACTTGGGTCATCTTCTACTGATAGCCCAGGTCATAGCAGAGAGCTGGATGGGAAGAGGAGCAGCTGGGACTAGAACTGGCACCCATATGAGATGCTGGCACTTTAACCCGCTGCGCCATAGCGCCATCCCCTTCTGTTGTTAATTTAACAATTAACACTCTTATTTATGACATCAGTGATCACCCAAGGCTCTTGCCATGAGCTGCCAAGGCTATGGAAGCCTTTTGAGACCACAAACTCCATCAGTGTTTAGACAGGGCCACAAGCGAAGTGGAAGTTCTCTCCTCCCTTCAGAGAAAAGTACATCCTTCTTTGATGGCCCTTTCTTTCCATCGGGGTCACACTCACAGAGTGGATACCACATTCTGATTCAAGTCCAGGGGAAAGCCCATGGAGCAAGTTCCATTCCAAATCTCAGTGTGAAGGCAGAAGACTAATGCTGCAGCTCAGAGACAGGCAAGAGAAAGAAGTCTTTCTTACTGAATCTTTTATTCTTTTTTTAAAGATTGGTTATTTGGTAGAGAGAACTCCCATCTGCTGGTTCACTCCCCAAATGGATACTACAGCAGGTCTGGGCCAGGCTGAAACCAGGAGCCATGAACTCCATCCTGTAGCCACATGGGTGGCAGAGACCCCAGAACTTAGGCCATCTTCTGCTGCCTTCCATAGTGCATTAGCTGGGAGCTGGATGGGAAGCAGAGTCCCTGGGACTTAAACTGGCACTCCAGTAAGGGACGGCCATGTGGCCTGCAGAGGCTTACCCCATAAGGCCGCAACACCCCGACCCACCCCCAGTACCCTTTGTATACAAGTTAAAATACTTTAAAACAGGACTGACATTGTGGTGCAGCAAGTTAAGCCACTTCTTGCAACGAGTTCCAGCTGTTTTGTTTCCAATCCATTTTCCTGGTAATTGGCCCCTAACACTCATGTGGGAGACCTGGATGGAATTTCTAGCTCCTGATTTCAGCCTGGCCCTTATAGCCATTTGGGGAATGAACTAGGGCATAGAAAATCTCTCTTTCTCCCTCTCTGTCACTCTGCATTTCAGATAACTATTAAAAAAAAAAAAAAAAAAAAAAAAACAATTCTCCTGCAGCCCTGGATTTTTTTTCTCCACTGAGATTAGATTTATAATATTCACCCACATTTATACATGTACCTATATAGTCACACCATTGTCCTACTGATGGCCATTGAGTTTATTTACTAAATTTTGCTATGAATATTCTATATCTTTCTCCTTGTATATGCATGCATAGAAGAGCTTCTCTACCGCTAAAATTTCTGGATCACTGGCTCTGAACATCTCTCACATTAGATGCTGACAAATTGTTCTCCCAAATGGTTCTGAGATGCAGTCTTCCTGGTTTAAGAGTTCTTTTGTGAAAAAGATATATACTTTATTTCTTTGAAAGAGTTACAGAGAGGGGTAAAGGTAGAAAGAGAGAGAGAGAGCTTCTCTCCACTGGTTCACTCCCCAAATGGACGCAATGGCCAGAGCTGAGCTGATCTGAAGCCAGGAGCCAGGAGCTTCTTCTGGGTCTCCCACGTGGGTGAAGGGGACCAAGGACTTAGGCCATCCTCCACTGCTTTCCCAGGTGCGTTAGCAGGGAGCTGAATTGAAAGTGGAGGAGCCAGAACTCAAACCAATGCCCATACGGGTTGCTGGCGCTGCCAGCCAGGGCTTTAATCTGCTGCGCCAGAGTGCTGACCCCTGGTTTCAGAGTAATCATCACACTACTTCCTCACCAGCACTGATGTTATCAACTTCTTTCCAGAATCCTTTTGTATTTTGTAGCTTTTAAAAACAGTTTTTATGTATGCATGTATGATTTTATTTATTTTTATGTATTTCAAAGGCAGAGAGATGAACAGAGAGATAGACAGAGATCATTCATGTGCTGGTTCACTCACCAAATGCCTGCTACAGCCAGAACTGGACCAGGCTGAAGCCAAGAACCCATAACTCAATCCAGATCTCCCATGTGGGTGGCAGGGACCTAGGTGAGTGAGTCATCACCTGTTACCTCCCAGGGTGCTAGATCAGAAGCAGAGGAGCCAGGAACTCTAATTTGGAATGCAGGCGTCCCAAGCAGTAGCTTAACCGCTGCATCAAACACTTGTATCTTCCTTTGTAGCTTTAATTACAACTGTTCTCCTTCATGAATCCGAGATTTCAGGCAAATTGTGTACTCACTGATCCCTGAGCATAGTCTGCCACTGATTTTCCTTCTCCTGCGAGTATTTATTGAGAAACCTCCGTTAGGAAAACAAAGAGGGAAGGACCTGGCCCCTGCCCTAAAGGAGTTTCTAGTTTATGGGAGAGACTTGTAAACAATGGTCACAATGTAAATGTTACAGTGAGAGTATGTAAAAATCTGACTGTAGAAAGTAGAAGGAGCAAGAAAGCTACCTCAGTGGGGGAAGGAGCGCAAAGGGGAGTTCAGAGTCAGAGAAGACTTCATGGAGGAGGAAGCAGGCCCAAGCCCTCACCCATGCAGTTAGCTCTGCCTGGGAGAGCCTTTCTCCTGTCATTTGCTGCCACTCCCCACTTCATGCCCCAATCACTCCAGGAAAGTACATTGTGCTTTTTCTTACAGCCTCAAATTCGTGTTTCCAATTAAGGATATTTGTGTATGTGCCTTACCTCCACTACTATATTACAAGCTCATTAATGGATGGTGTTGTCCTCTTGTACATCTTTGTACCTCCATACATCTGGAATATTGCCGACACCTAGGGTGTGTTCGTTAATATTTGTTGAATAAAAGGTTAAAACAAAGAATTTCCATACACCCAGATGTTTGGCCCTTCATACATTAGACTTTGGGGGTGCTCGTGAGAGCGCAGAAACTAATATAAGGAGTTAGTAATTGAACAAAGCAGAGGCTTCATTTAACAAACAGTGGGGGGTGGGCGCTGTGGCATAGCAGGTAAAGCTGCCAACTGCAGTACTGGCATCCCATATGGGCACCAGTTTGAGACCTGACTGCTCCACTTGCCACCCAGCTCTCTGCTATGGCCTGGGAAAACAGTAGAAGATGGTCCAAGTCCTTGGGTCCCTGCACCTTCATGGGTGACCTGGAAGAAGCTCCTGGCTCCTGGCTTCAGATCGGTGCAGTTGCAGCCATCTGGGGAGTAAAGCAGTGCATGGAGCACCTCTCTCTCTCTGTAACTCTGCCCTTCAAGCAAATATATATATATATATATATTTTTTTTTTTTTAAGTGTCTCCTATGAGCCGGTGCCACGGCTCACAAGGCTAAACCTCTGCCTGCAGCACCGGCACTCCAGGTTCTAGTCCCGGTCAGGGCGCCGGTTCTGTCCCGGTTGCCCCTCTTCCAGGCCAGCTCTCTGCTATGGCCCGGGAGTGCAGTGGAGGATGGCCCAAGTGCTTGGGCCCTACACCCGCATGGGAGACCAGGAGAAGCACCTGGCTCCTGGCTTCGGGATTGGCGTAGCTCCGGCCGTGGAGGCCATTTGGGGAGTGAACCAACGGAAAAAGGAAGACCATTTTCTCTGTCTCTCTCTCTCTGACTAACTCTGCCTGTCCAAAAAAAAAAAAAAAAAAAGAAGAAGAAGAAGAAAAAAGAAAAGAAAAAAAGTGTCTCCTACATATTAGATAATTTTTTTTACAGGCAGAGTTAGACAGTGAGAGGGAGAGACAGAGAAAACAGAGAAAGGTCTTCCTTTTGCCATTGGTTCACCCCCCCCCCCCCCCGAAGTGGCCGCCACAGCCGGTGCACTGCACCAATCCGAAGCCAGGAGCCAGGTGCTTCTCCTGGTCTCCCATGAGGGTGCAGGGCCCAAGGACCTGGGCCATCCTCCACTGCACTCCCGGGCCACAGCAGAGAGCTGGACTGGAAGAGGAGCAAGTGGGACAGAACTGGCGCCCCAACCAGGACTAGAACCTGGAGTGCCAGCACCGCAGGCGGAGGATTAGCCAAGTGAGCCGTGGCGCCGGCCCATATTAGATAATTTTGCAAACTAATTGCTCACTCCATATTAAAACAGGGAATTTGCTTGTGCTAAAGGGTTTTGTGAGAAATACACATGATATATATTAACTAAAGGCTGATATAGAATAGATTTGCATGAATAACTTTTATACATATTTACTTACTGACATTAAATAGGTTAAGTCAGAACGCTTTACAAATCTAGGTGAAACTTCTTCCAGATTGGCTAACAAATCCCCTGTGTTAGATACTAACCTACAGAGCAGAGACACCAAAGACATCCCTTAGACTCTGTGCTACCTACTGGGTCACACAGGTCACCTGGACACCTCTGTGGAAGCTGGTTTTTTTTGTTTGTTTGTTTGTTTTATTTGAACACTGGGGAGTTGCAAACTTTAAAAACTTTTTTTTTAAAGATGTCATTTTTATTTCTTTGAAAGGCAGAGTTAGAGAGAGATCTTCCATTTGCTGGATCACTCACCAAATGGCTGCAACTCCCAAGGCTGGGCCAGGCCACCCACGTGGGTGCAGGGGCCCAAGCACTTGGGCCATCTTCTGCTGCTTTCTCAGGTGCATTAGCAGAGAGCTAGATGGGAAATGGAGCAGCAGGGTCTAAACCCCAGCACCCATGTGGGATGCTGGACTGCAGGCTGTGGCTTTAACTGTTACACCACAATGCTGGACCAGGGAGCTGGATTTGTAATCAAAATTTGCCCACAGGTCCATGGGAGGAGTCCTTTCAAAGAGCTGTGATGGGAAACAGCCCTCTTTCATGGAGGAAGAAAATGGACAAGTATTTGCATATCCTAATAAGGATCTTATCGCCTCAGAGAGGATTCCATGTGCATCTAGTCTGTGGGGAGCAACTGGGAGCAACTCGGACTAGACTAAGTTACTGGAATTAAGACTTATTCTATGCATCTGCTCTCCCACAATATGGTGCTGGGAGAGGAGGAAACAGCTTCTACACAGCTGCCTCCAGTTCAACCAGTAAACAGCAGGACCTGCTCCTGATTGGAGGAGAGCAGTGTACTCAGCGTGTGGGTAGCAGAGTTGGGATTGGCGGAAGAGGACTATAAAGGAGGAGAGAGACAACATGCACCAGGAACATCTATCTGAAGGAACACCTGTGCAGCCCCCGAGAGAGCCGGCCGGCGGTGTGCCGCTCCCCCGTGGAAGTGGGGAAGGTGGCAGGGGGAACCGCCCTTCCACGGAGGTGGAAGGGATGGTAGCCAACCCGGGAAGAACCAGCAGCAAACCCGGGGAAGGCCGAGCAGACAAAAGAACAGCGCAGGGTCCTGTGTCGTTCCTCCATGAAGACGGGGAGCGACACTCTGTCAATCGAACAATCAATCAAATAAATTAATATTTATTTAAAAAACTGTTGTGCCTGAGTGAGTGCAAACAAAGGAGTACCCACAATGATAAAATCTGATGGTCCTTTATTGCCTGCGGTGGAGAGTAGGCTCATGCCCTAAAGAACTCATGACCCCGAAGCCCAAAGCAACAGGGTCTTTAAAGGCAAAAACCACAAAATCGGGAGGGGAATACATGGCTATTAAGATCAAGGGGGAATACATGGTTACTGAGGTCAAGCTGACCTAAAACCTATGCAAAATTAATATTATAATCCTGACAATACCAGTTACAATCTTAACAATTTCAATTATAATCTTGACATTAATCCAGGTATTGGCTTAAATCATATGTAGGACATAGACAAACTACATTTTCATCATTAACCCAGGTGCAGCCTACCCACTCCCAAGCTTGAACAATCATGCTAGGGGGTTTCTATGCTCTGCCAAGTGTGACGCAGGTTGCCAGGTGTGATGTAGTGGACTGCTACTGTCCGAGTGCTTTAGATCATAGTTTCAGACCAGAGTCTCACGGTGGGGGGAAGGGGTGCTGTCTCAAGATGGAGTCTCAGGTGCTCCAAAATGGAGTCCCTACTGTCAAGGTGTTACTTCAAAACAAAACAAGCTTGTGGACTTCCAGGACAAAAATGATACCGAGTAACTCTCTTTTCCTGGGAACAAATGCCTATGTGCCATGTCAAGAAAAATAGAGAGAAGGAGACAAGGAAGGGAAGGTGAGAGAGAAGTTTTAGAGCCAGAGGAAGGACCGGAAAGGCCGCTGTCACAGAGCACAGTTCAGTTCAGTGTGGACGAATGCGACAGCGACGCGCCCACCTTGAGAGGCAGGAGGGAGTCAGGACTGGGCCTCCCATGTCAGGCCACCTGCAGGCACTGGCCTTAGGCCCTGAGTGACCGCTTGGCTTGTGCTGACATTCCCATGCCAGTTTGGCACAGGAAAGCTGCACCAGCAGTTTAAGATATTGTGACATAGACACAGACAGGTCCAGTGGGCTTCTTAATCCACAATTGCTCAATTTTCCCTTTTAGGATGACGGAGAGGAAAACAAAGAACCCAGTAGCATTACCCCAAATCTGTCCCAACACTGGCAAGGCCACAGGAAGAGAAAATAGAAGGCCCACGAGCATGGGTTTAAATGTGTGCGATTACAAACCAATCAAAATGTTTATTAAAAGAAGACAAAGATTATCCTTTCCTGATACCTTGACACAGGAGCCCGCAGGGCCTTGAAGCCAAGGTTGGGGTGGAAATTCTCAAACTGCTCAGAGATGCACACCAGAAGGTAGAGGCATGGGTGGAGCCGGCCCCAGCCCTGGAGCCAGCTCCCTTCCCCACCCCCAGCCGTGCACAGGGGGAGGGTCCCCAGCTCTTTCCTGGGATCCCTGTAGCTCACATGGCTCAGTCCAGCCACACCGCCTGCACACAGCCACTCGCTAGGCCTGGCCAGGTATGCACGGGCAGTGCAGTCCCCCGGAGAAGGACTGAGGCGAGGGAGAGGCCTACGCAGGCTCTGGAAGTGGCACTGGGCACATCTTACGTTCTTCTTTGTTGATAAGATGAGCCCACACTGGGATATTCACTGACCCTGTTAAATGAGAACGCAATCTCTCTAGGTCACATGGCAATGACTTGCTGGGCTGGGATGAAACACTGGCAGTCAAGGCCACTGCCACCTCTGCTCCGTTACCTTGGCCTGGCTGGCTCCTGTCTCGCATTTGGAAGACATAGACAGTGCTGTACAGTGTGGCGGAGGGCTGCTCTGAGCCCCAAATACCGACTGGCAACAAAGTCCCACCGACCTGTCACATCTGCACTGCCCCTCTGCAGGCTGTGAAACGCACGTGACTCGGCGCCCAGTTGGGGAAGTAAACCGAGAGCGGCAGCACGGCCCTGCGTTCAGCTGCAGGGAGCCTGTGTTGACGCATGTGCTCGCTGCCCCAAGGCAGCGGGCACTGAGGCCAGAGAGCCTCAAACACCCGTCTCGGATTCATGGCACAGGTTCAGTGAGCAAACAGCTGCCGCCAAGGCCCCTCGGGCCCGGGCTGAGGGGAGGTGGCCGTGCGCCTGGAGAGGAGCTTCCTGTCCTCCCGGGCCTTGCCAGTGGAGTATGACGAGTGCCCGACGCCCGAGACCACAGGGGCCGCGACGGCTGTGGTGGAGAGCGCTGCCTGCCAGCTCCTGGGCACTGAGGGAGCAGGAATCAGTGCGAGGGGCAGGGCGGCGAGTGCGCCCCACAGAGGGTCAGAGCCCCCGGCCCTACAGGAACCCCGGGAGGAGAGGGACAGGGAGCAGGGGTGGCCAGAGATGAGGCACAGCCACCAGGAGGGGCTGGACGGGCCGGGGCCGGAACCACAGGGCCTTGTGGCCAAGGGAAGACGCGCCGGGGCCCCACCAAGGGCGACAGAAATCAACGCAGCGACGCGCTGCAGAGGCAAGGGCGGTATCGCAGGGGTCCTGGCGAGAGACGCGGAGGGCAGTGGTGGAGAGAAGAGGACGATGAGAGCCGTGGGGAGGCAGCGTGGCGGGGACAGGTGCTTCAGCAGGGGGAGAGAGACGAGTCCTGCTGGTTCCCTGTCTTTCCCTTGGTAGCACCTCCAGTGGTGGAGCACGCAGTTGGCTGTGCCAGTCTCAGCTCCGTCAGCTCTGCCTCCCCTCAGGTTCTATGCACCCCCAGGACAGGGACCCACTTCAGTACCGTGTCCTCTGGGCATGCGCCCCAGCAAAGGGAGGCCATGCACTGTCCCCTGAGCCTTTGTTGGCTAAGTTCTGTTTTGGTGATGAGCCGCTGAGCTTATGGTGTGCCCTTGACCAAGCAGGGACCTGGAGGAGGAAGGAGAAGAGTGAGGGGTGAGCGTGGCGGGGACCACGCAGAGCGCAAGGAGCTGGGAGACACCCAAGCTCTGAAGTCCTGCAGCCACTGGGGAGGGGACCCTGACCTCAGGTGGCGGCAGTGGTCAGGAGCATGGACAGCACATCTGAGTGGCCGGGTTCGAGTAGAGCAGGAGAGGAGAGGCGGGGGCAGCGCTCTGGGAAAACAACTGTGAGGACTCCTTGGGGGACGGAGTCCTGAGCAGCACGGTGGAGTCCGTGTGTCCTCGCATCTGAGAACGTGCACAGCATAGGCGAGCCCACTGGTCTCGGCACAGGGGTGGGCTCCAGCAGGCTGGGGATGGGGGTGAAGTCAAAGTGCAAAGGGAAGAAGTGGAAGCCCCTCGTTCTTCATGCCAGATTCACCAACCATCAACCTTAAAGGAAGTGTGTGTCAAAGTGTGCCTTAAAGGAAGAAGTGTGTGTGTGTGTGTGTGCGTGTGTATACACATAGATACACACATATATAACCATATATACACATATATAACTTTTATTTAATAAATATAAATTTCAAAAGTACAGCTTTTGGATTATAGCAGTTCTTCCCCCCATAACCAACCTTCCATCTGCAACCATCCCATCTCCTACTCCCTTTCCCATCCCATTCTTAAGATTCATTTTTAATTATCTTTATATACACAGAAGATCAATTCTATACTAAGTAAATATTTCAAAAGTTTGTACCCACAGAGACACACAAAGTATCAAGTACTGTCTGTTCACTCTCACAGTACAACTCACTAAGGACAGAGGTCCTACGTGGGGAGCAGGTGCACAGTGACTCCTATTGTTGATTTAACAATTGACACTCTTATTTATGATGTCAATGATCACCCGAGGCTCTTGTCATGAGCTGCCAAGGCTATGGAAGCCTCTTGAGTCCACAAACTCCAGCCTTATTTAGACAAGGCCATGATCAAAGTGGAAGTTCTCTCCTCCATTCAGAGAAAGGTACCTCCTTCTTTGATGGCCCCTCTTTCCACCAGGATCGCACTCACAGAGATTGTTCATGTAGGTCATTCTTTGCCACAGTGTCTTGGCTTCCATTCCTGAAGTGCTCTCAGGGGCTTTCTAGCCAGATCCAAATGCCATAAGGGCTGATTCTGAGGCCAGACTGCTGTTTAGGGCATTTGTCATTCTATGAGTCTGCTATGTATCCTGCTTCCCATGTTGGACCATTCTCTCCTTTTAAATTATATCAATTATTATTAGCAGACACTGGTCTTATTTATGTGATCCCTTTGACACTTATTCCTATCTTTATGATCAGTTATGAAAAACTGATCAGTTTAGTAAGATGGCATTGGTACCTGTCAGCTTAATGGGATTTGGAGTCCATGGCAAATTTTTAGCTTTACCCTTAGAAGTAAGTCCGAAGGAGCGAGTGCCAAACTGTACATCTCCTCCCTCTCTTATTCCCACTCTTATTTTTAACAGGGATCTATTTTCAATTGGATTTAAACACCTAAGAATAGTTCTGTGTTAAGTAAAGAGTTCAACCAATGGTATTAAGTAGAAAAAGAAAATACTAAAAAGAATAAAATAGTAAGCTGTTCCTAGACAGTCAGGACAAGGGCTGATGAAGTCATTGTTTCTCATAGTGTCACTTTCACTTCTACAGGTTTCCTTGTAGGTGCTCAGGTGTCACAGATCAGGGAGAACATGTGATATTTGTCCCTTTGGGACTGGCTTATTTCACTCAGCATGATGTTTTCCAGATTCCTCCGTTTTGTTGCAAATGACCGGATTTCATTTATTTTTTACCTCAGTAAAAAACTCCATAGAGTGCATATCGATAATTTCTTTATCCAGTCTACTGTTGGTGGGCATTTAGGTGGAGTCCATGTCTTAGCTATTGTGAACTGAGCCTTCCTCGCTGCTCCAGCTCTCAGCCTAGACCCTTGTATGGAGCACGCGGTGTCGGTGCAACGGTGTGGGAGGGGAGGGTTCCCGGGACACAGGGGGTCTGGGCCCAGGGCCTCCAGGCTCAGTGCGGTGGGGACAGCAGACAGGTGGGGGGGCACGGGGCACGTGATCCTGGCAGCCCTGGGGCGCGCGCCACGAACAGGCGAAGCAGAGCAACAAAGCCCAGGCGGCCCTCGGCCAGGAGACGGGCAAATCTGCAGCACACAGCCTGCTCCGCGCCCGCCCGCCGCGGGGCACGTGCAGCTCGAAGTCAGCAAGAGGCCGAGAGCAAGGCCGACTGGCGGGGTCCGCACACTTCCTAACCTCGGAACGGATCTGCCACCCACAGCGCTGTGAGCGCAACCGGACAGCGCTCAGCCATGAGCAGAAGGAACCCCGGGGCCACGCGGATGGACCTGGGGGCAGACACGGAGGGAACGCTGCACCGCCCCCTCATCCGCGGGAGCCGCGCTGTTCTCACGCAGGGAGGGCGCGCGGCCCCGGGGTGGGCAGCCAGGAGGGCTCCGCCGAAGGGCGCCACGCAGCAGGGCAACTACAGCACACGACAACTTTGGACAGTTTCTGAAGGAATGAGAAGATTCTAGAGGTTCCCAGTGCATAGCAAAGGTGAACGGTCAACAGACTGGAAGGCGTTCCCCGGATGTGACCACCGCATTGCCCGGATGCGACCACCGCATTGCCCGGATGTGACCACCACACGCAGTACACGGGTACTGAATTCCTTCTGAGTAAAGGAAGGTTTTAGAGAAAGAGGCCTGTCCGATACAAACATCAGCACAGTCTGTGAGTGGAAGGGACGGGGGACTGACGGACACGGAGACCTCGCTGCGCGGCCTCCTCAAAGGCGCGGCCAATACGGCCGCCCGCCCGCGCCTCCACCGCCACTGCCCGCGCCTCCTCAGACACAGAGCCGGGCCTGCTCCTCAACTCCTCGCGCACGGCAGGAAATCCAGCTCGGTGGCAGGCACACTGACCGCGGGGGCCACCCCATGCGATGCCACGGGCGCTAGGGGACCGCCAGCTTCAGCCCAGCCAGTGCCGCAGAGGCCGGCTTTCCCCCCGGCACAGCGTGCTGCGCCCCCGCGCTTCACTCTTCCGCTGTTCACTCACCTCGTGTCACGTGGAGGTGTTGTTCCAGATCGGGCCGGGCTGCACCCCATGCCCGCTCCGGGGGATGCTCACGGAGTCACCCGTGTGGGGAGGCCAAGGCGGATCCGCACGGAAATGTAGACAAGTGCTGCCCCCTGCCGGCCAGCATGGTAACTGCAGCCCCAGTGACCTACTGGGACAGCGTCCTGCGCCGCCCTAGCGCTGTACTGCTCCTGTCCACGATGGGGCGCTGCTGCTCCAAGTGCCACTTTGCAGGCGTTTCAGCGTGGTGGGGACTTGCTGACAGCGAGAAAGACAAGGTAGGAGGGGGTCAGGAAGTAGAAGGGAGAGGTTAAAGAAGGAAGTCGAGGGCTCTTCCTGCCAGGTGGGGCTTCCCTGGCACCCCAAGTCTGACCCACTGGTTTAGGAAAGGTACCCCCTTCTCCAAGGGCTGGTGTCAGCCACTAGGTGTTGTCCCCAAACTTCCTGACCAGGAGAACCTCCTGGCCAGCTCTGCAATACACGCAGATTCCCAGACTTTATCCCAGGAAGCCGTGACCGGACATGCTGGGAAACTCATCGGCCTTGAATCGGGGGCTGGTCCAGAGCAGTGGGGTCGCAGCCACTCCCTCAGGGTACAGACTGTTCCTTCTCCATCCCACTGCCTCACTTCACCAGCCTTAGGGGGGAAAAAAGGGAACAAAAGCAACCCTCCCTGGAGCATCACTGTTTATACAACATTTTAAAAAGATGTATTTACTTATTTGAAAGGCAGAATTACCAACAGAGAGAGGGGTGGAGATAGAGATATCTTCCATCCTGTGGTTCACTGTAGCCCTGTGTGAGAGCAGTGCTCTCAGAGGGACAGCGGGTCTGGTCATGGCTGGGAGGAGCTCAGTGTGTGGACCAGGAGCCCTCCCTGGGCTGCTGCTCAGGGTCTCTGCAGTGGTGCATCTGTCACTGTGTCACCGACGGCGGGCCTTCCTCTTTGCCTCAGTCTGTTTCCTCTGCTAGCACAAACTGCCATGGGCACGTGGCTTTGCAACAGCAGCATACCTCTCACAGGTCTGGAGGCTGGCAAGTGCTGGGTCATAGCTCAGGGTGACCTGGGGTCTGGTGAAGGCCCCTTTCCTGCTGCATGGACGGCCGTCTTCACTGAGCGTCCACGTGGGGAAGGCCCGAGATCTTTCTCAGGTCTTTTACTGGTGACGCACATGTCATTCTTGAGGACTCATCCATCATGGCTGACTTGCAGATACCGCTTGGTAAAGCGCCAACTTGCAGATACATCCCAGGAGGCAGTGATTTCCAGTGAACGTGGGGTTGCGGGTACACATTCATACTGCGGCATTCATCAGGGAGGAGGGCTCAGGATTTCTTCTGGGGGTCTGCCTTCCACTGTGACTCAAGGTGGCCATACTGTGGATGCAGCGTCTCTCATCTGTAACTGCCCAGGCACACTCGCCTTGTGTGCTCCAGAACCACCTGAAACACCAGGGTTTCCCAGAATCTGCTCCTACTTTCTCAGACTCTGGTTGACACCTGTGCTGTTGTTCTTACTTGGTGCTGCTGGCATTAATTAGGCCAGATGCCCCTGAAAGAAAAGGGGAGGCCCGCCTAGGAGGCAGTGTGGGGCAGGGGTATTGTCTTCCTCCCTAAAGACAGGCTGCTCCCTGCCAGAGTGCAGGAAAATCTGGATGAGGGAGAGGGAGTTTCAGAGAGACGAGGGCAGTGCCCCTGTCGGTGTTGGGAACCAGGCAGAGTGGTGACTGGATCCTCCGTGCACATCCCACTGCAGTGGTTGTGTCACCAAATATTCAGACTCCTGGGAGATTGTGACTGCACACCTGCCGGGAATAATGTTAGGGGGAAGCATGGGCCTTGGTATCAAGCAGTATTAGGTCAGCAAGCAATTAGAACTTTTAAATAAGGACACAGTCAATATTTGTGTACATTGGAATCGGTAATGACCCAGCACATAAATATTTTATCATAGTTGAGGGAAGTAAAAAGTATGCTTGAGAGATGGAGGTGGGAGCTACAGACTGTTCTTTATGGAAAGGGGCAAAGATTCCCTTGCCGTTTGTAAATTTCATTTTGCTTCTTCAACACTAGGGAGCAAGAAAAACAAGTCTCATCGAGCCACCTTAAATAAACAGTATATAAAGAGTAAGATGTTTTTATTGCTGTTTGTATAAAATCCACACTTCTTATCATGGCTCCAAGGCCCTCTAGGACCAGGCCCCTCCTTGCGTGTGTCCTTGTTTCATCTCTGGCTAGGCCTCCTGCTTGTTTGCTCTCCTCCCATGGTACTTGTAGAGTCTGGGTACATTCCTTTCCCTCTGCCTGGGGCACTGTGCTGCCCATCCCCCTTCTCCCACACACTGTCACTGAAGGGGCCCTGTTTCCTGCAGTTCTTCAGGAACTTTCCCAGGCTGGCTGCTGTTTGATGCATTCTGTCAGTGGTCCTGGTGTCATGACACTCATGTTCTCTTGGGATGCCCCATGGGGATAGGGACCCTGTCTGCCTGGCTCAGCACCATCTCTTTGGCAGTACATGGCTCAAGGTGCGTTTTAATAAGGTGGGGCTTAATTCTCTGCTGTGGACTGGGATAGCAGTGGAGGATTGCCCAAGTACTTGGGCCCCTGCACCCACGTGGGTGACCCGAAATAGGCTCCTGGCTCTTGGCTTTGGATCAGCGCAGCTCTGGCCGTGTGGCCATTTGGGGTGTGAACCAGTGGATGGAAGACCTCTCTCTCTCTCTCTCTCTCTCTCTCTCTGCCTCTCATTTCTATGTGTAACTCTGACTTTCAAATAAATAAATAAATTGTTAAAAAAAAAATAAGGGGGAGCTTAGCAAGGTGTTGCAAACCTCATAAACAGGAGATGTTTGAAGATCTCTCTCTTTCAAGCCTGCTGTTCTCCAGGCTAAAGATGTGCATGCAAATGCAGACTTACTGCAGGCTGCATCCCAGGGGTGTGTTTGTGTTTACTTTCCCAGAGGAGCCACAGCCATGTGTGTTTTACAGCCTCTAGAGGGAGGGAGCTCAGAGGGGACAACTCAAAGGGAACCTTTCTTGCCAGTAAATGACACTGTCTAGGCACTGGCTATACAACTTCTAAACACAAGGCAGGAGCTGGCCAGGCTGTGCTATTGAGACAAGATGGCAATAGATTGGAGGTGTTTTATCCCAGCTCTGCAAGTAATTTTTGACACATGACCTAGAGAAATTTCTTTCTTGGTTTCTCCTCACAGTCTGTGCATATGAAAGTATGAATTTACCTTAACAACAAGATCAAATAATAATAATTAAGAGAAAGAGTAAGAAGTAAAACCTCTTTCGTTTTCAGGTACAGAATTAAAGTGTTCTGTGTGGTTGGTTGTGTAGCAGTAGTGCCTAGACTGCGGTGTTGCTGTCTAGGGGCATTCATGCATGTAGTTCCTGGCACTGGGTGCAGATCCTGAGTAGAGTAAGAGGGTGTCTGGCCAGACTGCTCAGCTGTGGACTGTGGGTGGCTAGTGCAAGGTTTGGCTGAAGCTGCCAGTTGGAGGTATTTGCACTGGGATGTAGAACCTAGTATCTCCTGGGGGCTGTTTGCACCATCCCAACTGTGCCTGCAGTGTCCACATCCCTCTTCCTCTGCTACAGCCTCTGGAGATGTGCAGGGGCAGGAGCCCCTGACCCTGTCTGTGCTGGCCGTGGCACTGCCCTCCAGGACAGAAGTAGGCACTGGGACAAAGTTTGTTCCTGCTCATCCAGTGAATGCAATACCCCTGTGGGTAAGATTCCTGGACTGCAGCTCAGTCCATATTCCTGAGTCCCCCAGATCTGTGCACTGCAGGAGATGAAGCCGTGGCCCTTCTCCAAGCTCCCCAGGCCAAGAAAGAAGCTGCCCTGAAGGTGGGCCCTGTTGCTGCTGTACCTCCCTGACCTTCAGAATCCACATTGCCCCTCATGGAACTCAGCTGATGCCTGCCAGCCTCCTAACTGGTCCTGTGTACCTCCCCACCGAGTTCCACACACTGCCTGTGGTGTAGGGCATTGTGTCAGAAGGGCAACTGTGAAGCGCTGTGTGTTTTTGTGACACCAATACTTTCTCCTGGTTTTGCCGTGACCCAGATCGTGTTAAATTTGTTCTGTTATGGAAATTGATTTCCACCCAACCACACTTACAAACTGAAAGTTGATTTTGTTTAATGTTTATAAGACCCAAGTCTTATTGTTCTCATTTAATATAAACCTTCATAAAAAAAAAGAGGCATAGCTTCAGATAGAACGTGTATAGGGACAAGGCAGCCTCCTGTGCAGCATTGGACCTCACATGCAGGAGGAAGGGGTCCATTTGCTGATGAGCAGGGTATTTCAGTGGTCCTGAAATAGCACCCTTCTAGAAGGTGGCTAGTGGGCCTGGGTAGGTTGTGGACATGTGAGCAGTTTTAGATCACTAAGTCCAAATCTCATCTTCCAGGTTGTAAAGACAAATCCATCAAAGTAAACAGAGAGGCTATGCCTTTGTCCTACTTTATTGAACAGTTTGCTTCATTTGCAGATTTTAAATATTTAAACCCCCGGTGGTAGGCTGTCATGAGTTCTCTTCCTGGGACCCTGCACACGTTGGACACACCTGTTGAAAATCCTCCTGTTCATCTTTGTTTAGTGCCTTATCTTCATGAAAGTACACACTGGGAGAATGTAGTTTAGAAAAGCCCTACAGGCTTATTTTTTCTCTTTCATCACAGTATTGTTAATGGCTGGTCAATATTTTATCTGCCAAGTTGGCACAGGACTAAATCAGCAATGGGAACAAGTAGCACATGCCAAGCCGTGACTTTGAGAGCCAGAGGCCAATGGCTAGAGATGACCTGACCTACATAGGCCATACCTGGTTCCCTTTTGTATCTCAGGACGAGTGCTTTGTAGCTGCTGTACTCTATCCACAGTGAACCTAGCTGCTGTTGTTCTCCGTGACCTTCCAAGCCATTTGCCTTGTTCTATGAAAACTCTCTCGCCTTTCTTGCCCTTTCTTCTTCCCTCCTTGCTTTTTGACCCAGGACCCAGACATTTATCCCCTGAAAAAGAGGGCCGAGAGCCCTTTGGTAAGGTCTGCGGCTTCCTCCTGCCTCCTCCTCCCGCCTCCTCCTTCCCTGCTCCCCCCACAGAGCAGCCCCTGCTCTTACTGCCCAGAGGAAGCGGCCTTCTGCAGAAACTGAACAAAGATGGGGAAGTACAAATGTCACATGAAGTTTTTTTTAAGATTTATTTTATTTATTTGAAAGTCAGAGTTACAGAGAGGGAAAGGCAGAGAGACAGAAGTCTTCCATTTGCTGGTCCACTGCCTAAACAACTGCAACAGCTGGAGCTGAGCTAGTCCAAAGCCAGGAGCCAGGAGCTTCTTCCAGGTCTCCCACATGGGTGCCGGGGCCCAAGGACCTGGACCATCTTCTACTGCTTTCCCAGGCCATAGCAGAGAGCTGGATCAGAAGAGGAGCAGCCAAGACACGAACCTGTGCCCATATGGGAAGCCGGCACCACAGGCCAGAGCATTAACCTGCTGTGCTACAGTGCCAGCCACACATGAAGATGTTTTACACATAAGGAAGAGCGTGACTGCAGTGTGCAGTGAGAAAGAACTCATCGTCTGGTGGGGCATTTTTCCTGCCACACCCACACAGTGATGACAGTGTCAGCACTTGTGTCCTCTCTGATTACAAAGAGTTAACACAGAGAGATCCTGGCTGCTGCAGAGTCCCATTCATGTGAAAAGGACAGTTTGGAGGCAGGACATACAAGTACGCAGAAGGGCAGAGGCCCCTTCAAGTTCCAAGGATCTAGAATTTTTGGGAGAGTTTGGGAGTAGGGATGCTCAGGTGAACAGGAAAAGTTTTCCTTTTTTGTCTTATCAGAGTTTCAATTCTGGCATAGCCCTGAGCTGAGCTTGAACTTGACACCTTATCTGTAACCTGGATTTATATCAATTTTTATCACAAAAATTACAAATCAAGATTTTAGAATGTGTATTAGCTCTGTTTAGATGAATACAAAAGACTGAAAGGGATGCCTTTTCACTGGCAACACACATACATACACACACACTGACCTGTACCTTGTTCTTTTGTTGGATCTCCCATTTAGTTACCAGGCTAGGGTGAAAGAAGTATAGATTCAGAAACCACAGCTAATGGAAGGTGAGCCCTTCTGGTTTATAGTAGGAACATGGTGTGAGGGGTCTGGAGACTGTTTCTTCACAGAGGGTGAGAGTGATGAACACACAGCGACTGTGGAGAACTTTGTGTCTCAGCAGTGGAGAGGATGAGCCACTGACAGAGCAGGGAGGCAGGGCCGATCATTCCTGCTCTAAGCTGTCGTCCTGCCGGGGGCCAGAAGCAGCTGTCACCACTGAGTGTAACAGAGCCTGCACCTGGTGGCAAAGCTTAACTGTCCTCCTCATGCCGTGAGATGTCCTCATACAGCTCCTCATTGAATAAATGTCACAAAACGTTTCATGTTTTCCGTAGGAGCCCAGGGAGAAGGGAGGTGTTACCCTCATCCCGGCGCTGGGGAAAGTGTACATAGATAGTGCATACTGCTCCTCATCCCGAGAGTGAAGCAAGCCAGTTCCTGTGTGTTTCCTCCAGGTTTTTTGTAAATCATTACAAAAAGGGCTTTTCTGTGAGATGCTTAAAGAAAAACTTTTAAAATTGCCATTGTTATTGCAGATGACTTCAAGAATAGACTGTTTTTCCTAGCCACCCTCTTTTGCTCCTGTGACCAGCTGCACATGGATTCCCATCACAAAGACTCTGAACAGGCATTTAGTAGGATATTCAAACACAGTCTTGGGTCACTTAATCTCACGAACATGCTCTGAGAAGTGTTTCCTTGGATCATTTTGTCACTGTACTAATGTTGCAGAGTGTACTACTTACATCCTATAGCCTACTGCACACCCCGGCTCTGTGGTATGCATAGCTTTGTTCTTAAGCTAGAAATGTTACTGTGGTATTTGTGTATCTTATCATACCTAGGCCGGCGCTGTGGCTAAATAGGCTAATCCTCCGCCTTGTGGCGCCAGCACACCGGGTTCTAGTCCCGGTCGGGGCGCCGGATTCTGTCCTGGTTGCTCCTCTTCCAGGCCAGCTCTCTGCTATGGCCCGGGAGTGCAGTGGAGGATGGCCCAAGTACTTGGGCCCTGCACCCGCATGGGAGACCAGGAGAAGCAGCTGGCTCCTGGCTTCGGGTCAGCGCAGTGCGCCGGCCACAGCGCGCCGGCCGCGGTGGCCATTGGAGGGTGAACCAACGGCAAAGGAAGACCTTTCTTTCTGTCTCTCTCTCTCTCACTGTCCACTCTGCCCACTCTGCCTGTTAAAAAAAAAATACCTAAACATAGAAAATAGGGTTAAAAAGTGGCATAAAAGATACACAATGGCACATTTGTCAGGGTGCTTCCCGTGAATGGAGCTTGTGGGACTGGCATTTGTTCATAGTGGTGATTCAACGTGAAGACTTAGAACATTACTGTCTATTGTAGACTTTATTAACACTGTGTACTTAGACTACTCTATAAAAGATTTTTCTTCAAATATTAATCTTAGTTTGATATAACTTTTGTAAATTCATGAGCATTTTACTTTTTGACCCTCTTCTAATAATACCTGTTAAAACTCTTAACACATTGTAGGTGATGGAAATTTTTCAGCTCCATTGAAATCTTACTGGAGCACAATTGTGTGTTTGATCTGTCATTGACCAACATTTTGTGACGTGATGCATTACTATAAATGTCACTTTTCTTCCTTAAAGATAGGTCCCTGCTTTGCATTGCACCTTTTTTTTTTTAAGATTTATTTTATTTATTTGAAAGACAGAGTTACAGAGAGAGGTAGAGACAGAGAGAGAGGTCTTCCATCCATTGGTTCACTCCCCAATTGGCCCCAATACCCGGAGCTGCGCTGACCTGAAGCCAGGAGCCGGGAGCTTCCTCCAGGTCTCCCACACAGGTGCACAGGCCCAAGGACTTGGGCCATCTTCTACTGCTTTCCCAGGCCATAACAGAGCTGGATCGGAAGTGGAGTAGCCAGGTCTCGAACCAGTGCCCATATGGGATGCCGGCACTGCAGGCCAGGGCGTTAACCCGCTGTGCCACAGTGTTGGCCCCCCTAACAACTTTCTAAACTCTGAGGGAACTCACGTACATCAGCAGTAAAAATGTGACAGCAATAGCACCTGCTGCAGATCTAGTGATAACGCAGTGTCCAGCAGCATTTGGCACAGTGCCTAGCTGTGGTAGCTGTCACTTAATTGTTACTGTGGCACCTACAGGTCCAGTGGACTCAGGACATGGATTTCCTGCTCCAAAGGAAGTAAGAAGTGTGATTTCTGCTTATGCAGTGCCCTAGTCCCTTTAACTAATGTGGAATGTAGTATCTGGATTTTTCCAAGTACCACAATTTAGCATGGCAAGGCTGTCATCTTCGGCTCCAGATATAGCAGCTGCCTTTTCTCTTGTGGCTGATCTTTGTCCCCTTCAAGTTTCAGACTGGAGTTCATATCAATATATAATTAATATGAAATGCTCCCTTTAATCACAGAATGTAATTTAATCATTGCTTCCTTAATACATTTGGGTTTGAATCTCAGCTGCAACTAGTGTTAAAAACAATTGAAATACAGAACATTTTTCTCATATATTTTTATTTTTTTAATTTTTAAAAAATTTTTTATTTTTTACAGGCAGAGTGGACAGTGAGAGAGACAAAGAGAAAGGTCTTCCTTTGCTGTTGGTTCACCTTCCAATGGCCACCGCGGCTGGCGCGCTGCAGCCGGCGCACCGCGCTGACCCGAAGCCAGGAGCCAGGTACTTATCCTGGTCTCCCATGGGGTGCAGGGCCCAAGCACTTGGGCCATCCTCCACTGCACTCCCTGGCCACAGCAGAGAGCTGGCCTGGAAAAGGGGCAACTGGGACAGAATCCGGCGCCCCAACCGGGACTTGAACCCGGTGTGCCGGCGCCACAAGGGGGAGGATTAGCCTAGTGAGCCGCGGCGCCGGCTCATATATTTTTATTGATCCATAATTCATATAGCATACAATCTGTTGTTTCAAGTATATGATTGATTCGTTTTTGATATAGTCACAAAGGCATGCCACCATTACCGCAGTAGAATTTTAAGACATTTTCATTACTTTCCACAAAATTGACTTCCATTAGCAACCACACCCCTTTTTCTCTTCCGCTATCCTACTATCTGCTTGTGTCTCCAGACACAAAGAAATAGTCATATGATATGTGATCTTTTGTGTCTGACTGCTTTGCCTTAGAATAATGAGTTCATGGTATATCCATGTTATATAATATATCAGTGCTTCATGCTTTTTTACTAAATGTATGAATATACTATATTCATACATGGCTAAATACATGAATATACCATATTGCTTTAGTTTTTAGTTTCTGATTAACATGTAACACTTATACATTTTACGCGATACAATGCAATATTTTAGCATGTATAAGCAACATAAACCAGTCAGTCTAGACAATCAGCACCTCCGTACCTTGTCTTTTTATTTGTAGCTTAACAGCTCCTCTTTTCTTGTTCTTCATGTAGTATATATTTATAATACATTATTGTGATTGAGCACTAGGACTTATCACTTCTGTCTGTGTTTAGGTGTCCTTTATCTAACCTCCCTCCTGCCCCTTCCTTTCATCTGGTCAGCACTATTCCAAGTTCAGTTTGATCATTTTTTTAACTTCCACATATGAGAGAGAACATGCAGTATTTGTTTTTCATGTGTGGCTTATTTCACATAACATTATGACCTCCAGTTCCATCCCTTTTGCTGCAAATGTCAGGATTTCATTACTTTGTGTGGCTGAATAATGTTCCATTTCCATGTGGAAAATATACCACATTTTCTTTATTCATTCATTAATTGATGACATCCAAGTTGGATCCATGTCTTTGCTGTGGTGAATATGCTGCAATGAACATGGAAGTGCAAGTATCTCTTTAATATGGTAGTTTCATTTCCTTCAAATATATCCCCAAAAGTGGGATAGCTGGGTTGTATGTTGGCTCTATTTTAGTGTTTTGAGGAACCTGTATACCGTTATCCATAATGACTATACTGACTTACCTTCCCACTAAGTGCATAAGGGTTCCTTTCTTTCCACATCCTCACTGCTAGTGTTATTCTTTGTCTTTTTATAATCAGGATGATTATAGTCATCCTGACTGAAGTCTGCTTTTGATTTTCATTTCCTTGATGGCTAATACTATAATTTGAATATGATTTGGTTCCCCAACTTACTGCAGACAAGAAGTCCCAAAGTCATAGACAACAGCATTAACAGAATGGAGGCATGATCTGATTGTGATATCTAGAGTTGAGTCTAGTGAAAGGTCTGTTGGTCACTACAGTGTGCTCTTGGAGGGTAGTTTTTATGAGAAGCTCAGATGTATCAGCTTGGGTTGGACCAGCCATTGTTTCTGATTCTGCACATGTTCCACCACTCACCACCCTCAGCGGATACCAGACCAACAAGGCTACCTGATCTTAAAACTGTGAACCTCTAAAACTGTGAGCTGAAATAATCCTTCCTTCATAAATAGCCTGTATCAGGTACTTAGTTGTAATGAAAAGTTAACTAATATAGTAAATGATAGTGAGCATTTTAAAGTATATTTATTGGCCGTTGTCTTTCTTCTTTTCAGACATCTCTATTTAGATTCTTTACCCATTTCTTGATGACTACATTATGTTGATTCATCTGGATATTTATGTTGTTTCCACTTTTTGGATAATTTATAGAATACAGCTATGAACATTAATAAACACATTTTTGTGCGAACCAGCATTTCCAGTTCTCTTGGGTATGTGCATAGGAGCAGAATTGCTAACAGAACCTCCATGTTTTTCACATTGTGATTCTCTCCTAACCAAACTGCCTCTGCACCATTTTTTTATTCCTACTAGCATTGTGTGCAGATTCCTGTTTCTCTACATCCTCAGTAACACTTGTTATTATCTTTAGAGAAATTACACACATCCTATTGGATATGAAATAGTATTTCATTATGGTTCTGCTTGGTATTTCTTTAATGGCTAACAATGTTGAACATTGACTTAATGTGCTTGTTGATCATTTCTCTTCTTTAGAGAAATGCCTACTGAAATACTTCATCTATTTTTAAGTTGGGTTATTTGTCATTTTATTGTTGAGTTTTAAAAGTTGCTTTTATAATCTGGGTACTAATTCCTTAAGTATATCATTTGTAAATAATATTTTCTTTTATATTGTGTGTTGGCTCTTCACTGTCTTGATACTATAATATCTTTTGAAGCACAAAAGTTCTTAATTTTGATGAAGTCCATTTTATCTAATTAAAAAATTTTTGCTGCTTATTCTTTTCTTATCATTTTTAAAAAATGATTTATTCTACTTATTTGAAAGGCAGAGTTACAGAGAGAGAATGAGAGAGAGAGAGAAATCGATTCTCCATCTGCCAGTTCACTCCCCAAATGGCTACAACAGCCAGGGCTGGACCAGGCCAAAGCCAGGAGCTTCATCCAGGTCTCCCTCGTGGGTGCAGGAGCCCAAACACTTGGATCACCCTCCGCCAGCTTCCCAGGTGCATTAGCAGAAAGCTGGATGGGAAGTGGAGCAGCCAGGACTCAAAACAGTGCCATATGGGATATGTGCATTGCAGACGGCAGCTTAACCTGCTACACCACAGCACCCGCCCCTCTTGTCATTTCTAAGAACCCATCACTCAGTCAAGTTGATGAAGATTTATACCTTGTTTCCTCCTGAGATTTTTCTAGGTTTAGATAATCCACTTTGAGTTAATAATCTTATAAGGTATGAGGTAGGGAGATAACGTTCTTTTGCATATGGAAAACGAGTTGTCCCAGTAACATTTATTGAAGAAACTATGCTTTCTTAATTAAATTTTCTAGGCATCCTTTTCAAAAATTAATTCACCTGGGGCTGGTATTCTGGCTTAGCAGGTAAAGCCACCTCCTCTGAGGCTGGCATCCCGTATGGGTGCCAGTTCGTGTTCTGGCTGCTCCACTTCCTATCCAGATCCCTGCTAATGGCCTGGGAAAAGCAGCAGAGTCTGGCCCAAGTGCTTGGGCCCCTGCCACCCACGTAGGAGACCTGGAGAAGCTCCTGGCTCCTGGCATTGGCCTGACTCAGCCCTGGCTGTTGAAGCCATCTGAGGAGTAAACCAGCAGATGGAAGATTTCCATCTCTCCTTCTCTCTGTAACCTTTCAAGTAAATAAGTAAATCTTTAAAAAAAAAAATGAATTCACTATAAATGTGTGGGTAAACTACTCTCTAAAATTCGGTTCCAGGGACTTATGTTTATATTTATGCCAGTATCACACTGTCTTGATTACTGACCCTTTGAAATAATTTTGAAATTACAAAGAGTGAGTCCTCTGACTTAGTGCTTTTTTCTTTTAAGATTGTTTTGGCTATTCCGGGGCCTTGAACTAACATAAATTTTAGGATCATCTTTTCAATCTCTCTCTCTCTCTTTTTTTTTTTTAAGATTTATTTATTTATTTGAAAGTCAGAGTTACACAGAAAGAGAAGGAGAGGCAGAGAGGGAGAGATGTCTTCCATCCGCTGGTTCACTCCCTAATTGGCTGCAATGGCCAGAGCTGTGCTGATCTAAAGCCAGGAGCCAGGAGCTTCTTCTGAGTCTTCCACATGGGTGCAGGGGCCAAGGACAGGGCCATCTTCCACTGCTCTTCCAGGCCATACCAGAGAGCTGGATTGGAAGTGGAGCAGCTGGGACTTGAACCAGCACCCATATGAGATGCTAGCACTGCAGGCGGTGGCCTTACCCACTATGCCACAGTGCCGGCCCCATCAAATCTCTTTTTTTAAAAGAGTTGGAATTTGACGATTCAACTGAATTATAAAATCAATTTGAGTATTACTGTCTTAAAGATGTTGTTTTCCAACTCATGAACTGTGGGGAGCAACCCGGACTGGACTGAGTTACTGGAATTAAGACTTATTCTATGCATCTGCTCTCCCACAATATGGCGCTGGGAGAGGAGAAAACAGCTTCTACGCAGCTGCCTCTTGCCAACTTGAGTGATGACCTCCAGGAGCTGATCCTGCTCCTGATTGGAGGAGAGCAGCGTACTCGGTGTGTGGGCAGCTGAGTTGGGATTGGCGGAAGAGGACTATAAAGGAGGAGAGAGACAATATGCACCAGGAACATCTAAGGGGAACATCTGAGGGAACACCTGTGCAGCCCCCGAGAGAGCCGGCCGGCGGTGTGCTGCTCCCCCGCGGAAGTGGGGAATGTGGCAGGGGGAACCGCCCTTCCACGGAGGTGGAAGGGTCAGTAGCCAACCCGGGAAGAACCAGCAGCAAACCCGGGAAGGGCCGAGCAGACAAAAGAACAGCGCAGGGTCCTGTGTCGTTCCTCCACGAAGAGGGGGAGCGACAATGAACATGGGATTTATTTACATTTACAGAGTTCTATAATTCCTTTCCATAGTATTTTGTAGTTTCAATGCTTTTTTTTTTTTTTTATAAAAGTTCATCCTATTTATTCTTACTTTTAAAGATTTATTTATTTACTTGAAAGGCAGAGTGACACAGAGGGAGGGAGAGACAGAGAGAAAGATATCTTCCATCTACTGGTTCACTCCCCAAATAGCCACGACAGTCAGGGCTGGGTCAGGCTGAAGCCAAGAGCCATGAAATCCATTTGGGACCTGTCGCTCCCCCTCTTCGTGGAGGAGCAACACTGAACCCTGCCTAGGCTTCATATCCGAGTCACGGCACCATTATGTCGCTCCCCCTCTTCGTGGAGGAGCGACACTAAACCCTGCGCTGTTCTTTCATCTGCTCGGCCCTCCCCGGGTTTGCTGCTGGTTCTTCCCGGGTTGGCTACTATCCCTTCCACCTCCGTGGAAGGGCAGTTCCCCCTGGCCACATTCCCCACTTCCGCAGGGGAGCGGCACACCGCCGGCCGGCTCTCTCGGGGGCTGCACAGGTGTTCCCCTTAGATGTTCCCCTTAGATGTTCCTGGTGCATGCCGTCTCTCTCCTCCTTTATAGTCCTCCTCCGCCAATCCTAACTCGGCTGCCCACACGCCGAGTATGCTGCTCTCCAATCAGGAGCAAGTCCTACAGTTTATTGGTTGAACTGGAGGCAGCTGTGCGGAAGCTGTTTACTTCTCTCCCAGCGCCATATTGTGGGAGAGCAGATGCATAGAATAAGTCTTAATTCCAGTAACTCAGTCCAGTCCGGTTTGCTCCCCACAGGGACCCAAGTACTTGAACTATTATCTGCTGCCTTCCCTGGTGCATTAATGGAGAGATGGATCAGAAGTGGAGCAACCAGGACTTGAATTGGTGCTCTGAGATAGCATGCATTGTGCAGGCAGTGGCTTAACCTGCTGAACCACAACAGTGGCCCCCTCTTTATTCTTTGTGATGCCCTATAAATGGATCCTTTTTTAAATTCTCCTTTCAGGTGACCAGTACCTAGATTATGGGGAAACTTTTATTTCCATATGTTGATATCATATCTTTTTTTTTTCTTTTGACAGGCAGAGTTAGACAGTGAGAGCGAAAGAGATAGAGAGAAAGGTCTTATTCCGTTGGTTCACCCCCCAAGTGCCCGCTACGGCCCGCACTGCGCCGATCCAAGGCAGGAGCCAGGTGCCTCCCCCTGGTCTCCCATGCGGGTACAGGGCCCAAGCACTAGGGCCATCCTCCACTGCCTTCCTGGGCCACAGCAGAGAGCTGGACTGGAAGAGGAGCAGCTGGGACTGGAACCGGCGCCCATATGGGATGCTAGCGCCACAGGCAGAGGATTAACCAAGTGAGCCATGGCGCCGGCCCCCATATCTTGAAACCTTGCTGAATAGTCTGAGTATGTGTCTTTGTTTGTGTAAATTGTTTTTCTTTAAAGATTTTGCTTATTTATCTGAGAAATAGCGTTACAGACAGGGAGAGGGAGAAACAAAGAGAAAAGCTTTCTATCCACTGGTTTACTGCCCAAATGGCCATGATGGCCAGAGCTTGGCTGATCCAAAGCCAGGAGCCAGGAGCTTTTCCAGATCTCCCACATAGGTGCAGGGGCCCAAGGACTTGGGCCATCTTCCACTGCTTTCACAGTCCATAGCAGAGAGCTGGATCAGAAGAGGAGCAGCTGGGACACAAACCAGCGCCCATATGGGATGCAGGCACCACAAGTGGAGGCTTAGCCTACTGTGCCACAGCGCCTGCCCCTGTGTAGATTCTTAAGGGTTTTGTATATAGAAAGTCGTGACATCTGCCAATAAGAATATTACTTGTTACTTCCCAAGCTGGATGGCTCATTTCTTATTCGGTATAAAAAATATTTTTGGGGGACTTTCCTGGTTCCTGTCTTAGGGAAGAAGAAGAAAACAAGTGGCCATTGGACATTGAGGATTTTATTTCTATGTTATTCTTTAAATATCTTAAGCTATTTTTATCCTTTGTGCAATTTCCTCATTTCATAGAAGTATTTTTAAATTTATGTATTTTTAAAGGCAGAGTGAGAGAAAGTTCCCATCTTCTGGTTAACTCCCCAAATGTGCACAATAGCTGGGGCCAATACAGTTGTCCCATGCAAGTAGTGAGGACCCAGCTATTTGAGGCATCACCTGCTGCCTCCCAAGTGCACATCGGCAGTAAGTTGGAGTCTGGAGTGAAATCAGGATTGAATCCCAGCACTCCAATATGGTATGTGGGTGTCCCAGCCAGCACCAAACACCTGCCTCCATGCTATTTTCTTTCCTGGAGGGGATGGTAACCTCTTTATCCCTTCACATACAAAATTTGTTCAGAACTTTACCCCTTTGAGTGTGCTTTGTACATCTCATCTTTGCATGACAGCTCATCACTTGTTCCTCCCTCCGTCTTGAATTTTACTGACCACATTGATCAGCTCTTTTCTGGCACTAATTTCTCTCCCCTTTCCTCTTTGGAACTTTTGCAGATAGGGATCAGAAAACAACCCAGGATGAAGTAACAAGTACGCAATGTACAGACCCTCTGGGGGAAGACTGGAGGTGTGTTGAGTCAGAGGGAGGACAGGCAGGTGTGGAACAGGAGGAAAGCAGGAGGAAGCAGAGAGCACAGGGAGGCCACAGGCTCCACACTAGAGGCCGGCTCATGGGAGGCAGAGACTTGCAGGAACAGTGCAGTTACAGAACACCTGAAAAATATCCTGGTCTAAACATTTTGCACAAAAGAAAGAAGGAAAAGGGCTCAAGGTGGCAAGCCAGATAGTTACTAGTGAAGAACATTTCACCATAAACTCAAGCCATTGAGGTCTGGAGAAGCTCATGGTAGGTTTTGGCTTTGAATAGTCACTAGAACTGTTCTTTTTTTTTTTTTTTTTTTGATTTTTTTTAAACTTTTATTTAATGAATATAAATTTCCAAAGTACGGCTTATGGATTACAATGGCTTCCCCCCTATAATGTCCCTCCCACCCGCAACCCTCCCCTTTCCCACTCCCTCTCCCCTTCCACTAACATCAAGATTCATTTTCGATTCTCTTCATATACAGAAGATCAGCTTAGCACACATTAAGCAAAGATTTCAACAGTTTGCTCCCACACAGAAACACAAAGTGAAAAATAATAGATGGGAATTGATAATTTCTTCTTCTTCTTCTTTTTTTTTTTTTTACAGAAGATCAGTTTAGTATACATTAAGTAAAGATTTCAACAGTTTGCACCCCCATAGAAACACAAAGTGAAATATACTGTTTGAGTACTCGTTATAGCATTAAGTCTCAATGTACAGCACATTAAGGACAGAGATCCTACATGAGGAGTAAGTGCACAGTGACTCCTGTTGTTGACTTTACAAATTGACACTCCTGTTTATGGCATCAGTAATCTCCCTATGCTCCAGTCATGAGTTTCCAAGGCTATGGTAGCCTTTTGAGTTCTCCGACTCTTATCTTGTTTAGACAAGGATTCATAGTCAAAGTGGAGGTTCTCTCCTCCCTTCAGAGAAAGGTACCTCCTTCTTTGAAGACCCGTTCTCTCCACTGGGATCTCACTCACAGAGATCTTTCATTTAGGTGGTTTTTTTTTGTTTTGTTTTGTGTGTGTGTGTTTTTTTTTTTTTTTTTTTTTTTTTTTTTTTTTTTTTTTTTTTTTTTTGCCAGAGTGTCTTGGCTTTCCATGCCTGAAATACTCTCATGGGCTTTTCAGCCAGATCAGAATGCCTTTAGGGCTGATTCTGAGGCCAGAGTGCTGTTTAGGACATCCGCCATTCTAGAGTCTGCTGAGTATCTCGCTTCCCATGTTGGATCACTCTCCCCTTTATTTATTCTATCGGTTAGTATTAGCAGGTACTAGACTTGTTTATGTGCTCCCTTTGACTCTTAGTCCTTTCATTATGATCAATTGTGAACTGAAATTGATCACTTGGACTAGTGAGATGGCATTGGTACATGCCACCTTGATGGGATTGAATTGGAGTCCCCTGGTATGTTTCTAACTCTACCATTTGGGGCAGGTCAGCTTGAGCATGTCCCAAATTGTACATCTCTTCCCTCTCTTATTCCCACTCTTATGTTTAACAGGTATCACATTTCAGTTAAATTTCAACACTTAAGAATAACTGTGTATTAATTACAGAATTAAACCAGTCATATTAAGTAGAACAGACAAAAAAAACTACTAAGAGGGATAATGTATTAAGTTGTTCGTTAACAGTCAGGGCTATGCTGATCAAGTCACCGTTTCTCATAGTGTCCATTTCACTTCAACAGGTTTCCTTTTTGGTGTTCAGTCAGTTGTCACCGATCAGGGAGAACATAAAACAAAAATTAAACATAAAACCAAAATTACAGGAATACAAATTGAGAAGGAAGAAGTCAAACTATCCCTCTTTGCAGACGATATGATTCTTTACTTAGGGGATCCAAAGAACTCTACTAAGAGAGTATTAGAACTCATAGAGGAGTTTGGCAAAGTGGCAGGATATAAAATCAATGCACAAAAATCAACAGCCTTTGTATACACAAGCAATGCCATGGCTGAGAAAGAACTGCTAAGATCAATCCCATTCACAATAGCTGCAAAAACAATCAAATACCTTGGAATAAACTTAACTAAGGACGTTAAAGATCTCTACGATGAGAATTACAAAATCTTGAAGAAAGAAATAGAAGAGGATACCAAAAAATGGAAAAATCTTCCATGCTCATGGATTGGAAGAATCAACATCATCAAAATGTCCATTCTCCCAAAAGCAATTTATAGATTCAATGCAATCCCAATCAAGATACCAAAGACATTCTTCTCAGATCTAGAAAAAATGATGCTGAAATTCATATGGAGGCACAAGAGACCTCGAATAGCTAAAGCAATCTTGTACAACAAAAACAAAGCTGGAGGCATCACAATACCAGATTTCAGGACATACTACAGGGCAGTTGTAATCAAAACAGCATGGTACTGGTACAGAAACAGATGGATAGACCAATGGAACAGAATTGAAACACCAGAAATCAACCAAAACATCTACAGCCAACTTATATTTGATCAAGGATCTAAAACCAATTCCTGGAGCAAGGACAGTCTATTCAATAAATGGTGCTGGGAAAACTGGATTTCCACGTGCAGAAGCATGAAGCAAGACCCCTACCTTACACCTTACACAAAAATCCACTCAACATGGATTAAAGACCTAAATCTACGACCTGACACCATCAAGTTATTAGAGAACAGTGGAGAAACCCTTCAAGATATTGGCACAGGCAAAGAATTTCTGGAAAAGACCCGGGAGGCACAGGCAGTCAAAGCCAAAATCAACTATTGGGATTGCATCAAATTGAGAAGTTTCTGTACTGCAAAAGAAACAGTCAGGAGAGTGAAGAGACAACCGACAGAATGGGAAAAAATATTTGCAAACTATGCAACAGATAAAGGGTTAATAACCAGAATCTACAAAGAGATCAAGAAACTCCACAAAAACAAAACAAACAACCCACTTAAGAGATGGGCCAAGGACCTCAACAGACATTTTTCAAAAGAGGAAATCCAAATGGCCAACAGGCACATGAAAAAATGTTCAAGGTCACTAGCAGTCAGGGAAATGTAAATCAAAACCACAATGAGGTTTCACCTCACCCCGGTTAGAATGGCTCACATACAGAAATCTACCAACAACAGATGCTGGCGAGGATGTGGGGAAAAAGGGACACTAACCCACTGTTGGTGGGAATGCAAACTGATCAAGCCACTATGGAAGTCAGTCTGGAGATTCCTCAGAAACCTGAATATAACCCTACCGTTCGACCCAGCCATCCCACTCCTTGGAATTTACCCAAAGGAATTTAAATTGGCAAACAAAAAAGCGGTCTGCACCCTAATGTTTATTGCAGCACAATTCACAATAGCCAAGACCTGGAACCAACCTAAATGCTCATCAACGGTAGACTGGATAAAGAAATTATGGGATATGTACTCTTTAGAATACTATACCGCAGTAAGAAACAACTAAATCCAGTCATTTGCAACAAAATGGAGGAATCTGGAACACATCATGCTGAGTGAAATAAGCCAGTCCCAAAGGGACAAATACCATATGTTCTCCCTGATCGATAACAACTGACTGAACACTAGAACTGTTCTGAGAGGCCCAGGCTAACAGAGCCAGGCTTCTTGGCCATGATGACGGCAACAGGTGATCAGAGGGAGGTGAACTGGCAGAGCTGATTCTGGGGAGCTCTCAGGTGCCTCTGAATTGGTCAAGGTATCACCTGTGGATTATGGAGCATCTTCAAACTGGAAAATGGCTGCCCTCCTCTTTCCCATACCAGGACTGTGCAAGTAGCAAAAGCTAAAAGACAAAGGAAGCCCTTTCGCCTTTTCCTTTCTTCCTGTTGTGTTGCCTCAGGATGCTCTGGGAGCCGGTTTGACCCCTGGAGGCGAGGACATTTCAGAGCGGAATGAGGCTGCCCAGCCTAGGTTGCAAGGTCAGAAATGGATTTCCCGGGCAGTGCTCCTGCTGCTCCTTTCCTATCCTAGGTTCTCTATCGTGGGTCCATGGGACCATGTGACATGAACAACCGGGTTGTCCCCAGGCTGAAGTGCCAGCAGGTGTTACTGTTTGATCTAATGGCAGCAGCCTTATTTCCTGCTGCCAGGGAGTTTAACCTAAAGTTACCCCTCAGATGGGCAGGGCAGGTTCCTGGGTATGAGTCAACCCTTAGCTTCAACTTCTTTTTTACTCTTAAAGACACAGCACAGAGACAGGGTTATGGGCCATAGAAGTAGGTCCCAGGAGACTGAATCACAGCCACAAAACTCCCAGACATGGCACAGTCAGATTCATTTCCCTTTTATTGTGAACCAACACAGTGTCAGATCTGTACAACTAGCCTCAGAGTTGCTAAGAATAAAAGTTTCTGCAAAAGTATTCTTAGGTCGCAAATAACTCTTATCCCTCTTGAAGAGGGGAAGATCCATCCAAGCAAGGAAAAAGTGTCTGCACTTGTTTTCATGGCAATGAGGATGCATTCTCAGAATTTTTCTGTCTAGTTGGCTACCATTTATTCCAATGGAATCATTCGGCCTCTTGAGAGAACCTTGTAAACTAATGATAGCATCTGGGATGCATGGGCCGATCAAGTTCGTAGTGGACACACTGCTATAAAAATATTCAAGACTTGAGAATTCCTCTGCTGAGGGATCCCACGATGCTTTATACAGCATTAGTCATGCCACAAAGCATTAGAACTGCTCTTTGTGTTGAGTCAGCATTATTATGCCCATTTTAACAGAAGGAAAGCTGAGGAGCATAGTTAAATGATTTGCCCAGGGTCAATGAGAAATCAGTGGCACGGTAGTGGGAGAGGTCCTGGCCTCAGCCACCACCTTGCTTTCTTCTCTTCCATGCCGACACATCTGAGCTAAATTTATGCAGAACACATTCAGGGTACTATCAAGCAAAAGAGAAAGTTTTCCTTTGTAGATGCTAAAACCATCTTTTAATATAAAAAGGTTATAAATCATATATATTCAAATTAGTTCCACCATCCACCAAATGTGAGCATTTAAGAAAAGAACTCTATGATTTCCACAATGAAACCCGAAGGGAATTCTGTGAATAACTGCACTGATCATCCTGCAGTCAGGGCCCTTTCTCTACCTGCCACATTTGTAGGCTGACAGGTACAAAGGGTCTCCGCTAAGGGAGTAAGGGCAAGGTCATAAGCAGCATATTTTAGAAAAGATGTAAGGCACTGGAATGGTTGTCAGCACATTCACAACATAGGATAGTAAGAAATTCAGACTCTTGGGCAGATGAGAGTTTCTCATTAATGTGTGCTTGAATTGCGCTTTAGAATCTTGACAACAGTGTTCCTTACTCAGCAGACACACCCAGTTCTAAGTACCCACAATCCATGAGCCTGAGGTCTCCATCCAGCCCTGTGTGGGATCATGGCACACAGCTGCTCCATTGCAATGATTAGAAGAGGAAGTTGATTCCATTATTCACATACAAGGATACTTCAAAAAGTTCAAGGGGAAATGGAATAAAAAGGGTAACTTTATTTTGGTGCAAAAAATTGATATCCATGCATAATTTTCCCTAATATTCATTTTCCATGAACTTTCTGATGTACTATAATATTATAAAGCAGGCATCTGATAACCTGGAGAATTAAACTACCCCATTGACTTTTTCCGGGATTAGGCACACAGGTCAGCAAATGACAGAGATCTTCCATTGGATTCTCTTCTGAGGTGAACACCTCTGAAGACCAGGATGCCCCTCATCCAGGCTGTTCCCTGTAGCCTCCATCAAATTAATCCAAGAAGAAAGGCTCTCCTCCCCCCACCATGGGGCTTAACAGTGGACACAGCATGTGGTGTGGTACACTTTCAATCTTAATAGAGCAAAGCCTAGCTTCTGCATTGATGACCAAGGGACTAGGACAGGAGTCCAAGGATCTCAAACACTAAGGTTGTGTTTTTGTCCAGACTCTTCTATACTATTGTCTGCCCTAGGCTGGGTCATAGGGAATACTGGTTAATTTGCTGAACAGGGACTGGATTCCACCACAAAGTTCATGGCATCTCTGCCCCCATGTGTCAGCCAAAGCTGTGCAGCATAGCCTGCTCCAGGATCAGGGTCTCCCTTGAAAATGAGGCACTTGGGAACTGGGCCTTGCTGCTTGTGCTTCCTAGCAAGGACTAGGCATCCTCCTCCTTCTACAAGCATTGCTCTGTCAGCTGGGAGCCCTGCTCAGTGGGGCCACCTGACTGAGCAAACAGGGGGCACTCAACGTGCTCTCTGCTCTGACCAGACACAAACCCTCCTTGGCTCCATGGCAGGTTCATTGGAACAGCATGAGCATTTGGCTTGGCTGTGTATCTTGAGAGCGAGCCTCTCAGAGCCAGGGATAGTTCTGGGAGGCTTTGCCAGCCTTGTCCAGAGCCATCAGTGTGGCAGAGAGAGGAGGTACAAGGCCTCTAGAGGCACAGAAAAGTGGAGCAGCTGTTCTTGCTAAAGAGAAACAGAGGTCCGGGGTCCCTAAGCATTGTGTCTGCAGGAGGAGTTGCCTGGACAGCAGTTGTCACTGCCTCTGAACACACGCAAGGAGGCTGCCTGGCCACAGAGATGATGTCAAGGAAGAGACAGAAGTAGTAGGGAAAACAGGATGGACAAGAGCCTGGAATCAAGAATTGGCATGGGTAATAGATTCCTACCTCATTCCCTAGCAAGGGCTATAGTTTAGGTTAGGGCTTAACAGAGTGAAGAATGAGTGAAGGTGTCCAATACAATGAAGAACAGCCTTCTAGTGTTTACCCATTCCAAAGAGAAATTGATACTAATGAATGGATCTACCATTGAACTTATTTCATCACAACATCCAATAACTCACTTATAGTAATCTCCTGATCCCCTGGCCATGTGATTTCAGAAACCTTCCTTTGGAAAGTTGTCTTAGGAGCTGCTTGTAGACCCTGATCATCAACTTCTCCATCTCATGCCCAGAAGCGAGGCAGGGGTGGAGGAAGCACAGACAACCCACCAAATTCTTCCCGCTTTATGGTTATTCCAACATTCCTTTCAGAGAAAAATACCCTTAAAAAATAATTCCGTGTTCTAGGCAAAAATATATACATTTCTCTTTATGCTTCACTCCACTGTGCCTACTAAATTTTAAATTTTTCTAAAGACTGTAGCCATCTTGGATAAGGGAACAACCAGTCTTCATGGCCACTCTCCACTCAGAGTCAACAGGGAGAGGTCCTATGTTGTGTGGAAGGGTCCTCAGCCCTCCCTAATTAGGTATCTATGAGTCTCATCATAGCACAACCTTCCTGTTGCCTGGTTTCCCACCCGACTCCATCCTTACTTACACTCATGCCATGAGAGCTAACTTCTCTGGTGAAAATTTACCTGAATCAGAAATTCCTGTCCAACAACATTATTTTTTGATTCCATCTAGCAAAGCCCAACTGAAGATAATTAACATGGGAATTTGCAGGAGATTTTGTTCTATCTTTAGCTCTAGCTGCCTGTATATAAGCTGAGACAGCTCAAGTAAATTAGGAACTTGGGCAAAGACCATTACATTTAGACTCTGGAAAGGTTGTAGACTTTGAAAGGTGGACACCAACCAGTGACTGACCATTTGCTTCCTGGGAAGCAATTAGGGAGAAGAGAAAGGAAGGTGACAGGAACAAAGTAAAGAATAATGTAAATAGAAGAGAGAGAAGATGAGACATAAGAGTATAAGCTTAGCATAAAAATGGTGTAGTTGTCGTCTTTTAAAACTTTTGCATTTTGAAAGAATATTGTACTGGAATATGTTAAGGTCATCATCTTTAGGATCCTGGGAGCATTATCCAGTAATTAATAAACAGGTCATCAAAACTCTGCCAAGTTGGCTTTTGGAAAACAAAGCTGAGGAAATGAAAATTCAGCCACTCTTGTGGCTTCCATCTCCAGTCCTTTTCATCCTGGCCAAGATGGTGGCCTTGGATGCTCTCTTCCGGTCATAAGCCAGCCCCAGGGCAGCCATGCAGTCGATGAAGAATGTGGTGAAGTTGACGTGCCAGCGATACTCACTGGCAGAGTAGTCGTAGGGAAAGGAGTGGTGGTAGTTGTGGAAGCCCTCACCTGCAACAAAAGCAAAGAGAAATGTCATGGAGCTTGAGTAGATTCCTGTCTTCCTGTCTTTGCACACCAGCTTCCTAGTAGGATACCTGAACCCAAGAGAAATGCCCTGTTATGTAAAGGAGGGGTGGATCCAATGTCTTCTACTCTGTACCGAACAAATCCCTTCAGAGGCACCTTAAAGAAATAACTGATGGGGTTGGTGTTGTGACATAGTGGGTGAAGCCACTGCCTGTGATGCTTGCATCCCATATGGGCACCAGTTCATGTCCCTGTTGCTCCACTTCCTTTTTTTTTTTTTTTTAAGATCTATTTGTTTATTTAAAAGAGTTAACAGAGAGGCAGAGAGAGAGGTCTTCAATCTGCTGGTTCACTCCCTCAGATGGCCACAATGTCCAAAGCTGTGCCAATCCAAAGCCAGGAGCCAGGAGCTTCTTCCAGGTCTCCCACGTGGGTACAGGGGCCCAAGGATTTGGCCCATCTTCCACTGCTTTCCCTAGCCATAGCAGAAGTGGAACAGATGGGACTCAAACTAACACGCACATGGGATGCCACCCACTATGCCCCTGCTCCACTTCCAATCCAGCTTCCTGCTGATGGTCTGGGAAAAACATTGGAGGGCTGGCCCAAGTGCTTGGGACCTTGATACCCAACATGGGAGACCTGGAAGAAGCTCCTGGCTCCTGGCGTCATCCTGGCCCAGTCCCATTGCAGCCATCTGGGAATTGAATCAGTGGATGTAAAATCTCTCATCTCTTCTCCCTTTCTCTATAAATCTGATTTTAAAACAAATAATTAAAAAAAAAAGAATTTATGAAGTTCTTGTCACCTCTGCTTATCTGAGAACTTCCATTGGAGGGAGACTGGCAGTTTTTCTTGGAAGATGAGTCAACTACAGAGAAGGGACTACTGCTGAGAATGCAATGTCGGTTAGCAACCTCCAGAGCTTCAGGAATCATTGACCCAAGGCCTGAAAGGCTGTGTGTGTACGTGTGCTGGGGTGCAGAGGGGGAGAATCCAGAATGAGGAACTTGGGCTCTGCTGTTACAAGTGAGCAGAGGACCTGCCTTCCCCATGGCAGCGGCACCACCATAAGGGTGGGAGCTTCCAATGGAACAGGAGGCAGTGGCCAAACATAGAGGACAGGAGGCCAGCCCAGGGCTGCGGTTTCCTCAGCCTCTGCTGGCGCAGAGTGGGCCGCTCTGCCTTCTCATTCTTCCAGCTTTGACTGGGCTGGGGGTGGTGCTGATAAGATAGACATTCTCTTTGGAAAGAAGAAACAAATTGCTGAAATATTCCCTCTGACCTCCGAGATGCTGAGAATTCTCGGGACAAGAGTTTCACATGGACAGACAGAGAAAAAGAAACTCTGGACTGAGGACAATTCCTGTAGTAGGTAAAGCTGTGGAGTCTCTGCAGAGAGAGGTTGCCGACTCCTGCCAGGACCCCTCTTTCTGAGCTGCGTCCAACAAGGGCACCCTGACCCTTGTCAGGCCAGGGTAAAGGGAAGCCAACAGAGTGGCTGTTGGGCCTTGTGCAGATAAACACACTGCAGATAGAGAGGGAATGACACCGATGGCCAGCAATACAGCCTGTCCTGCAAAGGCAGTGACCCCATCCAGGGCATCTCAAGGTGTGTGCTTCCTGTGTGACGCTGCTCACCCCCAGTGGGAGCTGGGGAGAGGGTGGGCAAGCCCAAGGCTAAGGGTGCTGACAGCAGCAAGGCTCTCAGTGAGCACTCACCTGGCCCAGAGATATCAGTCAGATGCAGATGCAGAGAGAAAACAGAGGAGGGTCAGTGGGTGGAATAAAGATGAGCACATGCGACTCTTCCAGACCTCTCCCTATATATCTCTTCACGTGGCTGCTTTTGGTTTCCTCTGAAGTATCTTGATAACAGACTGCTCTGGCAAATTAATTGAGCCCAAGGAGGGACTCATGAGACCCCTCTTTGTAGCCAGTTAATCAGCTAGAGGCCTGGACTTGTCAGAAGTCTGAAGTGGGGGCAGTCTTGTAGACTGAGCCCTCAGCTGTGGAAATCTGATGCTGTCTCCAGGTAGGTAGTGTCAGAAATGAATTGAATTACAGGACACCCAGCTAGTGTCTTCAGCTGCAGAAATGATTGCCTGCTTGGGGACATGTTATCAAACATGTTGTTGTGGCCAGCGCCACGGCTCACTAGGCTAATCCTCCGCCTAGCGGCGCCGGCACACCGGGTTCTAGTCCTGGTCGGTGCGCCGGATTCTGTCCCGATTGCCTCTCTTCCAGGCCAGCTCTCTGCTGTGGCCAGGGAGTACAGTGGAGGATGGCCCAGGTGCTTGGGCCCTGCACCCCATGGGAGACCAGGAAAAGCACCTGGCTCCTGGCTCCTGCCATCGGATCAGCGGGGTGCGCCGGCCGCAGTGGGCCGGCCGCGGCGGCCATTGGAGAGTGAACCAACGGCAAAGGAAGACCTTTCTCTCTGTCTCTCTCTCTCTCACTGTCCACTCTGCCTGTCAAAAAAAAAAAAAAAAAAAAAAAACAAACATGTTGTTGTGAGAGAACCTGAACCTGAGCTTGTTGTACATTAATATGCAAGCAGTGTGCTTGCCTGGGTGTTGCTGGATGACCAACACTTCTGACCAGTGGTGAGAAGAGTTCACTGATTGTGCTTACAGAAATCTAATTTGAAGCCTCAGTCAAAATCTGTATCCAGTTCAAAAGAGGGACAGAAAAAAAAAAAAAAAAAAAAAAGCTGGTAGAACCCTGTTGTCTTATTTCCTGGCAGTTTGGAGTAGAATTACAGAGAGAAGTTCAGGAATAGCCAAAAGTAGATCAGTAAGCAGGAATTATGGTCAAACTAACTGCTTTATCAGGGATTCCCTAGCAGTCTGGGGGGAATGGGAGTTTCTAGCATAGCATACAGCTAGAAGAGAGAGAGAGAAAGGACAAGAGGGGACAAGATGGGAAGTGGTAGGAAAGGGCCGCCAAGATTCCCTTTGTTCACCAAACAACAGGGTATGAGTGCCACTTACAGGCATGGCACACCTGAACACAGTGAGGAGATAAAGAATGCCTGTTGCAGAGGCACACCTGAAGTATATCAAACTTAATTGTGGTTATTCTACATTTTGTTCAACATGTTTCAATAGAAACTACTCAGCTTTCAGCCACTTCCAGCCATGGTGGTGACACTACTGCTCTAGTTTATGCATCCCCTGAACCAGAAAGCCTGCAGTGCCACTCAGAGGTGACTGGAAGAAGAAACTCCAAGGGATTCATCATGCGTAGCACGTAGATTGCTTTAGAGACTGGAATCAAAAGCAGTTCAGCTTTCGCCAGCTCCTTGCCACATGAGACTTGCTTCCTGACTCTCATAAAGGACTTCCAATATGTTCCCCACAATTTTTATACTAGAAAAAGAGATACAAAGTGGTCATAAAAACATGGTACTTGAGCCGGCGCCGTGGCTCAATAGGCTAATCCTCCACCTTGCGGCGCCGGCACACCGGGTTCTAGTCCCGGTTGGGGCGCCGGATTCTGTCCCGGTTGCCCCTCTTCCAGGCCAGCTCTCTGCTATGGCCAGGGAGTGCAGTGGAGGATGGCCCAGGTGCTTGGGCCCTGCACCCCATGGGAGACCAGGAAAAGCACCTGGCTCCTGGCTCCTGCCAGGATCAGCGCGGTGCGCCGGCTGCAGCGGCGGCCATTGGAGGGTGAACCAACGGCAAAGGAAGACCTTTCTCTCTGTCTCTCTCTCTCTCACTGTCCACTCTGCCTGTCCAAAAAAAAAAAAAAAAAAAAAAAAAAAAAAAAAAAAAACATGGTACTGGTATGAAAGGACTTCAAAAAGTTCATGGAAAAATGAAAAAGAGATTTGGGTACAAATTTTTTAAATTGGTATATATAAGGGATGTTTAGAAAGTTTACAAAAATCATATTATGAAAAAATTCCATATGGACTTCAAAATTTTTTGCACCACCATGAACTCTTTTAATTGTATTTCCATGAGCTTTTTAAAAATAATTTTTATTATTTATTTTACAGGTAGACATACAAAAAGACAAGAGATAAAGAGAAATAGAGCTCCCAACCACTGGTTCACTCCTCAGAAACCGACAATGGCCCAGGCTGGGCCAGGGCTAAAGTCCACAGCCAGAAACTCATACAGATTTCCCAAAAGGGGTCAAGAGACCAATTATTGACCATCACTGCTGTTTCCCAGGATCTACATTAGCAGGAAGTGGGATCAAGAACCAGAACCAGGAATTCCACCTTGGTACTCAAATGTGAGACACACACATTTAACCACTAGGCTGAACACAAGTTCCCCTTTATCCCATGAACTTTTTTTGATGCACTTTTGTATTTCTGGTTCAAAGACTAATACTATAAGCAGCAGACCACTAGACGTGGTCTTGCTATAGACTGCTGACTTACCCACAGCTCCCAGAGAAACCAGTACATTCTCTCGGGGATCAATGTTCTTGTCATATGGGCGATATCCATACATGTGGGCAACACTATTTATCAGCCAGGTGGCATTGAGCACTACAGCATAACGCAGAAGAGTGGCCACGTACAAGCTGTGTCGAAAAGTTTCACCCCAGAAATACCAGGGCACGAGCGTGGGCAGGATGAAGCACATCAGCAGGACGGCGGGTTTGTAGTACCTGCGTGGGGAGATCACAGGCTGAGCCGGGGCACAGGGGATCCAGACCTGCCCCTGCTGTCCATGCTCCCTGGGCTGGGCCACCTCTTCTCCCTTGCTGTGAGACAGGGTGCGCATCTGTTGGGCATGCCATGATAGGCCCTCACTTTGTGGATGGGGAGATGAGGAGGGTATGGGACTTCTCTGAGGTCACTGGGAACCAGCACGGCACAGATTGGAATGCCTGCCTCCTGGCTCTAGTCCACAGCCTCTTTCCTCTGCACACAAGGCCCTGGTGGTAGGTTCACAGCTGAGATCCAAACCCCAATTCTGGATCAGAGATCCCCAGCCTGGGCCCATGCCCATCTGCCTTTGGGCTCCTTGCTCTTGCCCATCGAGCTCTTTGGCACACGTCCCTGTTTGGTGTCGTGCCTCCATCTCCTGTGACCGCCCTCTAATTCTCTGCTCTTCTTTGCCCCCAGAGAGGCACTGAGTGGCCCTGAACACCTGTGTGTCCATCTGGATGCCTATCCCACTCTTCCTTCTCCCTGGGGACCCGGCCACTGCCACTCGGCAGAGTGATTCCCTGCCTCCTTCAGCAGTCACATCCTCGCTGCATCACGCCCTTCCCAGTCCTGCCTCTGCTTCCCCAGGGTGGATCCCCTGACCCCCTAACTGCTGTCCCTGCCTCTCCTCTCTGGTCCTTGGTTTCTGGCCCCTGTCCTGAGAGTGGCCCTTCTGAAGCAGACCTCACGCTGCCGCTCTGTGCTCAGACCTGTCAGTGCTTTCCTGTTGCGCCCTGAGTCACAGCCCAGGTCTGCCTTTAGGACCCGGTAAGAGGGACACAGTCTGTCTGCAGTGTGGGTTCTGTCACCCCCTGTCCTCCAAGCAGGAGCACCCGTGGCTGGGACACCTGGGTGCTGCAGCTCATTGTCCTCTTTCTGTGTGCACTGTCCCTGTGCACACACGCTAGTGAACATCCCTGTCCCCCAGTGCATTCTCATCCTGCTTCCTTCATAAACCCTTGGAGTTCTCGCCAAGCCACCTCTCCGTCTTCTGTGCCGCTGGTGGTTCAGAAACTGTTCTGCCTTGCGCCCATGGCTATTTGGACCTCGGCTTACCGCTCCAGCCCTCCTAGACTACAAACTCCTTGAAGGTGAGGACTCAGCTACATGCATTTTTGGGTCATTAATGTGTCCACGTCAATGAATTCTTGTACTCAGTTGGTTTAATTAAGGTAGCTCAGAGAGGAAGAGCCAGTACCATAGTTTATGGTGGTGGGCCTGTGGGATGTTAACGTTTGGGGTTTAAAAATGGTGATTTTGAACTTGCAAGCCCTTGGAGAAAAACTGGGGTCCCCACGCTCCAGGGGCCGGGAGCACATCCCCAGCTCCATCGCCCCTCACTCACCGCCTCTGGAACATCACCAGTTTCTCGGCTTTGAGGTCTGACAAGTCCAGCAGAGCGCCCTTCTGCTTGACTGCAGGGTGTTTGCGCACAAGCAGCCAGCCCACGTGCGAGAAGAAAAAGCCACGGCGGGAATTGTGAGGATCCGCGTCGGTTTCTGAGAACTTGTGGTGGGCACGGTGGTCTCGGGCCCATTCAAACACATCGTTCTGGAGGGACAGAGAAAGGGATGCAGCCTGAGCGGACGTCCTCTCAGGAGAACTGTCGGCAGAGGTGTCTTCCAGACGCAGCTCACAACACCCAGGAGTCTGGGCCCCTGAGGAGTCCTGGCACCACCTCCCCTCTGCCCCACCCCTGCCACTGAGGCTGAAGAGGAAGGGCCACTCACGCGCCCGGGACCACGTGGCTGTGCCTGTGCCCCCTGCAGGTGACCTGGTGGGTAGAATCGAGGTGAAGCACGCAAAGCCCAGATGGTTTCACTAGGAATGAACACTGTACTTCCGCAAGCAGGGAAGGTTGGAAGAGGTCCTCAGGGACCACCTGATCCCGGGGCCTGGAGGATACAAGGCAGGCTGCCTTGTGGTGCTAGGGTCCTGGTCAGTGGATAGAACTGCAGGGAGTTCCAATTTGGTGGCAAGAGACAGCTCAGACAGCCCAGTGCCAAGGCTGGCATGTAAATCATGGTCGTGACCACATTGCCCAAGAACCTCTGGGCTTCTCTGGGACTCTTCCCACAAATCTTAAAGAAGGTACCAATCTCTCTCTTCCTTTCCTTTGCTCCCAAGGACAACATCACAGCCCTGGCAGAGATTACTATGCAGATATGTTAAGTAAGTGGGCTTTTTCATCATGAAGAGGGCTACCTTGGTTTCCTTTGCTTTCCTCCATGACAAGCTCTATACCACTCCTACTCTGTCCATTGTTGCGTCTTAACAGTTGTGAAAGTTCCTTGTTCCTAATTCCCTTCCTTCTGTCTCAATGACAAACTTTTTATTTCGGCAAATCTTAGTATCTGACTTAGCCAGAATGGCAGCCCATGATAGAGCCTCAACCTTGATCTATGTAGCCTCTCCCTGACTGAAGTCCTTCATCTGTAAGACAGGGAAAATCACCCTCTCTACCTCCTGTGATTGTTGTGATACATGAGTTAATCTGTGCCAGCTGCTCAGCCTTGTGCCAGGCACATAGTACTAAAAACTGTTGACTCTTTTTAGCAGAAAACAAGAGAGTTCACATGTATGTGAAATATCAGCATCAATCCCATGGTGTTGATATCCCAAGATATTCACTTTAATGAGTGAATGTTGGGGCGGCGCCGTGGCTCACTTGGTTAATCCTCTGCCTGTGGCACCGGCATCCCAGGTGGGCACCGGGTTCTAGTCCCAGTTGCTCTTCTTCCAGTCCAGCTCTCTGCTGTGGCCTGGGAAGGCAGTGGAGGATGGCCCAAGTGCTTGGGCCCCTGCACCCGCATGGGAGATCAGGAGGAAGCTCCTGGCTTCGGATCGGCGCGGCGCACGGCCATAGCTACCATTTGGTGAGCAAACCAGTAGAAGGAAGACCTTTGTCTCTGTCTCTCTCACTGTCCATCTCTGCCTGTCAAAAAAAAAAATAAAATAAAAAGAGTGAATGTTTACTATCCACTCTCTGCCCAGGATCCGGGGTCAGTCACTGGCTGATGCCCCTTGGCCCTTTATGATAAAGGACCAAAACATACAGACTGCAAGACAGCACCAACCCTGTACATGGAGTGTGTCCTGCTGATCTTCCATTTCCTTGGGCAGCGACTCAGAGCAGTCCACATGCTTTGTGGACTTCAGGACTGAGTCTGCACTTGAAGGGAAACAGGGGAGAGCAAAGTGCCACGGCTGAAATTGTGGCTCCTCTCCAGGTGCCCATCCCTCCATTCTGCTCCCAGGCCATCGAGAGGGTGGAGAAGCAAGGGCTGAGCAGCGCCAGCTCCTTACCTGGAAGGCCATGGTGTTGGCAATGATGAGGAAGAAGCGCAGGGGCAGCCGAGCTTTGTAAGACCGGTGGCTCCACAGGCGATGCGCTCCTGCTGTGATGCCCACAACACTAATCACATAGTAGCTAAATGCTGCCAGAAGAAGAGAGTGGGGGTGTCACCAGCTGGCGCAAGTCCCAGACCCAGGACACTGCTCTGATGCCAGACTGTCTTCCTTTGGCTTCACATAAGGATCTGCTTTCCCCTAAACTCCAGGGACACCTTATTCTCTTGAGGCCCTTTAGTTTTTTACCATTTGAAAAGTGCTATCACTCTCCAACCTCTCTACCTAGGGCTAGAGACAAAGCTAAGAAGTCACAGGAACTGAGGAGTCGGAAAGGCAGGAGAGAGAATAGAACTGTCCCCATCCCCCACTCAGCCACCCAGCACAGTCTGTCTGCAGGGACATCATTCCAGGGCTTACTGGCCTTGACCTTCATCTGGTTTATATGGTATCAGGCCACAGACAACTCCTGTGGAGCTTAGGCCATATGAGAGGGTAGTTAACAAAAGAGCCAGAACAAACTGGACTCAGAAATTGGGGAAGCCCTGCTATTTACCAAATGGTACAAAAGCATTTCAGTGTTTTAGCAAGCAGTGTGGCCATATTAGGAAAAAAAATCAGTCATGCATAGAGGTTATATTTGTGTACAGTCTTCAGCTTTGCCAAGGAATATTCCTTAGTTCACTGCACACCTTGAATGGGGTAGCTCGTATTAATATCCTCACTGGGCAGTGGAAGAAATAAATGGTCAGAGAGGTTAAGTGTTTATTTATGGTCACATGGCTAATAAGGAATGGAGCCACAGTCTAAAGGTAGGTTTTCTGTCCACAAGCAGTTCCTGTCCGAGTGTTTCATCCACCACTCTTAAGACTGTGCACATTTCTGGGTCTCTCCTTTGCCAAGTCCTGCTGTCAGCAGACGCTCACTGAGCAGTGCTAAGCTGGACGTTCTGGGAGATGCTCGAGACTGTCAGTGGGGCTCCCCAGCATTGCCTGCCTGCCTTGCCTTCCTCCAGGTCTGCAGTCTCAGGAGGTGGTGGATGTAATCGCTAACTGGGAATTGGGTTGCTGGTGAGGAAGGGGTTTAAAGGATTTCCTCCTCTGGCCCTTTGTTGCCAGGAATCTTCAGCCCTAACCCTGGACTCTTCTGAGAGGATCCAAAATGAAAGAGAAGGCTCTCAAAATAGCTTCAATCATGAGAAATGCTAGAATCACAGCCAGTAGGTAACTTAACATTCTCCTTGGAAATGAAACAAGAAAAGGTGGGGCCAAGCACCTAAACCTTTAAGGTGGGAAGAGAAGATGCCTAAGCTAAAACTTCAGGCCTTCCTCCTCTTCCCTCCTTGTTCCCCAAGACTCAGGCGTTTTGACGTTCACATACCAAGATCGCCATTCCCTGAGCTAAGCCACCCCCCGCAAGTCACTGTACAAGCTCTGTGCTGTTTCTCTGTTCAAAGGCACAGCATGCACACATGGGCAGGCACCAAAATGGTACTAATAGCTTTCCGTCCCTGTACTAGAAGCTGGGTTGACCAAGCAGAGACAGCCTGGTCAAACTCTGGACTGAACATCTATGGAAGGGGCTTACAGGTGGCAAAGCTACTTGATAGAAGGGGTGGAGAGAGGCAGCCAATCTCTCTGGGGAATCCTCTCCCTGCTTTGGAGTCCCCCTGCTGCATCTGAAGTTCTGCTTGTTTCTCAGAGGAGCTAGAAAACAGGTGTACCTCTCACCTTCCACGCTAGAGCCTTTTCTTTTGTGCAGATGAACTGACCTTCTGGCCTGACCTTCTCCCACTGGGTTGCCTCTGCTATAGGGATGACACCATATAACCTAAGGAATCCATCACTCATAGTCCAAAAAAGCACTGTCACCCCCCAGTTGGTTCTAGCAAAAGCTGTAACCTGAGAAATGGGATCTCATTGTGGCACCTGGAGGGACAAAGCTGAAGGGACCGGAACTCCCCACCTGTAGAAGACCTACAATGTCCTTAAGGGAAGCAGCAAATAGCTGGCCTACCTGCCCTTCCATAGAACCATCCTTCCAGATATACTGTCAGAAAGTGCCCCCAACCTGAGGCTGCTCTGGGAAATTTAAGGTTGTCTTCTGGAGAGGGACTCCTGGCTCAGCGCCCCTCAGAGAGCAACAGTTGGCATCCCTGGGTCTACAGAGGTCCCTGCTGCCCCTTCCAGATGGAGGGTTCTGGGGGCAGAGGTGAAACCTCCTGCAAAGTACATGTGTGGTTCCAGGGCACAGGCCCTACAGCCACATGTGTGTGCATCTTTGGAAGAGCTGAGCTAAGGGCAGGCCAAGGACAAGTTGCAATTTGTCTCCCTCATTGTGGCAGCCTCAGGCTTGGGGTACTCAGGACTTTGATGCCCTGGCCTGGCAAGCAAGGATTGGGACCCTGGACCAAGGAGGCCTGGGCAAAGAAGATGCTGCATCTTTGGCTTTTCATGGAATCAAGAGAGGGAGGCTGGAGCAGGCTGCATGGGGAGTGGACTGTGAAACATATTTCTTACTTCAGTCTCACAGTTTGTTGACTGGCACATGTGGCACCTTGGAGACTGGCATAGAACAGTAGAGCAACACATCTGTGTGCCATAAACATAGGAGCTTTCTTCATCCTTCTCTGCAGTAAAGGATCAAGGGATAAGATTGAAACAGTTCTTTGGATACCACCCTTCTGTTCCTCCTCTTCAATGGGTCTTCCTGATCAGTGTTCCCTTGCTCCATCCCCTGAGCGAGCTCCTTATACACCATAAAGACCCTGGTCCCCACCAGGGTCGCAGTCCTCCTAGGTAGGGGTACTGATTGTCTTTTGGCCAAAAGGGCTGGGACAGGAGTCATGCACATGATTCAAACATTAAAGTTCTCAGGGGGGCCGGCGCTGTGGCATAACAGGTTAACGCCCTGGCCTGAAGTGCCAGCACCTCATATGGATGCCGGTTCGAGTCCTGGCTGCTCCACTTTCCATCCAGCTCTCTGCTATGGCCTGGGAAAGTAGTAGAAGATAGCCTAAGTTCTTGGGCCCCTGCACCCATGTGGGAGACCCAGAAGAAGCTCCTGGCTCCTGGCTTCCGATTGGCGCAGTTCCAGCCGTTGCATCCAACTGGGTAGTGAACAAGACCTCTTTCTCTGTGTCACTCTGACTTTCAAGTAAAAAATAAATAAATCTTTAAAAAAAAAAAGTTCTCAGGAACAGCTCTGACTCTGGCACTCTTCAGTCATGTGGCACATGGTCTCAGGGCTCCCTCCTGAAAACCCAAGTTAAAGGACTTCCAGAATCAACCCTCCTCCCTAACACACATCCTTAATTCCATTAGACTTCATTCCCAATCTAGTCAACTTCTCAGGCAACCATAGAGAAATGCCTGGCAAAACCAGGGCCAGGAGAGGCCAGGGTTCTATGTAAGATCCTGCCTCACTTGAGAGCAGTGAGAAGCCTGGACACGGGCTCAGGAGGGCAGGGACGCTGCTTACCCCAGAGCCAGGTGCGGAACTTGCAGGTGGGAACCAGGGTGATCCCGTACAGGGCTCCCACGTGCAGCAGAGCCATGAGGATGATGTTCCTCCAGACGAACTCCAGCTTGGGCCTGGGGCCCTCCTCGTCCTGGTAGCTGGGGTCGTAGATGTCATCTTTCATTTCAGGGCGGATGTCTTCTTCCGCCGGTAGGGGCGTCTTCTCCAACTTGCCCTCTCCACTCTGCAGGAGCCTGGAGTGGGGTGTGGTGACGGTGGTGGTGGGGGTGTAGGAGCCAGAGACCTGGCCAGGAGGGGAAGAGGAAGAGAGTCAGAGCAGGAGACAGTGGAGGCAGCAGAGTCCACTTCACTCTAATCCAGCAGGGGAGGGGGATAGGAGGAGAGAGAAGGGAAGGGAAGGGAGGGCAGGCTCAGACCCTGGCCCAGCACCCACAGTTGGGGAGGGTGGGCTGTGTCCACGTGCAGGAGCCACAGGTTCCCAGGAACTGTGCAGGGGGGTTGGGGTGAAATCTAGTGGTGAAGGGGATAGGAAGGAGAGTTGAAGCATTTGCACCCTTGTGAACACACAAGAACCAAGTTTTTCTTGACTTTAAAATCTTTTTTTTTTTTTTTTTTTTTTTTGGACAGGCAGAGTGGACAGTGAGAGAGAGACAGAGAGAAAGGTCTTCCTTTGCCGTTGGTTCACCCTCCAATGGCCGCCGTGGGCGGCGCACCGCGCTGATCCGAAGCCAGGAGCCAGGTACTTCTCCTGGTCTCCCATGGGGTGCAGGGCCCAAGCACTTGGGCCATCCTCCACTGCCCTCCCGGGCCATAGCACAGAGCTGGACTGGAAGAGGAGCAACTGGGACAGAATCCGGAGCCCCGACCAGGACTAGAACCCAGTGTGCCGGCGCCACAGGTGGAGGATTAGCCTAGTGAGCCGTGGCGCCGAACAAAATCTAGGAAACAAATATAGGGGAATCCAGTCCCCAAAGAGCAATCCTCATTTCTACCAATTGAAGGCAACACAACTCAACAAAGGTAGTCAAGTTCTCTGGAGAGTTCTCAGTTCTGCCTAAAACCCACCCCAGTCACTTGGAAGAACACCCAGCACTTGGAAAGCCACAGTGTTGGGGCTGCTGGTAGGCCAGACTCACTGGGCTGCGTTCTGCACTAGGCCCCGACAGAGGACACTGCACCAAAATGCAGTTTCTGATGCCAAAGCCCACGTAATCCAAAGGAAAACTCAAGGAAGCAGATAGATCCCCAAACAGACCCATTTTCTTTGAAAACAGCAAATTCCAGTGTCCTCTCTGCTGTAACCCTTTCAGAAAATAAGCAGATGTTAACTAATTAGGTTTTTTATTTTTTCTATTCTGTTTCCTGTTCCCACCTCACAAAACGCAGTGTTCTCCCAGAGAGGGCTTGCATTCTGCTCAGTAGGAGAGAGGCGGGCCCAATTTAGCAATCACAAGTCAGAGTCAGTCAGGTCTCTAAACGAATGGTCATTTTGTCTCTTGACAGTCCTAGCAGTGGGCAGATGAACCTAAAGGGCATGGGAGAGGCCCCAAGGACTGGAAGTGCTCACGAGGTAGACTGCTCTTCCCACTGAGCCACTGCCGTGCCCCCCCCCCCCTTTTTTTTCGCTTTTGAATCCAGAGTTAGTTTGTGCTGTGGAAAAGCCCCTGACCTTGGAGTGGGGGCCGAGGGTTGGTTGGTACAGTGAGAGCACATCTGGCCTGTGGGGCTTCGCAGAGCTGAAGATGCTCTGGGCAAGAGCAGCAGTCGTGACAGGCAGTGACAGTGTCCTCTAAGGAAGCCTCGGGTTCTGAGTCAGGTAAGAACCGGCAGGAAGGGGCACAGGGGATGCCTGGAACCACAGACAGCAGCAAACCGCATATGCAGTGCCGCCACGTCAGGACACTCTGACAACCGCTCAGGTGGGTGGCAGATACAAGGTGAGTGTAGGTCGGTGGGACCCGCACAGTGAGATCTTTTACCACTACTCAGAATGGCAGACAATGTGAAACTTATGACTTGTTTATTTCTGGAATTTTCCCTTTTTTTTTTTTTTTTTTTTTTTTTGACTGCAGTCAGTTGACCACAGGTAACTGAAACCATGGAAAACAGCACTTTAGAGAAGGAGGCCTACTTTACTGCAGGGGGTATGAACCCCAGCTTTCATAAGTCCCTAGGAGCATTTGTGTTCTAGCCTGTTTGTTGCTCTTTCCTGTGTATTTGAGTAAGGGAAAAATCATTGGCTAAGTTGGCCATAGAGGTCTCAGAGCCGCCACTTGGCTGGGGGGCATGGTTCAAACATTGAAGAGCCAGTGTAGTACACGCCATGAAAAGTGACAACTGCTGAGCCAGGGCAGGCATTTCACCGAGCAGCTAAGATACTCAAGTTCCTGGGTTTGATTCCTGGCTCCAGCTACTGACTCCAGCTTTCTGCCAATCCAAGTCCCTGAGAGGCAGCATGATGGCTCCAGTGATTGGATTCCTGCCACCCGGGTGGGGAACCATTCTTGGCTCTTGGTTCTTGGCTGTAGCACTGGCCTAGCCCTGGGAATTGCCAGATTTTGGGGAGTGAACTGGTAAATAGGAGCCCTGTCTCTCTCTCTCTGCCTCTCAAACATACAAACAAACAAACAAAAAACTTACAAAATGTTCTGAGTTTGTGGAAAAACTGGAATAAAAGATACATTTATGTAAATAAAAAAAGAGTGCTGTGAGAGGGCCTGACAACATCCGTGTGGTGACAGAGCACTGTGAAAGCACCACACGACTCAGCCCGTGCCTTCTCCCTCTCGGGCTTTTACCTCAGCTCTGAGAAACACAAGAGCTCAAGTGAAATGGGATCCTTCATCTCTGAAGAATTGAGTTCTCCACCTTCTGGCTGAACCAAGCTTTTACACATAGAAGCATTAGCGCCCGAAGCTAAAAAGACTTGTAAACATGGTGAAATCTTATTAATGATAATTCAGAGTCATGATGCCTAGTCTGTGGAAATTCCCACAAAAACAGTAGAGCATTCAAAGAAGTGCATTTAAAAATGAAGGATCTTGCATTTGGCCTAGCAGTTAGGACATTCTTGTCTCACATCAGAATGCCTGGGTTTGATGCCGATCTCCAGCTCCTGACTCCAGCTTCCTGCTTGTCTAGACCCTGGAAGGCAGCAGGTGATGGCTCAAGTAATTGGGTTCCTACCACCATGTGGGAAACCTGGATTGTGTTCCTGCTTCCAACTTCAGCTCCTCAGCCATTGCAGGCATTTGGGTAGTGAACCAGCAGATGGGCGCTCGCTCTCTCTCTCTCTGCCGCTGAAATAATATTTTTTCAAAGTGAAGAATCTTGGATTAGACTCACCTATGGATACCTATTGATATGCAGGAGTTTCTTTAAAAATGCAAAAAAAGGCTGGCCCCAAGGCTCAATAGGCTAATCCTCCACCTGCAGCGCTGGCACCCCGGTTTCTAGTCCCAGTCAGGGTGCCGGATTCTGTCCCGGTTGCTCCTCTTCCAGTTCAGCTCTCTACTATGGTCCAGGAGTGCAGTGGAGGATGGCTCAAGTGCTTGGGCCCTGCACCCACGTGGTAGACCAGGAGAAGCACTGACTCCTGGCTTCTGATTAGGGGGGTGCGCTGGCCCCAGCATACTGGCCGCGGCGGCCATTGGAGGGTCAACCAACGATAAAGGAAGACCTTTCTCTCTGTCTCTCTCACTGTCCACTCTGCCTGTCAAAAATAAACAAACAAACAAACAAAAAAACATTGTCTCTTTAAAAGACTCTATGAAAGGCAAATGAAAAGTTTAAGGGTCTAGCTGATTCAAAAAAAAAAAAAAAACCTCACTTTTTTTTGTCTATTTACTACCTTATCTGAAGTCAAAAGGATGGCTGTATAAAGTGTTTATGAATATTAGGCCCCAACTCGAGATATGGTTCTTTTTCAGAATTATCCATGCTAATTCCAGGCAGGCATGGAAAATGCTTGTCTGCCCTGATCTCAGTCATTCAGGTGAGAAACAGAAGCTCAACTGAAAAGCTATTGTTCTCCAACACAAGACTTGCAGGCATTCTACCAGTTTGGCGAGGCTCATCTGCGTACCTCTTGTGAAGTTGTGTAGTGAATTTCTGTGCTTTTGTGTTGCTGTGGCATCATTTCTGAGCTGCCTCGGTTTCTCACTGGCTCCTAATTTTCTTGATCCCGCCTCTCCTAGGGAATAGCCAGCTTGATAGGATGGCAAGGGCAGGGTTAGAGTTTATAGCCACTTTCCAGAGAGAAACCCCAAGAGCAGTTAGAAGGAAAGGCATCAGATTCAGTTTTAGCAGAAATGAACGTTTGTCTACCCAGATGAGCTTTGGAAACATTTGGACCTGAGGTTTAGACCATAGCCTCTAGAAAGCTGACCTCTGATAATAGGCAACATGCCTTAATCTCTTTTGTGAAGAAAACTTGCATTCTTTTTCCATGCTTTTGAGACTCCATTTTCCACCAAAGCATCAACACATTGGAAATGCAAATTTAGAGTGACCTCGTTAATAATTGCTTAGGAAAGCAGAAGAGGAAATTGAAAGATTGATAGGCTGAAAGGGGAAGGGAAACTATTTGGAAAGTGACAAATGAAAACTGCAGCTCTGCTTCTGCCTGTGTGTTTTTGTCTGTATACACGTACATTATATGTCAAGTATATGTGACATTTTCCTACCTTGGATGATAATGGCAAAATTCATAAAGAGCTCCATTTAACTGCCTTACAGAAATTAAAACACTTAAATGAGTAGTCTCAGAAACTAACTTAAATGCCTTTTTATTTAGTTCATGTAATCTGACATAATCTTTGGAAAATAAAGCTAGTTTTAAAATTTTTGATAAAAATAGAAATGTCTCTAGAGTTGTCAGCATTAATTATAATGCTAGCATACATTTCTTAACCTAGATTTACTAGTCAAACAAGTTGTTATCTCATAAATATTTAAGTTGATAAAACTATAGCTCCAACCCACGAGCAGAATACACAGTGCAAATAGTTACTCAGTGCATGTCAGTCGTTCAAGTAGTAAGATGGGGGACACCATGTTAAGCTTTGGTTCCCTTGTTTCTGTGCATTTTCGACACTGTCGCTCCCCCTCTTCGCGGAGGAACAACACAGGACCCTGCGCTGTTCTTTTGTCTGCTCGGCCCTCCCCGGGTTTGCTGCTGGTTCTTCCCGGGTTGGCTACCGACCCTTCCACAGAGGTCCCCCTGCCACTTTCCCCACTTCCGCGGGGGAGCGGCACACCACCTGCCGGCTCTCTCGGGGGCTGCTCAGATGTTCCTCAGGTGTTCCCGTGTTCCCCTTAGATGTTCCTCGTGCATGTTGTCTCTCTCCTCCTTTATAGTCCTCTTCCACCAATCCCAACTCTGCTACCCACACGCTGAGCACGCTGCTCTCCTCCAATCAGGAGCAGCTCCTGCAGCTTGTCAAGTTGTTTGCTCCTCTCCCAGCATCATATTGTGGGAGAGCAGATGCATAGAATAAGTCTTAATTCCAGTAACAGTCTAGTCTGAGTTGCTCCCCACAGACACTTGCCTGATTTGTCAAAAAATAACCTAACGAGTGAGTGTTTGGTGCAGCAGTTGAGACCTCATGTGGGATACCCACAATACCATATCAGAGTGCCTGGGTTTGAGTCCCAGCTCCACTTCCGATTCCAGCTTCTTGCTTATGTGCAATCTGGGAGGCAGCAGGTAATGATTCAAATATTTGGGTCCCTGCCACCTCATGGGACACTTGGAATGAGTTCCCAGCTCAGTGCAGAATTTCAGTCTGGCCAAGCCCTTGTTATTGTGGGCATTTGGGGAGTGAACCAGCATATAAGATCCCCCCCCATTCAAATAAATAAATAAGAAAATAAAAGACAGAACTTTCTGGAAAAATCTTTTTTTTTTTTTTTTGACAGGCAGAGTGGACAGTGAGAGAGAGACACAGAGAGAAAGTTCTTCCTTTTGCCGTTGGTTCACCCTCCAATGGCCGCCACGGCTGGCGCGCTGTGGCCGGCGCATTGCACTGATCCGATGGCAGGAGCCTAAGATGATGGTTTGTTTTCCATCAAATAATTTCCATCAAATAATATTTCCATCAAATAATTCAAACACAATGGTGAAGGATGAAAGACTTATAGAATGGCAGATGTCCTAAACAGCACTCTGGCCTCGAAAACAGCCCTTAAGCCATTTGGATCTGGCTGAAGAGCCCATGAGAGTATTTTAGGCATGGAAAGCCAAGACACTCTGGCAAAAAAAAAAAAAAAAAAAAAAAAAAAAAAAAAAAAACACCCTACCTAAATGAAAGATCTCTGCGAGATCCCAGTAGAAAGAATGGGCCATCAAAGAAGGAGGTACCTTTCTCTAAAGGGAGGAGTGAACCTCCACTTTGACTGTGACCTTGTCTAAATAAGATCGAAGTTGGTGAACTCAAAAGGCTTCCATAGCCTTGGCAACTCATGACAAGAGCATAGGGAGATTACTGACACCATAAACAAGAGTGTCAATTTGTTACGTCAACAACAGGAGTCACTGTGCACTTACTCCTCATGTAGGATCTCTGTCCTTAATGTGTTGTTCAATGTAAATTAATGCTATAATTAGTGTGGGTTCAAACTGTTGAAATCTTTACTTAATATATACTAAATTGATCTTCTGTATATAAAGAGAATTGAAAATGAATCTTGATGTGAATGGAATGGGAGAGGGAGCAGGAGTTGGGAGGGTTGCGGGCAGGAGGGAAGTTACGGGGAGGAAAAAGCCATTGTGATCCATAAGCTGTGCTTTGGAAATTTATATTTGCTAAATAAAAGTTACAAAAATGAAGTTTTCATCGTTTCAAATACCTTTTCAGCAACTAAGAATATTGAAGTTATGTGTGAAGTCTAGTAATAGATACCCATGAAATGTCTGAGTCATTTCTAAGCAAGTTAAAATAATAAAACATTAAATGCTAACAATTAGTTTATATGTATCTTGGCATCTTGTTTTTAAAAGGTATAGATTAGCTAAATATATTTGGATCTGTTACTATAAATGAAAAATTAAGGTAACACATGCCTTTAGAAATTATGAAATGACAAGTGCTCAGATAAAATACATTTACAATGCTTGATAGTTTTCACTAGAAATAAAGTTACATAGCATAAAATGTTCTAACTAATATAAAGTATCATAAACCAGAAATAATAAGGGAAACAACTCCGTATGCAAGAAAAATAAGACATGTTTTGGTAAGAGAAACCTATGTGAAATATGTGATTTCATTAAGGGAAAAACAGTGATGTTTGTCCTTAAATTGAATACCTGGCTATTCCAATTTGAGAAAGAGGAAAAGTATAGGACAAATAACTGAAAGATTATAAGAAGTTTGGGGCTGGTACCATGGCTCACTTGGCTAATCCTCCGCCTGCGGCCCCAGCATCCCATATGGGTACTGGGTTCCAGTCCTGGTTGCTCCTCTTCCAGTCCAGCTCTCTGCTGTGGCCCAGGAAGGCAGTGGAGGATGGCCCAAGTCCTTGGGCCCCTGCACCCGAATGGGAAACCAGGAGGAGGCACCTGGCTCCTGGCCTCGGATCAGCATAGCTCCAGCCATAGTGGCCATTTGGGGGGTGAACCAACGGAAGGCAGACCTTTCTCTCTGTCTCTCTCACTGTCTAACTCTGTCAAATAAAAAAAAAGAAGATTGTAGAGGGCTTAGGTAGAAAAAGAAATTTATGTTTGATCAAGCTGTCTAAAATTGGAGGGGAATTATTTCTACATTATTTAAAAGATTGTACATCAATAACAAAAGCACACTGAGGTAAAACTAGAATTCATTGTGCTCTTGATAAGATATGGGGAAAGGTCTGTCTTTATCTTTTAGGTAAATGGCCTAAAAAACAGAGATTCTGAATTATCAAAGGAATTTCTTGTGCTTCTTAGGTCCTTGATTACTTAAGAAAAGTGAGTTGTCTCAATATTGAAAGAGTTAAGCTTTTATTCAAACCTACATCACCTTTGGAATTTGCCTTTAAATACTTTTATTGTCATTTTGACCAAATAGATAATCAGGGTCATTTAAAATTTTTTTATTTCAACACCTTTGAAAAACTTCTCAAAATCAAATTCTGAATTAGGACTTTTAGACCTTAAATTTTTGGAATTCTTCAGATGGGTCTGTGGAAAACTTTGAAGGATATGTCTCATCTTGCAATAGGTAGATATTAAACTATTTTTGGCTTATTGAATATTCAAATTATGTGCGAAACATTGTCAAATAAGTGACAGTAAGTATTCTTTAACTTATATTTATGAGGCCAGCGCTGTGACATAGCAGGTAAAGCCGCCGCCTCCAGTGCTGGCATCCCATATGAGCGCTGGTTCAAGTCCTGGCTACTCCACTTCCAATCCAGCTCTCTGCTGTAGCCTGGGAAAGCAGTGGAAGATGACCCAAGTCTTTGGGCCCTTGCGCCCGTGTAGGAAACCCAGAAGAAGCTTCTGGCTCCTGGCTTTGGATCGGTGCAGATCCAGCTGTTGTGGCCAATTGTGGTATGAAACAACGGATGGAAGACCTCATTCTCTCTCTCTCTGCCTCTCCTCTCTCTGTGGAACTCTTTCAAATAAATAAATAAATATGTTTTTAAAAAGTTATATTTATAGATATGTTATTGATACAAGTATTCTAAAACTTGTATGAGGTTTCCAGAAATCTAATATGTTACAAGTCATAATTTCAATTATTATTAAATTTAAAAAGTCACATGTCACAGAAATAACCGAACTTCTTTGCTACTTCTTATCCAATTTTTAAGTATGACCATTCTAAGTTTTATTACCTATAGTTGTTTCTTTGATTCTTCTCCAAAAGTGTTTGCAATCAGCTACAGTTCAAAATTGTTTCTTCAAGGAGATTCATGGAAAAGACTGGAATATAGGTTTCTGATAACTTTAAGTGTATAAACCATTGGACTGGGTAAGAATTTCCAGAAACCTAATGAAGAAACTGATAACTTCATGAAAATCCTAACCAAGATTAAGCAGAACAAGGATTAATTAAATGTTACTGGATAAACTGATTAGGATAGTTTTTTGACTTTTTATTTCAATTTTGCCAATCCTTTAAATGTTTCATTTTTCAAACTAAAGAAAAATTTTTTCTTTTAAACTATCTATAGCTTACAGCAATTGCAAAGGAAACTTTTGTGAAAAAAATGGAAATATTTTTCTCTATACCTGAACCCTTCAGAATTCAGAAACTAACCAACTTATTTTAATATGGTTATTTGCATAGGCTCAATAAGTATCTGCTCTTTATAACAGGTACAATTGGAAATACTGGTTTTGTTACTAAAGCTTAAACTGGGATGTCATATTTGCAGATATCTATAGACTGAATCTCTGTGTGTGCTGGCAAAGGCTGAAGTCTGCCTTGATTGGACTTCTTGGCCTTGAGAAGTTTTCAGAAGTCCCGTTTGAGATTCCTATCAAAATCCCCAGCAAAGCAAAATTTTAAAAAAGCTTATGTGGTCAAGCAGTATTCTTGTTGCACTTGTATATAAATAATCAGGCCATCTTTGATGAGACTAAACTTATTTTGTAAACAGATGAGTGTGGCTGTCTTTTTGGTAGAGCAACCAATGAAGAGAAAAGAAAGACATTTTGAAGAAAAACTATAGTATGTCTGTTACAGCATTGTTCATTGTTCTTTAGGATTCTCCAGTCCAGTTTTCTCCTATGAAATCACTAAGAACAAGAGCTGCTCTGGTCCCGAAGTGCTATAAGTGGTGCTGGACAACTTGAGGTAAATGTCAACAGACGGCCCTTGTGCCTGATGTGTGAGCCATGTAGAGTGTTCACTAAAATACCCATGGCACCAGGATGAGAAGGTAATGACTTTCTGCTATGGTTAGCTTTTCCCTAGACACTGCAGTAAGATTCTCCATCTTAATAAGACTCTTAATGCTCTTCATTTTTCCTTGCTTATGCCCACCTCTTTTCATTTGCCAGGACCGTGCTGTAATCAGTACCTGCTGTGGCAACATAACGGAGTGTTGGATCATTCATGTCAGACTCAAGTCTTTCCACGTCCTGAGAGATAGATCCTTTAATCCGCCCAGTGGCTACCTTTAGCAACATCCCTAATGCAACTGTTGTTCACTTTGCACTAGTAGTCCATTTTATAGTGTGAGACTTCAAAACCCACTTGTTCCCACTCCTGTTTTAATGAAACCCAGTCATGATGTGCTAGATAATAGAATCAATACACGCTATTCGAAGAGAAAGGAGTCTGCACTTGCTGTCACTTCTTATTGCGAATAGATAAACACATAGGTATTGTAGACTCGGTTGCAAAAAATTAAACAGGATGCTTGGTTACAGTGGGTAGCCTCCTCATCTGGCTCATTCTTTGATATGTTCTATTTTAGCTGATTTGGTTCATAGTGACCCTGGCTAATAAATGAGCTCCAGACTCCTCTTTATAAGCATAATAGTAGTTTCTCTGGAGCACTTTTTTCTCTGAAGAGTTTCAAATGTTTGTATGCAGCCATCTGTTGAAATGTCAGATGGTCTCTAGCTAAAATGGCAAGAGCTCAAAGAAATGCATGATCATGAGGACACTGTAACCTATGAATGTTGAGAATGGAAGCCCAAAATGGTAGTACCGGAGAGTAGTGCAAATGCCCTGAGTTTTGGACACAGTGTCACTTGAGTGAGAGCCTGACGGGAGCAGAGCAAGGGACTATAAAGCAGCAATTATGGGAGACCATTGTTTTGGACAGAGCTCTCCTGCATTAGGCTCCAACAAATCTGACCAAGCAAAAATGGAGGCACACATGCTTTAAATGTCACATAATCAAATCAGAATTTTAAGGAAGCAGAAAGATCCCCAAACAGAGCACTTTTCTCCTGGAAACAGTAGATTGCAGTCTGTTGAATCAGTAACAAGGAAGTCCTTTCTGCTTTAACTCCTACAAAAACAGTAACCTGAAGTAATCTGTTAGCCAGTCAGCTTTTATATTATTATTATTGTTCTTATTCTGTTTTCTTGTTCCAAGCTTAAAAAGCCCACTGTCTTGCTATTGGCCAAAGATTTTATTCTGTTTTTGGGGAATGGAAGTTACTCTATCCCTTAATTGAAATAAGAGCCCATTCCATCTATAAGGAAAATTGTCATAATTTTTTAAAAACAGATTAAGAAACAACAGTTGGGAATCAAGTTCCCAAAGTACAAAATCTGCAACTGAAACAGGATGGCCCAGTCCTTCCAGGAGCTCTGGGTCCTGCCCTCCACCTACCAGTCCGCTGGAGGCTCTCTCCCAGCCAGGGTGCGGGGCCATCGCTTGGGAGCTCACCTTCTCCTGCAGCAAGTGGGCCGGCATCTTGGCTCTCAGGTGCTGGGCTCACTTTCCCAAGGCTGAGACTGCAGAACTGAGTTCGGGACCCCTGTCAGGACAGAAGTAGACTTCTGTTCTGCAGCCCGCTCGTGCGCAGCAATTCGCAGCAATGCACTCGGAACCCTTCTCTGCCTGGCACGCGCGGTGGTGCGGTGGCTGGGCCCAACCCTGCTGTGGTGGATCTCCCTGCGCTGGGGATTTAAAGGCCAGAGCTGGCAGTGGGTGACCCTGTCGCGATTTCCTCAGACACCTTGTATGAGCTGCCAACAAGGGTCAAGGTGCACAGAACTGGCTGGCTCAGGCAGCCTCGCGTGAAGGTGAGGGCGGGACAAGGGAGGAGACAGAAAGCTGAGGCGGACATCGACCAAGACAGGACTTAGGGATGCTGCAGACACCATCACCCACGGCCCTGGCCCCTGCCCCAGCCTCTGCCCCTGGGGAAATGCTAATGAGGCTTCAGTACACTCTGGCGCGTCATTGGCCGAAGGGAATTTGGTGCCACCTCGGCCGCCGTTGCCATTGGCTCCGCGCAATCTGCTGTTCCCCCTCGCCGCCTGCGCCGCGCTCCCCCTCCCCTCCTTTTCTCCTTCTTGGCCCCTTCCAGCAACCGACCGACCCGACCGACAGCTGGGACTCAGCCCGGCACCCCGCGGCTTCCGAGGCATTCGGAAGCTTTCTCTCTTGCAAGATGGAGAGCATCGAGTTCTACAATGGGGGTGGGTCAGAGCCCAGGACCCTTGCGGCCCCTCGAATGGTTGGGTCGGGGAGGTGCGCGGGAAGTACCCAGGAAGAGCCGAGGCGCCCATTGCTCCCTGCTTCCCATTCAGCCTTCCCATTCCCCAGGCGCTGGGGAAGATACGCTTGGGGGAAAGACGCTCGCCCATAGGCTGCTGCCACTAAGCGTCACTCCACAGCTAGTTCGGGGACTTGGTGCTGGGGTGGGGGTTGGGGGAAGGGGTTCGGGCCCGCCCACCACTGTGACAAGGTCCTCAGAGCCCAGAGAGCCGGGCGCACCTCCAAAGCCCGGCACTGAGACCTGCGCTGCCTCTTTGCTTCTGTACGCAATACGCTGGCACTGTGGGGCGGGCGCCTCCCCGAGCCACCCAACAACTGTGCAGGACTTGTTGGAACACCTTCAGCTTGTCCAGGGAATGTTGGGCGCCTCTTCCTGGAGACAGGCAGGACGCCCAGTCGCGGACCGCCCAGCAACAGGGGAGAAGACTGGGTGTGGAATGAGAGGAGCCTGGAGGTCTTGGGAGATATTGTTGCAGCCCCCGGTGACTCTGTGAGGTGGGCTCTCCCTGAACCCACTGGAAAGAGAAGCTGTGGGCAGATCTCAGAACCTGCCCGCATTCACAGCAGCCAGGCAGTGGTGGAGCTGGGCTGAGCCCAGAAACGTGATGCTGGAGGCCCAGCTCTTCACCCTGCTCAGGACCTTAGTGCGCCAGGTGCCCTAGGAGATCTGACCCACGGACCTTATGCCTCATCTTGTCTGTGCCTGGGGGAGCCCCACCAGCAGAGCTGGGAACCAGGCAGGCCATGCATTCAGCCTGTCCCCTTTCATGCCCGGTGTCCCCCAAACTCTGCCCAGGAGCCCCTCAGTGGGGAAAGGAGAAGGAAAGGAGTTCTGTGCCAAGGAGGGTTGGCTTCAAGGAGGGGAGGCCCCTGGGACTGCCAGGAGGAGGACAAGGCAGCTCCCCATGGGCCCTGGTCCTAGGGGGAGGCCAACTCACTGCCCAGGGAGCAGGCAGCCCCTGCAGCCCTGTGTGAGAGCAGTGCTCTCAGAGGGACAGTGGGTCTGGTCATGGCAGAGAAGAGCTCAGCGTGTGGACCAGGAGCCCTCCCTGGGCTGCTGCTCAGGGTCTCTGCAGTGGTGCATCTGTCACTGTGTCACCAACGGCGGGCCTTCCTCTTTGCCTCAGTCTGTTTCCTCTGCTAGCACAAACTGCCATGAGCACGTGGCTTTGCAACAGCAGCATACCTCTCACAGGTCTGGAGGCTGGCAAGTGCTGGGTCATAGCTCAGGGTGACCTGGGGTCTGGTGAAGGCCCCTTTCCTGCTGCATGGACGGCCGTCTTCGCTGAGCGTCCACGTGGGGAAGGCCCGAGATCTTTCTCAGGTCTTTTACTGGTGACGCACATGTCATTCTTGAGGACTCATCCATCATGGCTGACTTGCAGATACCGCTTGGTAAAGCGCCAACTTGCAGATACATCCCAGGAGGCAGTGATTTCCAGTGAACGTGGGGTTGCGGGTACACATTCATACTGCGGCATTCATCAGGGAGGAGGGCTCAGGATTTCTTCTGGGGGTCTGCCTTCCACTGTGACTCAAGGTGGCCATACTGTGGATGCAGCGTCTCTCATCTGTAACTGCCCAGGCACACTCGCCTTGTGTGCTCCAGAACCACCTGAAACACCAGGGTTTCCCAGAATCTGCTCCTACTTTCTCAGACTCTGGTTGACACCTGTGCTGTTGTTCTTACTTGGTGCTGCTGGCATTAATTAGGCCAGATGCCCCTGAAAGAAAAGGGGAGGCCCGCCTAGGAGGCAGTGTGGGGCAGGGGTATTGTCTTCCTCCCTAAAGACAGGCTGCTCCCTGCCAGAGTGCAGGAAAATCTGGATGAGGGAGAGGGAGTTTCAGAGAGACGAGGGCAGTGCCCCTGTCGGTGTTGGGAACCAGGCAGAGTGGTGACTGGATCCTCCGTGCACATCCCACTGCTGTGGTTGTGTCACCCCCACTTCCCACGTGCCAGGAGCTCACAGGGCCCTCTAAGCAAGGCCACATTGTAGGAACAGTGTTATGCGAAAAGCAGGAGCCTTGGTGGCAAGCAGGAGGAGGTCAGTGAAGGAAGAGAAGTTACATCTGAGTGTATCGCCCGTGTGTGATGCCGACAGAAAGTCACTGTCCTGTGTGAACAGTGGCAGGAGGCACCATGGTGGTTTTTAAATTCCATGTTGATTCTTCAGTTCAGAGAGCAAGAGAATCAGGCCTTATCCCCCATAAGTAAGTAAGGTGTCGCTAGCAGGAGGCCCAGGACAAGCTCTTGTACACATTCAGTCCTCTCCAGTCTTCCCAGATCTGATGCTTTGGCAGAGGGTTGTTCCCATATAGGATGGGGCTGGGAAAGCAGATATCTGCTTAGTTCAGCCTCATTTCTCTGAGTGTCCTGGGATCCTCAGCTGGAAATCCTGAGGTCCCTGTACCCTGCAGAGCAGAGAGCCAGGGGACACCACGGACCCAAACTGGTATTTCAGTGCAGCAACATGTCAGAATTCTAATTGTCCCTCAGCCACACCTTTGGAAAATTGTCACTGCTTTTGACACGAGCCTGACTGGAACATAATTTAGAATTGAATGACGTTGTGTGGTATTTATTTATTTATTTATTTATTTTGACAGGCAGAGTTAGACAGTGAGAGAGAGAGAAAAAGAGAGAAAGGGCTTCCTTTTCCATTGGTTCACCCCCCAAAATGGCCGCTACAGCCAGCGCAATGCACTGATCCAAAGCCAGGAGCCAGGTACCTCCCCCTGGTCTCCTATGCAGGTGCAGGGACCCAAGCACTTGGGCCATCTTCCATTGCCTTCCCGGGCCACAGCAGAGAGCTGGATTGGAAGAGGAGCAATCGAGGCAGAATCCGGCACCCCAACCAAGACTAGAACCCAGACTGCCTGCGCCGCAAGCGGAGGATTAGCCTAGTGAGCCGCTGCGCCGGCCATGTGGTATATATTTAACCTCCCCTGCTCTCTCCTTTATTAGCATGAAAAATCTAGAAATGCTAGCACCTACGGGGATGAGTATCCCCTCAGAGCAGTCAGTCGAGAGTATTTTCATTCTGTTTCTCTAACTGGGAGTTTGTTTCCCATTGGAGCAGAGGTCACACTGTGACTCTCCAGTGACAATCATAAAGCAGCACAGGTCTGAATTCTAAGATCATTACCTGGTCAAGCAACCTAGTGATTCAAGAGAGACAAACTCCCACCAATTATGAAAGCAAATTTTTCATAGTCTTTACATACAAAAGGGCTTTTGCAGATTGATAAACATAACAAGCTCAGTATGAAAAAAAGAACAAGAGAATCAAATAGGCACTTTATAAAAGAAGAAAATATAGATGGTAAAGAAGTACTTAAGTGGCCAGTGCTGTGGCATAGTTGGTTTAGCCTCTGCCTGTGGCACTCGCATCCCATTTGTATACTGGTTCAAGTCCCACCTGCTCCACTTCCAATCCAGTTCTCTGCTAATGGTTTGGAAAAGCAATGGAGGATGGCCCAAGTCCTTGGGCCTCTGCACCCATGTGGGAGACCTGGATGAAGCTCATGGCTCCTGCCTTCAAACTGGCCCAGCTCCAGCCATTGTAGCCATTTGGGGAGTGAAAACAGGTGGAAGACCTCTCTCTCTGTCTCTCCATCTCTCTATCTCTATAACTCTGCCTCTCAAATAAATAAATAAATATTTAAGAAATACTTGAAAAATTAAATTTTACCAAGTATTGAAGAGGAAATATATAATTGTTCACTATTAAAGATAAAAATAGTAGGGTGATATTAGATAGACTGCTGTTTCTTTAGAGGCAGGGAGGAGGGGTTTCAGGCGGCTTCCCTGAAGCTCTGGCTGGAGACGCAGCCTGGAAAGCTCGTCTCTAAGTTAGAGAAGCAAGTGGCAGATGGAAGGGTGGACTATGGAAAGAAAGAGTGGAAGAACCATGTCAGTGCTGTGTCAGTGCTGAAGTTGGCCCAGGCCCGTCTCTCAGGCCTGAGGATGAGGGCAGGAACTTTGCACTCAGCTAATTAGTTTGTTCGACAGTTGCACAGGAAGTGAGGTTGGGCTCATTTACTGGAGATGGCTGTGTATGGTGTGCTGGCTAAAGCTGCAGCTGGGCCACACAACTAAGGTGGCCCTCACTAGAGGCCTGGTGGCCTCCAGCAGGTGCTGTTCTTGTTAGGGGCGCGCGCAGGTGTCTGAAGGAGGAACCTGAAGGTCTGACAGCCTAAGCGGATGTCCTCTTGTGAGCGCTCCAGGACAGCTGGGCAGAAAGCACTTGCTTCTGCCAGGGCTCTGAGGGGCTCTGTGAGGACGAGGGGCTCCCTGAGGGTTTACCTGGTCTCAGCATGGGGTGACAGGGCCGAGCGTGTGAGGAACAATGGTGCACCCGCACACATTCTGCAGGGCCTATTGGGTTCCTTTCAGCAAATGACTGTCACTCACGTTCATTGTTGACCTTGACCTCTGTCTTCACCACCTGCTAGGAAGCAGTGTTCCTTTCCTCTTTCAGATCCAGTGACACTCACTAAAAGCCTTTGGGACACCAGCAGGCAGTCTCGGGGGGGGGGGGGGGACCAAAAAGGAAACAAAGTTGCTAAGCCTTCGCTCCACAAGGCCTCTAAGCCTTTGCTCGAGTTTGCCGCACTTCTGCATCTCAGTGACTCAGCGTTTCCAACAATCTAAGATGGCCCCGGGGGAGGTACCGAGCCTGACAGGAGACTTCCGTATTCCTGGACAATATGTGTCCTTGGCTGTGATAGGACCTTGAGGGCGTGCCCAGCTCCTGTCCTGTCTTACCTTTCAGCTGCTTGGCTCAGTTCCCTTGTGCCCTGGACATCCCCCTTTCTGTGTCTATAAAAGCTCTTCCCCTCCCAATAAAGTCAAGAACCCAGCTGCACCCTGGGCGTTGACTGATCTCTCGGCTCTGGTGTGGTTCCTTTGCCGCAGACACTCATCATCCCGCTCGGCCCCTGAACTCCCCAGGCTGGCCCTGAGGAGCTCTATCGGACCTGCTGCCCCGTGACGAGCAGCAATCTCCATCTCCCAGAGTTACAAGGAATCATGTCTGACTCCTCCGGATGGGGCTGGAAGTGGTGGAAGTTTGGGTTCTGGAAGCTCAGAAGTCTGCTCCACTCATGTTCTCTGCTTTCAGGGGTCAGTGCAGAATGTGCAGAGTCCCTGCTCTGGCATCTCCCTTGGTGCTCTGGCAGGTGGCCAGCCAACCCCAGCCTGGGCAGTGCCGATGGGGACCTCAGTGTCTTGTGGAGCGTTCTGTTTTCCTACAGTTGGGCAGCTCTATTCGCTTCCATTTCCAGAGGCCCCTCCTCTGTGCAGACACTGTCGGGGGCTCATAGACGACTGGACACATGGGCCTTTCCCATCAGGGGCTCCCTTCTCCTTTTCAGGACTTTCTTATTCTCTTGAGTCATCGGCTTGCCTTAGCCTCTGCAGTGACCCTTCTACTGTTTGAGTGATGTAGCTGTCATGTTTCTCCTTGATCATCTGTGCTTCTAGCTAAATAATTTCTATTTCTCAGGAAACCAGACACTGTAGTAGTGTTCTTAGAGGTGCTCTTATGTACAGGTGGAAGGCACAGGCTCTGAATTTGCACAGATTTAGGTTCAAGCACCACACTCGACTATTTACCTGTGAGGGACACTGAGCAAGTCGCTTACCTTCCTTGAAGCTCAGTTTCCTCCTGTGTACCTATGTAATACAAGAGGATTGTGGGAGGTAATACCCGTGAGGTCACTCACTGAGTGCCTGGCTTGTATTAGAAACTATTGTGGATGCCCACCACACTGATGCTGTCTCCAGCCCTGGTATAAATGAAGCCAAGTACAGGAGGACAATATTCCATGGGCACCTGACGAGGCCAGAATGCTCCTGCTGTATCCAGACTTGAGGACCTATGAGGTCAGACAGAGGAAGTGATACCTGAGCAGAGACTCAAGAGATGAAGAGCATTTAGTTGTTAAAGGCAAAGAGAAGGGAAGTTTCTTTAAAAAAAAAAAAAAAAAAGGTCCATTTTATTTACTAGAAAGGCAGAGTTAGAGAGAGAGAGAGATCTTACATCCATCACTCTCCAAATGGCCACAACAGCCAGGGCTAAGCCAGACTGAAGCCAGGAGCCAGAAGCTTTATCCGGGTCTCACACATATGCGCAGGTACCCATGGACTTGGGCCATCCTCTGCTGCTTTTTTCCCAGGGACATTAGCAGGGAGCTGCATTAAAAGTGAAGCAGCTGTCCGGTGCCACAGCTCACTGGGCTAATCCTCCGCCTATGGCGCGGCACCCCGGGTTCTAGTCCTGGTCGGGGTGCCGGATCCTGTCCCGGTTGCTTCTCTTCCAGTCCAGCTCTCTGCTGTGGCCCAGGAAGGCAGTGGAGGATGGCCCAAGTGCTTGGGCCCTGCACCCGCATGGGAGACCAGGAGGAAGCACCTGCTCCTGGCTTCAGATTGGCGCGGCACGCCGGATGTAGCGGCCATTTGGGAGGTAAACCAACAGAAAAAGGAAGACCTCTCTCTCACTGTATAACTCTGCCTGTCAAAAAGAAAGAGAGAGAGAAAGAAAGAGAGAAAGAGAGAGAGAAAGAAAGAAAAGAGAGAGAGAGAAAGAAAGAGAGAGAGAAGAGAGAGAGAAGGAAGGAAAGAAAGAAGGAAAGAGAGAGAGAGGGAGGGAGGGAAAGAAAGAAAGAAAGAAAGAAAGAAAGAAAGAAAGAAAGAAAGAAAGAAAGAAAGAAAGAAAGAAAGAGAGAGAGAGAGAGAGTGGGAGGGAGGGAGGGAGGGAAAGAAAGAAAGAAAGAAAGAGAGAGAGAGAGAGAGAGAAAGGGAAAGAAAGAGAGAGAGAGAGAAAGAGAAGCAGCCAATTGGCCCCTATATGGGATGCCAGCGTCTCAGTAGCTGGCTTCACCCACTACTCCACAATGCTGGGTCCAAGAGAAGGGAAGTTTCTAAGAAGAGGGAAAGCATTACCAAGGTCCAGAGTCAGGAGCTCAGTTTAGCAAAGGTGCATTGTGTACAGGAACAGGCAGAGACTGAGCAGCAGAGTGGGAACAGACGAGCAGGCCGGGTAGCAGCTGCAGATTGCAGCTGGCTAGATAACGAAGGCATGATACACAGTTGGCACTTCACCTGCGGGCTCCCAGGGAGCCACTCAAGGGCTATAAGCATGAGAGTGACATGACAGATTTTCAGTTCTTCTAATTATGGGGAGCAGACCCAAGTTGGGTCAGAGAGATTATCCAGGCAAGTAGAATGGGGAAGATGATGGTCCTGTGCTGAACATATTAATGGGATATTTTATCTAAGCCTCACAACAACATTATCATGGCCATGGGGCACCTTAGCATGCTGGTAAAGCACCAAGACTCTGAAGCCAGACTGTCTGGATTTAAAGCTGGTACTTCCAGTTACCAGCTGTGTGATCTTGAACAAGTTGCTAGCCTCAGAAATGATCACACCTACTTGGTAAGACTGTTGTGAAGGGTAAATTAAAAAGTCCACCAATATGTTGAGCACAATTTCTGGCTTGTACATGGTAAATAAGGCCTGTTATTATCTTCAACTCACAGCAGACTCTGTAAAGCCATAGTGTAATGTCAGGACTCCAACCAGTGATGGAGGATACCTTTAACCTCTGGAGGCCTACCACTTCTCTGGAGTTTGGACTATTAGAAAAGATCTTAAAATCACTAAGTTACAGGGCTGGCGCTATGGCACAGCGGGTTAACACCCTGGCCTAAAGTGCTGGCATCCCATACAGGCGCCGGTTCAAGGCCCGGCTGCTCCACTTCTGATCAAGCTCTCTGCTGTGGCCTAGAAAGGCAGTGGAAGATGGCCTAGGTCCTTGGGCCCCTGCACCCCCGTGGCAGACCTGGAAGAGGCTCTTTGCTCCTGGCTTTGGATCGGCGCAGCAGCTCTGGCTGTTGTGGTCAATTGGGGAGTGAACCAGTAGATGGAAGACGCTTCTCTCTCTGCCTCGCCTCTCTGTGTAACTTTTGCTTTCAAATAAATAAATAAATCTTTAAAAATTTTAATAAAATCACTAAGTTACTGAAGATATGCCATTTAACTGCCTTTGATGTTGAGAATCAAAGTCCACACCCACAAATTGCCAGCCTCCATGAGAGCTTTTTATCTTTCTCTTAAAAAAAAAAAAAACTCATTTATTCACTTGAAAGATGCAGGGAGAGGCAGAAGCAGAAAGACAGAAAAGTCATCCATCCTCTGGTTCACTCCCTAAGCAGATACAACAGCCAGGACTGGGCCAGACTGAAGCCAGGAGCCAGGAGCTCCATGCAGGGAGCCCAGGGACTTGGTCCATCTTCTGCTGCTTTCCAAGGCACATTAGCAGGGAGCCAGGTTGGAGGTGGGACAGCCAGGACTTGAATTGGTGCCCATATGGGATGCCAATGTTGCTGACAGCAGCTTAACCCACTATGCCACAGAGCAGCACCTCCATGAGAATTCTCTATGAGACAGAATTTGGAGGCCTTCGTAATCTTACGTTTCCTACAACACTTAGTAAAATGATACTCATGCTAGTTTCCTAGCCACCATGCTCTCCCTGACTCTCCCCCACTTGGACAACTCCTTGAGTCACATGGAGTCTTGGACATGGTCTCAGTAGAGCCACTTAGGAACTTGTGAAGGTCCTGGTCTCACCTCCATGGCTTACAGCCCCATTAATCTCTCTGAGCTCTGGCCACGTGCAACTAGGGACACAGTCTCTGTGGGAGTAATGTAGCCCTCAAGGGGGTGAAAATAGCTTCTTGGAGGCCAAAACCTCCTAGTTATTCTAATCAATTTTGTCCTGCCAAAGGGTTATAATACAGAAGCAAATATAGTCTATCTAGAATTAAACTTAATGAGGGTGGGGAGTGATTAGGAAGACAACATCTAAAGAGTCTCCCGGGCCGGCGCCGCGGCTCACTAAGCTAATCCTCTGCCTTGCGGCGCCAGCACATCAGGTTCTAGTCCTGGTCGGGGCACTGGATTCTGTCCCGATTGCCCCTCTTCCAGGCCAGCTCTCTGCTGTGGCCAGGGAGTGCAGTGGAGGATGGCCCAAGTGCTTGGGCCCTGCACCCCATGGGAGACCAGGAGAAGCACCTGGCTCCTGCCTTCGGATCAGCGCGGTGCGCCAGCCGTGGCAGCCATTGGAGGGTGAACCAACGGCAAAGGAAGACCTTTCTCTCTGTCTCTCTCTCTCACTGTCCACTCTGCCTGTCAAAAAAATAATTAAAAAAAAAAAAAGAGTCTCCCTCAGGAAGGGCTCATGCAGAATGTTAAGAAGCACTGCAGAGGCCCACCTAATTTTGCTCCTCAGTACACTGACCGAGTTCTCCTGCTTGCATCTGGCAGTAGAATCCAGCACAAAGCAGGTGTTCCACCAGAGTGCTATTGTCTAACGACTAGTGTGCGTGTCATTGGAGATGTACCTTGGCCAGCGTGCTTCCTCTGACAATTCCTATGGCTAAGTGTCAGATGCTCCAGGATCTGACTTAGGGGGAAAAAAGCTGGCCTAATAGAAAGATAAGGACATTGGAATCAAACAAACTAGATTCAGATACTAGCTCTGCCACTTACTGATGTGAGCTTTGGCACTTCCTTGGTTTAACAAGCATAATAATACTTATCTTATGGATAAGATAACATGTATCAAGAATCTAACACAATCATTGTTAGTAATTATTTCCACATTATCTAGTAGAATTTCAAAACCCTTAATCCTCAAGACTGGTTGTAAAAAATACTTTCCAAGAAAGAAGGCAAGCTGAAAAGGCTACGTATTCTACAATTCTGGAAAAGGCAAAACTATGGAGAGTATAAAAGTGACAAGTGGTTGCTAGGGGTTGTAGAGAAAGCAGAGAGAATTTTTAAGGGAGTGAAACTACTCTGTATGATACTATAATGATGGATGTACATCATTGTTCATTTTGTCTAAATCTGTGGAATCTGCAATACCAAGAATGGACCCTATGGTAAACCATGGACCTTGAATGATAATGATGTGTCCATGTAGGTCCAGTTTGTAACAAGTGTACCACTCTGGTGTGGGATTTCTGTTGCTGCTGTTGTTGCTTGAGAGATAAATAAAGAGCACTCCCAGCTGCTGGCTCATTTTTCCAAACCCCTGCAGCAGTCAAAGCTGGGCTGGGGCCAAAACCTTGAGCAGGGAACTCCATCCAGGTCTCCCATGTAGATGGCAGGAACCCAATTACTTGAGCTTTTACTGCTGGCTCCCAAGGTCTGTATCAGCAGGAAGCTGGAGTCAGGAGCTGGAATGGAGAATTGAACCCAGGGACCAGAGGTAAGACAGGAATCTCAACCAGTATCTTTTTTTTTTTTTTTGACAGGCAGAGTGGACAGTGAGAGAGAGAGACAGAGAGAAAGGTCTTCCTTTGCCGTTGGTTCACCCTCCAATGGCCGCCACGGCTGGCGCGCTGCGGCCGGCACACCACGCCTATCCGAAGGCAGGAGCCAGGTACTTATCCTGGTCTCCCATGGGGTGCAGGGCCCAAGCACTTGGGCCATCCTCCACTGCACTCCCAGGCCATAGCAGAAAGCTGGCCTGGAAGAGGGGCAACCGGGACAGAATCTGGTGCCCCGACCGGGACTAGAACCTGGTGTGCCGGTGCTGCAAGGCAGAGGATTAGCCTATTGAGACTCGGCGCTGGCCTTAACCAGCATCTTAACTGCCGAGCCAAATGCCTGCCTGTTATGTGGGATTTTGATAGTGGAGGAGGCTGTGCCTACATTAGGGGCAGGGAATATATTGGACATCATTATAATTTTTCACTGAGTTTTTTGTGAACTTAAAACTCCTAGAAAATAAAATGTATTATAAAAATGCAGAAACAATAATTTTCATGGTTAGTTAATAATAATATATTGTATGTTTCAAAATAGCTAAAAGAATTTTAACCATTTTCACCACAAAGAAATGATAAATAATTAAGGTATGTTAATTTGCCTGATTTGATCCTTTCACAACATGTACACCTCACAAAACATCATATTGTAACCAATATATAATATATATAATTATTATTATGTGTCAATAAAAAATAAATAGGGGTAGGTGTTTGGCATAGCAGCTAAGATGCTGCTTTGGACTCCCACATCCCATATTGGGTTTGAGTCCCAGCACACTCTGAATTCCAGCTTCCTCCTAATTCAACCCTGGGATGTAGCAGGTAATGGCTTAAGAAGTGGGTCCCTGCCACCCATATGAGAGACCAAATTGAGTTTCTGTCTCCCAGCTTCAGCCTGACCTGGCCCTGGCTGTTGTGGGCATTTAGAAGCGTGAACCAGTGGTTAGAACATCTCTGTCTCTCTGCTTTTCAGTTACATACATATATACATAAAGGACCTTTCATTATTTGTAGTTGGCTTCACGTATAGAGATAGTGTCATTTGAGCGGCACCTTTTAAATGACCACCGCCATCATCATCATTAGTAACAGCACACACAGGCATTTACTGAATGATTTTTCAGTGTGCTTGGCCCTATGCCATGAATTTTATCTGAATAGCCATTCCCAGTACTCTGTGAAATTGGTTCAGTTATCACATCCATTTCACAAATCACAAAGGGATTACATCTGTCAACAGCTTGCCCCAGGCCACACAGCAAACAAGTAGAAGAAGCAGGATTCTAGTTCAACAGTTGTTTGCCTGACTCTGATTCTGCGACTTTTCTCTGCAGCCTCTCTGTGTGCACATGAGCTACACACTGACTCATGCCCACCCATCAACAACATAGCAAGGACGACTCCCTGCCTTTCCTCATAGAGTCTGGAGAGACTCTATGAAAGAAAATTTTCATTTTCTTTCTTTTTGTTGATGTATTCAAAAGATGATATAAAAATTGCAGGACATTTGAAATATAATCGGTTGCCACCACACCAAAGATATTTTCATTTACTGGTTCTAATCCATACGTTTACATATTTACCTACTTGTACATTTTCACTTACAACTGCATCACAGACATTCCCTCAGGTTTCTTTTCTTTAAAAAAAATTTATTTTATTTATTTGAAAGAATGTCAGAGAGAGAGAGAGAGAGAGCGAGCTCTTCCATCCTCTGGTTCACTCCCCAAATGACTGCAATAACTGCTGTTGGGCCAGGCTGAAGCCAGGAACCAGGAACTCCGAGTTTCCTAAATGGGTGGCACGAGCTCATGTTCTTGAGTCATCACCTGATACTTCCTAGGTGCATTAGCAGGGACCTGGATCCGAAGAAGAGTAGGTGGAACTTGAAGTGGCAATGTGATATGGGATGTGGGCATCCCAAGTGGTGGTTTAACCACCTGCACCACAATGCTTACTCTATACTTCCTCATGTTTTAAGTAGCTTTGTGTTTTCATTTTAATGACAATAGTTGTGCCACAATTAACTAAAACTTTTCTCTTGTGGTTTCAATATTTGCCTATTACCAATAAATATATCTGCACCTGCTGCCTTTTAAAAACTGTTGTTGAATAATCTCTTGAGAATTTACATGGAGATATACTACTAGGCCAAAGGACAGAAATCTCTCCTTAGTACTTGCTGAGTGTTGTCATTGTGCCTCTGTCTGAGAGGAAACAGACTTACCGTGACACCAGTGTTGTGAATCACACCAGTTTTGTCACAACCTCACAAAATTGGATTTTCTCATTTCTCATTTTCATGATTAAATAGGTATAACATGGTACAATTTCATGTAGTGTGTTTATCTTTGATTACTAGCAAGGAAAGCCAGTTTTCTCTTATTTTAATTAATAATATGTACTTACTTGGTGTCAATTGCATAAGAAACCCTTTAGGAGGGACACAGGGCAAGAAAGGGAGCTGAGAACTTGGACGGTTCAAACCCTTGGTGGGAACCAACCAACAGGACTCTCATTTCCAAGATCTGGTTTCCTGGGAGCAGAAAGATTTCACACAGTTGGGCCTCAGCTGTGCAGCTGTGCAGCAATGTGGCCTGCATGGGCCCCCGTTTCTTCTCCCCTACGCTTTATTCTAGGAACTTGGTGGACCTAGAAGCCAGAGCTATTTGGCATCTCATCTGGCTAAAATAGAGCTTTTTCATGCAGGTGATGTGGTGAACCATCACTCTTCTCCTAATAACATTATCAGCTGTGCAGCCCTGTAACCTTACAAAGAGCTGTCACACCCATCATTTCATTTGATCCTGACAGCAGACCTGGAGGGGATAGATACTACTACTTCTCTTCCACAGATAAAGAAAATGTTAGTATTGTCATTATGAATCATTCAGGAGTGATGGTTAGTCATTCAGAGCCATCCCTGGTGGGTAGAGTCAGCCCTGACCCAGCTAGCTATTCCTCAGCAGAGGAAGTGCTGGAGAATGATCTTCCTGCTTCCTCTCCCACCACCCCCACACCATCATGTTATTTATGAAAGGGCTTCCAGCCCTTTGTCTTCTTGGAGGGATGGCTGTAGCCTTTTGTTGATGGAGAAAACATTGAAGATCTTTGTGTAAAGACAATGGCTGTTTGTTTTAGGAGATATTGGCATCTCAAAGGTGCACCTGGAACTGGCAGTGTATAGAAGAGTTTCTGAGCCAGGCCAAGGCTGAGTCTGGTTGCCATAGAGTTGGTGGGGGAGGGCAGAGACCCTCAGCCTTTGGTGATTTGTGTATACACATCCATTAATGCCAACTGGATGCTCTTCATCCATCACTGGTTATTATTTTAGTAGATTGCTTTATTTTAGTGGATCTCAAGGTTCTTTTCATTAATTGATGGAATCACCCATGATCAGAAGAGGTTGAAGTGGCCTTGGAAATCTGGCAGAGTCTTTCTTGATTGAGTGTTTCTAGAATCAACAAGGAGTTCATGAAGTGTCTGTGGGTGAGCCCCTGTGTGGCTGTAATGATGACAGAAGGTAATTTGTCACATAGAATTGGCTTTTGTGAAGACTCAGTGATAGAATTAAAACAGCATAGGCCCTAGAATAAGGTTCAAATGAGGGTGCTACCGGTCATTAGCCATGTATCTTTGATACATAGGTCAGGATCCTTAAATTTCTCTATGACTTTGTTTCCTTCTCAAGTGAAGATAAAGTTTGCCTCTGTGAGGTTGGTGGAAAACAAAGTGCCTGGAATATAGTAAGCTCTCAGTGAACCTCAGTTGCCTTTGTATATCAAGGTGTAAATTAGGAAAATTCTGAGAGCTCTCAGTGCTCCGGATTGCTGTGGATGAGATCAGGCTTGGATTCTGCTGGTGTAAGCATCAGGAGAAGAAGTATGGAGCCTGTATCTCATGGTGGGAGTCTTAGTACTAGCTCTGTCTCTCACCACATGAATGACCCACAGCAAATCACAATAACTCTGAACTTCATGATTCATAGGAAACTTTGCTCAAAGGTAAGGTGGAATCATCAGACATGTGTGATAGACCGTTAGGAGACAGCTCTTTGAAAACTGGGAATTAAGGTACAAAGGTAGGTGTCGCTCCCCCTCTTCATGGAGGAACGACACAGGACCCTGCGCTGTTCTTTTGTCTGCTCGGCCCTTCCCGGGTTTGCTGCTGGTTCTTCCCGGGTTGGCTACCGTCCCTTCCACCTCCGTGGAAGGGCGGTTCCCCCTGCCACTTTCCCCACTTCCACGGGGGAGCGGCACACCGCCGGCCGGCTCTCTCGGGGGCTGCTCAGATGTTCCCTTTAGATGTTCCTGGTGCATGTTGTCTCTCTCCTCCTTTATAGTCCTCTTCCACCAATCCCAACTCTGCTACCCACACGCCGAGTACGCTGCTCTCCTCCAATCAGGAGCAGGTAGTACAGTTTATTGGTTGAACTGGAGGCAGCTGTGTAGAAGCTGTTTTCTCCTCTCCCAGCGCCATATTGTGGGAGAGCAGATGCATAGAATAAGTCTTAATTCCAGTGACTTAGTCTAGTCCGAGTTGCTCCCAGTTGCTCCCCACAGGTAGGGATGATAATGATATCAATAACAATGTCTTTTTGCTATTGTGTGGTAGCTGCAGGAAGGCTGTGGTTTGAGTTTCAGGCAGATGTTCAGGACTGGGTGGAAGTTCTAGCCCCAGCAATAAGGCATTGGGCAATGCTTCTCAAAGGCATGATCTCAGGTGATCCCTGCAGCTTCCTTCCTCCCCTTCTGGGGTTTGTGACATTTCTCAATAACATATTTGTATAAGGTCATATTCTCTTTGTACTTTTTAGCCAAACCACATATTGCAACAGATTGAATGGAGAAGCTGACATGAGAATCCAGCTGCCTTCTATTAAACCAGAGATTTGCAAACATGTAAAACAATGCTACTTTTCTCATTAAATTTCTTTGTTTATTTTCAGAAAATGTAAGGGTTTTTTATATTTTATTTTTATTTATTTGAGAGGTAGAGTTACAGAAAGTGAGAGAGAGAGAGAGAGAGAGGTCTTCCATCCGTTGGTTCACTCCCCAAATGGCTGCAAAAGCCGGAGCTGGAGGTGCACAGATCTGAAGCCAGGAGCCAGGTGCTTTTTCCCGGACTCCCATGAGGGTGCAGGGGCCCAAGGACTTGGGCCATCTTCTACTGCTTTCCCAGGCCATGGCAGAGAGCTGGATTGGAAAAGGAGCAGCCAGGACTAGAACCGGCACCCATATGGGATGCTGGCACTGCAGGCAGAGGATTAACATACTGCGCCACGGCGCCAGCCCCAGAAAATGTAGGGTTTTTTAAAAAGAAATTTATGTTTACATGTGTTGAGTTTGTTATCATTTTAATGAATCAATAAATACTTAAAATTTCTCTAAGATGTAATTTCTAAGGAGAGAATGATCAGTAGATGTCTCCCAAATAAACAAAAACATTTTGGGGCCCTCGAAATTTTTAAGAGTTACAAAGGAATCCTGAAAACCAAATGTTTGAGAGCCACTGGTTTAGGGACTGAGTCAGAGCTGGTCTAATTGATTATTTCACAGCATGGGGGAAAAGAACAGATGAGACATGAAGGACATCCTGGGTATTGACAAATCCACCCACTCAAACATTTATGAGGTCCTACTATGTGCCAGGCCCTAGGTCCAGTGCTAAGGGCTTTGGAACATAGGAGGCACATCCTCTGACTTCAGGGAACAAGGGAGGCCCCCAGGTAAACCAGCAGTGACAGAGGTGAGGAGCACCGCGGGGAGGGCAGCTCCAGGACCACGGTTATGTGGGGCAGAGTGCTCAGGGAGATCTGGGCCCTCCTGCAGGTCCCAGAAGCAGGAACCCATTCAAGTCAGAGGAGGCCCAAGCTCACTGCCAGGGAGGCCCAAAGGCATTGCCAGTTCCTTGCTTGCTTGCTTGCTTGCTTGCTTTTTTAGCAGTGTTGGCTCAGCCTGCAGGGGGCAGGGGTCGGAGGAGGTCGTCTGCCTACCAAGCCAGTTGAGGCCTCAGGCGATGAATAAGTGAGGGCTTTGCCAGGCAGAGTCCCAGTGGGCAAGTAAAGGAGAAAAGGTCAGTGTTTCTTCTCATTCCCTTCCAAACTCATGAAAAATAAAACCGGGAATATCTTTATTAAATTTTTACCCCATGCATAGTCCTTGTTTTTAAAGCCAAATCTGGAAGGGGTGTCGGAGCCTCTGCCTGTCGTCACTGTTCCCAGTGCTGTGCGTCAGGGCAGCCGTTCTCTAGACTCACGGAAATGGAGGGGAATCTTGGGGGAGGGGCTCCGGTTGGTTCACACTGGAAGGAGGGGTTTGGTCAACGCGGGGCCTCAGTGAGATGGAAAGTCCCCGCTCTCGGTAAAGCCCCGTGGGAAGCTCTCCTCCCGTGTGATGGCCGAGGGCGGCAGAGTCCACACAGGAAGGTCCCTGGACGCGCTCTGTGGAAGACAAATCCGACCTCAGAACAGCAGCGAGGAACCGCCAGGCAGCCCAGCGTCAGGAACTGGCTTCTTGCTGATCCTTCTGGGTCCTGGGCCGGCTTTCCCAGCATGTGCGCTTCCTCTCTACTCTCTCCCAGGCACCGTTTTGTTTTCTCCCTCACCTCTGTCCATAGCTTTGGGCTCCTCTTCTTACTCCCTGATCCCCTGTCTTCCTGTTCCTGACACAAGCCTGGGCCTTCTTTAGGGCTTTTGTTTGTTTGTTTTTTAAAGGTTTATTTTATTCATTTGATAGAGTTACAGAGAGAGAGAAAGAGAGAGGGAGAGAAAGAAGGAGAGAGAGAGGGAAAGAGCAGAGAGAGGTCTTCCATCCACTGGTTCACTCCCTAAATGGCTGCAAAAGCCAGGACTGGGCCAGACCAAAGCCAGGAGCCAGGAACCAGGAGCTTCCTCCAGATCTCCCACATGGGTGCAGGGGCCCAAACACTTGGGCCATCTTCTTTGTTTTCCCAGGTGCATCAGCAGGGAACTGGATTGAAAATGAAGCAGCCAGGACTCAAACTGGTACCCAAATGGGATGCTGGCACTACAGGCAGCGGCTTAACTCACTATACCACTGTGCCAGCCCCCTTCTTCAGGGGTTTTTAAGGGTTCTCCCTGCTGGAAACCCCAAGGAAACACATATTCCACTTTTGGTCCTTTTATATTTTTATTTATTTATTTATTTAATCTGACAGGTGGAGTTAGTGAGAGAGAGAGACAGAGAGAAAGGTCTTCCTTCTGTTGGTTCATTGCCCAAATGGCTGCTACAGCTGGCGCACTGTGCCGATCCGAAGCCAGGAGCAAAGTGCCTCCTCCTGGTCTCCCATGCAGGTGCAGGGGCCCAAGCACCTGGGCCATCTTCCACCGACTTCCGGGCCACAGCAGAGAGTTGGACTGGAAGAGGAGCGACTGGGACTAGAACCCGGCACTGCAGGTGGAAGATTAACCAAGTGAGCCACAGCACCAGCCCCGGCCCTTTTAAATTTTTTAAATACTTATTTTGTTTATTTATTTGAAAGGCAGAGTTACAGAAAGAGAGGAAAGACAGAAATATCTTACATGCACAGATTCACTCCCCTAATGGCCACAACAGCCAGTGCTGGGCCAGGCTGCAGCCAGGAACCAAGAGCTTCTTCTGAGTCTCCCATGTGGCTGGCAGGGAGCCAAGGACTTGGGCATCTTTCACTGCTTTCCCAGTCAATTAGCAGGGAGCTGGATCAGAAGTGGAGCAGCTGGGACTTGAACCAGGATGCTAGTGCTGAAAATTGTAGCTTAACCCACTTTGCCACAGAGCTGGCCTCCACTTTTGGTTCTTGAGCTCCGGAGAAGTTTGTAGTGTTCAAGGAAGTCGCTGGCCTTCGAAGTAACATGGTTTCTGTTTAAACTGTCTACAAATCCGTCGATGTATTAATTATATAAGTATGCTTTCTCTTTGTATGGAGCCATTTTAGGGCCTCCTCTTGTGTATGGAGTAAGTCCCAGAGTTAAGGAGGCGATGCGTTTATCTGGGGTTACCAAAGCTGTCTTCACACAGTCGTCAGGCATTGCCCTTAACTGAATAGTTCGTGAATCAGTCTACGATGAGGCTACCCTTCACAGACCCTGTAACTCCAGAGAGAATCAATTCCTGGCTTTGGGGAACATGTGGTCTGGTCATGGTGATAATTATCCTGTCATTGTTACAGAAACTTACTGATCCCTGTAGCCTGGAATGCACAATTACAGGTGAATCTAGGATTTCTATATAGTGAACTCACTCACCATCAACTCTATTAACTTAATCACTTCCTCCTTATCATTTAAGACAGTGTGAAATGGTGGCACTGTAATTGGAGTGAACCCTGTCTCTGTGGTCAGCAGATTTTCCCTATCTGGTTTCCCATCTCCACTTTTTGGAGGACTACAGCCTTGGCAACATTTAACATTAAAGGCTCCTCGTCTGATGCTTCCTCAGATTCTGGAATTAAATATATATTTTTAGTTCAGGTAAATACAGGAAGTATGAGGTCTTTGAGTCTCTGTTGAATCTCTGCTCTATATCACTCTCTATGGCTTTAGTTTTTCCAAGATGATCAGTTTCTAGGAGATCTTGGGCAAAACAGTTCAAGGAAACAGTAAAAGTAAGCACAAGTTTCCTGCCTGCTGTCTGTAGGCTCAGGTGTAACCGCCACTGAATCACCAGCCAAAGAAATTCCCGTAACAAAGCTGGTCTTGGAGACTGTACTCCAACTGATGTCCTCAAATCCTTTTTTTTTCTAAAGATTTATGTATTTATTTGAAAGTCAGAGTTACACAGAGAGAGAAGAGGCAGAGATAAAGAGAGAGGTCTTCCATTCAGTGATTCACTCCCCAATTGGCAGAAACGGCCAGAGCCAAGCTGATCCGAAGCCAGGAGCCAGGAGTTTCTTCAGGGTCTCTCACACAAGTGCAAGGAAGAGATTAAAAGGAGGAATTGCCCAAGAAGGACAACAACACGGAAGATATTTTTAGTAGGGGACTTCTGTGATGAAAAGGAACCAAGTTCTGTGTACCCAATTAATGATTTTAACCAAGAGATCTGGGATTAAACCTGACTTTTCTTAGGACAGGAATTCTGTGCTATGAGTTTGTTGATGTCAATTCTATTTTTTTTCCTTCTACACATATTCTGTTCTCAGGAAGTTTCCTTTTCCAAAGTACCCATCTGACATGCATATATTCATGGGAATGCTTCAGCTGGAATATTGATTTAGCAATAAAAATGAGACCAAAGTAGCAGTGACTTAAATAAGGTAGAAGTCAATTTTCCTCTCATTCAGCAGTCTGAGGGATAAAAAGCCCTGCACTATTATGGGGCTCCCCAATCACATGGGGGCTCACATTCCTTCTACCTTACTGTTTTGCCACCCTCAACACACAGCTTCTATCTCAGATTCCTGCTATCAGGAAAAAGGAAAGTAAAAGGGAAGGCATTTTTTCCTCTTAATAGAAACATGAGCAGGAAGTTACAACTGGAACCACACACTCACTTACATTCTGTAAGCCAAAACTTAATTTAGTGGTCCTCATTCTAGCGACAAGGTAGGCTGGATAATGTGGTATCTAGTTTGACAGTAAAGTGTTAACAGATAAAATTTTGTTCTTATGCAAGAAAGGAAGAAAATGCATTGGAGAATAACTAGCAGTCTGTGCCAGACAAGGTGAAGAGAAATCTCATCCATAATTTGGCACGGGGGTCAGCTATTGCTGACCAGATCAATCAAGGCATTAGTTGAAATAATCTCCCTGAGACAAAATCAATAGGGAGGTTGACCAGAGCTTATTCTTTTCTTCCAGGAGTGAATATTAAAGTCTTTACCTAAGTTATTTTGAAACTATTATCAGAGAATGTTTATGAGGCATAAGAAGGGGTGGTTTCACAACAATGTGCTTTATTTCACAAGAAAATAGACCACCTAATAGAGCTAATCACATACCCCACACATAGTCATTTATGTGACCAAAGCCAAGCTGGATCCAGTGTGCCAAGAAATAGGTAGATGTGTTTCAGAGAACTCCCCCCAGAAGCCCCTGGTAAGAGCATCAAGAAGAGGCCCCTAGAGCAACTGCGGGATAAAGTTATAAACTGGGTGAACTCCAAAGAACTCCAACTCTTCTACAGTTGGAGAAAGAAAGAACAGTTGAGGTTCCATCAACAGTGGTTACCAGAGCTGGGATTGGGGGTTGCAAGATTCCCAGACTTCGAGAGGCACCCTCAGTGCTTCTCTTCAGAGCCACCCAGCTTAGGAAGCAGCCAGTGGCTTCTGAGTGCCAAGAACTTGAAGGCCCAGAGTTTCCAACACAGGAGCAATCCCATAAAGGAATTGCGCATGCTTTGGCAGAAGCATCCCAGCTCGCCAAGGTTCCTTGCCAATTAGTGGAGGGAAGGGATGTCGTTCCTGCCCCAGGAGAGTGCTGATAGAAAAAGAGCAGCCATGTTCTATTAAATAGTAATTAGAAGCAGGAAGGAGCTTGGTAGCATGTGCTGGCCTACATGCTCTCACCTGGGAAAGGATACGCACAAAGCAGCTGCTGACATCTTGCTGTTGCTGTGAGCTGGGAACGCCCGCCAGCAGTTCAAAAGACAGAACAAGGACATTCAGTCTCTACTGTAAACACAGGAATGGATAAAATCAGGCTACTACCCAAGCTCATGAGGATGATGATTAATTAATTATTACGTCAGACCTCTCTAATCACCCTTTATATTCCACCTATGTCTAAAAGGGATGTGAGCCAGCTTACATGAGAAAGCACAGATATAACAACAAACTATAGGCTATTCGAACTACGATGAAAAGACTTGGCAAAAGCAGTGGGGTAAAGTAGGAGAGGAAGATAACATGTATCAGGAAACTTAAGATAAACAAAGGTTCTGCAAATGAGAACAAAATCGGAGGTTCTTGACAGCCAGAGCAAAGAAGAAAACACAAATGGTCATATGGTTTTCATGCAAGAGAAAGCAGACCAGTTACTTATGGGATGCTAACTCTGGAAACAATTTGCCTTGTCTGTTTTATAGAAGGGACATGGAATATCATAAAGATAAAAGTAGTATTAAATATTAGAACTATTTTTATCTTGTACCTGCCTCCATGAAAACTCAAATACTCAATCTATAAAGGCGATTTTAGGAGTGAGAAATCTGTGTGTAGTTATAGGAATGATGGTGTCGGGAAGATGTTTTGTGGTTCATGCCAACAAATTTTTTTCCTTTGTCTTTTAAGATTTACTTATTTATTTATTTATTTATTCAAAAGGCAGAACAACAGAAAGGAGAAAAGAGAGGGAGAGGGAAAGATGGAAGGAGGGAAGGAGGGGAGAGAAATATGAGAGGATGGGGGACAGCACTGTAGCGCAGTGGGTACAGCTGCCGCCTGCAGTGCCGGCATCCCATATGGGTGCCGGTTCAAATCCCGACTGCTCCACTTCTGATCCAGCTCTCTGCCATGGCCTGGGATTGCCCAAGCCCCTGGGTCCCTGCACCCGCGTGGGAGACCTGGAAGAAGCTCCTGGCTCCTGGCTTTGGGTTGGCTTGTGGCCATCTGGGGAATGAACCAGCGAATGGAAGACCTCTCTCTCCCTATCTCTCTCTCTCTCTCTGCTTCTCTGTAACCCTGCCTTTTGAGTAAATAAATAAATCTTTAAAATTCCTTCAAATCTCGAGGGAAAGGAAGGAGGAGAGGGGAGGAGAGGGGAAAGGAGAGGAGAGGAGAGGGGAGGGGAGAAGGAAGGAAAAGAGATGAGAGGAGAAGATGCCTCAGTAATGAAAATCCAAATGAGTATAGGGCTTATGAATCCAGTAGTTGAATGACATTGTCAAAGACCTGTCTTATTTTGTTGTTATTCAGTTCTGCGAGCTTCACAATTAGTTTCATCCCAAGACTGACTCCTCTGGGGGCTTTCTCTTTCATATCTAGTAGGACAGAAAAGATCCCAGAAGGTTCCAGAATTGCTTCTTCATGACTCCTTTAACCTGAAACAGGTTACATGTCCCTTCCTGAACTATAATGATAAAAGGGAGGGGCCTTTGCAGATTTGCTTTGGACTGAGGTTCCTGTCCAAGTCCTAGAGCCAGGGTTGGATTTGACTTCTGGCAACAAAGGTGAGACAATTGAGAAACATGATACTGCAAATAAAATCATAGGATTAGCCATGAGAGTAGGGAATGGGTCTCAGGGAAGCAATAACAAACTCCAGGATAGCATCCAACAACTGAAGTTTCAGCCCGAAACTTGGAAACATGGAAATATTTTTAAAATGATTTTACATTTTACTATAACATTAATGAATAGAAACCAATTCCACCTATTATACTATTCATATCTATTAAAGTCAGTTTTTCCTTCAAGTTTTTACATACTTCTTTGTTTTTAGCTTTGTCTTCTTTGAAAGGGAGAGAAAGAGAGAGAGAAAAAAAACACTCCCATCTCCTGGTTAACTCTGCAAATGCCCACAACAGCTAGAGCTGGCCCAGAGTCAAAGCCATGATTCAGGAACTCAATCCATGTGAGTGGTAGGAGCCCAATTACCTGAGCTATCACTGGTGCCTTTCAGGGTCTGAGCTGGCAGGAGGACATGAGATGGAGCCAAGAATTGAACCCAGGCACTCTAGTGTGGAAGGCAGGCATTTTAACAGTTAGGCTAAACACCCACTGCCATTTTCCTAAAATGTTTCATTGTGATATTAGCATGGATAGAATTTTACATTGTTTTTGTTACCATTTTAGTGGTTGAGTCATAGTTCAGTGACTCACTGGTATCATAACCATGTCTACATGATCCTCAGCACACAGCCTGCCTGCGCTTCCCAGGGTGAAGTGGATGTTTGTGGAATGGCCCATTGCATGATGGAAAGCACTAGTGGTTGGGAAGGGCTGCCTTGTATGGAGTGTGGGTTTCCTCCCTGTGCCTTCTCTCCCCTGAATACAGTCCTTCTTTGGAGCAGTACAGAATCAGCCTACTGTGGAGGCAGGCAGATTTGCATTTGAATCTTGGTTCCATTTGTTGTTTACCTTGGGTAAGTTACTTCAACTCTCTGAGATGGGGATAATAATTACACCTACCACATAGAGTCATTGTAGGATTAAATGAAACAAGTTTATCAAGCACTTGGCACAGGGCACATTATAGGTGTTCAGAGGCAAGGAGGAACCGCTCTGGTCATTTCCGTCTCCTGATGTGGAGAATGGTGGTGAGATGCACGTGTTGAGTCCCTGTTAGATTCAGAAATCTCAGAAGAGGTGTTTCAGTTAGTCAGGCTGGTTCTTCACAGTGAGGTCCGACTGGGATCCTTATTACTCGAGGAGAAACTAATGGTAGAGGGGCCAGAGACATCAAGAAGGACTAAGTTGTTTTCCGTCTCCTCCCACTGTAATGACCTAAGGGGTGTGATCCCCTAACATGAGAAGGGTGGTTCCTGCAGGCAATGGAGTCGGTGGTTTCCCCATGGGGTGGAGAGGGAGTGTTCTAAGTGGTCTGTGTAGTTTGCAAAGCTCTCCCAGTCCTGAGGAGGTCTGGCAAGCCCCTCTCTCCTTCCCACTGCTAATGAGAATCGCTGACATTGACTGCCTTTTTGACATCTTCGTCAAAGGGAAGTGGAATTGACTGGTTCTCAAAGTGGTTCTCAAAATGCAGTCTCAAGACCAGAGCACCAGTTTTATCCCAGAACTTATCAGACATGCAAATGTTGAGCCCCACCCAAACCTGCAGCAAATTGGTTTGTTTGTTTATTTATTTATTTATTGACAGGCAGAGTGGACAGTGAGAGAGACAGAGAGAAAGGTCTTCCTTTGCCGTTGATTCACCCTCCAATGGCCGCTGCGGCCGGCGCGCTGCGGCTCGTGCTCCGCGCTGATCCGATGGCAGGAGCCAGGTACTTATCCTGGTCTCCCATGGGGTGCAGGGCCCAAGGACTTGGGCCATCCTCCACTGCACTCCCTGGCCACAGCAGAGAGCTGGCCTGGAAGAGGGGCAACCGGGACAGAATCCAGCACCCCGACCGGGACTTGAACCCGGTGTGCCTGTGCCACAAGGCGGAGGAGTAGCCTAGTGAGCCGCGGCCTGCCTTGCAGGTACTCCTGCTCCATGCTAGAGTCTGTGTGTCAGCGGGTTAAGGAAAGGGGAGAAAGTCCTAGCAGCTGGAATCATCACGCACCTGGCAACCCTGGGCTCCTCCTGCCCTGCTGCTGAATTCAGATCACTGCAGCCTCCAGACCCGATGCCCATCTGATGTTGCAGACGGCTGACTTAGGAGACTGAGTGCTGCCAGTACCTTTCCCACCCTCATACCAAGCAAGAGTTATTGGCCAGCGGGGCTTGCTCATCAGGCCAGCTAAGCACTGGCTTCACTTCTCTTACTCAAGACTTGCATGAATTTATTGTTCTCTTTGGACTAAGGAATGTTCCAGCTTCTTTCCAACATCTACTAAATAGAAGATGTCTGTGACTGTGTTGATGAAATTGCTGTTATGGGTCAGTTTGAAACTGTTTCACTTACTTCTTTCTACTCATATTTTTTTAATTTTCTGCTGTTGGTTCAATCCAACACTTGCTGAAAAACTAAGTACCAGGCATTATGCTAAATGAATAAAACCCACACCTTACCCCTGAGGAGCACACAGTATTCGTTGGTGGGTAGACTTATAAGATACTATATTCCCTACTTTACAAATGAAAAGCAAGCCACAGAGCCAACCTATACTGTAAGTGGTAGGTCTGTCTGGCTCCAAAGCTCATGCTCATCCTGCCACAGCAAGTTCATTCTGGGAAATGTCTGCCTCAACAGGACTTCCTGAGGGTAGAAACCATGACACCTAGCAAGATACTTTACACAAGGGCTGCTGTTGTGGCACAGTGGATTAAGCAGCCACCTGCAATACCAGAATCCCATATAGGTTCTAGTTCAAGTCCCGGCCACTCTGCTTCCAATTCTGCTTCCTACTAATGGACCTGGGAAAGCAGCAGAAGATGGCCCAAATGCTTGGACCCCTGTCATTCATGTGGGAGACTCAGATGGAGTTTCAGGCTCCTGCTTAGGTCTGGCTCAGACCTGTCCATTGCAGCCATTTGGGGAGTAAAGCAGTAGATGAAAGAGTCTCGAAAGAATCTCTCTCCCCCTTTCAATCTCTGTCTCTCCCTGTCTCTCTGTAACTCTGCCTTTCAAATCACTAAATAGAAATCTTTAAATAATAAGAGGTATCTTTCATACTGGTAGATTTTGAGTAATATTCCTTTAATGAATCTATGTGTCTTTAAAATAACTCAGATTAAGACTGATAATGTGGAGGCTAATGTTGTGGTTAAGCCACAACCTGCGAAGCTGGCACCCATATGAGCACCAGTTTGTGTCCCAGCTGTTCTACTTCTGATCCAGTTCCTTGCTAGTTAACCTGGGAAATCAGCAGAAAATGGCCCAAGTGCTCGGGCCCCTGCCCACGTGGGAGGCCTGGAAGAAGCTCCTGGCTCCTGGCCTCAGATTGACCCAGCTGTGGCCATTGTGGCCACTGGGGAATGAACCAGCAAATGGAAGACCTCTTTCTTTCCCCCTCCCTCCCTCCCTCTGTAACTCTCCCTCCCTCTGTAACTCTATCTTTAAAATAAATAAATTAATCTTTAAAACAAAAAAAAAGAGACTGATAATGTGGCTTACTAAGTATCAAAATTAAGGGTATTAGAAATCATGTTGGGGAGAGTCACTGTGGGCAGTGGGTTAAGCTGATACTTGGGATGCCCACATCCCATGTCTGAGTTCCTAATTCCAGTCCCGCCTCTGCTTCCAAGCCAATTTCCTTCTAATGAGCACCCTGGGAAGCAGCAGGTGATGGCTCAAGTATGTGTGTCCCTGCCACCTATGTGGGATACCAAGACGGAACTCCTATCTCCCAGCTTCAGACTGGCCCAGCCCTAGCTGTTGGCAGATACTTACGGGGTGAACTCCAGTGGATTGAAGATCTCTCTCTGTACACAAACACAAACACACCCACCCACACACACACACACCTCTATTGTTTGAGAATAAATGGCAGACATAATGCCCTGTTATTCCTAAATACCTTAGTGTGTATTTTCTAAAAATACTATATCTTTCCAAAGTCAGGAAATTATCATTGAGTACCATCATCTGATGAACAGATCTTACTACAACTTCACCAGTTACACCAGTAATAGCTAGACTGCTGGTGGAGTTTCCAGCCACAGGAGGTGCCATCCAATCTTGGCAGATCCACACGGTGAAGCTGATCTGCTATGTTAGCAACTGGGACCTTTTCGTCATTGGCTGTGAGGCCGTCTTCTGCATCTTCATCACCTACTGCACGGTGGAGGAGATCCTGGAGCACCATGTTCAGGGGCTCTGATACTCAGCAGCAACTAGAACCTTGGCAGCTGCTCCAGGTTCTTCCCTTTTGGGCCCCAAGTCCTCCTTCTGACTTTTGTCAGTCACTTGCAGCAACTCCAAGCAAGAGGCAGATGCCCCCCAACTCAGCCCCTGGGAAGCCCTGAATTCCATGTCTCCTCTCCTCCTTACCTGCGATCCAGGCCCTGTGCCTTTTCTCAGGTACTTGATATTCTGTTGCCCTTCTGTCTTGTGCCCGTATGACCTGTCCTCGTCCCTGGGTACCCTTGCCTTTTCTCTTCCCTCCTATTCAAGGGTTCTGCCCCTTCATCTCCATCTGCCTCTTATCAGCAGGACACATTCATTTCCTGACCAAGGCTCAGGGCTGGTGGGGGTGGGGGAGGAAGAGTCCTTGGCTCCAGGTCCCTGTGACCTTTACAAGCCTTCCCTTGGGCTCTGGAACACCTAAGCTGCTCCCCCATCACCCTGGTCTGGCCATTTGAACCTGAGCCAGTGGACACCTCAGCAGGGTAGGAAGTGTCTTTCCTACCTGTCTTCCTGCCCCTGCTCTCCCCTGGGACCTCATCTCGGCACTTCCCTTGAGATCCTCGTGACTATTCTGACACCCCATGACCTCGGTGTGACAGCTCTCCATCATGGCCATGGGCTTCCACGTATTCCAAACCTGGATGGGGAAGCTCCTGCAGCAGCCGAACACATACGCAGACTTCGAGTTCCTCGCCTTCTGGCAGGCACAGTACAACAACATGAACGCTGTCAACCTCTTCTTTGCCTGGGTCAAGACACCTGAGACAGCCACCCTTGGGTCTGTCGGGACACTCATTCTCCCTTCTGCAATACATTTCTCATTTTTCTGCCTCCAGTTTGGCATCTCTGTCCTCCACAGGCCCTGGGAGTGGAATTTCAGTGTGTTTCTCTTTTCCTTTTCTACTGCTTGGTTCAATATGGCCCAGTAGATCTTCATCTCCAGGGCTCTTATTAGATATTTAGACATCTGCCAATGAATTTCTCCAGCTGTTTTGAAAACATTTATAAACAGTAGCTAGCATTCAGCACATACATCAACATAACAAATCAAGTATTCACACCGTGTATAGAAAACCAGCTTCAATTCAACCATGACCCAGCTCTCCTCCACCCTGGCCCACCCTGGTACCAAGGATACCCCGGGGTTTGCTTCGTTGTTTTGGTTGTTTTGGTTTTTGGGTCTTTTTACCCATGCCCAGTTTGACTACCTACTTTCTGGGACCCAAGTAGAAAATTTAACACTTTCATCAAGTGCCTGTGTGTTCTGCCCCTCATGCCCAGTCCTTGGGAAAATGAGATGTGTGTAGATGTGTTGGTGCTTAAAGCAGCTGTGTGAGTCTCGGAGAGCCTTGGTGTGTGCACTGAAGTTGCCTGTGCACCTGCTCTGTCAGATTGGGTTGAAAGTGTGGTGAGGGGTCTATCTGCAGAAAGTGGAATAGGAGTGTAGACTGAGGTCAGGATTTGCTTAGGCTGTGAGTGAGATTCAGACTCAGTCTCTCAGTTCTGCTCAGTTCTGGAGAACCCTTGGAGACTTTGACTTCAGTGCTATCAGTGATGCCAGCCACAGCCTGGGCCCTGCCTACTGTGTCACCTCTGTCTTCATGTTATCATGGAGGCAGAGAAATCAACGTTCTGTGCTTGGCAAGCTGGATATCACATTCTTTAAAAAAAAAAAAAAAGCTTTTATTTAATGAACACAAATTTAATAGGTACAACTTTAGGAATGTAGCGGTTCTTTCCCCCATACCTGCCCTCCCACCCCCACTCCCGTCCCACCTCCTACTTCCTCACTCTTCCCATTCTTCATTAAGATTCATTTTTAATTAACTTTATATACAAAAGACCAACTCTGTACTAAGTAAAGATTTCAACAGTTTGCATCCACATACACACATACAATGTATACAACTTGAGAACAAGTTTTGCAGTTAATTCTCATAGTACAACTTATTAAGGACAAATGTCCTACATGGGGAATAAGTACACAGTGACTTCTGTTGTTAATTTTTTTCTATTTTATTTATTTGAAAGACAGAATTACAGAGAGAGGTAGAGACAGAGAGAAAGGTCTTCTATCTACTGGTTCACTTCCCAGATGGCCACAACAGCCAGAGCTGTGCCAATCCAAAGCCAGGAGCCAGGAGCTTCCTCTGGGTCTCCCACATGGGTGCAGGGGCCCAAAGACTTGGGTCATCTTCTACTGATAGCCCAGGTCATAGCAGAGAGCTGGATGGGAAGAGGAGCAGCTGGGACTAGAACTGGCACCCATATGAGATGCTGGCACTTTAACCCGCTGCGCCATAGCGCCATCCCCTTCTGTTGTTAATTTAACAATTAACACTCTTATTTATGACATCAGTGATCACCCAAGGCTCTTGCCATGAGCTGCCAAGGCTATGGAAGCCTTTTGAGACCACAAACTCCATCAGTGTTTAGACAGGGCCACAAGCGAAGTGGAAGTTCTCTCCTCCCTTCAGAGAAAAGTACATCCTTCTTTGATGGCCCTTTCTTTCCATCGGGGTCACACTCACAGAGTGGATACCACATTCTGATTCAAGTCCAGGGGAAAGCCCATGGAGCAAGTTCCATTCCAAATCTCAGTGTGAAGGCAGAAGACTAATGCTGCAGCTCAGAGACAGGCAAGAGAAAGAAGTCTTTCTTACTGAATCTTTTATTCTTTTTTTAAAGATTGGTTATTTGGTAGAGAGAACTCCCATCTGCTGGTTCACTCCCCAAATGGATACTACAGCAGGTCTGGGCCAGGCTGAAACCAGGAGCCATGAACTCCATCCTGTAGCCACATGGGTGGCAGAGACCCCAGAACTTAGGCCATCTTCTGCTGCCTTCCATAGTGCATTAGCTGGGAGCTGGATGGGAAGCAGAGTCCCTGGGACTTAAACTGGCACTCCAGTAAGGGACGGCCATGTGGCCTGCAGAGGCTTACCCCATAAGGCCGCAACACCCCCAACCCACCCCCAGTACCCTTTGTATACAAGTTAAAATACTTTAAAACAGGACTGACATTGTGGTGCAGCAAGTTAAGCCACTTCTTGCAACGAGTTCCAGCTGTTTTGTTTCCAATCCATTTTCCTGGTAATTGGCCCCTAACACTCATGTGGGAGACCTGGATGGAATTTCTAGCTCCTGATTTCAGCCTGGCCCTTATAGCCATTTGGGGAATGAACTAGGGCATAGAAAATCTCTCTTTCTCCCTCTCTGTCACTCTGCATTTCAGATAACTATTAAAAAAAAAAAAAAAACAATTCTCCTGCAGCCCTGGATTTTTTTTCTCCACTGAGATTAGATTTATAATATTCACCCACATTTATACATGTACCTATATAGTCACACCATTGTCCTACTGATGGCCATTGAGTTTATTTACTAAATTTTGCTATGAATATTCTATATCTTTCTCCTTGTATATGCATGCATAGAAGAGCTTCTCTACCGCTAAAATTTCTGGATCACTGGCTCTGAACATCTCTCACATTAGATGCTGACAAATTGTTCTCCCAAATGGTTCTGAGATGCAGTCTTCCTGGTTTAAGAGTTCTTTTGTGAAAAAGATATATACTTTATTTCTTTGAAAGAGTTACAGAGAGGGGTAAAGGTAGAAAGAGAGAGAGAGAGCTTCTCTCCACTGGTTCACTCCCCAAATGGACGCAATGGCCAGAGCTGAGCTGATCTGAAGCCAGGAGCCAGGAGCTTCTTCTGGGTCTCCCACGTGGGTGAAGGGGACCAAGGACTTAGGCCATCCTCCACTGCTTTCCCAGGTGCGTTAGCAGGGAGCTGAATTGAAAGTGGAGGAGCCAGAACTCAAACCAATGCCCATACGGGTTGCTGGCGCTGCCAGCCAGGGCTTTAATCTGCTGCGCCAGAGTGCTGACCCCTGGTTTCAGAGTAATCATCACACTACTTCCTCACCAGCACTGATGTTATCAACTTCTTTCCAGAATCCTTTTGTATTTTGTAGCTTTTAAAAACAGTTTTTATGTATGCATGTATGATTTTATTTATTTTTATGTATTTCAAAGGCAGAGAGATGAACAGAGAGATAGACAGAGATCATTCATGTGCTGGTTCACTCACCAAATGCCTGCTACAGCCAGAACTGGACCAGGCTGAAGCCAAGAACCCATAACTCAATCCAGATCTCCCATGTGGGTGGCAGGGACCTAGGTGAGTGAGTCATCACCTGTTACCTCCCAGGGTGCTAGATCAGAAGCAGAGGAGCCAGGAACTCTAATATGGAATGCAGGCGTCCCAAGCAGTAGCTTAACCGCTGCATCAAACACTTGTATCTTCCTTTGTAGCTTTAATTACAACTGTTCTCCTTCATGAATCCGAGATTTCAGGCAAATTGTGTACTCACTGATCCCTGAGCATAGTCTGCCACTGATTTTCCTTCTCCTGCGAGTATTTATTGAGAAACCTCCGTTAGGAAAACAAAGAGGGAAGGACCTGGCCCCTGCCCTAAAGGAGTTTCTAGTTTATGGGAGAGACTTGTAAACAATGGTCACAATGTAAATGTTACAGTGAGAGTATGTAAAAATCTCAGACTGTAGAAAGTAGAAGGAGCAAGAAAGCTACCTCAGTGGGGGAAGGAGCTCAAAGGTGAGTTCAGAGTCAGAGAAGACTTCATGGAGGAGGAAGCAGGCCCAAGCCCTCACCCATGCAGTTAGCTCTGCCTGGGAGAGCCTTTCTCCTGTCATTTGCTGCCACTCCCCACTTCATGCCCCAATCACTCCAGGAAAGTACTTTGTGCTTTTTCTTACAGCCTCAAATTCGTGTTTCCAATTAAGGATATTTGTGTATGTGCCTTACCTCCACTACTATATTACAAGCTCATTAATGGATGGTTTGTCCTCTTGTACATCTTTGTACCTCCATACATCTGGAATATTGCCGACACCTAGGGTGTGTTCGTTAATATTTGTTGAATAAAAGGTTAAAACAAAGAATTTCCATACACCCAGATGTTTGGCCCTTCATACATTAGACTTTGGGGGTGCTCGTGAGAGCGCAGAAACTAATATAAGGAGTTAGTAATTGAACAAAGCAGAGGCTTCATTCAACAAACAGTGGGGGGTGGGCGCTGTGGCATAGCAGGTAAAGCTGCCAACTGCAGTACTGGCATCCCATATGGGCACCAGTTTGAGACCTGACTGCTCCACTTCCCACCCAGCTCTCTGCTATGGCCTGGGAAAACAGTAGAAGATGGTCCAAGTCCTTGGGTCCCTGCACCTTCATGGGTGACCTGGAAGAAGCTCCTGGCTCCTGGCTTCAGATCGGTGCAGTTGCAGCCATCTGGGGAGTAAAGCAGTGCATGGAGCACCTCTCTCTCTCTGTAACTCTGCCCTTCAAGCAAATATATATATATATATATATATATTTTTTAAGTGTCTCCTATGAGCCGGTGCCACGGCTCACAAGGCTAAACCTCTGCCTGCAGCACCGGCACTCCAGGTTCTAGTCCCGGTCAGGGCGCCGGTTCTGTCCCGGTTGCCCCTCTTCCAGGCCAGCTCTCTGCTATGGCCCGGGAGTGCAGTGGAGGATGGCCCAAGTGCTTGGGCCCTACACCCGCATGGGAGACCAGGAGAAGCACCTGGCTCCTGGCTTCGGGATCGGCGTAGCTCCGGCCGTGGAGGCCATTTGGGGAGTGAACCAACGGAAAAAGGAAGACCATTTTCTCTGTCTCTCTCTCTCTGCCTGTCCAAAAAAAAAAAAAAAAAAAAAAGAAGAAGAAGAAAAAAGAAAGAAAAGAAAAAAAGTGTCTCCTACATATTAGATAATTTTTTTTACAGGCAGAGTTAGACAGTGAGAGGGAGAGACAGAGAAAACAGAGAAAGGTCTTCCTTTTGCCATTGGTTCACCCCCCCCCTCCCCCCCGAAGTGGCCGCCACAGCCGGTGCACTGCACCAATCCGAAGCCAGGAGCCAGGTGCTTCTCCTGGTCTCCCATGAGGGTGCAGGGCCCAAGGACCTGGGCCATCCTCCACTGCACTCCCGGGCCACAGCAGAGAGCTGGACTGGAAGAGGAGCAAGTGGGACAGAACTGGCGCCCCAACCAGGACTAGAACGTGGAGTGCCAGCACCGCAGGCGGAGGATTAGCCAAGTGAGCCATGGCGCCGGCCCATATTAGATAATTTTGCAAACTAATTGCTCACTCCATATTAAAACAGGGAATTTGCTTGTGCTAAAGGGTTTTGTGAGAAATACACATGATATATATTAACTAAAGGCTGATATAGAATAGATTTGCATGAATAACTTTTATACATATTTACTTACTGACATTAAATAGGTTAAGTCAGAACGCTTTACAAATCTAGGTGAAACTTCTTCCAGATTGGCTAACAAATCCCCTGTGTTAGATACTAACCTACAGAGCAGAGACACCAAAGACATCCCTTAGACTCTGTGCTACCTACTGGGTCACACAGGTCACCTGGACACCTCTGTGGAAGCTGGTTTTTTTTGTTTGTTTGTTTGTTTGTTTTATTTGAACACTGGGGAGTTGCAAACTTTAAAAACTTTTTTTTTAAAGATGTCATTTTTATTTCTTTGAAAGGCAGAGTTAGAGAGAGATCTTCCATTTGCTGGATCACTCACCAAATGGCTGCAACTCCCAAGGCTGGGCCAGGCCACCCACGTGGGTGCAGGGGCCCAAGCACTTGGGCCACCTTCTGCTGCTTTCTCAGGTGCATTAGCAGAGAGCTAGATGGGAAATGGAGCAGCAGGGTCTAAACCCCAGCACCCATGTGGGATGCTGGACTGCAGGCTGTGGCTTTAACTGTTACACCACAATGCTGGACCAGGGAGCTGGATTTGTAATCAAAATTTGCCCACAGGTCCATGGGAGGAGTCCTTTCAAAGAGCTGTGATGGGAAACAGCCCTCTTTCATGGAGGAAGAAAATGGACAAGTATTTGCATATCCTAATAAGGATCTTATCGCCTCAGAGAGGATTCCATGTGCATCTAGTCTGTGGGGAGCAACTGGGAGCAACTCGGACTAGACTAAGTTACTGGAATTAAGACTTATTCTATGCATCTGCTCTCCCACAATATGGTGCTGGGAGAGGAGGAAACAGCTTCTACACAGCTGCCTCCAGTTCAACCAGTAAACAGCAGGACCTGCTCCTGATTGGAGGAGAGCAGTGTACTCAGCGTGTGGGTAGCAGAGTTGGGATTGGCGGAAGAGGACTATAAAGGAGGAGAGAGACAACATGCACCAGGAACATCTATCTGAAGGAACACCTGTGCAGCCCCCGAGAGAGCCGGCCGGCGGTGTGCCGCTCCCCCGTGGAAGTGGGGAAGGTGGCAGGGGGAACCGCCCTTCCACGGAGGTGGAAGGGATGGTAGCCAACCCAGGAAGAACCAGCAGCAAACCCGGGGAAGGCCGAGCAGACAAAAGAACAGCGCAGGGTCCTGTGTCGTTCCTCCATGAAGACGGGGAGCGACACTCTGTCAATCGAACAATCAATCAAATAAATTAATATTTATTTAAAAAACTGTTGTGCCTGAGTGAGTGCAAACAAAGGAGTACCCACAATGATAAAATCTGATGGTCCTTTATTGCCTGCGGTGGAGAGTAGGCTCATGCCCTAAAGAACTCATGACCCCGAAGCCCAAAGCAACAGGGTCTTTAAAGGCAAAAACCACAAAATCGGGAGGGGAATACATGGCTATTAAGATCAAGGGGGAATACATGGTTACTGAGGTCAAGCTGACCTAAAACCTATGCAAAATTAATATTATAATCCTGACAATACCAGTTACAATCTTAACAATTTCAATTATAATCTTGACATTAATCCAGGTATTGGCTTAAATCATATGTAGGACATAGACAAACTACATTTTCATCATTAACCCAGGTGCAGCCTACCCACTCCCAAGCTTGAACAATCATGCTAGGGGGTTTCTATGCTCTGCCAAGTGTGACGCAGGTTGCCAGGTGTGATGTAGTGGACTGCTACTGTCCGAGTGCTTTAGATCATAGTTTCAGACCAGAGTCTCACGGTGGGGGGAAGGGGTGCTGTCTCAAGATGGAGTCTCAGGTGCTCCAAAATGGAGTCCCTACTGTCAAGCTGTTACTTCAAAACAAAACAAGCTTGTGGACTTCCAGGACAAAAATGATACCGAGTAACTCTCTTTTCCTGGGAACAAATGCCTATGTGCCATGTCAAGAAAAAGAGAGAGAAGGAGACAAGGAAGGGAAGGTGAGAGAGAAGTTTTAGAGCCAGAGGAAGGACCGGAAAGGCCGCTGTCACAGAGCACAGTTCAGTTCAGTGTGGACGAATGCGACAGCGACGCACCCACCTTGAGAGGCAGGAGGGAGTCAGGACTGGGCCTCCCGTGTCAGGCCACCTGCAGGCACTGGCCTTAGGCCCTGAGTGACCGCTTGGCTTGTGCTGACATTCCCATGCCAATTTGGCACAGGAAAGCTGCACCAGCAGTTTAAGATATTGTGACATAGACACAGACAGGTCCAGTGGGCTTCTTAATCCACAATTGCTCAATTTTCCCTTTTAGGATGACGGAGAGGAAAACAAAGGACCCAGTAGCATTACCCCAAATCTGTCCCAACACTGGCAAGGCCACAGGAAGAGAAAATAGAAGGCCCACGAGCATGGGTTTAAATGTGTGCGATTACAAACCAATCAAAATGTTTATTAAAAGAAGACAAAGATTATCCTTTCCTGATACCTTGACACAGGAGCCCGCAGGGCCTTGAAGCCAAGGTTGGGGTGGAAATTCTCAAACTGCTCAGAGATGCACACCAGAAGGTAGAGGCATGGGTGGAGCCGGCCCCAGCCCTGGAGCCAGCTCCCTTCCCCACCCCCAGCCGTGCACAGGGGGAGGGTCCCCACCTCTTTCCTGGGATCCCTGTAGCTCACATGGCTCAGTCCAGCCACACCGCCTGCACACAGCCACTCGCTAGGCCTGGCCAGGTATGCACGGGCAGTGCAGTCCCCCGGAGAAGGACTGAGGCGAGGGAGAGGCCTACGCAGGCTCTGGAAGTGGCACTGGGCACATCTTACGTTCTTCTTTGTTGATAAGATGAGCCCACACTGGGATATTCACTGACCCTGTTAAATGAGAACGCAATCTCTCTAGGTCACATGGCAATGACTTGCTGGGCTGGGATGAAACACTGGCAGTCAAGGCCACTGCCACCTCTGCTCCGTTACCTTGGCCTGGCTGGCTCCTGTCTCGCATTTGGAAGACATAGACAGTGCTGTACAGTGTGGCGGAGGGCTGCTCTGAGCCCCAAATACCGACTGGCAACAAAGTCCCACCGACCTGTCACATCTGCACTGCCCCTCTGCAGGCTGTGAAACGCACGTGACTCGGCGCCCAGTTGGGGAAGTAAACCGAGAGCGGCAGCATGGCCCTGCGTTCAGCTGCAGGGAGCCTGTGTTGACGCATGTGCTCGCTGCCCCAAGGCAGCGGGCACTGAGGCCAGAGAGCCTCAAACACCCGTCTCGGATTCATGGCACAGGTTCAGTGAGCAAACAGCTGACGCCAAGGCCCCTCGGGCCCGGGCTGAGGGGAGGTGGCCGTGCGCCTGGAGAGGAGCTTCCTGTCCTCCCGGGCCTTGCCAGTGGAGTATGACGAGTGCCGGACGCCCGAGACCACAGGGGCCGCGACGGCTGTGGTGGAGAGCGCTGCCTGCCAGCTCCTGGGCACTGAGGGAGCAGGAATCAGTGCGAGGGGCAGGGCGGCGAGTGCGCCCCACAGAGGGTCAGAGCCCCCGGCCCTACAGGAACCCCGGGAGGAGAGGGACAGGGAGCAGGGGTGGCCAGAGATGAGGCACAGCCACCAGGAGGGGCTGGACGGGCCGGGGCCGGAACCACAGGGCCTTGTGGCCAAGGGAAGACGCGCCGGGGCCCCACCAAGGGCGACAGAAATCAACGCAGCGACGCGCTGCAGAGGCAAGGGCGGTATCGCAGGGGTCCTGGCGAGAGACGCGGAGGGCAGTGGTGGAGAGAAGAGGACGATGAGAGCCGTGGGGAGGCAGCGTGGCGGGGACAGGTGCTTCAGCAGGGGGAGAGAGACGAGTCCTGCTGGTTCCCTGTCTTTCCCTTGGTAGCACCTCCAGTGGTGGAGCACGCAGTTGGCTGTGCCAGTCTCAGCTCCGTCAGCTCTGCCTCCCCTCAGGTTCTATGCACCCCCAGGACAGGGACCCACTTCAGTACCGTGTCCTCTGGGCATGCGCCCCAGCAAAGGGAGGCCATGCACTGTCCCCTGAGCCTTTGTTGGCTAAGTTCTGTTTTGGTGATGAGCCGCTGAGCTTATGGTGTGCCCTTGACCAAGCAGGGACCTGGAGGAGGAAGGAGAAGAGTGAGGGGTGAGCGTGGCGGGGACCACGCAGAGCGCAAGGAGCTGGGAGACACCCAAGCTCTGAAGTCCTGCAGCCACTGGGGAGGGGACCCTGACCTCAGGTGGCGGCAGTGGTCAGGAGCATGGACAGCACACCTGAGTGGCCGGGTTCAAGTAGAGCAGGAGAGGAGAGGCGGGGGCAGCGCTCTGGGAAGACAACTGTGAGGACTCCTTGGGGGACGGAGTCCCGAGCAGCACGGTGGAGTCCGTGTGTCCTCGCATCTGAGAATGTGCACAGCATAGGCGAGCCCACTGGTCTCGGCACAGGGGTGGGCTCCAGCAGGCTGGGGATGGGGGTGAAGTCAAAGTGCAAAGGGAAGAAGTGGAAGCCCCTCATTCTTCATGCCAGATTCACCAACCATCAACCTTAAAGGAAGTGTGTGTCAAAGTGTGCCTTAAAGGAAGAAGTGTGTGTGTGTGTGCGTGTGTATACACATAGATACACACATATATAACCATATACACACATATATAACTTTTATTTAATAAATATAAATTTCAAAAGTACAACTTTTGGATTATAGCAGTTCTTCCCCCCATAACCAACCTCCCATCTGCAACCATCCCATCTCCTACTCCCTTTCCCATCCCATTCTTAACATTCATTTTTAATTATCTTTATATACACAGAAGATCAATTCTATACTAAGTAAATATTTCAAAAGTTTGTACCCACACAGGCACACAAAGTATCAAGTACTGTCCGTTCGCTCTCACAGTACAACTCACTAAGGACAGAGGTCCTACGTGGGGAGCAGGTGCACAGTGACTCCTATTGTTGATTTAACAATTGACACTCTTATTTATGATGTCAATGATCACCCGAGGCTCTTGTCATGAGCTGCCAAGGCTATGGAAGCCTCTTGAGTCCACAAACTCCAGCCTTATTTAGACAAGGCCATGATCAAAGTGGAAGTTCTCTCCTCCCTTCAGAGAAAGGTACCTCCTTCTTTGATGGCCCCTCTTTTCACCAGGATCGCACTCACAGAGATTGTTCATGTAGGTCATTCTTTGCCACAGTGTCTTGGCTTCCATTCCTGAAGTGCTCTCAGGGGCTTTCTAGCCAGATCCAAATGCCATAAGGGCTGATTCTGAGGCCAGACTGCTGTTTAGGGCATTTGTCATTCTATGAGTCTGCTATGTATCCTGCTTCCCATGTTGGACCATTCTCTCCTTTTAAATTATATCAATTATTATTAGCAGACACTGGTCTTATTTATGTGATCCCTTTGACACTTATTCCTATCTTTATGATCAGTTATGAAAAACTGATCAGTTTAGTAAGATGGCATTGGTACCTGTCAGCTTAATGGGATTTGGAGTCCATGGCAAATTTTTAGCTTTACCCTTAGAAGTAAGTCCGAAGGAGCGAGTGCCAAACTGTACATCTCCTCCCTCTCTTATTCCCACTCTTATTTTTAACAGGGATCTATTTTCAATTGGATTTAAACACCTAAGAATAGTTCTGTGTTAAGTAAAGAGTTCGACCAATGGTATTAAGTAGAAAAAGAAAATACTAAAAAGAATAAAATAGTAAGCTGTTCCTAGACAGTCAGGACAAGGGCTGATGAAGTCATTGTTTCTCATAGTGTCACTTTCACTTCTACAGGTTTCCTTGTAGGTGCTCAGGTGTCACAGATCAGGGAGAACATGTGATATTTGTCCCTTTGGGACTGGCTTATTTCACTCAGCATGATGTTTTCCAGATTCCTCCGTTTTGTTGCAAATGACCGGATTTCATTTATTTTTTACCTCAGTAAAAAACTCCATAGAGTGCATATCGATAATTTCTTTATCCAGTCTACTGTTGGTGGGCATTTAGGTGGAGTCCATGTCTTAGCTATTGTGAACTGAGCCTTCCTCGCTGCTCCAGCTCTCAGCCTAGACCCTTGTATGGAGCACGCGGTGTCGGTGCAACGGTGTGGGAGGGGAGGGTTCCCGGGACACAGGGGGTCTGGGCCCAGGGCCTCCAGACTCAGTGCGGTGGGGACAGCAGACAGGTGGGGGGGCACGGGGCACGTGATCCTGGCAGCCCTGGGGCGCGCGCCACGAACAGGCGAAGCAGAGCAACAAAGCCCAGGCGGCCCTCGGCCAGGAGACGGGCAAATCTGCAGCACACAGCCTGCTCCGCGCCCGCCCGCCGCGGGGCACGTGCAGCTCGAAGTCAGCAAGAGGCCGAGAGCAAGGCCGACTGGCGGGGTCCGCACACTTCCTAACCTCGGAACGGATCTGCCACCCACAGCGCTGTGAGCGCAACCGGACAGCGCTCAGCCATGAGCAGAAGGAACCCCGGGGCCACGCGGATGGACCTGGGGGCAGACACGGAGGGAACGCTGCACCGCCCCCTCATCCGCGGGAGCCGCGCTGTTCTCACGCAGGGAGGGCGCGCGGCCCCGGGGTGGGCAGCCAGGAGGGCTCCGCCGAAGGGCGCCACGCAGCAGGGCAACTACAGCACACAACAACTTTGGACAGTTTCTGAAGGAACGAGAAGATTCTAGAGGTTCCCAGTGCATAGCAAAGGTGAACGGTCAACAGACGGGAAGGCGTTCCCCGGATGTGACCACCGCATTGCCCGGATGTGACCACCGCATTGCCCGGATGTGACCACCACACGCAGTACACGGGTACTGAATTCCTTCTGAGTAAAGGAAGGTTTTAGAGAAAGAGGCCTGTCCGATACAAACATCAGCACAGTCTGTGAGTGGAAGGGACGAGGGACTGACGGACACGGAGACCTCGCTGCGAGGCCTCCTCAAAGGCGCGGCCAATACGGCCACCCGCCCGCGCCTCCACCGCCACTGCCCGCGCCGCCTCAGACACAGAGCCCGGCCTGCTCCTCAACTCCTCGCGCACGGCAGGAAATCCAGCTCGGTGGCAGGCACACTGACCGCGGGGGCCACCCCATGCGATGTCACGGGCGCTAGGGGACCGCCAGCTTCAGCCCAGCCAGTGCCGCAGAGGCCGGCTTTCCCCCCGGCACAGCGTGCTGCGCCCCCGCGCTTCACTCTTCCGCTGTTCACTCACCTCGTGTCACGTGGAGGTGTTGTTCCAGATCGGGCCAGGCTGCACCTCATGCCCGCTCCGGGGGATGCTCACGGAGTCACCCGTGTGGGGAGGCCAAGGCGGATCCGCACGGAAATGTAGACAAGTGCTGCCCCCTGCCGGCCAGCATGGTAACTGCAGCCCCAGTGACCTACTGGGACAGCGTCCTGCGCCGCCCTAGCGCTGCACTGCTCCTGTCCACGATGGGGCGCTGCTGCTCCAAGTGCTGCTTTACAGGCGTTTCAGCGTGGTGGGGACTTGCTGACAGCGAGAAAGACAAGGTAGGAGGGGGTCAGGAAGTAGAAGGGAGAGGTTAAAGAAGGAAGTCGAGGGCTCTTCCTGCCAGGTGGGGCTTCCCTGGCACCCCAAGTCTGACCCACTGGTTTAGGAAAGGTACCCCCTTCTCCAAGGGCTGGTGTCAGCCATTAGGTGTTGTCCCCAAACTTCCTGACCAGGAGAACCTCCTGGCCAGCTCTGCAATACACGCAGATTCCCAGACTTTATCCCAGGAAGCCGTGACCGGACATGCTGGGAAAGTCATCGGCCTTGAATCGGGGGCTGGTCCAGAGCAGTGGGGTCGCAGCCACTCCCTCAGGGTACAGACTGTTCCTTCTCCATCCCACTGCCTCACTTCACCAGCCTTAGGGGGGAAAAAAGGGAACAAAAGCAACCCTCCCTGGAGCATCACTGGTTTATTCAAGATATGGAGGGGAACAATATTTTTTTAAAAGGATGTATTTACTTATTTGAAAGGCAGAATTACCAACAGAGAGAGGGGTGGAGATAGAGATATCTTCCATCCTCTGGTTCACTCTCTAAATGGCTGCCAACGGTTGTGGTTGGGCCAGCCTGAAATCAGGAGCCAGGGGCTTCATCCGGGTCTCCCATGGGAGCATAGGGCCCCAAGTACAGGGCCATCCTCAGCAGTCTTCCCAGGCACATTAGCTGGGAGCTGGATTGGGAGTGGAGCAGCCAGGACACCAACTGGCATCCATATGTGATGCCAGTGTAGCGGGCAGCAGCTTAACCCACGGTGCCACAACACAGGCTCCTCGGGGGAAAAGTAATTTCAAGGGGAATCACCTCCCAGGACTCATGGGCACAGCTTCCAGTTCTCAATTCAGCAGCCACAAAAGACAGACTTACAGAGGCCTTGTTGCGTGCCAGTGAGTTCAGGACAGAGGCACACAGCGTGGTGGGCAAGTGTGTCATGGACGGCCTTTAGCACCTGCCTCCTCCCCGGGCCTCTGTCCAGGGCTTCCTCCAGCCTGCTGTGGGCAAAATGTCTGGCCCAGCACGTTAGAATCCCTGCGTGCCGGCCCCACTCCCGCCCAGGGACTGGTGAGGGAACGGGGCATCAGCTGTGTTCAGCGTCCTTCGGAACTGGGTTTGACTCCTCACTCAACAACATGCTTGCTGTGCAACAATGAAAATGTCACCTGACCTTTCTGAACTCTTATTTGTAACAGGAGGTGACCATTGTTGCTGCTGAAGGCTGTTAGAGACTCAGGTGAGCCAAGACAAGGTCCTTAGTGCCCTGCCCTGCACGTGGTGCTGGGGAAGTGTGAGTTGTGAACAGAGCGGTGTCCGCCCCAATGGTCCCCTTGTGCCTGGGTCTCCAGACCTCCCACTCCCACCTGGCTCATCTGAGCCCCAGGCGCCTGCTCCGCTCTTGTCCTAATGCCTGTGTTGAGGGGTCTGCTTGGCCTCGCCTCTCAGAACCTGCAGAGAAGGCAAAGTGAAGAAAGTGCTGGTCCCTCCCTGGAATCCCTGCGGATGGAGGCCACAGAGGTGTGTCTCAGTCCTCCATCCCCTGGCCGTCAGGACGCGGTGCTAGAACTCACTTAGCAGGAGTTTGCCAACATTGGCAAGGGGGTCACCAGGGGCGTGAGTGGAGGCGCAGGATCCCAGTGACTCCCTGTCCTGATGATGTAAATGTGGCGTGGAGCCCGGGAACTGCACTTGAATAGCTGACACCTGGGAGAAACTGGCCTGTGAAATACCCAGCCCCAGGGCATCACACCCTGCATGCCCCGGGGCCAGCGCCAATGCACTCAGGGGCAGGTGCAGTGCAGGAGAGCCTCCGGGCTGAGCGAGTGTGGCGGCCAAGTGCCTGCACTGTTCTTCCTCGATTTTCTGAAAGCACACTTCAGGGCACCTGGAACAGTCTTCTTCACAGAGAACATTTGTCTTTGACTGTCAGGGCTGAAGCAATAGCTCAGTGTGGTTCGGCCATTGTCTCTCCAGAGCCTCCAACAAGTATTCTCAGAACCTAATGGAATCCTCTGGTGCCTCAGCTCCTCACTTCCAATCATATTCCATATAAGAAAAAAATAACTTGAATTTCCTCAAAATTGAGAATTGCTCTTCTTTAAAAGATAAGCAAGAGACTAGGAGAATACATTTACAACTCACATATCTGAAAAAGGACTTATATCAGGGCTAGCACTGTCATGTAGTGAGCTAAGCCTCAGCATAAGGGCACCAGCTCAAGTCTTTGCTGCTCTTCTTCTGATCCAGCTCTCTGCTATGCTCTAGGAAAGCAGTGCAAGATAGACCAAGTTCTTCGGCCTCTGAAGCCATGTAGGAGACCTGGAAGAAGCTCCTGGCTCCTGATTGACCCAGCTCCACCCATTGTGGCCATTTGGGGAGTGAACCAGATGATGGAAAACCATTCTCTGTCTTTCCCTCTCTCTGTCTGTAACTCTGCCTCTCAGAAAAATTAATTGTTTTTTATAAAAAAGGGCTTGTGTCCCAAATAGAGAACTATCAGTAATAAGAAAGCAAACAACCCAATGTTTAAAATGGAGAAAAGAAGATACATGGATAGCAAGGAAGCACCCAGAAAGGTGCTCAAAATCATTAGCCAGCAGGGAAATGCAAATGAAAACCTTAGTGATATAGAACTATAATCCAGTGACCAACCATAGCAAGTGCTGGCAAGGACATGGAGCCACTGGACGTTACATCACAGCTGGTAGCTATGTAAAATGGTAAAATCACTTTGGAAAGAAAAGCTTAACAGTTTCTGAAAATATGTAGCACACACCTACCTTGTGACTCAACCGTTCCATCATTTCTAGGTATTTACCCAAAATAAATGAAAGCTTATGTCTATACAGGACTTGTTCCTAATGGCTAAAAGCAAACAAACCTGGAAACAATCCAGTGACCATCAACAGGTGGATAGGACAGAACATGGTGCAGTCATACAATGGAATAGTACAATGAAGTATGAACCACTGACCCAGGCAACAACCTGCAAGAATCTCAATACATTGTACTAAGGAAGCCAGACGACAAGAGAACACACTGCATGATTCCATTTATCTAACATTGTAGAAAATGCAGACCTAGCCGGAGTGCCACATCAGTGGTTGCCTGGGGATGGGATGCGGGATGGGAAGGAGGATTTGCGAAGAGGAATAAGGAAGCCGAGGCTTGATGGATGTCTTTGACTTCTTCATTGTGGTGATGGAGTCACAGGTGCACACCTGTGTGAAAACTTACAAATTGGACACTATACCAACTGTGCCTACCTTAAAGCTATTACATTTTTTGAAAAAATAATAAAATGCTGGCCGGCGCCGCGGCTCACTAGGCTAATCCTCCGCCTAGCGGCGCCGGCACACCGGGTTCTAATCCCGGTCGGGGCGCCGGATTCTGTCCCGGTTGCCCCTCTTCCAGGCCAGCTCTCTGCTGTGGCCAGGGAGTGCAGTGGAGGATGGCCCAGGTGCTTGGGCCCTGCACCCCATAGGAGACCAGGAGAAGCACCTGGCTCCTGGCTCCTGCCATCGGATCAGCGCGGTGCGCCGGCTGCAGCGCGCTGGCCGCAGCGGCCATTGGAGGGTGAACCAACGGCAAAAGGAAGACCTTTCTCTCTGTCTCTCTCTCTCACTGTCCACTCTGCCTGTCAAAAAAATAATAATAATAATAAAATGTCATAATTCCAACTGCGTAGTTATAGGTGACATGTGTGAGAACAACCATGCATGTCCACTTAAGGGACCGTGACTCAGGAAAGGCAGAGAAAGGAAGACTTACTAGCGATTTCCAAGATAGGGTGTGTTGCCGTTGATTTCTCAACAATGTTGCAGTGGATTAATTTGAGAGGAGCAGCGTGGTGGGGGCAAGAGGCGCGGAGTCACCACACAGACCCCGGGAGTCGGGTGAAAGCAGGCTTGAGGCGAGCAGCCCGCAGACTCATTTATTACAGTTGGAACAACATCTTATATAGCCAAAACCAGCCAATCTGGTCAAGGGGCGGTCTATGCCCCAACCAATCACAGCCTGTTGCCCGGCAGGCTCCATTGCCAGGTGGGTTTCAAAGCCATTCCTGAGTAACTGACACTCGCTTGCCAGTGGCCACCTTGGCATGGTCTTCTCATTCCACCATATTTCCCACTTTTTGTTTATTTTTGAGCAACGGGAGGTATGATTCTTGGCCATACCATTGTTGACCCCGTTTCCATGTGGTCTCCGTACGCAGCTGTGCCTGTCTTAGGCTGTCCCCCAGGGGATCTTACCCGTCATTGACTAACCAGCGCTCAAATCGAGAGTCCACAGGATTGCTTGCTCAGATAGGGGTAGGAATGAGGAATAATGGTTATCAGGAATGGCATGACCGCACACAGGCTGTGGGCCATTTGAGTGGCTGACCAGAGCTAGTGGGGTATAAAACAGTAACAGGCATGGCTATGGGCAGTTTCTCAGGGTAGGATGATAGGGCAGGTGCGTCTGCTAACAAGGTGGAGTCTCGGTCTTGTTCGGCTGGTTCTGATTGGCTGTCCGTTGCAGGCTTGATGTTTCTGGCTGGTACCCAAATGGGTTGTTCCGCATTCTCTGGAAAGACACAAGCATACCCTCGACCTTTGGTTAGCAGAGGGTGTGGTCCTTTCTATTCTCCTGTCAGGGGGTCTTTCCACCTAACCATAGGGGCTGGGGTCTTGGATGGAAAGGGTCCCCAGTGTTTATAAGCTGGGCTTATCCCTTGGAAATCAAAAGTAAGAAAATTGATAGTGAAAAGGACCTCAGTCAGAGCAGCCTGTGGGTCTGAAGGCATATGATTGTTTCTTTGTAAGAGATCTTTAATCGTCCTATGAGTTCTTTCAATGATTGCCTGTCCCTGTGGGTTGTATGGGATACCTGTGGTAGACTGTATGTTCCAAGATTTCAGGAAGGAATTTAATTCCTGTGATGTATACGCTGGCCCGTTATCAGTCTTTATGGTCCAGGGGACACCAAGGACCAGCATGGCTGATTTAACCACCTTTATCACATTACTAGCTTTTTCTCCGGATTGGGCTGTTGCAAATACAGCCTTTGAATAAGTATCTACCACCACATGGACAAACTTAAGTTTACCAAAGGAGTTAATGTGGGTGATGGCCACTTGCCATAGCTTATTAGGAGCAAGGCCTCGCGGGTTCACTCCTGCTTGTTGCAGTGGGCCTAACGGGGCGAGGGTTGCACAATTCTTGCAAGAGTGCACTAGGTGTTTGCATTGGCTCATTGTTAGCTCTGGGAAAAGCAATTTTATGCTGCTTGCTGACATATGAAATTTTTGGTGCAAAATACAGGCTTGTTCTAAGTGTCCAATGGAAGCCGTGTTGCAGGAGATAAGACGATCAACTTTTCTGTTGCCTTGGAAAATAAAGCCAGGTAATCCAGTATGTGATCTTACGTGTGATGGGTATTTTCTGTTTTCAGTTAGCTCTTTAAGTGTTGTGAATATCTGGTCAATTGGCTTATTGGTCGGGTTAAAGACTGCAAAAGGGATCGTCTTTGCTACCTGTACTGAGTATTTGCTGTCCGAAAATATATTTACCAGTCCATCTTGGCTAAGGAGTAGAACCTTGACTATTGCTCTTATTTCTCCCAACTGTACTGATCCCCCGTGGGGTTCTACATGGATCTTATCTTTTTCTGTTAAAGATTTGATCACTATTCCAAAGAGTGACTTGTTGGCATCCGTAAATGCACTTGGTGCCATGGGTATAGGTTGATTAGCAGGGAAAGCATGTTTTGGATAGTCTATTTCTAAGGTTTGTAGTGTCTGGAGTAGCCTGTCTGCTGGCAGGTGATTGTCAATCTGTCCTGGAAATTTTATCATTAAAATTTGAAAGAGTGTGCTATTCTGCATCAATGTCAACAGTTCTAATTGTGATAGTGGTAGGACCACTATGTCTGACTCTGTGTTAAATATCTTTTTTTTTTTTTGACAGGCAGAGTGGACAGTGAGAGAGAGAGACAGAGAGAGAAAGGTCTTCCTTTGCCGCTGGTTCACCCTCCAATGGCCGCCGCTGCAGCCGGCGCACCGCGCTGATCCTGGCAGGAGCCAGGAGCCAGGTGCTTTTCCTGGTCTCCCATGGGGTGCAGGGTGTGTTAAATATCTTATTGGTTGGCTGGTGCCGTGGCTCAAGACTAATCCTCCACCTTGCGGCGCCGGCACCCCGGGTTCTAGTCCCAGTCGGGGCACCAGATTCTGTCCCGGTTGCCCTTCTTCCAGGCCATCTCTCTGCTGTAGCCAGGGAGTGCAGTGGAGGATGACCTAAGTACTTGGGCCCTGCACCCCATGGGAGACCAGGATAAGTACCTGGCTCCTGCCATCAGATCAGCGCGGTGCGCCGGCCGCGGTGGCCATTGGAGGGTGAACCAACGGCAAAAAGGAAGACCTTTCTCTCTGTCTCTCTCTCTCACTGTCCACTCTGCCTGTCAAAAAATTTAAAAAAAAAATCTTATTGGTATAATATCTTAATTTAAGTCCCATCATAAGGATGGCATCTACTTTGTTTACTATTTTACAATAGCTCCAGGCTATGTGCACCCAAAAAAGTGTTCCGTGTTGTTGCCAAATAACTCCTAAGGGGGCCTTGAGGGTAGATATGGTTATGGCAAATAGAGGCACCTGAGGGTCATATCGAAAGGTTTTTAAATTTGATAACTGGGTGTTAATCTTTTCTATAGTGGATTTGGCTGTAGGTGTCAATGTGATTTTTGAAGAAGGACTGTTTCCCTTAGTAAATCGTATAGCCGTCTAAGTTCTGCAGGTGTTAGGGGAAGGAAGGGCCTCAGCCAATTGATATGGCCACATAGTTGCTGAAGTTTATTAAGTGAGTATTTATGCTTGACTTTTAGGTTTGGGTCCATTGGAGACATATGGGAGGAGATTTGATAACCCAAGAATTGAAAGGGAGGAAAATGTTGTACCTTTTCTGTGGCAATAGATAAACCCAGGAATTGTAAATTTCTTACTGTCTCACTTAGACAGGCATTCAGAATTGCTGCATTCTTGTGAGCAAGTAAGATATCATCCACATAATGTATGACCAAGCACTGATCTTTAAGTGTGCTGGTCGCATGAGAAACGTACCTTTGGCAAATGGCCGGGCTATTTTTCATGCCTTGTGGGAGTACTGTCCACTGGAATCTCTTTGCAGGGAGCTGGAAACTGGGCTCCCACACTGTAAAGGCAAAGTAAGCCTTATCCTGCTCCACAATGGGAATGGAAAAGAAGCAATCCTTGATATCAATGGTAAACTATGTGGTATCCATTAGGAATGGCCCCTGGATGGGGAATGCCAGCCTGGAATGTTCCCATCTTTTTTATATTTTTGTTAATGGCTCTCAAATCCTGTAGAAGCCTATATTTTCCCTGGTGTTTTTTTTTTGTTTTTTTTTTTGTTTGTTTGTTTTTTGTTTTTTTTTTTTTTTTTTGTATCACAAAAATGGGTGTGTTATGAGGGCTAATAGAGGGTTCTATGTGTCCCTTTTCCAGTTGTTCCTGTACTAATTCTTTAAGGATGCTAAGTTTGGGTTGTATTATTGGCCACTGCTCTACCCAGATGTTTCCTGTTTTTTCCCATTCAATGGGGATTGGGCTTGGCTTTTGTATGAGGTGAGCAGTGGTCCCTAGAATTGGGGGGGACTCTTACTTGTAGGTTCTCCATTAAAGCTGCTGACTTGTGGAGATTTGTGATCTGTAGTAAGGACTGTTTGCATTTGTGAGAGCACATCTCTCCCCCATAAGGTCATGGAAACCTCAGCAATTAGTGGAAAGATGGTTCCTGTATCTCCATTGTCATCTCACCAAGTTACAGGTGTGATGACCTGATCAGCCAATTTTAATCCTCCAGCACCTTGGAGGTCAGGTCCGGGTGCTGTCTTCCAATGTTGTATTTTTCTTGCGTCCCTAGCTTTTAAGACAATAACATCTGCTCCTGTATCAATTAAACCCACAAAGGCAATGTCATCTAAATATAGGGTCAATTTCAGCCTCAGATTGAAGATAGGCAACGACCAGTTAATGGTGGTGGGACTCCCTCTTACTTGCTGGGCTGAGGGCCGTCCCACTGGGAGTTGAAAGGTTTGGTCTTGCAATCTTTTGCCCAGTGAAAGCCTTTTTTACATCTGGGACACAGCATTCTGGGCTTGCCCCATTTTGCAGCGTTTGGGCAGTTTCGCCGTAGGTGTCCTATTTCCTGGCATCCCCAACAAACTGGAGGGTCATTAGACTTCTTTGTGCTCAATTTGTTAATGGCTGCAGTCAGGGCCTATATGGGTGTATCAGCAAGGTTTACCTCCTTTGTGGCTACTATCCATTTAGAAATGTCTTCATTACAGACTGGGGCGATTGCTGCTTTTGCCTCTTTGGTAGCACCTTCCCAAGCTAATTGTTTGACCAAATTGTCTTGATCGGGGCCAAGCAGTAGTCTTTTCTCTACTGCCTCCAAGACTCTGGCAAGGAAATTGGGGAACCATTCGCCTGGGCCTTGAACTAGATTTCTAAAGAGCTGACTATAATCAGGAGGATTTATATTTTTTAAGGCTTTAATCACCAAATCTCTGACCTGATCAAAATAGGCAACTACTCCAATGTGGGCCTGTTCTTGAGGATATATGTAGGTGCCACGGCTTGTAAGCATATCAAAGGTTACTGCTGTTCCATAGGCAGCATTATTCCTTGCCACAGTTTCAGCCTCTTCCTGATAGGAGGCTTTCCACTGTAAAAACTGTGATCTCAACAAACATGCCTTGAGCAGTGCAACCCAGTCAAAATGAGTTTGAAGGTTTGCTGCCCATTGTGTGAGCACTTGTTCAAAGTAGGGAGAGTCAGGACCTGACTCTTGAGAAGCCTTTTTTAGCATAGTAAGTTCATTTATGGGTGTTGGAATCCAGGGCCTGAATTCTGCATCCGCTCCTACATTAACAGTAAATGTGCAGGTGGGATGGGGTCTAGTGGCTGCCCTGAGAGCCTGGGGTGCCAGAGTACTGCCACAAATGTGGGGATCCTCACTGGGTGCGGATGGGATGACCTCGAATGAGTTATTGTCTAGAGGTCCTCTAAGTTCATCCCACGGGTATGTGGGGGGTAGCTGACTAGGCATTGCTACCTTGTTTGCTACCTTGTTTTTTTCACTGTGGGAGCTCTCTCTCCCTAAGTCATCAACCATTGTCTGTGAGACAGGGACCTGGAGTGTCAGGCTCTTTTCACTCACAGATTCACTATCTTTGATAATCTGCACAGGATTCTGAGAGGGGGGTATCTTTCCCATGTCTGAGCGCTTAAGAGCGGCACAGCATGCCAACTCTAGCCAAAGGAAAAACACGTACAGCACTGCTGCCATAACAAAATTAAATTCCTAGCACCTCAGCTGTTTATGGCATTTTGCAGGTTTCCCTACGTTAGACAAACAGATAGTGGTGTATCAGATCGTAAGTATGTCCTGTGCTTAGTGGGGGACTTTCTTGATTCGTTAGGTCAAGGCCGTATGCCCACACGGTGTCTCCAGAGTGTCACCTCTCTCAAGTGAGGGAAGATGACTTGGTTCTGAATTCTGGGATGATCAGTCCCTTATGTGAATTCGACGAGCGAACCGAAAGTAAAAGGAGGAGCCGAGAAGTGACATACGCTTCTGGGCGGTGTGTGCCTAACCTGGGGTCACTTAGACCGAGGACATGGACAAGGAAAGGGGCATAGGAGGAGGTTCTGTGCTCACCCTCACAGAACCAAACAGCACACAAAACACTGAGGGGCCTTCTTGCCAAAATCCAGGGGGGACACGCTGTCTTTCTCTCAGTCACATTGGTGCACCAGAAGTTGCTGTTGATTTCTCAACAATGTTGCAGTGGATTTGTTTCTGAGAGGAGCAGCATGGTGGGGGCAAGAGGCGCGGAGTCACCACACAGACCCCGGGAGTCGGGTGAAAGCAGGCTTGAGGCGAGCAGCCCGCAGACTCGTTTATTACAGTTGGAACAACATCTTATATAGCTAAGACCAGCCTATCTGGTCAAGGGGAGGTCTATGCCCCAACCAATCACAGCCTGTTGCCCGGCAGGCTCCATTGCCAGGTGGGTTTCAAAGCCATTCCTGAGTAACTGACACTCGCTTGCCAGTGGCCACCTTGACATGGCCTTCTCATTCCACCACAAGGGTGCCTGGTAGGCTATTTATTTCCTAGCATGCAGGTCCCTCCCCCAGTTCCTCACTGGCTGGGTAACTGTGGGCTTACAATCTTCCCAGCGTTTGCTTCAGCTGTTTTGGCCATTCCTAGCATCCTGTTTACCTCAGAACTTTCCAGGTGCATGCAACCTAAATGTTGTGCCAGCTAGGTCCGTGTAACGTTCCATGCATCTGCAGGTTGTTATGCTAGCTAGTTGTGGACTCAGCTAAACACCTTCCTTTGGAAATGAACCAAACGTTTACTTCACACGATACGCTGCTTCGTGGGAGTTCTTATCTTCTCAGAGTTTTAGATGGTTACCTACTAGAAACGAACTAACATGGCTCTCCTTAGAAAGCTAATGCCTATGGAACAATGGTCATTTACTTTGTAGAAGCTCAATAAACAGGTGATTTTGGAAGACAACATTGATGGGAGTAGAGCGTCTCACCCAGTTCCCAGATCTCCATCTAGGGATTGCAGTGTTCTCAGAGTGAGGGCCTGGGGAGTGTCTGAGGAGAAGGAATAGCCGTGGCTGATGGGAAACCCAGCATTGAAACGCTCTCACTGGGAGCCGTCCAGGCTGGGGCTCAGGAGGATCTAGGTTGCTAAACGATAAAGACAGTGGCCAGGCAAGGAACCGCTGACATGCACAGGTGAGGTGTGACTGCTTCCCTCCTCCCTCGCTCACTAGCAGTGGTCCTAGCAGTAGCAGGTGGGGCAACTTTGGGTATTACTTGGTGCTCGTCTTTTTGAAAATGCGGAGCATACTTCTTCAGAGGCCCAGAGTGAAATAAAACCCCAGAGGGGTTCTGCAAGAGCTGGTTTTTGGACAAGCTCGCGGGGCCACCAGACCTCCTGTGTACTCAGCAGGATCTGAGCTGAGTGGTTGGCATCTGTCTGTCTCCTAGACTTGTCTGCGATTCACCAATCTCAGGCCTCCTCCCCTTTCTCTGCAGCCTGGCCCTTAGCAGTTGCTGTTGCTGGCAACAAGAATTTGCCTTTATTATTCTTTCCTTCTAATGTGGTTAAACATTTTTAAAAAGCACATAAAACTTAGCATTTTAGCCATTTTTCAGTGTATAGCCCAGTAGTGTTAAGGATATACGCATGGTTGTGAAACAGATCTGTCCTCTGCCCTCTTTCCCCAAACTATCTTGTTCCTGATACCCCCATTTTCTCCTAGTAGGCAGACCAGTCATTCAGATTCAGAATCTCAGCATCAACCCTCAACTACTTGTACCCCACTTACTAACTCCTATCAGTTCCACCTGCAAATTCTGTTACTTTAATCAGCCTCCGAATGTCTTTCATCTCCTCCTTCCCTTCCTTTCCAGTCCCTGTATCTCTGTCCTTGTGTAATGCTATTACTTCTTTCATGGACAGTTTCATAAGCAATTTTCCTGTCTCTAAAATCTCTCCCCATTGACCCATTCTTTACCAAATTCAATGTCTATAATTTTTTTTGGTCATGTTATCTCTATTCAGACAAAGTTTCAGTGTCTCCCCCTATGAAATAAAATGAAGTGTCCCCGCCCAGCATCCCAGCTGCCGTACAATCTGCCCTGACTTATCTATCTAGCCTTGCAGCCAGTCTGCATGGTGTGACTTCAGGGAATTGCCTAGAAGAAAGGGCCATTGTCGATGTACAAAGCAGGGAATGCGTCTCCAGCAAGGCACTGCCATAACACCAGTGTGACACTGATTGGATTAGTGCTTATTTCAAAGAATGCCTTTCCTGTCCCCAAACAATGTGAGTATACACACCATTGTGAAATCACAGGCACTAAGAGTGAAATATTCCTGTTTCTTGCATTTCTACATGATTTTTCTTTGGAAAATCATGGAACCAAAGACTGGAAAAATCTGCTCTGTCCACTTTCCTATGTGTTCAGTGTGTTCATTCCTTTAGTGAAATACCACCATCTTTCACCTGGACCACCACATGAATATTATTTTATTTTAAAGTGTGTCTGCAATGAAAGTGCTCTCAGGTACCTGGCAAAAGCAAAAGCTTTTAGACTGGTCTCAGAGGATTTCAGAAGATGTAGTTAGAAGCAAAACAGTCTCACAGTAGAAACTCATAAAAATAATTACAACAATAATTATAAACAGATAAAACTTAATGAAATGAACATATTGAAATTTAAACTCAACATAAATGTTTACTAGCATACGAGGTGTCAAGAAAAAGTGAGCCAGTTAATTGTAAGAGAGATGTAAATAAATTATCTAAAATGTAATAAGTCTGATTTTAAAGTAAATAGAAATTATGTTATAAAAATTAAAGAAAAAAGAAGAAAGGGGGGATTGAGGGAGGGAGAGAGGGAGATATGGTTATCTTAGAATTTTATGAAGTACATAAATCTGTTCTCTTCATATTAATAAAAATTTTAAAAACAAAAAAGACAAAGATATGCAAAAAATGAAAAAGAGATAAAGGAGGATACAGAAAAAAATTACTAACATTAAATCACAATTAAAGAAGAGGAGGAGTGAACTAATAGGGCAAATGAAATGTCTGAAGAGATAATACCTGAGAATTTTCTAGAACTAATTTACAAACACAATGTCACAGATTCACAAAATCTTAAAAATTACAGTAAAGTTAAGTAAAAAGAGATCCACTTTTAGAAATAGCATGGTGAAACTGCAAAATACCCAGAGCAAAAAGAATGTCTTAAAAGCAGCCAGAAAACCACGACTTTGAAAGGAACGATTATTAGACTTACAGCTGACATTTTGAGAGGAACAATGAAAATCAGAAACTAGTGGAATAATCTCTTTAATATGCTTAAATAAAATATAATCCTACAATTGTGTATTCAGTGACTCTACCTTTTAAAAACAAAAAATACAGAAAATTTTCATACAAAAACTGAGAAATTTTGTTGTCAACATGTTCACTACAAGGACTTTTTAAAAATTTTACCCACCCTTTAAGAGCTCATCCTTTTAAAATTATTTATTTACTTATTTTATCTAAAAGACAGAAATAAATGGAGGGATCTCATCCACTAGTTCATTCCCCAAATGCCCTCAACATCCAGGATTGGGCCAGGCCAAACTAGGAGCCTATAACTCAGTCTAATCCTCCCACATGGGTAGCAGGACCCAACTATTTGAGTCATCACCTGCTGCTTCCTCGAGTGTGCAGTAGCAAGAAGCTGAAATCAGGAGCAGAGCCAGAACTTAACTCTAGCCACTGCAATGCAGATACCACAGATGGTGTTTTAACTGCTACGCCAAATGCTCACTCCTAGAAACTTTTTTTAAAAAATTAATTTGAAAGGCAGAGAGACACAAATAGAGCTTCTGTCCACTAGTTCATGTTCCAAATGCCTGCAACAGCTGGAGGTAGGCCAGAACTGCAGCCAGGAGCCAGGAACTCAGTCCAAGTTTCCCACATGGGTAACAGGAATCCAAGTAATTGAAACATCATTGTTGCCTCCCAGGATCTGTGTCGGCAAGAAGCTGGAGTCAGGAGTTGGAGCCAGGACTCTAATACTGCTTTGGGATGAGGGTGTCTTAACCAATGAGCTAAATGCCCACTTTCACTACAAGAATTTTAAAAGGTATACTTTAGATAGAAGGAAAGTGATCTATTTCTAGATTCAAAAGATAAAACAGTAGTAAAAAAAAAGACAAATAGTGCTCACTTCGGCAGCACATATACTAAAATTGGAATGATACAGAGAAGATTAGCATGGCCCCTGCGCAAGGATGACACGCAAATTCGTGAAGTGTTCCATATTTTTAAACTGTTGAAATCCTTACTTAATGTATACTAAGCTGATCTTCTGTATATTAAGATAATCGAAAATGAATCTTGATGTGAATGGAAGGGGAGAGGGAGTGGGAAAGGGGAGGGTTGTGGGTGGGAGGGATGGTATGGGGGGGAAGCCATTGTAATCCATAAATCGTACTTTGGAAATTTATATTCATTAAATAAAAGTTTAAAAAAAAGACAAATAAGTGCATGAACTTAAAAATGTAATGACTAGATGAAAGTATAATGACCATGTTTTGTGAGGCTTAAATAAAACAAAATAGAACTGAAGCCCATAACAACAAAAGCTTCAGAGTTGGGAGGCCAGTCATTGACCTTAAACTTCTCTGCAGTACTTTTATTGTCAGGAATGTGGTGAAGACATTAATTAACTCTCCACTTGGAAAAGTCTAGTGCAGCTGATAAAATATCAAGGGTAAACACTAAAAGAGTAAAGAGAATATATAACTTCCATATTACTAGAGGGAGATTAGAAATGAAAAAAAAAGTTAAACAACTTAAGGCAAAAAAGGACAAGAAAATTATATGGGTGAAGGGAATGATGGAACAAATAGAAAAACACCAAAATAATGGTAGGCAGAAATCAAAGTATTTCAGTAATCACAATAAAGGTAAATGGAATAAATTGGCCCCTTTAAGGCAAAGATGGAGTGACTGAAGGTAAGTCTACCTAAGTGAGGTTTACATAGACACATAAGAGATACGGATATAGAAAGTCTGGAAGTAAGAGGATAGAAAAAATACACTAACAGCATCTGGGTTTGCTACATTAGTATCAGACAAAATAGTTTTTTTTTAAAGATTTATTTATTTGAAAGAGTTACACAGAGAGAGAAGGAGAGGCAGAGAGAGAGAGAGAGCACTTCCACCTGCTGGTTCACTCCCCAATGGCTGCAATGGCTGGAGCTGTGCCAATCCAAAGCCAGGAACCAGGAGCTTCTTCTGGGTCTCCCACATGGGTGCAGGGCCCCAAGGACTTGGACCATCTTCCAGTGCTTTCCCAGGCCATAGCAGAGAGCTGAATCAGCAGTGGAGCAGCCAGGACTTGAACCAGCGCCCACATGGGATGCCGGCACTGTAGGTGGCAGCTTTACCAGCTATTCCACAGCACTGGCCCCAGACATAGTTTTTAAGGAAAAGGCATTGCTGGAGAGAAAAAAAAATTAATCAGGAGAGTTTAACAGTTCTAAACAACATAATTCCTAAGTTTGATTTACTGGACTTATGCAGAAGATACTCAACAGTTATGAAGTTTATATTCTCTGAGAATCAAAAAGAATTTAGAACCAAGTGACATAATTATGACACATATGGGGTACAGTTAAAGCAGAGCAATGAAATTTATATACTTAAATGCTTGTATTTGACAAGATGGTCAGAATAATGTGCCTGAGTGTCCTTCCAGCGTAGCAGTTGGCTTCTCTTAGGGCAAGTGACAGGAGAGTAAGAACAAAATGGGGTATGACTCAAGAAGTGCAGCAAAAACAAATAGAACAAACCCAAAGAAACTGAATAAAATAAAGGAAATGATAAAATCAGAAAATACTCATCATACTTTACAAAGCAACTTCTATGTGCCAGACATTATTCTAAATTATTAGCATTTATTAACTTAAGAAAATGATACAGCAGGGAAGATCGACAAAATCAAATTTTGTTTTTAAGGGGAAAAAAGTCATTAAACTCTACAAATGTCTGATAGGACTGAACACAACCAGTGTATGTGGGGCAGCAAGAGGCGGGGTGGTAGGGAGCAGTGTGTCCAGGCAATAATAAGTGTGAAAGTGAGAAAAACATAGATATGGAAGAGATTAAATAAATAATAAGTATGTATTGGGAACAAATTTGGAAACATACACCAAATTAACCACATTCCAGAAGAAATATAACTTGCTAAGACTGAGTCAAGAACCGCCGGCGCCGTGGCACAATAGGCTAATCCTCCGCCTTGTGGCGCCAGCACACTGGGTTCTAGTCCCGGTTGCCTCTCTTCCGGGCCAGCTCACTGGTATGGCCCGGGAGTGCAGTGGAGGATGGCCCAAGTCCTTGGGCCCTGGAGAAGCACCTGGCTCCTGCCTTCGGATCAGTGCAATGTGCTGAACCAACAGCGAAAGGAAGACCTTTTTCTCTGTCTCTCTCTCACTGTCCACTCTGCCTGTCAAAAAAAAGAGAGACTGAGTCAAGAAGAAATAAAAACTATGAATAATCCTATAACCATTAAGGCACTGAAACAATAGTTAAAACACTGTCCACACATTTAAAGGCCAAATGATTGAAACTTACATAAATCAGTGCAACATACAGAAAAGGCTAAATCACTTGCAAAGTTTTGTGATGTCCAAATGCCAAATTATCTTTAGTTTTTTAAAAATATAATGGAAATTGGGGAGGGGATAGATGATAGATAGATGGGGTGGGGGAGAGAAAATGAGAGAGAGAGACAGAGAGACAGAGGATCTTCCATCTGCTGGTTTATTTCCCAAATACCTGTAGCAGCCAGGGTTGGGCCAGTCTGAAGACAGAAGTTTGGAGCTCCATTCAGGTCTCCCACGTGGGTGGCAGGGACCTAAGTACTTCAGTCATCCTCTGCTGCCTCTCAGGATGTATCAGTAGGAAGCTGGGTTGGAATCCCCAGAGTCACCAGGAATCGAACCAGCTCTCTGATATGGTATGTGGGCATTGCAAGTGGAGGCCTAACCCCCTGAGCCTCAATGCCTTTCCTGATACCAAAGTTTTGCAGACTTTACAAGAAAGAAAATTTTGTCGGGTCCGGTGCTGAGGCATAGTGGGTAAAGCCGCCGCCAGCAGTGCTGACATCCCATATGGGCACCAGTTCGAGTCCTGGCTGCTCCATTTCTGATCCAGCTCTCTGCTATGGCCTGCGAAAGCAGTAGAAGATGGCCCAAGTCCTTGGGCCTCTGCGCCCACGTGGGAGACCCGAAAGAAGCTCCTGGTTCCTGGCTTCAGATTGGCGCAACTCTGGCCATTGCAGCCAATTAAGGAGTAAACCAGCGGATGGAAGCGCTTGCTCTCTCTCTCTCTTTCTCTCTCTCTGCCCGCCCCCTTCTCTCTGTGTGTAACTTTCAAATAAATAAATCTTTAAAAAAAGAAAATTGTGTCATATTCACTCAATAACATAGAGGCAAAATCCTAATAAAATGTTAGAAAACTAACTCTAATAATATACAAAAGTGACAATACCTTATGACCAAGTTTGGTTTATCCTAGGAATGAAAACTTGGTTTAACATTCAAAAAGGTCAACCAATATAATTCATCACATTTTCACGTCGCAGAAAAATAGTATGTTCATTCAATACAAAGATAAAATGCATATGGTAAAATTCAATGTCAATTCATTATTTTTAAAAAATATCCTATAAAACTAAGGATAGATGTGAACTGTGTTAGCCTGGCAACGCCTCTATAAAACCTCTCTGTATTAAAAAAAAACTCTTTGTATTAGTTATCCATTGATACGTAACAAGTTATGCCAAAGCTCAATAGCTTAACACAATAGTATATGTTTCTGTTCTCACTCAGTTTCCATGGGTCAGAAATCCAGGGCAACTTCGCTGGGTGGTTGTAGCTCAGGGTTTCTCCTGAGGATGCAGTCCAGAGTGTGGCCAGTGTTTACTCGTCTGCAGGCTTGGCTGGAACTGGAGGAACCTCCTCCAGTGTGGCTCACTCCCAGAGCTGGAAAACTGATGCTGGCTGCATGTGCGAGGCCTCCTGGCTGCAGCGACTTTTTCTTGGGCTGCTTGAGGGTCCCACAGCAAGGGAACCAAGAAAGAGCAGGGTGCAAACAGAGTATCTTTTCTGAACCAGCCTCAGAAGTCACACAGTATTGTTTCTACAATATCCTGTTTCACAGGTCAGCCCTCTTCAGCTTTGGGGTGTGAATATCATTAAGCAAAAATGTCACATCAACTATCTTATTTCATGATTAAACATGATGGTTATTCCCTTTAATTTTTTTTTTAAGATTTATTTATTTATTTGAAAGTCAGAGTTACACAGAGAGAGGAGAGGCAGAGAGAGAGAGAGGTCTTCCATCCGCTGGTTCACTCCCCAATTGGCCGCAATGGCCGGAACTGTTCTGATCTGAAGCCAGGAGCCAGGAGCTTCTTCCGGGTTTCCCACGCAGGTGTAGGGGCCCAAGGACTTGGGCCATCTTCTACTGCTTTCCCAGGCCATAGCAGAGAGCTGGATTAGAAGAAGAGCAGCCGGGACTAGAACCGGCACCCATATGAGATGCTGGCACTTCAGGCCAGGGCATGAACCCGCTGCGCCACAGTGCTGGCCCCCATATTCCCTTTAATTTCACGAACTCTGATATCTGAGATACAAGGGATAAGGATGTCCGTACAAAAAGAAAAGCTAAATCCACCAAAAGAGACTTGATGAGTACTTTTATTAGATCCATAAAAGAAATGCCACACTGAAGTTTGAGTGAAGAAACTAGGTTAAATGGATCTAATCTACATGAAAAAATATCTAAAGAAGAAAAAAGGAAGATGTAGAGCTATGCATAGCATAAGATTGCATGTATACACATTTATTTTTAAATATTTGTTTATTTGAAAGGCACAGTGACAGAGACAGAAAGAGGGAGAGATATCTTCTGTCCTCTGGTTTACTCTCCCAAATGGCTGCAACAGCTGGGGTTGGGCCAGGACAAAGCCAAGAGCCTGGAACTCCACCCAGGTTTCACATGTGAGTGGCAGGGGCCCAAGGCTTTGAGTCATCATCTGCTGCCTCCCAGGATTCATTAGCAGGAAGCTGGATTGGAAGCCAGGTAGCTGGCATTGGAACTGTGAAATAGATGTTATTTATCATATGTTAATTCGAATTCCTTACTGGTAACTTCTTTTTAAAAAAAATTTATTTATTTATTTGAAAGTCAGAGTTACACAGAGAGGGAGACACAGGGAGAGATTGAGAGAGAGAGAGAGAGAGAAATCAATCTTCCATCCACGAGTTCACACCCCAGATGACCACATTGGCCAGAGCCGGGCTGATCCTAAGCCAGGAGCCAGGAGCCTTCTCAGGGTCTCCCATGCCAGTGCAGGAGCCTAAGCACTTAGGCTTTCTGCTGCTGCTTTCCCAGGCACATTAACAGGAATGCTGGATCAGAAGTGGAGCAGGGGGCTTGAGCACCTGCCTGCGGCACCAGCATCCCATATGGGCACTGGTTCGAGTCCCAGCTGCTCCATTTCCAGTCCAACTCCCTGCTGATGGCCTGGGGAAACAATGGAGGATAGCCCATGCGCTTGGGCCTCTGCACCTGCGTGGGAAACCTGGAGGAGGCTCCTGGCTCCTGGCTCCTGCCTTTGGATCAGTGCAGCTCTGGCCAATGCGGCCATTTGGGGAGAGAGCCAGTGGATGGAGGACCTCTCTCTCTCTGTGTCTTCCTCTCTCTGTCTGTAGCTATGCCTCTCAAGTAAATAAATAAATCTGAAGAAGGAGAAGGAGAAGAAGAAAAGAAAAAGAAGTGGAACAGCCAGGACTCAAACTGGCACTCATATGGGATGCCTGCACTGTAGGCTGTGGCCTAACCCACTGTACACCACAGTGTTGGCCCCTCCACAAACTTTTTGAAGCAACCTCCTCCTCATATAAACAATTATCATATTCATGCTTTCTCAGGAAAAAAATAACAAAGCAAATGTGCCACTGTCAAAGTTTTAAATAAAGAGGAAAGAATACAGCAGAGGCCAGCACATTAACAATTTAAGAGTAATATCACTAGGGATATTAACTGTTTTGCTTTTCTGCCCTCTGCCTTAATTTCCACACTTTTAGGTATAAAGAATATTCTCAGGCAAACACCTTCAGAAAACAAACTAGAATAGAAAAGATTCAGAAATTTGAGTGAAGATTAAGAAATACGAAATGTTAGAGAGCTCAGAATATCTTATTTTTCAATATCTATAATAGTAATGGGTATTGAATCAGGTACTGTAGTTCATTTGGGGGGCAATAATGCAAATGTAGTTCATTTTCACATGGGACTCCTGATTTGAGGGCAGCACGGGGAAATGCCAGAGCTAGAAGTTAAAGATGATGAGTAGAGATGAAAAGGAATGTAGGCCGGCACCGTGGCTCACTAGGCTAATCCTCCGCCTGCAGCACCAGTACCCTGGGTTCTAGTCCCAGTTGGGGCGGCAGATTCTGTCCCATTTGCTCCTCTTCCAGTCCAGCTCTCTGCTGTGGCCCAGGAAGGCAGTGGAGGATGGCCCAAGTGCTTGGGCCCTGCACCTGCATGGGAGACCAGGAGGAAGCACCTGGCTCCTGGCTTCGGATCGGCACAGCATGCCAGCCGTGGCGGCCATTTGAGGGTTGAACCAACAGAAAAGGAAGACATTTCTCTCTCTCTCTCTCTCTCTCTCTCTCTCTCTCTCTCTCTCCCTCTCACTGTCTAACTCTGCCTGTCAAAGGAAAGGAAAGAAAAGGAAAGGGAAGGGAAGGAAAGGGAAGGATTGTAAAGTTGAAAACGGAAGCCAGCATTGTGATATAGTGGGCAAAGCTGCCACCTGCAACACCGGCATCCCATAGGGCACTGGTTCAAGTCCCGGCTGCTCCACTCCTGATCCAGCTCCCTGCTAATGTGCCTGGGAAAGCAGCAGGAGATGGTCCAAGTGCTTGGGCCCCTGCACCCATGTGGGAGATCCAGAAGAAGCTCCTCGCTCCTGGCTTCAGCCTGATCCAGCAGATGGAAGATCTTTCTCTCTCTCCATCTCTCCCTTTCTGTTAACTCTGACTTTCAAATAAATAAATAAATTTTAAAAAATAACATTGAAAGCAATGTTAACTTTATTTATAATCTACACCCCTGAGAGATACTTCATTTAAGGAGTCTTCCTATTTTTTTATTAACCAGTATCCAAGTGGTTGAATTAGCAATACTTATCTAAATTAGACTGAAAACAACCTTAGTATCAGCAAAATAAGATTACTTAGTACACCTGACAATTTATACTACCCATTCTTGAGAAAGGAAGAGAGAGATTTTTAGTCCCTAACATGGTAAATTGTACATAATATTAAAAGAAAGCCATTTGCAAAGTATGTTCTATGCAATCTCATTTTTGTAAATAATGTGTACATACATATTACTATTCATGCATGCATATGAAAAACCGGAAAGAGCATCCAGAACTTAACAGTAGTTTTCCTGGAAAAGGAAGGAGACACACCAAAGGGGACTTGCCTTCGTGCTTTGTATATTTCTGTTATGTTTAAGTCTTCGTACTAAAAATGAAGTGATTTTGTACAAAACAATGAAGTGTCAGATTTTTCCTTAGTGGGAGAAATTCTGAGGGGATGAGATGGTGCCTTAAGGAACTTGTTTTAAATTAGTTCTCCACTTTTTCACAAAAATCGCCCAAAGTTTCCCATCTCCTGGGAATTCCCTAGGCAAGGCGAAGGCAAGCTCTTGGCCGCAGCGGCCGTCGTTGGGAGAGAAGCCAGAACCGAGGGCAGGAATCACCACGCCCTGCATTCCAGGCACTGGACCCTTACTCTCCAATCCACTCTGCTGCTCCCTTTCTGAATGAGGGGACAGAGAAGAGACCTGAAGTTTGTGCGGGGGTCAAAACTGCTCAGCTCTCTCACAATGCGGTCTGGAAGAGCCCAAGTAGACTACAAAGTTACCCAATCAAAGCACTGGAGTCAAGACCCCTAAGTCGTCTGGCCTGCATGACCTAAGTAATGAAACTTTAATGAGGCTTTATTTGCCAGGTCAGTTTGCCAGCGTAGACGTGGTCGGAGACGATTCTACATCAAGAGGAACACGGACGAGGGAAGGGAACAAAGACAGGAGCCCTAAGAAAGGTGCTGCCAACTGCAGAACAGAAGGTGTGGCCACCGGGGAGTGGGGAGCAGCGGCTCTGAGGAGCAGTCCTTCCGCCCCGGGCACCTGGAGGCACAGAAGTCAGAGAGGTGAGGGCAGGGGGCAGGTGCGTGCCCTCCCGGCTCCGCCGTCTGCCTTCCGGAGGATAGGATGGTGAGGTCGCTTTGCTCTGCCATCGAAACCGCTCTCCTCCCTTCTTCAGAACGCAAGTCTACCTTCTTAAAAATGCTCCCCTAAATAAGCCTATGCGATTTCTAGTCGGTTTTAGCAAGGTAACGCTTTATTAAATTACATTCTTTGGCTGTCCCCGGACCCAGTTGTGACGGTCTTTAGGGTGGAAATCACGTCTCAGTTTTTAGAATGTCTGCAATGCCTAGTGGAGGGCTAAGATGTACTAGGCACGGGAATGGAAAAGGTGAAGGAAGAAATCACCCGGCTTCCTGCTGCTTCCCACTGTGCCTTCCCACTTAGTACCCGGAGGGTGGGGGGAACCCCACGCTCAGATCAGAGGGCCTGAGGCTCACCTGCACATGATCTGTTTTTCCCCCTGGGAAAGTGATCCTGAAAGTAAACCCCGGCTCAGAGCGCTACAAAGGACAACCCGGGAAGCCCGGTCCCTTCAGAATCCCTTTGGGGACCAGGCGCTGTCTGTGGTCAGTGTGCGTGGGTGGGGGCGGTTGTGGTGTGGTAGGCGGGGGCAGGCAGGGACTCCACGCAGTGATTCTGTGGAGGGGATTTGCCGTGTCTCCCCCTCCTCCTTTGTCCTCTTTCTCCTCATCCCCTTCTGCGTTTGTCTGGGAGGGTCCTGGAGAGTTCTTTTGACCGACTCAATCTTTCTCTGGCACTTGAGTTCTGATTGGCTGAAGGACTTAGAGGAGAAAAAAACTTTAATTAAGTAGATAATCTCAGCTCCATTTCACCTCCCCTTAACTCTGTTTGGGATCGCTTACAGGCCAAGGAAGTGGGGCTTTGAGAATTCCATTCCACTACCACTGGGGAGACTGCTCCCCATCTTCCTTCCCTGTCTCCCCGTTTTTAAGAATTTGCTCTCCTGCTATTCCAGAGGACTATGTTTCGGGAGAAGCCCTGTGTGTGTGTCTTTCTGTTCACCTGTGTCCTCCAGCTCAGCCACACCTGGTAAGTAGCCTGGGCCGGAGACTAGGTAAATGTATGTAATATATTGGAGAAAGCTTATTTTCACTTCCAGAAGCCTTGAGCCTCTCCTAGGAGGGGGGAAATTGTTCTCTAGAGTAGGGCTCATCCTAACTGTATGGCTGATTTCAGCAAATCTTTGGAACTTCTACCAATAAAGCAGTAGGTTAAAAGATGGCAGGGGCTCCTGTTTTTATAAATTGCTGTACCACAAAATGTTCCTAGTGATTTGGGGAGAAGTGGACAATAGCTCTATTTTGTCAAATCCTGATGTCAGCATTGTGGAGGAAAGGAAGTGGTTCGAAACAAGTTCTACTGGGTGTTGAATCTGATCTTGAGGTGAGGGCTGGGGACAAGATTCAGCAGGATCTTATTTTACACGTTGTGACGCGCCTGTACTTTCCTTGGACTGTTTGAAGTAGCTGCTCATACTGTTATTTCCTTGACATGAACAAGTTGTCTGACCCACTGTATCTGTCCTGGCTTAACAAACACAGTTGAAATCAAATATTTTAGAAATCTAAACTTCTCCACACACTGGATTTGTTTGACTAACAAACATTTCTAAATTGTTCAGACGGTACAATAATGTGTGCTTGGTAAACCACTGTACAAATGGTAGATACTATTATCATGCTTCTCGTTTAGTTCTTGGAAACCACATAAAGCATCCATACATGCAGTTGTTAATCAGCAAGTACACAATAACGCCCGGAAGCACAACTGGGAAAAGCGTGTTGCCGGGGCATTGGCAGTCTTTCCCCAGGTCAGATACAACTTCAGCCTCTCCGCTCATCGGTTCTGTTTACCCAAGATACTAACCCAACTGCCACAGAAACTGTTGAGGAAGGAAGGAATAGGAATCTCTTTGCTGAAATAAGCTTCCTGTGCTAATTGAGAGTGTATTCCTATAACGAATGAGTTTATTGGAGTGCTAATAGAAAGTATACCAACTTAATGCGACTATTTGCAAATCACTGTAATCACTTGTGGCATTTCTGATTACAAATGGAACCACCAAATAATTGGTCGATTTTTAATTGGCACTTTAATTAAAAATTTCAACATACAAAAAAAACATCTCCTCTCTCTCTCTCACGAGAACAAAAAGACAAAAGGGCCAGGAGACTATTGCAGGGCGTTTCTGCTGATGCCCATGGTATTCTTCAGCTGCTTCAGTATCAGCGAAAGAGAAACACGAGATTCCTTTCCCCAGTCACCAGGGCAGTGTGAAGAATTGTTCCATAAAAAATACCTTTACTGTGTGTTCCCTTCCCTGCTGGAGGGGTCATGTTCATTCCATTCCTATATTGACACAGCCACACTGAAAGGTGGCTGGGTTGCTTGTCTGTCCAAATTCAAGTGTCTGGATGCAAAAAGAGAAAAGAGAAAAGAGATGTGAAAGAAAGTTCTAATTTAAAAAACAGGGCTTAGGAGTCCTTTCTCGCCTTGCCTGACCTTAAGGAGAAAATGATGTACAAATCTCCCGTATCATGCAATTAGATTTTAATTGCTTTTTCCGATAAGCCCCAATTTGGATGGAACATATACATTCTGTCAAACATCTGTTTTCGGTAGCGGTGGAAAAGTGATTTTTAAATTGAACATGAAGTCTCGATGATTGCTATAATGATGCCATCAGGGTTTTGCAGAAGGTCATCAGCCCCTTTGTGCTGTGCAGAGAGATCTAACCAATCACAGCTTTCGAGATGTTTCTCTTAATACTTTATTATCAATCTTTTATGTAAGAGCCTCAAAAGCATTTAACAAACAGGGAGCCGCAATTTCTGCCTGGCTGTTCAATTGTAGGCCCGCATGAACCTACTGTCTGAAAGAGTCCATCCACAGAAATTCCTGGGCTTAAAAAGAGAACAATCGACATTCACCCACAATATGGAGTTTCTTAGGCAAATCAGTACAGCATTTTTTAAAGCACTTGCCATACTTTCTTACTATTCTGAAGAGAATTGTCCTGTAGTGACTTGGGAAAAATCTTCTCTTTGAATTTATTTTCTCTTAACCCTATTGCTCCCAAGAAAGAGAAAGGAATACGTGAGACAGCCAGGCAGACAGGATGGTTATAGCTGGGGCCAGAGGTAAACCAATGGGATTTTTCACTCTCTGCGCATTTACTCATCTGGAATGAACAAGCCTAGAAAATCTTTTTTCTTAACTGTTAACTCCATGTTACTCCAAATGGTGTCCCTTAGACACACTGAGTCTTACCCACTTCTCTCTCTGGCTCACTCTCCCTCCTATCCTCCCTCTCTCCTTCCCTCCCTCCCTAACTGGGTCACTAACTCAGACAGACGCACAGAGATGAACCAGGGCTCCAGTCTCATTCCTCAACCGAGAGCAGTACTGGCTTCTTTCCAGGGGTCTCCAGTGGGGATCTAACCAGGGCCCATTTCTCTCCTGCAGTAGGGTCTTTATAGCACACCTTGGTGGTCCTGAAGCATGCTTCGGTTCTGTACACTGAGGATTGTAGAGTAACCCTTCCGTGGCTCTAGAGCTCGCATCTGAGAGTCACATGTAATATTCGCAGCTGGGGAGGGAATCCAGCTGTTTGCACCCATGGTCTTGCCAGGCATTGCACACAGCTGAAAGTACTGTTCCTACACAGGTGCCACTATTTTCAAATGTGTATCATCAACAAGAAAATACAAACCCTATAAAACTTACTCAATTCATAACTGTTTTTGGTTACATTTGGTTTTTCTCATATTGAGTTTTTCCCACCAACACATACAAAAAACCAAGTAACAGTTAAGAGAGAGTCTTCTAAACTGTGTCACATATGAAAGGCATTCTCTTCCTTGAAGAGGTTGGGAATCCCTGAAATTAGAGACATTAAAAAAAAAAAGAGGAAAGTGTGAGGAGCTGCTTTGGAATCTGGAGAGTAAGGGACTAACATAAGAGATTCGCAAACCTAACACCTTCCTGGTCCGCAGAAGAGCCTGGGGCTCGGGGATCAGCTGCCTCCCCTGCTCGGCAAGGCTGAAGCCCACCCAAGCCCAGCCAGTTAATGCTCAGTGTGACTGTTGATTTCCTCAACAGCCTGTGTTTCTCTTTGTCCCATTCTGAAAGACAATAGGAATTCTTACTAGTCCCACTACCACCTGCTATCATTCCTCTCCACAACAAAGGCTGTGTGGTGCTGGGAAGACACCATGAGTGCAGCTTTTCCTGGACCTCAGTTTGTAAGCCATGCTGGGGATGCAGGGGGGTGCATCTTCCATCTCTAGGTGCTTTTCTGGAGAATAAGAAGTCAGGAAGAAGGATCTCTTTTTTGTGCTATTACACAGAGACAAACAGGGCATACGAAAATACCAGAGGAAAAGAATTTTAATTCAAGTCCCCTCTTCATGGAAACAGATGATAACTAAACGTTTGCTTTTCTTTTTTCCCAGCTGGAACAATGGGTTTAATGCTACTCTCTGTTAGATACCGCTATTCCTTCCAGGAAAATCCCTTTATCCCCGGGCCCCAAGGACTCGTATCCACTTCCCCCAAGAGGGCAGAGGAGAAGTCATAGGCTTAGAGAATGAGGTCCATACCATTTTCCTTAGGATAAATCTTTATTTTTCAGAAAGCAGTTTGTTCTTATGAGGTAAAAGATTCGGCTAGGTTAACAGTTAGGGGAACTCTGAGCTTGGCTCACATAAATAGCATTCCCCACTGCCTCCCACTTGAAATACGCCCACACTCCAAGGGCCTCTGGAAAGAAATGCCATCCGCTTCAGCTGGACCCTCCAGTCTCATTACAGGCCACACTTTTATGGTTTGTTTTTCTCCATCTTTATGGTAAGCCCCTGTTATTGATCATATCACCCCCCCTGTATGCTTCTTAGACTAGCGTTTTCTCTAGCCCAAGAGAAATTCAGACCATAATGGGGTCATTTGAATCACCATTATCTGGCCAATCCAATTCATTTATTTTAATAGATTGTTTTTCCAACGTCAGCACCCTGTGGTACGAGCACATTATGAGGCTATGTGCCAGCAGACCCAATCAGACCCTAGCGGAGGGCCCCGTAGTTCCTTCTTTCTATGCACTCCGTAGATGAAATTCTGAAAGGCTTCAGGACACACTTCAATCATCCTGAGTATGGGGGGGAATTTTTCCTTCATTCAGGCCAGTTGCTGCTGCAAGTCTTTGTCATCTTCCTGCACTTTGTCATTTTCCAGACTCTTCAGGTTTACAAAATCAGACTTGGAAGTTTCATTCCATGCCAATGTCCAGGATGATAAACAGGGAGCCAATACCTGGTCCACCTGCTCCTAGCCGGCATTTCCACATCTTAATCCATGGTGTCCGGTGGATCCCAGAATCCATGGATTATTGCTCCAGGAGAATTCTGTTAGTTTTTAAATTTTATATAATGGAAATTTTCATTTTCAATAACTGTAGAATGACCATATACATAATGATAAATGGTAAACTGTAACTCAGCTTCAATTGTTATCAGTCCCTGATCAGTCATCTTTCATCTGTGCTTTCTGTAGGATTTCCAACTGCATATATTACTCTTGGCATAAATCTTCCAAATACTACCATGGGTCAAAATAAGAGGAAAGATAGGAAAAGGAATCTCCATCCTGTGGCTGAGAGATGTGGGGCCAGAAATCAGATTGAATCTTGGGGAACATTGGGCCGCCATATCTGTATGCTCTTGGGGAGAAAAATCAAGAATACAGGTTAATAAAAGGAGATAAGTCATTCAAATACATGTTGAGTTTAGCTCTGTTGGAGCTGTGGCTGGTTAGGAAAGGCAGCAGAAATTGGTGATTGGATCAGGTTGAAAAAATGTCGCCATCCGTTTGAGTCAACTTCCACTGGACAGTGAGAATGCACTAGTGTACCAAGGCATGTCAATTTTGCTCCCTTGAAATGTTCACCTCATTGTTTACAGCTAATTCTGAGAGTTACCATGTACACCCACCTCTGGAGGCTGACATGTCCTGGCATTGCACCCATCTACGCAATTGAGAAGATGAGCACTTTCTAAAGTCTGTGCCACAGACTTGAGGCCCTTAGCAGTTTTCTCTAAGAGACCAAGGGAAGGGAGCCAGCCCAGCTCTTCCCCTCAGAATCCTCATTTAAATGCTAAGCGCTAAAGTGCTTTCTTGCAGCTCAGTGTTTCTCAGCAGAGCTCCCTACAATGCATAAAGAAGGGGAAATGAGGACGAGGAAAGACGGTCTGTTGCTGTATAAAATATCCTGGAGTACAAACCACATCTGTCTCGGGGAAAAGACTCTCTCTTGAAAAGCTGTGATCCGCCCAGAAAGGAATCCACCTGAGATTGTGGAGCTCCGTGGTACACAGTTGTCCCACGGGCCTTTTCCAGTAATTATTTGGCAAGAGCTGGATTTGGGATAATGTGGGATTTTAATAGAAGGACTACTACTAAAATGGACATGCCTGTTTCACTTTTTTTTTTTTTTTTTTTTTGGTCAATTGGTTTGAAGACTTTCTCTATCTCTATACTTTAGGGCACTGAATTATTATACAGAAAATTCACACTTATAAAAATATGTTTAGAATTATTTACAGAGATGAACTCCTTTTGAAGAAAGAGATGGTGTTAGAATCAGTGAAACCGACACAGGAATGTAACCACAGGCTGCTCCTCCCTGGATTTTTCCTTTTCTACTCATCTACAAAACTCACCAGGCCCTGGGCACCACTCTCCTTTCCTTCCTTTCAATGCCACACTCCTCCGAGTCCACACTAGCAGACTTCATTTCGTAACTCCTCACTCTGAGTCTGCCAGCTGTTCCCCTGCCCTCCTGAGGTTGAACTCTCCACTGACACCAGTTTTGTTCCCTCTCCACACATCTGGAAGGGGGAGGAGACTTGGCTTGGAAATTTTAAGTACTCTTCCCTGCAAGACTTTGGGGATCTGTGCCTTCAGCTTCCTAATCCCTTTGTCTAGTCAACAGGATACAGCCTGATGGCAATGACTGATGCTTTAGAGTGGGCAAGAGTTAGCCATGCCACTCGCCCTTGAAAACAATTTTGCATTTCCAGCTGAACTCTTAATCAGAAAGTGACGTGTACCTAGTCTAGATACTCTTGGGTATTGTCAGCGAAGGGGTGTGAATAAAATGTCTGGACCAATAGAATTTTGTTTTACATCATCAGTAACACCTGCCTTCTGTGTCTTGGTGTGTGTATATCTGTGTGTGCTTGTGCACGGGTGTTCTGTGGGTCACATGTTGTGGAGGACAGAGTGAGATCCAAGGAGACTCACTCAGAGGGGCTGTGTCTGGACTCTCCCTGGGTCATGGCATCCAGAGAGTTCTCTGGAAGACAAAGCAGCTGCCAGAGATTCATTCTAAGAGAAAGTTATGACGCGGGAGCACCTTCCAGCCATAGCCCTGGCAGCTCTCCTCCTCTGGACCCTCCCCTTGACCTTCCTGCCCCTTCCTGTGTGTTCCCTCTTAGTCAGATCTGCAGACGAGCTCTGCAGCCATGTTCACTCCCATGCATCCTCTTCTCCCCAATCCCAGCAGGAAGGTCGCCTGCCCTGTTCTCCCCTGAAGCAGGCTGACTGTAGCCTCAGGCCAGAGACTTCATATGGACATGGAGAGATGATGTTGAAGGTTAGGGAGAAGCCAGCAGTGCCACGCAAAGGACTTGGGGGCACGAGTGGAGAAAGGCAGCACCACAGAGGGGATCAGAGGGCATTAAGATAAACATTCTGTGTTCAGGGAGGAAAACCTCAAATTCTGCAGAGGGCCTTTGGCCCAGTGGGCCACCCACATCCCATAAAGGAATGCCAGGGTTTGAGTCTCAGCTCTAATTCTGATTCCAGCTTCCTGCCAATGAGCACAGTGAGTGGCAGCAGATGACGGCTCAGTACTTAAATCCCCCCAACCCCGCAGCGGCAACCTGGATGGAGTTCCAGGCTCTGGGCTTTGGCCTGGCCCAGCCCTGACTGGGCAGTGGGTGACGGCTCAAGTAAATGGGTCCCTGCCGCCCATGTGGGAGACCCCAGATTGAGTTGCCAGCTCCTTGCTTCCACCTGGCTCAGCCTCAGCTGTTGCAGACACTTGGGGAGTGAAGCAGGAGATGCATGCTCTCTGTTTGCGTCTCTGTCTCTCAATATCTCTGTGTCTCTCTCTCTCTGCCTTTCAAATAAATTTTTAAAAAGAAGAAAAAAGAAAATGTCAAATTCTGGGCATACTCAGGAACTTTGCTTTGAAAAAACACCAATACCTGTGAGGCAGAGAGAAAGGGAATCCTAACTTAAGCGTAAACCACATCAGCCACTGGTACAGACGATGGGGGCACACTTGGCGGTGCGTGGGGCTGGCCCGCAAGAAGCTCGCTACACCCAACCGAGCAGCTTCTGCAGAGGGAGTGCAGTTCAGGCACTTGGCCTAGTAACAAGGTCCTAGGGTGCAAGGGGCACAGCAGGTGTGAGGAGCAGCATGGTGCCTGGCGCTCCTGTCCACTGCCATCCTGTGCCAGAGGTGTGTGTGTTCTCACCATGGCTCCACACTGCCAGCCATACAATTTGATGTATGGCGCAGACTGTTTCGTGGGCTTTGCTAGCTTGGAGAACTGCTCCAAAAATAGGAAGAAATGGTTGAAACTAATTGGATAGTGGCTTAAACTCCTTGTGCACAATTAGGCGTGATTGACAGAGAAGGGAAACTTGCAATTTTCTGGGAACTTCCTAAGGTGGTAAAGTCATGTCAGCTTCTTCAAATGGTATCAGACAAAGAGGAGCTTAGTGTGTGTGTATCTGTCAACAATGAATGTTAAGTTAAAAGCAATACACAGACGCACACAACCAAATCACACAAACAAACAAAGGAAGAAAAACTTGGAGACACTCCAAGAACTTAACCAGAAGCAATGGCATTTGTATTTAGGTTGATCCAAAGTCCCTCCCCTCCTGGCTCTGCTCCCTGGGGCAACAAGTGCCTGATCAGGCTGATTATGGAATAGGCAATTCGGGAGGCAGTGCGGCCTGGGGAGAAGCTATGTGTTGCTGAAGGACAGGGGGTGATTGAGGAGGTGCAGTGCCCTCGATAGAAGCATTTTGAAATGTGGCTCAACTATGGCTCGGGACAGCCACTGAGGTGTCACCAGGTTTGAAGGTTCCGAGAGAGTGCAGCAATGGGGAAAATGACATAAGATCTGCAGGGCTCTGTCTTGGAGATCCCCCACAGCCTCACACTGCTAACCCATCCATATCTGTGGATGGTGGCTTAACACCCAGCAAAAGGATGGTAATGAAGACAGGACAGGGAAGAGCTGCCTCGTAAGATCAGGTGTTAGAGGAGCCAGGCTGGAAGGTGGGACCACAAGGACAGGAGGACACAGCTGGGCTAATCAGCCTAGGTGGAGCAGGTGACAGCAGAAGCCACTTACAGTGGGGCCTTATTGTGAATGCTCAGCATGAAGGGAAGAGAGAGAAAGAGGGAGGGGGAGAGGGGGGAGGGGGGAGAGAGAGAGAGAATCTGATGGCTGTTAGTGAATTAACTTGGTTAATGAGGTGGCCTTTGAAGCTTATAGGGCAAAGCATGGGCCAAAGAGTGAGTGAAAGATCCACTTAAGGACCAAGTCCATAAATGTGGAAGAGCTGTGGCCTTCAAGGCTCCTGGGAGTGGAGGGAGGGAGCAGAAGAGCTGGAGCACAAGGATGAAAACCAGGAATCCAGTTCGTATTCCACCCAGGAAGACCTCCCTGTGGAATGGGGAAGATGGCAAGCAGCAAGTCAGCGGCAGCTGCTGGGGAAATGCCCTGGGCTACAGAGGAGACCTGCAGGGAAGGGAAGATCAGCGATGTCCTGGCCCAGTGCAGAGGCCCAGCCTTCAGGTAGACCTCAGCAAGGGCTTTGAGAGCGGCCAGAACCAAAAGGTGCTCCTTCCAGCAAAAAGGAGAGACCACCCCCGGGCTTGAGATGGGTGCAGGCAGAGCAGCCATTTTCCAGAAGACGAAAGAAAGAACTTCAGTCTCCCAGACCCTCAAATGCCAACTCAGGAATCAGGTGCTGGAGGCCCCTCTGTCCTCTCCCTCTGGAGTCTGAGGATCGCCTGCAACACAGCCCTCGCAGGAAGTGGTAATGCAGATTCCTGCCACCTCCTCTGTCTCTTGTCATCCTCCCCTGTACCCACTGCCAACCCAGAATCTCTGGAGCCAGGGCCCAGGGACCTTCCCAGAGCACACCCATGCACTGTACAGTCAGGTCTGGGCCAGGCACCATGGCCACCTGACAGTTCATGGGACTCCGTGGAGCTTGGCAGTCGCTCATGTCCTCCACAGGGCTGACAGCAAGGCCAGAGGCAGTCCTGGGGGAGGCGATCTCACCAAAGGCCGCCCTTCAGGCAGCTGGGGATGGTGGCAGAGCTGGCGTCTCAGGCTCAGCCTTGCTGAGGGATTCTCTCACTTGCCCAGGCCCTGAGCCCCGCGGTTTTGTTTTTAGTCAATAGAAGCTGACGGCACCCAGGGTACTAAAGGGCCTCAGAGAGTCCTCCCTGGAATCAGCACGTGCCCTATGCTGCTTCTCCAGAGAGTCACCATGGGGGTGGCAGAGGTCCAGGATGGGTGAGTCGGTGATGGCAGTGTGCCAAGGCTGGTGCGCATTGCCCCTGGGTGAGCTGGGCACTCAGCACAAGGCCTTGAAGGCCAAGCCCAGGAAGGGCAGCTCAAGAGCACCAAGCAACCGTTGTCCGTTCTCCCAGGCTCCTGTGTCTTTGCATCCTTGGAAGGGGCTCCATGGTGGGCCCACCGCTTGGGTTCTGGGCACGTCAGGAGAACTGGTGAGACTGCAGGCTCCGGAAGTTTACTGAAATGAGCATCTGCGGAATCCTTCAGAGAGCGCATTCCCTCTAAAGGAAGAGCCAAGAAGGGGCAGTGACGAGGCTTGCGGTGAATGTCAGCAAGCCCCTCAGTGCCCGTCCAACAAAGGGGACTGCAAGGGTCCTGGGAGGGGAGGCTGCAGGCCAAAACTGGAAGAACTGTGTGACTAGATCCCGGAAGAGCTTTGTACACAAATGACAGTTTTAATAATCAAGTGGAAAAGCACAACTCTAAAGGGGGATAGAAGATACTTCTAAAAAGTCAACAGTGCTCACTTCAGCAGCACATATACTAAAATTGGGACCAGCACTGTGGTGTAAAGGGTTAAGCCACCACTTGCAACGCCAGCATCACATACGTGTGTCAGTTCGAGACCTGGCTGCTCCACTTCCAATCTGGCTTTCTGCTAATGTGTCTGAAAAAGCAGCAGAAGATAGCTCAAGTGCTTGACCCCTGCACCCACATGGGAGAGAGTTAGAGAGGTAGAGACAGAGAGAGAGGTCTTCCATCTGCTGGTTCACTCCCCAAATGGCCTTAACAGCTGGAGATGAGCTGATCAGAAGTCAGGAGACAGGCGCTTTTTCCGGGTCTCCCACGCGGGTGCAGGGGCCCAAGAACTTGGGCCATCTTCTGCTTTCCCAGGCCATAGCAGAGAGCTGGATTGGAAAAGGAGCAGCTGGCACTAGAACTGGCACCCATATGGGATGCTGACACCTCAGGCTGGGGCTTTAACCCACTGCATTACAGCGTCAGTCTCAGTAAATGTTATTCTTATGCTTTATACATTAAAATGCCTATGGTATCAATATATAACTATATGCAAACAAATACATATATATGCTAGCAATAGGACAAGAAACAGCTATAAAATTTTTACTTGGCAGTGTAAAAGCACAACTAGAATTGTGTATATAAATTGCTTACCATTTACACCTGATTACTGTGAAGAACAACCCTAATGGTGTAGCATCACATGTGTTCCATTGACTTTGCTGAAGGTGGGACTCTAACACTGCCCTCTGTGTGCACGTTGTCCACATGCTCCGTGTTCACCGTCTGCCATCTTGCTGGGAGCAGTCATCTGCTCCCCGCATGGAAAAGGGAGCGGAAGCACAGGCTCCCCACAGACTCCCTGCCCACATCCCAAACCTTCCTCCTCCAGTTCTCTGGTGCGTGTGATGATCCTCCCATCCACTTTTCCCAAATCCCTTGGTTCAATCCCTTTAAAAATTTATTTATTTATTTTGAAAGTCAGAGAGAGGGAGACAGGGGAGATAGAGAGAGAAGGAATCTTCTACCCACTGGTTCACTAGCCAGGTCGAAGCCGGAAGCCAGGAGCTTCTTCCAGGTCTCCACATGGGTGCAGGGGCCCAAGCACTTGGGCCATCCTCCACTGCTTTCCCAGGCCATAGCAGAGAGCAGTTGTATCAGAAGTGGACCAGCTGGGACTCGAGCTGGTGCCCAAACGGGATGTGGGTGTCACATGCAGTGGCTTTACCCTCTAAACCACGACACTGGCCCAGTTTAATCCCTTTTTATGGAGGACTTTCTTTGTTAGGGGCTGAAGAGTATCCCAAGCTAATGAAGACGGCCTCTCCCCGCAGTCAGGTATAAGGGAGTGAAGAGCCTCCTTAAAATGAGACAGGAAAAAGTTGCTGGGAAGCTTCCAGAAGTGCTGGCTGTGACTTCTGAACTAAATACTTAGGAATAAGATTTTAAATAACCACTTTATTGAGATATAATCCCCATCCCATAAACTCATCTTTAAAGTGTTTAAAAAAAAGGGGGGGGGGGTGGGCTTGTAAATTTATTGACTTGTGCAACCCTCACCACAATCAATTTTGGAACATTTTAGCCCCCCAAGAAGAAACCCCTTATCCATTATCAGCCACGTGCCACGCCTCCTCCTCACAGCCCCAGCAACTGCTGTTCTACTTCCAGTTTCTGTGGAATTGCAATTCTGGGAACTACATATAGATAACTAATGACCTTTTGTGTGGCTTCCTTCACCTAGAATGAGATTTTCAAGATTCATTCATGTTATAGCATGTATCAGTCCTTCATGTCTTTTTTTTTTCTTTTTAAGACTTAGTTCTTTATTTGAAAGGTAGAGTTACAGAGAGAGAGAAGGAGAGAGTCTTCCATTCACTGGTTCACTCCACAAATGGCCACAACAGCCAGGTCTGGGCCAGGCCAAAGCCAGGAGCTTCCTCTGGGTCTGCTACATAGGTGGCAAGGTCTGTTGCTTTCCCAGGCATATTCGTAGGGAGCTGGATCAGAAGTGGACTAGGGGCCAGTGCCATGGCGCAGTAGGTTAATCCTCCACCTGTGGCGCTGGCATCCAATATGGGCACCAGTTCTAGTCCCAGCTGCTCCACTTCCAGTCCCGCTCTCTGCTATGGCCTGGGAAAACAATGGAAAACGGCCCAGGTCCTGGGGACCCTGCACCCATGTGGGAGACCAGGAAGAGGCTCCTGGCTCCTGGGTTTGGATTGGCACAGCTCCGGCTGTTGCAGCCATTTGGGGAGTGAACCAATGGAAGGAAGATCTTTCTGTATCTCCCTCTCACTGTCTGTAACTCTACCTCTCAAATAAAATAAATAAAAATTAAAAAAAAAAAGTCTCAGACTTTTTGAACCAGGGCCAACATGGGCAGCTTTACCTGCTATGCCACAATGCCAGCCCCACCTTCATGTCTTTCTATGGCCAAATAATATTCCACTATGGATATACTACAGTTTAATTGTTCACATCAGTCAATGGACATCGGCTTTGTGGCTAATATGAACAATGCTGCTATGAACAATGCTGCTGCAAGTACAGGCTTTTCTTGGATATATGCTTGCAATTCTTTTGAATAGGAGTGGAATTGCTGGGTCACATGGGAGCTCCATATTTAACCTTTTGAGCCTGAGGTTAACCTTTTGATGCCAGACTATTTTCCAAAGTGTCTGGTGCATTTTAGAATCCCTCCAGCTACGTTTGAGGGTTCTAATTCCTCCATATCCTCACCAACACTTGATGTCATCTCTCTTTTTAAGTTTAGCCACGGGGGCCGGCACTGTGGCATAGCAGGTAAAGCCGCTGCCTGCAGTGCCAGCATCCCATATGTGCACCGGTTTGAGTCCCAGCTGCTCCACTTCTGATCCCAGGTATGGCCTGGGAAAGCATTAAAAGATGGCTCAAGTCCTTGGGTGCCTGCACTCAGATGGGAGATCCAGAAGAAGCTCTTGGCTCCTGGCTTCGGATTGGCACAGCTCCGGCCATTGTGGCCAATTGGGGAGTGAACCAGCGGATGGAAGACCTCTCTCTCTCTCTCTTTCTCTCTCTCTCTCTGTCTCTCCTTCTCTCTCTGTGTAACTGACTTTCAAGTAAATAAATAAATCTTAAAAATTAAAAATTTGGCCACCTTAGTGGATGTGATTGTTGCTGTGGTTTTTATTTGTATCTCTTTGATGACTGATAATGTGAGCATCCTCCAGCTTATTGACCAGCTGTACATCTTCTTTGGATAATGTCTGTTCAAGTCCTTTGCCCATGTTTAAATTGGTTGGTTGATCAGTTGTTGAATTTAAAGAGTTCTCTGGATATTAATTTCTTATCATATAAATGCTTTTCAAATATTTTCCTCCCATTCTGTGAGTTGCCTTTACTTTCTTAATGGTACCTTTGAAGCATTGGGCTGTGATGATGAGAATAGGGAGAGGGAACTGGTAACTGGATGCTGAGAGTAGACTTGGGAATAAAACGATTCTTTAACAAAGAGTAGTGAAGTCCGGAGAAGTGGCCGGTTTGGCAGGGAAGATGAGCTGGCTTTTAGATATGCTGTCTTGACAATTCAAACATTCCCGATGGAGAAACCTAGCATTCATTTGGAAATACAGCTCTGGTTTTCAAAATAGAAGTCAGGGCTGAAGGGAAGGACTCAGGAGGCATGTGTCTTCATGACAGCTAAAGCCGTGGGCATGAACAAGAGAGGCTCCCGTCGCCCTGTCTCTCTGGATAGTTCTGTTCTCCTTCCAAGTCCTCGGGTGATATGTCTTCCTACTCCCACCCTAAAGGTGGGCTCCTTCATTCTCCCACTCGACAAGTATTTATTAAATGTGTGCTGTTTCCAGGCACTGGTAATACTTGGTGAACAAAACAGATCCCCCCAAAATCTGCTTTATCGGAGCTTATTGTGCAGTGGGGGGAAGCAAACAGTAAGCAAATAAATACCTAACACATGCAGAGTAAAGTGATAAACCGTGCCTAGGAAAAACAAATGGGTAGTGGAGGAGGCTGCAATTTTAAACAGAATAATGAAGGAAAGCCGCAAGGAGAATGGCACCTTTGATTAAAAGGCTGATGTCGATGACAGAACAAGCCATATGGATACCTTAGTGAAGAGTCTTCCAGGAAGAGAACATGGCAAGTGCAAAGACCCGGGGAGCGCAGAGTCCTGGTGTGTTTGAGGAACAACGAGGAGACCCAATGGCTGCAGCAGAGTAGCGAGGGGCAAGTAGCGGGAGACTGGGTCAGAAGGATAAGTAGAGGCCAGCTCGTGTGGGATTTTACAAACCTTGATAAGCTTTTGACTTCTACACTGCAGGGGATAGGAACCTATTACAGAATTTGAAGCAAACAATGACAAGATTTTCTTTGTATTTTTGGAGCTAATCTTTACAGCAACCAATCGTTTTGAGAACAGAATGGGGAAGAATAAGGGCGAAAGTAAGGGGATCAATTCAGAAGGCTTTTACAGTAATCCGGACATGATGACAGCTTAAACCCCGGGGGTAACAGTAACGCATGGAGAACTGGCTAGATTCTGGATATGTGGTAAGGTAGAGCTGGGAGGACTTGAGGCCATCTGAAAGAAAGGAATCAAAGATGACCTTCTGAGAATTTTGTCTAAGCAATGAGACCTTAAATGGAGAAAGAACATGTTAGAGTAGTGACAGCAAGGAGCAGGAGCTTCAGTTCAGACAAATGTTTGAGATGCCTGTTAAGAACAAAGGGGGGCCGGCGCCACGGCTCACTAAGCTAATCCTCCGCCTTGCGGTGCCGGCACACCAGGTTCTAGTCCCGGTCGGGGTGCCAGATTCTGTCCCGGTTGCCCCTCTTCCAGGCCAGCTCTCTGCTGTGGCCAGGGAGTGCAGTGGAGGATGGCCCAAGTGCTTGGGCCCTGCACCCCATGGGAGACCAGGAGAAGCACCTGGCTCCTGCCTTCGGATCAGCGTGGTGCGCCGGCCACAGCGGCCATTGGAGAGTGAACCAATGGCAAAAGGAAGACCTTTCTCTCTGTCTCTCTCTCTCACTGTCTACTCTGCCTGTCAAAAAAAAAAAAAAAAAAGAAAAAAAAAAAAAAAGAACAAAGGGGAAATACAAGAATGTAGCTTGGGGAGGCAGGCATTTGTGTGGGATGCACACAGCCCATATCAGAGTGCTTGGGTTCAAGTTCTGGTTCTGCGCTTTTTTTTTTTTTTTACAGGCAGAGTGGACAGTGAGAGAGAAAGAGAAAGAGAGAAAGGTCTTCCTTTTCCGTTGGTTCACCCCCCAAATGGCTGCTATGGCCGGCGCACTGCAATGATCCAAAGCCAGGAGCCAGGTGCTTCTCCTGGTCTCCCATGCAGGTGCAGGGCCCAAGCACTTGGGCCATCCTCCACTGCACTCCTGGGCCACAGCAGAGTGCGGGACTGGAAGAGGAACAACCGGGACAGAATCCGGCAACCCAACCAGGGCTAGAACCCGGTGTGCCGGCGCTGCAGGAACTGGCTCTGCTCTTGATTCCTACTTATGCAGGCCCTGGGAGGCTACAGCTAATGGCTCAAGTAATTGGGCCTCTGTCACATGGGATATCAGGTTGAACATTTTTGGCTTCTGGCTTCAGCCTAGCCCAGCCCTAACCATTGCTGGCATTTGGGAAGTAAGCCAGCAGATGAGAAATCTCTCTCTCTCTCTCTCTCTCTCTCTCTCTATATATATATATATATATATATATATATATATATATATATCCCTCTTTCCCTCTGTGTATGCCTTTCAAATAAATCAAATAAAATTTTTTAAAAGAAATACAGCTGACTACAGAAGTCTGGTGTTCAAGAAAAGGGATCTAGGAATAGTTGGGAGGGTGCAGAAAGGTATAAACCCATTGAATGGCAGCCAGTCTGGGTGGCATCTCAGCAAGTGCTGAAGCTACTTGTGGGGAATGGGAAGCTTGTGTCCCCCTGGGAACATACTGGGTGTACTATGCTCTATCTGGAGGGAGTCTCTATCTGTTGAACTTTCCATCGGCCATGTTTGTTAGCACAGCTCTTCCAATAATATGACTGTCCCTAGGTGCACCCATGCACATATTTAAATTCCTTTTGGGTCCTCTGCCTCTTTCACAGGACACGTTAACCATGCTTTTGGCAATCTCTGTTTTACCTCTCCCTCAAGTGACATCACACCATTGTCTCATTAATCAAGAGCAAAAGCCTCATTGGGTGCTCACCACAGGACACGATCTTAATACTGGAGATTTTGGATATGACTCAAATATGTCTGCAGATAGCTCAAGGGTCTCTACGAGAACTTTGTCCAAATGAGGATTACATTCTGTCTCACACCAGGTGCTCATTTATACCTGATTCATTAATTTGGGGTAGGTCCGAATATCATACATACAAATCTTTACATACCATAGGGTCTTCTAGGAATACAGAGTCCTCTAGAACCTCTGCCCATTACTCCCCAAAGTTCCAGTCTAGAAGCCTCTCATAGGAGGAATCTTCACCTGGCTTACGGCAGTTTTCTCCTTTGTCACTCCTTTTCTCTTGTTGTTGTTACTTTGCTTCCTTTCTGGATGTTTGTCTTATGAAACGGTAACCAGTTTTTCTCTGGCTTGGTACCATCCAAAATCTTTGAACATCATTCCTAACCTAGAGACCGCCCTGCTGAGTCAGCGCAGGCTCAGGCTCGTTTCCTTGGGTCAAAGGGAGTCAAAGGGCCTTGCCAACTCCTCCGACACCAACCTTTAGGGTTCAGAAATTTGCCTCCAAACCCATAATGTCTTCGGCCACTGTGAAGTCATTTCAATTCTTCTGAATTTATTTCTGTGCTTTGCGGTACCCCTGTTCTCCACACAGCAGTGCTTCTTTCCAGCTGACTTAATTTTGTCTGCCTGACTTTAGACGGTTAGTTCTGTTAGATGTAGTAGTCCTCTGCGATTTTCTAAAATTCTATTATAGCTCTTTCAGAATCTTTTTTGTCTTCTTATCTGTGGCCTCCCAGTTTGGTAACAACAGGGTGAGCATCTCTAACCTGAAAATCTGAAATTCAAAAATGCCCCAAATCCAGAAGGTCTTTTGAGAAGCAGGCCTCATGGCACAGTGGGTTAAGCCCCTGCTGGGGACACCTGCACCCACATTAAAGTCCAGCTACCTGGCTTCCCATCCAGCTCTCTGTCAATGCACCTGGGAAGGCAGCAGATGATGGCCCAAGTACTTGAGCCCGTGCCACCCACACAGGAGACCCAGATGGGGTTCTAGGCTCCTAACTTTGGCCTGCCCTAGCCCTGGCTGTTGGGGGCATTTGGGGAATGAATCAGAGGATGGAATCTCTGTGTGTGTGTGTGTGCTCTGCCTTTCAAACAGGTGGTGGTGGGGGGGAAACTATGCACATCTTAGGTACGTTTTATGTGAAGAGAGCCAGTCAAGCCCTTTTGGACCCTCAAGAGACTGAACTTTCTTAGTCCATTTCCAAGTTCATTTCCAAGACCTTCCTGGTGGTGCTCAGTGCCCTCTGGCCTTCAGAACTGCAGGAGTGTAGCAACGTTCTTGGAACGATACAGGTGACTCCCAGATTATCTTTTATCTCGTAGTGGGAAAAAGATGATGGGTAATATATTTTTATAATTTTCAAATGCCTACTCTGAATTCATTCCCCAAATTTCCAACACTGCAGATCATATATGCTCATATGCACATATGTGTGTATTCAACATTTGATTTTCTATAATTATGGATTTGAAAAAATGGCAAAGAAATGTACAAGGAAGTTTCAAGTGCCTTTTCCTCAACCTCCCCCACTGGTAACATCTTACAACTACAGTATAATGTTCATAGCCTACTCAGACTTTGCCAATTAAAAATTTAATTTACTTGAGGGGCGGGGTCATTTTGACATACACCTGTACACACATGTGCTCGGGTGTATATAGCTGAATGTAATTTTGCCCTAGGTGCAGCCTTGTGCAACCACCACCAGTCAAGGTCGATGGACACCCCAAGGCTCATTATAGCCACACCCACTCCCCTCCCAAACCTCTGAGATCCCAGTCCATTCCCAGCTCTAACACTGCATACATAGGCCCATGCGGAGCGCCTCCTTCTGAGGCTGGCTTCCCGCACTCAGGGTAATTTCCCGAGTTGGCCACACCAATAGTGCATTCCCTGGGGGCCGGCGCTGTGGCATAGTGGGTAAAGCTTCCTTGGCAAAACAGTCATCAAACATTGCTTCTGGTTTTCATGGCACTGGAAACTGTAACTGACTTTAAACTCCAAAGCTACCATACCAATTGTATTCACATTCCTTTTCACTAAAGAAATTATCCCTACTAGGCTCTCGATGCATAATGCCTCCTTGGCAAAACCCATTTCCCTTTCTTCCTGTCAATTCTGTTTGCTGAGGTAGGAACTGGTCCATGTCTCTCCATAATCCTTGGTGACTTTCCTTTTTCCTAGGTCCGTGAACAATTTCCTGATGACTGGTCCAAAGGTAAGAAGCAGTTCCTTTGATTAACACACAATTCACTAACCTTAGCTTGTTGACTGAAGATCAAGTATACAAAGTTTGTGGAAAATGGATACTACGAACAAATCATGCACGGACTTCAAAAAGTTTTTCATCAGAATGAACTTATCTTTTAATTCCATTTTCCATGAATTTTTGAAGCACCCTCCTCCATGTGGATTTCTTTTAATTAGAGCCACATCTTTTATGATGCTGTAGTATACGTTACAGATGGCTAACCTAGGGCCCAGAGACAGTTAGAGACATGCCCAGAATCACACAGCAAACTAATGTCAGAGCTGAGATGAGAACTCAGGAGCTCTCATGCTGATTGGCCAGAATTCCCAGAGCAGAAACAGTCTTTCACAGCTGCAAGGCCCCATCCTTCCCAGGGCAGGCGAGGGAGGTGGCTACCCGTCTCTAAAGTGCTGAGGTCGCACTGCCTGGTTTCTCCGTGGAAGGGCATTGCCAGCTCTGAGACAGTATTTTCCAAGAGTGTGCTTGGATAACGGCTGCAGTGTCCTGGGTGTGTGATCTGGCGCAGCCGTGTAGTACAATGAATCAAGGTTAGAGGGGCCGAGGGTAAAACCCACTTTGACCCCAGGCTGCCATTTCCCAGCTGCGGGGCTTTGGGTAAATTGTTTCTCTAACCTGGTACTTACCTCACAAGGCCGTGATGCCAAATGAGCTGGCACATTTAAAGCACTTGGGTGGAGGGAGGGGGCAGGAGCCCCTGCCCACGTGGCCTGAATGGCGGCCTGCGTCCCCGCAGGCATACCTGATCTACTCCAGCAGCGTGGCGGCTGGGGCCCAGAGCGGCATTGAGGAATGCAAGTACCAGTTTGCCTGGGACCGCTGGAACTGCCCGGAGCGCGCCCTGCAGCTGTCCAGCCATGGCGGGCTGCGCAGTGGTAAGGAAGCCTCGGCCGGCTCCCCAGGCCCCTGGTCCCAGGTTAGAGCCCCAGGCAGGCCCTGCCTCCACCACACCCTCCCTCTCTGGCCCTTTTTTCCCCTCTCTGCGCCTCTTTCTTACTTAGGGATTTTTCCTTCCTTCCCCGACATCCTCACCGCGCCACAAACCCACTCACCCCAGTTCTCTGCCTTGCTGGCCCTCGAGCTGGCTACAGGTTTCCTCACAATCTAAGCGACCTCCAAAGGTAGGTCGGGGCCAGAATCCCTCAGCCTCTCAGCCCCGAGCCTCAGCGAGCCTAGCCGAGGGGCAGGGCGCGGCGCAGCTGACTTGGAGACCACATTCCCGCGCTCTCACCAGGAACTGCGCGCGACCCCCGCCCGCCCCGACGGCCCCGACGTTTGCAGCAGGGAGTGGGGATGGGGTTTCCGGCAGTCTGCCCCCAGACCCATCTCCTTCCCCGCTGCTCCCCACCGAAGTCCGTCTAAATCACAGACGTCACAGAACGACGGCCTTGAAAAGACAGGAGTGGGGAGCCGGGCCGCGGGCGCGCGGGCGGTGGTGGCGCTGGCGTCAGAGGCAGGGAGGCGGCCGCCGTGTCCGCCGCCCGCTCACTCTGGACTTGGCTTCCCGCCAGCGAATCGCGAGACGGCGTTCGTGCACGCCATCAGCTCCGCCGGCGTCATGTACACCCTGACCAGGAACTGCAGCCTGGGCGATTTTGACAACTGCGGCTGTGACGACTCCCGAAACGGGCAGCTGGGTGAGCAGTGCGCGGGGATGGCTGCGCGGCCGGCTGAGGTCGCCGCGGGGAAGACGAGTGGGGTAGGGGGACTATGTGACTGTGAGGAAAACCGTGCTGGAGACGGCTGATCAGGCCGAGCCCAAGCCCTCAGCGACAGACCGGCCAAGCGCAGCCCGGCCATTTACACACACACCTAACGGCGGCCGGCGGAGCGCCGCTCCCTGTAGACCCAAGCCCGTGCCCCTCCTCCCACACACAGGCTGCCGGCCGTCCACACGCCTCTCTCGGCACCTGCGCTCACTCACCTCCACTGCCACCTCGAAGCCGCTGTGTCTCCCTCTCAATCCCTGCCTTTGGGGTTCCATAATCTTTTAAAAATTAAATTAAAAATTAGAAAATTATTTAAAAGGCAGGGGAAGGGGGTACAGAACACTCCCGCCCGCTGGTTCCCTCCCCAAATGCCACAAGGGAGCCAGGAACTGAGAACCCAATCCAGGTCCCCCATGGGGGTGGCAGGGACCCAAGCACTTGAGCCGTCTTTGCAGCCTCCCAGGGCCTGCACCCGCAGGAAGCTGCAACCCAGAGCAGAGCCTGGACCCAAACCCAGACCCTCCTGATACTGGCCACTGGTGCCCTAACCAGGGTCTCAACCGTTACGCCCTCCTTCGCCGCAGTGCTGGAGCTGCCCTCACCCTTTCCCGCCCCGGTTTGTCCCTTTCGCATTCCATTACCAGTCGGGCACGTGCCCCCTGTGCCCCCTTGGATGGGGACATTATAGGGAGGGGAGGAAAGCGCGGGCCCTTTACAGAGAATCTACTTGGCAACTACTGACGTCACGGAGTCCTGAGCGGAGGATTGGCTGAGGCCGGAAGCGGGCACGCAAAGGTGGCAAAAATACATCTAGACTGAGACTAATCCGGGTACAGGGCACTCACCCAACATTCATCCTTGCCCACCTCTGATCCCCCCAAGCCCAATTAGAAATAGCAGCCCAGGAGACGCGGCGCCCGCTGCTGAACGGCCTTTGTGCCTGCACTTTTCCAGGGGGCCAAGGCTGGCTTTGGGGAGGCTGCAGTGACAACGTGGGCTTCGGAGAGGCCATTTCCAAGCAGTTCGTCGATGCCCTGGAGACAGGACAGGACGCCCGGGCGGCCATGAACCTGCACAACAACGAGGCCGGCCGCAAGGTGGGTCCGCGGCCCCGGGGCCGGCCCGCTTGTCCCGCCGGGGGCCGCTCTGCAGTCGCTGCGCAGATCGCACGCACGGGCCGGCCCGGAGCGCGCTCTGACGCCTCGCAGCCCCGGGGCCGCTTCCCGGCCGCTCACTGCCGGCTCTCTCCGCAGGCGGTGAAGGGCACCATGAAACGCACGTGCAAGTGCCATGGCGTGTCCGGCAGCTGCACCACGCAGACCTGCTGGCTGCAGCTGCCCGAGTTCCGCGAGGTGGGCGCGCACCTCAAAGAGAAGTACCACGCGGCGCTCAAGGTGGACCTGCTGCAGGGCGCCGGCAACAGCGCGGCCGGCCGCGGCGCCATCGCCGACACCTTCCGCTCCATCTCCACCCGGGAGCTCGTGCACCTGGAAGACTCCCCGGACTACTGCCTGGAGAACAAAACGCTAGGGCTGCTGGGCACCGAGGGCCGAGAGTGCCTGCGGCGGGGGCGGGCCCTGGGCCGCTGGGAGCGCCGCAGCTGCCGCCGGCTGTGCGGGGACTGCGGGCTGGCGGTGGAGGAGCGCCGCGCCGAGACCGTGTCCAGCTGCAACTGCAAGTTCCACTGGTGCTGCGCCGTCCGCTGCGAGCAGTGCCGCCGGCGCATCACCAAGTACTTCTGCAGCCGCGCGGAGCGGCCGCGGGGGGGCGCTGCCCACAAGGCCGGGAGGAAGCCCTAGGCGGCTCCCCTCCCGCCGCCGCACCGTCTGTCCCTGGCATCGTTTAGAGACCCCAGTAATAGAGGAACCCAGGAGACGGGGACCCCGCACGCCCAAGCATAGCAACCCGGAGAGGGAGAGACTCTGCCGTCTCCTGGGAGCTTGCCGGTTGCAACCAGTTTCCCCGGTTCCTCTGGGCTCTCCCAGAGCTGTCTGCGTTGACCTCACAGCCGCACTCGGGCCTGAGTTCTCCTTGTCCTAGGTTCTGAGCTATTGCTGTTCCTGGGACGGGGATGAGAACAGGCCCTCTTCCTCCCGGTTCCTGGCTGCCCGGCCGCCTGGCCTAGCCTTAGGAGGCGGAGCAACCCTCTCACGCGGGGCCCCGGTAAAGCTATGGCTTTCCTCTTCGGCCGCTGTCTCCCACTAGGGCCCCCCACAGCTGCCTCTGCCTCGTGCGGAGCCCACCCCACGCTTTGGTTCTCTGGTGACTGCCGACTTAGACACCCGCGGATCTGATGCTTTCCCTCCCCTCTCTCCCCATAGAGAAGCAGGGTAAGGTGGCCTTGGGCGGAGAGAGCCTCTAGGCCTGGCTTCTGGAGGCCGAGAGTGAGGGTGGGAGAAGGGGCAGGCCCCGCCCTGCCTTGCTCCTCACCCGCCTTGGCGCCACTGTGAAGGACTGACTTCCCTGGCCGGGCCCCCAGGGGACTCCAGACACCCCCAGAGGTCCGGGAACTAGGTAGGGGCAGACCGCTAGTCATTCCCTGCCCTTTCTGGTTCCTTCTCCTTGCTTGTGACTTCCTCCCAGAGCAGCTGACTTTGCCTCTTCTTCCCCCGGCCAAGGCTGAGGTAAATAAAGCCGATTTCCCAGCCAGACCTCGCTCTGCACCTCTAAAGCCAGGTCCTAGGGAGGCAGCGCTAGGACGCTTCCTTGTGGCTACCCCGATTTCCCAAACAGGCAGGACTCCGGACACTGGGCCTCTTCCTGTGCCAAGTTAACGTCCCACAATGAAACTGTTAATAGGAAGTTTAGCACCTTGAACTTTAATTTATTGCAATCACTGTGATGTGTGCCCTTCTTTCCCAGGGACTGAACTTGTTCTTGGGGACGTTGTGGGCAGGACGGGCTGGAGGACAGAATCTCTGGGCTCTCTCCTCCCTCTGGCTTGGCAGGAAACCATCCTCCCTATAACCTGCTTCCCTGGTGGCCTACAAGGTTGTCCTGACTTGACTGAGGGTACTGTGCCAAGGATTTCAGTAAATCATCCACTAATACCAAGAGCTTGCTGCTTGTAGTGCTTGAATCTTCTGGTTCTATTCCCAGAGAGAAGCAGTACTGAGCCCTCCCACCAGCTCCCTGGCGCTAGGGCATACCCCAGACCAGACCCGGGTCTAGCACTGGGCAGCTCTTCCTGAGCAGAGCAGGCCATATGCTAGACAACCTCCTCTTCATCTCCCAGAGCAGGGGAAGCAGGTGTGGCTGCAAGCAGGTGGCGGAAGCAGAGGCTCCAAAGGCTGGCCTGTAGGAGGAGGTCTCCCTATTTTGAATTGAGACCACGGCCAGGTCAGATCCCAAAGCCCTGGCCTAGCTCCTACACTTGTGGTTCTACTGACTTGTACTGAGAGCTTCCCCTTCCTGAGCAGAAAGACCTGGGTCTCCTGGAGCCTCACCGCCAGCTCGCCTCTGAAACCGCCTAGTTCACCGTCCTCATCTCCCCGCCCAGCTGTCCCACTTGGCAGGTACTCGAAGCAGCTCCGGCAAGGCTCCTGGAGAGCGTCAGAGGACAATGTGGTCACGCACATGCTTGGGAGGTGTCTCGGCCTGAGGGGGAAATCTACTGTGGCCCCCGCCGGAGAGCTCCGGGTCATGCCACCGAAGCCAGAGAGTGCTTCCAGAGGGGACCGTCTTGTACCCCTGAACAGACACGTCTGACCCAGATCCATCTGCGGCCCACAGAGAAAACATCACTGAGCCACCTTGGGTCTGCATTGCTTTTTTGCTCCCCTCTTGCATTGTCTACTCATTCATTTGTCCACTCAGCAAACACCAGAGTTAAGGCCCCGTGGTGAGCAACACCGCTTCATCCCCGCTTTCCTGGAGTTCAGGGTCCTGTCAGTCTCCTGTGTTTCCCTTTACAAATATGGACAACTCCAGAACTGTCCCTGGAAGGTAGCTTTGAGGTCGGCTCATCAACCTCGTTGTTTTACAGATTGACACAAAGATGCCGGGCTTGTTATCCCTACGGTAGGGTACGTGACCGCGAGGCGAGTCCTGGAAGCCAGGCTCTTCCCTGCTCTCTAGAGGAGCCCATCTGTCTCAGGCAGAGGGCAGACGCAGGAGGAGGTCCTGAGAAGTGACAAGGCGAAACAGCCTCCTTCCTGTCCCTGGCCTGCGAGCCTACACACAGGCAGGGCTTTCTCTGCTTGAAAAGAATCCCAGCCTCCACTGGCCTGAGCAGCAGGTTAGGGCAAAGACAGAGCCAGGGTCGTCGGCGGGCGCTGGTGGTGCTGTGGTTGTGGGAGGGAAGGGCAGGCCAGGGCACTCGCCTATTGTGGGTCTGGATTGGATGCTTCCACTCATTCATTTCCTTTTAATTAACCCGCATTCCTGGAGGAGAAATATTTATGTTGGCTCCCATAGAGGCAATCCTCAGCCTGGAAAGAAGGGAAGAAAGCCTGTCTTAGCAAAACAATATCTCTAAAGGGCTCAAGGAGAGAAAATGGGCGAACAAAATGCCATTAAAACAGCCTTCTACCCCCACGGAGTCCATGAAAACTTGGTTTCACATGCTAATCCGCCACTCCGCCCCCTTCTCTTCTCACAACACCTTTTCGGAAAGTGTTTGGGAAAAGTCTCCGCAGTCGGCACACAGCTCCCCGCAGCTCAGACTTCTCCTTGTGTTAGTTCAGGGCCCCAAGCGGGGCTCTCGCTCCAGCAGCGGCTTTTTTCTACCCCCCCTTTAATTTAAACAAAGACTTCGGAGTTCATCAACCTCCCACTGAAATTCACAGCTGCTGAACAAACTAATCCCCTCTCCCTGCCTTTCTTCCCTTCAATGGGCTCTTGGCTTCAAAGACACTTTGGGAAAGGACTTCGCCTGGGCTCACACTGCTCCGTCAATAGAAGTTAGTGCAAGTATTATCTGCAGAGCAAGTGGCTTTACAAACAAATACTGCCTAACAATCCGTCCCTCCCAAACACACACATCCAGCCTGCAGACACCATGGGATCTACAACAGGATTAGGCCTGGTACCCCCTGGCTTCACACCCAGGCCCTTTGTGCAGCCCTGAAGTGGTTGGGGAAAACCCTGGAGCTGAACGGCAGGCACGGATGCAGGCAGATAGGCCAGCGCACGCTCGCTCGCGCGCTCTCTCTCTCTTTTCTCTCTCTCTCTCTCTCTCTCTCTCTCACACACACACACACACACACATATACACACGTACACACCAGAGTAGCCACACATGCTGCATGGAGTCTTGTAGCCTGATCCGTGGGTCAGCAGGACCGGACAGCTTCCGTCATTCAACTCTTCTAATGTGTCTCTCCACAGCCTCTCCCCTGACTAAAGAGGGCGCAGGAAGCAGAAAGGCAGGGGACCAAAAAGGGGTGGAGCAGCCAAATGGGCCCAGAAGACACAAATGATGGGAAGACGACCGAGGAAACCAAATCCAGTAGCTTTATTGCACTATTAAGCACATCAGTGCATCAAACACAGAGTTCAGCCGTGAAAATGCAGCCAGAGCAGGTGGCCCTGGGAGACACGGGGCCTGACCCTCAGAAGCAGCACTGGCAGTCTTTCGTTACCGTGAACCCCACGCCGGAATTGGGCGTATACTCACTGAGCGAATAGTCTAGGCCGGAAGCCAAGCTGAAACTCGGGTGAGGCCGTTCCCTGGAGGCTGCAGTCCCTCAGCTCCTCCTTTACGGCCTCAGTCGGCTCCCAGCAAGAGGCAGTTCTTCCCCAGCTACCACCACCCACCCCAGCCACCCTAACCCTGCTGGCGCATGAGCAGTTCCACTTCAGAAGCACCCAAGTTTCCTTTCTTGGCTCTGACCAGCATCCACCCCTCAGGCCCAAGACCTGTTCAAAGGTGAGCGACAGCCAACTCTGGCCCCTGGGGCTACAGGAGAATCTGGAGCTGGGAAATGAAGTCAGAGGCCCGAGGGAGGAGGCAGGTCAGCATCACAGTGCTGAAGGCACACCAGACACCCAGGAGCCGGATCCCAGCAGAGGCAGGCTTGGAAGTAACAGCCGTCTTCACCCTGTCAGAAGCCACTTCAGCAGACTGTCCCTGGGGGAGAAGAGGGCCTGGCCAAGGCCTGGCGGAGACCGCACTGAGGAAAGGGAGGGGCTGGCTCCGCGCCCTGCCGCTGCGGCTGCCAGGGTCTCGGTAGATCCTAGACAGCCAGGCATACAGAGGAAAACGCAGGCACCCAATCCTATGGCGTCACAGATCTGGGAGCCAGGCAAGATGGCTGGGAAAAACCAACAGAAGCTGTCGGAACCCCCCCCCCCCTTTCTGCAGGACAGTAGCAGCAGGAGAGGCGGCCCGGCTCACGCGCCCAGCTTCTGCGCCATGGTGAGGACCGCCTTCAGGGCAGGCATGAAGCTGGACACCTCGCTGAAGCTGCTGCAGCCCGCCAGCTGGGCATGCGCCGCCAGGGCCCGCTCGAAGCTTCCTGCATCTGCACAGCGGGCGACCTCGTGGAGCCCGGTCAGGACGTGAGGCGAGAGCTGTGGAGGGACCACCTCTTAGTTCAGTAGGCCCGGCCCGGGCCAGCACCTGCCCTGGCAGCATGGGAGGGCTGGGAGGGCTCAGATAAGGTAAGATGCAGGCCATCTGTGGGGAACTCGCCTCGGGGAGGGAGAACTACGGAGAGAAACGCCCGGGACCGGTGGGAGGGCAGAGGCAGGAGGAGCAAGGCGAGGCCAACTCACCGCCGCCTCGCAGACCTTGTCGTACAGACATTCCAGGCGCTGGGCCGCCTCCTCCAGCCTCCTCTTCGTCTTCTGCAGGGAGGGACATGAACGGCGACCCCAGCCCCTCAGTCTAACGGCACTACCCAGAGCTACTGAGAGTCGCAGCGCTGTATCAGAGCTCGAGGGCGCTGTCACAGAGCGGGAAACGCAGCCCGCGGAGGTCACTCTGCCTCCTCCGGGCCTCGGCCCCCTTGCCGTCCTCCCTGCGAGGCCCCAGGAGCCGGACCTCACGCCAGACCTCGCGTGCTTCCCATACTCCACAGCGACACCAAACAAGTACCCGATTCAGTCACCGTGCCCCAGGGCAGAACAGTCCCGCGGGAGCTGACTGCTCAGAGCTGAGGGGCCAGCATGAGCGGGGGCGGTGAGGAGGGCCTGGGGGGAGGTGCAGACGTACCGAGTCGGCAGACAGGGAGCAGCGTCGGAGGAGCGCCTCGAAGCTGGCCCTCAGGGACCGGTGCTCTGGCGGCAGCTCCCTCCTGCCCGTCCTCTCAGGCCGCAGCTGCTGCCGGTGCCGCTGCGGGAGCCGGGAGGACGTCGGACAGGCGAGCTGTCCCCCTCCCGGCTCCCTGGAGGACTGGCCCGGGGACTCAGGCTCTCACTGACCCCTTCGAGCCCAGCGGAGGGAGGAGGCGCCACCCACCCCTTCGTGCAAGTGGGGACACCCAGGCCCGGTCTCCTCCAGACGGCCTCGCCTTGAGGAATGAGGCCCATCCACTGTGCCCCCCGCTTTCCTACACCCAGAGAGGGCTGAAAGGGGCTCCAGGGGCGGGGAACACTCTGTCCCTGTCACCCGCAGACTGAGCTCTGCTGGGGCTCCAGGGGGAGCGTGACTCACCCCAGAGACAGGAGGCTGCGAGGGGAGGACCCCTGGGGGCTGAGCGGGGAGGCTCCGAACTGGAGCAGTGATCGGTGCCGGGGGCATAAATGTCGCTGGCAGCTACAGAGAGAAAGGCACATGAGACGCCGCGGGCCCTGTTTTGAGAACCGGCAGAAACTGGAGCCAACTGGGAGACAGAACAGGGAGTTGGGAGTGGGAAATGGGCAGACTGTGTATGTAAGAGGCAAAGAGGAGAGCGCCGAGAAGAGTGAGTGGGAAGAGAGGACGGGGAGGAGGGGCTGAATCCTCCAAGGGACCTGGACGGTGGCTGGTGAAGGGATGGGGGTGGGAGGGGCATTTACCTCTGCCCTCTGGAGGTCCCCACTCGGGGCTGCAGCATCTCGCTGGAATTCTTGGGAACCTGCAGAGTAGAAAAGACAGAGGTCTGGAGGCACAGTCAGGGAGCTGGAACTGTGGGGTCTGAGGATGGAAGAGTCACTTTAACTGGACACCACACCCCCCTCTGCAGACAAGTCACGCCCCCGACATCCTCCAACCCGGGCACCTAGTTCCCGGGCCGAGGTAGGTGCGGGAAGGGAGAGGCGACAATGCAGGAGGAAGTCATGGAGGAAGACTGACCTGGAGGAGAAGTCAGGATGCCAGCAGCAGGGAAGGCGCTGGGGCGGGCAGCTCCTGGCCCCCCGGGAGGCCGTGCCCCGGGGGGGCTGCCAGGCAGGGCTGCTGGCCAGCAGCTCGGAGGGCTGGGGCCTGGTGGTCTCACAGGGGGCAGAGGGAGCAGCCCAGGAGGCGCAGGCAGGGAGGCCAGGCCAGGCTGCAGGATGTCTGCGGATGCCATGGGCGGAGGGGGACCAGGAAGAGGCCACGGTCCAGGGAGTCCCACGGGGTTAGGAGCTTGAGCCCCACGCCCTGCTAACAGCTGTGACTGTGATCCAGCTGGAGAACAGAAACAGGTGATTGGCCAACAAACTGCAATTTGGGAGGGACCTAGAGCACATCAGAGCGGAGCTGGGCAGCCATGAGCTAACAATAATCGTAAATGAGTGTACAGGTAAAAGGAAGTTGCAAAGTCCTTTTAACTAAATTCCGTATGTGACCTTCAAACAATCCTGTAAGGTTGAAATGACCAACCTGATCACTCTGATCATTTGTCAGGAAGTACAAAGACTCTAAGCAGCAGTATTAGGAACTCAGACTCCAACTTCAGAGCTCTTCTCACTAGACAGACATATGCCACTCATATCCACACCAGCGCGCCAGCTGCTTCCCAGAGATCTCTGTGCCCTGCCTGGACAGGTCTTCACTCACTCATTCCCTCCCTCACTCACCAGGTCTTCCCCCGGGGCCCAGAGGCAAAGGCTGGGTGGCATGAGGCCCAGGTGCGCTGTTGTCACTTATATTCTGCATTCTAGAGCTCTGATAAGGGCCAGGATAGGAAGGTGCCGAGGGTGTCACTGGCAGTGACTGAGGCATGGCCTTTGGCCTTGGAGTTGGAACCTGTGAAGAGAAAAAAGGGTCAACTGCTGGAAAGGAAGCAACTGACAAGGGAAAAACAGCAGAGCAAATTAACAAAACAAAAACCAGTTCTTGGAGGGAAACATCAGTACAACGGATAAACCTCTATAAAGAGTGATAAAGACAAAAAAGGGGGCCGGTGCTAGGATACAGCAGGTTAAAGTCCTGGCCTGCAGTGCTGGCATCCCACATGGGCGCCAATTTGAGACCTGACTGCTCCACATCTGATCCAGCTCTCTGCTGTGGCCTGGGAAAGCAGTAGAAGATGGTCCAAGTGCTTGGGCCCCTGCACCCATATGGGAGACCCAGAAGAAGCTCCTGGCTCCTGGCTTCGGATCGGCACAGCTCTGGCCGTTGCAGCCATCTGGGAAGTGAACCAGCAGATGGAAGACCTCTCTCTCTCTCTCTGGCTCTACCTCTCTCTGTAACTCTGTCTTTCAAATAAATAAAATAAATCTTAAAAAAAAATAAAAAAGGAGAAGATGCAAATCATTGGGGGATAAACGGGAATGTTACACCAGACCCTGAAGCCATTACAAGGACTATAAAAATACTCAAGTAACTTTCCAGTCATAAACTTAACAACTTAGAAGGAAAGGACCAATTCCTCAAGAACTACAGACAACCAAAACCCAGCCAAAATGAAAGATTAACTGAATAGCCCTATAACTACAAAAGAAATCGAATTTGTAATTGAAATTCTTCCAAGAAATTTCCAGGCTTAGATGGTTTCACTGGAGAATTTTATCAAACATTCAAACAATGAACACAAAGTTTACACAATCTGTCCTAGAAAATAGAAGGCACACTTTATGAGGCCAGTATTATTCTGATATCAACACCAAAGACAGCACAAAAGAAAACTAAAGACCAATATTTCTCATGAACTTACACAAAAAAATTCTCAACAAAATCTGAGCAAATCAAATCCAATGATGCACATATAAAATAATATTCCATAACCCAGTGAGATTTATCCCAGGTCATTGGTCCAACATATTTAAAGAGTCAATCAATGCAATCCACCATTTCAACAAAGAAGATAATTATATGATCACTTGAGGGAGCTTTAAAAAGTTAGTAGAAAAACGGAATTAAAAGATAATGCAAAATTTCCATGAACTTTTTGAAGTCCCCTTGTATCCCTTGTATAAAATGATGTAGAAAATAACTGACAGTTCAATTTCCATTCATGATCCTGTACACAAGTGCTAACTATGATCTGAATGTGCTCTCCCCCCCAAAATACATGTGTTGGAAAATTAATCCCTAATGCTTGTGCTGCTAAGTAGGGCCTTTGGGAGGTGTTTAGGTCATGAGGGCTCTGCCTATCAATAGATTAATCCCACTATGTAAAGAGTTTGTGGGACTGAGTTCCCTCTCCCTCTCCCTCTCCCTCTGCCTCTTGCTCTCCCTTTCCCTCTCCCTCTCCCTCTCTCCCTTCAACCTTCTGCCATGTGAGGATACAGTTCTTCCCCTCTGGGGGCTGCAGCAACAAGGTGCCATCTTGCAACCAGAGACCGAACTTGCTGGCACTTTGATCTTACACTTCTCGGTCTTCAGAACTGTGAGAATAAATTTCTGTTCTGTATAAATTCTTTATGGCTGCACAAAACAGACTAAGACACAAGGGATAGAGGGGAATTTCCTCTGCTCATAAAGAACATAGAAAAAAACCTAACAGCTAACATCATTTTTAATGGTGGGCATTTGGCACAGCGGTTAAGTGGCTGCTTGGGATACCTGCATCCCATATCAGAGTGCCTGGGTTCAAGTGTCAGCCTCCACACTTCATTCCGGCTTCCTGGTAATGTGCATCGTGGGAGCTAGCAGGTGATGGTCCAAGTGGTTCAGTCCCTGCCACCCACACACCAGACCTGGTTTGAGTTCATGGCTCCCAGCCTTGGCGTGCCCTGGCCTAGGCTATTGTAGGCATTTGGGGAGCAAACCGGTAGATGGAAATCAATCAACCAACCAACCAAGATCTTTCTGTGTCTCTCTCTCTCCCTTTCTTTCTCTCCCTGTCTTTCAAATAAAACAAACAAATAAATAGAGTACCTAAAATGTAGTGTATTGGAGTGAAATGGACATTTTGAGATTTGATGATTGTTTATGACCCTTGTCTCTTCCATTAAGGAACAGTGTTTATTTTTTCCTTCAAACTATTTGTTGAACTCTTACTTAGTGTAAGGTTAACTTTACAATCAATAATTAAACTGAATATAGGTATTTGTAAAAATTAAGAGTGGGAATGGGAGACAGAGGAGGAAAAAGGGTTGAAGTGTGGGCAGGAGGAAAGGTAGGGTGGGAAGTACTGCTATGTTCCTAAATCTGTATATATGAAATACATGAAACTTGTATAACTTAAATAAAATTTTTTAAAAAACAAAGAAAAGTTCTCTTTTTCTTTTAAACAGCCAGTGTTTTCCCTCAGAGACTGGAGACCACTGCCTGTGACGCCGGCATCCCCTCGCAGCCCTGGTTCAAGTCCCAGCTGCTCCACTTGTGATTCTGGCTAATGCACCTGGGAAAGCAGTAAAGAACGGCCCAAGTCCTTGGGCCCCTGCCACCCAGGGGAAGACCCAGATGGAGTTCCTGGCTCCTGACTTCAGCTTGGCCCAACCCCAGCCACTGTGGCCATTTTGAGAGTAAACCAGTGGAAGGAAGATCTCTCTCTTTCTCTTTCTGTCTCTCCCTCTCTCTATCACTCTGCCTTTCAAATAAACAATAAACATTTAAAAAAATACTAAAAACAGTACTAGAAACCATACAAGGATGTTCTCTCATCCCATTCTTATTTAACACAGTACTGGAAGTCCTAACCACTACAAAAAGGCAAAAGAAAGAAATTAAGGCATACGGATTAGAAGAAAGGAAGGAAGGAAAGAAAAGAAAGAGAGAGAGGGAGGGAGGGAGGGAGGGAGGGGGAAGGAAGGAAGGAAAATTGTCAATATTTTCAGACAACTTAACTGTCTACATAGAAAATCCCAAGGAATTCACAGAAAACTCCTAAAACTAGTTAAGTGGGTTCAAGAAAGTTGTGGGATACAAGATCAACACACAAAAACCAACTGCATGGGGCCATATGGGCGCCGGTTCTGGTCCCGGCTGCTCCACTTCTGATCCAGCTCTCTGCTATCTCTGCTATGACCTGGGAAAGCTGTAGAAGATGGCCCAAGTCCTTGGGCCCCTGCACCCACGTGGGAGACCCGGAAGAAGCTCCTGGCTCCTGGCTTCAGATCAGTGCAGCTCCGGCCGTTGCGGCCAACTGGGGACTGAACCAGAGGATGGAAGACCTCTCTCTCTCTCTCTCTCTGTTTCTCCTTCTCTCTGTGTGTAACTCTGATTTTCAAATAAATACATAAATCTTTTATTTAAAAAAATAAACAATTGCATTTCTTTGTATCGACAATGGAGAGGTGGACACCACAACACTGACTTCAAATAATAATTGAATCTGTGCTCTATGAAGTCAAATTGTTTTTGTTCTAGGCACATATTCCATGTGCCTAAAACCACGCCTGGCATGTCAGGTTTTGTTTGTTTTTGTTGTTGTTGTTGTTTTAATGAACTAACAAATAAAGCCTTACCTGGCAAGAGGGCTGCGACTCCAGTCTGTAAGATGGTGTCTCTTTGGGGTGGTGATTAGCTCCCACCACACCTCGGGGGAAGGGAGAAGGGGGAGGTGGTTGGCCTGAGACAGCAGAACCCTGGGCGTGGAAAAGCCGATCTCTCAGCTGCTGAACTGGCGGCTGTGAGATTGTAATAAGAATTGTATTGAGTAAGTCAAAAAACAAGCAAGCACCCTCTATAAGCCTGGCCCATTTGGCAGTCAAACTTGGGCCGACCCTCCACATTGCAGGCACTCGGAATGACTTGAAGTTCCTTCACGCTAGCCCAGCATGGCTACCACCCTCCTTGCTGTGCCCTACAGCTGTGGGGAGCAACTCGGACTAGACTAAGTTACTGGAATTAAGACTTATTCTATGCATCTGCTCTCCCACAATATGGCGCTGGGAGAGGAGGAAACAGCTTCTACACAGCTGCCTCCAGTTCAACCAATAAACTGTAGGACCTGCTCCTGATTGGAGGAGAGCAGCGTACTCGGCGTGTGGGTAGCAGAGTTGGGATTGGTGGAAGAGGACTATAAAGGAGGAGAGAGACAACATGCACAAGGAACATCTATCCGAATAACACCTGAGCAGCCCCCGAGAGAGCCGGCCGGCGGTGTGCCGCGCCCCCGCGGAAGTGGGGAAAGTGGCAGGGGGAACCGCCCTTCCACGGAGGTGGAAGGGTCGGTAGCCAACCCGGGAAGAACCAGCAGCAAACCCGGGGAGGGCCGAGCAGACAAAAGAACAGCGCAGGGTCCTGTGTCGTTCCTCCGCGAAGCCATATGAAGCCTAGGCAGGGTTTAGTGTCGTTCCTCCACGAAGCCGGGGAGCGACAACAGCTGTGGATAAGGGACTTCGCTTTGAAGTAGCAATTCAACTGTTTAAACCACTGGAAGTCTTTTTTTTACTTCTTCAGGCAAAATTAACCCTTCCCTGCAGTGTCACAGCATTTAGTAAAAGGTTTTGTTAGGTCGTTATAAGTTACTGACATCCGATCATCCCCCAGTAGATTGTAAGCTGTCTGAAAGACTGGTTCTGATCTGTCCTAGGAGTTTCAGCAGCAGCATAGCGCCTGGAACACAGACGTTCTCAGCGGCAGGCGACTGAACGAAATGCTCTGCCCTCCCCACATGGCCCCACCCACCTGAGCACAGTCGGTTGGTAGGAAGTCCATAGCAGTAGCCAGGCTGCCCTGAGCTGCCAGGAGGTTGGCATACTGAGTGACCCTGTGGGTTGTGGCAGGGCCTGGGCGCACCGCAGCAGGACCCCGCAGTAGCTCCAAGCTCCTGTTAAGGACCATCACCTTTTCCATTAGATCCTACAGGGACACGGATGAGGGTGGTCAGCTCTCTTCAAGGCGCCTCCTACACGCAAGCCCAGGCAGCTCTACAGGGAGTTCTCAGAGATGAGGGCATCTGACCACACCGAGGTGAAGGCGGTGGGTGATGAGACAGGAGATGTGACAGAGAAGGGTCACTTGGCCTCACCTTCCTAACTGTTAGGGTTAGGCTTCAGTGGACCGTCCGGGTCTTAGATTCCTACATTCCTCTGCCTCCTCTTTTTGCTTTCTTTCTGCTAGTACAACATTAACCACAGACTTCGCTAAACTAATTGTTTCCTGTGTGACTTTTATTTCACCATGGACCTGGGACCCTCTCCCCACCCACATCTTCTCTGGTCACTTGGACAGAGCTCCTGGTAGTTCAGATCCACATAACTTTCATAGCAACTAATATAAAGGCCAGGCTCTCACGCTTACTCAAATATCAAATAAACCTGTATAACCAAATGCATAATGAGAAAAAAATTATGAAGGGTAATAGCCGAGCAGATGCTGCTCAGTCTCCTTTGGCAAGCTGACCCCAGACATTGAGGGCCCCTTCACCTCTCCCTGACATCTTAGCTCCGCCCATATCCAAGAGACTCATCTGTGACATCCTGGCATTCCCACCACCAGCCTCTCTAAGGGCCTGGTAGAGTGGCCAGTCCCCTGCAGAGGAGTACCTGCAGAGCCATGGGGGACGAAGCCTGGGGGCATTGGGCCCCGCACTCCACCAGCCGCTCCACACTCCCTGAGCACACGTAACAGAGTCTGGCTTCCGAGGAGAGTGCCCTGCCGCCCTCCTGCTCCATGCGCGTCCCCAGCATGTCTACAGAGAGACGGAAACCTTGTTAATGACATTGTTTCCCTGTGCCCTTCCTCCTCCTCCTGTTTGGAAGCAGGTGGAGGACCATAAGCCACAGGACAAGCAGCTACAGGGGCTCGAAGACAACACTGACGCCAACACCACCCTGCAGTGAAGGGCAAAGTCTGCATCGGATACAACCAGAAAAAGTAAAACAGGACACTGAGCGATCCTCCCTGGTGGCCGGCGCCTCCGTGCTGGAGCCACACCGTGCGTCGTGAAGCCGTGGGCCCACCTACCACAGAGCTCAGAGAACTTCTCTGGCCTTGAGTACGTCAGCAGCAAGGCCAGAGCCTCTTTCCAGTTCTTCAGGCTGCAGGCACACACCATGTCCTTCCAGTTCTTCTGCACAACACAGGCCAGAAGCTGCAAGGAACAGAGCCGGGCGGAGGCCCTCAGCCATCCCTCCAGCACGGGCAGTAGGATGTGCAGGACAAGCCCCATGAACAGGGCTGACCACCATGCAGGGGCAGGCGGTGAGCAGGGGTGGTCAGAGCTGACAGGAAGACAGGCCGGAGCTCTGGACACCACCCCTCAGGTGTGGGCATCCTGTGGAGAGCGCCACGTCTCCCCTCCCTTCCTCTCCTGCCCCTGCAGTTACCGAAGAGATTCCGCCTTTCTTCTTGGCCAGGTAGCGCTCCTGTGTGCGCTTCAGCAGATCCGCACCCCCAGCATGAGCCAGGATGATGGCCTCAGCAAAGCGCTCTTCCTTCAGACACAGCTCCACGGCAGGGCCCAGCTCCCCCAGCAGGAGGGCCTGGCTCAGGAGCCCCTCAGTGTCTGCAGGCAAAGGCAGCCCCTCTGCATTAGCCCGTCCTCAGAACCCCGCTTTCTGTGCCCCGCAGGCCCACAGCACACCCCCTCCATCTCTAGCTTGCTCCAAAGCAAACCCTCAGGTTTCACTCCTTGGCAGTAACATGTAGTGGGGTGCTGCAAGGTGCCCGGGTCTCACAGTAACTCTCGAGAGACAGGACTAAGACAAGGGAAGGGATTCCGTGGCAGCACCATAGGTGTGAGGGGTGCTGCTCGCCATGGACAGGGCTCGGCCCTTTCCACAAGAAGACAGAAAGATCGGAAACCTACCCTGGCAGAAGGCCTTCCGTAGGAAAGAGCCAAACACGAAAATCCATGACCAGAAAGAGCTCTAACTGGTAAGAGACCTGCCCAGCCTTCGAGGTGGCGGAAGGGAGGCAGGAGGCAGGAGACAGGAAGGGAATGTCTCAAGTCCAAGAACCCTGGGCCCACCTACTCCCAAGCAGAGCTTCTCTCCATCCAGGTCAGAGTACCTTCTGTGACGGGGATCTCCCATGGAGCCAGGTCCTGAGGCACCAGCTCATCAAAGAAGGCCGAGGCAGAGGCTTCCTCTGTGCTATGTTTGGAGGCCTGTCCAAGAAAGCACGGACGTGACAACTTAGCAGGTGAACCCAGAAGACAAACAGCTGGCATTGTGGCGCTCTCTGCAAACTCTGCTATTTGGCCCTTAATGGGTAAAACTAGAAGAACAGAGGCCAGTGCTGTGGTGTAGTGGGTTAAGCCACCACCAGCAGCGCTGGCATCCCATATGGGCAGTAGTTCATGTCCTAGCTGCTCCACTTCTGATCCAGCTTCCTGCTAATGGCCTGGGAAAAGCAGCGGAAGATGGTCCAAGTGTTTGGGCCCCTGCCACGCAGATGGGACACCTGTAAGAAACTCCTGGCTCCTGGCTTCAGCCGGGCCCAGCCATGGTTGTTGCAGCCATCTGGGGAGTGAACCAGCAAATGGAAGACCTGTCTCTCTCTCTCTCTGTAACTCTCACTTTAGATAGATAGATAGATAAGCAGATAAGTTGGGAAAGGCCCTAGATTATGTTTAAGACACAGTTCCACTCAGCTTAAAACCTTGGGGGCTCTGTGTCTCACTGTGGTTCTAACAGAAGAAGGAGTCTGAAGATTTCTACAAAAGCTGGACACGTACTGAGTGCAAAGCAAAGGGTCAGGAAAGAAAGATGCCCTAAGACAGGTCTCCTGTGCTACTTGGGTCAGTGGCTGGTCTCCTACCACACCTGGCTGCAGAAGGCCCGCTGTCTATTACTGTCGCCTTCATCTTCCTTGGGATGAGGGCTGTCACCTCGCGCCAGGTCACTCTTCAACCATGTGGTCACCTGCAGGGAGAGACTGTGAGTGCCACTCTTTCCAGACCAGCATTATGTTCTCTTTCCACCTCCGTATCCTACCAAGTGGACTCCTTAAGACCCCTGATCTACCTTCCTGGGAAAAGTCTAACTCTAGAGGTGAAATGCTTCCGTATGCATAATTAGCCCCTGCTGGGATTCTAGTGCTCTCTGCCCAAGCACATGTTTCTGATGTGGAAAACAGCTTACCTTCTTCTGAAGCTCATCTTTATCGTATCCTAAAAGCTTCAGGAATTTCACTCTGGAGTCTGGCTCTAAGGTTACCTAAGGAACAAAGAACACAGAGAAGTCTCATTAAACAACGTGAGTGAGCCTCGTCCTGCACCAAGCTCGTCATCGAGCCAGGGACCCTCTGTTGCAGCTCTTCGTATTCCCACAGGCGCCCTCCGCAGGGCAATGCCATCTTTTCCTTTTCCTTCCCAGATGCAATTTGATGCTGGGTTGTGGGTAAAGTTAACAAACCCCGTGTCCCTTCCGCCTGAGAATCTGACCTTCGGTTCACTCCCTATCTCTGCTACCCTGGTCACCTGATTAAGATTAAAATGTCAGCTGTTTCTAAGATTAAAATGTTTCTGTTTGCTTGTGGCTAGCAAAGTGCGCCTGGACTGGAACAGGTAAACTGTGAGTAACTGATGCAGCTACGGACTGCACTGACCCTTGTAGCCGAACAGATCCCTTGCAGGGACTCTGGGAGCTATGTTTCTGGATCTAGCACACAAAACACTGGCTCTCATAGGCGAGCGGCTGCCGAGTGAGGGCCACTTACACACCTGCCCAGCGCACGTCTCATCGTCTTCACTGGGGTGCTTCTGGGGCGCTGAAGAGCTCGGGGCTGCTGCAGGCACCGCTGCGGGGACTCTCCCAGAAGAGACCGCCTGGTGCCGCCTGCTGACGCGCTGTGGCACCTGTTCCCTAGCCTTGAGGAAACGTGTGCCAAGTATAGTCTACAGTAGTCTTGGGCGTCAAAATACCTGGCTGAGAAGAACCCTGGCAGCCAGTTTCCTGCTCAGCATCCCGAATACTTGGGACCAAGCCTTTCAGAAGTTCCCCTAATCTGTGCTAGCTGGCCTGGGCCCCTCATTTATTCCACCCCGAGTTATGTATTCTGACCGATGTTTCTCGTCGTCTCTCTGGGCCTCACTCGACGCTCTTCCCCTGGAAACGCTCGCCCACGCTCAGCTTCAGGGGCCAACCCGACGGTCAGCTCTCGAGCAGCTCTCACATCAGACCCCCTCTTTCCGGCAGGCACTGCTGCCCTCCTTGTTCAGTGGAGCGATGGCTGAACTCCCGCCCGCTCCCCTGTTCTCCCCCTCCTCACTCCTGGGGTGCCTATCCTGCTTACAACGGACATCACTTCCTACTGCTTTCTCCCGCACGTTTCTCTGCTACACTCCGCTCCACAGTCCGTGATCTTCCTCGCATCCTTTCCTCTTCCCCAGCTTCCTGACGTTTGCCTTCATGAAGTCCACCCTGCCTGAAGCACAGACCAGCACCCCCCTCAGCTCCCTGGGGCCAGGCCCCGTCTTTCCGTCTGCATCCTGCTTTGCAATCCCATTCCTCCCTCTGCCTGAGCAGTCAGCTGCTTCCCTTCCCGCCTTCAGCTCTCTCATCTGCTCATCTCCTTTGAAAGGTGCAGCACTCCTCTGGTGTCCTGCTTGAGCAACTTGAAATTAAGTCAGGACAGGAACTGAATCCATGCCTCCAGGGCAGGGCGGCACCTGAACCCTGGGGCCCACCACAGGGACTTGCCACTGCTTACCTGAAACAAACCCAAGCCTGCTTACAGCAAGGTGTCCTTCCAACAAATACTCCCCCTCGCTTTCTTTTCCCTTCCTTCCTTCTTCCCCATCACCTCCCCTGCTCTTTGGCACAACACTGTGAAAGCCCTCGCATTGGCTCTGGTAACGTATTCAGGACATCAGCAATGGTAGCAACAGAAGAAAACATCTTTTATAGTGCCCTCTTCCCTAGATACCGCACAAATGGCCTCTGAGCCCCTAGCAAAGGGAGAAGACTGTGTCCAGAGGGCAGGTACAGTGCAGAAAAACTCAGTAACCTGGCTCACGGCACAGATGTGCAGCTCCTGGAGCTGACAGGGGCTGGGGGCCAGGCTTTGGGAAACACCTCTGAGCAGCCAGCTCTCAGGCTCCCTACCTTGAGGAACTGCCAGAGCATCTTCTCGTTTCGCAGTGCAGCTTGATGGCTCTTGTTCTGACAGTAACCCAGGAGGTTTCCTGAGCGCAGGGCCTCCTGCAGCTCAGCTGACCGCGTCAGGAATTCCAATTCTGTGGTGACCTGGCTGATGAAGACTAGGCGGGGGCAAGGCTGTGGCACCTGATGGGCAGGGGCGCTGGGGAGGCCAAAGGTAACCAGCTTTCCCCCAAACTGGTAAGGAAAAGCAAGAAGAGAAAAAGACATACATTCAAGCCAAAAACGAACACCATATCAGGGTCACAGGCAGGGTCAAGGCTAACTACTGGTTGACTCAAGGATAAGAGATCAATAAGAAAGCTTCCAGGGGTGCGATAGGATATCAGGAATTAAATATTGGGTGTGTCTACATACCAAAACCACTTCTGCATCCTCAGCTTAAAACTTTTTTTAAAAGATGTATCTATCTATTTACTTGAAAGGCAGAGGATGGCAGAGGCCCAAGCACTTGGGCCATCTTCTGCTGCCTTCCAAGTGCATTAGCAGGAAGCTGGATTGGAAAAGGATTAGCCGGACTCGAACCAGCACTCTGGTATGGAATACCACAAGCGTCAGTTAACCCACTGTGCTTCAACACTGCCCCCTCACCTTAAAACTTCACCATCAGCTTGAAATTCACTTCACAATACTCATCTTCTCTCCATCTATCCTGGTACCACCATTTCCCCATCCACCTGAACACCTCAGCATTATTATCAAAGTCTTCATTCCCATAAGAAGCAGCAGCAGCATTGCCCCTTCCTGTCACTGTGTCTCCTACGGGCCCCTCTACCCCATTCCCAGTGCTACTTATTGAAACAGTTTCTAGCGTTTGGTTTTTCCCTTCCTCCAATCTAAGTATTAGATGACCATCTATTCCTGTACCATCGAATGCTACTTAGGAGCTTATAATGGCTGCACAAGGTCACAGGAAAGAACCCAAGTTCCTCTGACTGTGGTGCACAAAGCCCCACCAAATCAGGGCTAAATCTGTCTTCTCCAGCATCTCTCCTTCTCATTTATGAAACTGCTCCACCTCCCAAAATGCCTGGTTTATTCCTGCTTCTTTACCCATAGCACCACCACCCAGGGCTTCCTCCTTGCCAATTAGAGACTTTACACAAAGCAAAGTTCTCCACTCAAGCTGTTCTCATTAAAACTACCTGGAGATGGGGCCAGAGTGTGCCACAGCAGGTAGAGCCACTGTCTAGGATGCCAGCATCTCATACAAGCACCAGATGCTCTACTTCCGATCCAGCTCCTTGCTAATGCACCTGGGAAAGTAAAGGACGACGGCCCAAGTGCCTGGGCCTCTGCCATGAGAGATGCTGAGGGAGTTCTGGACTCCTGGCTTCAGCCCAGCCCAGCCCTGTTCCAGCCATTGTGGTCATCTGGGGAGCGAACAAGCAGATGGAAGATCTCTTGCTGTCTCTTCCTCCTTCTCTCTCTGTAACTCTGCCTTTCAAATAAATAAATAAATAAATCTGAAAACAAAACAAAAACCTACCTAGGGAGCTAGCCAGAGTCTCCAGGCACACCCATACAATAAAAATCAGAAACTCGGGAGTAAGACCAGTCATCAGTATTTTTATATTCTTCAGGTTATTTTCATGTGTAGCCAAAATTGACAACTACTGCTTTGCAGTCTATTAAGTTTCCTTTACTAAGACCAACTTCCTTAACACACTTTCCCAGTCAGAATTCTTATTTCTCAGTTCCTACCACACAAAATCCAAACCACAACTTAGTGTTAAAACCATTTTAACTTTTTTTAAGAGTCTTAAAATTTATTTATTTGAGAGGTAGAGTTATAGAGAGAGAGGGAGAAACAGAGAGAAAGTTCTTCCACCCGCTAATTGACTCCCCAAATGGCCGTAAAGGCCGGAGCTGAGCTCATCCGGAGTCAGGAGCCAGGAGCTTCCTCTGGGTCTCCCACACAGGTGCAGGGGCCCAAACACTTGGGCCATTTTCTACTGCTTTCTCAGGTCATAATCAGGGAACTGGATCAGAACAGGAGCAGCCAGGACTTGAACCGGCACCCATATGGGATGCCGGCGCCACAGGCAGAGGCTTAGCCCACTACACCACATCGCCAGCACCCCCATTTTAACTTTTTGTAAGTACAATACATGGCAGCTTTACAAATTGCTTACATCTATTCTCACCTGAGGTTCACGTCAATTCACTCCCCACATTTTACAGATAGGAATGCTCGAGTCCTGAGAGGTTAAGCGACTTGCTCAAGATTACTCAGCTAACAAACGGCAGCCCAGAGCTAAGAATTCAGGCCTCCTGACCTCAGGTTCTTCACCTTCCAACTCCCCTGACTTTGTTTACCCTCACTGCCTCTTGACAGTAGCAGTTTTGCCCCCATAAAACTGTTGGTGCTGAAAACAAGAACCTCTATTTCTATACAACTAGGCTTTAAGTTCAAATCTTTTGTGTGTGTGTGTTTATTTATTTATTTATTTGACAGGCAGAGTTACAGACAGAGTGAGAGAGACAGAGAGAAAGGTCTTCCTTCCATTGGTTCACTCCCAAAATGGCTGCTACGGCCGGCGCTGCACTGATCCGATGCCAGGAGCCAGGTGCTTCCTCCTGGTCATGCGGGTGCAGGGCCCAAGCACTTGGGCCATCCTCCACTGCCCTCCCAGGCCATAGCAGAGAGCTGGACTGGAAGAGGAGCAACCAGGATTAGAACCGGTGCCCATATGGGATGCTGGCGCCGCAGGTGGAGGATTAACCAAGTGAGCCATGGCACCGGCCCCATATTTATTTTTTTAAGTTTACTTATTTTTGAGACCGGCACTGTGGCGCAGCGGGTTAATGCCCTGGCCTAAAGCATCGGTATCCCATATGGGCACCGGTTCAAGATCTGGCTGCTCCACTTCTGATCCAGCTCTCTGCTATGGCCTGGGAAAGCAGTAAGAGGATGGCCCAAGCCCTTGGGCCCTGCACCCATGTGGGAGACCTGGAAGAGGCTCCTGGCTCCAGGCTTTGGGTCGGTGCAGTTCCAGCCATTATGGCCAACAGGGGAGTGAACCAGCGGATGGAAGACCTCTGTCTCTCTCTCTGCTTCTTCTCTGTGTAACTCTGACTTTCAAATAAATGAATAAATCTTTAAGAAAATAAAGTTTACTTATTTTTATTGATTTGAAAAGCAGATGGCAGAGAAAAAGATACATATATAGGAAGAGATCGTCCATCCACTGGTTTATTTCCCAAATGCCCACAACAGTCAGTGCTGGGCCAGGCTAAAACCAGGAGCCAAGAACTCCACCCAAGTTTTCAATATGGGTGGCAGGACCCAAGTACGTGGGCCATCACCAGCTACCTCCCAGGGTGTGCATTAGCAGGAAGCTGGTTCGGAAGTGGAGGTGGAACTCCACAGCTTAACCTGCTGTGTCTTCAAGCATTGTTCTAGATGCTTCAGGGGCTCGCTACCCAAAGTTCAGGTGCTCAGAGCAGCAGCAAGAGCATCACCTGGGAAGCTGCTAGAAAATCAGAATCTTGGACTTACCTCAGACCAAATGGACCAGAATTATCTGTAAGTACATTAAGGTTTGAGATGTACTGTTTTGGGAATATAGAAATAAACAACACATGGTCCCTCTCCTCAAGGACCCAATTTTTATTCAGGTCTCTAGACATGTATGTAAATACTTGTAACTTTAGTATAGCTAGAACATTTCACATCACAGGAATATAACTCTGTAGCATTATAGAATGGAGGTTAATTTGGCCTGGGGTTAAGAACATGCATCATGGAAGAGATGGTGTTTAAGTGGGGTCCACAAAGGGCTGCAGCAGGAGTCAATGGCCCAGCAGAGAAGCTGAAGGGCAGGGGCAAGCAGAGGCAGGCGAGGTGAAGAGTCAGGACTAGAACAGGAAGGAGTCGTGCCACTGGAGCATAGGGACACGTGAGAAGGCGATGGAGCTAAACCGGAAAGGTGAGTGGAGCTCCGTGTACAGTGAGCCTTGAGTCTCTAAGGCAATGAGGGGAGGTGCCCAAAGGTTTTGAGCAGAGGAGTGACAAGAGGAAATCTACTTTTCCCCTGCGTATTCCTCACTTGGAAGGGCTAGAGAAGACTCGGTGGAATCTCCGGCTGTTCTCCACATCTCAGGTCTAAAGCAATCATTCCTTTTAGACAGGACTGGCTGAGCAAGCAGGGCAGAGGGATAACGGGGCACAAAGATGAACTGGAGTAACTCTGTGCTTGAGAGGGAGAGTGAGATCTGATCTGAGACAGAGGCAGTGGGGATACATCCACTGCACTCGGCTCCATGCTGGTCTCATGGGAGGCTTCATACGAACACACACACATGCACAACCATACACACACACACACTTACAGCAAATGAAACGCCTGCTGGCCTTCTAATCCATCTGGGGGCCTTTTTCAGGGGAGGTATCAGTGATGCTTGTGCCACCTGCTCTGGGACCTGCAATGGCGGGAGAGGCTGGCCTTTGCTGAAGGAAGAGGAGGTCTAGGGGAAGGACACCTGTATCACCAGCTTGGAGTGGCGGCTCAGCCAGGAATCCCACCCATAAGCCCATTCTGAAGAATCCTTGAGCTACCCAGTGTGACCTGGAAAGGCCAGTCTCCCACATCGCAGGGCATAGGGATGACGCTGGGAGGGTGGGACTCCCATGCTGCAGGTTCTTGGAAAGTCTACTACAGTCCAAATCTACAATGGAGTATGACAGAAAACTGAGCCACAGGAGAGAGGGAGAAAGTCCGCGCTCCTGAAACAATGGTCCCAGCACAGAGGCCAGTGTCTCTTCTACTATAGGGAACATCCAATAACTTGAGTCAAGAGGAAGGCCTCCTTATTGTGGCAAAAACTGACATCCTCCCCAGGAGACAGGCACCAAAGCAAAGGTGCAGCCCTCCCAGACCCAGGGCTCTGGTCTCCCAGCCTCCAGAGCTCCTACTTCTTCCCAGGTCACATGTCCTTCTCTCTCCCCACAAAGAGAAACAGCCCCTTCCCTCCAGAATTCTCCACTGAGCCCTTCAAACCTTGTCAGCCTGACTCATGTGCTGGACTTCCCAGCTCCTACCCATCACAGAGTACACACTGATCCAGCCATCGGAGGAGGCAGCAGAGAACACCGGAGGGACCCGAGGGCACCACTGCACATCAAAACACCAGCTGCTCTGTGTGGGTAACTTGTATATCACCTAATATAAGGGAAACACAACCATTAGGGACCACACAGTCCACAAGATGCTGCTAAGGGAAGGTAACATCTTCAGCTGGGCTCCTCGACCATCTCATCTCCGCCCGCCAGCCTACCTCACTACTCTGCAGGTTCCAGCACAGGATCTGGTTGTCCTTGGCACTGCTGAGTAGTAGTTCAGCATCAGCCTGACTCCATGACACTGACAAGATCCCCCTGAAAAGGAAAAGAAAGAACTGACACGTGTGAAATGTTGACTGTGATGGAGGCATCTTATATATCACAGACAAACCCTGGCCCTACAAAGTAACTGGTTTCCCTTCAATTTACAAATGAGGAAAGTCAATCTTTGAGGAGCCCGGCACCATGGCTCACTTGGTTAAGCCTCCGCCAGCATCCCATATGGGCACCGGCTTCTAGCCCCGGTTGCTCCTCTTCCAGTCCAGCTCTCTGCTGTGGCCTGGGAAGGCAGTGGAAGATGGCCTGAGTGCGTGGGCCCTGCACCCCATGGGAGACCAGGAGGAAGCACCTGGCTCCTGGCTTTAGATTGGTGTAGCTCCAGCCATTGCGGCCATTTGGGGGGTGAACCATCAAATGGAAGACCTTTCTCTCTGTCTCTCTCTCACTGTCTGTAACTCTACCTGTCAAATAAATAAATTAAAAAAAAAAAAAAAGGAAAGGAGGCCCAAAATCCCAGGTGACCCCCATTGTTTAAAAAAAAGAAAGAAAGAAAGAAAATGAATCTTTGAAAACTCAACTTTTGGCTGGTGCCACGGCTTACTAGGCTAATCCTCCGCCTTGCGGCGCCAGCACACCGGGTTCTAGTCCCGGTCAGGGCACCGGATTCTGTCCGGGTTGCCCCTCTTCCAGGCCAGCTCTCTGCTGTGGCCAGGGAGTGCAGTGGAGGATGGCCCAAGTACTTGCACCCCATGGGAGACCAGGAGAAGTACCTGGCTCCTGCCATCAGATCAGCGCGGTGCACCAGCCGCAGTGCACCGGCCGTGGTGGCCACTGGAGGGTGAACCAACGGCAAAGGAAGACCTTTCTCTCTGTCTCTCTCTCTCACTGTCCACTCTGCCTGTCAAAAAAAAAAAACAAAAACAAAACAAAACAAAAAAAAAAAAAACAAAAAACTCAACTTTCAGGCAGTTGCACAGCCAGAACCCAAGTTAAACCCCCAGAGACCCAGGTCAAACTCCAGAAACTGCACTCTGCCTCGCCTAGGTCACGGCAGGGTGGCCTGCTTCTTCCCTGAGCACAGAGGAAGGACCATGAGTCAGTGTCAGTCACACAAACATCTGTCCCTGCGGGTGTTCTCAATCCAGGAGAGTAGTGAAGGCCTAACCCTCCAAGTTCCCTACGAGGTACAAAGGCAACATGACACTTTGGCTGGAAACAACAGAGTGCGGAGCTGCTTCCTCTGCTGTGGGAGCAAGAGCAGCAGCTGCAGGGGCAGGCATGGTCCCAGGACACACGGAAGCCAGGCTGCTTTGTTTCAGAAGTCTTGGAAAAAGCAACCTCATCGCCTAGACAGTTGAACGTTATCCTCAGGTCAGAGCACGGGGACTCTCCCAAGGTTACCATCCACTGGCTCCAATACTTCCAGTGACCCTGTCCCCACTCTCATCCCTGGAAGTCAGATGGACCCTCAGGCTGTTTTCCGTAACCTCAGGGTCTAGAGGAATTCCTCCAGGTTAGGGCTGGAGTTAGGCTGGGGCGACTGTGTAGTCACTAGAAAGGATCTGAAGCCGAGGAGAATGTTCAGTGGCTAAAATGAGGCATTCGCTGCCTCTTCCCCGGATCAGTTACGTCCACCATCCCCCGAAGGATGCGAGTGGGTAAGAGATGCTACCTGCTATGGCTGTCTAGCACCTTCAGCGGTGAGGAGGCAAAGCGCAGGTCCCACAGCTGAACCACGGGGAGGCGATCATCTTCTGAACACAGCACCAACTGGGTGGCTACGTCAGGGTGCCAGGCCAGGCCCGAGCAGTGCATCTGTGAACAAAGTAGATCCCGATGGTTATGTAGCCTGATTGCTCTGGTCACAGACCTTGTCTGCCCTGTGCAGATTTTGTCAGTCTTCTATGTGACTGGGAACACCACAGCCATCAGAGAAAAAGCGATGATCGTGACTAAGGAAGGCAGGGCAGAAGCCTCCAGGTCGGCTCTGTTTAGCCTCCCTGAGCTTCCACTCTCAGTTGGAAATTACCAGAGGCTGAATCTACATGTTCAACAACTGAACGTAGACCCTAGGCCAGGGGCAGAACTCCAACCGCAGGCACAAGACAGAAGCCATCCCAGGCCCACGTTCTGGCCCCCACTACTCACTCTGTTGCTGTGGTCACTGACTCGGATGATGGGTTCATTCTTCCTGAGATCCCACACAACCGCTTTGCCACTGGGGTGAGCGGAAGACAGAATGTGTTGCACTTGCCGGTTCCAAGAGAGAGCCTTGATATCTTCCGGGGGCTGCTGAGGCAGGACAGAGCCATGAGGACAACCTGTCACCTTCTAGACCGCATGGTCCTGCTATTCCTTTGCTTCAACCACCCACAGGACGCCCAAGAGGAGACATGGGGCTACCCAAACCATGACAGTCTTGGGAGCTTGGAGTTGGATTTTTCAGGGAAGAGCCTTTAGGGTGCTAGTGTAGAAGTAGAGGGGATGCCAAGCATATTTTGGTTTTACTCCTATCCCAAAGTTCTCCTGAGAGAATGGAGTCAAGACTGAAAAACAGCCCTTCGTTTAGCACAAAGAGAAAGGAGGAAGGTAAAGGAGGGAGAGAAACATAGACACCCACAGCTCCTACTTTCAGGCCCCAAGATGCCATCAAATTCATACTTAACTTACCCCACGATACTGTGCGCATAAGACAGAGAGAAGCCAGGGAGCAAGAAGATGGGCTCAGTTACACACTGACAGACACTCCGACTGAAGGCACACAGACCCCTGCGGCACAGCAGCACCATCTACAGAGACAGAGCTGGCTCCCCACAAAAAGGACAACATGCACCTGGCCCTACTCTAGCTTCCTTTCCACTGAGCGTGGGGCCCTACCCAGAGCTGCCAAGTGGTAAGTAGCACTCCCTCTCCTTCTCTCAGCGTCTCCTCACCCCTCAGCCTTCATCTCCTGCCTGTAAACTCCTAGAATAGCCAATGACTTCAAACCAACCACCCCACACTCCCCAGCCTACCCTCCATCAGCGCTTATCTGCACGGTAGCTCTTAGTCTGTGGAGCTTTACTGCCCTCCAGTGGTAAAGTCTGAAATCTCTTGTGCTCTAGCTGGCTCCACTATTGCAACACTCTTCAGGGAAAAATCAGCTACACTCTCCAAGCAGTGCCCTAGGTAGGGTACAGGGCCTCCTCACCTGTGACTTGGATCCTGGAGTCATCGGCACGCTCAGGTTATTCAGATCCCAAATGAAGATTTCTGAATCATTGGCCCCCGAGGCCAGAAGGTTGTCCTGCATGAATAAAAGAGGTCTGGAGACACACAATGCCAGGAAGAGAACAGGAAAGGGGGCAAAGATCCCCACTTGGGGCTATCCAAAGCTTCCCCTGTAACAGCCTGGAGGGGGTCCAGAGTTACAGACCAGAGGCCAAAGTGAATGCCTCCACTCAGACCTGTTGCTCCATGGCTTGGCCATGTCTGACCAGCTGAAAGGTAGTACCTGGAAAGGATTAAAGTCGAGGGCTCTGACAGCCCCCGTGTGCTTCTGCCTCTGGGCAATCACAGGCTCTTTCCCCGAAGACAGGATGTGGGTCACATTGTACAGAGTAAGCATGCCATTGTCCCCGCCGCCTGCAATAACCCCGGAGCCTTCCAGAAGCCCATTGCCAAAGCTCCCCCAGATCAGCTTGTGAAACCTACAAAGAGGAGGAACTGGCATCAGCACCGACTTAGGTCCAGGTCAGTACGCAGAGGGCAGGCACCTCTGCCAGCCTCTGCCATAAGCAGTCGTTCCCACCCTGACCCAGGACCCGCTTATCTCCTTCACTCCCCCACCCGCACACAGAAGGGCACTGCCCTCCCCCTGCACAACTATTCCATCTCTGTTCACTAGAAATCAAGGGTTCACTGCAAAAAAAAAAAAAAAAAAAAAAAAAAAAGGAGTCTACTGCCTCTGAATTGTGTGGAGGTGTTCTGTGGGTGTTTGTTTTTTTAATTAACATTAATGTGTTACATCAACCCTGTGATAACGATTCAGACAGATTATGTCACTTGATCCTCACGATCCTCACGTCATTACTCAGGTAATAAGGACATCTTACACACTTACTGAATATTCCCTATTGGCTAGGCACTGGGTTTGTTTTGTTTGTTTATTTGTTTTATTTGACAGGTAGAGTTAGACAGTGGGAGAGAGAGACAGAGAGAAAGGTCTTCCTTCCGTTGGTTCACCCCCCAAATGGCCACCATGGCCAGCGCTGCGCCGATCTGAAGCCAGGAGCCAGGTGCTTCCTCCTGGTCTCCTGTGTGGGTGCAGGGCCCAAGCACTTGGGCCATCCTCCACTGCACTCTTGGGCCACAGCAGAAAGCTGGACTGGAAGAGGAGCAACCAGGACAGAATCTGGTGCCTCCACCGGGACTAGAACCCGGTGCCCATATGGGATGCCAGCGACGCAGGTGGAGGATTAACCAAGTGAGCCACAGCACCGGCCCCTAGGCACTGTTTTAAACACTGACATGTATTAGCTGATTTAATATCTAACAACTCCATGAGGCATTACTATTTTTTTTTTTTTGACAGGCAGCGTTAGACAGTGAGAGAGAGAGACAGAGAGAAAGGTCTTCCTTGTCTGTTGCTTCACTCCACAAGTGGCCACTACAGTCGGCGTGTTATGCCGATCCAAAGCCAGGAGCCAGGTGCTTCTCCCGGTCTCCCATGGGGTGCAGGACCCAATTACTTGGGCCATCCGCCACTGCCTTCCCGGGCCACAGCAGAGAGCTGGACTGGAAGAGGAGCAACTGGGACAGAATCCGGCGCCCCAACCAGGACTAGAACCCGGGGTGCCGGCACCGCAGGCAGAGGATTAGCCTAGTGAGCCGCAGCGCCAGCCTCATGAGGCATTACTATCATCTCTATTTTCAACTGAGGAGATTGAGACCAAGAAGTCATAAAATTCCTGTATATGGAGCAAGTAATTTTATTTCAATCTGACAGCTGGGAAATGCAGAGTCAAGGTTGAAAGTTAGGGCAGGCCGGCGCCGCGGCTCACTAGGCTAATCCTCCGCCTAGCGGCGCCGGCACACCGGGTTCTAGTCCCGGTCGGGGCACCGGATTCTGTCCCAGTTGCCCCTCTTCCAGGCCAGCTCTCTGCTGTGGCCAGGGAGTGCAGTGGAGGATGGCCCAGGTGCTTGGGCCCTGCACCCCATGGGAGACCAGGAAAAGCACCTGGCTCCTGCCTCCTGCCATCGGATCAACGCGGTGCGCCGGCCGCAGCGCACCGGCCGCGGCGGCCATTGGAGGGTGAACCAACGGCAAAGGAAGACCTTTCTCTCTGTCTCTCTCTCTCACTGTCCACTCTGCCTGTCAAACAAAAAAAAAAAATTAGGGCCACTGTATTGCAGAGCCTGAACTCCTTAAATCACAAAATGCCGCCTCCTGTTGAGAGGAAACTTCTGTGGCGGATTAGAAGCAGGACGTCTAAGCCAACAAACACATCTCCTCTTCCCCCTCTGCCACGGCCCGCAACGGGCCAGCCCTAGAGACACAGAGGCACAAAGGGATAGTTGCTCCATTTGGAAAACACTTCTGCTCTCCGAGGATGCTTCTATCAAGACACCGCCAGTGTCTTGCACAAAAGAAGTTGCACAAAAGAAAATATGGACCCTGGATCCCCTACAGACAAGTTTGAGTCTCTCCAGCAAAGCCCCAGGGGAAGGCATGTGAAATTCAGAAAGCCTTATAGGTGATCTGTCTCCTGTTTCACAGCCGCTAGCCAAGGACATTTTCACAGTCCTCCAGAGAGCCAGATTTCACATCAAACGATGGCCCAAGATCTCTAACTGCGATGAAATATTCCCAGACCCTGGGGCGGTCAGCAAAGGACTGAGTGGGGTAATAGGGCTGGAATTTGTTTGCTCAGTTATTCGAGCAGAGCCAACCTGCTGGAAGTGAAGCGCTGAGCACCAGTTCAGACCGGGACAGACGTGAAACCAAACAGCAGAGCTGACACACAGCAGTTACGAGGCCACTGCCAGAAAGGCTGCTTCCTGAGGTTGCACTGACCTTGCCGGGGCAGAAGAGTGTTCCACACTGAGCTCAAGAGGCTCCCTGTCGTCAGTGGGCTGGATCTTGGTGTGGACAGAGGGCAAGGCAACCGAGTAGCTAAGGAAGCCCTTCCAGGTCACCTGAGAACCTGGGGAGGGGATGGTCAGTGAAAAACCCACATGGAAATGGGAGGTTGCAGCGATCACAGCACACAACATACAGGAGAGAGGAAAAGGCGACCAAGACCTGGAACGGGAGTCAAAGGGTGGGAGAAGGCAGTCACTCCAGAGGGCTGCAGTGTGGAACACAGGGTGTAACAAAATGATTTTCTTTCGGTATGCATGAGAAAGTATATTTCTATTATTAACCCCCTCACTAGCGAGGGTGAATCTGGAGCGTAAATAGGTTATGAGGGAGAATTCTAGGAGAATGAGAACACCTGGAAGGAAGGCACTTGATCATTCAGTAGACCCAAAGAGTGTCATCATCTACTCTGTAAGCTGTGAGTGTGTGAGTGTGTGTGTGTGTGTGTGTGTGTGTGTGTGTAGGCGAGGAAGGGGAGAGAGAGCAAATATGGCAAAATGTTAACAATGGAAGGTCACAGGATTGTGTACTGTACTATTTTACAACCTTCCTCTAAATTTGAATTTAAAAAAACATAAGGGACAGAAGTTTTCAGCAGTGAAGTCGATGCTTGGGATGCCCACATCCCATGTAAGAGTGCGGGTTTGAGTGCTGGCTCCTCCATTTCCAATCCAGTGTCCCACTGAAGTGCTTTCTGGGAGGCAGCCGCTGAAGGCTCAAGTACTTGGGAGATCCAGTGGAATCCAGACTCCTGGCTTTGGCCTGGCACACTCTCGGCTGTTGTGAGCATTTAGTGGGGGTGATCAGTGGATGGAAGATCTCTCTTTCAAGTAAAATTATTTTTAAATTTGAAAAAAATGTTAAAAAAAGACAGCATCTAGCCAGAAAAATAGGAATATAGGAACTGACATGTTCAAACAGAAGGTATAGGAAGGTAGACACTTTTTAAAAATATATTTAGTTATTTGAAAGGTGAGAGATTGAGAGAGAGGTAGATAGAGAATGAGACGTCTCATCTACTGTTCACTCCCCAAATGTGAACAACAGCTAGGACTGGATCAGGCTGAAGCCAGGAGCTCAGAACTCAATTGAGGTCTCCCACGAGGATGGCAGGGACTCAAGTAACTTGAGTCATCTCCTGCTGCTTCTACGGTGCACATTTGTAGGGAGCTAGCATCGGGAGCAAAGCTGGGCACTTGGATATGGTGTCTTCACTTCCGATCCAGCTCTGTGCTATGGCCTGGGAAAGCAGAAGAAGACGGCCCAAGTCCTTGAGTCCCTACACCCACGTGGGAGACCCGGAGGAAGCTCCTGGCTCCTGGCTTTGGATTGGCACAGCCCTGGCTGTTGTGGCCATTTGAGGAGTAAACCAGGAGATGGAAGACTCCTTTTCCCTCTCTGCCTCTCTGTAATTCTGCCTTTCAAATAAATAAATCTTTAAAATAAATAAATGTGATCGGATATTTAACTTAAAGAAAGAAATATCTGCTGTACAAATCCTTGCTTCCATGATTTATTCACTTCTTTGTTTTAGAGATTTTGCTTTTATTTTCTTAGTACAGTTCCTTTCCTCATATTAGTGAACTAAGGTGAAAAAGAGTTTTTCTACATATAAGCAAAAACATTCAGGGCAACCCAAGTGTCTTTGAAAGTCAGAGAGGGGGGCCGGTACTATGGCACAGTGGGTTAACGCCCTGGCCTGAAGTGCCAGCATCCCATATGGACGCAGGTTCAAGTCCCAGCTGCTCCTCTTCCGATCCAGCTCTCTGCTATGGCCTGGGAAATCAGTAGAAGATGGCCCAAGCTCTTGGACCCCTGCACCCATGTGGAAGACCTGGAAGAAACTCCTGGCTCCTGGCTTTGGATCGGCACAGCTCTGGCCGTTGCAGCCATCTGGGGAGTGAACCAGCAGATGAAAGACCTCTCTCTCTGTGTCTCTACCTCTCTCTGTAACTCTTTCAAATAAATAAAAAAAAATAAATCTTAAAAAAAAGAGAGGCTGGCATTGTGGCATAGCAGGTTAAGTCTCTGCCTGCAGTGTTGGCATCCAATATGGGCACTGGTTCAAGTCCCAATTGCTCCACTTCCAATCCAGCTCCCTGCTAATGAACCTGGGAAAGCAGAGGAAGATGGCCCAACTTGGGCTCCTGCACCCATGAGAGAGACCTGGAAGAAGCTCCTGGCTCCTGGTTTCAGACCAGCTCAGCTCTGGTAGCTGCAGCCATCTGGGGAGTGAACCAGTGAATGGAAGACCTCTCTCTCTCTCTCTGTCTCTGTCTCTTCCTTTCCCTCTCTCTCTCTGTAACTCTGCCTTCCAAATAAATAAATCTTTAAAAAAATAAAAAAGAAAGAAAGCCAAACAGAGCATGAAGGCATTCTCCAAGCTGGAGAATAAAAGCTGTGGAGCAGAGCCATGGCTGTGTGGGAGGTGAACTATGTTTCCAAATGCCCATTATACCCCAGGCTACTATATATCTACTATTTACCCTGAATTTATGCTGGAGAAAATATGGTCAAGCATGTACCCAAGAGAACAGTAAATTTTAGAGCAGGAATTTGAATCCAGGCCTGTCCAACAACAAAGCCTATGCTCTCTCTACTCCATAACGTTGATGTCTCTAGAAAGAAGGTAAGAATTGAGAATGAGAAAACTAAGAGAAGTGCCCAAAGGGAGTGACCCGAAGGGAGGTCACAAGTGCTCTCTGAGGAGCCAGAATTGAGATAAAGGTAGAATGACAGAGGGTGAGCAAGTGCTTTCTCCATTTTACCAGAGGATGGTTCCTACAGAGGCTCTGGAGGCCACTCAGAGACCTGGAACTTCAGTGTAGCCAGGGTGGAATGGAGATCGCTCTGGACTCGGACCCCATTCAGCCGCAGCTGCTAGCTCCTCAGTCAGCAACATAAGCAAAGCATTATTCTCCCAGAATCCTTTCTTCCCGAGTGAAATCCATCCAACAAACCAACATCACTTGCTTCAGTACACATGCTAATCCATAATGACTCTGACTGCATTTTCCCATGCATTCCCTTCAGTCACGTAACAGCTTGAGGCTCTCCCTTATCTGTTCACGTATCAGTGTTTCAGGATACTCTCTTTCAGTGAGATTTTTCTAGATAGATAATATTCCTATGACACTCAAGGATAGAACAAAAAGGGATTCTCAGGACCTAAATTTAGCTAACACATGGGCTTGGTGAAAAGGGCAGGCAGAGGAAGGGGTAAGATTTTGAAAAGTGTATGTTCATTGAATAAAGATAGATTTGAGAGAAAAAAACGGGAAAAGCAAAGGAGACAGGAAAGGAGAGACTGAAGTCTCAGCAGATCTAAGCAGGTGCTTAGCAGTCATCTTGTACATCTCTTTTTTATACATACGTGGAGAAACCTAAGACAACTGACTCAACTTGTCCAAAGCCACACAGCTCTATCAGCATTACAGCCAAGACTACAACCAACAACGCTTTCAACCACACCATGGCAAGGTGACACAGAAAGGAAAGTATAAAGCAAAGGATGAATGGTCCTCTGTCTGCCCTGATCATCTTGATCAAGAGTTCATGACCTTTGAGTAAGTGACTTGACCCAGACTGGAACAGAAAGGAGTGGGTGTATAGACCCCTGGGGTGTCTAGGATTTCTTCAGAAAGGCCTCAGTAGGACTGCATCAAAGGTAATCTCTTAGGTCCTTGTGAATGAGAATCAACCTTTGGCCACAGTTATAGAAGTAGAAAAAAAAAGTAGACATGAAATATTATCCATAGTGTTCACTGTACTATTAATTTTTAGTGTTCACTGTACTATTTATTTTGGTTACTGGCCCAAACGCCTGGGGGATGGAGGAATGGTAGGAGGTGAAGTTCATGATTCCCAAGTTCAGTATCTACACATCAAAAAGAGTCCCTTCAACCTTGCTGGCTGCACAACTGACAGTCGCCCCTGAAAAGCTCTTAAGGCACAAAGACTGACTAAAGACCAACTGTAACAACTGAAGTTGGATGGGAATGCTCAGTTTGGCAACCCAGAAGTTTGCAATAGCACTTATTCATTCCGCAAATATTTATTAGATAGAGTGTAGGAACTGCTGTAGGTGGTGCTAAGAATAAGATAAGCAGTGAATAGAGAAAAATCTCTGCCAACATGGATCTCGGAATTCAGTTTCAAGGTTTCTTAAGCAATTACATTTCCTCTCTTAGGATCCCTTAGTCATAAGGAGCCACTACTGTGCTTAAGATATTGCGTAGCTTGTTGGAAGGGCCCTTGCCCACTGCTCCCTTTTCTTATCTCCAGGAGAATAAACAAGCTTAGTAGCCCACCCCTTTCAGAGGCCCTTTCTGAAATGCTTGCTTAGGGACTAAGACCACCTCATCATTATTGCTAAATGGTCAAGTGCCTGTCCTTCAAAGGGTACAAGGGCTAGAATACAAAGAAACATAAAGCAATGCAAAATAAAAGATGCCGTCACACAGTGCTGTAAGAGCTCAAGAAAGGATAAATGATAACTAACCTTTCATTATTAGGTTAAACCATGAAAAGAAAGAAGAGGGTATTACCTAAATTTTTAAAATTTTTATTTATGTGAGAGGCAGAGAGAGAGAGAGTGCTCTTATTCACAAATTCAATTCCTTAATGCCTACCAGGGGCCAGGATTCCACATGGATGGCAGGAACCCAGCGTCTTGAGCCATCACTGCTGCCTCCCAGGGTCTGCATTAGCAGAAAGCTGGAGTCAGATGTGTACTGAACGCAGGTACTACAATGTGGGCTGTGGGAGTCACACCCAGCATCTTAACTGCTAGACTAAACGCCCACCCACTTCTGCCTAAATACTTTAATAAATTTCTCAGAGGAACCAAGGAATGCACAAAGGGTTCATCAATCATCTGACCGAGTGCTGCGTTCTACAGCGATAACCTCTAAACAGAGTAGGCAGGATAATTCATCAACTATAAGAAAAAGACATCTTTAATGGAAAAATGATAGAAATTATACTTTATTAGCAGTAAATATATGGATATTACTTATATTGAATATGTACAATATAAATACTGACTATTTAACACAGATATTGAATATATATGTAATAGTCACATTTTTTTCTGATGGTATAAAAATGTGAAGGCTGGAGTGGATATTTAGCCTACTGGTAAAGACTCAGGTTAAGATGCTCTTATCCCATATTGGAGAACCTAAATTTGATACTCAGTTCTGACTCCTGACTCAATTCCTGCTAATGCAGACTGGGGGAGGCAGCAGTGATGGCTCAAGTAATTGGGCTCCTGCCACCTTTGGGAGCCCTGGACTGAGTTTCCACCTCCTGGCTGCTGCACGCATTTGAGGAGAGAACCAGGGGATGGGAGTGCTCTCTTTCTGCCTCTCAAATAAATATATACTTTTTTTTCAATGTGGAGACCCCTGCTTCAAACTGTAAGCCCTCGCCTTTAGAAACCTTTAAAAGAACAATGGAATAATGGAAAGAAAGTAAGTAGTCTTTGAATTTAGATAGTCATAGATTTAAGTCCTGGCTTCTCAGAGTTGTGACCTCTCCTGTGTAAAGTAAAAGTAATGGTATTTATCACTTAGGCTTATTTTGAAGAGTGAATAAAATACAGAGCTCCAAGCACAGTGCCTACCATGTAGTACACGTGGGCTCAATGAATGACGGAGGACCTAGCCTGGCAAGGCCGACAAAGCCTCCTTCCTCACTGTTGTTACACAATGTCACCCACGAAAGTCATGGACACCCAGTCTGCCAGAGCCATGACATCCATGAACACCCAATCAGTGCCCGAGAGCAATGAGGAGAGGATGGTGTCTCCTTGTTGGCAGGAAAGGGTGACGTTGTGTAAGGCTGTTATCTTTACAAGGGCCCCGGGGAGGAAGGAGGCAACACCTCGGGGTTCAAGGAGCACTCAGGTCCACACAGGTCCAGGCTTGCGAGAGGCATCTCCATCAGACGTATTATGCCTGATACCGCTGCTGCTGCTGGCCACAAAGATGGGGGTAGCTGTTTTTAAATCCTCTTGCAAAATCAGCCCAGAGTCAACTTCTCTCCAATTTGGAAAAGCTCTCTCTCCACTCTCTTGTCTCCAAGTGATCCCTGAGAAGCACACACTACTCCCTCCCAGGATTCCTCGTCAGGACCTGCCCTGTATGCCCATCAAGAGTTTAAACCTAGTACCTGCTTGAGGCAGAAAGGACTCCCTTGCTTTTCAGCTCCAGGGCAGGGTCCCGGAAATCAACCTCAAAGATTTCCAGCGTGCCATTTGTGCTAAAGGAGGCATCTAGCTGCTGGGCAGATGTTCCTAGGCACAAAGAGAATCGAGAAGAGATGTCAGCAAAAAAATATGCATCAGCATAAGGTGTAAATGGCTTAGGGAGTACAGAGGAGGAACAGGAGAGGTTTGGGCAAACCCTTTTCAAAGGGCAACTCAAAGGAGAGCAATAAAGCATGAGATGCCTAGCCTTGAGCCAGGGCCCAAGCAGTCTCCTGGTACCCAAAACACCTAATATCCCCTTGGTTGTGCTGTGAGCCATCCCCACCCTCCCATGATCCGAAAGCTTTCTCAAATGTTCAATTAAGAATCTAGATACTAAGTTTCCCCTCAACTTATATATGTCCAGTGGATCCTAGTCCGCAGGTCATCATACCTGTTGCCAGATACACAGGGTACTGACTGGCTGGGCTCCACGCTTGTACAGCTGGTTGCTCGAGTTCCTTCAGCTTCATGGTCTGCCCTGTGGGTGGCAGAAAGCGGACATGGCCAGTGGCCCACTGGAAACAGAAATAGCAGGCTCTTAGCTGGATCCAGGGGGCACCCGGGTACGTGAGATCTTGTTTCTGTCTCCGCTATGAGCTGCAGCATTTCAGGGAAACACGTGATGACATATACAAAACCGTGCATAGATTTAAAGACGGTCCATTTGCCCAGTTACTGAAATCTAATGCTTTGAACCCCAAAAGATATTTCACCACACAGGTTGCCACAGTGATATCTAAAGGTGATAATCGTCAAACCAGATAATCTCTCAGTGACTTTGTCCATTTTCTCGGCTTTAAATATTCAAATGCTGACGACTCCAAAAAACTCTATCACCAACAGAAATCTCTCCCCTGAGCCCCAAGTTCATATATGAAATTGCTAGTCACTGCTATTTTCACTTGATCATAGCAGAGATGTCCAAGTTAGTCTGCCTAAAATGGAACTCTCCATTCTACTACTCTAGCCCTACAAACTGTTTTGTTCCTCCAGTTTTCTTCACCTTGGTTAATGGTACCACTCTCCACCCAACTGCTCAACCCAGAAACCTGACCCCTCGATCCCTCTTACTCCCTCACTCCCTTCTAATTCATCATTTACCTCCAAAATATATCTTTATCTACTTTCCTCTATCTTCACTGCCACCAGCCTATTTGAAGATCCTGTCTTCTCTCACTTGAATTACTACCATAGCCTCGCAAGTAGCTCTCGCCTTACTATTCATGTCATCCCCAAGCCATTCTCCACACAGCAGCAGGACTGAGCTTCTAAAATTAAAAAAAAAAAGGAGTTTAACAGTTTATGTTTCAAATCTTTCAATGATTTCCATCACTCTGAATGTAATTCAGGGGCCGGCACTGTGTGCAGCAGATTAAAGCCGTGGCCTGCACCACCAGCATCCCATATGGGCACAGGATTGAGTCCCAGCTACTCCACTTCCAATCCAGCTCCCTGCTAATGCACCTGGGAAAGCAATAGAAGATGGCCCAAGTGCTTGGACCCCTGCACCCAGGTGGGAGACCCAGAAGAAGCTCCTGGCTCCTGGCTTCTGGCTTCTGCCTGGCCCAACCCTGGTCGTGTGGCCATTTGGAAGTAAATCAGCGGATGGAAGACCTCTCTCTATTTACCTCTCTCTCTAACTCTGCCTTTCAAATAAATAAAATAAATCTTATAAAAATAAATAAATAAAATTCAAACTCCAGCCTATCACTTTAAACTCACCTCTCATACTTCCCTCTTGTTCACTGTGAACTCACAGTAGCCTTTCCTTATTTCTTGGCTTTTCCCTGCCACAGAGCCTTTGCAAATTCTGCTCCCTGTAGCCTGCTTTTCCCTTCACCATCTTCATGACGGGCTCCTTATTACAGGCTCAGCTTCTCACCTCTTCAGAGAGGCGAACCACTCAATCAAAAACAGCATCAATTTTCTTATTCCTCGTGATTTCTAATTACATTTCTGCTTTTTTTTTTTTATTATTATTATTTGACAGGTAGAGTTACAGACAGTGAGAAAGAGAGAGACAAAGGTCCTCCTTCCATTGGTTCACTCCCCAAATGGCTGCTGCAGCCGGCACTGTGCCAATCCAAAGCCAGGAGCCAGGTGCCTCTTCCTGGTCTCCCAGTGGGTGCAGGACCCAAGCACTTGGGCCATCCTCCACTGCCCTCCCGGGCCACAGCAGAGAGCTGGAGAAGAAGGGGAGCAACTGGGACTAGAACCTGGTGGAGGATTAACCAGGTGAGCCACAGCACCGGCTACATTTTTGCTTTTACATTGTCGCTCTCTGCCACTAATATATAAGCTCCACAGAGCCAGCACCATGTCTGCCTTTGTTCACTGCGTGTGAACTAGTACCCAAACTAACGACTGGCACACAGCAAGTGCTCCATAAATACTGTTGAGTGAATGCAAGTATCTACTTCAACTCTGTGGTTTCCAATCTAACTCTAATGCATATTCAAAGTCCCCTCCCAACAGGCTAGCAAAGGCACAGAAAGGTTAAAAAAAATTACTCAGGGGGCCAGACAGGTAGAGCCGCTGCCAGTGGTGCTGGTTCCCCAGGTGCTCTCCTTCCTATCCAGCTCTCTGCTACGGGCTGGAGAAGCAGCGGAGGATGGCCCAAGTCCTCGGGCCCCTGCACTATGTAGGAGACCCAGAAGAAGCTCCTGGCTCCTGGCTTCAGACGGGCCCGGCTCTGGCTGTCCTGGCCATTTGGGGAGTGAACCAGTGGATTAAAGAACCCTTTCTCTGAATCTCAATCTCTCTCCCTCCCTCCCTCTGTAACTTTGCCTTTCAAATAAATAATTTTTTTTTTTATTAACTTGAAGGAGGAAACTTGGGACCTACTATCAGCGGCTTGAGCAAGCTAGTCAGGTCAGTCTCGCCTACAGAAACAGTAAGTAGTTTTACTTAATCTCTAATGTACTTTACAGTTTGAAGAAAGTTTCAGGCTGCCAACCACGCCAAGATTTCCGGGGGACCTCTGAGGCCAGGTATGGGGGCAGCTGTACGATATACTAGCCAGTCACCAGCGCCACCTGCCGGTCATCGCCATCTTCGCGTTCCTGGGGAAACAGTCCCTAATAACAAAAGTAGGAGCTGCAATCAGCAACTGCATTTGACGTGCATCTCTCATGTTACTCTCTCAACGGCTCTATAAGCTAAGTACTATCACACCACCTCGTTTCACAGAGGAGACAACTGTCTAGGCTGGGATGTGAACCCCAGTCAGCTTCAAGAGCCTGAACGTTTAACCAATTATAACTATACCCCATAACGGTTTACATCGTTAACAGCCTAGGAATTGGAATAACGGACTCTTAATCCGTTTTGTGCGCAAGCATCTGTTCACAAGGAGGGCCCCTACTGGGGTTAGAATGGCCAAGGCAGTGGTGGGGAGCGACGCTGTGGGGAGCTGGCGGAGCGGGGACCGGCGAGCCAGGACCACTGCACCGCGAGCCGAACACACAGGCGTGCCGAGAAGGCCCCGCGTCGGCGGCCCCGCGTGCAGCCCCTGGGGAGGGCGGGCAGCACCGCTCTCGTCCCGGCCGTTGGGGTTACTGCCACTGCCCTCCCGCCAGGGCAGCATGCAGCGACTCGCGGCGGGCCAGTCGGGGCCGGGGGCGAGTGGGAGAGGGCGAAGGCAGCGCTGAAGGGAGACCGTCGTCGGGCCGGGGGCCCCCGGCGCGCTGGGGAGTGGACTGAGGTCCAACGCGAGGACCAGCGTTGGGGGAGGGGGAGGTCCCTGAACGGCGCCCTGGCCAGAGCCTCGAGGGCAGGCAGGACCCGCGGCCGAGGTCGGGCACTGCCGGGGTCTCCGCGGTGGGCGAGCCCCCACGGCGTTCTCCAGAGGGGAGTGAGTTGCCCGGAGCCACAGCAAGGTCTCTGCTGTCAGGGGCCCCAGACCAGCCGGGAAACCAACCTGCGCTGAGGACCCAGGTCAGAGGTCAGGCGGGGCAGCGGCCGCTCCTCTCACAGGGTTTCGGGGCTCAGCCGCGGCTGTGGACGGCGGCTGCCGAGGGCCAAAAGTAGCCCTGTGGCCGGGCGCTGCCTTTCACAAGCTCCGCGGAGCGCCGAGCCGGGGAACCGGGCAGACCCACCCAGAACCTCGCACCTCGGCTCTTCACCTGGGCTCCCTCACCTGATCTGTGATTGCGCGCTCTGGCGCAGTAGGTCAGTTCCTGCACTAGTATTTTCTGGTCTGTTCAACTCGAGTCAGACTCCCAGGGTAGCCTCTGGAAAAGGAAAATTACTAAACCAACTCATTATCTACTTATTGAAGCGGGAGAAGAGCAGACCTCAGCCCCAGGAGCTCTCAGTGGAATCCACTTAGTTGAAAAGGTAAAAAGCAATCGAGGCCTTACATAACGGCAGTGAGTGGCTCACTGCAGCCCAGCAGTGACTGGTGCCCCAAAGCTGTTGGTTGAATTAAAAGGCTGCGAGGTGTGAGGAGGGTAAGACAACTGTGAACCATGGGCTTCCTGGATTTCTGGAACACGAGCTGGGTGTGATCCCTTGGAGCCGCAAGTTAGTGGTACTGCAGCCAAGGATGCAGGGGCTAAGCTGATAACTGAGGTGTCTCTCATCCCAAGGGAAGGCTGTGGGCGGGGCAGATGCAGATTGTTAAATACCAATTCATTTCTAGTTAATTGGAAGTTACTGAGAATTCTGAGCAGATGCGACACAAGGCGATGCAAGTCTGGATTAATACATTGGTGATGCCTGGAAAGGAGAGATGGGCAGACTCATTACTGGCAAAGGTAAGGAGCTTAAGACTATGGCTTTACAACCTGGGAGACCCCAGAGCTACAGGTGGGGGACAGGGGGAGGCAGGTGGGAAGAACAACCTTCATGTTGACTGAGGTGACATCCCCAACCCCTGCCAAAAAAAAAAAAAAAAAAACAGGTTCTGTAGGCAGTTGAAGATTTTCAGACCTAAGTTGATTCAAAACTTAATGTACGAATTCTGCTGTATTCCTGCCTGATCCTCCTCTAAAGATGGGGAGTTGGTTACTGCAGTTCCTTTTCATGTGGACTTGAGAAGTAACACAGAAAACAATTTAGGGTACTACCAGTGCTTGCTGCACTTTTTTTTAAAGATTTATTTATTTGAAAGACAGTTACAGAAAGAGGTAGGTAGGTAGGTAGGTAGAGTCTTCCATCCGCTAGCTCACTCCCCACATGGCCACAATGGCGGAGCTGCGCCTATCTGAAGCCAGGAGCCAAGGGCTTCTTCCAGGTCTCCCACGTGGGTGCAGGGGCCCAAGGACTTGGGCCATCTTCCACTGCTTTCCCAGGCCACAGCAGAGAGCTGGATCGGAAGAGGAGCAGCCGGGACTAGAACCAGCGCCCATATGGGATGCTAGTGCTTCGGCCAGGGCTTCAACCCACTGTACCACAGTGCCAGCCCCAGTGCAACTCAACAACTACTCCTTGAACTTAGCACAACAGATGAAACCTGAGAAGACTTCACAAGTGAACCTGGCCTACACCTAGAATTACACAATGTGGCAGAAGTGTCACTGATGAGTACTCCCAAAGAAATCCAAATCAGAGGCATTAAGATCAGTCAAGCAGGACATGATTAAACAAAAAGTAGTTTCCCAACTCCCCTCTCTCTTAAGAACTCTTTTTGGGGCAGGTGTTTGGTGCAGCGGCTTCAGTCGCCACCTGGGACACCCACATCCTTATCAGACTGCCTGGTTAGGGTCCTGGCTCTTGACTGATCCAGCTTCCTAATGGACATCCTGGGAGGCAGTAGACGATGGCTCAACTATTAGTCCCTGCCACTCATGTGGGAGACCCAGATGGAATTCCAGGATCCCGGCTTTGGCTTGGCTATAGCAGGCATTTGGGGATTGAATTGGAAGGTTGGTCTCTTTTTGCCTTTCAAATAAAACAGAAAAAATAAAATAAAAATTTTAAAAAATTTAAAAAAAAACCTCTGTTGACCTTGTTTTATAACTGCTACTGTTCTCTTCCTGGTAACTACTTAAAAGCAATGATTTTGGTTTGCTCCTTTTATATCCCCATGGGCCTTTGTGTCAATACATCTTTAGACACACAGATGTTTATTAAATGATTATCAAGTGCTATAAAGGATAGAAAATTAAAATGTAAAAAGCCAGTTGGGGCCTTCAAAGTGGTGTTACCAGGATAAGCACCCACTCCCTCACCTCACAAAGGTCACTCCCACTACCTGGAAAAGGATCCCCTAACTGGAATAGCCACACTTCTATAGATCACATTAAATGTTTGCTTTTATGGGACAGGTTTGTAGGCAGTATGATTGCAATTTAAGAACCTGTCCCCAAAGGAACACAAAGGACATGGGCTAGTTCACTCAAAAACAGATTTACCAAGAAACTCAGAAAACAGGGTTTTCTTCCTTCTAGGCCTACAAAGGAGTCTGAGTGAATAACTAAAGCACTGAAAGTGATGAATGGGGTCAGCAGTAACTTGAACTGTCCTCTAACTCACATAGATACAGAGAACGTCATCTTATTAACAAACTGACTCAGATGTTGATTTGGAATAATACATAAAATATTTTAAAAAGAATAGAGGCAATCACAGCCTAGGCCACTGACCTTTCCTATTACGTACATCAAACATATTACAATGCAGCTTTCTTTTAATCAACCATTATTATTAAAAATTTTTATAGGAAATAAATTGTGTTCCAAGGTGGAGAGTCAGAAACTTATCTTTCTTCTTCCTTAACCCTGTAAATGGGAAAAAGAGCTACCCTTACCACCTGCTGTGGAGCTAGAACCTTTAACCACCTTGGCAAGCCCCATGAAATTAACAAATTAACATCTTCTGGGGCTGACCCCCTCATCCCACCCTCCCGGCCTTCCCATTTCAGCACAGGAAACCAGGGAGGAGGCAGACAGTGGGCAACAAATAAAAGGAAAAGGATGTGGTTCCTCACAGCAGCAACTGCTCCTGGGTAAATGAGGCACAGACACCACAGCACTAAGTTTTATTCGGGATTCCATTAAGGTTAAATCTCTCTCTGGGAACCAAAGAGTCCTAGTTGAAGGGCACAAAAGCCCATGGAGCCTCCTCAGATCTCGTAGTGAACCACCGGCTCAGGCTCTTTGCTGGGATCGCCGCCTCGCTCCAGGTACAGATTATTATAAGGATATTGCTTCGGCCCCTAAGGAAAAAACACAGGTCAGCACGAACACACATTCAGCAATACACAGCTGCACCCCTCTGAATGAACAACCACACCGGTAACTGGGCACGCAGTCGCCGCTGGTCAGCCCCAGCGGGGCTAGAACAGCAGGAGCAGCACTCCTCTCCCCTGCTCAGCCCAGGGCAAAGAAAAAGCCCAAATTTGCAGAGCAGTGGTGCCTGTCCTGTGAGTGAGGGAAAGGGTGAAAGGGAGGGGAGGGAAATACAGGGGAGAAAGGGAGAGAGTCCCAGCTTTCTAAATGAGACGATGCATCCATCCATCCCACTCTCTCTCTCGGGGTCGAGACAGACTCAATCTCCTTTAAGTCACTCAGCCTCTAATGGTTCCACCACTAAAGTGGCCTAGCAAATGAGGCGTGCAAGAGCAGCAGTGGGGGAAAGCACAGAGGAGGCACGGCTGGGACGTGCTTTAGGGGCTGCTGGCTTTACCAACAAACAGCTGTCAGAGAACACAGCTCAAGGGGAGGAGGAGAGGGTGATGTGCTTACAGAACTGAGAAATGGAAGAGCCACACTGTGCTTCTTGCTCTCCTGAAGTGAAGTTAGTGCTCAGCCCAGCCCTGCGTGTGCTCTCCGGCATGGAGCCCCTGGGGCTCGGCAGGAAGGCTCGTGTCAGTGCACACAGACACACCAGCCACCTCCAGGTCATTGATTCTCTTTGCAAAGGTAGCACTGGGCAGCCAAGTGCATACACAGCAGCCTCCTCACTTTCCCTTCCTCTCCTTCCAACCCATCCTATGGATTACTTGTAGATCAATCTTCCTAAGAACCCAGCCTCCACTATGTCACTCTTCTGTTTAAAAACCAAAATGGCTCCCTGCTGCCTACAGGCTGGCAAAGTCATCATTGTATTCCCAACCCTAGCACAGTCTGCACCAGTACATAGTAGGGGCTCTACAAATATTTGGTGACTTAATGCATTATTATATCATCAAATCCAAATCTCTTAGCCATGCAATAAAAGATGCCTGGCCTAACCAACTCACCTCATGATATTGTTTAACACAGTGATTTCTAAATCTACATTGCACAACAGAATTACCTAGGAACTTGTTAAAAATACTGATTTCTAGAACCTACTGTGAAGCTACTGAATTAGGATCCCCAAGAAGTAAGGATTCAGGAATCTACATTTTTAGCATCTCTCCAAGAAACCAATGTAACTGGATGTCCAGGGCTATTTTATACACTTTTTTTTTTTTTTAAAGATTTATTTATTTATTTGAAAGTCAGAGTTACACAGAGAGAGGAGAGGCAGGAGAGAGAGAGAAAGAGAGGGAGGGAGGGAGGGAGGGAGGGAGGGAGGGAGGGGTGTCTTCCATCCGATGGTTCACTCCCCAACTGTATACACCAATTTCAATCCAGCTAATTCACTCCTTTTCCCTGCTTGTTTCTTCTTGCCCAAAAGGCTTTCTCCAGCTTCCTCTCACCACCCAAATCCACTGTTTTAGCAGGTGGTGTCGCCCTTCTCCTTGAGAGCAGCTTATCCTCCCTTGCACATACATGTACTGTACACATGGACACATACTGTGCCAAATTCTGTCTGTTCAAATGGTGTTGTCATTTACCTGAATTTTTCTCTTAACTCAAAACTTAAAGCTAGAGAACCTATTTTCTATGTCTTTTACATCCTCCAAAATTTAACTATGCTTTCAGTAGACATTTACTTTCCTTCTGGTACCATACAGAAGTGTCCTTCACATGTCCAACAAAGGGTAAGGTTTGGTTTCAGCCTGAGACTGACTCTACCTTGCAAGATCACTTGCTGAAACGTAACTGATCAGTACAAGGCCCACATGGCACTCTGTAGACAAGCTGGCTTCCACAGGTTCATCCCTCACTTACTCTTAGAATGTGCCCTGACACTCAGACTGGTCCAAGCAGCAGAGATGGAACAGCACTCTGGTTCTTGTGCCAGACCAACGGGCAAAGCCCTTCCATCTCCTAACACTGCAGGAAGACAAATTGGTATCAGCTGGATCCCCACTCTAGACACTTCATTTGCTCAAGAAATAGGGCCAAATATGCCTAAGAGAGCGCTTGTCAGATACTCACCACAGGCTGGTAGGTGGGGTAAGTATCTCCCAACCAGAACATGAAGATCATGAAGGCCACAAAGCCGAACAGGTGCTTACACATGACATCCCAAGAAACAGGAGTGGGGGACGTGTCCACACGATTCCTGATAAACATGTCTAGGTTCCAGTGCAGCTAAGGAAGAAAGGCAGATGACTGTCATATCCTGCTTCTTCTGGAAAAGGCGAGCAGTCCAGAGTGATCAGAGCCTGACACTGGGCTCAACAGAGCATTCTGCCACCAGGGCAACAGCCTGGGAGCCAAACACACTGGCCCACAGGTCCTGGCCTCTGCCTAGGTTCTGCTGACAAGAAACAAGTCACTCATGAAGTGCAGGCTTTTTATTTTTCCCAGAAGTCCTGCGCCACATACCACACTGGACCTGCTTCCTGGAGCAGAAAAGCTTAGTGATACTTGGACAGAGCAATATCATTTAAGCTAAAAATAAGAATTCCCAAAGATATAGGGAAAATGAAGGAAGGTTAAATGAGAAATGGCTCTCACCGGCTCACCCCAGTTCAGCCTCAGGTCTGAATGGTCCCAGTCATACCACGGATCCCTCTCCTGCTGTGAGTGGTCAGGGAGCTTCGGGTAGTCCCCATACCTGAGAGAGAGAGAGCACCGGCTTCTGGAAGGAGCTGCGAGCAGCCTCAGCCAACTCAGCGGCGGCCCCTCAGAAATGAGAAACCAAGTGGCAGAGATAATCACTTCACCTAAAGACACAGGAACCGACTCTCAAATCAGGATCTCAAGTGCTAGAAGCTAAGCACAGAACCTCGTGAGTTCACACTGTAACTATGAAAGTCCGTGTCACATTGCAAAAAGGATTTTGAATGCTTTCACCATAAAGAAACAACAAATGTTTAAGGCAGTAGATATTTCCCTGATTTGAATATTACACGATGTATACACCTATCAAGCATCACAGGATACCTCACAAACAGGTACAATTTTGTGTCCATTAAAAAAATTTTAAAAAGTGAGTGTCACACTGTGACACACTACAACATATTTAAGCTTCCTTTACCTTCTTTGAACAAGAAGCAAGCCAGTCACACACTGCTATGCTGTTAGAGCCGAAAGGGAATTTAGCATGCAGGTACTTCGATTTATCATTAAACAGAAAACGAAACTAAATCTGAATCCAGGTTCACTCAGCTGATCAGAATAAAAACAAGGGTACAGATTAGAAAAGTATTCTTTTCACAGCAGTGCGCTCCTCAGCCACTGGGCTGGCACACATCTCCAAGCTAACGTCTCACGGGACTGCTTGCTAAGCCGGGTCTTCTCCCAAAATGGAGGTTCGCCTCACACAGACTGCTTCCAGAGCTGCCCTTACCACGGCACAATAAAAAAATAAAAAGAAAAAAAAGCGTGGGAAATGATGACAACTAGGCATGTGTCACAGAAGATGACTGGGAAACAAGAAGAATAGGAACGGCAGAAACGAAGATTGAAAGCGTGATGCTAGCATAGGAAATGCAGGCGACGGTAATTGCTTCAAATAATTAGCCAGCAGGGATGTTAGATGGATCCGGGGAGTGGGGAATAACATCCACTGAGTAAGGGGGGGTTGGCTATTTAACGCACTTTATGCTACGATTGCCACTGGAGCTCTACTAGGAAAAACGTTGTTAAATAAGAGACATAGACACAAAATTCGCGTGGAGTACTCCATCTACAAATAAGGTTCTCATGACAGGAGTCCAGCTCCAGCCTGGTCACGTGCCTGCATGACAGCACCTGAGCCCAGCAGATGCTCAATCTAAATGAAACCCAGCGCTCTGGATGGAGCCAAAGAAGGTTCCTGCTATTTGGGGATCCTCGAGGGAGCCATTAAAACCTCGGCTTTCTCATTTGAGGAAACAGGCTGAGCCAAGGAGAAAATTGAAGTCCTCTCGGCTGCAGCTGCTCACCCACCCCCTCCCAGCTCCTTCCATCGAGAAAAGCACCCACACCACTGCCGCTGGGGCGGGGTCACGAGAGGGTTCAGGAGGAAGGGTCAGAGAAGAGCCACCCCAAGCTAGCCGGCCTTCTCCCATCTCTCACCCCATGCCATCATCCGGGTAGGGCTCGTAATCTTCCACGCGCATGTTGTACTTCTTGGCGGCGGCGGCCCGTTCTTCTGGGGTCTTAGGATAGGGCCCCGGGAGCATGTCCTTGGTAATATGGGACGCTGGAGCGCAAAAGGCGGCAGGTCAGGGGCGGCCCCGTTTTCCCGGCGTCCCGAAGGCTTCAAGCTGCTGTGGCTGCAGAGGCCGGATCCCGGGACTCCGCAGCCGCAGCGCGACCCTCCACCCATTTTTCTACATCTATCAACACCCACGTCCATCCTCCCGCCGGGACACAGCCGCTGTGGTGCCCACGATACCCGCCCTCTTGATACACCAGACCTCAAGCATCCCCTTTCCACACTGAGGCTTTGCCCATTCTTGCGGACCTGTCCGTGCACCCAAAGGCATCACGCTCCGGGCTGCTCTTTGCAGCCACCGGACTCCCAGGACCCCGACCCTGGTCGCCGCCATCTTCACCTTCTTCCCGTTTTACTCCGCACATGCGCAAAGGCCCGTCACGGCGGCTGAGCGGGGCCAAACGCGACCGCGGAAAGCGGCCGGGAAGTCTTCGAGGTTCAGCAGGGGCGGGCTCTAAGGATCGAGTTGGGAAGCCGGCAGGGAGATGAGCGGTTCCATGGAGACTGGGAGGGATAGCGGGAAGCAGAGAAAAACCAACGAGGTCGCTTTTTTGCTATTTCAGGTTGTTGAGTCCCTTTTCTCCGTCAGCTGACTTAAACCCACTCAGGAATCGCGGGGAACCTGAGGGCCTCCGTGGACCGCGCTCCACCTCCCAGGAGCAGGGGTGGTAAATGACCCTGCCTTATTTTTTTCCCTGGCCGCTCGCCTTTTCCCTCTCCTTCCCTAATCCTCCTTCCATCTCCGAACGCGATCATTTTTCAAACTCAGCTCTTCGTCTTCCTGGTTCGGGTTCGCTTCTCCGCGTTGTTGATGTTTTTTTCCCCTTGGGTGCTCTGCACGACACACAAATCCGCCTCGAATAGGCTCTTCAGTTTCAGTCGGTTTGTTCCACCTGAATGGCCCGGTCACCTCAACCCCAACGAATGTGAAGCGAAACCTATCAGCAGGGGCAGCTCCGGGAGACAGCCGAAAGCCTCATTGTGCTGGGAGTTGGATAAATAGATTTCAAACCGGCCCACGAAGAATAAACTCTAACTCAATAGAATAAAGGGAGACATCGTATTTACGTACGGATATGTTTTCACTTTATTTACACATTATAAATATGCATATATTTCCGGTGATTTTTAGGGATCGCTTGGTTTAGCGTGGATCCATGATTACAGACATTCGCAAATGTATACCAGAGCTCGAAAATGGATGTGTAATGCACACATAAATCCGGGGAGTCACGGCTTCACAACTTGCCGTCTCGTAAATGAGCATCATTAATCGGTGTTCAGAATCATTGGACAACATCTGCATTGAGCCAATAGCAAGCCCTGTATTCAGGTCAGAAAACTGATTTGGTCTCCTTTACTTATTTTTATTAAGATATCATATACCAAAATATACACGCCCTCAAAGCGTACCGTAGGAGCCGATGTTATGGATCAGTGGGCTAAGTCACTGCTTATGATGCCAGCGTGCCTTATCCAAGTGCTGGTTGGAGTTAAGTGGCTGCTCTGCTTCTTATCCACCTTCCTGCTAATGCTTTTGTGATGGCAGATGATGGCCCAAGGACTTGGGCCCCTGCTACCCAGGTGGGAAACCAGGATGGAGTTCCTGGCTCCTTGCTTCAGTCTGGCCCAGGCTTGGCTGTTGCAACCATCCAGGGAGTGAAACCGCAGATGGAAGATCTCTCTTTGTCGCTCCCTCTCCCTCTGTCACTCTGCCTTTCAAATAAATGATGAACAATTTTTAAAAGTATAAGATAAAGTGATTTTTATATTTAAAATTTCTTAAATAAGTTCTATGTTTTTTATTTGAAAGTCAGACAAACAACAGAACACTCTCCCATCTACTAGTTCACTCCTCAAATGCTGACAACAGCCAGGGCTGGACCAGGTTGAAGCCAGGAGTCAGGCACTCAATCCAGGTCTCCCATGTGGGTGGCAGGTGTTGCTTCCCAAGGTGTACACTGGTGGGAAGCTGGAAATGAGAGCAGAGCCAGGACTCAAACCTAGGAACTTTGATATAGGGTACAGACATTCCAAGCAGCAGCTTAACCACTACACCAAACACCTGCCCCTGTGATTTTTAGTATACTCACACAGCTGTGTGACCATCACCACTGTCTGCTTCTAAAACCCAGTAATTCTACCCCTTGATAAATAGCCAAGAGAACTGAAAATATGTAACCATATAAAAACATGTGAAAAAATGTTCACAGCAGCATTATTTATATTAGCCCAAAGTGGAAGCAACCCAATGTCCTTTTTTATATGGTGCTGGATTCCATTTGCTAGTATTATGTTGAAGACTGTTGCATCTATATTCAAAATTACTTTTTAATTTTTTTTTTCATTTTATTTAGAAGGCAGTGGAGGTGGGGAGAGAATCACCTACCTGTTCACACCACCAACAACCCCCTCCCTGCTGTATCTCCATGCCCCCAGCAAACACCTGCAGCAGTTCAGGGCTCCCACATGAGTAGCAGGAATCCAAGTACTTGGGCCATCATTGCTTCGTTGCTGCCTTCCAGGGTGCATATGAGAAGCAAGCTGGAATTTGGAGTGGAGCCAGGACCCAAACCCAGGTGCTCCAAAATGGGTACGGGCATCTCAAGAAGGGGTTAACCTGCGGCATCAAAACGCCTACCCCTTTTTAAAGGTTTGGTGGGAGTCATCAGTGATTCCTTCTGGTCCTGGGCTTTTCTTTGTGGGATTTTTTTATTCTTTATTTTTTTCTTGTAATATGTCTACTCATATTTTCTATTTCTTAAAGATTAATTTTATTTATTTGAAAGACAAAATTACAGAGAGGTAGAGACAGAGAGGTCTTCCATCTGCTGGTTCACTCCCCAGATGGCCAGAACGGCCTGAGCTGCACTGACCTGAAGCCAGGAGCCAGGAGCTTCTTCTAGGTTTCCTACATGGGTGCAGGGGTCCAAGCACTTGGGCCATCTTCCACTGCTATCCCAGACCATAGCAGAGAGCTGGATCGGAAGAGGACAGCCTGGACTAGAACCAGCGCCCATATGGGATGCCGGCACTCCAGACCAGGGCATTAACCCGCTGCGCCACAGCGCCGGCCCCAGATTTTCTATTTGTTCTTGAGTCAGTTATGGCAGTTTATGTCTTTCTAAGAATTTGTCCATTTCATCTAGGTTTTCTAAATTTTTTGTCATACAATTGCTTATAGTATCCCATCCATGCTTTTTTTATTTTTTACAAAGTCAGCAAAAATAATCATTCACTCTTGAGTTTAGTAATTTGAATATTCTTGATCTAATCTATTTTAACTCCTAAGGTCATGAATTAATATATTCTTGTAAAAATTCAAACATTGCAGATAAAGTAAAGCCTTGATTGCCCCAACTCTTCCACAGAGGTAACACTTTTATCAGTTGGATGAACACACTTACTAGGTAGCATAATTACATAGTTAACCAGTCTATTTATTTCTATTGCTGCATAACAGACTACCATAAATTTAGTAAACCCAAACAACACCAATTTATTATTTCACATTTTCCTTGAGTTCAGGCACTGATTAGCTAGGTGCTCAGCTCAGGGTCTTATCAGGTGGAAAACAAGATGTTGTTCGGATCTACTATCTCACCTGATGCTTTGTGTCCTTTCCTAAGCTCAGTGTTTGCTGGCAGAATTCACTTACCAGCATTTGTAGGACAAAGTCCCCACTTTCTTGCTGCCATTGAACCTGGAGTCTTTCTCAGCTCCTAGAGCTCACCCGACCCCATTTCTTATCCCGTGGCAGTTTGCTCTTGCAAGACAAAAAAAAAAAAAAATTGATAGCATGTACTGTCAAATCTCTCAGACTTTTGTCTCTGACCTCTGGTTCTGGATTTAATAGTTTAACAGGCTGGAGTGAAAAGGTCAGGCCCACACAGGATAAATCTCCTTTTTGATTAACTCAAAGCTAACTGATTGGGGGATCTTAACTATGTCTTTACCATGTATGGTAACATAACCACAGAAATGGTGCCTGATTATAGTCACAAGTATTGCTTTCATTTAAGGAACAAGACTTATTCATGGTGGGTACAGCACAGGATGCAAGTCTTGGGATCCATCGGAGAATTCAGCCTCCCAAAGCCATAAGAACTAAGCAAGCAATAAAGGTTATTGATATGATCTTTTATAACTAATATAGAGTGTTTGGAAATGTGAGATGGCCATGGTTGGCCACCAATAACAACACCATTCTAATGGTGAGAATCTCTTCAAGTAGGAGAGAGGGTGGTATAGGCAGAAAAATGGAATATGTTTAAGGAAATTAGCCCTTGGGGCTGACACTATGGCGCAGTGGGTTAAGCCAAGGACCCTTAGTTTTAGTATCACACATGGGTGCCAGTTGGAGTCTCGGCTGCTCCACATCCAATCCAGCTCCCTGCTAATGTGCCTGGGAAAGCAGCAGAGGACAGCCCAAGTTCTTGGGCCCCTGCACCCATGTGGGAGGCCCGGAGGAAGCTCTTGTCTCCTGGCTTCAGCCTGGCCCAGACCCAGTCATTGTGGCCATTTGGGGAGTCAATCAGTGGATGGAGGATCTGTCTCTCTCCTTCTCTCTCTTTGTAACTGCCTTTCAAACAAATACATAAATCTTTTAAAAAGAAAGAAATTAGCCCTTGATTTAAAAGAATTCAACTTAGGGGCTGGCACTGTGGCATAGCTAGTAACGCTGTCACCTACAGTGCTGGCATCCTATATGGGCCTGGTTCAAGTCCTGGCTGCTGCACTTCCTATTCAGCTCTCTGCTATGGCCTGGGAAAGCAGAAAATGGCCTAAGTCCTTGGGCCCCTGTATCCCCATGGGAGACCCAGAAGAAGCTCCTGGCTTCTGGCTTTGGATCAGCGCAGTTCCGGCTATTGTAACCACCTGGGGAGTGAACCAGCAGATGGAAGACCTCTCCATCTTTTTCTGCCTCTGATTCTCTGTAACTTTGCCTTTCAAATAAATAAATCTTAAAAAAAATTCAACTTGCCATTATCACTTTTGCTCAGGCCTTTAAAGTAGCCTTTGACCAAAATCTATTAATTATGATTGTTTCTTTTTTATTTTTTTTATTTTTATTTTTGACACGCAGAGTCAAACAGTGAGAGAGGGACAGAGAGAAAGGTTTTCCTTTTTCCATTGGTTCACCCCCCAAGTGGCCGCTACGGCTGGCACGCCGCACCGATCCAAAGTCAGGAGCCAGGTGCTTCCTCCTGGTCTCCCATGTGGGTGCAGGGGCCCAAGCATTTGGGCCATCCTCCGTTGCCTTCCTGTGCCACAGCAGAGAGCTGGACTGGAAGAGGAGCAACCGGGACAGAATGCGGCACCCCAACCGGGACTAGAACCCAGTGTGCCGGTGCCGCAGGTGGAGGATTAGCCTAGTGAGCCGTGGTGCCGGCCATTTTGTTTCTTTTTTCTTTTTAAGATTTATTAGGGCCAGTGCTGTGGCACAGCCGGTTAAACTGCCTTCTGCAGCGCTGGCATCCCATGTGGGTGCAAGTTCAGTACTGGCTGCTCCATTTCCAATCCAGCTCTCTGCTAGTGTGCCTAGGAAGGCAGCAGAGGATGGCCCAAATTCCTGGGCCCCTGCTACCCACATGGGGGACCTAGAAGAGGGCCCTGGGTTCCGGCTTCGGCCTGGCCCAGCCCCAGCTGTTGCGGCCATTTGGGGAGTGGGCCAGTGGATGGAAGCGCTCTCTCTCTCTCTCTCTCTCACTGTGACTTTCAAATAAATAAATGATAGGGGTTGCTCCTTAAAAAAAAATTAAAGATTTATTTATTTGAAAGTCAGAGTTACAGAGAGGGAGAGACAGATCTTCCATCTGCTGATTCACTCCCCAAATGCCCAAAACAGCTTAAGCTAGGTTAGACTGAAGCTGGGAGCCAGGAACCCAATCTGGGTCTCCCTTGTAGGTGGCAGGGCTCAATTACTTGCGCCATCTCCTGCTGCCTCCAGTGCTTTTCCCTCCGACTTCTTTAGGTGCGTAAAGAGTTTGCTTCTCTCCACATCTATGAGTGTAAAGGTCAGTGCCTAAGTAAACTTGCCTCGTGTGCCTCTTTTGTAGGTGTGGGCACACTGAGGCAGCAATCGTTCGTGCATTGGTTTACCAGGTGGTCACCCTTACTCAGGGGGACCCAGGTCCAGCCCCAGTTCAAGAGCCGAGCCTGGGGTGTAGAACTGCCAGTCACCACTAGGAGGCGCGTCCCCAGGTCTCGGCTCCGCGTTCTCGCTATCTCGAGCGCGCCCTCGCGCGGCTCATCTCTATGGTTTCCGTTGTGGTTTCGTCCGGAATAGGCGGAGCTTCCGCTTCCGGCGGGGGCCGTCCTCAGCGGCGGAGATGGCGGCGACAGCGGCGGAGGCCGCGGCCTCTGGCTCTGGAGAACCCCGGGAAGAGGCCGAAGCCCCAAGCCCCGCCTGGGATGAATCCCAGCTGCGCAGTTACAGCTTCCCGACCCGGCCCATCCCGCGTCTGAGTCAGAGCGACCCCCGGGCGGAGGAGCTCATAGAGAACGAGGTGGGGGGCGGGGCCGCGCCCAGAGGGGGAGGAGGCAGGCACCCAGTTGGGAGGGGAGGGCGAACGACTGAAAGGAGGGGGCTGGCGGGGCTGCGGAGCGGGCGCTGGGAAGATGGGAGGAAGGCGAGGAGAGACGCGAGTTGCAGGGGTTCGTGGTGCCTTGGGGCGGGGAGAGTATTTTGACATTGGGAAGCGGTTGAAATCGCGGGACAGGGACCCACCAGCTCCTTACCAGCGCTGCATTTGTTTTGTTTTGTTTTGTTTTTCTTTTCATCCGATGTTTTCCCGTAGGAGCCTGTGGTGCTGACGGACACAAACCTTGTGTATCCTGCCCTGAAGTGGGACCTCGATTACCTGCAAGAGAATATCGGCAACGGAGACTTCTCCGTGTACAGCGCGAGCACCCACAAGTTCCTGTACTACGACGAGAAGAAGATGGCGAACTTCCAGAACTTTAAGCCAAGGTCCAACAGGGAGGAGATGAAGTTTCATGAGTTCGTGGAGAAACTGCAGGGTATACAGCAGCGCGGCGGGGAAGACCGGTGAGTTCCCAGGCCAGGGTTTCCCGCTGGATGCCTCTCGACTTGTTAGACTGAATAGACTGGCATCTCTGATGGCCGGGTTCCTGCTGCGCGACATTCGCGCTTCCAGCCTGCGAGCTCAGGGGTGCGAGTTAGTGGTTCCAGCGCGGCGGTTCGCTAGCTTCAGGGATAAGGAAATGATAGGATTTGAGTTGTGGCTCTGCAGGCTTTCTGACGTGCAGCGAGACTCGCAGTTGCTCAGAAGGGTCAGTCGGGGGAGTGATATGAGTGAAGTTGGGCGGAAGCTGATGAGCTGAAGGCATTTACCCTGGGCAGAGGGAGACATCATCACTCCACTCCGCTGGTTTCCATTTGGCAGTGAGGCCCAAGGCAAGCTGAGAATCAAGACTTTTGTTTAAAAGTTTCTGACTTTTAAATGTGGGCATCTAATTCAAAAGTTTAAAAAAGACTTCAGGGGCCAAACAAAAATTTCTGTCATTGGATTTATCCCCGAGAGTGCCAGTTTGCAGTCTTCTGAAGCGTGGTGCTGGCCGGGAACAGTTCAGGCTGGAAAGTTGTGTGGTTGGTTTCCATTGACAAAGGATATCAGGCTCCTCCCGTTTCGGGAAGATTGGAGTAAAAGGTGGGGGGAGTGTTGATGCTCCATGTTGCTGACCGTGATCACAAGACACCCATGGGAGAGTAATTGTTCCTCCCTGCTTCTGTCACTGTGGAGGACAGCTCCCTGTGTGAGGCCCAGGCAGTATTCAGTCCCGCACTGTGACCTTGCCTCTGGGGAGTTGCTTTCCCTGCGTACTTCTCTAAGACTGATTGGTCATTGACGTTTGGTGCCCACCCCGGCTTCTCTAGTCTCCTGCCTCAGCTGTCTGCCCAGTCCTTGTCAGCAGTACATGGGTCAGTGAACAGCTTTGAAACATCTTTTCTCTTCTTCCTGACACTTGGCACTTGTCATAATGATGAAACTTTGACCAAAAGAATTTCTAAGATCTGAGCTGTTAATTTTTCTGTCCTTTATGTCTTCTCAAGACAGGTTCAGTTGAGTTATCTCACACATGAATTCCTCGGTTCGAGCACACTGTGCTTATGCGTATCCCAGACACTGAGAGCCGTGGAGTGTGCGATTCCATGGAATGAACATGTGCCCGAGAATGAGCGTACGATAAGACGCACAAATCATCTGGTTTCTCAGTCATTTGAAGCTTCTTGCATCTCCTGATGAGAGCATTTTGTCCCCCTAGTTATGACCTGTTAGTGTAGTCTGTTTATGGGTGATTAAGGGGTTTGCAGGGAAAATTTTTTACCATGAGCAATTTTTTTTTTCAAGATTTATTTATTTGAAAGAGTTACGCAGAGACAGAGGAGAAGCAGAGAGAGAGAGGTCTTCCACTCACTGGTTCACTTCCCAAATGGCTGCAATGGCCGGAGCTGTGCCGATCTGAAGCCAGGAGCCAGGAGCTTCTTCTGGGTCTCCCACGAGGGTGCAGGGGCCCAAGGACTTGGGCCATCTTCTACTGCTTTCCCAGGCCATAGCAGAGAGCTGGATTGAAAGTGGAGCAGCTGGGACTTGAACTGGTGCTCATGTGGGATGCTGGCACTGGAGGCTGTGGCCCCAAGTTTTCCCTTACCAACTCAGTTTGGCACCAGCCAATTTCACTGTATAATTAAATTACGCAGGTTGTTGATTATGGAATAAAAGATACTGGGATCCTCCTTAGCAGTTTTAGGCATTGTTCAGGTATAAATAGGAATGTTGTTTAGATTCATGTTTAGGAGCTAGCCCTGACTCTTTCAGAGTTACTTGCAGACTTGTGTGAATGTGTATATCATAATTTCTGGGGAAGAGTCCAGAGGTTGTATTCAAGTCTTGAGGGTTCCATGCCCTCAGAAAAGGTAACTAGTGTTTCCACCTTAGCAAGAGCTCCTTTTTTTTTTTTTTTTTAAGAAACTTAATTCCATTTTTCCACAGGCTTTTTTTTTTTTTTTTTTAAATATTTATTTATTTATCTGAAAGAGTTACACAGAGAGGTCTTCCATACACTGGTTCACTCCCCAACTGGCTGCAACAGTTGGAACTGTGTCAATCCAAAGCCAGGATCCAGGAGCTTCCTCTGGTCTCCCACGCAGGTGCAGGGACCCAAGGACTTGGGCCATTTTCTGCTGCTCTCCCACACCATAGCAGAGAGCTGGATCGGAAGTGGAGCAGCTGGGACTTGAACTGACATCCATGTGGGATGCAGTGTTGACTGCAGGCAGTGGCTTTACCTGCTACGCCACAGCGCCCACTCCTTCCATAGACTTTTTACAAAATGATTTATATGGTGGGGAGGAGAGAGAGATCTTCCACTTGCTCATTGACTCCAAAGATGACAGAGAGAGAATATCTTTCAATCACCTGTTGACTCCCCATTATAGTTGCAATAGCCAGAGCTAAGCCAGGCTGAAACCAGGAGCCAGGAATTTTATCCAGTCTGTCACATAGGTGGCAGGGACCCAAGCGCTTGGGCCATCATCTGCTGCTTTCCCAGGCACATTAGCAAGGAGCTGGATCAGAAGCAGAGCAGCCAGGTCCTGAACTCAAACAGTCGCTTAACCTGCTGTTGCATGTCAGCCCTGTCAAGGTTTCTAAATATTGTCTCCCTAAGCATCATGATTCTGGGCAGTGAGGTACCTTTGAGCCTTTTGAAGTAATGCTCTTAGGACCAGAACAGGCTGCTTCTGGCTCCTCTTCAGGTTTGCTCCCTTATTAAATGTGTCTTGATTTTCACGTCCCTTGAGTAACTACTGACTTACCTCGAGTATAGTTAGAGCACCTGGGTCCTACACCTGATGTGGCATCTTCCTTTCTTTAGCTGAAGAAAGCTGCTGGGCATAACTAGCTGGCTGAATTAGTTGAAATAAACTGGGATTTAGGCCAGAGCTTAGTAACATGACACAGAAACAGTTTTGTTTCTCACTAGTACTACATGTTCATCATGTGTCTCATCATCTTGTTCTTCTATTGTCTTGTCTACTCTGGAACCCAAATTGCTCCAGAAGCTCTTATCTGGAACTTGGTAGTTGCTGTGGTAGTGTGGACAGTCCATTAAATACCACAGTTGAAGCAGCACGGACATTCCATTGACCAGTGCCAGTTCAGTTAGGAAGCCTGGCTTCAAGGCAGTACAGAATACCTCTCACAGGGAGGAACCAGCTCTTGCTGAACAGTAATACAGTTCACCACAGTGGCTCTCAAAGACCAAAGCAGATGTCTCTGAAACAAGGCTGATTTCATCATTCTAGGGTCTGTATAGGCTTCTAGGAATCTGTACAACTGTATGGAAGTTCTTTGTGTGTATTTTTATGGGAACCTGCGCGACTATAGCTGTTATCTGTGGGAGGTGCTGGTGTGTGTCTGGGGGTGTGTTTCCAGACTCACGAAGGCCATGCCAGGGACTGTGAGTGCTTGCACTAATGGAGTTTTCTTCTTGGGGAATGTAGGTTGTATCTGCAGCAAACGCTCAATGACACCGTGGGCAGAAAGATTGTCATGGACTTCTTGGGTTTTAACTGGAACTGGATTAATAAGCAACAGGGAAAGCGTGGCTGGGGGCAGCTGACTTCTAACCTGCTGCTCATTGGCATGGAAGGTAAGAAATGTTTAGACGAGCAGCACAACTTGGAGTTGCACAAACCCGATTTTTAATCCTCTACCCCTGATTAACTCCGTGACTCAACCTTCTCATCTGTAGAAGAAACATGATATAAACACCTTATAAACATGAGGATATTTCTGAAAGTTCATGGAAAAATGGAATTGAAAGGTAAGTTTATTTTGATGTGAAAGAATTTTGAAATCCATACACATTTTTTGTGAACTTTTTGAAGATCCCTCTATGCAAGGATTTCAAGATTTTTTTTCTTTTTACACAAAATAAACTTCATTCTATTTTCCGTGGACTTTTTGAAGTACATTCATGGCTGTGAACATTACATGAGATAGTATATGTTAAGTCTTGAAGAAGCTGGTTTTACGCACTCAAGAAAGTTCCATTTCTCTTTTTCAGCTGCCCTGTCAATGCATATATTGGGGTACTGGGGACCTTTCTGAAACACTCTCACTCTCTGTTGGATCAATCAGATTTTTCTCCTGGTAAAAAAGGGAAAACTTTTTTTTTCCAGAATAAATCCCATCTTTTAAATAAAGAATAATTCATGGCTACCAAAATCTAACAGTTTAAAGAGGTATGCAGTGATAAGTGTCTTTCACCCCTATCTACCACTTTCCCTTTCTGGGAACATGCTTGTGTTTCCTACTAGGTGATTCTGTGCATACATAAGTAAGTGTGTGACTGTATTCTTGTATTTATTTGTCTTTTGAGCGAAAAGGAGAAGTCTTAAACTCCAGTTAGGAGAGGGAAGATCCTTGTCTTGTTTTTGTTTCTGGAACTGGGTTAGTGCCAGCCATAGTAGGTACTTAGTAAATGGTAAATAAACTGAGTTGAACAAGGAAGCAGAGTAATTACTCATTGCTGTTTACCACTGGGCTCTGAAGTCTCTTTTTCTTTGACTGTCCTTTCTTCAGATTTAGATTCTTCCCTGATATAGGTTTCCAGCAGTTGAGTTTATGAATTGATACTTGCCCTGTTGAAACCAGCTCTTGGTTGACCTGCCAGGAAGGAGCCAGTTCTGGTTTATTTGAGTTTTTCTGTTGCTTTCCTTTCCTGTGGCAGGGCACATGGAGGTGAATCCCTCAGGTAGAGATGAGGGAGCAGCTCTCCTTTGAGGATGTCTGTGGATTCTGAGCACTAAGACGGCTGCTGTCTTGGAATACTTGGGCAGAGCTGCAGTGTGTTTCCTGAGAGACATGCTCTGTGGAGATGCGTGTTCGAATTAGAGATTGTGCAAAGGAGACTAGACATAGTCCCAGTTATAAAGGAGAAAATGGAGCATACACACACCAGTGCAGAACTAATTCAAGGTGACATCTTAAATAATGTACACTTACGTGTGAATTTATTTTTATTTGAGAGACAGCTCCCATCTGCTGGTTAACTCTCTGAATACCCGAAACAACCCCCAACTGGCATGAGGCCAGGAGCTAGGAACTCAATCCAGGTCTCCAACATAACATGGGTGGCAGGAACTCATTCACTTAAGCCATCACCACTTCCTCCCAAGGTCTGTATTAGCCAGAAGGTAGAGTCAGGAGCAGAGTTGGAAATTGAACCTAGGGACTCTTGATGTTGAATGTGGGGATCTTAATCCCTAGAGTAAATATTTGCCCCACATGGCTTATTTAAATTATATAACACTCTTCTGTAATCTGGTAAGTTTCCCCTCAGTGAGCCCTAGTGTTGCTGTAAGAAGCGCTGCATCTCACAGGTGCATTGAAGGAGGAGCAAAGAGAATCTTAAGGCTCCTGGAGAACGGTAGAGCAGGTACATACTCATGCAACCTAAATGACAGGCTAACACCTCAGAGTAGATTGCTGATCCCAGTCATTTCATTTTTTTTTTTTTTTAAGATTTATTTATTTATTTGAAAGAGTTACACAGAGAAAGAGGCAGAAAGTCTTTCATCCGCTGGTTCACTCCCCAATTGGCCGCAACAGCTGGAGCTGTGTCGATCCAAAGCCAGGAGCTTCTTCTGGGTCTCCCACACTTGTGCAGTGGCCCAAGGACTTGGCCCTCCTCCACTGCTTTCCCAGGCCACAGCAGAGAGCCAGATCGGAAGTGGAGCAGCCGGGACTCAAACTGGCACCCATATGGGATGCTGGCACTGCAGGTGGCAGCTTTGCCCGCTGTGCCACAGCACTGGCCCCGATACCAGTCATTTCTAACTCTTACTTCCTTTGAATTCTTGGCATGATCAAGAGAGTACACAAATACACAATCATCTTGTTTTGCTCTTCCTATAAGGGCAGCGGTCAGCATTTGGGAAAGTCTCCTTTGCTAGTTGGTGATAGACGCTTACCCAGACTAGACTTATGACCCTTGAGAGTTTAACATGTAATTTGTTGAAAGGTGTAGTTACCTGATTCTGCCTGAAATTTGATTAGGAGGGTGGACTGGGTTTCCCTCCGGCACTGGGCTCTGTATTCGGCTTGTGCAGCAGTGCCCCTGCTCCGAGTAAGAAACTGTCTTTCTCCCTACAGGAAATGTGACGCCTGCTCACTATGATGAGCAGCAGAACTTTTTTGCTCAGATTAAAGGCTACAAGCGATGTATCTTATTTCCTCCGGATCAGTTTGAGTGCCTCTACCCATACCCTGTCCATCACCCGTGTGACAGACAGAGCCAGGTGAGATTGTCTGGTCTGAGCAGGGCATGGAACTCTAGATTCTCGAAGTGCCTTTGGGCACAAAGCCCAGGATGTCTTTCCCCTCGCCTGTGGTGGTGTGCCAGGTTTAGATTACAGGTTGGTCGTGTCCTACAGACAAATCCAAGGATAATTTCAAAATGTAGTTCACGTAGTCCAAGTTCCTATGGTTCGTCCAAGTTCCCCTGTGTTTATAAATATAAACAGCCCCACAGATACAATTTTCAGGAGCAACCCCCATCATTGATGCTGGTGGACTGTGGGTTACTCTGTTTGGCTTACAAGTTTGTGGAACAAAGCATGTTTGTATCCTTTGGATTTAATCATGGGGTTCTTTTATCATGTATGCTATTTGTTCTTTATATGCAAGAAGCAAATAAAATCGAGATATATCACTTAATATTTTTCTGGATCTAAGTGAGTTATATGATCGGCTCTGTGACCAGATGCATCTTCTCCTTTCTTAAGGAGAAACCTGCCTAGCTGCTTCACGTAGAGTGTTTTCTTTTTTCTTTCTTTTTTTTTTTTTTTTCTGTTTTTTTTTTAACTACTTAGAATTTGTTTTGGGGAGAAGGGCTGTGAAGGTTTGGGTGAAAAACCAGTGTTACTTCCTTTTATCCTCAGGTCATGGAATAGGTCTTCTGACCTCAGGAATACTGAATCCTAGGATTCATTTTGTTTTTGTTTTATGAAGATGCAATATATGTACATTTTTATTTGCTACAGTACAATATTTCAGCACATGGATACTGTGTAAATTGGTCAAATCAGGCAATTAAAACCCCCATCTCCTTGTCTTTTCTTTATGGTTAGAACCTCCGAGCTTCTCTCTTCCAGTTCTTCATACAGTACATGATGCAATATAACAAACTACAGTTACCCTCTGCGCTGTGGATGCTGGCACCTACTCTTTTTTTTTTTTTTAATAGAAAGCTTTTGTTTAATAAATATAAATTTTGAAAGTACAACATTTGGATTATAGCAATTCTTCCCCCCCATACCTACCCTCCCACCCCCAAACCGTCCCACCTCCTACTCCCTCTCCCATTCCTTTCTTCATTAAGATAGCTTTTTAATTAATCTTTATATACAGAAGATGAACTCTGTACTAAGTAAAGATTTCAACAGTTTGCACCCACACAGATGCACAAAGTATAAAGTACTGTTTAGAGACTAGTTTTACTGTTAGTTCTCATAGTACAACTCATTAAGGACAGAGGTCCCACATGGGGAGCAAGTGCACAGTGACTCCTGTTGTTGATTTAACAATTGACACTCTTATTTATGATGTCAGTGATCACCCAAGGCTCTTGTCATGAGCTGCCAAGGCTATGGAAGCCTCTTGAGTCCACAAACTCTCATTATTTAGAAAGAGCCATAATCCAAGTAGAAGTTCTCTCCTCCTTTTAGAGAAAGGTACTCCTTCTTTGATGGCCCCCTTCCTTCCACCGGGATCTCACTCAGAGATCGTTCATGTAGGTCAATTTTTGACACAGTGTCTTGGCTTTCCATGCCTGGAATGCTCTCATGGGCTTTTTAGCCAGATCTGAATGTCTTAAGGGCTGATTCTGAGGCCAGAGTACTGTTTAGGGCTTTTGTCATTTTGTGAGTCTGCTGTGTGGCCTGCTTCCCATGTTGGATCGTTCTCTCCTTTTTAATTCTATTTATCATCATTAGCAGACACTTGGTCTTATTTATGTGATCCCTTTGACACTTATTCCTATCTTTATGATCAGTTATGAACTTAAATTGATCACTTTAACTAGTAAGATGACATTGGTACCTGCTAACTTAATGGGATTTGGAGTCCCATGGCAAATTTTTAACTTTACCTTTAGGGGTAAGTCTGAGGGAATGTGTGCCAAACTGTACATCTCCCTCTCTTATTCCCACTCTTATTTTTAACAGGGATCAATTTTCAATTGGATTTAAATACATAAGAATAATTCTGTGTTAAGAGTTCAACCAATGGTATTAAGTAGTAAAAGGAAATACTAAAAAGAGAAATAGTAACTCTTCTTCAAGGCACCTACTCTTAACTGTTTTCTCCCCTCTTCCTCAGCCTCATGCTTTCGGATCATGTTTCTAACCTTCCACACATGAGAGAGAATATGCAGGTGTCTGCCTATCTGTGTCTGCCCAGTTTCTCTTAACATAAAGACCTGAAGCCTAGGATTCTTAATCATTGGGCGTTAAAGCATGGGCTGCCATGCATCATTCTGTGGGAGAGAATTTTAAAGACTTTGTTTTTTAATACCAAAGTAGCAAATTGTAGTTACTGGTAGAGATTTGGTAATTGACTGATTTTTTTTTTCTTTTTCTTGAACCTCTTAGGTGGACTTTGACAATCCTGACTACGAAAGGTTCCCCAATTTTCAAAACGTGGTTGGTTATGAAACAGTGGTTGGCCCTGGTGATGTTCTTTACATCCCAATGTACTGGTGAGGAGGGGGCTAGGGATGGGGGCTTCTTGGGAGCTTTCTTCCCCATTCCCTGGGGGGCCTTATCAGTGAGCTTTCTGAGTAGTGGCAAGATGGGTTTTGTGTGGTCTACAGGAAGGTTGGCGCACAGTATACTGAATGTGGGGGAAGGGACAACCCTGTCCTAAGAAAGGAAGATAATTCCTCAAGTCCACCTCTGTCCCAGAGGCTTGCAGCTGGAGAAACTGTCCTTGGCTCTTGGGTATATGGAGACTGACTGCCACTGCCTGTAGCCCAGTGTGTGTTTTACAGAAATGATCATAAAGATACTGACTTCAGGGTTTTCTTTAACTGGGTACTGCCTAGCTTTCCATCCCTCTCCTGAAAACTATTGGTAAACAGGAGCCTGTTTGTTTCTTGCAGGTGGCATCACATAGAGTCATTACTAAATGGGGGGATTACCATCACTGTGAACTTCTGGTATAAGGTGAATATAGTTGATTTTTTTTTCTTCCAGATTGAACTGGGGCTGGGGTGAGGTAGGTATAATAAATGGCCTTGGCTTGGGTGGGGTGGTTGGCTGTCCCTGGAAGTGATTCTGAGGTGTTTGGGGAGATGAAGAGGGATAGGGTTAAGTTGGGTTCTCAGAAGGGAGCTTGTTTCCAGGAACGATGGACTACACTGAGGTCTGCTGCTAAACACTTTTCTTGAGCTGCTGCTTCCTTTGTAGGGCGCACCCACCCCTAAGAGAATTGAATATCCTCTCAAAGCGCATCAGAAAGTGGCCATAATGAGAAACATTGAGAAGATGCTTGGAGAGGCCTTGGGGAACCCACAAGAGGTAAGTCAGGGTTGGTGTGAGACTCTCCATAGTTCTTCTGTCTCCATGTCTGCTGTCCTTTCTCTCCACAGGGGTTATGGGCCAGTTCAGAACACCTTTGTTTTCTGGTGAGAGCCGGGCTTGGCTGGCGGATCAGCTGTCACCTGTCCCATGCTCGTAGTGCTGTTCCCCATGAGGCTTACGTGCCAGCTGGGGCCCTGAGGAGATTCCTCTGGAACGGGAAGTGAGCAGTAAAGCGTCTCCCCACACTCTCCCAGCTCTGCCAAGGCTGCTCCAGTCAGTGTTGAGGTCGGCTTCCCACACAGGTGTGCCACTGGCCTTCCGTGTAAGTGGAAGAGGTCTGCGTTTGTACCGTTCTTGCCTCTTCCCTGTGGGTAGCCTCAGCCTCCACTGCCTGTGGGCTGAGGGGATGACCGTTGCTCCGGGTGCAGGTGCCCTTTGCTGAGGGTGTAGAGGTGTTTAACATGTTCAGGGCACGCTGAGGAGACAGACACACTCTCGGGTGCTTGGGGACCAGTAGCTCTTCTGGTCTTTTATCAGTTTGGTGTTGCTTCCAGACAGTGTATTGTGAAAGAGAAGGTCTTAGAAGATGGACCCTGAGGAGAGGGCCATGCCCCAGAATACTGTTTTGACCTTCACAGGAAGTTCACAAGATTATGTAAAAGTCTGTCCCCTTCTTTGGCTGGTCATTAAATGCCTGTGGACATACTCAGTGCGACTCCAGGGCCAGGGAACAGGCAGTTCTGACTGGCTCCTCATGTCTCTTTACAGGTGGGGCCCTTGTTGAACACAATGATCAAGGGCCGATACAACTAGCCTGCCAGGTTCAGGCCTCCTGCCAGGTGACTGCTATCCCGTCCACACCGCTTCATTGAGGAGGACAGGAGACTCCAAGCACTAGTATTGCACGCTGCACTTAATGGACTGGACTCTTGCCATGGCCCTGGAGGAAGGTGTATGGGGCGAGGCAGGGTGGTTGGCACTCCACTGCCATCTGGAGGGACTTCTTACCCTCGCCTCTCATGCCCCAACACTTTTCCTCTCTGCCCCCTGAAGTCCTGCATTCAGTGTGTGGAGTCCCAGCTTCTGGTTGTCATCATGTCTGTGTGTCAGTCTGTCAGCCTCGGGAATTGTGTGTGTCCATGCACACACGTGTTTGTATCTGTTCCCTCCCTCTGGGTCAGGATGTCACTTCTGGCTCTCAGCCCTATCTCCTACAACCTCAGTGCCTGAGCCTGAGAGAGAGAGGAGATGCTCATGGACCCCTCACTGCATCTGGGCCACAAGGCCAGAGGTAGCAGATCTGACCATTGAATCAGTCTGCCTCCTGTGAAGTTTTGCATTGTCAGGTGGGAATGGCTACTGGGACTCTAATGAGGAGAGCGGCTTGTCTTTGAGAGCCTAGATAGCCTTCCACTGAGCGAGGATTAGCCAGGGTTCCAGTTGGGACCTACAAGCTCAAGCCATACACAAGAAGAAACCTTGGAACACAAGAACCAAGGATTGTGCAGAAATTCCAAATTACAGACACACATAGCTTTTCTCTTTCAGCACCAGCTCTTACCCCTGTGCTAGGTATCCAGGGAGTTATAGGAGTTATAGCTGTGGTTCCTCTAGGTTCTAGGGGTGCAAGTCTCTGTGTATCTGTGTGTGTGTGTGTGTGTGTGTGTACATGTGCACATGCACCCACATGCACATTTATTCATATGCATATGTGTCTGCACTGGCTAGTCTCCCTGCTTACCAAGGTTCTCTGTCGCTCACCCTGCCCAGTGGGACAGTGCATTGTGATTCCCAGAAGTACCACCTGACTTAGCGTAAAGCTTTTTAACTAGGATTTTAGCCATCATGTATTGGTCAGGTCTCACTGCAGCCTGCCTGAGGCTTGCTGGCTAGAACCTCCAGGCACATGACCCTTCCTGCCCAGATCACATCCTCTACTCCTGCTGAGTTCCTGGCTGAGTAGACGAAACGGGGTCAAGCTTAGGCAGCTAACTCACTACCTTTCATCCACCTCAGGGCAAGGGCAGAAATGTAGCCTTGCCTCTTAAAGCCAGCGCCTCTGCCAGACCCCATTGTCGTGTTCCACAGCACCCTCATTAGTCAGGGCCACTGGTAGAGCATGGGAAGAAAATTTCCTTTTCTGTTGGTAGCTACTCACGGGCACCCTCTCAGGGCTGCAGCGTACAGCTGGGCAGCGTCTATTGCACAACTCGAAGGGCTGTCGTTCACAGCTCTTCAGTGGGGCCGGGGCCCCTGGAACTGGGCAGTGTGGTAGCCCTGTGTCTACTTCCACTCCCATCTCCATCATCCCCTTGTCTCTGGAAGGGAAGAGGAAATGGGAAGCCTCTGGTTTTATTTTGTTTCTTTTTTTTGCCAAAGGTTTACTTCCAGTCTATGAACTATGGCTGTCACCCCTAATGCTCAGTTTACAGTGCCCTGTTGGACTGAGCAGATGTGTGTATGCATGCGTGTGCTTGTGTTTATATCATGGGGAAGGCTGTTTATTTTGAGTGCCCCATTCTAGGGTTCTCTGATGCAGTGTGGGTGTGTAGACTTGGTAGGTACCAAATGTAGCTCTTTCAAATATAGCTAGTGTTGGGAAACAGGATTGCAGTGATCTCCATCTCTTAGGGGGAAGAGGAGTGCATCAAAGAGAAAAAGGCAGATGGAGGAAAAACGTGCCCACATCCATACTTGGAACAAGAGCAGATTGTTACTCTTCTCAGCAGGTTGCCACGTTCCTGGCTCAGCCCCTCAAAGAAGTGGGTGATGCGCAGCAGGCAGGCGTGTGCCACTCATCTGGTCCTTGCTGGATGCTGTGCTGACACAGCTCTGACTGAAGGTGGCCAAGGCAGAAGGTGGGGGAAGGCTGATTTTGGAGCCTTCACAGGATTGGCCCTGATCCTTGAATAATATAATAGTGACCCCTGGGTTTTAGATGTGTAATGTGTGCCTGGTGCTTTTATCTTTGTTCCTCAATATATCCTGCAGGGTGGGCATTCTGACTTCACAAATAAAGAGGTGGGCTCAGAGAGATTGAGTAGTAGCCATCAGGATTCAAGCCCAAGACTACTTGGCTACAACCCCCCTGCTGGCTCCTTCCCAGCAGACTATGTTGATTGTCCTTCCTTACCTCTCTCACATGTATCCCGGGCCCTGAAAGGCAGGCTCAGCAGAGAGGCTGTAGAAGCTACCAGAGAGAAAACTCTGGACTCCCAGCTAAAGATATCTTGAGAACACTGCTTGGGAAGCGTTATTATGAATTAAGAGTGTCAGAAGAAGCTATGGGAAAATGATCCATTAGTAACTTGTGTGTCTTTGAATAGATCCCATAACTCCTCCCAGCATGCTTCTGTGTCAACAGAACTGAAGTACTTGTTGTAGGTGATCACTGAAGAATCTTGATTCATGTTCTGCATTGCTTCCCTCAGCGAGTGAAGAGACTGAGGCTCCTTCTCTTAACTGGGTTAGGGCACTTAGGCTCAGATTGTGCTCACAGCAGAGGAGAGGGTGGCTCCTAGAGTTGTAGACCCCATCCTAGCTGGCACACACCAAGGAAGGATGGCGATTTGGGCCAGTGTAGAGGTCAGCCATGTTGTAAGCTCTCATGTTCATACTAGCAGCCACAGAGAAAACTACTGTATTGTGAAGTCAAATATTTGTTGGGGGGTTGGAGTTCCAGGGATGGAGGAGGGGCTGTTCTGGGCATCAGTTGAGCAGATGCCCAGGATGCCTGGGGGAGACCAGCTTCCCCTACAAATCAGAGCTCTAAATTACAAGGTTTTTACCACGCGAACAGTTGGGGGAAGTCGTCTGCTCTCATTTGCGTAATGGTTTCTGTCACTGGTGATTAGACACAGGATGAAGGAAAAGAAATTTGACAATTAGGAATGAGCGATCATTAATCTGAATCTGTTAGGAGACAGAGGGGAAGGCTCCCTATTCGTGGGCCAGCCCAGTGTGGAGAGACACTCCCTCCTCTGCCCCATGGAGACTCCTGGGCCACTACCCTTTCAGTGTTCTTACAGATGGGTGGAGCTTGTGTTTCTTCAGGAAAACTAGAGGTGCAGTCTCCGGCCTGAGAGGGATACAGGTACAGACATCTTCTATTAGGAGTCAACAGAACAGAGGTGGGTGTCAAATAGGAGCTACAGGACAGAGGATAATAGAAGAGTGTTGACATGCGTTTGTAGTTTGTGGAAATGCTTTGTCATAACACCCGTAAGCCCTGACTTGTGAAGAGAATTTGTTGGACTCAAGGTGTGCTGAGCATGAAGAAAACCTGACTTTGTCAAACCTCAGAAGCTTCTGCTTAGTTGAAGAGGAAGCCACACGAAACAGCCAGGGGCTACAAAGCCACCATATATGCTGTGCGCCTGGGCTCCCCCAAGCCCTGGGCCCCCTGGGGAAGAACTCATCATTGTAGGCTTCCTGCAGCATCAGTTTTCCTCCCTGCACCAGTACAGCTGTGACTTGGTAGAGGGCACTGAGGCCTTTGCATCTTCCCATGTCTGAGTTACCTCTCCTCCCTCCTCTGTTTGTTCAGCCTTCAAGGGCAGTATTGATTTGTACTTGTATGTGTGTGTATGTGGTGGGAGGCCTCCTGAGGAATTGAGGGATGGACAGTTGTTGGGTTGTTTTCCCAAGGAAAACAATGTGTCTCAGTAAGTTCTCTACCTCTGGATCTCCCATGCTTCAAAGCCAGATGCTCACAAGGGTGACAGGAAATGACCATCAGTGACCAGTTTTAGCCAGATGGGATAGGTGATGGGTGTGCCTGGAAGTGGCTCAGGGCATTCCAGAAGCCTGTTATACTCCCTTTTGTCCTCAGCTTCCAGCTGCTGGTCCTCCAGTCCTTGCCCACTTCCTCTCAAGCTTCCTGCCAGCCTCCCTTCTCAGAGCACCCCTTGATTCCTCCTCAAAGAGTAACCCCGTTACCACAGACTTTTCCTAAACAGTTGCCCTTCACTCAAGCTCCATGGTTGCAGGTGTTTGGATAGACTGGACTGTAGGGTCCTTCTGCCTGGGATCACCCTGTTCATCTTAGGTCCATCCTCCTCTTGAAACCTTTGAGAGCTCTGGTTCCTTGCCCATGGTTAGTCTGGTTCTTTGTCTGCTCTAACCTCGCCATTCCTTTGCCAGTTCTGCACAGCCTCCCTCCGGTGGCCCTTTCTGCCTGTCTTCAGCCAGCTCTGTTGAACCCTCACAGGTCTTAGGATCCTGAGTGGAGCCCTGCTGAGCACTTCTGGTGCATTTTGGGGAGTGAAGCCTCTTAACGGGCAGCCTTGAGGTCCAGGAGCCTATGGTCAATGAGGCCTTCAGAGATGGGTTAGGGGAGGGACCTAGAGAATGGTAGAGAATAGTAGGGGGTGGGCTTGGGCATTGATCAGGAGACCTTGGGGATAGTGCCAGGTCTGGTAAACTAGAGCAGAAGAACTGAAGTTTGTGTCTGAGTTCATGAGTGTAGCTTGGAGTCCAGCAGTTCAGCAATGAAGGGCGTTTTGTAAGGAGACATTTTTTTCAGGTATCTGACTGTCCTCAAGTTTGACCTCTGCATTGTAGAGGTTGCTGGAAGGGAAGCAACACATTGAGGAGTCAGCTGTCAGGAGGGGAGGTCTTAGAGGAGAGAAAAGGCCCCTGTGGCAGCTCATCCCCAGACTTTACACTCCTCCAAGAGTTTGAGTCTGAGAGAGGATGCAGAGGCTTAAAAACTGCTCCCGGCCCCACTGAAGCCTGGTCTCTAGTATCTGGGAAGGAACGTGTGTCCTTTAACTTTGGAGTGGGTGACAGTCTATCCTGGGGTTTAAAAGCCTGGGCATGGGGTCCTATATCTGATTCAGATTTCTACCTTTGCTGCTTCCTAACTCAGTTTGCCCTTGGTTGATGACTTCAGTTCTCTGAGCCTCAGTTTCCTCAACTGTAATAGGCAGAGGTGGGGGCGGGGGCGTGTTGAAAATAACTACCTCAGGGTTGTTGGGTGAACTGAAACAATGTTTGTAAAGCTTTAGCACAGTGCTTGGTAAGCACTTAATAAATGGCTGTGGTGGTGGTAGTTACATTTATTATGTGACTGTCTTAGAAACTTGGCTTTAGTGCTGTCTGTACAGTGACTCCTTCCCTCTTGGACAAAACATAGGAAGAGCAAGGAGAAATAGCATGCAGAAAGCCTGAACTGAGTTAGGGGCAGGCAGGAAAGTCTTGCTACCTAAACATAGCCTAGAAGGAGGAGCACTGGGAAGGGGCCAAGTCAGCTGCCCTTCCTGTGCAGTCAGCCAGACGTCCCTGCTGTGCACGTGAGCCTGGGGCCCCTGGGCGAGGCACTTTGAGGTCTGACCTCCACCCTGGAGAAGCTGCGGCTGCCTCACACCTCGAGACACCATGGCAGATCAGGCCCCCTGCGTTCAGTTGTAATTCTTCAATGTGGTTAAATCACGAGTGTTGAGATTGTTATGAACGCAGAGAGCATTCAAAAGAGAATTCAGAAAAATAGGAGTGTAATATTGATCGTTTGTTGAGTGTTTCTGTCCCAGGCACTGTGTTAGTCATTATTCATGATGCTCTCAGCTCAGTGGAGGAGACAGCAGACCATGAAAAATCTGAGATGCCTGAAAGAAAAGTGCCTGACCAAGCCCCGTGCCCACGGTGGGCACCCTGTAGGAAGTAGTGTCATCCGAGCTGGTACCTGGAGCTGAGTACTTGGCCAAGAATGGAGAGAAGTGGAAGGCATATATTTCTCCTATGGCTTATGTTTTTTTCCAGTCTAAAAACACTCTGCTCTTCTATGTTTAAAGGATTTTATTGTTAATGCCAAGGAAAAGACCAGATGATAGATCTCAAAAAGAAGAAAACTCTTTGATGAGTCACAGAAATCTTTGAAAATTATTTTGGCTGCTCGCCCAGATCTGTCCTGTGGTACAGACAGATTAGAATTGCTCATTTGTAGCCCTGCACTGTGCTCGTCTGCATTCCAGCAGATCCTGCTTGGGAGACATACTAGAATCAGACTGCTCAGGCTTCAGGCCGAGGTACGTTCGGACAAATTCTCAGCCCTTTCCACAGGACGATTCTGTTGATCTTAGGTTCTGCTCCCACCCCTAGGTGCCCCCTACCCTGCCATCCCTGCAGCATAAGCCAATCCTCTCTAGTTCCCTTCTGTAGCCGCTTGGTCCTTCTGCCTCATACCTTGGTCTCCAGTCCTGTGGGTGAAGAAGCCACCTCTTTACCTTGTGCCAAGCCAGGCTCTGGGCTGCAGGCCATTCTGTAATCTCCTTGCAGTCACCTCTTCCTCTGGCTCTGGGCCTTGGAAGCCTTCTCTTTGGCCCTAGCCAATTTTGCTGTTTTATTCCATTTGCTTAAAACCTTATTTGTTGAGGTCAGTCCCATGTTTTAGGGAGGCTCTGCCCCTTCATCCACGGTGTAAACCACATTTGGGTCAGGTTTTCTATTCCCTCTCAAACATACAGCCTACCATGCAGTGTGTAGTGGTCGAGAATGAAGGCTTTGTGTACTGCATCTGCCATTCTGTGTGACCTTGGGTAAATGATAAACCGTGTTTATGCAGCTATGGATGGGAAGAGCATTAGCCGTGTTGTCAGGGTCATTTGAAGTAGGGTGCATAAAGGAAAGCTTAGCAGCGGGCCTGGTCCATAGCAATGGCTCAGGCGTTAGCTTCAGGACCCCTAGCCTTTCTGTGTCTCCTTCAAAGTCTTCTCCGTCCAGGTTACTTTTTTTTATTTTTTTGGGGGGTGAAGATTATTTTATTTATTTGAAAGAGCCAGAGAGAGCTTCCATCTGCTGGTTCACTCCCCAAATGACTGCAACAGCCAGAGCTGATCTGATCAGAAGCTAGGAGCTTCTTCCGGGTCTCCCACATGGGTGCAGGGGCCCAAGGATCCATCCAGTTTTCTGACTGCGGTTCCTGTTTCTAGTCTCGGGGCATGTCTAGTTGTCAGCTCCTGAGCATAGCACAGGTGCGCTGCAGTGTGCAGGCTCGTGTTTACCAGAATCTACCCCTTCTCAGTGACCTCTGAACTCTCACAAGGGCCCTGTCACCACTGCCCTCACTGGGGAATGCTCTTCCAAAATTTCTGTTCTGTTATATTTAAAAGGCCTGAAACGCCCAATGAAAGAAGAGAGCAGGCATGCTGCTAGGTCCCTAATGAGGCCCTGAAGGTTTGTGTATGCCAGTGACCTGGAGGCAAGGAGGAGGTGCTAAGGACACAGGAATCAAGGTGGCATGAAGACAGCTGTGCTGGTCTAGAGGAGGCCCATGGGCTTGAGAATGTCACTTCCCAAGTGTTTTGTGCACTTTGGACCATATTTGAGCCAAACTCAACCCACTTTACAATCAGTGCAGTGATCATTTTTAAGAGAATTTCTGGGGCCAGCGCCTTGGCTCACTTGGCTAATCCTCCGCCTGAGGCACCGGCACCCCGGGTTCTAGTCCCAGTTGGGGTGCCGCATTCTGTCCCGGTTGCTCTTCCAGTCCAGCTCTCTGCGGTGGCCCGGGAGTACAGTGGAGGATGGCCCAAGTGCTTGGGCCCTGCACCCACATGGGAGACCAGGAGAAGCACCTGGCTCCTGGCTTCGGATCAGCGCAGCGCGCCGGCCATAGTGGCCATTTGGGGGGTGAACCAATGGAAGGAAGACCTTTCTCTCTGTCTCTCTCTCTCACTGTCTAACTCTGCCTGTCAGAAAAAAAAAAAAAAATTTCTGTGACACAAGAATGGGGGTGACTCCTGGGTTTGAGTCCCCATAGCTCTAACTTTGGGGAAGTTGCTGTTTCTAGGCCTCAGCCTCCATGCCTGTGTGGTAGGAAATGACATCTAGCTTGCAGCGTTGCTGCATGGGTCTGTGCCAGCGTCCAGCTCTGTAGGTGCTCAGGGAAGGGCTTTATTATGGAGACTAAGTTTCCTTAGTACTTGGAGAGAGACTGTTGGCAGCAGGGCCTTTCTTTTTTATTTTAAAAGTCTGAGTGACAGGGAGACACAGAGAGCAAGAGATCGTCCATCTGCTAGTTCATTCCCCAGAAGACCACAACAGCCAGTGCTGGGTCAGGCCAAAGCCAGGAGCTTCTTCTAGGGTGTCTCAGTGTGGCGGGGATCCAGGCACTTGGGTCTTCATCCACTACTTTCCCAGGCCATTAACAGGAACCTGAACTGGAAACAGCCCAAACTGTTCTTCTCCCTCACCCTCCCCCCACCAAATATGGGCTGCTAGTGTCACAGTTGGTGAGTTTGCCCACTAAGCCACAATACTGGCCCTAGCAAGGCTTTTCTGATCTTGCCCATGACTCAAGATAACTATGCTTGGAGTAGAGTCACAGAACTGACTTGGGGTGGGAGAAGCAAAATGGACAAGAAAAGGTACTAGGGATTAAAATTCCAGGAAGGCCAAGACAGGCCAAAGATGAATTTACTAGGGCAGGGTCTCTGTTTTTTGTTTTTGTTTTTTTTTTTTAATTTTTTTACAGGTCTTCCTTCTGTTGGTTCATCCCCCAAATGGCTGCTACAGCCGGTGCACTGCGCCAATCCAAAGCCAGGAGCCAGGTGCTTCCTCCTGGTCTCCCAAGCAGGTGCAGAGCCCAAGGACCTGGGCCGTCCTCCACTGCCTTCCCGGGCCACAGCAGAGCAGAGCTGGACTGGAAGAGAAGCAACTGGGACTAGAACCCAGGGTGCCGGCACCACAGGCGGAGGATTAGCCTAGTGAGCCGCGGCGCCAGCCTAGGGCAGGGTCTTGTCTGGGAACAGAGACTAGGCTCTGGGTTTCCATCTAATCCCCAGAGGAACAAAGGAAATGGGCAGGAAGGTGTTTGTGCAAGACACAGTGGCTGTGTGGAAAGAACACAAGGTTTAGGGGAGTGAATCTCAGTGTAAAATGTAGGTGAAGTGAAGGCTGGCACTGTGGTGTAGTGGGTAAAGCCACTGCCTGCAGCGCCAGCATCCCGTATGGGTGTGGAGTCAAGTCCCGGCTGCTCCTCTTCCGATCCTGCTCTCTGCTATGGCCTGAGAAAGCAGTAGAAAATGGCCCAAATGCTTGGGCCCCTGCACCCATGTGGAAGACCCAGACGAAGCTCCTGGCTCCAGATCAGCACAACTCCGGCCATCGCAGCCAATTGGGGGGTAGACCAGCAGATGGAAGATTCTCTCTCTCTCTGCTCTCTGCAACTCCAACTTTCAAATGAATAAATAATTCTTTAAAAAAAAAAAAAGTATCTGCTATTTTTAAAAAGAAATGTAGGGGCTGGATGAGGTGGCCCATGTCCAGCCCCTCCTCTTTCTGATTGTTTCATACTTCTGCCCTCCTGGTTGGATTTATGGACAATGTATCTTGTGAGTGCTTTGTAAACAGCCTAGTGTGAATGCTGTAGGTGGTTGTAGGGTGTGGGCAGGTGCCCAGGGTGTTGGGGCCCCAGATTTCAGGAGTTTGTAGATTACAGCCTCTATGATGCTGGCCTGAAAATCAGCAAAGCAGCATTTCCCACCCAAACACTGTGCTTGCACGAGACCAACAACTGACTGGTAAGCATTCTGATTTAATACAGAGTATTGCAGTGAGCAAGAATCCATTTTGAAGTTACGCGGGTGAGATTTTAGTCTAGTTTCACCTTTCCCTAACAATGGGATGGTCAAATTACTTTGTCTCTGAGCTCGGGTTTCTTTATAAGTCTTCTCATGCGGCTATTGGGAATGAGTGAGGTAACTCAAATAAAAATTAACTTACTGCCTAGTGCCCATGAAATGCCCAGAGTTAGTTCCTCTTTGCTTCTTAGGAAGCACCCAGCTACCCAGCATAAAAAGGGGGGAGTCAGTTGTCTGTGTCTCAGGGGGAACACAAAACCAGAGTGCCCTTTCCTGAGGTGAGAGCTGTCACCCTAAGGCAGTGAGTGTGAATGGAGAAGGCGGTAGGGCCACCAGGTTGGACACGGGGTTGGTCCTGTGGGCCTGGGCTCAGGAGGAGGATGCTAAGAGGGGAGAGAAGGACGGGTGTGGGAAGGGCGGGTGACAGGACACTGCACTGCGAGTGAGACCAGCAGAGTTCTGGCCCCAGAAGCTTGGGAGTTGCGATGACGCACCCAAATTGTGAAAGAAGTCTTACCTTCAGCCAGGTCTCCTTAAAAGCCTGAAGAGTAAGGTTCCACCCAGAAAGGGAGCAAATAAAGCATAAATGGAGGGAAAGAGATTTTAAGTGTTTTCAGAACTAAGGAAACGTATCACCAACCAGTCAGAGTATGACAGCCTCACTGGGGTTCTAGGCAATTTGCTTTTTACGTCCTTGATAATATAGAGGAGAGTTTTTTTTAGAGGTTACAGGTTTGCTTTGCAATCCTAACTAGAAAGTGTTGAATATTTATGCTTGAGCTTTAAGTTGAACTCTGGCTTAGTGAGGTACGGAAGGACAGCAAGCCCAGGGACGCGAGCTGACCACCTCTTGCAGTAACAGAGGCTTTCAGAGGGCTTTAGGTCCCTTCAGAATCTGGGTAGTGGCCCAGCCAAAGTTCCTGTGTTTTGCAACCTCAGCCTTCTAAGAAGTTAACCTCCAGAGTACCTCGGTAGGTAAGCAGCGTTTCATGGTAGAGGCCTTAGAACAAAAGGTAGGTATGTTTAAGAAGGTCAAACCCAGGTCATTACCATTTGCTTTAAGGAATCTATGCAGTTTGTATTTTACATCCTTAACATATGGAAAGAGAATTTGTTAGAAGTAAGAGATTTGCTTTGTTACAGCAACTAAAAGGTGTGGGATATTTATACTTGAAATGTTAAGTTGAAATCTTGCTTAGTTTCTGTGTAGTTTTGGAGCATTTAAGATCATCTCAGACTTTCTGTATTTATGAACTTAATTTATTGGGTATATAATTAAGTACTTGGGAAGGTTTGATTTGGTCAGATAAATGAGATACTTATGGAAATCAAATATATTAATCTTAAAAATTCAAAGGAGTTAAGTTGGATCAAACATAGTAGACAAGATGTACATTCAGGGTGGTAAGGCCAGGGACTGGCTCAAACATACCAAACTCCTGTGATTTGTAAGCTGAATTCAGAAAAAAAAAACTAGGATTTTGGATTTGTAACTTTGAAGAAGGCATATGTTTTAAAAACTGGTAATTTTTGAATAATTGTTTCTATAACAACAAAACACTTTCATGTGCATCAAAAAACTGACAGGCAGGTTCTAAGTGTTGTATTCCCACAAACCCGAGTCACTCAGCCTCTCGAAGTACCAGGCAACTGGCAGCAGCTGAAAATGGCCACCACTGGTCAGCTCAGAGCCACATGGGTTTCTGTTTGGCCAGGAGCTGTTTTTGTAAGTTTTTCTAAGTCAAGTGACAGCATTAAAAAACAAGGATGTTCCTCTAAAAAGATTTCTGGCTTCTCTGGAAAATTAGAAAATCTGGCAACAATGAAATCACATTTCCCACCTGACAACAATTGGCTGGAGCTGAGTAGCAGCCATCCCCTTGGGTGTGTGTTCCTTCCAATTTGCCACAGTCTCCTCTCATTATTGGACCTTGGGCCTCATTTGTCTCACTCATGTGCCCTGCCTGGCCCACAGAGACATTTGAGTGTATGACCCCTGAACTCGGCTCTCTCTGGGGTACCTAACAGCTGGTGCTTTGTAATCTAGGGTGAATGCTTTGGAAAAGTGCAGGCCCTATCCTCTCTGCCTTCATCACCCCTGCTCCCCTCTTCCCTACCTGACCTGGCTCTGGGACTGATTCAGCCCCTAGAGGAAATACGAGAAGGAATTCCTAGGCGTCACCTAGGCCCTGACCTCATGGCTCAGGCTCAGTTCCTATGAACTTCCTGATCACTCCTTAGTTTGACCACAGCCTGAGTTTGGTCTGTGATGGGTTCCATGCTCTTTGCTTGACGAAGCTCCCAAGTGTGGTCTTTCTGGTCTGGTTCAGAACCTTCTGCCTCTCTCCTACCATCACCAACACTGCCTGGATAGTGTGGTTACTCAGCTGAGGGATGGAACCAGATTGCTGATGGTTCAGGTGACCTGGGAGATGTCTGAAAGTGTCTGGCTGTTTGAGAAGGACAGAGGCAGAGACCAGCCAGTGTAAGGATACAGTCGATAGAAGGCTTTCCATGCAAGGGAGGCCGCTGCACATTTATAGGCAGAGAAGTCAGCAGCCGAGAATACAGTCTCAGAAGAGGCATGGATGATGGGATGTGAACCAGCAAAGATACATCCGGGAATGTCCAGGAGGTCAGAAATGATACCCTCAGCTGTGCAGGAGGGGGCGCCGTTGGGAGTCTGTAATCCCCTAAGGTAGAGGCTGAGCAAATGATGTTTGGAGGGTAGAAGGCAGGCCGGAGGTATAATGCTAGGCCGCAGCTTGGGGCAAGAGAAATTTCCAGCAGCGCAGCTGACAGGGCTCTCACAATATCTAGACGTGGCAGAAACATCTGAAACAAATGGCCATGGGCTTGGTGGAAAGCCAGAACCAGTGAGGGTTGATTAATGGACCCGTGTCAGCCTGGGCCGGAGGGAAGTTTCCAGCAGTATGCCATAGGGCTCAGGCTGGGCCTGTGTCCTGTCTGACACTTATTGACAACTGACTGAGGCAGCAGGCTCATCAAGTTTGCAGGTGATAGAGCTAGGAGGGGCAGTTAATACTTTGCATGAAAGAGTCAGGATTCAAAACGATTTCAACAGGCTGAAACACTGGGCTGGAACCAACAAGATTAAATTTAACAGGGATAAATGTAGAGTCCTGCACTTAGGTTAAAACAAAATCAATGACATAAGTACTGGGTGGGGGGGCAGGCCTAGCTTGACAGCCGTTCATGAAGGAAAGACCTGGGGGGGTTTAGTTGGCTGCAAGCTCAATACGAGTCAGCTGTGTGATGTGACTGCTAAAACCCCAACACTCTCGTGTAGCATTAGCCATGACAGCAGCCAGATCAACACAGGTTACCCCCTGCTTTCTGAGACGCCCAGGCCACCTCTGGAACAGGAAACCCAAATCAGGTCTCTTTTTTTAAGGGGTCAGTGGCAAATGAGAGGATGTTTCCAATAGGCCTGCATTGCAGGGGACCTGAATACTGTCAGAGACTCTAGTGCTGAGATACCTGGAGTGAAGGACAGGAGCCTAATCCAACCCAAGGCAGAGGTTGTATCTGGGACTTGGGGGGAAACAGAGCAGGGTGTACATTCCCTCACTTCCCTGGGTGCCTAGAGGCGTTGACTTTCCAGTCTCATATCTGGTCTGAAATCGCGGGATTGAGGATGAAAAGGGGTCTAGGGAGGGACCAGAGTGGGATGGGTGGAAAACGGCGATGAGGTGGGAGGGAACCTAGGATCTTGGACCTCAAGCACTCCCCCAGGGACGTGCTGCCCCACTGTGGCCACAGCGTGGCGCACTCGCTCCATGCAGGGATCCTGATCCAATGAGCGGAGCGGACCGGGCCGCGAGGCCGCAGCTGCGCTGCCCCCACTCGCCACTGTGGGGAGCCCGCGGGCCCGCTCTGCATGGGCAGGGCAGGGGCGGCCAGGAACTCCTGTGAGGCGGCGGGAGCTGTGGAGCGGCAGTGCTGGTCCGCCACCAAGCACTCGTGAAATCAGAGGGTGGCTCCCTTGGGGTCGCGCGTTCTCGTCTGAGCTGCTGCGTTGTTTTTTGTCTTCACTGGCGTGAAGTCCGTGGCGCAACAGGCTGTTCTGAGGTAAGAATCCTTGGGACCAAGAGTTGCACCCCTACGAGTGGTCCTGAAAGACCCCGAATTCCCAGTGTCCACTACTGACTGGTTGTGTTACTGTCACCAGTTTACCTAATCTCTGTGTGTCTTAGGTTCCTTCGCTTTGGAACGTCAGAGTTGTTCCGAGCCAGACACCTAGAACGGTGATCTAAGTGTATAGGAATCGTCAGAGGAGCCAGTTGGATGTGCAGATTCTTGGCCCCATCTGTGGAGTCACTCAGTAGTTTCGAGTGGGGCCCAGGATCTGTGTTTTAAACCACTTTCCCAGGTGATTTTTTTTTCCCCTTAGCTTTTCTTAATATGAAAGGCAGAGCTTCATTCATGGGTTCAGCTCTCTATATTGCAACAGCCAGGGCTGGGCCAGGCTGAAACCAGGTGCATAGCTCAATCCAGGTCTCCCACTTGGGTGGTGGGGAACCAAGCACTCGAACTGTCATCTGCCTCCCTCGGTATGCGTTGGCCAGAAGCCAAATCAAAAGCAGAGCTGGAACTTGAACCCAGGGACTCTGACATATCTCCTGCTGCCTCGCAGAGTGTGCATTAGCAGGAACCTGGATCCGGAAGCAGAGTCTGGACTTGAACCAGGGCACCTTGATAGGGGACTTGGATGTCTCAGAAAATATCTTAACCACCGAACGCCCTGCCCAACCCAGGTGATTCTCATGTCCGTGGCCCTCTGACCACATTTTGAGAAACTGACGTGGGACACCCAGCGCTATCTACCACGCATTAGTTATCATCCTCACAGCACATGGTGAGGACAGTGTGGTGGTCATGGGGCTGGGGTGACCAGGGTACACAGGCCTGCTCTCCAAGTGATTAGCCAAGATGCGGGGGGAGGAGGATCTGGGGGTGGGGACAGTACAGAAACTCCAAATGGAGGTTTGCAATCTGAGGCCTTAGACAGCTGGCAGGAGGGAGTGGGCACTGCTCAGTGGTGGGGCGATGGGAGTGTGTCAGTGTTTCAGACATTTGAGTGCAGTGAGCTTTGGAAAGGAGGGGAGCGAGGTGGCTGTGTCCTGGCTGAGCCGCAAGGGTGATAATGAGACTGCGATGCTGACGAAAGCCCCGTGGGGGCAGCCATGCCGTGTGATTGTGGTGAGGTGTTGAGCCCCAGCACGCTGACTTTGGAACTGAGAGAGGAGGCAGACCCTTCTTAAGCACCCAGGCAGGGGAACTTCCCTGCCCCAGTGAGCCCGGGTGAAGTGTGTGTATTTACAGGAAGGGTCGTTTATGTGTCAGGGAGTCAGTCTCCAGGCACACAGCCACCCACCACCACCTCCACATTCCGAATAGCCTGACTCTTCTGGTTTCTCTTGGGGCTCAACTCCACAAAAGGAGGACACTCTTGGCAGCAGCTCATGAACATGTGAAATCATCTGTTAACTGAAGATACCTTCAAGAAACGCTGAAGACTGTCTTACAGGAACATTCTAGAAAGAATCCTCAAATTTCCAATCCTCGAACACAAGCTAGAAGGGAACTCACATATCATCTGATATGACTCTGCTGCCGTCATCTTGGGGAGTAAATGTCTTGTGTGAATACCCAGCCTTGTAGTCCCCTGAGTACCCCAGAGCATGGTGGGAGCCAAGATACATGCATTACCCAGAGAAAAGGGGGGCACAGTGGAGTCGAGTCACCCTGGCAGACACCTAGGAGGTGCCACAGGTGGGCAAGAGCCTGCAGCAGAAGGTCCCCCCGAGGAGGGCGGTGAGAGCTGCACCTTCAAGGGGGGAGCATTTCTTCGTTTTCTGATTATGATTTCATAAAAAGTAAAAAACAACAAAAAAATATTGGGATAGGAAGGTATGACATGTTTGCAGGGGAGCAAAGCTGCAGAGGTCTGACCTTGCCTGAGGTTTGGAGAACAGTGAAAGACCAGCGTGCTAGAGGGTAAGACCGTGGCTGGGCAGAATGAGAGAGGGGCGGAGAGGTCTGATTGGGCAGGAGATGGGAGACAGGGACCCAGAGGAAAGGACCTAAGGGTTGGGTTCAGCTTAGTAGGAACAGTGAAGACTGGACAGCTGAGAGCACACAAGGAGCAAAGGAGAGAAGAGTTTCCAGGGCCAGTGTGAAGCATGCCCCCAGGAGCATTTCCCAGGTGAGAGTGGGGCCAAGAGTGCTGGTTGTGGAGATGCAGGGGTGGTCACCGGAGTCAACTCTGGGGAGGAGTCTGGGTGCAGGAGATGGGGTGAGGGCCCAGTGCAGGTCATTAGAATTGGCAAATGGCAAGTCGGAGGTCAGGAGAACGGGAGGGCTCAGGGAGTGAGTTGGTAGAGCAGAAATGGGGGCAGCAGTGAAGACAACTGTTGGTTGCCTTTTGAGAAAAAAGCTGCAGCAAAGCTTTGTTAGCCAGGGGCAGAGGAGCAAATATGTGGACCAAGGACAGGGGAGGAGAGTGAAACCACCAAAGAAGAGCTGCTTGGAGGAGCTGAATTCTAGAAGGGGAAGAAGGAAAGCAGGGCCTGGCAGAGGTCAAAGCCTCAGTGGGATGAGAGGAAAGGGAGTGTGAGTCAAAGTTACGGTCAGGTCCAAGTTAGGCGGCCAGCACGGGGCTGGGCTGGAGGATGTCATGGGTGGGGTGGGACTGCTGTTGTGGGCAACGCGGGGAGTCAGGAGCAGTCTGCACCCCTGCAGCAGTTAGGCTGGGGTTTGTCTTAGGGCAGGTTGGCTGCGGCTGGGAACAGGGTGGAGCACGCAAGTCTTTCCCTAATCCAGTTAGAACAGGCTTGGGCCAGGCCAGGACACCTGAGGACAGTGAAGGACCTCAATGCGGGCAGAGGGGCAGCTGGCCATACAGCGTGGGTGGCACGGGCCCGAGTTGAAGATGAGACGTTATCACTGCTATTTTTCAGTGTCTTAGCTGGCTCCAAGTGGGAAGAACAAAAGAGGTGCGGAAGGGGAGCAAGCATGCACTTTGTGCCCAGCGTTGGCCGTACTCACTCCTCTTCACAGAACCCCCAGGAATGGTGCTCTGCGTGTTAGTTGACAGATAAGGACAGGGAGGTTAGGACAGAGGAAGTGACTTTGCCAAGATCACGTAGCTAGTTGGTGAGAGTTGGTATTTGAATTTTTTTTTCTTCAAAGTCTTCACTTACTGCTATGCCATTTTATCAGCTATTTATTAGGTAAGTGACCTCGGGAAAATTACTTAATTTCTCCCTCAATTTCCCTATTTGAAGGGGGTTGGCCTTTGGCACAGCAGTTAATACGCTCTTACTCCCATATCAGACTGCCTGGGTTCAAGTCCAGGCTCTGCTTTGGATTCCAGCTTCCTTCTGATACACATCCTGGGAAGGCAGATGATGGTGTCCCTGCCACCCATGTAGGAGACCCAAATGGAGTTCTGGGCTCTTGGCTTTGGCACAGCCCAATCCTGGCTGTTGGAGGCATTTGGGAAGTGAACCAGCAGATGGAAGATATTTCTATCTCTTTCTTCTAACTCTCTCCCTCTCTGTTTCTCTGCCTTTCAAATAAATAAAAATACTATCATGGCATTGTTTTGAGGATTAAATGAATTAATGTGTGCGGAGAAGTTGAAATAGTGTTGGATACATAGGAAGTGCTGCCTAAGGGAATGTTGCTGTTACCGTTCCTCAGAGCCTCCAAGCAAGAGTTAGAGGAGGATGAAGGAAGGTTCTTGGGCATCTTAGTCCTGGTCCCTGTGGAGAAAGGGTGAAAGCAGCATCCGACCATGGGTCTTAACCAGGGACTTTTTTTTTTTTTTTCGGTCTCAGTGGCCTGGAGGAGCCACTGGTTTTGGGTAGGTGGAAGCCAAGAATGTTACCAGCAGCCAGTAACCAGCCCAGGTAAGAATGTGCCCGAGAAACAGCTGGAAACGATGGCTGGGATTTAACTCCTACAGAGTAGCAAGTTCAAGACAGCAGTTTGAGCAAGTGGTGGGGTCTGAAATGAGCTTAGAGGCTCACAAGGGGCTGGAATAAATCCAACTGTTGGAGGAAAAGCTGCAAAGCAGGCTGGGCCGGACCCCAGGAGAGGGCGGGCAGAGGGCCCCAGCCACCGAGCGGGGGAGTTGGAGAAGCATGGTGCTCATGCTGCTGGGGCAGCATTCTGGCTAGAGGGGGGCACGCCCTGCAGTGAAGGCAGCTGGGCTGCACTGGGCTTTGGGGTTGGAGCATGCGGAGAAGAGGCTAGACTGGGGACATTTAGAGGAATACTCCCAGCATGAAGATGGGTGAGTGGAGAATGGGTGGGGCCTAGCAGCCTGGGGAGGAATTCTGGGAGAGGCGGACGGGCTAGTGACTCAAGAGAGTCCGAGTGCTTTTAAGGCAATGAAGGAGAGATGTCCAGTGAGGAGCTGGAGATGTCATCGGAAGCCAGGGCTGAAGCACCGGTTTGGGAGTCATTAATCCATACCCACTCAGTACCCCTAAGCTCAGTACATAAAATAGGACCCCTTGGAGGCTTGTTCCTCTGGGGTTGCTGGTTGAATTTGAAATCCTGCTTATAGAAGAGTTCACGGGAGACTGTGGAGGGGGAGGCGCTGCACACCTTCCCACTGGGCCTGGGCCCCTTCCGCATGGAGGGAAGGAGGGGCACAGCTGCGGGGGGAGAAGGGGGAGGGCCGAGATGCGGGGCACCGCCAGCACCAGGGGCTGCAGCGAAGGCTGCTTCCACGGAGCTGTTTCCAGAGCACCTGGTTTTCTGAGAGAGTTCAGGGAGAGGGACAAGCGATGGCTCAGGAGGCAGGGTGAAGAGGCAGTGGGTATGCAAGAGAGAGCAGGGGTTGGAGGGCTAAGGGAGCAGGAGAGAACCCCTGAGCTACAGGGTTCACAGGGAGCCACACCCAGCAGGCTCAAGTCTCTGGCATCCCCTCCTCCCACCCCATACAACACACTTAACCAACACTTGAGGCTACCACTTCTGCCCCAGCCTCAAGGTACAGGCAGAAAATAAGCTGGCTTCCTGCAGCCGTCATTCAGCTGGCTTCCTACAGCCGTCATTCAGCTGGCTTTCTGCCCCTGTCTTCCACATCCCAGGGTTCCTTGATCTGTTTCTCAGGATAGAGTCAGCTCCTTTAGGGTGACAACTTCAGAGTGTTTCCTATTTGCGAGCATCAGTGTTGGGGGGGAGGGTCACCCTGCCCCGCCCTCCCCCATCATCCTCTGCTACTCCTAGTGGGGCCTGGCTGGCCTGGTTTTTGACTCCTGCTTTGATCACAGTCCCTTCCAGGCAGAGGAGCCCTAACTCCCCTCGCCTGCAGCCCCCTGGCTGCAGAGTGAGGAGAAAGCCTGGGGTGCTGGGGGCACCTCTCCTGCAGCGGCCCTCACTGGGCGAGAAGGCCTGGGGTGCTGGGGGCACCTCTCCTGCAGGGGCCCTCCCTGGGTGCCTTCATTTCTCACTGCTCTTTTCCGCTGAGTCTGCAGGTGGGAGGGGGTCCCATGTACAGAACCGTGCAGATCAGAAGCGGTACCTGCTCTGGGCTCTTACCAGAACCATTCTTGTCTGCACTCCATTGTAATATTCTGAGCAGGAACCCGAGATCACCTCGTCCAGGGGTTTCAGAGGCTGTTTTCAGCCTTAGAACCGTCTATCCGGGTCTGAACGCATAAACGCACACTGCCACACAAATCAAAGCTGCTCGCCTTCACTCCGAACCTCGCAGCCTGGCCAGCCCTGGGAACCCTGAGCGCATTATGAAAGTGGTTCCTTCATCTAGAGCTGAGAGCGCGGAGGCCCAGAGAGGTGAAGGGACTTGCTGGAGGTCACACAGCAAGAGCAAAACGGGGGGATCTCCCCGCAGTTCCTCCCAGGTCCAGCGCTTTAGGACTCGCCTCTGCCTGCGCCCTGCCCCTGCTGTGCTTTCAAGCACTTTGTCATCTGCTCACAGAGCAGGTGCTCACTGAGCACCCGCAACGTGCCAGGTGCACAGTAGGCCCAGGGGCTCCCGGGGACCAGTGCTGGGAGTCAGTGGGGACAGAAAACAGACATTGTCTGCCCTCCTGGGGCTTTCAGCCTAGTGCTGCGGCTCTGCGACTATGAGGAGTGTCATAAAAGAGAGAGCAACACTGGCAGAGAGGGCTTGGTGGAGGGAGGGTGGATCTGATGATTGGGAAGTGCCCAGGAGCCGATAGCCAGAAGTAGACCAGGAGAAGAGGGGAGGGTGATGGTGTGGCAGGAGCAGCATATGATGCCAAGTCCCTGTGGCAGGAGGGTGCAAGATGGGATAAAGAACGCAGGAAGGCACGCGTGCTGGCGTTTGGAGAGAGCTGGGCAGGCAGGGGCCCATACCAGCCAGGGCTGTGGGGGCTCTTGAGTTCTGGGCCTTTATTCTGGGATTAGATTTGTGTTTTGAAAAGATGTCTTCAGGTGCAAAGGGTCAGCAAATGTCCCGTCCCCAACCCTGGCCCAGCTGGGTTTCTTTTCATTCCATTTCCTTCTCCTGCCTCCTTTGTGGACTTAAGGTACATGCTGCCTGGGACATTCTCTGCTAGGGCTTGTCCCACTTTGGTGGCATATTTATCTCAGCTCTAAGGTGCAGACGTGTGTATCATTGTGTGTGGATGTGTTGGCATGTTCTCATTTATTCAATAAAGAGTAAGGGCCACTGAGAGCCAGGTACTGCTCTAATGTCTCAGGCAACCAACATAACAAGTGTGTGTGTGTGTGTGTGTGTCCGTCCCCTTGTGTGTGACATCAGGGCATCAGGTCACTAAATGTGTGACTGGCAACTGCATGCTGTAAGTGACTGCCCCGTGGGCAGCAACATCCTTGTGTAGCTAAGTCTCCTCCACGTGTCATCACGTGTGACTGTCTCTGTGGGTGTTGTGTGGCCTCAGGTGTGGCTGCAGTGGTAGGTGGTGTGTGTTGCTGTGCAATGTCACTGCACAAGTATAGCCATCCGTGTGTGGCATGCGGGCCCCAACCAAGTGGGGCACAGCTGGTGTGATGTGGCCATGTATCTGGTATCTGGGAGTGGCATGGAAGGCTCTTGCCCGTGCTGTAAGTCCTGGGGAGAATGGGCTGCCCCGTGCTGTGCTCTCCACCGCCCCCCGAGATGACTGATGCAGGAAGTGGTTCAGGCCTAGGACGCTGGGGACACAGGGGGCCTCCCCCTGTGGTGCTGGAGGGGAGAGAGGAGATGGGGCGCCTGGGCTGCCGGGCTGGCCAGACAGGGCCAGATTCATAAAAAGGGACGTGGGGGAGGGAAGGCAGGGCGGCGGCTGGGGCAGAGGCGGGCGGCAGAGATGAAAGTGGCCCGGCTGGCAGGAATGCAGGTGGCCTCTCCCCTGCCCTGTCAGCACTTTTTAATGTGCCCTTGGTTAGAATGTGTGGGAGGAGTGGGGCAAGGCTAGCTGGAGCTCACCTTTCCCAGGCCCTGCAGGAGGGGCTGGGGAGCCCGAGGTGGGGTTTGGGTGGAGTGGGAGGAGGAATGCGTGCCTGGATGTGACTGCAAGGGAGAGGCTGGCTGGGGGCCTCCGGTCCAGACCAACCCTGACCTCAGCTCAGTCCCTGCAGGGGCGGCTGAGTGGAGAAGCTGAATGGGATGTAGATAGGGGTGTGTGTGTGTGAGATCGTTTATATCTGTGTGCGCACACATAGGTCTGTCTTAAGATATGAATTTGATGGCCAGCGCCGCGGCTCACTAGGCTAATCCTCCACCTTGCGGTGCCGGCACACGGGGTTCTAGTCCCGGTCGGGGCGCCGGATTCTGTCCCGGTTGCCCCTCATCCAGGCCAGCTCTCTGCTATGGCCAGGGAGTGCAGTGGAGGATGGCCCAGGTGCTTGGGCCCTGCACCCCATAGGAGACCAGGATAAGTACCTGGCTCCTGCCATCAGATCAGCGCGGTGTGCCGGCCGCAGCGCGCCGGCCACGGCATCCATTGGAGGGTGAACCAACGGCAAAGGAAGACCTTTCTCTCTGTCTCTCTCTCTCACTGTCCACTCTGCCTGTCAAAAAACAAACAAACAAACAAAACAAAGATATGAATTTTTTTTTTTTTTAAATTTTAGACAGGCAGAGTGGACAGTGAGAGAGAGAGACAGAGAGAGAAAGGTCTTCCTTTGCCGTTGGTTCACCCTCCAATGGCCGCCGCTGCAGCCGGCGCACCATGCTGATCCGATGGCAGGAGCCAGGATCCAGGTGCTTTTCCTGGTCTCCCATGGGGTGCAGGGCCCAAGCACCTGGGCCATCCTCCACTGCACTCCCTGGCCATAGCAGAGAGCTGGCCTGGAAGAGGGGCAACCGGGACAGAATCTGGCACCCCGACCGGGACTAGAACCCGGTGTGCCGGCGCCGCAAGGTGGAGGATTAGCCTATTGAGCCACGGCGCCGGCAAGATATGAATTTGAACCTGAGTAAATAAAGGCACGTGAGGCTTGGAGTTCATGAGACTGATCCAGACCGCGTGTGTATATGTGTGTGCGTGCACATGAGCATGTGTGTACACATGTCTAGCTCTGTGCATAGGAATTTGAATTCTACCCCATGGGGCGTGCATCCTCACCCGCCCTGGGCAGGTTAGTTAGCCTCCCTGAGCTCTGGAACTTGGTCTCCAAAGTAGACATAGGGGTGTCTGTCGCACAGGGGGACCGTGAGCCTGAAACCGTGGGAACGTCTACCGTGCGTCACGCTGTCTGTGCGTGGTATCGTTGTGAATGGCTGTACGTGGGATGTGCCGGGGGACCGTGTGGCGGCATGGGGGCCTGGAGGTCTTCGTGGATCAGTCACAGCAGTGTCTGGGCAGAGAACAAGGCTGTCAGTGAGCTGTGAGTCTCTGTGGGTGTGCAGGAGTGCGGCTGTGTATTTGGTAGCAGGACAGAAGGATATGAACAAACCTGGGTGGAGATTTCGGGTGCCTGTGAACGTGTGTGTCCTCAGCATTGCATGTGTCCCTTCACACTCAATTCTTTTGTGTCTCTCGGGGGCCATGTGAGTTGCCCTGGATCCTCTCGCGGGATGTGTGCCCTCGCAGTGTGCGCTGGCTGTGTGGGAACAGCCTTGGATTGTCTGTGCCCTGTGTGTGTGTGTGTCTTTGGGTCCCAGTGAGAGTGTGGCCAAATGTGCCTTTGTCTCGGCCGTGTGGGTGTGATGGCGGTGTGTGGGGCCTTGGTGTGGCTGTGTGTGACAGTGTGTGTGTGTGTATGTGCGTGCGTGCGAGTGTGTGTTTGGTGAGCGGCTCTGCTGCCTTAAGCACCTTTCGAATACATTGGCCACAGCTCATTGAATCCTTTAACAATCTGACTCTGCTCTTCCTTCCCCGTTTTTTCTAATTCAGTTCCTCTTATTACAAAAATAAAAAATAAAGCACTGCCCCTTTCCAGTGGCTGGCCCTGCGGAGCCCCTGCCTCGGGACCAGCCTCGTTTCACTCCATTTCGGAGAAAACGGGAAGTCGGTAATTTTAAAAAATATTTTCTACTTTATTTGGGATTTAATGTTCTTACAGAATCCTGCTGCCTCCCTCTGTTCCCCCCCACACCCGCCCCCAGCCCCGCATGCAAGAGGCGTAATGGCCCGTTCAGCATATTAAGGGAGGCAAGCGGGTGTGTGCGTGTGTGCGAACGTGCACACACACATACACACACACACGGGTAAAAACACAGAGACTCACAGCAGCCACACAGATACACAGCAGCTCAACCGTCCGCTCAGAAATGACCTCAAGCCCTCTCCCGGGAGACCAGAACACCTGCCACAGCCAGAGACCTGTCCCCAGGGACTCGGTCACACTGACGGGAAACAGAACCTAGAACACGACCAAGGGAGCCCCACCAGACACAAAGGAGTGGGGCAGAGACAGGAGGAAGGTGAGGGACGGGTATGCCATCACATCGTGGGCAGCTTCGCCACCAGGAAACGGAAGCAGAGTGGTTCAAGGGAAGGCGGCGCTGCCCCTTTGTGTTCAAGGGAGCACTGCGCCGGCCAGAAATGGCGACCAGAGATCCTAGGGAGAGTCGGGGCTCGATGTGGGGGCAGGGAGAGTCCTGTGCCACTTCACTGTGCCCTGCATTTGGGGCCCCAAGGCAGTAAATGTGTGTGTGTGTGTGTGTGTGTGTGTGTGAGAGAGAGAGAGAGAGAGAGGGAGGGAGGGAGGGAGGGAGGGAGGTACTTTTTGACAGTACCCATTTAGCGTCCCATCCATCTGTGAGGCAGAGCCTGAGTGTGGTGGGGCGTGTACCTGAGAGCCTGTGTGTGCTGGCACACGGGGCGTCCCCCATGGTCTGTAAGCCTGTGTCAGCAGGGGAGGGGTGGACGGTAAGGCTTGTGGAGACGGGGACTTTGTGCCATTCACCTCTGTGTCTCCATCACTTGACAAGGAGCTTGGGACATCACAGGTTCTCAGCAAGTATTTGGTCAAAAATGAATGAACCGAATCATTCCGGAAGCTCAGCTCTGGGGGGGCCCGAGCACCATGGGCGGAGACTGTGCAGCCCGGCCTGCTGGCAGGGGGCGCGTGGTGCCCCGGAAGTGGAGAGGTAACCCTGGCTATCTTGTCCTGCTGCCATCTTGCTTGCTATGAGTTGGGGGCCCGGGGTCTGTGCTCTGTAGAGGGTATTGAGTTTCAGGCGTTACTCAGACCATCTGTGGGTGAAAAAAAAAAGGAAACGAGAGCCGTCCATGTGTTACACACGGACAGGTGAGAGAAAAGGGCAGCAGCGGACAGAAACTCAAGACGGAGAGAGACAGATAGCCATCCGGACTAAACAGGGAAACTGATGGATGGATTGATTTCTACACAGACCAAAAGACAAATAGAGACACAGATAAATAAGTATACAGACAGACACACAGACTGACAAGGATAGGCAGGTAGTCAGACAATCCCAAGGAGTGACTCGACAGACTGACGGACAGACCAGTCGATAGCTAGCTAGATGGACAGACAGCTGGTTGCACAGAGAGGGTGGATGCCTTGCTCGGTCTGTGGAATGGTGCAGGCTCTGACGGTGGCCTGCCTTCCCAACAGCCGCGCTCTGCACTCCATTCTCCCTCCGTGCCAGTGGGATCCACCACTGTTTGCTGTTTGCTGTCCAAGTGCTCAGGGAAAGAATGAACCAGGAGATCGATTTAGGAACGGACATGTGATACGGTTCGGATTACTGAGATGCAGGAGGTGCACGGTGAAGGAGCCTTTTGGGAAATGTTACTTCAGTCTTAGGAAGGGACACGTGGAAGGGTTGTGCCCTTCTCTTCTGGATTCTGGGCTTTGCTGTGTGAAGATGTAGTATGTTGAGTTGTTGCATCCTTTTTGGCATACTGAGGTACAGCCCGAGTTCAAAAGCTGATGTGCTGAGGTGCTGTTGCTGACGCCACCTGGCCACATTGACCAGTTTGGGAACCTCCCTGTCCCCAAGCATCTTACGTCAGAGAATATTTCTCTTATTTTATAAGCCTCGTTTGGTAAAGTCGTCTGCCACTTTTGGCCAAAAGCATACTAATTGCTATACAAATCAACTGGCAAATTGACCAACAAATAATGAATGAGACAGATGAGTGGAGGGAAGAACCAACAGATGGAAAGACACAGATAAGAAGATGGCCAATAAGAGAGTAACAGGTTGACAGTAATAGTAATAACAGACAACGTATTAGTTTTTTTGTCCCTATGACAAATACCCAAGGATAACTACTTATGAAGAAAAGAACTTTATTTAGCTCAAAGTTTTGTGCTTCAAGACATGGTGGTGGCATTGGCTCAGTTCTGGCAAGAGCCATGTCAACTGCATCCCACCATGGAGGATGGGTGGCAGGAGCACATGTGGGAGCAGTGCTCCTATCTGAGAGCCGGGAGAGGCCAGGTGGGGTCAGGTTTAGGTAGAATCACTGTCTGCTGTCAGAACTCCCGGGAGAAACCAGTGTTCCCTTCAGAGGGCGGGGCCACCGGTGACCTGAGGACCTCCCACCAAACTGTACCTCTTAAAGGTCCCGCCCCCTCCCAGCACCACCACCCTGGGAATCAAGCCCCCAAACTTGAACCTTTGGGGAACACTCAAACCATATTCACACCAGAGCTGACAATGAACAGATTTTTCCACTAATAAAGAGACCATGATAGATGGATGGATGATAGGTAAGCAGACACAGGAGCAGAGGTGGAAAGAGGGGCTGGAACGTGAGATAAATGGAAGAACTGGCAGATAGAGACGCAGGTAGACAGGCCGCTGAAAACCTTCCCTGACCCCAGTCTGCCTGGCTTTTCCTCCTCCCTGTTCCCATGACTACCTGCACTGAATAACACTGTCGCGGCCCTTGCCTGCTGTGTGAGACTGGTGTCCTTGTCATTCTTCTTCAGGATGAGCTCCAGGTCACACGTTCCCTGGAGAGACAAATCACATCTTATCTCTAATATCGCCAGACTAATACAGAACTGAGCACACAGTAGGTGCTCAACAAATATTTCTGGAATGAATGGCTATAGATCAGGGGTGGGGAACCCTTATTCTGCCAAGGGCCATTTGGATATTTGTAACTTCATTCACAGACCATACAAAATGATCAACTTAAAAATTGGCCTACTATAGATTAACTGACTTTGAGTCCCACCTACAGATTCCTTGGCAGGGTCAGACCAGATGATTTTATGGGCCGTACACGGCTCACAGGCTGGATATTCCCTATCCTTGCTGTAGATGGACAGAAGAAAAGATGCGGGGGAGAGATAGGAAGGTGGAGAAAGCACTTCCCGCTAGATGAACAGGTGGATCACTTGGCAAGGAGGGTGACAGACCATCAGAGAGACAGACTGAGAGTTAGGTTCATGTATGTACCGACATGCGATTTCAGTCAGATGAACAGAGAAACAATGATTAGTACACAGACAAGTGGACGAGAGAGAATATGGATGAAAGACCACGAACAGGTGGGCAGGTATAATGGGTGGATGGATGGCCAGTCAGATGGTTGGAGAGATCAAAAACATGTAGAAAAGCCAACAAATGGACAGGCAATGCAGTCAAACCAAGGACGTGTAGACATATGGCTGGTTAGACCTGTTAAAAACCGGGAGAGAAATGGGTACGTGAATGAATGGATAGATAGCTAGACAGAGAGACAGACAGCCTGGAGGGCAGGTGCTCAGGAAGGCCTTGGAGTTTCTGTTCAGGACCTGGCAGAGACTTGTTTCCATTGACTAATTTTCTCCTCTGGAAAAAGCCCTCGGTCCTTCTCCTCAACCCCCTCTCATCTCTCTGTCTCCCCTTCCCTCTTTGCCTTCCCTTTCTTCTTTTCCCTCTCCCTTTCTCCCATGTTCCCTCTCTGCCACCTCCTCCCCCTCTCGCCTGCTTCTGTCTCAAAGCCGGTCCCCATACCCGAGGCTTGTGCTGTGCCTCCCAAAACACGGCCCATGGTTTGTGTGAAAGAAGCTGCCTCCGAGCAGGGCCTGGGTTTGGGATGGCGAGGAGAATGGTAACCACAGGAAGGCAGAGATCCTCCTTGCACCCACCCACCCCACTCCTGGGACCCCCGGGCAGTCCGTCTCCACCAAATCCAGCAACTAGGTCTTGGCCTAGAGCTCTTTCTCTGAGCGCCCTTCCCCCTCCTTGCCAGGATTCTGAGAACCTGGGGTTAAAGCTCCGGTGTGGGTCACACTCTGAGGTCTGTTCCGCTGCCAGGCCCACGTCTGTCATGGGCATGGGAAGTTGGGAATTTCAGATGGTAGCCAGGAAGGGAGGTCTGGAAAGCTCCCCGCCCAGATCTTGGTTCTGTCCACCTTGTGTTCATCTCAGTTCCTCCCTGGCCACTTTTTTTTTTTTTTTTAATTAGGCAGAGTTAGTGAGAGAGACAGAGAGAAAGGTCTTCCTTCTGTTGGTTCATCCCCCAAATGGCCGCTACGGCCAGTGCGCTGCGCCGATCCAAAGCCAGGAGCCAGGTGCTTCTTCCCGGTCTCCCATGCAGGTGCAGGGCCCAAGCACTTGGGCCACTGCCTGGCCACTTTTTGAATCAGCTCTGAGTCTTTCAGTTTAACCACTGACTCCTCAGCACCTACTGTTTTGTTTTTTAAAATTTATTTATTTATTTTTAAATAGTTACAGAGAGAGGAGAGGCAGAGAGAGAGAGAGAGAGGTCTTCCATCCGCTGGCTCACTACCCAGATGGCTGCAGCGGCCGGAGGTGCACTGATCTGAAGCCAGGAGCCAGGAGCCAGGAGCCAGGAGCTTCTTCCTGGTCTCCCATGCGGGTGCAGGGACCCAAGGACTTGGGCCATCCTCCACTGCTTTCCCAGGCCATAGCAGAGAGCTGGATCAGAAGTAGAGCAGCTGGGACTCGAACCGGTGCCCATATGGGATGCCAGCACTGCAGGCGGCGGCTTTACCTGCTATGCCACAGTGCCAGCCCCTTGAACTCCTACTTTACACAAGGTGCCATTTGGTGCAATGGGAGGCAAATGGGAAATAAGGAGGTTCCTCTTCTGGAGGTCATCCCTTTCTCTTCTTCCCTTCCTTCTGCACCTCCCTTTGGGTGTCTGCCTTTCTCCTAGGCAAGCAATCAGGAAATACCCATATGCCATGCACACCACGCACACGGGCTCTCCCCTTCTCTAGCCCTGCCCGCTGCCACCCCACCCTGGCCTACACTGCTAGGCTGCAGTTCCCATGGACCCCACGGCAGAGTGATGAGAGTTTCGCGTGGCAGGCGCTTTCCAAGAGCAGGAGACCCTGAGGGCTTGACGGCTCTGGCAGCCCCCCACCCTTCTCCCCAGGGATAACTGATCTGTCAGGGGACCAGGAGAATGGAGGTGACACAACGAGGTGGCAGGCAGAGGGGGAGCTCCAGGCCACTACTGGCTCTTGGAGTCTTTCCTCTTTGTCTTCATCTCCATCCTCTGCTGCCTGACTCTTTGGGAAGCATTGCTCCAAGCAAGCACCCCATGGACCAAGGTGACCCTGTGTGGCCTTCAGAGCTCTGCATGGCATGGACCCAGCCCCTCCTGCCACGAGCCCTTCAGGACTGCCCACCATATCTGAAGGTCTCTGACAGATTCCAGCCCAGACCCATAGGAACCAAGCAGGCCCTGATGTGTGTGGGGTCTTCAAAAAGTTCATTGGAAATGTGTGTTAGGAAAAAACTATGCATGGATTTCAAAGATGTTTTGCAAAACCTATCTTTTAGCTCCATTTTTCCATGAACTTGTCGAGGTCCCCTCATGCACGCACACTGACCTGTGGACCAGCAACAAGTGTGGACGTCAGCACAAAAGTTCCACGACCATGTCTTGCACTTTGGCCCTCCTCTGGCTTGAGGCCAGACCCTTCCAGGCTCTCCTGGGCCCCCATCAGGCCTTGGTGTGTTCCCCCAGCCTTCCTCCTCAGCTGCCTGGACAGTGACGTCCTCCTCTTCCTCCTCCTGCCTGACGTCAGCAAGCTTCCTTTAGAGCCAACCCTGTGCGGCTGAGCCTCTGGGCCCAGGAGAGAACCGCACACCAGCTAGAGTTCTGATCGCCACTCCCTGCCCCAGCGCTGTGACCTCCACAAACTAACTTCTCAGGGTCCCAGGTCCTCACCTGCAAAGTGAGGTTGGTAACAGCGTATGACCCATGGGCGAGCGTTGCAAGGGTGATGTCACAAGCGCTTGGACCCATCCCCAGCACACAGGCAGTTCTGTAGAAGTGCAGCGACTGGCTCTGTGGCTGAGGGCTTGCAAGCTCAGAGGAAGAGAGCGAGAGGCCCTTGTGTGCCGAGGGTCTTGGGTGTTGCGTCTCCATGAGCCACAGACCAACACAGACCCTTGTGAGGTGCATCGCCATCACCTCCCCTCGTGTGGCCGACAAGGGGGCAGATCCAGGCGTGGGACTCAGCTGCCTTTCACTCCAGAGCTGTGCTCTTCCCAGGATGCAGTGCTGCGGCTCTGATTTGAGGGCCGGGGGTGAGGACTTGGAGTTTGTAGTTCAAAGCCCTGGGGCCTGAGCGTGCAAGTGCTTTGGGCATCCTCTTCCTCTCAGCTCAAGGTGTATATGAGGCACTGCCTCGGAGCGGGCCAGGTGCGTGCCGGGCACGGGAGCCTCACGGCCACCGTCCCTCCGCCCCCGCCTTCTGCCGATAATGCCCTGGCTCACCATCTGCCTTGCAGGCTATGGGGCTGGGGCAGGTCCTGCTCAGGTGAGTCTTGGAGGACAAAAACAGCCACCCTGGCTCAGCAAGTCCAGGGCCACCTGGAGACGAAGCCCCGGCCAGGCAGCCATGCCCAGGTGGATCGGTGGAGGCAGAGGGAGTTGTTTACGGCTCCACACCCCCAGAGCTGCTCGGGACACTGCTGCCTCCCTCCGGTAGTGCCCAGCCCTCAGTCCCTGGGGCCTTTAGGAGGAGCTCAGAGCCTGGCCCGGGAGACATGGGCACCAGGGGCTTCCCAGGAAGTGATTCTAAGGTGTAGGTTAGCGAACAATGGGTTCTAGGGATAACAGTCTACAGAAGGCTGGCGCCGCGGCTCAATAGGCTAATCCTCCGCCTTGTGGTGCCGGCATACCGGGTTCTAGTCCCAGTTGGGGCACCAGATTCTGTCCCGGTTGCCCCTCTTCTAGGCCAGCTCTCTGCTGTGGCCCAGGAGTGCAGAGGAGGATGGCCCAAGTGCTTGGGCCCTGCACCCCATGGGAGACCAGGAAAAGCACCTGGCTCCTGTCTTCGGATCAGCGCGGTGCGCCAGCCGCAGCGCGCCAGCCACGGTGGCCATTGGAGGGTGAACCAACGGCAAAAGGAAGACCTTTCTCTCTCTCTCTCTCACTGTCAACTCTGCCTGTCAAAAAAATAAAAAAAATTTTAAAAAATTAAAAAAAAAAAAAACAGTCTACAGAAAAGACCAGAGGACTCAGAATTGGGTGAAGCCCCCACCCCTGCCCCCGCCCCTGCCCCGGGGAATTCTGGAGCTGGAGGTGACCCTGCGACTTCTCCCCAAGTTGGGGCTGGAGGGCTCAGTTTTGTCTGCTCCAGGGTGGGGCCCAGGATGTGGCTGGGCAGCTCTTCCACACAGCTGCTGGCCCGGGACTGTCTCCTAGCTCTCCTAGCAGTGAGGGGGCCCAGGTGGCATGGATGTGTCCAGCACAGATGCCTGCCCAAGCTTGGGGGGGACAGGGCAGCCAGAGGAGACCCACCCAGTGCTGAACTTACAAGGTTTGTGGTTCTGCAAGCAGGAGAGGGGCTTCAGGGAAAGAGGCATTTCCATGGGGAACCCCCTCCCCACCACGATAGCGAAGATGACTAGGAGAGGGGGCAGGGCCCGGGTCAGCGTGAAGGGGCACAGCTCAGGGCCATGGCAAGACCCAGGGGCAGGGTGCTGAAGGGGGCGGGAGGTTCCCAGGGGTTACCTGGAGAGGGAGGCAGGTTGTGCTGTGTGGAGCGTGAAGACAAAGCAGAGTGCACACCTCAGAGTGGACAGCAGTGTGTGGGTGGAGAGAACCTCAGGGCCCGGGGCTCAGCAGACCGATGAGTCTTCCCAGATGACCTTGGCTTGTGCGCCTTCTCTCCTGTTTCTGAGACATGCGCAGCCTTGTCATCTATTGCACTCATCTCCATGTCCCTGCCCTACCTTCTCCTTCCTCGAAACTCCACCTTTGGGTCCATCCAGCGCCAGGCATGGGGCTGACCGGACCTGCAGGTCCTCACAGTTGCTGATGGAGTGAACGAGTGATCCAAGGTGAGACCACGAAGCATGAAGACCAGGCAGTCTGCAAGAGAAGTGGGGGACACCCGAACTCTACCTGTGATGGGAAGAGGTGTGCCAGGGAACGCCTGGGCCTCCTTGGAGACGCCAGTGTAGACAACCAGGGCCTGCTGTAGGACAACATACATGCTGGGGCCCAGGCTGCATGGGACGCCAAGTTTCCCCAGACCTTACCAAGGGTCCCTGGACCCCAAGGCAAGAAAGTGCTTCCAAACCTGGAGTGTTTGCCAGTGCTGCGACTTTGGACACATCACTCACCCACTCTGGGTTTCAGTTCCGTCATCTGTAGCAAATCTGTTGCATTAAGAAACTTGCAACTTTGCCGGTCATCTGTTGCAGGTATTTTACATACCATGAAAAGTCCACCCTGTTCCTGGGAAGAATATATTCCTAGTTTGAAAACAGGAAAATGAGAGGCCGGTGCTGTGGTGCAGTGGGTTAATGCCCTGGCCTGAAGTGCTGGCATCCCATATGGGTGCTAGTTCAAGACCTGGCTGCTCCACTTCCGATCCAGCTCTCTGCTATGGCCTGGGAAGGCAGTGGAAGATGGCCCAAGTCCTTGGGCCCCTGCACTCACATGGGAGACTTGGAGGAAGCTCCTGGATCCTGGCTTCGGATAGGTGTAGCTCTGGTCATTACGGCCAATTGGGGAGTAAACCATCGGGTGGAAGACCTCTCTCTCTCTCTGCCTCTCCTCTCTCTGTGTAACTCTGACTTTCAAATAAATAAATCTTTAAAAAAAAAAAAAAAGAAAGAAAATAGGAAAATGAGTCCAAGAACCCTGACCAAATATACACAGAATAAGTAATCCCACCAGGATCCCGTCCAGGTCTCTGATTCCCAAGCCTGGGTCCGTTCTATAGACTGTGCTGCCTGCGGTGTATAATATTGTGTGCATCTGTCTGCCCGCCCTGGCATGGTTGACGCACTCATGGACTTGAAAACGAGCAAGTGGGCCACCAGAAGGCACCACCTCGGCACCATCCCCATCGGTCACTCTGCAACTTGAGCTCCCTCCTGTGGCCCCTGTCGTCTTCCTCCCCAACCTTAGGCTACTGCCGCCTTGTCCTTGTCACCTGCTCCTCTTCCTCCTCCCATCTCAAGAGGGTAGGTTTTTTCCAAGTCCCCAACTCTGCTTTCTGTTCTTTGCTCTCTAAATCCCCTCTTCCTACAACTTCAACTTTCAAATCAGCTGGGAGTTTGCTGGGAGCTTGTCACCTCAGCCAGTGGTCCCCAGACCTCACTAAAGCCTCAGAATAAGCTGGAGACTTTGCTGGGCCCTGTCCCTGGGTTTCTGAGTCAGTAGACCTAGGACAAGGAGGATTTTTTTAAAAAGCATTATTAAGATAGACTTGACATACAAGCAACTGCACATGTTAAAAGTAAACATTCTGGGCCAGCGCCACAGCTCAATAGGCTAATCCTCCGCTTGCGGCACCGGCACCCTGGGTTCTAGTCCCAGTCAGGGCACCAGATTCTGTCCTGGTTGCTCCTCTTCCAGGCCAGCTCTCTGCTGTAGCCCAGGAGTGCAGTGGAGGATGGCCCAAGTGCTTGGGCCCTGCACCCGCATGGGAAACCAGGAGAAGCACCTGGCTCCTGGCATCGGATCAGCGCCGTGCGCCGGCCACAGCGCACCAGCCACAGAGCACCGGCCGCAGCGGCCATTGGAGGGTGAACCTACGGTAAAAGGAAGACCTTTCTCTCTGTCTCTCTCTCTCATTGTCCACTCTGCCTGTCAAAAAAATAAATTAATTAATTAAAAAAAAAAAGTAAACATTTTGGGGGCTGATGCTGTGGCATAGCAGGTAAAGCCACTGCCTGCAGTGCCTGCATCCCATATGGGCACCAGTTCGAGTCCCAGCTGCTCCACTTCTGATCCAGCTCTCTGCTATGGCCTGGGAAAGCAGTAGAAGATGGCCCAAGTCCTTGGGCCCCTGCACCCGTGTGGGAGACCTGGAAGAAGCTCCTGGCTTCGGATCAGCACAGCTCCAGCTGTTGTGGCCATCTGAGGAGTGAACCAGCAGATAGAAGACCTCTCTCTCTCTCTCTCTCCCTGCCTCACCTCTCTCTGTGTAACTCTGACTTTCAAGTAAATAAATAAATATTTTTTAAAAAGTAAACAGTTTGATCAGTTTTGAATGCACCCGTGAAAACCAGCACAAGCAAGACAAAGAACCTTTCCATCACTGCCTCCCCAATCTCCTTCTTCCATTTTTATCAGCATGCATAGATTTCAACATTTTTTGCCTAAAATAAACTTTTCATTTCATTGCATCTTTCCATGAACTTTTTGAAATACCCTCACATAAAACCTACTCTCCTCCCCTCAGCATCCAGCCCCAGCCCCAGCCAGCTCCTAACCTGTCTCTGTGTGATAGATTAGTTGGCAGTTTCCAGAAGTTTTGTAAATGGAACCATTTAATACAAAGGTGTTTGCAAAAAGTTCATGGAAAATATGTGCCATGAGAAAAACTATGGAGGCCAGCATTGTGGTGCAGTGGGTTAAGCCACTGCCTGTGATTCCGGCATCCCATATGAGCACCAGTTCCAGTCCTGGCTGCTCCAACACCTTGCTAATGCACCTGGGAAGGCAGCTGACTATGGTCCAGGTGGCTGGGCCCCTGCCACCCATCTGGGAGATTTGGACCAAGTCCCAGGCTCCTCACTTCAGAACCTGGGCCACTGCGGCCATTTGGGGAGAACCAGCAGTTGGAAGATCTCTTCTTTCTCTTCCTCTGCTTCTCTCCAGTCTCCCTCTCTTTCTGTAATTCTGCCTTTCACATAAATGTTAAAAAAAAAAGTATTCATGAATTTCAACTTTTTTTGACAGGCAGAGTGGACAGTGAGAAAGAGAGAGAGAGAGAGACAGAGAGAAAGGTCTTCCTTTACCATTGGTTCACCCTCCAATGGCCGCCGTGGCCGGTGTGCTGCGGCTGGTACACCGCGCTGATCCGAAGCTAGGAGCCAGGTGCTTCTCCTGGTCTCCCATGGGGTGCAGGGCCCAAGCACTTGGGCCATCCTCCACTGCCTTCCCAGGCCACAGCAGAGAGCTGGACTGAAAGAAGAGCAACCGGGACAGAATCCGGCGCCCCGACCAGAACTAGAACCCGGTGTGCCGGCGCCGCAGGCAGAGGATTAGCCTAGTGAGCCGCGGCGCTGGCCGAATTTCAATTTTTTGCACCAAAATAAACACCATTTAACACCATTTTCCCTCAAACTGTTTGAAGTGCCCTTGTATGTGCTACTTATGTTCCTGTTTCCCTCCGCATAATTCTATATGTGAGATGCATCCACACTGCTGCACTGAGCCTCTGTGCCAGGCGAAGGCCCCCCGTGGTTGCACTTATCAGTAGCTCATTCCTTTTTATTACTGAGTAGTAATCCATTGTATGAATATACAATTTATTTCTCCATTCCCCTGTTGGTGGACTTTGGATTGTTTCCAGTTTGGGGCTTTTGTAAATAAAGCTGTTAAAACCTTTATGCTGTCATTTCTCTGGAGAGTGGAAAGGCTGGGCCCTATGGCAAGTACATGCTTAACTTTATAAGGAACTGCCAGATTGCTTTCCAGATCGCTGTACACCTACATCAACGTATGAGATTCCAGTTGCTCCACAATCTTACTAACATGAGTCTTTCTCACTTGGGCTGCTGGGATGAGAGTGTAGTGTATGTCGCAGTGCTATGCCATCATAGTGGTAGACTGTTACCTTTATTTTCTTTTTTTTTTTAAAGATTTATTTTATTTATTTGAAAGATAGAGTTACACAGAGAGGCAGAGACAGAGAGAGAAGTCTTCCATCTGCTGGTTCACTCCTCAGGTGGCCGCAACGGCCGGAGCTGCGCTGATCAGAAGCCAGGAGCCAGGAGCTTCTTCCGGGTCTCCCATGCAGGTGCAGGGGCCCAAGGACTTGGGCCATCTTCTACTGCCTTCCCAGGCCACAGCAGAGAGCTGGATCAGAAGAGGCGCAGCCGGGACTCGAACTGGTGCCTATATGGGATGCTGGCGCTTCAGGCCAGGGCTTTAACCTGTTGTGCCACAGCGCCAGCCCTACCTTGTATTTTCTTAATGACCAATGAGGTTGAGCAGATTTCCAGGTACTTTATCTTCTTTGGTTAAGTGTTGATATCTTTTGCTTTTTAGAAAGTGGGTGGTTGTCTTTGGACTATTCCACTGTGTTCTCTAGAACACAAGTACTTTGTTCAGTATGTTTTACAAACAATTTCTCCCCATATGTGGGTTATCTTTATTTTTAAAAACAGTATCTCCATAAGAGAAAACATTTCAAATTTGATTAAGTATGACTTATTGAATTTTTTTTAATGGTTTGTGGTTTTGGGGTTATATTTGAGAAATCTTCTCCAAATTCAAGTTTTTTAACTTTACTATGTTTTATTATGGAAGTTGTTTGGTTTTGTCTCTTATGTTATTAGGTCTATGATCTTTTCCAAGTTAATTTTTGTATATGGTGTGAAGTAAGGGTTAAAATCATTTTCTTGGCAGGGTTGGGGGATCTGGCTAACTCACATAGTTCCAGCACCATCATCTGTTGAAGATTACCCATCCCCATATTTTATTGCCTGTTACTTTTGTGAAGAATCAATTGGCCATTTATGTGTGGTCTGCGTCTGGACTCTCCATTCTGCTCCACTGATCCGTTCTCCTGTCCCTATACCAACAACACACTGCATTGCTGTATCTTCCCGAGCTCGGAAGTCAGGTAACACAGCCTTTCAACTTCATTCCTTTTCTTTTCTTTTCTTTTTTTTTTTTTTTTTTAACAGGCAGAGTGAACAGTGAGAGAGAGAGACAGAGAGAAAGGTCTTCCTTTGCCGTCAGTTCACCCTCCAATGGCCGCTGCGGCCGGCGCACCGTGCTGATCCAAAGCCAGGAGCCAGGTGCCTCTCCTGGTCTCCCATGCGGGTGCAGGGCTCAAGGACCTGGGCCATCCTCCACTGCACTCCCGGGCCACAGCAGAGAGCTGGACTGGAAGAGGGGCAACTGGGACAGAATCCAGCGCCCCGACTGGGACTAGAACCCAGGGTGCTGGCGCCGCAAGGTGGAGGATTAGCCTAGTGAGCCGCAGCACCAGCTCAACTTCTTTCCTTTTCAAAGTTGTTTTGGATGTTCTAGAGCTTTTGCATCTCCATATGCATTTTAGAATCTATTTGCCAATTTCTACAAATACAAGCCTGCTGGGATTGTGAGATTGCATTGAATCTATGAGTTGGTTTGGGAATTATTGACATCATAATAATATTGAGTCTTCCAATGCATAAACATAATATTTCTCCATTTATTTCAGCTTTCTTTAATTTCTGTTAGCAATGTTTTATGATTTTCAACATATACGTTTTATGCATGTTTGGTCAAATAAATCTCTACTATTTAATATTTTTGATGCTGCAAATAGTATGTTTTTAAATCTCTATTTCCTGTTGTTTATCAGTTATAAATAGAAATACAGTTTAGGGACAGCATTGTGGTGCAGCGGGACGCCATCCTGGATTAGAGTGCCAGGTAAGTCCAGCTGCCCTGCTGCTTTTTTTTTTTTTTTTAAGGTATACTTATTTATTTGAAAGGTAGAATTACACACAGAGAGAAGGAGAGGCAGAGAGAGAGAGGTCTTCCATCCGCTGGTTCACTCCCCAGTTGGCCACAACGCCCGGAGCTGCGCTGACCTGAAGCCAGGTGCCAGGAGCTTCCTCTAGGTTTCCCACACGGGTGCAGGGTCCCGAGGACTTGGGCCATCTTCTACTGCTTCCCAGGCCACAGTAGAGAGCTGGATTGGAAGTGGAGCAGTCGAGACTCGAACTGGCACCCATATGGAATGCCAGCACTGCAGGCTGTGGCTTTATCCGCTATGCCACAGTGCCAACCCCCTGCTCTGCTTCTGATCCAGGTTCCTACCAAGGCATCTGGGAAAGCAGTGGAAGATGGCCCAAGTACTTGGGACTCTTACCACTGATGTGAGAGATTAGGGTGGAGTTCTTGGCTCCTGGCTTCAGCCTGTCCCAGCCCAGGCCATTGCAACCATTTGGGGAGTGAAACAGCAAATGGAAGATCTCTCTGTCTCTCCCTCTCTCTGTCACTTTGCCTTTCAAATAAATACTTTTTAAAGGAAATACAATTAATTTGTACTTGTAAAAACAGGTTTCTAGGCCATTGCGCCATAATAAGGACTGGCATATGGTGCAAGAATTTGTATTTTTAACAAATTCCCAAATGATGTTGAAACTGCTTGGGGGAATACCTTTTTTTTTTTTTTTTTTTTTTTTTTTTTTTTTTTTGACAGGCAGAGTTAGAGAGAGAGAGGGAGAGAGAGAGAGAGAGAGGTCTTCCTTTTCCATTGGTTCATCACCCAAATGGCTGCTAGGGCTGGTGCTGCGTGCGGCGTGCTGTGCCCATCCGAAGCCAAGAGCCAGGTGCTTCCTCCTGGTCTCCCATGCAGGTGCAGGGTCCAAGCACTTGGGCCATCCTCCACTGCACTCCCGGGCCACAGCAGAGAGCTGGACTAGAAGAGGAGCAGCTGGGACTAGTACCCGGTGCCCCAACCGGGACTAGAACCCAGTGTGCCGGTGCCGCAGGTAGAGGATTAGCCTAGTGAGCCAGGGCGCCGGCCGGGGCAATACCCTTTTTAAAAAGTTGTTCATTTATTTACTTATATGAGAGGCAGAGAGACAGACAGACAGAAAATGCTGCCATTCACTGGCTTATTCCCCAAATGCCTGCAATGGCCCAGGCTGGACCAGGCCAAAGCTAGGAGTCAGGAATTCAATCTAGGGGGTAGGAATTCAATCTGGGGGTGGGGGGAGTGGGCAGGAACCCAACTACTTGAGTCATCACTAGACTCTGTAGTGGAGCGGGAACTTGACCTTGGACATTCCGCCATGAGATGTGAGCATCTTAACTGCTATGCCTGATGCCCACCCCGAGGAATGCTCTTTGAGACTTAAGTATTGACACAAATGTTCTGGTCAAAGCTCTGTTCTAAACCAAACTTGTCACCTGGCCCTAAGTTAGCTGTTCTGGTTTCCTCTTTTCCAGAAATGGCCCCATCATCCAATTCCATGTCCATTGGTAACTGAATGAAGGGATGAAGGTTCCCATTGAAAAGTCAACCTGGGGCTGGCACTGTAGTGTAGTGGGTAAAGCTGCTGTCTGCAGTGCCAGCATCCCATATAGGCACAGTTTGAGTCCCGGCTGCTCCATTTCCAATCCAGCTGTCTGCTGTGGCCTGGGAAAGCAGTAGAAGATGGCCCAAGTCCCTGGGCCCTTGCACCCGCATAGAAGACCCAGAGGAAGCTCCTGGCTCCTGGCTTCAGATTGGCCCATCTCTGGCTGTTGTGGCCAGTTGGGGAGTGAATCAGAGGATGGAAGACCTCTCTCTCTCTCTCTCTCTCTCTCTCTGCCTCTCCTTCTCTCTCTCTGTGTAACTCTGACTTTCAAATAAATAAATCTTTTAAAAAGAAAAGAAAAGTCAACCTACAACCTCACATCAAATCAGTTGCCACCCTAATGATACACTCCTGAACATGTGTCCCCTTTGTCCTCCTCATTTTCTTTTTTAAAAAAGATTTATTTTTTACTTGCTTGAAAGGCAGAGTTATGGAGTGAGGAGAGAGACAGAGAGAGACAGAGAGAATCTCCATCTGCTGGTTCATTCCCTAAATGGCCTCAATGGCAGGGCTGGGCCAGGCTGAAGCCAGGAGCTTGGAGCTTCTTCTGGATCTCCCACGTGGGTGTCGGGGCTTAAGCACTTAGGCTACTTTCCCAGGCATATTAGCAGGCAGCTGGATTGGAGGGGAGCAGCTGGGACTCGAACTGGCGCCCATATGGGATGCTGGCACTTGCAGGCATTGGCTTTACCTGCTACGCCACGGCGCTGGCCCCTTCACTTTCTTAAATTATCATATCCACATTACTTCTCCATTTGACCTGTGAAATCACCTCCTAACGAATCTCTCTGCCTCTGATCTCTTCATCCTACAGTCTGTTTTCCACAATCCCAGGCTCATCTTTCTATTTAGTGACTTGGATCCTGCCTGTCTCCCACTAAATAACCCCCCCCACACACACACACACAAGGGTCCCTCCTGCCTTCTGAATTAAGTCTAAAATTCTTATTCTGATGTTTCAGAGACTTTCAGGAGCCTACCCAATATCCATCCCCCTTTTTCATCTTTGAATTCATACCTTATCTAGGTGAGCAGTATGCCCAGATTTGGACAAATTCTGTTTCTCAATATCTCTTACAAATAAGTGGCCAAGGGATTAAATTCTGGCCAGTGAAATGTAAATACAAATTGTTGGGTACCACCTCCTGGAGAATCCTATAAAATTTCTGTAAAGAGGACAGCGAGTTGGACAGCTGCCTGTCTTCCCTTTCATTGGTCCCCTCGCCTGCCTGCTACGCTAGAGCTCCAATAGGCCTCCTAGACTATGAGGCAACATTAAAGATGAAGGCACTCCCTGAGCACCTCAGGAAGCTGCGTCCCCAGTACAGCACAGGTGCCATACTGATCCCAAATCATCACATTCTGAATTTATTTTTCCTTGGAGTAAAAGAGACATACAAACCAATACATGGTTTCAGCTACTGTTCTTTGACTGCTTGGAGTCAACCCCTAATCCTGCCTGACGCGTCTGATACTCAAAACTCTAAATATTAGCCCCTGAATACTTTCCAGTCCCCTCCCGATCCCCCCCATAAATACCTTATACGACAGCCCACCCACACTATTTTCTGTTTCCTAAAGACGGTTTGTACCAGCCTGTCTCTATTTTTGTACTTCTTAGTACTTCTTTCTCCATGTTTACCTATTGAAGTCAAATACAGGTGCCCCCTTCTCCATGAATCCCTGATTCTTCCAGCCAAACGTGATTGCTCCCTCTTCTAAACTCAGAATATTTTGATTGTATCTTTTTTAGCACTTAGAGTCTGCCCCAAGTCATCAGTACTCAGAGCCTATCCTGCTGGGTTCTGAGCTCCCTGGTACCGTGCCAAGCACAGGGTTAGTGCGCAGCAAGGATTCAATACAGTAATGCATGAACAATCAAAGGAAGGGAGGAATGCAAACAGCGACATTGCTGCTCTCATCCGGGGCATTCATCCGGCTCCACTCATCTGAAGACACAACATGAAGCTTAGAAAGTTGCCACATTGTTCAAGGAGAAGAGAGAGGCAGTAGGCACAGGGTAGCACAAGATGCTTCCTCTGTGTGCAAAAAGCAAGGCTAAGGGGGAATTACTATTGACCCAGCCTGCCCTATAAGAACAGCAACAAATATTTACAAGTCCAGAGTATGTGCGGATACCATGCAAAATGATTTACCTGCAGTACTTCATTTACTATAACCCACCAACAGTGTATGAGATTGGTCCTAGCCTTTCCCCATCCCGAGGGAGCACACTGAGTTTTCAAGGGCTTACCCAACTTATCCAGGGTGACAGGGCTTGAGCACAGCACAACCAGAGCTGGGGCTCAGTCATCTCTGATCCCAAGCCGTGTTTCTCCCCCCCAAAGAAACCTTTTATTTAAGGAATACAAATTTCCCAAGTTCAACTTTAGGACTATAATGATTCTCCCACCATACCTGCCGTCCCACCCCTACTCCCACTTCTCCTCCTCCTCCCTCTCCCTTTCCCAGTCCCTTTCTCCATTAAGACTCATTTTCAATTAACTTTATACACAGAAGACCAACTCCATACTAAGTAAAGATTTCAACAATTTGCACACATACACACACACACACACAAAACTGAGAACAAGTTAATTATCATAATGCAACTCATTGAGGACAGAAGTCCTGCATGGGAAGTTGGTGCACAGTGACTCCTGTTGTTAATTTAACAATTAACACTCTTATGTATGATGACAATGATCACCCAAGGCTCTTGACATGAGCTGCCATGGCTGTGGAAGCTTTTCAAATCCAGTATACTCCATCAGTATTTAGACAAGGCCATAAGCAAAGTGGAAGTTCTCTCCTCCCTTCAGAGAAAACTACCTCCTTCTTTGGTGGCCCCTTCTTTCTGCTGGGGTCTCTCTCCCAGAGATCCTTCCTGTAGGACATTTTTAACCACAGTGTCTTGGCTTTCCATGCCCGAAATGCCCAAAGCCATGCTCTTACTCACCTGCCAGGCTGTGCGAGATGTGGCTGGCTGTCCCACAAAATGGTGAGGCCGTGGCATATAGGAATATGGTTGTATCCACTTACTCTGAAAGCGCCTACACGGTGCCTGCTCTGTCCTGAAGGGTCAGCAGAATTATTGCCATTAAAATAATCCCAGGAAAAAGAGGTGACCCCTTTCACCAAGTACAGTAGAGAACTCAGGACACTGGAGGAGGCGAGCATGAGACTGTCACGGGAGGAGAGGGCAGACCAGCTTGAGGCCCGGAACCCAGGGACGGCAATGGGCTGGGCTTCCTGGGCTTCCTTTCCATCCCACTTCCTGCATCCCAGGCTTAGCGCTAAGAAAGCCACATCCACACCAAACACAAACAATGGCCCAAGGTACTTTCAGTAGAAGGCTCCTCTCTCCAAACTAGGGAACGGGTATCCTAGAAAGACAACTTTCAGACAATATCCGCTCTGCTCCAGCCAAACACCGCAGGAAAGCGTGGCGCTCCCCTGCCACCCAAGCCGGCCAAGGCTGAGAGGTGAGCCTCGACTTTCACTTCCACCAGCCTCTAACGCGGCAACCGGATTCCGGGTGGAGTAGTTGGAGAAGACCAAGCTGGGAGCTGGGATGCTTGTCTGCTTGGAGACCAGGTGGGAATCCTGTATTTCACCCGTGCCCCACGGTAATGGAAGGCTCCTTCCTCTTTCCACTGGGTTAGCGTCAGAGGCGGCAGAATAAAGAGGCAGGAGTTTCACCCCCTGCCCGAGGCCGTGTGGGTGGCATAACGAGGCAGGCTGACCCCTCATAGCTCGGCAGCTGTCAGCGGAAGCCTGTTGCGGAGCTGGAACTCCCACTCCCTCCGCCAGCAATGAAGACGCCAAATGAGGACCCTGGAACTCTACAAAATGAGCTCTCCCCTCCAACTGCTAAAGTGGTATCAGAGGAACTCGGCTAAAAGTGAAAATTTGTATATGATCAAGAGTCACATAACATCGTACCCCAAGTGCCAAAGTTTCTCTTGAAAATCACTCATCACACCAAGAGCCAGGAAGATGTCAATCTGAATGATAAAAGACAATTGTGAATGGGGCGGTGCCCTGGCTCACTTGGTTAATCCTCCTCCTGCGGCGCCAGCATCCCATATGGGCGCCGGTTTCTTTCCCGGCTGCTCCTCTTCCAGTCCAGCTCTCTGCTGTGGCCCGGGAAGGCAGTGGAGGATGGCCCAGGTGCTTGGGCCCTGTGGCCCTGTGCCCATATGGGAGACAAGGAGAAGCACCTGGCTCCTGGCTTCAGATCGGTGCAGCACCGGCCGTAGCAGCCATTTGGGGGGAGGGGTGAACCAACGGAAGGAAGACCTTTCTCTCTGTCTCTCTCTCTCACTGTATATAACTCTACCTGTCAAAAAAAATAATAATAATAATAAGTGGGCCAGCGCCGCGGCTCACTAGGCTAATCTTCCGCCTTGTGGCGCCGGCACACGGGGTTCTAGTCCCAGTCGGGGCGCCGGATTCTGTCCCGGTTGCCCCTCTTCCAGGCCAGCTCTCTGCTGTGGCCAGGGAGTGCAGTGGAGGATGGCCCAAGTACTTGGGCCCTGCACCCCATGGGAGACCAGCAGAAGCACCTGGCTCCTGGCTTCGGATCAGCGCGGAGCACCAGCCGCAGCACACCGGCCACGGCGGCCATTGGAGGGTGAACCAATGGCAAAAGGAAGATCTTTCTCTCTGTCTCTCTCACTGTCCACTCTGCCTGTCAAAAAATAAATAAATAAATAAATAAATAAAAGACAATTGTGAAAAAGACACTGAGATGACAAAGATGTCAGAATTATCTGACAGAGACTTTTAAAGTGACCATTACAAAAATGCTTGAAGAAACAATTGTGAACAGATTTTAAACAAATAAAAGAAAAGTCTCAGCAAATAAATAAAAGAGATAAAAAAGAAACAAATAGAAAAATTTAAATTGAGAAAACACAGTAAAAACATCAGTAAATGGGCTTCAAAACCAGAATGGAGAGGGCAAAGGAAAGAATTAGTGAGCTGGAAGGTAGAATAATGGAAATTACCCAGTCAGAACAGAGGAAAAATACTGAAAACAGGCTGAGGAACTACAATAAAAGTTCTAACATTTGTGTCACTGTTTCAGAAGGAAAGGAGAGAGGAAGCAAGATTGAAAAGGCACTGAGGGGCCTGCGCTGTGGCGTAGCAGGTAAAGCCACCACCTACAGTGCTGGCATCCCATGTGGGCGGCGGCGGTTCAAGTCCCAGCTGCTCTACTTCTGATCCAGCTCTCTGCTATGGTCTGGGAAGGAGTAGAAGATGGCCCAAGTCCTTGGGCCCCTGCACCCAGAGATCTGGGGGAAGCTCCTGGCTCTGGATGGGCCCAGCTCTGGCTGTTGTGGCCATTTGAGGAGTGAACCAGCAGATGGAAGATCTCTCTCTCTGTCTCTCTCTCTCTGTCTCTCTCTCTCTGCCTCTGCCTCTCTGTAACTCTGCCTTTAAATAAATAAATAAATCCTAAAAAATAAGAAAGAAAAAGCACTGAAAGAGGGGAACAAAAACTCCCCAAGTTTGGCAAAAACACAAACTACAGATTCAAGACGCCGCGGGAACTCCAGACCAACTAAACTCAAAGACATCTGTCCCAAGAACATACTGGGCAAACTTTTGAAAAATGAAGAATAAAAATCTCTTGAAAGCAGTGAGAGAGAATTGATACCTTATCTGTAGGGGAAAAGGTCGAATTGACAGTGGATTTCTCATCAGGAACCAGAGAGAACAGAAGGAAAAGCACATTTTTATAAAAGAAAGTGCCAATCTAGAATATCTAGTAAAAATATCTTCCAGCAGTGAGGGGAACAGAGTCACTTTGGAAGGGAGTTTGGCAGTTCCTTCCAAACTGAAAGTACTGCACATTCAGTCCAGCTCCTTGCTGCTTACCCAAAGGAGCTGAAAAATTAGGGCTACACAAATCTTCACTAAATGTTTACAGCAGCTTCATTAGTAATTGCCCAAACTGAACGGCCAGATAAATGGGGGCACACGCAAACAATGGAATATTACTTAGAGTTAAAAAGAAATGGGCTCTCGAGCCATGAAAAGACATGGAGGAAACTGAAATGTGTGTTATCCAGTGAAGAAGTGCGAAAGGGCTACACACTGTCAAGTTCCAGCTCTGACATTCTGCAGAGGCACAGCTGTAGGGAGAGCAAGACGATCACTGGCTAGGGAGCGAGGGGTGAACAGTGGGGCACAGAGCGTGTTTAGGGCAGTGAAATACTCGGTACGACACTCCAGTGATGGAGCCCTGTCATTACTCACTCGTCCAAATGCACGGAATGTGCAACATCGAGAATGAACTCTAATGGAAATGTTGGATTTGGGGTGATCATGATGTGACAATGTTCTTCATTAATTAGGAAGGGAGGGAGGGAGGAAAGAGAGAGAGAGGAAAATTAGGGGATATCAAGACATTCTCAGATGTGCACGAACTAGGAATACATCTCCAGCAGATGTACCCTAAAAGAATGGCTAAAAGAGGGGCGGCTTTCGGTGCAGCCCTTAAGCCCCTGGTTGGGATGCCTCATCCAATGTTGGAACACCTGGGTTCAAGTCTCCGCTCTACTCCTGATTCCAGCTTCTTGCTAATGTGTATCTTGGGAAGTACTGGTGATGGCTCAAGCAGTTGGGTCCCTGGCACCCACGTGAAAGACTCAGACTGAATTCCCAGCCTGGCCCAGACTTGGCTCTTGTGTGCATTTGGGGCATGATACCTCTCTTACCAGATACCTCTCTTCGTTTATTTTTTTTCCTCTCTCTTCTCTCTCTCTCTGTGCCTTTCAAAAAATTAAATTATTAAAATTTAAACTAGGGGTGAGTATTGTGTATTAAGCCACTTGTGAAACTGACATCCCGTTGAGTGCCTGTGCTTGTTTGAGTCCCAGCCGCTCCACTTCTGATCCAGCTCCGAGCTAACGTGCCGGGAATGCAGCAGCAGGTGGCCAAAGTGTCTGGGCTGGTGCCACCTGTGGGGGAGACCCAGGCCCCTGGCTTTGGCCTGGCCCAGCCCTGATCAATGAGGCCATTTGGAGAGTGAACCAGTAGATGAAAGATCTTTCTGTCTGTATCTCTCTCTATAACTCTACCTTTAAAATAAATAATAAATCTTTAAAAGCTTTTTAAAATAAAAGTGGCTAAAGAAACTTATCTAAATAAAAAAGAAATGATAAAAGAAGAAACCTTGGAACATCAGGAAGAAAGAACACAGTAAGCAAAATTATGGGTAAAGACAATTACGTTTGACTGTTGAAGCAAAAATTATAATGCTACCTGGTGTACATAGGGGCAGTATTTAAGATGATCATAATATAAATGAGTAAGGATAAAGGAATGTCATTTAAACTTCCTTTAAACTGACTGATAAAATTATGATGACCAGTAGACTGTGACAAGTTACAAGTCCATAATGTGATCCCTAAGGCACCACTAAAAACACTATACAGGGGCCGGCACTGTGGCGTAGTGGGTAAAGCCGCTGCCTGCAGTGCCAGCATCCCACATGGGCACCAGTTCAATTCCTGGCTGTTCTACTTCTGATCCAGCTCTCTGCTATGGTCTGGCAAAGCAGTGGAAGATGACCCAAGAGCTTGGGCCCCTGCACTTGAGTGGGAGACCCGGAAGAAGCTCCTGGCTTCAGATCTGCCCAGCTCCAGCTGTTGTGGCCATTTGGGGAGTGAACAAGTGAGTGGAAGGCTTCTGTCTCTTTACCTCTGTCTCTCTGCAACTCTGCCTTTCAAATAAATAAATAAATAAATAAAATCTTTAAACAAAACCCTCTATAAAAAGAGATATACCAAAAAACACAATAGAGAAATAACAACAGAACTCTAAAAAATGTTGAAGTAATTCACAGAAAAGCAGAAAAACAAATGAAAGACAAAACAATAAAATAAAATAGTAGACATAAGTCTTAATATATCAATGATTACATTAAATGTAAATGTTCTGTGTACACAAATTAAAAGACAAAGATGGGCAGAATTGAAGAAAAATTATGACCTAACTATAGCTGTTTAAAAGAAACTCACTTCAAATATAACAATATGGTCAACCTGAAAGCAAAAGGATGGGAAAATATACATCACACAAGCAAAGAAGGCAAAAAATGGCTACACTGATTTCAGATAAAGTAGACTTTGAAGCAAAAAAATCACCAGAGACAAAGAGGGATGTGATATAATGACTAAAGTGTCAGTCTGGAGACGTGTTGTGGCACAGCGGGTTAACCACCACTTGGAAGCCCCGCATCCCGTAGCAGAGTGCCAGTCTGAGTCCCATCCCCTGTGCTGCCAATCCACCTTCCTGCTACTGCACTCTGGGAGGCCGCAGATGATGGCTCAAAAGCTTGGACTCCTGCTGCCCACCTGAGAGAACCAGGTGATGTTCTGGGCTTCTGGCTTTGGCCTGGCCCAGCGCTTACCACTGTAGCCATTTGAAAATGAACCAGCAGATAAAAGATCTCTCACTCTTGTTCCCACTTTGCACTTCAAATAAATGAAAATAAACGTTTATGAAGTGTCAATCCACCAAGAAGACATAGCAATCCTAAATGCCTATGCACCAAGCAACAAAACTACAAAATATGTAAAGCAAATCCTTATAGAACTGAAAGAAACAGGCAAAGCACAATTATAACCGAAAACTTCAACAACTGAAAGAACAATGAGAGAAAATTAGAAGTCAACAATAACATCAGTCAACCACATATAATTAACACTTAACTAAGTACCACATTCGACAGCAGCAGAATACACATTGTTTTCAAGCATCCATAGGACATACACCAAGATAGACCATATCCCAGACCATTCAACGAATTCAATAAGTTTAAAAGAATTGAAATCAGAGGCAGGCATCTGGGCTAGCGATTAAGATGCTGGTTAGGATGCTTCCCTCCCATGTCAGAGGCCTGAGTTCAATACCTGACTCCAGCTCCTGGCTCCAGCTTCCTGCTAATGCAGACCCTGGAGGCACCAGTAATGGCTCAAGCGGTTGGGTCCCTGACATCTATGTGGGAGAATGGATTGAGTTTCCAGTTCCTGGCTTCAGCCCAGACCAGTCTCAGCCATTGCAGACTTTGGGAAGTAAACCACAGATGTATCTCTCCGTTTCTCATTTAAATAAAGTATTTTTAAAGAATTGAAATGATATGGAATGTGTTCTCTAACCACAAATGGAATTTTTTAAGTGAAATTGATAGCATAAAGATATAGGAAAATCTTTTCTTTAAAAAGATTTATTTTATTTATTTGAAAGATAGAATTACAGAGAGAGATAGAGACAGAGAGGTCTTCCATCTGCTGGTTTACTCCCCAGTTGGCCGCAATGGCCAGAGTTGCGCTGATCAGAAGCCAGAAGCCAGGAGCCAGGAGCTTCTTCTGGGTCTCCCACATGGGTGTAGGGGCCCAAGTGCTTGGGACATCTCCCACTGCTTTCCCAGGCCATAGCAGAGAGCTGGATCGAAGTGGAGCAGTGGGACTAGAACCAGCGCCCCTTTGGGATGCCGGCGCTTCAGGCCAGGGCTTTAATCCACTGCGCCATGGTGCTGGCCCCATAGGATAATCTTAATAAAACACTTGGAAATAAAACAAAACACTTATTATAATCTGTAAGCCAAGGAAGTCCCACAGTAAATTTAAAATATGCCAAGTAAAATAAAAATATAACATATCAAAATTTGTAGGCTCTAGCTAAAGCAGGTAAATTTATAGCACTCAATTATGCATTAGAAAAGAAGAAAATCTCAAAATAATCTATGATCAAACCTCAAGAATTTTAAAAAAGAGCAAAATAAAGCAAGTTGAGAAGGAAATAATAAAGAGTGGAAATCAATGAAATTGAAAACAGAAATAGAGAAATATCAGTGAACAAATTTGATCTTTGACAGATCAATAAAATTGGCAATAATCTAGCAAGAATGACAAACTACAAAGGAAAAAACAGAGAAAACACCAATTTCCAATACTGGACTGAAATGGGATATCACCACAAACCTTACAAACATGATGTACGCAATGAAATAGATAAGGAAATACCAAGAAAAGCTGCACACATACATCTGATGATTCAGATGAAATGAACAATCCTTGAAAAACACAAACTACCAGGACTCACCCAACATGATAATTTGAAAAGCCCTCTAAGTTGTTGGGGGTTTTTTTTAGCCCTCTAAATATTAAGAAAATTTAATTTATAATTTTTTAAAGATTTATTTATTTACTGGAAAGTCAGTGTTACATAGAGAGGAGAGGCAGAGACACAGAGAGAGAGAGAGAGAGAAGTCTTTCATCCGATGGTTCACTCCCCAGATGGCAGTAACGGCTGGAGCTGCACCAATCTGAAGCCAGGAGCCAGGAGCTTCTTCTGGGTCTCCCACGTGGGTGCAGGGGCCTAAGGACTTGGGCCATCTTCCACTGCTTTCCCAGGCCATAGCAGAGAGCGGGATTGGAAGTGGAGCAGCCAGGACTAGAACTGGCACCCATATGGGATGCCAGCGCTTCAGGCCAGGGCATTAACCCATTGTGCCACAACACCAGCCCCAGTATAATTTTAAAATTTCCAAAAAAGAAATCTTTAAGCCCAGGTGGTTTTATTGGAAAACTACCAAATATGTTATGAAGAATGAACAGCAGTGCCACAAAATCTTTTCCAGAAAATGGAGAGGACGGAACATGTCCCAATTAATTTTGTAAAAATTAGTGTTACCCAGATACCATTAGACAAAGACAATACCAAAAACAAACAAAACTACAGACCAGTGTCTCCCAGGAATATAGACACAAATTCTCAACAAAATGCTAACAAATCAAATTTAGCAATAAGTAGAGTTTTACTTGTAACCATGATCAACTGAAATATATTCCAGGGATGAAAGGCTGGTTCATTATTCACAAATTAACCAATGTATTCTACCTTACTAACAGGCTATAGAAGTAGAAACACATGCTATTATCAGTTAATGTGGGAAAACATTCAACAAAACTCAACTAGCCAGAAGCATAAGGCAAGAAAAGGGAATCAAAGCATTCAGATCAGAAAGGAACACATTATTTTCTACATAGAAAGTCTCTGTAAGTCTACAAAAAAATTTCCAGTACTAATGAGTGATTTCAGGAAGGTTGAAGGATATAGGTAAATATACAAAACCATCAACTGTATTTCTATACTCTAGCGATGAGTATGTGGACACTGAAATTAAAATAAGGTACAGTTTACCACCACTCAGAACTAAAATACTCCGATGTAAATCTAACAAAACATGTTCAAGACTTGTTTGCTGAAAACTACAAACTGTTGAGGGAGGAAATAGAAACAGATCAAATAAACAAATAAATGGAGAGAGAACCATGTGCACAACTTGGAGGACCCAGCACAGTAAAAGGTAAGAATTCTCCCCAAGTTGATACACAGTTGTAACAAAATTCTTCTGAAAATCTTAGTAAGATTTGTTGCAAATATAGATAGAGCTAAAAAAAATTTTTGAGAGACAGAGAGCATGAGAGGAGAGAGGGAGAGCGAGAGAGAGAAGGACTCAAACCCAGGCATGTGATATGGGTGCAGGCGTAGTTACGTGGGTCTTAACTCAGCCCAAATGCCCATTCCCTAGATAGCACTATTCTAAAATTGGTATGTAAAAGCCAAGAAGCTACAATAACAAAAAACACTAACGCAGGAAGGCTAAAGCGGGAAGAACTGATTATACAACTTCAAGGGGTATTACAGAGCAGCAGTAACCGAGATGAGGGGTGTTGATAGAAGGCTGGACACCAGATTACCCGGGCAGAACAGACTGCCCAGAAATAGACCCACACAAACACACCCGACGATTGTCTGGGAAAGTGCAAAAAGCAACTGGCCGGAGGACAGAGTCTGGTCAACAAATGGCGCTGGAGCACGTTGGATACCCAGGCTGGGGGGTGGGGAAAGGAGTGGAAGAGGAAGAAAGAGAGAAACCTCAATCGAAGTCTCGGGTTTGAAAGGCGCTGAGGGCCCATGTGAGGGAAGGCAGAGCCAACTCAGAAGCCACGGCACAGTTGTCAGAATTGGGCTTCCCCTCCCCCGCCCCCTACTAATTTCCATTCTAATCAATACAATCACTAACTTACTTATCTGTCTCTCCAAACTGTGTATTTCGTGAGGACTGAGAGCACGCGTCTCAGTCCGCCTTTGCATAGCGTAAATGTTTTTATTTTATTTCCCCTCCGCTTCTTACTCGTAGGGCCTAGACCTTGCTTTGGGCGAGGGTGCGCTGGCTGGCATTCCACTCTCTGTTTCTTAGAAGAGCAACAGTCGGAGACACTGACACTAGTCCCAGCTTTATTAATTTAGCACACAGAGGGAACGGGCCAGGATTTGAGAAACAATCTGAGGGAGGGGTTCCATGTTTTTTATGACCCCCCTTCTTTTCCAGTTGTCTCTCCAATACATAATTTGATAGCCAAATTTGAAGCAACTTGCTGTTAGAGTCTTTGCAAACAGCAACATTAGTTTTGCACTCATATTTTATTGGTTTATGTAACATTCAGTTACACTGTGTAAGAATAATCGGTGCAGCTGGCATAAGCAGGCTGAGTTAAAAGCAAACGACTCTTGATAAGCATGCCATTCTACCCAATGAGGGGAGCGCCACACGCAGCAGCCTGACCATGAACACCTGATGAGCCGTGAGTGCGAGTCTGGCGTCTCACAGCGGATTGATGGTGCCGCTTCGGTCAGCGAGCCAGGCAGGCGCAACGTGTCTGGGTATTTTCATAAGACCAATTCTAGCAACTAAAACGTATTGGCTGCTTGCTCAGTGCCAGGCACTGTGCTAAATGCTTCCCCGCATACCTCAATTAAACATTACCTGAAGAAATTCTTATCATCCCCATTTTATAGATGAGAAAACTGAAGCTCCATGACTTTCCCAAGGTCTCAGCAGTACTAGGTGGTAGAGCCAAGTTCCTGGCTTATTCCAAAATCTGTGCTTTTGTCCACCATGCTGCAGTGAACAGATGAAGCTGGCAAGTGTGCCGAGGACAGGGAGAGGCCTGGAAGCTGGAGAGCATTTTCCTGCCATCGGGAAAGCGTCCCTGGAAGACCAAGTGGCTCTTTCTCAGCAGGGGGGTGAGAGAGCCTCCCAAGGTGGGGGCGGGCTGGGTATGCTTGGAAGGATTTGGGGAGGCGGGGGAAGGCCCGGGGTGGATGGTGGACGCTTGTGCTGGGGTGCATGGGCCCCGTCTTCCACACCCACCCTGGACTCAGCACTGTCACCTGTAGCTCGCTCCTGCCTTTTTCATTCATTCATTCGTTAGCATAGTTGAGCGGCAAAAGGAGAGAAAGCTCCCACCTGCTGAGTGGAGCCCTAAATGCCCACAATAGCAGCGGCTGGGCCACGCTCAAACTGGGAGACAGGAACTCAATGCAGGTTTCCTACACGGAAGCTCGGCACCCAATTACGCCTGCCTGGGTCTGCACATTAGCAGGAAGCTGGAGTCAGCACTTGGAACCGGAATCCAACCCAGGTATTCCAAGGTAGGACATGAGCGGCTTAACTGCCAGGCTAACTGCTGTCTTTTTATTTCAACTGAATCTGATCAGAATTTTAAAATCTTAATTACAAAGTAAAGGAAAAACAACACATCTGCACTTTCAGTGCCTGAATAATAACACCCAAATAGTTAACAGCTGAACCACAAACCAGCTCAGTTTAATCCTCAGTAGACCAAGCATGTAGTGGGTGCAGGGGCCTGAGGACTTGGGTCATCTTCCACTGCCTTCCCAGGCCATAGTAGAGCTCTGGATTGGAAGTGGAACAGCGGGACTCTAACCGGCACCCATATGGGATGCTGTCTGCCCAGATTCTTCTTAAATTAGAATCCTGTTTACATTTATTTAACCTTCTGTTTCCCAAATATTTTGACCACAGAACCCTTTTCTCATACCATATTTTCTTCTGTCTTGGTCCGTGCATCTTTGTTCCAGCTGCGGTAACCAGATACTTAGACTCGGTAATTTAGAAGCAGTGGAGATGTACAGCTCCCAGTCCTGGAGGCCGGGGACACCCCCCCCCACAACGAGACCAACACGGGGATGGTGTTGTTGAGCCGCTTCCTTTGGTGCTGTCATCCCATGTCCAAGTGCTGGCTTGAGTCCTGGCAGCTCTGCTTCCAATCCAGTTCCCTGCTAATGCACCTGGGAAAGCAGTGCTTGGGCCCCTGCCACCCATATGGATGTAGTTCTAGGCTCCTGGCCCCGGCAGGGCTGGGTGTTGTAGCCATCTGGGGAGTGAACGAGTGGGTGGAAGGTCGTTTTCTTTCTCGCCCTCCCTCCCTCTCTCTGTCACTCTACTTTTCAAATAAATAAAATAAATTTTAAAATAATAAGTAGTTTTGTAAAAAGCCCTTTATAATAAACCCACTCCTTCCACAGTGGCATTAATGCATTCATGGGCCCAGACAACCCAGATGCCTCCTGGGGGCCTCACCTCCTAACACTGCTGCCTGGGGAGCAAGATCCCCATCCCTGAACCTTGGGGCAGACATTCAAGCCTGAGTAGCCTCGTGCCCAGAGAGACTGGTCCAGAGAGGCTGGACACAGCTAATGGGTGACAAAATAGGAGCCCATCAGTCTTGGCTTATATTCATTTTTAAAAAATTTGTTCAACATGGCCAGCGCCACGGCTCAATAGGCTAATCCTCCGCCTGCGGTGCCAGCACCCTGGGTGAACCAATGGAAGGAAGACCTTTCTCTCTGTCTCTCTCACTGTCTAACTGCCTGTTAAAAAATAATAATAATAAATAAATTTCAAAAAATGTGTTCAACAAATAGCTGTGGAGCCCTTACTCCATGCCAAGTGCTGTGTCTAGTGTCACAGATAGAAAGACACATAGTAAACTACAGCAACTGCCCCCACTGTGTGTACAAAGTGAATATAGTTTAAAATGCAATAGAAGAGGGGTCGGTGCTGTGACACTGCAGGTTAATGCCCTGGCCTGCGGCGCCGGCATCCCATATGGAACCGGTTGCTTCACTTCCAATCCAGCTCTCTGCTGTGGCCAGGGAGTGCAGTGGAAGATGGCCCAAGTCCTTGGGCCCCTGCACCCATGTGAGATCCGAAGCTCCTGGCTGGCTTTGGATCGGTGCAGCTCTGGCCATTGCAGCCAACTGGGAGTGACCCAGCGGATGGAAGATCTCTCTCTCTATGGCTCTACTTCTCTCTGCAACTCTGTCTTTAAAGAAAATAAAATAAAAATAAAATAAAAGGCAATAGAAGAAAAGCATGTAAGGCCACCCCAAGAAACTGCCACCGCAGGGCGAGCAGTGAGGCAGGCAGAGTGGGGGTGGAGAGTGGGGGTTGTGGACAGAAGTGGGGCAAATGTTCCAGGCAGCGAAGACAGCATAGGCAAAGGCCCTGGGGCAGGAACAGAAAGGTCAATAGGGTTGGAACACAATGAGGAAAGAGCAGTGAACAAAAGGCTGCATCCTGCAGGTCAAGTTGACAGTTTGAATTTTATTCCAAGACCAGTGGGAACCAATGAAGGAGCTCCCAGTGCAAGAGGGGAAATGCAAATACAGTTAATCCATTATAAGGTTTTATAATAAACTGCTTCGTTGGCATGCACCTGATGGCTTATGAAACACTTTTTCATTGTCCTCTGAGGGAGGTGGTATGGGTGTAGAATCTGAGGCTCAGAGAGGTAAGTGACTTGCCCAGTGGCACACAGCGAGCCAGCGGGGGAGCAGCCATCCGCACCTCGGGCCCTTCCCGTCTTGAGCCAGTCAAGCAGGAAAGGGCACGGGCTCTGCACGAGCGGGTCCTGGGCCTGCGTCCTCTCCCGCGGGAGGGTCCCATTCCTGAAGGACCATGTGGGACGGTCGCTGTGTACAAATCCCAGCCTGGAAATCGCTTACCAGCGAGGGCTGCCCAGCCGGCACGGAGCCTGTCTGAGCAGATCATCAGCCCATCCTAAAGGGGCCGCAGCAGCGCGCCGATGTGAAAGCGTCCATCACCGAGGAAGAACGGACGACTGTCCGTGTAGCTGACCTCTCTACAGAGAACAGGCTTCCTTTCACTGGGGAACCGTGGGATCCTCTGGATGTGGGAATTAAATGAGGCTCACGTGCCTTCACAGCGGGGTCACTGTACGTGAAGTGGCTGATTCCGAGGGATCCGTAGACGCTCATGGTGGTGTAGGGTAGGAACAGGTGCCGGAGTCCTTCTGGGTAACCCGGGACACTGCCCTCTGTGGGCTGGGGCGGAGGGCAGTTTTGCCAAGGGCAATTCCCCTGGGAGCTAAGCGCCAGGGGTCCTCCTGGGTGGGTATCATATGGCGCCCTGGAGTGCCCCATGCAAGGAGCTGTCTCGGGGTCAAGACCCTGGGGAAGCCGCATTTCCAGGTCTCCAAGGCCCGTCCAGGGCGCTGAGGGAGTGTTAGGGTGAGGTGCAGGAGCCCAGAGCACAGGAACCACAAGGGCGCTTCAAAGTTTGTGGGGCCGGGGTGGGGTGGGGGGGATGAAAAGATGAGTTTATTGTGATGCAGAAATAGCTTGCTATCTAGGCGCAGCTTTTTCCTAGCATGTGTCTTCCATGAACTTCTTTGAGGCCCCTTCGTCTCTGTGGAAGGAGACTCACGGAGCACTCATCTGGCTGCTGGTGCAGGGTGGGCGCACTCCGAGGGGGCCCCAGCCACCCAGTGGCTGTCGCACTCTGAGAATGCACCTGGGACCATGCAGAACGGGGCCGCTGTGTCTTGGCCAGGAGTCTGCTCTCAGCCTGCTGGAAGGGGTGGGGGTGGGATGGGCGTCTGGGGGAGAGAGGGCTCTGGTCTAACCAGTGAGTCCCAAACTCTTTTTCCTGACCCACAGCCGGAACTACATTTTTCCTGGTGACCCAGCATCCACACCCCTCAGCACACACACACACACACACACACACCTGGCTCCAAAGTCTCACTGAGCAGTGCCTGCACTTACATAGCGGCTGCGCTTTGGCGTTTTATTTTCTGTTTGGTTCTATTTTGTTAAATTGATTTCATGACCCGCTAATGGATTGCAACCTGTGCTCTGAGAAACACTAGTCTAATAGTTGATGACTTGTCCTTGAAGTTGATTGAGGAAGATGTTGTTCATGAATAATGAAATTCAGATGCGTCATGCCAAAAGCTGAGCAGCCTGACTGTGTACTTCAGCTGCTCATCACGGATCCAGAATCTGGTTTTCTGTCACTTCTGGCCGTTAAGGTTGGAAGGAGCAGAACAGGAATAACATGAAGAGAGCAGCAGCGTTGACTGAGGACCTGCTCAGTGCAGAGCGCTGGGCTAAGCTGAGTGGCATACAAACAGGAACAGCAGATTGTCTGGGGGCAGCTGTTGTGGCACAGAGGTTGAGGATTCCCACGCCCATATCGAAGTACCTGGGTTCAAGTCCCACCTCCACTTCCCATCCAGCACATCCTGGGAGGCAACAGATGCTGGCTCCAGTACTGGGGTCCTTGCCATTCATGTGTGAGACTTGGATCTCTCTCTCTTTCTCTCTCTGCCTTTCAAATAAAAGTAAATAAACAAAAAAAAAAAAAGTGGGGGCAGGCGCTGTGGTGTAGCAGGCCAAGCTCACGCCTGCATTGCCAGCATCCCATGTGGGCACTGGTTTGTGTACTGGTTGTTCCACTTCTGACCCAGCTCCCTGCTGGTGGCCTGGGAGGGGCAGCGGAGGATGACCCGGATGTGTGGGCCCCTGCCACCCAGGTGGGAGACCGGGATGAGCTTCTCACTCCTGGCTTTGGCCTGGCCCAGCCCTAGTCATTGCAGCCATCTGGGGAGTGAACCTGTGGGTGGAAGGTCTCTCTCTCTCTCTCTGTCTCTCTCTCTCTGTCTCTCTGCAACTCTGACTTTCAAATAGATGAATTAATCTTCAAAAATAAACAAATGAATAAATAAAGAGAAAGTCCTCTGTCCTTGAAGGAGTTCATAGCCTAGCAGGAGAGAGTTCATAACCTAGCCCCGTGGTACACACACAACCTTAAGGGAGTTTCAGATAACTTGGCCCACTGAGCCGACGCGGACGATAGCGCCCCCTAGAAATAGAAGCCTTCTGGAAGTCCCCAGGCGCCAGGAACGAAAAGGACCCCGACCCTCGACGTGGCTGGAAGAGCTCCCGGAGACCTCGGAGCCAGCGACAGGCCAGAGGGGCGGCAGCGACGAGGGCGGGCGGAAGCCAGCGCCGGGCCTCGGCACCCCGGGGAGCCGGAACTGAGCGCGCATCGCAAAGTTAGGAGCCCCGGGTGCTACGTGTTGTTAGAGGAGGAGCCAGGACGGGTGCTACGTGTTGGTAGAGGAGGAGCCAGGACGCTCTGCTCACTGCTGGGAATTCATCAGCGAGTCTTGTCATCTTTGCGGCCCGAAAGATAAAAGAGTCATCTTTGAGCAAGCAGAAGCCCGAGTCTGGGCGCGGTTAAGACGCCCCCAGCCCATGCCCCAGTAGCCGGATTCGGCGCGGGTCTGGCTCCTGACGCCAGCTTCCTGGAGCTCAGCAGGGACTCCACTGGGACAGACCGCGGGCTTCCTGCCAGGAACAGTGGAAATCAGACCTCGAAGTGCCGAAAGAAGCTTGTCCACTTCAGGTCCTATACCCAGAGAACTTATCAACAGAAAGAGTGAGATAGAGGCAACTTCATACAAAGTAGTTTACTATCCGCAGGTCCTTTCCACAAGAATTTCTAACAAGAAGGAAATTGAGCCCAAGAGGAATAACTGGACTATTAGAGGAATTAGCAAGCAAAAACAAAGAGATAAATATAAATAATACTGATTATGACTGTTTCTAAAACGTGTAAAAATGTGATGTAACTAAAATATTAATAAATTATGTGAAAGGTGGAAATTGTTGATTTGCACTCTAAGATCCTTCTATTGACAATAAAAACATAAATTGACCTTAGCCTTTTTAAGTAAAATAGGCATGTTTAAGAAAAGTTAAATTTAACTCTTATTTCTCTAAAAATAATGTTTAAATTCCAAAGCACTAAACACAGAGATAAAATGCAGAATAAAGTAAATGATATGGAAGACAGGAAAGAGGGAGAAGCAAAGAGGAAAAAAAGCAGGAAGGAAAAACATGGTTAGAAAACACAGAATAAAATTGAATATGGCAGAACATTAAAAATTATCAAACAAAAAGCACAAAATAAGATGACAGAAGTCCAAATGCATTATTCACGAAATGTAGAAATAGCTAACGTTAGCCCTGAAGGGAAATTTCAAATTGGTTTTTTTAAAATTCAGGTCTAGGGGCAGGCATTGTGGTGCGAGTGAAGCCACTGTTCAGAATGTCATCAGTGACTCGAGTCCCAGCTGCTCTGTTTCCGATCCAGCTTCCTGCTAACGCCCAGGGGAGAACAGCAGAGGGGCCCTTGCCATATACGTGGAAGACCAAGATGGAGCTCTAGGCTCCTGACTCTGGCTTGGCCAAGCCCTGGCTGTTGTGGGCATTTAGGGGAGTGAAGTACATGGAAGACTGATCTCTCTCTCTCTCTCTCTCTTTGTCTCTCCCTCTCCCTCTGTAACTCTGCCTTTCAAATAGCTAATTTAATATATTTTAAAAATTCAGATCTAGTCTGTTCACAAAAGACTTGCATAAAACATAAAATCACAGAAAGTCTTGGAAATGAAGATATAGAACAAGATATGCTAGGCAAATATTAACTCAAAGGAAGCCAGGCTAGCGATCTTGATATCAGACAAGAATTTATGAGCAAAAGCATAAATGGGGTTGAAGTAGGACATTACTTACTGATAAAAGCAGCAAGCCAGCGAGGAGGTTTGCTAGTTATCAGCAGACTGGGGAGACCCTGCCCAGACAGCCTGCGTGTGCAGTGCAGGCTCCTCTGTCCCAGCACAGGCGGGAGCCCAGCGAGAGCTTTCTGCTCTGTGTTAGCATCGGCCGTGCCTGCCTGGTAGAGGGTCCCCAGCCCATCCTGTGAGCATCAAGACGCGGCGCTGCTGGAAATAAACATCGTATTTTTCTCATGTTCGGCTTCCGGTTGTCATGTGGTTTAGGTCCTCGTTCATTGTAAGCTTTTAGTATTTGGATCTCGTGCAGTCTGGGGGTAAGAAACCGCCATGCAGAGCTCCTTCCTGGCGTGCAAGGCAAACAGCCTGGGAAGAACTGATCCTCTGGAGGTTCTGAAATGTCCGCTGCCCCGGCTGGGCCCTGGGGCTGCTCTCAAACTCAGCCTGCGAGTGGGCGGCTCCTAAGGGTTTCTGGGATTTGAGGCCGAAGTGGAGAGATCGGGGTATGTCTAGTGGGTCAGGTGGCCAGAAAACAAGGCAGCAGGGAGCTGAGTGAGTCTTTCTGTTGCCACTTCTGAAGCTGAATCAGAACCTGGTGGCCCAGCCCCAACCTAACCAGGTAGCGACAGGCACTCAAACTGTACCATCTAGACACATCGCCCCTTGTATGCGTTGTCTCTCCATGCCTGTTACCCTGTGATTGGCCCATGGGACTTGGCAGAGGGGTCTTATTGATCCCATACTTCAACTCTGGCCAGCCTGCCCTGGGGCCAAGGCCTTGCCCTTGATGATGCAGATGTACCTCTCAAGAGTTTGTATTTGCCATCCTTTGGAGAGTGAATTTATTTCCATGGCAACTACCTCTTGGAGTATCTGCCAAACATCTTTGCGAAGTCCTCTCCTCACCCACAGGAGTGGATTCCTAGGGCCCACATTTTAAAAAAATAGATGTATTTATTTACTTGAAAGGCAGAGTTACAGAGAGAGTGGCTGCACCGGCCAGGGCTGGCCAAAGCCAGGAGCCAGGCGCTTCATCTGGGTACAGAGGCCCAGGTACTTGGGCCATCTTCCACTGCTTTCCCGGGTGCATTAGCAGGGAACTGGATGGGAAGTGGAGCAGCCAGGACATGAACAGGCACCCACATGGGATGCTGGCATCACAGGTGGCAGCTTTTCCCACTACACCATAATGCCGGTGGGGCCGCATTTAATCACAGCTGATTGAAGCAAGGGCAGATACTGCATGCATAGTGAGCCAGATTCCCACTCACGAGAGCTGGGAAGTTGAATGGTGGGGCCAGAGACCCAGACACTTGCAAGCAAAATCCTATTAACGGCACCACGTAGGAGGAGGCCAGTGGGCTTCAGGCTCTTGGCTTCTGCCCTTGCCAGACTTTGCTGTGTGTGACGTTCCTGGTTACGCTCAGTAAACAGCCCTATGTGCTTAAGCCGGCTCAGGCCGCTTTCTGCCATTTGCTGCCTTGGCCACATGGCTCGGTTAAAGAAGCAGTCCCCTCCTCAGTGGGCAGCATCTTCTCCCAGCAACCCCTACAGAAGCTCCGGTTAGCTGTGGGGCAAAGGCTCCAGGATGGTGGCAGGTCAGTCCACCCAGGGCTGGTCTTGGGTCTGCCTGTCTCCCCCGAGTAGAGCTGTCTTGTCTCATCCCAGGAACAGTAGCTGGAAGATTCTGATCTTGGCTTTCCCTGCCTGGTAGGCAGCTTGGGCTCCTATTATACAGAGGCAGGAGATATGCCAAAGTCTCATTAACAGTGCTGGGGCCAGGCAATTGGTAAACTACTCCAGGATTAAAAATATGAGGAGGTTACTTCAAAAAGTTCATGGAAAATAGAATTGAAAGTTAGCTTATTCTGGTGCAAAACAGTCTCGAAGGGCAGATGTTGTAGCACAGTTTAGGCCGCCACTTGGGACACCTGTCTCTCAAATCAGTGCTAGTTTGAGTCCCAGCTGCTCCACTTCCAACCCGGCTTCCTGCTACTGCATCCTGGAAGACAGGAGATGACGGCGCAAGCGCTTGAGCTGCTGCCACCTACACGGGAGACCCACGTGGAGCTCTCGGCTCCTGATTCGGCACGGCCTAGCTGTCGCTGTTGCAGGCATCTGAGGAGTGACCCAGCAGATAGAAGATCTCGATCTTTCTCTCTCTCTCTTTCTTGCTCTGCCTTTCAGATAGATGAAAATAAACTTTAATGAAAACCTGGTTTTTAAAAAATCTTGAAATAAATACATAGTTTTTTCACAAAGCACATTTCCCATAAATGTTTATAGACCCCATATGATGACAGAACCAACCAGGGGAGAGCCACAGCCTGCGATGCATTTCTGTGCAGCCTGAAGCTGCACCCGGAGGCCAGGGCTCCTAGCCGGCTGCAGCACAACACCAGCCCCCAGCTTCCCCATTCGCATCAAGTCTGCCCACATGGGATAGCTTTCCTTATTAAAAATAAACACCACTACAGAAGAGTGCAATGAATAAAGGTGAAAGAAATTATAGAATTAGAAAACTCACTGCATTCTGAACTCATCTAGGCAAGTTGGTCAATGGGTGCTAAGAGACAAAACTGCTGGATGAAAGACACTCAGTACAACATCCACACAGTGTCAGAATTTCCCCTCCAGGGAACGTACTAATCCTCCAGGGGAAAAGAGGGAGAGACCTAGACGATGCCACCTTCACACTTACCATCACCTGTCACGGCAGGAAGTGGCACCACGTCCCCAGTGTGAGCAGGACGCATCATCCAGGTGGCGTTTATGGCCAAAGTGCTTCAGCTGAATTTGATTGTGAGGATGCATCAGACAAGTCCACACAGTGGGACGTCCCGCCTGGCTGTTACCAATCTGCCAAGTGCATGGGAGAGATTTCTAAAAGGCTGAGAAACTATTCCAGAATAAAAGAGATTAAAGAAACCAAAAACCGAGATGCAATGCAAGTGGGTGTGGGGAGCTAAGAAAGACACCGTTGGGGCGTGGAGGGTTTTGATGCCCGGCTCTGTGTCAGATCGATGTGGAGTCCTGGAAGCGATCATTGAGCGGCCTTGTTCTCAACAGAGAAATGTTGATGTGTTTAGGGGTGAGACGTTTCAGCAGCAAAGCAACACAGGAACGTTTCAGAAAGAGAAGGAGAGAGAGAAAGCAAATATGGGAACCGGTTATGAGGCCGTGAATCTGTGGCAGGGTGTATTTTGAGTGTGCGCTGAAGCGATGAACTGTTGTGTGGGTTTAAATGTTTTCAAAATAAAAATTTGGAGAAAATAATGTTAAACAAATCCATTCAATGAGAATGGATCTAGTCAATGAGCTCAATGGCTGTTCAACCATTAGGTGCAAAGCCGACGTCGGGAAAAAGCTGATGTGGACTTTACAAAGGGCAGATCAGCCTGACAGCAGCCATGCCGCTGACGGCCTCAGGATGACAAAAGGAGAGACCGTGAGAATTTACGTGGTCCTGATGACCACCGCACCTGTGAGATATGCTCACCAAAACTCAAGTCCGAAGTCAAGCAACTCTAGCATCTACCGATTTAAAGCGACGGAGAAACACATTAATGATACCACCGGGGCGCAGCTGGCAAAATCCACAATGAGAGAAATGCCATGGGACAAGCAGTTTCAACAACAAAAAGACAAATATAATCATGGAACAAAAGAAACCGAAGAGTCACATCCACAGTGTATAACTTAGGACCCTGATCAGAACCTGATACGGGGGCATTTGAACACTGAATGGATATTTGATAAGAGTAAGGGATTGTAGTTAATTTGTATTAGGTAAGATGACCATATTTGGTTACAATGAGTAATTTTTTTTATGAGTTGGAGTAATTGATTTAATTTGAAATAAAGAGAGACAGACAACTCCCATCTGCTGGTTCTCTCCTGAAATGGCCACAACAGCCAGGCTGGGCCACGTGGAAACCAGGAGGCAGGAACACAATCCAGGTCCTCATCGGGGTGTGGCAGGAAACCAACTACTTGAGCCATCCATCACCTGCTGCCTCCCACAGTGCTCATCAGCAGGAAGCTGGGATCCAAGGTGGAGCCGGAATGGCAGCCCGGGCACTCTGATCTGGGATGTGAGTGTCCCAGGCAAGGTTTTAACTGCTAGGCCTAATGCTCACCCCAGAGTCCTTCATTTTTACAACTGTGTGTTCAGTGTTTGTGGATGAACTGATTTGATTCCCAGTAATCCTGAGAGCAAGTGGAGGCGTACATGAAATAAGGTCAGCTCCGCGTTGATAATTGTGAAGCTGGGTGCTAGGTCTATGGAGATTTTAAAAAATATACATATTTGAAATTTTGCAGAATAAAAACCTTTCAAAAAATAAATGGACCCAAGCCACTTCAATAGTCTCCCAATATATTTTATTGAAATAGGCTCTCCTTTGTTGAAAAAAAAAATGCCTGTCCCATTGCACGCAGGGCATACGTAAGGTCAGCAAGCAAACCCCACGGGGAGGGGAACACATAGGGCCACCACGGAGACGTGGCGTGCCGCTCCCCGGAGGCCTCTGTCTTGGGTCTTTTAAGCCAAGACTGTTTCCTGGAAGGTGGGAGAAGCCCCGAGTTACATCTGGGCAGCTCCCAGCCCCACCCAAGATCAAGGAGTGGGGTTGGCAAGACCTGGGAGATTGGACCACAGCAGAGGGAGCTGGGCAAAGTAGATGTCGCCTTTGGAGAGCCTTTGTTCAGGTTGAGGGCAGGGATCAGAGGTCAAGGGCAGGCTGGAGGGATGCGTGCATCATGGGGTGGGCGTGCTCTCCTGGAGAGCAGGCTGCCCCTCTGTGTGCCCACCTCCTTGGAGCCCCAGGTGCCCTGCGGCCCTCCCCGACTCTCACCATCACGCGGCCGCCTCCCAAGGCCCGTCTTCTGCCCCTTCTCCTTCCTCTCCTCTTGCTCTCGGGCCTGTCTCCAGGCCATCTCGCCCCACCTCACCTCCGCTCGCCATTCCCCGTCCTCCACCCTACCAGCCACCCCAGTCCAGGGTCCAGGAGAAGGACAGCTTTTATGTGGCTTGTAAAATTCTATTATATCTGTATTCAAAACCTAGCAGCTGAGGAACACTGGTAATAAGCGTGTTATTAAGCGTGTAAATACACTTCCACTCCAGGGCCTCCGAGGGGCGGGGGCCAGCGTCGCAGCCCGGTGTCTCCTCTGCACGGAAGTCCCTGCCCACCTGCCTCACCCAGCCTGGGGGGTGGGGGTGGGGGGCCTGTGCAGAGGCCCAGCCTCCTCCAGTCTCCAACCTCCATGGTCCTGCAAGACCCAGACTCCTGGAGAAAGAGGGCGGGGGAGAGGGGCGAAGAAAAAAAACATTAGGAAAAAAACTCCCACCCAGAGAGCATTCTTTCTGCAGCACTCAGGAAAAAGGATGTCTCACAGGGGACGGGAAGGCGAAATTTTTTCACATCCAAATGGATTGCAATTTCCCTCCATTTAGCACCTGAAGGTAATTAGCTCGAAGAGACTGCCGAGTGCGAAACACGTTCACGGAACATTAACTCTCACACATTCTCCAGTTGCAGGGAATTAATAGGAAAGATTAAAGTTTAAAGAGAGCAAAATGCCATTACCTCGCCAGCCACCTCTCTCCGCGGCAGGATCCAGCCCCCGAAAACCTTTGGCCACTGCTTGGGCCCAGGGCTTGGGCCTCAGTCTCCAGCCCGGCTGGCCGGGGCATGTGGCTGTGCCCTTTGGCTAGTGTTAGCATGTGCCTGGGTGCACATTCGTGTGCACAACACAGCACTCTGACCCTTCACACGGCCAGTGCGGCTGACCCCCGCCCCCGTCACATGAAGTTTGGGGTGGGCAGGGACAGGTGCACTCTGCCACATGCTGACACCTGGCCGTGGTGTGTGTCTAGGCCCTGGGTAAAGGGATGTGCTAGGAGGGGCCACTGGCACAGGTGTTCCCTGTGATTTGGAGGTAGGGGGGCTGATCTGCGGGGTTGGCCGGCAGTAGAGACGGGAGGGTGTCACTCATACCGTGGGTGTGCACAGTTGGTGCAGTAGTGGAGGAAGTTCCCTCCTTGCTCCCACTGCTGTGTGCCAGGCGGGACCCATGCCCACCGGTGTGCACATGCAGCCTCCCTCCCTCTCCCTCCCTCCCTCGGGCACCCTTGCCACCCTGCATCTTTCAAAGTTTATGTAGGTTTCAAATTCCAAAGGCTTCTGTGTTGCTTCAGTATTTTAGGAAAAGATGAGAGACAGAGGGAGACAGAGAGAGAGAAAGAGAGAGAGAGTGGGGGAGAGATGGAGAGTGAGGGAGAGAGAGAGGGAGAGAGAGAGGGGCAGAGGCAGGCAGGAGAGAGCGCACGAGATGAAATTGAGACATGGAAGAATTTATTGCCCAGAAAATTCCATTCTGCTATCTGATTCAAAAAGTCCAGTCCCCCCAGCTTCGGAAAATCTATTTTCCACATTTTAATACCCTGCAGAACAGTCCTCATAACTCATCCGAGTGTGTTAAGCACAGTTTTATTAGATCTGAAACAAATTTTGGTGGGGAGATACTATAGGTCATTAACCATGGAGTAATTTTATCCTTGTTTCCCTAATGATGCCATAATGGCGAGCGAATTTCTTAACTAAAGACCAAAGAACATTTTGAAGGTCAGTTTCATCTGTGAGCTCCTTCAAGCGCTTCTCAGAGAAGATTGGAAAACTCGCCGATTTTTTGAAGAGTCATTAATAATGTGAAAGCTGAAAGCACCCTCCATTTGCGTTCCTGCTTTTTACCTTTTAATTTTATATCGGCCCCGCTCAGAGCCCCGCTCCCACTCCTTCACCCTCCTCTAGACCTCCCCCGCCCGCCTACCCGCCCCACGCAGGGAACAAGGCTGCCTGGTCCCAGGTACTGGGCTGGCTGTGAGGGGGCAGATGGGGGGCTGGCGAGGGAGGAGGGAGAAGCCCCGGGGGCCGGAGCACCCTCTGAGATGGGTGCCTTTACTGTCTTCCCAGAGCGAGTGTGCTGTGAGAGGGTGTTGCTATAGGCACGGTGTGTGTGTATGTATGTGTACACACGGGTTCCTGGGTTGCATGCTGGCTGTGTGCACCCATGTTGGGGACCTATGGGGACTTCACAGTCTTCACAGCTAGGTGCCCCCTGTTGGATGTAGGCTGGGAAAGGGGACTGAGCCCCAGTACTGCGTGCAGGGGCCTGGGCAGTGAGTCAGCTGGGGGAGCTTTGGGCCTGTTGGCAGGGTAGGGGTCTTTCAACAGAGACAGCCACCACATGGGGTGCTTGAGAATGTTCATAGCATGTTGTGTGAGTGTGAGTGTGTGAGTGTGTGAGTGTGTGTGTGTGTGTGTGTCCTGGGAGTGGTGAGCTCATCAAGGCAAGGGCCCTAAAGCTCCTCCCCACTGGTAAATACCTCAAGATGTTCCAGCCCGTGGGCCATTGTCTGGCCTCACTCCTTGGGACACCCACCCCCTTGCTCACTGGGCCCAGAGCCCATCTTTTCCCACTTGACTTACCTCCTGATGGCCAAGCCCTGGCTCCGTGGACCCCCGAGGTCCCTCCCCAGCCCCTGCCCCTCACCCCTCTGGGCACTGTCATTGCCAAGTGCCCAGCCAGGAGCGGGGATGGGGCAGCACTTGTGTGTGCGCTCTGGTTTGGGGAGGAGGGGCGGTGTGGTGACACTCCGTGCTCCCAGATGTGGTGGCAGCGATAATTCCAATTTTATGCCTTTGTTATGGCTTTAATCACTTTCTTTATGCGTTTTGTTCCAGCGATCAGGGAGAGACACCTGATAGGCAAAGAGGATACCAGGGGAACCATTTTTATTTGGAATGTGGTGAGAAGTCTAATTAGAATCTGAATTCTGCTGAGCCTTGAAATGGCCAGCACTTTATCCTGATCGCCTTAGATATTGTTTCGAGTCAATCATCTGTCATGGTGCGGCAGGAGAGCCTCTCCCTTCTCACCACACTCCCTCCCGCGCAGGCCCGGTGGGCGCACAAGGTGGGGGGAGGCCCCCCTCCGAGGGACTGGCACCTCCTCCCCCCACCGCACCGGGGCCCCGAGTTTGGACAGCTCGCCCTTCTCTGGCAGGATCTGTCTTTACTGGGATGCTGAGTTTGAGCTCATGGCGGGGGTGGGGGTGGCGAGGGTCCTGGGGGGGGGGTAGGAAGTAGTAGGCTGGGGCCAGGCTGGGTTGAAGCACTTCCTAACTGCTCCCAGGACCCCGAGCACCCCCCACCCCTCCATCAATGGCCTAGGCTTCTCCTTCATCTCTTCACTGTCCCCCCCGGCATAGCACGTGCCTCCCACAGGCTCCCGGTACCCCGGACTCCCCACTCCCATTGCCAACCCTGCCCGGCCCAGGCCCAGCGCTGCCTGGGGTTCAGCCCCATTTCTCTTGCTTTGTTCACTGGATTCTGGCAGCTGGAATGCTGCTCTCGTTTGCTCTTCCTGTTGGGACTTCTGCCATCTGTTCAATCCCCGGACAGGCTATACCTCCTCCAGAAAGCCTTCCTGGACTACTTGAGGTCCCTGAAAGGTGCACGGATTCCAGCAAGGGCCCATCCCACAACGTCCACGCTAAGAGCACGCACTGTCTACCACCAGGTCGCGGCTCTGCCGATCTCCATCCTGCCTGTAAATGGTCTCCAAAGACCCCTCTCCTTTTGCTTGAACAGTTTTGGGAGCATGTGTGTGTGTGTTTCCTAATCCTCTCAACCCTCTTTGAACACAGCAAAATGTAAAGTAGGAATACGTGTTGCTCCTGATGGCAAGGTTGTCTCCCCAGCCGTGAGCGCCCCAGGCTCTGGCCGTGTCCTGCCTGGACCAAGCTGTGCACACAGAGGACCAGGCACACTGTGAGCAGCGGCACCATCACTTCCAGAAGCTGTGTCCGTAGGAAACCACCTGGATAGTTGGGGCCACCCTGGAGGGTCAAGGACCTCCACGGGCCGAAGTCATGAGTCGGCTCTGGAAGGCGGGGGGACTCAGCGTCCACCTGGCTGGTCAGTGTGGCCCATACTGTGTCCTCCCTGTGGGTTAGCGATGCCACGAGCCTCACGGGTGGCCAGTGCCTTCGAGAGACTGGTAGAGTGGTGGGCGTGCCTTGCGGGTGGCCACAGGCGCTGCACCAGCCCTCCCTATGGGGAGAGCCTCACAGACTGACAGGGCCCCTAGCACACCTCTTGACCTCCTCCCCTCCTCCCCATGTGGACTACACTTTGTCGCAGTCCTGGCTCATTTTTGTCCCCAGAGGTCTCATCCCTCGTTTGCCCCTCAGCTCTGCCCATTCCTGAATTCTAGGCGAGGAGCAGAGGTGGCCCCAGTCGTGGCCTGGCCAATGGCAGGCTGCCGGCCAGGATCCGGGGGTTCTCCTGAGGGGCACCCCATGATCCCAGTCCTTCCCCCACGTTGACAGCCCTCACCCAGAAGGCAAGGCTGTCTCGGTAATGCATGGCTACATAGAGAGTGAAGAGCTGGAGAGGGAGGGGGCAAAGGAATCAGAACTGGGGAGCCAGAGGGCCTTAGAGCAAGCTGCCTAGCGGGGAAGTGCAAGTGCCTTTAACATCTCTGCGGCAATTAATAGAGCAGATGATGTGTGCGCATGCGTGTGATGGCGGGTCAGCCGCGGAGGGGCCGGGGTCGAAGCAGGGCCCTGGCGGACTTGCACGGCCTGTGCCCAAGGGGGGCTGTGAGGGAGCCTCAGTCTTTGGCTGCTGTTTCCCCATCCACGTGAGCAGGAGGAGCTCAGGCTCCAGGCCCAGGGAGGACATGTGCTGGGCCGGGGCCGGGGCCGGGGTCGGGGCCGGGGCGGCGCGGTGGGGGCGGGGTTCTGAAAGGTAGGAGGCTGGAGGTGCCCACACTGGCAGGGCCTGGCGTCTCCCCATCTCAGATACCCCCGAGGCACTGTCCTCGCGCTACATCCAGAGCTTGGCTGCAGCGGGGGTAGATGAAAAGGAGGAGAAACTGTGGGATAAAAAGAAATTCAAAAAAAAAAAAAAAGTAAGTGAAATATTCAAACTGGAAAGTGATATTATAGAAACTGCAGCCCACGGCTCAGTGCATTCAAATTTATTCAAACTCGGTGCCTGACAGTGATGGATGCGGCAGCTTTTCCCACAATATGGAGAAGGCGCGGGGGCATTTAGGACTGCGGGTCCCCACTGGGGGGGTGGGGGCCCACACCACCTCCTGTGCCTTGCTCCTCCTAAACGGGAGGCAAGGTTCTGGGCTCCCTCCCCTCTGCTCCCTTGATCCCCAGCCGTTTCCTGTACCCCCTGGTTCTGGGCACCCTGGGGGACCCAGTCATCAACAGCTCCAAGGCGGGAAGTGTGGCCGAGGGCATGGACTGCGGACCGGACCGGACCGGTGTGATCTCCCAGGCCAAGCAGGTGCAGGGGATGACCTGACGTGGGCGTGGCCTGCGTGAGACGGGGGCGGGGCATGTGGTTTGCTGCTGAGGAAGAGCAGGATCCCAAGCAGCCCCCAGCTGCGTTGAGATCCAGGGTCTTGGGCATCCACGTTCTGGAGCCTCTGTGTCACTGGTTCCCACTTTGTTTCCTGGCCAGATTTGCAGCCACTCCATCCAGGAGAGGGACAGAGCAGATCTGGGGGCTTGGTCTGAGCGGTGGGCGGGCGATGGAGTGTCTGGCAATGCCTGGCTGGGGCTCACCTCCATACTGGTGTCCCCAGCTCTCAGCCTCCTCTTCCTGCCATGTGACAGCTGCCTCCCCTGCACCTGCACTTCCTTCCACCAGGCTGCCCCTGCCTCCTGACCAATGTGTGCAACTCTTCGAGGAGCCTTGGGAACGCGCCACCCCTCTCGCCCACTGCCCCTCTTTCTAACCTTCCTCCTCTGCCTCTCCTGCCTCCCAAAGGCTCCCCCAAGTGAGTCTGGCGTGGAGCTTGAACTTCAGTGCTCTGCTGTCCTCTCCCTCACCCTGGCCCCCTCAGCAGATGATGGGCAGGGCAGCCTCCAGCTCCGGCTCCCCTGGGCTCCAAGCCTGTGCCCTAAGGGCTGCTATGTTCCAAAGCCTCCGCTGTGACCCCTATGTTCTTAGTGACTCTGCCACTCATGGCCCTGCAGACTGGCAGAGGCCGTGGAGAGTCTGCCTCTTCCCTCCCAGTCCCTGCTTCAATCTGGTCACGCATTCAGAGGCTCTCCCTGGTGTCTTTGGCACCCACCTGTGCCTCGCCAGCACCACGGCTCCCTGAAGACTCTCCAGCTCCCCTGGGTCACTTCAGTTCCAGGAACAAATCCAACCTCTTCCACCAAACAGTCACCAGGTGAGGCTTCTTCCTATGTTTTTCTCTTTCTTTTCTTTTTTTTTAAAATATTTATTTATTTACTTGAAAGGCAGAGTTACAGAGAGGCAGAGAGAGAGATGTTTCATCCATTGGTTCACTCCCCAGGTGGCTACAACAGCGGAGCTGCGCCGATCTGAAGCCAGGAAGCCAGGAGCCTCCTTTAGGTCTCCCACGCAGGTGCAGGGGCTCAAGGACTTGGACCATCTTCTACTGCCCTCCCAGGCCATAGCAGAGAGCTAGATTGGAAGTGGAGCAGCTTGGACTCAAACCTGTGCCCATATGGATATGGGATGCCAGCACTGTAGGTGGCGGCTTTACTCACTATGCCACAGTACCAGCCCCCTCCTGCGCTTTTAAGTTCTATGGCTTCCTGTTGTTCTACTGCTCCTGCCAGATTAATTTTCCTAAAGCACAGCTCTGATCATGTCACTCCCCTGCTCAAAAACCCTCAATGGCCCCCCATTGCCTACTAAACAAAGCACAAACTCCTCACTCTGATATTCACAGCCCGTGGTGGTCTGGCCCTTGCCCGTCCCTCTCTCCAAGCCTTCCCATTACTCTTCCTTCACGCTCACATTTGCCGGCCAAATTGGACTCCGAGTGCCTCCTCTGACTATTCCCCACCTAGCAATTCCCACCTCTGGCTCCTTGCTCATCTTCCTCTGCCTGCAATGGCGCCTTTCTGGAATACCAAACCCCAGCTCGTCTCTGCTTGCCAATACCCTCAGCTGCCACAAAATGCAAGTCATGCCGTCTCTCGAGGACGCCCTGTAGAAGGCCTAGCAAGGTGCCTGTTGCTGCTGCTGCACTTATCACCATTCCCCGCTGGGACAGCACCGCCACAAGGTTCCCCTGCCCTGGGAACCACGGGGCCCCTCCCCTGCAGCTTGCCTGGCTCTTGCCCTGTCTCGCCTGCTGCTGCTCCTTGTACAAGGGGAGCTTCAAAACATCCACGCACAATTCTCTTTTAATTCTGTTTGTCCATGAATTTTCTAAAGATTTATTTATCAGGAAGGCAGAGTTACAGAGAAAGAGAAGGAGAGACAGGGGAGAGAGAAGTCTTCTATCCATTCGTTGGTTCACCACCCAAGTGGCCACAATGACCAGGACTGGGTCAGGCTGAAGTCGGGAGCCAGGAACTCCACCCTGGTCTCCCACGTGGGTGCAGAGGCCCACGTCCTTGGGCCATCCTCCACTGCCTTCCCAGGCATATTAGCAAGGAGTTGAATTGGAAGTGGAGCAGCTGGGACTTGAACTGGTGCCCATATGGGATGCCAGTGCAGCAGACTGGCTTAACCTGCCATGCCACCATGAATGTTTTGAAGCCACTTTGTACGCTTGCCTTACAGCCATCCTGGACTCTGTGCTTCTGGAGAGCCAGGACTAAGTGATGTTCCCCTGTGGGCCCCTTGCCCAAGAGGCTCGGTAACACTTGTTGAGTGAATGAGTGAAAGGTTAGTGGGCAGGTGAGCGGATACAGCAAAGCTGGCTAGGACACAGCTACGCGACACGGGCTTGGCTCTTCCGAGCATGCTGCTAGGGTCAGCGACCACCTCGAGTTCCCTGTCCTCACTCCTGGCCCTTCTGACGTGTGTCTGGGTGTGCTGGGAGGCCTGTGTGCAAGCTGAGTGGCAGGTGTGTCATCCCTCCAGAGCCGCAGGGGTGTGGCAGAGTTCAGCCTTCGCAACTCATCCATCTAAGGGCACTAAGGGACAACTCTGCTGGGGCAAGGGGACGAGGGGGCAAGCGGGGTGGGGGGCTGGGAGCTGGCCTCAGGGCTCACAGTCTGCTTGCCCCTTGCCGGCCAGCGGGCTGCTCCTCCTGTGACTCTCAAACCACGGGAGTGCCAGGACTGTGGTGGCCACTGATGGACAGCGACGCCTGGAACAAGCCCTCTCTTCCCAGCCGATGTGAAGCTGTGGAGGTGGCTCTTTTGTGGCCTTTGGTGTGGGTCTTACCCCTCCCCAGCCTCCATGGGGCACCCTGTAGCCTACTGCAACTCCACTAGAGAGCCCAGATCACCCCAGCTTAAACCCGCTGAAAGAGTGAGCTGGGGAGGCCAGGAATGGGCGGATAAATAAATGAGGTAATGAGAGAAGATTCCTGGGTGTACAAAGCACCAACAGAGATAGCACTAGGCAGTATCCCCTGAGCACCCACGGTGCGTGGGGCACCCGCGCGGTTCATCTTTTTACCGGAGTCAGCTCCTTTACCCTCCTCTGCAGCCCTGTATGCTAGAACTATTATGACGTCATCGAGCGAGAAGCAACTGAGGTCCAAGGGGGTGCCTAATGTGTGTGCGGCAGTGGCTGAACCTCGGTCCCTTGCCCGAGGGGGTCTCTCCGAACTCTGCGTGGTGCTCTCCTCGGGTGACCTCCGGGCAGGATCTTCTCCTGGCGCCCCCTTCCGCCAGCCCACTGGAGGGGTCAGTGAAGCCGCCTGCTGGGCAGAAGGCCCGCAGCTCCCTGGGGAGTTTGCCGGGTGCCTGTCCCTGCACCTGCTCCTACGGGGGACCGGGCCTGTCTTCCCGCCCCTTGAGGGAGCACAGCGGGAGCCCTTGTGGCCCCCAAAGAGGTCCTCCCAGCCCCACTGTGGCCTTGTCCCTTCAGGCCAAGCCGGGAGGCGCCCTGGCGCCCGGCCCGCGCTGCTCCTCGCTAGCTCGCTCGCTCGCTCGGCCCGACGCAAACAAGCGCGCTAAACTCCGGGAGATTTACAGCGGCGGCGGCGCGGGCCGGGCCGGCCGCCGGTGAGCTATCTCCAAACAGCGCACTAACCACTTTCCATTTTATACCTCACCAGCTTTATAGCATCTTAAGGATTTCTGTGCACGGCTGGCTTCCCGCCCAGGGAAAAAACCCAGCCTTGTAAATAAATACTAAATATATATGAACAGGGACGACAGCGAGCGACGCGGAGGAGGGGGACGGGGTGCGGGGAGCGGCCAGGGTCCGGAGGGGAGGAGGGGCAGGCTGGACGCTTCGGGGTGTCCGAGACAAAGGCGGCGGCGGGCAGGGGGAAGGGAAGCCGAGACCGCCAAGGCGAAGGCATGAACAGGCGCCTCGGCAGAACCTCTGTGTGTGTGTATGTGTGTCTCTGTGCACATGGTCTTGGTGTAGTGTGTGTACAGGCCTGTATGTGTGTTTGTATGTGTGCACCTGTGTCTCTGTGTGCATGTGTACCTGTGCATGTGGCTGTGTGCATGAACTACGGGTGTACATGTGTGTCACTGTGTGTGCATTCTCTGTGCATGTGTGTGCATGTGTGTAGATGCAGGTCCGTGCATATGCACATGTACCTATACACACAGGTGTGTGTGTGTCTGTGTATCATGTGTGTGTTGTGTGTGTGCAGGCCTGTATGTGTGCCTGTGAGCACGTGTGTCTGTGCATGTGCAGCTGTGTGTATGCACTATGTGTGCACATGCATGTGTGTGTGTCTGTGCATATGTGTGCATCTGTGTTGTCTGTGTGCACACGTGCCTGTGCATAGGGATGTGTGTTTTGTTTGCCTGTGCATGTGTGTCTATATCCTGGGTGTCTGTTGTGTGTGTATTCAGGCCTGTATGTGTGTGAGCACATGTGTCTCCATGTGCAGTGTACCTGTTCATGCAGGTGTGTGCACAAACTATGTGTACACATGTATATCTTTACATGTGTGTGCATGTGTGCAACCATCTGTATCTATGTGCATGCATGTGTGCTGTGTGCACATATACCTGTGCATGCTGGTGTGTGTTGTGTGTGCATAGCTGCACGTGTGTGTATCTTGTGTGTGTGTGCAGGTCTATGTGTATACATGTCTGTGTCTCTGTGTTCATGTGTACCTGTGTGTGCACTATGTGTGTATGGGTGTGTCTCTGTGTATGTGCATGTGTGTGCTGCATAACATCAGGGAAGGAAAAGCCCCTCACAACCCTTCTGCATCTTTTGAGGGGCTGGGACCCAAGGCAGCTTCCCTACTGTGTGTGTGGGGGGTGTTGGCTGTGAGTGGGGCAGCAGGCTGCACGATGCTGTGCCCCAAGGAAAGACTTGGAGTTTGTGTGAGAGAGAGGCTGCACATGTGTGTGTGGTCATGCATCCTGGGGTATGTGGACCTGCGGGGGCGGGGGGAACGTGTCAGCGTGGCATTGGGGTGCTGGTGGGCACATGGACGCAGGTCCCTGGTGTGTCCAGGCTGTGTTGGGAGTGCATCAGGATTAGGCTATCTGGAGGGAGGTGGGGCGAGGGTGAGCGAGGCAGAGCCACAAGTCTGGGGTCCTGGGGTGGCAGGGCTGGGGTATGTGTGGCCCCAGAAGTGTGTCCGTGTGTGCCGGGGGCTCGAGGGGCTCACGCCACCTCCTCCCCGGCACCCTCTCTCAGTCTTTGCAGAGACTCTGGGGCTTTCTCTGCAGTGGCCACAGGGGAGAAGGTCCGCAGTGCTGACCGGAACCCGGCGTTACCCCTGCCCGGACTCGGAGGCCTCGGTGTGGGAGTCAGGGTGGAACAGGGGGCACCAGGGGCCATGCTTTCCCCTCTCAGGGACCCAGCGGTCCCTTCTCGTTCCCCCCTTGTCTTCGATATTAAGTATTCAAACCTCATTTACATCCTTATTTTTCAATTTGCTGCCACAGTAGTTTAATTTATTCGATATAATTTCTTTTTCTGAGGGGACATTAATCATTGCCCTGTGCTTTTGGGCGCCTGTGGGATCTCTGTGTGTGTATGTGTGTGTGCAGGCACGTGTCTGTGTGCTGTGTGTGCGTGCATGCATACGGGGGGGGGGCTGTGTCTATCTGTGTGTGTCTGCATCCATGTGTTGGGGCACACTGGCGTCTGTATGTGTATCTATCACGTGCGTGTGTGTTGAGTGTGGGTCTCTGTGAGGGAGGTGATGTGAATGTACCGCACTGACCAAGGCTCTTCCGCCCAGGATGTCCACAAGGCGGGGAACCGGGCAGAGCGCCTGGGAGACAGGAGACCCCGCCCCCCAGCGCCGGCCTTCCTTGCAAGGATTCCACCTCCCCCAGGACATTCTCAAGGGGGTTCCTCCCCCTGTCCCCTCCTGGGCTCAGCCTGGGTTTGCTTTCTGAGAGTATGCCCTGGACACTTGGAGGTGGAAATGTTCTAGAATCTGTGGTCTTTGAAGACAGAGAGCAAGGCAGAGAGAGGTGGAGGCAGACAGAGAGGGAGAAAGTCGGGCAGGGGAGAGCCAGGCAGGCCCTGGCTGGGGAAGAAAGGAGGGAGGAAGAGGCATGGCGAATGATGGAGAGAGGAGAGGGAGAAGGAGCCAGCCAGCGGCGTCTCAGCCCATAAAGTCCCCGGAATGGGAGGAAGGAGCAAGGGAGACTGGCTGGGCTCGGGCCAGTCACGGCTCAGTGCAGCGGCGGCGGGGGCAGGGGTGAGGGCAGCTTCCCTTCCAGGAGCCGGGCTGTGTGCACCGACTGGGGGAGGCTTGTCTGAGAGAAGAGGCAGGGGAGGCAGCGAGGGGGAGGCAGGGCGAGCAGACCCCTCCTAGGGCTCCTACTCAGGGAAGGACTCCAGTTAACATTTCAGGGGATGCTCCAGGGGAGGGAGGGTGCCCCCCAGTGCCTACGCCGGCCCCTCAGCGCCCCTAGTCCCGCTCTCTGTGTTCTCACCACCAGGCCTGGCCAGGTCTTCCTACAGCCTCCTTGGCACCCAGCCCCCAAGGCCCTGCCTCTTTTCTGCTCACTGGTGGGGCTGGGACGGATGGGGCAGGAGGTGATGGCGTGCCCCTGGGTGCCAGGCACTGTGCGAGGACCAGGACGCTGGCATCGCCTCCCCTCACCGCAACTTCCTGAAGGAAGCCTCGGTCTCTCCTCATGCGCGAAGAGAAGAGGGGAGATGAGGGACGTGTCCAAGCGGGGCGGGGGGAGTGGGGTCCGACTGAGGCCGCCGGCTGTGCCCCTCCCACTCCCCTCTGCCACCTCCTAGAGCTGCGTCCACCCCACGCCGCCCATCCTGGCCCCTGCACAGACACATGCACACATTCACACACAACATGGCATCCGGGGCCCAGAGCACAGCAGGGCGGAGCCAGGGGCTGGGGCCTCCTGCAGCGCTTCCGGCTTCCGCCAGGGCCTTCAGACTGGGGCAGGGCCAGGCACTGACCCCCGAGGGGCTCCTTTGAACCCTGCCCTCCCCCTTACCAGGGCTCAGAGGCAGCCGAGCCCCTGAGGCTCAGGGACAAGCTGGCTCTGGCCAGGGTCTTGTTTTCAGGTCCATTTAAATAAAGCCCAGCTTCCAACAGCTGTGATTTGCCCACTTCGACCTCATCCCAATGGTAGCCAGAGGCCCAGGACTTGGTTGGGGGCCAGGTAGGGGCTCATTTCTTTAGATCTACAACTCTCACACGTGGACACCCTGGGACCTTACCACCAGGGTGTCCAAGCTGCGGCTGAACCTGCACACCTGATTATCTGAGCTCTGGTAATGAGCACGCTTGGATCCTAGCGTCCCAGCATCTGAATACCCGATGCGACACCCAGGCATTTGAGTGCACAGGTCATGGGGCTATTGACTGAGTGTGCATGGGCAGAAATCGGAGACGGAAGGGCGGTGGGAGGAAGGGGCCGCCAGCTCCAGCGTGGCTCCTCAGGGGCCCCCAGCCTCCTGGCCCCCTCCTGACTCCCTTCAATTCTCCAGCCTTGCGGGGGGCCACTCCGCCCACCTCGCCAGTGGGGCTTAGCTCCATTGTCATCGTCGTCACCCTGAGGCCCCAGAATGACGTGTCACACAGAAACCTTATGTCCGTGGTGACTGGGTGATCACGACAGGGGGTCCCTGGGCATGCCAGGGAGGGGGCAAGGGGACAGCCCTGGGGCCGAGGAGAAGGTGGTGCGTTCATTTGAATAATGGGCAAAATCAAATTAATTCTACATTAAATAGTTGTGAATAAAGGGTTGAAGTCAGCAGTTTCAAACTTGTTTTCCTTAATTACTTTCCGTGTTTAATGTCATTAAGAAGATTAAAAATTCATTAACAAGAGTACTAAAGTGGCAAATCAGGAAAGCGATCACTCCAGGTTAGAAACTCCGCTGAGGCCGCACAGAGAGTCCCTGGCGAGGGCATGGGTGGGGGTGGAGCCCCAAGGGCTGGGGACAGGCACCGACTCACGCAGCATCAGCATGGGTCCCCGCTAACAGTGGCATCAGGCACTCACTCACACGTGTGTCCGCTCACCCACACCTGGTGTTTCTGAGACTGTGGCTGAGTCTGTCTTAGACTCTGCTGCCAATCAGGCCGCCCGCTTCATAACCCGCCCCTCCTGAGAAGGGGAATTGGGATGGAGCGTTTGGGACGGGCACCCCTGGCCCCTGAGCCAGCGCCCAGACGCCCGGCGTGGCGCCAGCTCACTTTCTGGTCCTTGGTGGCCTCCGTCTCCCCCAGCTCCCTTCCCCTGCCCTCCCACACTCTCAGGGCAAACCAGATCAGTTTCCTGGGAGGAGCTGCTGTCTTTGAGGCTTAATTATCCTGGAAAAGGATCCCTTTTGTCTCCTTGCCTTGTGGAGGGTGGGAGGCGAAGGTTGGGGAGGGGTCACATTTCCTCAAAGGCTGGGGGAGCAGGGAGACAGAGGCCACCCTGGTCAGGGAGAGGGTAGGGCAGACATGGATGGGAAGCAAGGGGAACCCTTGTGTCCTGGGACTCCGAGCAGACCATGGCCCAACCCCACAGTCCCCCTGCACAGCCCTGTCTCTCACTCCTCGCCTCCCACCCGGCCTCTTTTCCCCATCTTCTGGCTGACTCTGTTCCTTCCAAATTGCAGGCCTCACCTCCTTTGCCATGACAGGACCTGTCCGAGTGAGGCCGTTCTTGGCTGTAGCCATCACACTGGCTCCTGCTGTGGCTGCCCCCTCGGGTCCCTGTGGAGGTGGAGGTCACGTGGGTGCATGTGTTTGCGCCTTCGCGGCTGTGAGGCTGTCCGTGGTACTGGGTCATACAGGTGCCTGCGTTGGTAGTGGAGTGTGTGAAGGGGCCATGTGATTGCATGAGTGCACGTGAGCATCCAAGCACCTGCGCACGTCTGTGTGTGAAAGGGCAGAGTCCCACTGCGGAAAGCCAAGCTCATCAAAAGCGAAGGCAGCAGGAGATACGGTGAGGAGTCCATTGGGGTGAACCCAACTAGGAAAACCCAGCGCTAAGAAGATGGAGTCTCCTGCCTGGGAATAAACTTGAGGGAAGTGGAAACACGGAAGAACGCTAGCTCCAGCTCCAGTGTGTGGATGCTCAGCGGCGCTGCTCACCACAGGCAGAAAGCAGGGACAGCCCAGTGTCAGGTGACCGCTGGACGCATGAGTGAAATGTGGTGCATTCCCTTCAGGTAGCCACAGGAGGGAATGAAGTATCGACTCTGGCCACAACATAGGAGGATTCTGCAAGCACTATGTGAAGTGAGAGAAGCCAGTCACAAAAACGCCACATATTGTATCGTTCCCTGTACATGTAAAGCTCACAATCTGCAAATACTTAGCAACAAACTAAACGAGGGGCAGACCTTTGGTGCAGTGGTTAAGGTGCCTGCGTTCCAGTCCTGTCTCCACTCTCCATTCCAGCTTCCCACTGATGAGTGTCCTAGGAGCCTGGAAGTGATGGCCCAAACACTTGGGTCCCTGTCATTCACCTGGAAGGCCTGGATTGAGTTTTGGGCTCCTGGTTTCTATCTGACCCAGCCAGGCAGTTGCAGACATTTGGGAGTGAACCACTTGATGGGCGGTCGTTCTCTCATCTCTCTCTCTCTCCCCCCACCAAATAAATAAAAAAAAATTAAATTAAAAAATTATTGGTTGCTTAGGGCTAGGAGTGGGTGAGGCTGTTGGGAGAAAGGAGTGAATGTTAATGGGGATGGGATTTTTATATATTGATTAAAATGTTTCTAAAATTTCTTATGTTCTTATTTCTGCAGACAGGTTAAGCCGCCTCTGCAGTGCCAGTATCCCATATTAGTGCTAGTTCAGGTTCCAGCGGCTCTACTTCTGATCCAACTCCCTGCTAATGCATCTGGGAAAGCAGTGGAAGATGGCCCAAATGCTTAGGCCTTGACCATCCACGTGGGAGACCCAGAAGGAGTTTCTGGCTAGTAGCTTTGGCCTGGACCAGCACTGGCCCTTATGGCTATTTGTGGTGTGAACTACCAGATGGAAGAAGACCTGTCTCCCTCTATCTCTCTTTCTCTCTCTCCCTTTCAAAAAACAAATAGATTAAAAGAAAAAAAAGGAAATGAATTTTTTTATGGAGATAGTGAATATACTGAAAACCATTGACATACTTTAGATAGGTGAATGTCGGAGTATGTAAATTGGATCTTTTTTTTTTTTTTTTTTTTTGACAGGCAGAGTTAGACAGTAAGAGAGAGAGAGAAAGGTCTTCCTTCCGTTGGTTCACCCCCCAAATGGCCTCCACAGACAGCATGCTGCACCGATCCGAAGCCAGGAGCCAGGTGCTTCCTCCTGGGCTCCCATGCGGGTGCAGGGCCCAAGCACTTGGGCCATCCTCCACTGCCTTCCCGGGCCACAACAGAGAGCTGGACTGGAAGAGGAGCAACAGGGACAGAATCTGGCGCCCCAACCGGGACTAGAACCTGGGGTGCCAGCGCAGGTGGAGGATTAGCCTAGTGAGCTGTGGCGCTGGCCTAAATTGGATCTTAATAAAGCTATTTTTTTTGAAGAATGAAGCAGCCTGTTCAAGGTCTCACAGCAAGTGAGAGGTGGGGCTGTTACCAGCTAGAACCTGGTCCCTTGACTCTAAGTTCAGTGCTTTTTCCACTGGCCATGGAGATTAGAAGGGACTGTGGGTGTCCACAAAACATCCTGACGGTTCTGTAGGGTACTCAAGTTTCTCTTTCTAATTGTTATGAATGTTATTTGTTTGAAAGGCAGAGAAAGAGAGACAATGAGATCTTCTATCTGCTCTTTCACTCCCAAAGGCCCTGAATAGGCTTGGACCAAGCCAAAGCCAGGAGCTTAGAACTCAGTCCAAGTAATTGAGCCATCACCTGCTGCCACGCAGGGTCTACATTAGCAGGGAGCTAGAACTAGGAGCAGAGATGAGACTTGAACCCAGGCACTCTGATATGGGATGTAGGCATCCCAGGTGGCATCTTAACTGCTCTGGCAGGCACAGCCCCATTGCCAAGTTTCTGTCTAGGATGGCACATTGCGTTATGTGTGTGCACATCTAGGGCTGTGGCCTCAGCAGCCCTTCGCGTCTCAGTACGTGTGTCGCTGTGCATCTGTGTGTAGGCCCATGCACCTCACTGTTGTGCATGTTCGGGTTGGCCTAGATGCACCTCTGAGGCTGCCTGTGCTTCTCTGCTCATGGGCTGGACCACTGTGTGTTTGTCTTCATTTGTGGGTATCTCTGGTATGCTCTCTTCTGCACATCAGTCCCCATGTCTGTGGCCATGAGACCGTGGGACTTCACAGGAGTCTGTAGTGATGGGTGACAGGGTTTCTGCCTAGGCCATGAGTCTCAGCGGGTGCCCTTGGTTCCCCAATGTATCAGCCTAGAAGTCTGTTCACATGCCTTCACCTCTGCCTGTGATATGACCCATGCATCTCAGCACGTGTCTGTCGCTCTGTCACTACTCTAGGATCCACACAAGTCGTCTGGGGGTGCCTGCATCTGTGCAACAGGGCCCATGGCTCTGTCCATCTGAGTCTGTGTGTCTGGGCCCCTCCTCCAGGCACCAGCCCCAGAAGGTGCCTGCCTCCCCACCCCCGCCTCTGACAACCGTGGAGAGAGCGTCACAGTAAATTCATGGCCGCCCGGCTGGGAAACAGGCGGCTGCAATGGAAAGGAAGCATGGATTTGCATATTGAATTAAAATTAAGAGCTAATTATGCAAATAAATTATGACATTTGGCAGGAGAATTTGCTTCAAGATCATTTATTACGTTCTTTTTATAACAGTGTGAGCATTTAACGGTCAAAGACAATATTTTAAGGGAAAATTAACGCAAGATTATTAACCTAAAAACAATTCCACGTTAATGAGATAGTGAGCTGGTTCCCCCCACACACCTGGGCAGGTCTACGCCTAGACTGGGAAGGCCTTTCTCTCCTCCCCTCCTTCCTTCCCCCAGCCTGCAGTGCCATGGGGCTGGTGGGGGCCCATGAAGGCAGGGGTGCTGTTGGGGCTTGTATCTCCTTGGGTGGGGAGGCTGGGTCTGAGCTGAACTCCCCCGTGAGACCAGAGCCCTAAGCTGAATTTCAGAGGCCACACACAGGATGCCCGGGGCCCCACTCACAGAAATCCTGACCTGATAATGGCAAACATGGTCCTGGCCTTTGGGGAGGCCTGTTCCAAGGAGGAATCCAGAGCCCAGCCTGGAAACAGCACTGCACATACCAGTTGGGGTGGAGTCTGGACAGTAGGGTTTAAACACCCCCCTTACCCTCTTCTCCTGGGTTGTACACCCCAAATTCCTTGATGTTCCCCAAGCTGTGGGTGGCCTAGGTGTTGGAGTTTTTCTGGGCCCCACTGTCTCTCAATTTTCTCATGAGCTTAATCTATCAGCCTAGCTTTGCTTTTGGGGGTGTGGGAAGGAAAAGGAAACCCTAGTCCAGATTTCCCTGGGGTCCCCCAACCCACCCTACATCAAGCAGGAAGTGAGCCCCACAGGAAGCTAGTTGTAGGCCATGTTCTCCCGGCCCTGCCCCTCCCTTGCTATGATCTGGATGTAGGTGTGCTCTCAGCACCCAGTGCAATGGTCTTCAGGGGTGGGGCTACTGGAGAAGTGGGGGAGTCATGGGGGCTCCGAGCTCAGGAACGGGATGGGTGCTGTTGTAGGAGAGGCTGCCGGGGCCCCTTCTACCCGTGAGGACCCAGAGAGAAAGCACCAGACACCAAAGCCCCTGGCACATTGATCTTCAACTTCCCAGCCTCCAGACTGGCAAGAACCAATCCTGTTTCTAAATTATGTAGTCTAAGGTGCTTGCTCATAGCGGCCCAGAAGGACTCAGCCAGCCTCCCCGTGTGTGCGGTTGGAGCGGAAGGGCTGCTTGGCCTGGTCCCCAGGCTGCACTTCCATCTGCGGGCTCTTTCTGGGCCAAGCTCTGTCTGCAGCGTGGGCCTGACGAAGGGGGCCCAAGTCTCCCACAGGCTCCTCTGCTGGGGGAACGCCTTAGGGTGTCTGTAAGGTCCCCACTCTGATGAGGACGAGCCCTGTAGAAGGCATCATCACTGGTTGCCGGAGTTTGGTTGCTCCCGGAATGGCCGGGGGTGGGGTGGACAGCTGGCCCTGACACGAGGCTACCCCAGGCCCAGCTGCGCAAAGCTCCCAAGAGGCGGGGCAGGGAATCGTCAGCGTAAGAGACTGGGCTTGCATTTGGGAGAACCCTGCCCTCAGGAGTCCTGCGGGCACATCCTCTCTGTGCCATCGCTGCAGGCCACGCCCCCCGTGCCAGTGTCTGCCCCTCCAGATCCACTCCTCCTTGTCCACCCTGCCCCTGCCCCTGGCCTGTACGGTCCACATCAACTGGCCAAAGGAGCACCCGCAAGAGCGAGGGAGGACTTCCTGGTCTCCCTCTCTCCCAGGCTGCTGCCAGTGAGCAGTGTCTCCCACCAGAGGCCACAGCCCTCAACGATTCTCCATCAGCTCTGCCTCCTTCTCCATTGAGCTTCGTCCCTTGTGGTTGCGGCTCCCAGCTGTTCCCAGCCCCAGGATGCTGCACCGCCACCCACACTTTCCCACTCCCTGTCCAGACCTCTGTGAAGAGTTGCTACATAAAGCTCCCCTTGGCGACCCAATAGAGCCAAAACTCTGACTGCTCTGCTCCCAGACTGCCTCAGTTTCCCCCTCTGTGGAACAAGGGTGCTACTGTGCACCTGGCAAGTTACTCATTCACATCCAAGGAGATAATGTGTATTGTGCTGCTCTGTAATTTATAGATCACAAGTCCAAAGGCTTGTGTCCAGGTTGAAATTAGGCCAAGAATTATCTGATGTGAAAGCCACCTCTGCCAAGAGGATTCTGTGTGAACTTGAACAAGTCACTTCCCCTCTCCGGGCCAGTTTGTCTGCTGACCTCCCAACTTTAAGGTCCAGCTGTGGAAAGTGGAGATTCGGTGTTTGTTTTGTTATTGAAGAGAGGTCAAGTGACTTGGGCAAGGTCACACGGCAGGTTCAGGGCCACCTGCCTCAGAATCTGTCTGGGGCATCAGAGCGTTGCGGGGGGGGGGGTCTCCTGCTGGACCTCGGAGCAGACAGACCTGGTCAGCAGTGCTCGAGATGGGGTCCATCCCAAATCTGAGCCGTGCGGGGCAGGAGGGGACTGTCCCCTGGAGACAGAGGGTGGGCTTATTAATAACAGCGCTAATAAGAGAGAGAAAACAAAGCCAGCAGGGCCTGAGCATTTTTTAAATAAAGAAATTTCCCTCATCTCGTGGTTAATTTAAAAGGTTTATTTCTTGAAATGAATCCTCTTCATCAAACCCCCGATCCTTGAAGATCGGAGGCGACTGCGAGCGCCGGTAATGAATTGATTTGTAACGTGAGCGGCACGCGCCCTCCCGCCCGTGCCCACTGCGAGCCCTTCCTCGGCGTGTGTAAGGGGAAATGAGCTCCTGCGTCTGGCAGCCTGGAAGCCAGCAGAAGGAGTGCGGCCAGCAGGCGCCACCCAGGCCCAGCAGGTGCGCACCCCGGCCTGGGAGGATCTGCATCCAGCAGGCCACCCCCATGCACCTCCCAGCACCTCTCTCCCTTCCTTTTAAAGGGAGGGAGAAGAGCTGCAAACCAACACCACCCACCACGACCTGCACCATCCTAGCCACGCAGACCCACGCTCATTTGAACAATCACACAGGAGGACACAAACCAGTCATCACATAGTGGTTGCGTTACTCACAACCCCACAAAGTCACATCAACAGTCCCCTGGGACGGGACGCAGATCCCCACCCCCCCCACCCCAACCCAATCAACAAAGGTGCCCAGTCATGGAAAAGCATCCCAACTCGGCTGTCCAGATGCAGGGAGCACATAGCCTGAGACCGACTCACCCACCCACACGATGACGAGTGTGTTTGGCAAAGTGAGGTGGGGCAGTGCGCGGCATGGCCTTGAGCCACAGAGCTGGAGCTGCTTCTAAGTCCATTGTTTCCCATCTGCCGGGTGTCCTCCAGTCTCCATTTCTTCACCTGTGGAATGGAGGCAACAGTATCTCCCTCGGAAGATCAGACCTGTGGCAGAGAGTGGTTGCTCATAAATGCTGGGTAGCAGTGTAATCATCATCTGCTACCATGTCCTCAACATCTGCTATAGTTCTTGATGTGCCCTTAAAAAATAAATACTTGTAAAGTTATGCCCAGACCCTAGTCGGTGGTAACACAGTGGTAATTATGAAAAAGGCAGAGGAAGAGAAATAGCGACTGTTTGGGGCGTGTGTGCAGTGTGCTGAGCAAATGCAGTGTGTCACTTCACTGGACCCTCTCAGCAACCCTGTGAGATTGTTCTAATATGTACCCATTTTGCACAGAGAGGTTAAGTGCCTTGCCCAAGAGCACACAGCTAGTAAGTAGAGGAGAAGGAATTTGAAGCCGGTCTGCTTCCAGAGCCTGTTTAGTTGTGGATAATGCCAGGAAATATATGTGAACCATCTTGCCCTTAAGTCTGTGTCCACAGGGCAGGGTCAGTTATCCTGGGCGCTGTAACCTTGACCGTCCCTCTAATGCTCTCAAAGTTGTAGGCCAGGAGCTTGAGGACACCCCTAGCCGTGGCTGTGTGCCAGGTGAACGGACAGCACCAGCTCCGAGTGCCTCAGGCCTGTCACCTGCCCCGCGATGGGCAAAACCTCCAGGCTTGGGCCTTCCCGGCTTCCGCCTCCCCCTGGCCTTTGGTGCAAATCTGGGCTTTTGTACATTGAAGCTTTTTAACGTAGGTGACCCCAGGCCCACATCGCCCCTGGCAAAGAGCACACTACTGCCTCCTCCCTCCCACCTTCCGCCTTTGGCTACTGTCATTTTTGCTGCCACACTTGAGGGCCGGGACAGCCACAGCACTTCTCCAGGCCCGCATGGTGAGGATCACAGGCTGGCTCTGTGGAGAAGCCGGACTCTGGCCCAAAGCCCCCACACGGCCCCGTGGCCAGGCTGGGTCTGGGTCCAGTCTCCTGGCTTTCTGATGGGTTTACCTGCTCTACCGCCTGTCCAGTGCCACCCCATCCCAGCCCTGGAGACAGTGAGAGCTCCGGGACTTCCAGACGGCCCTCCAGGTCTCAGGCCAGCCAGGAGTCCCGAGGTGACAGGTGAGGAGTGAGACCCCCATGTGCACCCTGGGAAGACTCTGGGGCCGCCCGCGGGCCTCTTCTAACTGTCCACACCGCTCTGCACGGCCACTCCCACTCCTCACATGGAGGTGCAACACCCAGCGGGCACAGGGGTGGGGTGGGGGCCAGGGTTCACGCTCCCCTCCTGTAACTTCCTAGAAGAAAATCATTTTTTATAACTGTTGGAATCCTGATTGAGCTGTCAAAAGTACATGAAAGCAGCTACATAAATGGTAAACTATCCATCAGTCACTGGCCTATTTGTTCCGAGACAGTATAAACATCACACATTTTTCTTCAAGATAGAAAATAATACTTACTCCATCACATGCAGGTAATTTGACCCCCACTCCCAAAAGAAACTTATTAGTCACACTGGCCGGTCCCCTCGTGTCTCCCAAATCTTCTTTTTGCCCAGCAGTATTACCTTTCTTGAACATCAACTTAGCTTGACATTTCAGCCTTCTCTCTACCTGTTTAAAACCAGATTTACCACACACACGCGCAAGCACGCACATGCACACACACACACACACACCTCACAAAATCAATAAATGCTAAGGAGAAACACAAAAGCAATCACTCTTGAAGATATAACTACTTTGAATTCCAGTGTGCAGATTCTGGTCCACTGGGGAGCACCACCACACGGAGCTGTAGGTCTGGAGCTCCCAGTTCGTCTTCCTAGGGGTATGGGGCAGTCCCTCTAGGTCCCTCTGGGTCCAGCAGGTGCCTACCCACTGGGCTGCAGTGGTAAGAATGAAGATGAGGACGCATCTAGTCTTTTGGGGGAGACCCCTCCCCTTGCACACCAAAGCAGGGCTCTGTCCTCACAGGCACATGGGACTCAAGGGGACACATTTCAGGACATCTGAGCCAGCAGAAAGAGGCTTATTTCCCCTCCAGTCCCCTGCTTCAGTTCCCAAAACCTCGACGCAGGCAATGGCCACAGGTGCCAATGACAGATAGGTAGAGATGGATGGATGGACAGATGGAGAGGTAGACAAATGTCCAGACAGAAATGTCCAGACAGACCAATAAAGAGACATGCATAACATGCAAACCCCTACATGCCTATCCCAAGCGAACACACAGACCCATTCAGTGCGGCCCAGAGGTTAGGAGCAAAGATTCTGATGGGCTCCATTTCAATGTACCGGTTCCCCTTATCTTTGGAGGTGTGACCTTGGATACATTAGTTACAAACTTGCTCAGTATTGTTCCACAAGAATACTAGCGGGGTCTGCGCTGTGGGGCTGTGAGGAGTCCGTGCAGTCAGAGCTACCACAGCGCCTGGCATCGCCTAAGTGTCAGTCAGTGCTGCTGCCATTGTTACTGCGCGATATGTACTCGGCACACCTTTGCAAGCGCTTACAGAAATCAGAACCTCCCACGAGCTTAGATAATACACACGTGAGCAAACATGCATACGCTGCGGGAGCAAAAGCCAGCCTGGAGAGAGCAGCCTGGCGAGTGCTCTGGAGGGAGCCCAAGGGAGGGCAGCTCCAAGCTCTCCCTTCGCTGGCTTTGCCATTTTGAACAAGTTCCCTAACTTCAGGTTTCCCATCTAGCCGATGGGAATAGTAGTAGTAATAATTCTTCTATCATAGGACTATTGTGAAGGTTTAAATTAAATATGTGGCTACCTCAAAAAGTTGATGGAAAAAATAGAATTAAAAATATATTTGGGGGCCGGCGCCGTGGCTCACTAGGCTAATCCTCCGCCTTGCGGCGCAGGCACACCAGGTTCTAGTCCCGGTTGGGGTGCCGGATTCTGTCCCGGTTGCCCCTCTTCCAGGCCAGCTCTCTGCTGTGACCAGGGAGTGCAGTGGAGGATGGCCCAGGTGCTTGGGCCCTGCACCCCATGGGAGACCAGGATAAATACCTGACTCCTGCCATCAGATCAGTGCGGTGCGCCGGCCGGGGCGGCCATTGGAGGGTGAACCAACGGCAAAAGGAAGACCTTTCTCTCTGTCTCTCTCTCACTGTCCACTCTGCCTGTCAAAAAAATAAATAAATAAATAAAAATATAAAAAATAAATAAAAATAAAAATATATTTGGGGCAACGTATTTTGAAATTCATGCATATTTTTCATAATCTGCATTTTCCAATGAGCTTTTTAAAGACCCTTCATACTGCTAAAGCACTAGGGATTGAGACACAGGCACATCCCGCCGCCTTGGAAACGACTTCCTGTGTGGTGCCTTGGCTTTGCGTAGCATCTTCGCTTGGACGATGTCAGTTCTACAACCTCTGGCCAGCAGCACCATCCCCACGTGCAGAGGAGGAAACTGAGGCCGGAAGAGAGGAGTGATCTGGGGGCAGCCTGGCAGCTAGTGGGTGGAGAAGATCCCAGACCTCTTGGCTCTAAACTCCACATTCTGTTCACCAAGTAGCATGGACTCCACAGCACGCATGTAGCTGTGTGTGCTGGGGAGGTTGTCTCTGCCTTTGATGGGGGGGCAGCCCTCTCTCACCCCTCCCGCCAGCCCCCAGAGAACCACCTCCCCTGGGGAATGGTCTGAACCAGTGGCCTCAACGTAGAGCCCTGCGGCAGCGTCGGTATCACCCAGGAACCCATGAGAAATGCAAATTCGCGGAAACTACGGGCGGGCAGGACGGGGGGTGGGGGGGGGGGTGGAGGGGGTGGGGTGGTGCCGCCCCGATGCTGGAAAAGTTCAGAACAGACTGGTTTGGAAGAAGCTTCTGGAAGAGGTGAGGATGAACACCTGAGGAGAGGAGGTGAGGGGTGAGCTTTCAAGTTGGGGGTGTGGAGGGAGCTGAGCAGAACCCTTTGTGTGTGTCTTTTGGTCGCTCTTGGACCCTGTACCCTGTACCTGCTCTGGAAGGAGGCTTGGGGGCTGTTGTCTCTAAAGATGAAGCCCAATGCCCTCCCCCTGCAGGCTCTGGCATTGTAGGGGCTGGAGATGCCCCCTAGCCCTGTGCTCCCTGGATTGACCCCCGGAGTGCCAACCCCCTGCCCTGAGGAACTGTGGAGCACCCCGCCTCCCTCCTGTCAGGCCAGGCTCATAAAGTGGGGGGGGGGGTTCAGCAAGGGGCCTGGGAGGCCTGGACCAGGGCCAGTGGACACTCTGGCGCCCACGAGGCCCTGGCAGCGTGCTGCCCGCTCCGTGCACACAAGGGTGTGCTGAGGCCGAGGCTCAGGGCTGGGAAGAGTCCAGGGTGAGCAGGCGGGGGTGGGGGGTGCACTCCAGGGCTGGGGAAGAGTGGGCAGAGTCCCAGGTCTCCCCCTCCCCCCGTGTCCTGCCCAGGGCTACCACTAGGAGGCTAATGAAAAGGAAAGATGCAGGCCCGGGCTGGGGCCAGCAGGAGACAGCAAGGGGACAATGTGAGGCAGGAGGGAGGTGGCCCTCAGGCAGGGACAGACAATGTCCCCATATGGGAAGCAGACGGAGCCGCCCCGCCCCCCTCGGTCCTGGGGCCTCCGCGGCAGCAGGCATCGCGCTCAGCCCAGCCCCAGCCCGGGCCGGTTGTACCCTGGAAGATGAGCCCGCTGACTGGCGGCAGGAAAAGGAGCAGGAGGAGGCGAGCTCCTGACTCCCGATCCCCACTCGGGCCCTCGGTGGGAAGACGCGGCACTGGCGCGCGCACACAGCAAGATCACTTTCCGCTTTCTCCACATGTTTTTACATTATCCGGTGATATGCTCCAAGGGAAGTGATGCAAACAAACAGAGAAGTCACATGTGAAAAGTCCCCTGTTGCCAGCAGCCCTTCCCACTTCCTCTCTCAGAGATAATTACTTCTAATACGTGCCTTTAAGCAAAGGCCACTTTCTGTGGTAGGTCCACAGCGGATCTGCCACCAGCCCCAGGCGGCTCCACTGCTGGGTCAATGCCAGATGTTCCTTGGACAGAGCTGTGGAGGTGGCTAGATGAGAGCAGACTTCCACAGCCCTGCCCGCCCGTGCCCAGTGATCCCAGGTGTTAAGTTATCCGTAATGATTCCATTTCTGCTCAAACTTAACCACCTCCCAAGAATGTTCAAAATCTCCTGGGGCAGGCATTTGGGCTAGTGGTTAAGACTCCTATGTCCCAGGCCGGCGCTGTGGCTTAGTGAATAAAGCCGCTGCCTGCAGTGCCAGCATCCCATATGGGTGCCAGTTCCAGTCCCGGCTGCTCCATTTCCCATGCAGCTCTCTGCTGTGGCCTGGGAAAGCAGTGGAAGATGGCCCAAGTCCTTGGACCCTTGCACCCTTGTGGGAGACCTGGAAGAAGCTCCTGGCTCCAGCCTTCGGATCGGCCCAGTTCCGGCTGTTGCAGCCATTTGGGGAGTGAACCAGCGGATGGAAGACCTGTCTCTCTCTCTGCCTCTGCCTCTAACTCTCTGTAACTCTTGTCTTTCAAATAAATAAAAATAAATCTTTAAAAAAGAAAGACACCTATGTCCCAAGTTTGACACTCAGCTCTGGCTCTTGACTGTAGCTTCCTGCTAATACACGTGGTTGGAGGCAACAGTGACGGCCCAAGTAGTTGGGTCCCTGCCAACAGGCGGGAGACCTGGATTGAGTTCCAAGCTCCTGACCTCTGCCTGGTCCAGCGCCAGTTGTCGCAGCCATTTGGAAAATGAACCAGCAGATGGAAGATCCATCTCTCTCTCTCTCTCTCTCTCTCTCTCTTTCTCTTTCAAATAAATAAATTCAAAATTAGGAAAATAAAATTCATGTGAAGCCTCATGTTTAGTTTTCTAAGTTTCTTCCTGTCTTTAAAATCTAATGTGGCTCAGTTTTTGCTCATCAGTTATTTTTGTCACTAATCAAAAGGCACGAATAGAATGTTTATAATTGCAAGGTGACATGAAGGGGCAGGAGGCTTTTTGAGCACCAGGTCCTGGACAGGCTCTGCACCCATCTTCCCAACGTGAAAACCAAGCAGAGGCTCTGCACCCCGCTGGGACTAAGGTGCGCAGTAGTGTCTCCCTGGCGAGGGCACTTGCACTGGTTGGGCCCTCCTCTGCCTCAGTCCCTTTGGACTTGGATGTTGTGTTATTGGGTTGTGAGTGATGGGAACTCAATCTGCGTGAGTTTATGCAGCGAGGGAAGTCTATTGGAAGGGGTAGGGACATCTCAGGTAATCAAAGCAAGGTTCAGGCAACCAAAGAGTAGGAAGGAGGGAGGTGGCAGTGAGCTTCAGAAACAGAACAGGACCCGCATGGCCACCCGGAGGCTCCCGCTCTGGGCTTTCCCCTGCAGGTGCCATCACCAGAAAAGAATCCACTCTCAGGGTCTCAGAGAAGGACTTGGAAGGGTCCCCGCAGGTCAGGTGCTCGGTTTAGAACAAGGCCACATTGGCCAGGGTTGGGGTAGGATTAGGAGACTCTCCCTGACCTCGTGTTGGTTTCCAAAAGGAAAGACCACCATTCCCATGGGGCTTAGCCAGCAATACCAGATGTCTGCTACAATTTGTCGGTTCTGATCTTCCTACACTGCAGGGTAAGAATGGGGATCATCCCCCACTTCCGTCTAATTAGCCCTGGAGCCTGGGCTCCAAAGCCAGGTCATTTTGACTCCAAAGCTGGTGCTCTTGGTGTGTGATGCTGATCTCTTCCAAGAAAAGGACTACAAGTCACCGTGAAACACCTTCCTCTGGGGCCAGGCACTATGCCGAGGGCGGAGGGGGGGGGCAGTTGGCGGTGGGTCAGGCAGGGGTCACGTGCAGTGAGAAAGAAATCACAAAGCAGTCACTTCTCATTAGGGGAACTGCAAGGGAGGTGGCATTTGACCTGCTCCTTGAAGGAACAACAAATAGACCAGTTTGGCCAAAGCTTAGAATAAGAACAGAAAAAGAACTGGAAATGATAAGTTTGTGGCCAGTGGGTTTTTTTTGTTTGTTTGTTTGTTTTTTTGTTTTTTAGTTTATTTACTTATTTGAAAGGCAGAGCAACAGAGACAGGGTTTCCTTGCCTCTCCCAGCTTCCAGTAGCCCCTGGTGCTCCTTGGCTTCGGTCTGCATCATTCTCATCTCTGCCTCCAACCTCACCTGGCCCTCCTGCCTCTGGGTCCTCGCCTGACTTCTAACTTCCACCTTAGCTACACCTGACAAGACCCTTTTTCCAAAAGAGGTCACTCTCATAGGTACCAGGGGCTGAGACTTCAATAAGAATGCAATTCCATGTGAAATCAGAGCTGCGCTGTGGCTGGGTTGACTCAGTAGGAACAAGCAACAAACCAGAGAGACAGAGCTTGCGCAGGCTGCACAGGAGGCAGGAAACAGGAGGATCTGACCCAAGCCAGAGGCAGAAGGGATGAAGAATGTATTGGACCTGACAGTGGATAGGATGGCGAGGGGTGTCCATGTGACTGGGAAAATGGGAGATAAAGGAATGAGGAAAGACATCCGAAGGACTCTAAGCTTTCCCAGGGCAGGGGCTGTGCCCCTCCCTTGGTATCCTCAATGCCAGGCCCAGCATCTGGGCATCGTAAGTGTTTGAGATACGTTTGCCAAAGGAGTAAATGCAGGGCAGCTTTGCACGTGGTGAATATGATGGGCCAATTGAAACCTGCAAGTGGAAATCCCAGCCTGCTGTGTGGGAGATAGAGTTTGGGGTCAGAAATCTCAACTGGGTGTCGATTCCCAGAGAGACTGTCAGTCCAGCTGGGGTTTGCAGAGCCTGGGCAGAGGCAGGGAGGGGAGAGGAGGGGCACAGGTCTGGGAGGGGTGGGAGAAAGCCGGGCCAGGAACTGGGGAGGTGGAGGAGGGGAGGCGGGAAGGTGCAATGTCATGGAAATCAAGAAAGGAGACAGTTTCAAGGAGGAGGGTGGAGCGCTGCCAAATGCCGCAGAGGTCGAAGAGGAAAGACAGAGAGGAGCCTGTGGATTTGCTAATTAGGAGGCCGGCAGCAGTGTGCTCCCCAGGTGAGGGCAGGGGGTGTGGGAGAGCCTACCCAGGGAGGGGCGGGGGGGGGGAGGGACTAAGAGCAGAGTGGGGACCTGCGCCTGGGCTCAAGCACTTGCAGTCTTTGTGCAGGCAAGGACCCGGTCAGTCAGAGAGAGAGAGAGAGAGAGAGGACAAAACCAAAGCAAAACCATGATGGGGACGTGGGGCGCTCATACCAGGACTCAGGGCTGGCATGGAAGGAAATGCCTGGTCCCAGAGGCAACAGAGGCAGCTCAGGACCGAGAGAGTAAATCTTAGTGCTTTGGGAATCTTCTCTAAGGATGCAGAGTGGACAGCAGTGATGCCCCAGGCAGATGACAGCCGAGGCCCGCCCAGCCTCAGATCCCCAGGGGCCACTTGTCCGTGTGTCCTGGCACTTGCCCCCTTCCCCCCTATTGTCGGATCCCCCAGGCCTGGATCAGGGTGTGGCACGTGGAAGGTGTTCAATCAGCATCTCCCAGTCACGTGCAAGCTGACAAACCTCCCGTGTGCCAGGCCCTTCACACAGGTTCCGTAACCACGCCCCCAGCAGCGCCAGTGGACACTTATTGGCCCCACTTAACAGATAAGGAAACAGGAGTTCTGAGTAGTCGATAGGTTTCCGGAAGCTACTCTGCTAGGAAATGGTAAAATCAGGATTTGAACCCAGACTCCTATGAACCTTCCCCCAACCCCTGGAATCCCTCGCTCCCACCTAATCCATTGTGATGCTTACACTGCAAGGGACCTGAGTCTGCGGGTGTGTGGTGTGTCTGTCCTGCGGCATGAGGCATCTATTTTGTTCTAAAGATTTGCTTATTTGTTCAATAGGCAGAGCCTCAGAGGGAGAGCGAGATCTTCCATTTGCTGGTTCGTGCCCCAAACAGCCACCCACAGCTGCCAGGGCTGGGCCAGGCTGAATCCGGGAGCCTAGAACTCCGCCCTGGTGTCCCCCGTGGGTGGCAGGAGTCCAAGAGGTTGAGCCATTAGCAGGATGCTGGATCGGAAGCAGAGCAGCCAGGGCTCCAACGGCGATCCAAAATGGGATGCCAGTGTAGCAAGCAGCAGCTTAACCCACTGCGTCACAACGCCAGCCCCTGCACTATGCAGGGATATCCACAAAAACAGACACTTAAATACCCTTGTGTGTGTGTGTGTGTGTGTGTGTGTGTCCCTGTGTGAACGGTGTGACTGTATTCAAATGTGGGTCCTTGTGGGTTTATGAGTTCAGATGCCATTTCACACCCCACCCCCAGGCTTGAGCCCCCAGTCATCTCTGGTGGGGGCAGTGAAGGCTGACGCTGGCTCTCAGGTGTGTCCAGAGCTCGGCCCTGAGCCCACCTCCTTCTCAGAGGGCCCATGACGGGGTCCCTGCCCCCCACAGTCCTGCCCATAATTCTCCTTCCTTGTTTAAAGGGGCCAGCGGGTTTAATGATTAGTTACCGCCTTGTCGATACTCTCACCCGGGGAGAGGATGGATGGCGAGGCTCTGCCCCCGCCCCTGACACCCGCACACGCACATGCACACACACACACACACACATACACACACTGTGGCGGGTTAAGGATGAGGTAAGGGACCCTGCAGAGACGGGATTTACAGAGCAGGGCTGGGCCTCTGCTTGGGACCCCCGAACTGCTGGCACAGAGGTGGTAGCCTGCAGGCAGAAGGAGCCCCTCCAGTCACCGCTGCCCAGTCCTGTCCTCCCAGCTCCTCCAGGCTCTGGGAGGCAGCGGCGTGACCCCTGGAGAGGGCAGCCCCTATCTGCGGTGGAGAACCTGTCTAGTTAGCACCACATACTTGAGAGCACACGTGTGTCGGTGAGTTCCCATTTGCCTGGGCTCTGGTGACCAGCCATGCATATGTCCTTACATGTAACACCATGTCCTGTCCCCCCCTCCAGATTCCCTCTTGCCCACATCACGTGCACGTCCTGCCAGGAACATGTATGTCTGTGTGTGCGGCTGTGCCTCTGCAGATGTGTGGTGCGGGGCAGGGGGGAGGTCTGTGTCCTGCTTTGTTCCTGCCCTTCACAGAGGTCAAGGGTGGGGACCTGATGCCCCGTGCCTGGTGTCCTGAGAAGTGGCCCGGTGTCTCCTTCGAGGGATGGCTGGATGAAACCCTATGTCCCCCCTTCTCTGGGGGTCTCAAAGGCGGGCTGCAATAACACAAACACCCATGCATTTCTGACAGCCTCTCCAACCTTTGCTCACTAGGTTCCCCATGCTGGGTTCCTGAGTCCTCCAAGTCTTGAAGCGGAGTCTGCTCTGAACCGGAGCCTCGGAAACTCCATCCATGTTCTGCCACCAACCTGGGCTGAATCTCCCTCCCGGCTCCAACCCAGGTCAGACCACCCATGTTCACTTCACACTTTCACTTCACCTCTGTCCCTGTGGCATAAACGGCTTTGGAGCAAATCCCAAAGACCAGCTTTCCTGGCCATTAACCCCGCACCTCTGAACCTCGCCCCCACGCCACCTCACAGCATTGCCCTAAGCTTGTTGGATGCGGCCCAGGCAGAAAGGAGAAGAAAAGGGGGAACTGCTTCCCTTACATGGGACTCAGACCTGGGGAGGGGAGACAGGGGCCTGGAGCCCTGAAGGGAAGGACAGAAGGAGCAGGCAGGGAGGGGCTGGGCCTGGCAGAGAAGAGCCGCTCGGGCCATCCTCTCGCAGTCCCCTGCCCCTGTCACACACACACTCACACACACACTCACACACACTCACCCTGTTGGAAGGTGACATTTGCTATTAACCTTATATTGGGCCATTTTGTAAATCAATGTCACTTACATTTAATAACAAGTGTAATCAAAGGAATTATGCAAATTTAATTTGATGCTTCTTGAATTATGCAAATCCGCGGTGCACATAATGTTCTCTGACATGTGCCCGTTGGAGAGAGAGAGCAAGGGAGAAAGTGAGGAGGGGACAGAGGAGGGAGGAGGATGGGGGTGGGCTGGGGCCTGGCCATGGGGGAGAGGAAGGCAGGGTGCTGGGAGGCAACAGGCAGCTGCTGCCCTGTGCTCTCTGCCATGGGTGGGAAGAGGTGGGTGGGGGCCAATCCCCTCATCTTCTCTCTGCCTCCAGCCATTTTTTAAAGAAACATTTATTTATTTATTTATTTATTTATGTAAAAATCACAGTTACAGAGAGAGGGAGAGAGAGATCTTCTACCCACTGGTTCTCTCCCCAGATGACTGCAGTGGCCAGTGCTGGGCCAGGCTGAAGCCAGGAGCCAGGAGCTTCTTCCAGGACTCCCACATCGCTGGTAGGGGCCCAAGAACTTGGGCCATCTGCCGCTGCTTCTCCTAAGCCATTAGCAGGAAGCTGGATCCAAAGTGGAGCAGCCGGAACCTGAACAAGTGCTCACATGGGATGCCAGCATTGCAGGCAGTGAGTTTACCCACTATGCCACGACGCTGGCCCCTATTTTAAAAAAAAAATTGTATTTATTAGAACATCAGAGTGACAGAGAGAGAAAGGGAGAGGCAGGGAGATCTTCCATCTGTTGGTTCAGTCCCCAGAGTCAGAGATGGGCCAGGCTGAAACAGGAGTCAGGAGCTCCATCCTTACCTCCCACATGAATGGCAGGAATCCATGTACCTGGAGCCACCATTTGCTGCCTCCCAGGGGCATTAGCAGGAAGCTGGATTGGAACCAGAGTAGCCAGGACTTGAACGGCCCTCCAATATGAGACATGGGTGTCCCAAGTGGCGACTTCACCCGCTGCACCATGTGCCCGCCCTGCCTCTGGCCTTTCACTCTCTCCTCTGCCCCCACATATTCACATGGCCTTGCTGGTCTTGTCCTCAATGTCTCCTTCTGTGAAATGGGAGTGGCTGGTCATCCATGAGAGCAGGACAGAGCCTAGTCCTCTGAGAGGTCAGCTTCTTAGTCCCCAGCTCCCAGGCAGTGACCTGTGGCACAGGGAAACATGATGGGCTTTTTTATCCTTACTGGTTTTGGGGTCCTGGCAGAAGGCATTTCACCACACACATAAAACACCCATTTGTGGTGCAGACAACACAGTCGCACACATACTTACAACAATATAGAGATCACACTGTGAGATTAGCAGACTTAGACCAGGTACTCCTGGAGACCCGCATGAAATCTACATAGACACAAACACGCAGGTGCACACTCCCAAACATAAAATATTCAAAGTGCCACCTGGACACGTGTGGGCCCAAGGGACATTGGCTGCTACTGGTATACACACCCCAACATGTGCGGATGCTTGCAGCCAAACACATGCCAGTACTGACGTGTGAACACGCAAGGTCCATGCTCTGACGCTGACACGTTCTCACTGACTCTCCCAGCCAGCCAACTCAGTGGTCCAGGAAGCCCCGATGGGCACAGGTGTCTCCTCTAGTGGAGAGGCTCTGCCTGCTGTAAAGATCCGGCCCTGCTCTCAACCGAATCTGGGACAAAGACCGTGACAGGACTTCCGTAGTGTGAAGAATGGGCCAAGTGATGGGGAAAGACCACCCAGGCCATAAAACTGTTTTCCAGGGGCCAGCACTGTGGTGTAGCAAGTAAAGCTGCCGCCTGTGATGCTGGCATCCTATATAGGCAAGGGCTCGAGTCCCGGCTGCTCCACTTCTGATCCAGCTCCCTGCTAATGGCCTGGGAAAGCAGCAAAAGATGGCCCAAGCACTTGGGCCCCTGGGTCTATATGGGAGACCCGGATGAAGTTCCTGGCTCCTGGTTTCAGCCTGTCCCAGCCCAGCCATTACTGCCATTAGAAAAGATCTCTCTCTCTCTCTCCCTCCCTCTCTCTCTCTCTCTCTCTCTGTCTCTCGCTCTCTTGCTGTAATTCTCCCTTTCAAATAAATGAACAAATCTTAGAAAAGAGAAACTCTTGTCCAAACACTGGGTACTGGTTAGAGTCGCTCAGGAAGGTTTCAGGGAGTCACATCAGAGTCCCAGGGGTGGAGCAGCTCCCCGAAGCTGACCAGGCCAGTGTGTGAGCAGGGCAGAGCCATGATGGGTTCTGTGCCCCAGAGGCGTGTGGGGCCAGAGCCTGTCCCCTCCCTGGTTGAGCGCCAGCTCATTCTGCAGTGCTCTGGGAAAAAGGACGGGCTCCCACTCACACTTTCTTCTTTTCTTTTTCTAAAATGTACTCCTTTATTTGAGAGGTAGAGTTACAGACAGTGAGAAGGAGAGCCTGAGAGAGAGATCTTCCATCTGCTGGTTCACTCCCCAAATGGCTGCAACAGCCAGAACTGGACTGATTCGAAGCCAGGAGCCAGGAGCTTCTTCTGGGTCTTCCATGTGAGTGCAGGGGCCCAAGCACTTGGGCTATCTTCCACTGCTTTCCCAAGTGCATTACCAGGTAGCTGGATAGGAAGTGGAGCAGCAGGGACACAAACTGGCGGTGCCCATGTGGGATTCTGGCACCTCAGGCGGAGGCATAGCCCACTGTGCCACAGCACCGGCCCCACACTTGCATTTTCTAAACATTGTGCCACAGCCATCAGCTGTTGTGTGCTCACTTGCCTTCTCCACATAGCTGCAGTCTCGCTCCAGATGGCGTCTTCACTCTCTGCTTTCTCAGCCCCATTTTCATGCTTGGAGTTAAGGGCCCTGTTCCTGTGGTGACAGCTTCTGCACCGTCAGTTACAGAGTGGCTCGCCGGTAGCAGGTGTGGGGGATCAGGTGTCACCAAGGTGCGGCAGTGGCAGTGCATTTGTGTGTAAGTGTGACTGTGTACCTGTTGTGAGTGGTGGCACCTCCCATTTGCATGTCCCCATGCATGGGTTAGAGTATGTTTGCGTCTGCTATTTCCTTTTATAATTTCTAGGTCAATGCAGAATGAGGTATTTCAATGTATCTTCACATGTGTCCGATTCTCTGAGGAGAAGTCACCATCTCCTGTGCGTCAGTCAGCATGTTCAAGTTGTTACCGAATGTGTGTCCTTGGGTTTGACCACAAATACTACATGACTAAGTGAATATTTAATACTCACGTGTCACAATGTGAGTATAAGCATGTTAGAATTTTTACAACGTGTTCTTTGTGTGTCACCGTATTTGCATTGTCACAATGTGTATGCCATCACACTGGAATTACGATGCCTGTATTGATATGATGTGTGCCTAAATCTATGCCTTCGTGTCTGAATGGTTCCCGTGTGTGTTGCTGTTTTTGAGTTATCTTTTCTTGCTTCAGTCTGCAGAATGCAAGTTGATCATTATGTGTAAGCTGTCATATCATTGTATTTGCATTGTGGTGATATAAAGTTGTGTCTGCTGCCAGGTTTTTAGGGGTATCATGGTATGCAATCAGTTTGGGGTTGACACGTGCAGGCAATTAGATCACTTTTCTAAAAAAGCTTCCCCCAAATTATGAGGGTATCAACAGGTTTGAATGATCAGGCTACGTCTCTGTGTATGACTCCCAGTTTGAGTTGTCATGGGCATGGGTTATCTTTGTGTGACAACCTATTTGCATTTTAACAACATGGGGTCTCTCTTTGTTTGAATTGGCACAATGTATACGTCATGGAGTTTGAGTCATCAGCTGTTCATGTTGTTACAGGGTGTGTCTGTGTGAACTGTTGTGTCTCAGTGGTCACAGTGTATGGGTGTTTATTACCCTGTATGTGTTATGGGGCTGTATTTATGTTACAGTGTGATAAGGCGTGTCTGTGAATATCACGTTTAAGTTGTCACAATGTGCATTGCCCTGTTTAAGGTGTTACAAAGCTGGCTTGTCACAATCATTGAGTCATCATAATGTGCATTAACATCTTAGGGTTGTCAAAATGCATTTACATGTTGCCATGTTAAGTTTGCCCTGTGTGGATGTGTGTATCTGGACACGTTTGGGGCGTTACAATACTGTGTATCGCCATGTTTGAGGTGTCTCTTAGAGTGCATGTGACAATCCACTTCTCCACATGGGTTCCAAAGTGAAGGACTAGGAATGAGAAGGAATGAGAGGGACCAGAGGGAGGGAGGGGGCGGGGTGGGGGCTGGTGGGGGTTAGGGGCAGACCGAGCTCTAATTGGCCCGCGGTGAATTATTCACATGTATAATCCTCACAGAATTTCCGTGCGGGCAGTGCCAGTAAATGCTGTGCATGTTTAAAAGTCATTTCCATAAGTAAGTGCAATTTCTCTACTGTTTGCCCCTGTTTAATGAAGTGAAATCTTGTTTGCATTCCTCCCAATTTCCCAACGAAAGGCGCCCAACCGTTCGCACCAAAATTACACCGCCCAAATTAAAACTCGGGCTCCGAGGGAGGTGAGGGGACGGCAGCATCGGGCCCTTCTGGGAGGGCTTGTGGCGGGGTGGGGGGCAGGCAGGAGCCGGGCCTGGGCTTCTCAGCTCATTACTCCCCTGTAGTTCCCGCAATTTCGAGTGCTGCCCCCGCCCACATTCACCATCCCCAAGGGGTCCCCCTCATGTTCTTGCTCCTCTTTGCTTCCTCTTCTTTACATGACCCCCCGGGGTGCTGGACTGGCAGGAGGCATTGTTCATGCGCCTATAAGTGCATCCTACATGCATTTATATATGTGTTCATGTGTGCTCTTGTGACGTGTGTGCTTGTGAAACTGACATGTAATTGGACACTGTGACAACCAGAAGACACTGACTCACACTGACACACACTGCAGAGACACGTGTACATGTGACCGTGCGTGCTTGCTCCCTGCGAATGCCTGCCTGGATACGCGTGGATTGGGGTACACACTGAACTTTATGAGCTGGGCATGTTGTACATGTCCAAGGTGGATGGCTACACAGACAATGTGGAGAGAGAGAGAAAGGAGAGAGGCAGAGACTGTAGGGTTGTCTGTAGTTTCTCTAGTTGCCCCTGTGGATTGATTAGCTCTACTGCCAAGACCTGCTCACTCCTGAGGGGTGCAGGGGACCCCCTCCCCCACCCAACTGCTGATTGCCCTGGGGCTGCAGCATTGGAGGAATCACCTTACCTGGGAGCCACGGCCAGATAGGACCTTCCAGTAACAACCTCGGCTCCCTGTATGGTGCTGGAATCGAGGTACTCCTGTGTGGGAGGGCAGGAGACCTCACCCCAAGGCCCCAGGTCCTCCTGGTGCCCAATGGCAATGACGTGAGGGTCGCACTGGCACCAAGCCCAGAACGTCACTGTGGATCGTGCTTGTCTGGTTTAGCTAGAAGGATGACTTGGGTGGTGTGAGATGGGGCTGAAGAGAATGTGGGGAAAAGATGGGCTACCCTCTGGGGCCTCCCAGTGACCCTGAAATCCTCACCAAGGACTCTTAAATTTATTTGTTTATTGACTTTCATTGTATTTACTCACAGAAAGGAGAGAGAGAGAGAGAGAGAGAGAGAGAGAGAGAGAGAGAGATTGCCCCCATTTGCTCATTCCCTCCCTAAGTGGCTGCAACAATCAAGAAGGCTGGGCCAGGCTCTTGTGCCACACGGGGAGCCTGGAATTCAGTCTGTGTCTCCTACATGGGTGACAATGACCCAAGTACTTGAGCTGCTGCTTCCCAGGTGCACATTAGAAGGAATCTGGAATCAGCAACAAAGCTGGGACTGAAACTCAGGTACTCCAATATGGGATGCAGGCATCCTAAGCTGCATGGTAACCACTGCACCAAATGCTTGCCCTCTCCCCCCCCCCCACCCCAAGGGCTCTTGAGGTTTTGGGATCGGAGGGCTCAAGCTCTGGAGGCAGAAGCGTGGCAGTGTCACCTCCCTGGTGTGGTATGCATCTCCAGGCGCCGTGCTGTAACCCATCGCCATTCTGATCTTCCACATGACCCTTCAGCCTGGACAGGACAGAACACATGAGTCATATCCCATCAAGGAGACCAGCACCCACACAGCCACAGGCATGAAGCCACCTCCCTCTCCTCAACATATCACGGCAGGAACCCTTGGGGCAGCTGGCAGAGCCCCCCCTTGTGACTGCAGGCCTGGGGAGATTAGAGTTCGGGAGTGAAATCTAGAAGGAATAGGAGTTCCAGAGATCAAGCGACTGAGGGTGAGGACCATCCCTGGAGAGGGCTTCTTCTCTCATCCCTCCCAGATGTCCCCAAGGACATGAGACAGCCAGCTCCGGAGTAAAGTGTCATCTGGTCACACCACCTCCTTGCACTGTACTCACCCCAAACCACAGCTCCGACTTCTGTTCCAGAGATCAGATGCCACCCAAGGCTCCCCACTGCCCAGGGAACAGAGCGGAAATTCCTGCTCCTCCTTTCAGGCAAACCAAGCCCTTCCCAGTAGGCCCTCCCTGCCCTGCCAACCTGCTTTCCCAGCCCTGGCTCTTGATGGCACTTACCTTGTCACCTCCACGTGCCGCCCTCCCCAGCATCCTCCTGTCTTCGTCCCTTCTGTCCACGTCTGCCTCCTGCCTCAGATGCCACTCTCAGCCTCACCCAAGCTAGCTGCTGCCTGCTGAGGCCCTAGGGTTCATCAGTGAGGCCAGATTTGATGCCACCTCCTCCGACACTGCCGAGCCCCGCCTTCCGCGTTCACCTCTCCCACTTGGAGCATGCTTTCTCTGCCTGTGTTGGGAACTTCTAGTCCCTTCTTGCCTGCTGGCAACCAGACCTGCTGGGCCTTGAACACGCTGGAACGATGAGATAGAGCAGCTCAGGGAGGCTCTGTGAGGGCACCTGCAGAGCATGCGTGGACAGAGGGGGGCCTGGGTGCACAGTCAGGGACAGAGCCCAAGACTGCAGCGCCTCTCCCCAGCCTGGTCCCTCTCTCCTTGCCTCCTCTTTATACTGTTTCTCTCTTGGGGACCAGCGGGGAGACCCTGGCTGGAAGTGGCTCTCCTCCATGCCACCTTGGGCCCCCAGGGAGCCCCATCAGTGTTACCCAGGCTGCTACGTTGATTAGCAAGGTGCTTCCCTCTTAACAGGGGAGATTCTGCAGCTAACATGGAGCCAGCCTGGCTTCTCCCCTTCTGGGCCTGCCTTCCACCTTTGCCACAGTGGTCCTACCCCAAGCCCTGCCCCAGGACCTTTGCCATATCCTGCAGCCCCAAGACCCTGGCACTGAATTAACCACACCTGAGCTTCCTGGACCCCAAGCCTGGCTTTCCCTCCCTGACTCATTGAAGTCCTACCACCCAAGCGCCATCAGCCCTTCTCCACTCCCTTCCTTCTAATCCCCTCCCGGAACTCCCCCCAGCCCACCTGCCTTGTCCACAGCCATCCCCCAAGGCCAGACAGGGGCTCCAGCTTGATTTCCGGATACACCCCGAATGTCCCCGCCTAGGTGCTCGGGGCTGGGGTGGGGATGTCGCGGTGGGCTCCAGACGGGAAGGAGGCGTGGACTTCCATCTGGAAGGTCTCTGCGGGCCCTACCCCCTCCCCTCAGCAAGTCTGGGAACTCGGCCCCAGCCTGGTCCTCGCTTCCCCCGCCCTCGGCTCTCCGCGCTTTCATCAGAATTCAATTTCCGCCCGTAAGTGACTCCGCGGGCCCCTGATCCTTCCTTGATGAATGAGTCGCCCGGCCAGGCCCCGTCCGTCACCGTCACCCTCGCCTCGGCCCTCGGCCCCTCCACCAAACGCCCGCCGCGGCCCCCCACGGAACCCGCCCGGACGCCGGCCCCGGGGTCCTCCCCCAGGTCGAGGCGGCGCGCCCCGCCCCCACCCCCGGTGGCTCTCTCGGTCCCCCTCTCCGTCTGTCTCGCTGCGTCTCTGCTCTCTCTCGGCGTCTCTGCCCCTCCCGCCATCGCTCCCTCCTTCCTCCTTCTCTCCCTCTCTCCCTCTAACACCTCTATTCATCTCTGGGAGCAACATCATTTATTTTGCACTTCCCAGATAATTTACTTTTTTTCCCTTCTACAGGAATTCTCCATTTCCCTATAAAATGAAAATTCATCTAGAATTACATCTTATGTCATCATTATGTTTATTAAGCGTGGATGATGTATATGAACAGGACGGGCTTGCTGCTGAGTGCTTAATGGTGCATAAGATTAAGCCGAGGCTCTCAGCTGCGCAGCGACTCCCCTCCGGTTCCCATGTTGTCGAGGCATGCTGGGAGTACAAGTTCCGAGCGCACGGCCAGGTGAGCGCGCCGCCGCCGCGCGCGCCCTCCCCCGGGCCCCGGCCCGCGCGCGCCGCCCGCCCGCCCGCGGGGCCCCGAGCTCCTGGTGGGGGGGCGCCCCTGTCGCCTCCCCCGGCGTCCCGGCCCGCGCCCTGGCTCTCCGGGGCCGTTCCCGGCGCCGCGCGCCGCGGTGCCTCCCCAGCCCGTGCCTCTGGCCGCGCGCCCGCCTCCCCCCGGGGGTCGCGGCGCGTGGCCATCGGCGGCCGCCCGGCGCCCCGGCTCCCCCTCGCGCCCCTCTCCCCGCTCGCGGCGCTGGCGGCCACCGCACTGCAGCGCGGCACCAGCAGTCTATGACAAAAACATTATCCTTCTGCTGCTAAACAATCCAATAAACCTCTCCACAGGGAGAAAGTTAACCTCTTGTCTCTTCGGCTGATGCCTTCCCGCCCACGTGACTGCTGCCACAGTAAATTCAAATCATTAGTCTCCTCACCCCATCAAAAAACTTCTATTAGTAATGGAGACCTCGCCGGAGACCTTCCGCGGAGAGCGCTGCCTTCCCAATTCCCAGTGGAAAAATTCTGCGCGAAAAACTAATTCTACTTTTAATAATCTGTCATCAGGACCAGAGGCAGTCATAAATTATATGGGAGCGCGTGCGAGAGCGCGCCACAAGAGGGAAATCAGGGCGAAAAATCAAAGCCCAAGTTTGACAAACTTTCCTGAAGATAAATAATAACTTACAAACAGGATTAGTTGTAAAGTCACGCTCCGCCGCGCAGCCACGGCGGCAGTCACGCCTGCCGGGGCCGCCACCGCCGCGGCACCTGTCACCGGCCTCCCTCCTCCTCCTCCGCGTCCTCCGAGGGGTCCCCGCGTCCTCCTCCTCCCCCACCCGCGCTGCAGCGCTCCCCCTGCCGGCGGGGCAAGGCGGCCGGGCGCCTCCCCTCCCCCACACTGCCGCCGAGGGTCCCCCGCTGCCCCGGCCGAAGCCGACGGCGGGCGGGCGAACTCGCAGGGGCCCCGCTGTGTCTCGCCCCCTCCCGTGCCTCGCAGCCGCGTCTCACAGCACCCTGCGCCCCCCACCCCCGCCCAGAAGTCCAGGAGGCCGGCGCGGGCGGTGTGCGGCGGGGGTGCCGTGCGACCCCCGAGTCGATCTGTGTCCGTGGTGCCCCGGCGCGACCCTCCCCCACCCACCCCACCCTCGCCCCGCGCAATCTCGGCGCTGACAGCCGAGCGGGTGATAAATGCCGGCGACGCGGGGAAGGAATTGCGCAAAATAAAGAAGCATGTTCCAACAAGTCCTGTCAGGATTGTATTGATTTAATCATCTGCAGAAATACACATTCTGGATTACTGTAGCGTGCCGGGGCCCGGGAAGGGGCGGGCCGGCCCGCCAGGGTCGCCATGGGCGGGGCGCGGCGGGGTGAGGGGCGAGCGCGCCCGCGGCCCCGCCCCTCCGCCTCCCGCAGGGGCGAGAAACTGCGGGGGACTGGCGTGGGGCAGAGGTTGCCATTCCCTACTGCGGGGCACCTCTGCCTGCACCAGCCCGCTGACCTGGGCTGCAGGGGGCGGTCCGAGCATCTTCGGCGCCGATGGCGCCCCCTGGAGGCGGGGTAGGGGAAGGAGATGGAAGGGAGGCCGAGTGAAGGCCCTGCACCCCGCCTCTCCACCTTGCGAATACTTCTCCAAGGCTCCTGCCTCAGTCTCTTGCCAGACTGGAGATCTTGGCTGCATGGCTCCGGCTCCGTGCAGGGGCCGGGCACCTCCTGGAGGAGCTGAGCTGTGCCTGCAAGTGTTTCGGAGGTGGAGATGCCAGAGAGCCGGGACAGCCTGTGGGCAGCCCAGCTCCACTCGCTCGTCATAGGTGTGCTACCAAGTTCTCCCACACCATCAAGCAGAGCTCTGCCTTCTGCTCCACAGCCCAGGCTCAGGGCCTCAGGGCGGGGACCTGGGTAAGACTGGATTTTCTTTTGGTTGAAAACCTAGCCCTTTGAAAGGGAGGTAGGCCGAGGGAGGAGAGATTGAAGGAGCCCTGAGAGGGGGCGAACACAGGGAAACAGAGGAGGGTAGCCGTCTATTGAGGGGTGGGCGTTGCGGCACAGCAGGTGGCTCCGTGGGCCACCTGCGTTCCATGATCAGAGTAGAGCTACTCAGCTTGAGCTCCAGCTCCCTGCTATCGAGCCTGGGAAGCAGGGGATCATTCAACTACTCCAGCTCCCGGCTTCAGCCTGGCCCCACCCCAGCTTGCAGCCATTCAGAGAGTGAACCAACAAATGAAAGATCTCTCTGAATCTGTCTCTCTCTGTCACTCTGCCTTTCAAATAAGTAAATATATATATATATATAAAGAAATCCATTTATTTATTTAACAATTGATGTTGGGGGCCAGTGCTGTGGTGTAGTAAGCTAAGCCTCTGCCTAAAGTGCTGGCATCCCCTAGGGGCGACAGTTTGAGTCCTGGCTGCTCCACTTCTCATCCAGCTCTCTGCTATGGCCTGGGAAAGCAGTGGAGGGTGGCCCAAGTCCTTGGGCCCCTACACCCATGTGGGAGACCCAGAAGAGGCTCCTGGCTTTGGAAGGCCCAGCTCTGGCCTTTGCAGCCATCTGGGGAGTGAACCAGCAGATGGAAGACCTTTCTCTCTGTCTCTCCCTCTATCTGTAACTCTACCTCTCAAATAAATAACATTATTTTTAAAAAATGAATGTAACATTTAATCTCATGAAATTGTTCCAACAATCTAAGGAAGTTGCCACAATTCCCATTACACAGATGAGAAGAGTAAGAGGTTAGGGCGACTGGCTCAGGATTGCGGTATTGGGAGGTCTGGAGGCCTAGCTTTGAGGCCAGATCTGTCCAACTTCAAACCTCTCCCATAGTTATGAACCCTGGGGGTGGAGGAGAGGGAGTCTGCTGTGGATTCAAGACCCAGATAGAGAGAGTGGTGGGAGATAAAGGGTGAGAGGCACAGGGAACCAGGCCCAGTGAGCAACAAGCCTTGTCCCTTCCAGGGACGGGGTGAGGCCTGCAGGCACTTGCACCTCCCTAGAGGTTCCGAGAACACCAGAGGGGGCTTCACGAGTGGGCGGAGACTATCAGAGAGCAAGGTTATCCCAAGATCCCTCCAGAGCCACCAGTGTGTTGGAGTGGGGCCTGCAGAAAGACGGAAACCATTGGGAAACAGGAGTGCAGGACAGTGAAGGGAGGGTGAAGGGGGTGGGTCGCTCTCAGTGGAGAGGCGGGCTTCATGGGTGGGGCTTCAACCTGGAAGAAGCACAACTCCTCCCTGGAGGGCCCCTCACCGGGCAGAAAGCCACAAGGAATAAACATAACTGAGTACAAAGATCGGAGGAGGCCATGACAGACAGACCGCCGGCAGCTCCTGTAGGGGAATGAAGCAGATGTGAATAACCGAATAGGAATGACCACTTTGTTTGGGGGGGGGGGGTGGAATCAGGAAAATGAGGTTATCAGAGAAAGGGGGTGGAGGAGACAGGAGCTGGGACTTCCCTGCTCTCTCTGCCCCCACCCCATTGTGAGAAGAGCGCTGGCCCACCCATTTCTCCCCACCTGCACCCGCTCTGCCTCCACAGTTTTCTGTCCAGTGCCTGCCCCAGGCTCTGCCGTCTGTTTAATCAGTGTTGTTACAGCGCTGACTCTCTGCAAGACCCAGTTCTGAGCACAGGCCTCACAACACGGCCATGGCGTGTGTAACAGGGAAGCTCCATTTTACAGAACGGGAAACTGAGGCACACCGCTCTTTCTTGATTTGCTCAAGATTTCTCAGTGGTGAAACTAAGGTAAACAAGCATGCACAACCACTGTGCAGCGTCCTCAGCACTAACACTGGACTGAGGGCCAAGGTACCCCCCAGCCCCCATCCTATCACGACTCAGCTGAACGACCTTGGCCAAGACCCCCTCCCCGTTCTGGCCTCAGTTTCCACACCTGTAAAGTAAGAGGACTGGGCCTGCGCTCCCCTAAATCCCTTCCAGACCTAAAGCGCAGAGCCTGAGATTGTGACTCCTCCCTAGCGACCCCGGCTCCCCGCCCGTCTCTCGCCCCCACACCGCCCACCCTCAGCCCGCGGCCCACGCGGTGCCTGGCGCTCGCGAGCCCCTCCCCTTCCCCGCGGGCCCGGGGACTTCAGCGCGCGCGCGCACACGGCTCGGCCCGGAAGGTCACCTCCTTCATCACGGATTCTATTTGCATCCGGAATCGCATGTACATGAAAAATGTGTCCGCGTGCGGCCCCGACTGCAGACGCAGATGAAATTCTGTGCCGAGCCTGATGCGCGGTAACCTTTGCAGATGGCGCCGCTATTGCTGAGAAATGGATTGCTTAATAAAGCGTATCATCCGGCATATTTGCTGCTTGGCTAGCCAAATAGAAGTTGTTTTTTGCACAAATTTCCTTGTCAAATTTGTCAATGTTCATGTCATTTTTGCTTTAGGTCACAGAGCAAGGTGCAAATTCCTGGCATCTTTACTAGTTGCAGCCAATTTCGGCGATTTCGGCGGTGACGGGGATTCTCCGAGGAGTAGCGGGCCCGCGCACGCCTGCCTGCGGGCCCTGGAGCACAGCCCCAACGCCTCCTGCCTCCTCCCGGAAGCCTGCCGGCCCATCCTGGTTTGGAGGAAGAAACAGCACAGGGCTGAGGGTGGAGGGTTTCTTCCTTCTCCCAGCCCCCCACCCCCTACCAGGGAGGTTAGGGGAGGAAGTTGGGGGGCTCTCCCCTTGCACCACCTCCTCTCTCTTCTCCCTTTGTCGCTCCCGACTTCAGAAGCAGACAGAAGTGTGAAATGGGGCCTCTCCTTGTCCTTTCACAAGAAGCTCTGCCTTCCAGTAACCCCAAGATTCCGCCAGCCACCACCCCTCCGCTGCCCTGGTATTCCAAAGCCACAGTAACCTGCCCCTCCCCCAGGACAGTCCCCTAAGGGAAGCCAGGGAGCTGGAGAGGAGTGCTCCATTCTGTCTCCCCAGGCTCCATATTCACTTTGAGGAATGCTCTCCACTTGCCCAGGAGAGTAGAGGACAAACAGGTGTATGCCGGACAGGTGAGGATGCAAACAAGCACACTGCCAGGGAGACAGGAAAAGCTGTTCAAGCTGATCTTACCACACACAGCTTCCCCTGAGAGGTCACTTAGGATGTCAGGTGGTCCAGAGCTCTGTGTGTGTGTGTGTGTGTGTGTGTGTGTGTGTGTGTGTGTTGGAGGGAGGTGGCGATTCCATGCAGCTAATGTCAATAACCCACAGTAGGCAGTGCTCCGGGACGCTGTGTTCTGTGCTCAGGCCTTAACTGGACTATCACAGAAAACCAGCAGCAACCCCACAAGGGGCTCACGGATGTCCCCATGCCGCAGATGCGGCATCAGCTCTGGGAGCCAGAGTTTGGAGGAGGCCTGTGGGGCTCTGAAGGCAGATGGGCTGAAGGGCAGTGTAGCAGGTCACTGAAGGCCTGGCCTGGCGAGGCTGCTGGGGGGAGCCACTGCGGAAGGCAGGGTTCTCTCTGTAAATTGTCGAAGAAAGCAGGCAGGAAACTTGGGGTCAGAGATGGAAGGGATGCTGGGGACAGGAGCACAGGAAAAAGCACATGGTGTAGGTGGGTGTGTGAGGGAGACTTAACAGCAGCAGGTGTAGGGGAGAAGGGACGGAAGGGCTGCTGGGTGTGGAGGTTGGGGTGTAGGGACAGGTATAAGGATCAGGACTGCGAAAAGGACATGAGAGGGCGGGTGAGTGGTGACTCTGCTCTAAGAGGCTGGCCATCTCTGCATCGATGCTGAGTTCCCAGGTCCAAGCCCAGTGCCCCGCACATGGGAGGAGCTTGGGATATATGTGTGCAATGGCTGAATAGGGCAAGGGGTTGGCTGGATACAGGTCCTGACCAAGGTATGCTGTCAGATGGAAAGGGTGTAATCTAGAGAGTCGGGGTTCTTGCTGCAGCCTCTGCACCCTGGGACAGACCAGGGAAAGATCCCCTCCTTCCCTGGAACGGGAGAGCAGCCCGGGATGGGAGCCCAGTGGACTGGGGGAGGCAAAGAATTAGATGGTGGCGGATGGGGGAGGGGTGGGGAGGGGTGGGGGAGGGCTGCCGTCAGATTATTAATGGCCATGCGTTGACTCAATTAAATCCAGCCTGCTTTTGTTGGCAGGCCTCCGCAATTATGCATCTCATTACGGGCGGCCGCCCAAATGCATCCTGGGAGGAGACCAGAACTCCAAATTAACTTTTCTTGGCGCTGCAGGGGCTGGTTGGCCGGCACTGCCTGCATGGTAGCCAATCAGTGTTGGCTCCAAGGGGGCGGGGTCAAAAGAAGGGCGAAAGTAGGGGGAGGGTAGACATGCGGGGGGTGTAATCAAGATGGGTGGAGGACCTGCATGTCCATCCAGCATGTGATTCCGAAGCCCACACTGTCCCGTGCATGTCCATCAAGGAGCCAGCCTCGTGGTTTTGGACAGTCTGAAAACGAATCTGAGCTTGTCTTTACTCCCTGCATGGGTGAAGTCATCTAGCAAGTGAGAGAACTTAGATACCTCGGACCCCCTACCTCTCCATCCATCTTTGACCGAAACTAAATCGGTGTTACTGGGTCAGGTGTTGGAACGCCATATGCCGTATCAGAGTGCCTGGGTTTGAGGCTCAGCTCCGCCCCGATCCAGCTTCCTCCAGACCCAGACTGGGAGGCAGCAGGTGATGGCTCCCGGATACTCAGACTGAGTTCCTGGGCTCCTGGCCCAGCCCTAGCTATGGTGGGCATTTGGGGAGTGAACCAGCAGATGAAAGATCTCTGTTTCTCTCTCTGCCTTACAAATAAAAAATTTAGAAATAAATGAGTAAATGTGGCTGCAGGATTGCACTGCAGCCACAAGAGCCCTGGGAGGTACAGGGGGACCGTCCAGAGAGGGCCTCCTCTGTCTGTGGGGAGGCCAGTTTGGAGGCTGGCCAGCCTGGCTTCTGCCCTGCTGGGTGTCGCCTGCATGGCAGGGTGTGCATGGCTGGGTGTGGGTGAGCCCGCTACAGCCTGCCTCTGCAGTTACACCACCAGTATAAAGCGCTTCATTAACCTGCCAGTCAAAGCCCAGTTCTCTGCAGCTCTCACACTCTGCCCTGCAACAGCCTGTGCTGTGTGCGCTCCACCTGCACACCATGCCAACCTGGGACCGTGACATCACCTGGCCTCTCCCTACACAAACGTGGCTCCTGCTGCCTGCCTGGGAGCCCCTAAACATTCATGTGCTACCTGGTGGTGTGAGGCCCGCTGATGCCTGTGCGTGATATGTGTGTCTGTGGCCTTGCCCCTAGCTGTGTATGTGTGACAGGGGACTGTCCTAAAAACTAGAGCACCCTGGACTAGTAGAAGGGGGTCTGGTTCAGAGCTGAGTGACCCTAGACTTGTCTCCTTCCCTCTCTGGGGCTCAATGACCTCATCTGCATTGGGTGATCTGGTTTGGACTAGAGGATCTCCAATGCTCTCTTAGCCATCTGAGTTCAGGGGAGTGTGGCAAGTTCTTCATCTTCAGGAACACCCAAGCGCAAGGGAGTGTATGTGTGTGTGTGTGTGTGTGTATGGGTGTGTGTGTGTATGGATGTCTGTATGTGTAATGGGTATGTGTAGGGGTGGGGTTGGGTGTGCATGGGTGCTGTGCCCTCTCCCAGCTTCTTGCCCTTCCAGGGAGCCCAGATGCAGAGGAAGGAGGCCAGCTGTAGCTGGACCACTACCGCCCTGAAGTGCTCCCAACCTGGAGACCACGTGCCTTCCCAAGACGCCACACATGCTCCCTCACTCCACACTCGCTCACTCTGACCAAGCACCTGTCGGTGTGCATGTACAAACTGGGCTCTCAAGCAGACACAGACACAAGCGGATGTGGGTCCGGGCAATGCCCACTCTCGGAGAGGATGCCCCCAACATTCACGGTCCCCTGAAGACACCAAGCTCCCATTGGCAGGGGCCTGGCCTTGCCCCGCCTGCCAGGCCTGCCTGGGGGAAAGAGGGGATGTCTTCCATGACAGAGGAGGGCTCTGTTCACCCCACTTGTGGTTTCTTTATTGTGTGTTAATGAAACCCTGTTTCTTCTGGGCGTTTAATTCTTTCCATCTATTATGTTTAGACAACTCATTAACAATCATTCGTTATAATTAGACTTCAATTTTAGGCTCCTTTCTCAGGGGAGGCAACGGAGAGCTTTTTTTACATGTTTGCATCATAAACAGCTTCCAAATCTCTGGTGCCACCCCTGCCTTATCCCACTCTGGCCGCTCCTCTTCCTCTTCTCTCCTTCCCGTCCGCCCCTTTGCCCACCACCTCCTCCGGATGTAGGGTGAGGGTGCAGAGGGGGAAGGCAGAGTGTGCATACATGGCCCTCGAACACGCTGTTCCCAAAGTCTCCCTGGCCTGGGTCGCTGCCCACCAGGGAGCAGCACAGGCTATCGAGTCTCCCAGTTCCCCCTCCCCCCACCATGCTGCCTCTTGAGTGTTCCCATACACAGACACGTCTGCCCCCATAGACACACGTGCACAGATAGGTACACCAGACATGTGTGACCGCTTAGGGACGGCAGAGAGAGGCTTTTTCTTTTTGCAACTCTAAGCTGAGACACTGGCTCCCGCTGCCACATCTCCCTGCAGATACTTTTTGAGAACTCCTATCCCATTCAGCCATCATTTGCAGCAACACCGAAACTCTCTTTGAAGACTTTTAGTGGAAATGGTGTGGGCATCAACCAGCTTGTGACTGACTAGTCACGTGACCATGCAGTTAAACCAGATGAGCCCCAGTTTACTTATCGGTAAAATGAGGATAAAAGGGGCCCGCACCGTGGTATAGTGGGTAAAAGCTGCTGCCTGCTGTTCTGGCATCCCATATGGGCACTGGTGCAAGTCCCACTTGCTCTTCCAATCCAGCTCTCTGCTATGGCCTGGGAAAGCAGTGGAAGATGGCTCAAGTCCTTGGGCCCCTGTACCCACATGAGAGACCTGAAGGAGGCTCTTGGCTCTGATTGGCACAGCCCTGGCCATTGTGGCCATCTGGGGAGTGAACTAGTAGATGGAAGACCTCTCTCTATTTCTGCCTCTGTTTCTCTGTAACTCTGCCTTTCAAATAAATAAATATTTTTTTAAATGAAGATAATAATGTCTACTTTGCAGGGGTTTTGTGGGGATGGAGGGGAAGAGCTAAAAACACAAAGTGCCTAGCAGTCTGTAGGTGCTTGACCTGTGGCAGGTGTAAGGACTAACACGGGCACACATGCTCCTAGCAGGTTGTGAGGCCCCATACTAACCATCTCAGGAGGGGCTTCATGGGTCATCCTGTGCAGCTTCCCTTCCAGTGGGTCAGCCATTCTGTGACATCCTCCGTGGGGGGAGCTGAGCACTGTCCCCACCCACTCCTGGGCAGGTCCCCTAAGGAGAGAGGGTTTCCTTACACACTGGCACAGTCTCCTTGCAACCAGGAGCTGGCGCTGGCCTCTGAAGCCTCTGGAACCCAGCCTCTGCTCAGCAGGGGACTCCCTGGATGCCTGGTCAGGGAGTGAGGAAGAAGGCAGATCCCCGATGGGACAGGTGATTGGGAGAAGGAGGCAGAGAGGCTGATAGGAGAGGCAGGGGCTGGGGTAAGGCTGGACTCTGCAGAGGCTGCAGGAAGCAGAGGGAGCCACAGGAGGGGAGACAGAGACAGAGAGAGGACACCAGGGGAGGAGGATTTTCTATCAACAAAACAGCAGGACACATTCTGGCTGGTCTCTGGAAACATCTTCATCCAGTGCCTGAGGCCAGCTCTGAGCTCCTTTTAGCTCATTACTGGCAATTAGTCCTCTGGGCCCAGCCTGGGGGAGGGGCACTGTTAGCTCTCCCTCCCCTGGACACACACACACACCATGAATCAAGTTGACAACGCTGCCCAGGCCAGCCCTCCCGGCCCTGCTCCGTGAGCGGCGCAGGCAGCACGGGCCCGCGTGGGTGTGCTAACACATGCGTATTCACACGAGGCCCTCTCAGGACAGGATGTGTGGGGGTGTGGGAGTGTGGGAGAGGGGATGGGCACTGGGGGGCGGCGATGCCTGGGGGAGCCTCTGACTCCTCGTGGCCTTCCGTGTCCAGGAGACTCTGAGCCCAGATGGCTGATGCGCAGAGAGGAAAAGGAAGAGGCGGGAACTCGGGGTCCACCAGAAGGGCTTGTCTTTCTCTGACGTGGAACACTAGGACCTGTGGAGGTGAGCCCTGGGGGAGGCACCCAGAATGCGTTTCTTCCCGAACTCTTTCCTTCCTGGGTGTTTAGCCCAGCATTGCCCGAAAGAAACACAATGCAAGGCGCATAAGCAATTTCAAGTGTTCTAGTGCCCATGCTTTTAGTTTTTATTTTTTTTAAGGTTTATTTATTGGAAAGTTAGAGTTACACAGAGAGAGGAGAGGCAGAGAGAGAGGAGAGAGAGAGAGAAGGAGAGAGAGAGAGCAAAAGAGAGAGAGAGAGAGAGAGGTCTTCCATCTGCTGGTCCACTCCCCAATTGGCCAGAGCTGTGCCGATCCAAAGCCAGGAGCCAAGAGCTTCTTCCAGTTCTCTCACGTGGGTGCAGGGGCCCGAGGACTTGAGTCATCTTCTACTGCTTTCCCAGGCCACAGCAGAGAGCTGGATCGGAAGTGGAGCAGCTGGGTCTCGAACCGGCATCCAAATGGGATGCTGGCACTGTAGATGGCGGCTTTATCCACTAAGCCACAGTGCCGGCCCTAAATGCCCATGTTTTTAAAAACTATTTGTTTTCATCTGCTTGACAGGTAGAGCCAGAGCGAGAGCAAGAGCAAGGGAGAGAGGAGAAAGGGAAGAGAGAGAGAGAGAGGGAGAGAGATGGACCTTCCATTCTGTGGTTCACTCCCCAAATGCCCTAGTGGGATGAGCCAGGCCAAAGTCAGAAGCCCAAAACATATAAGGGGCCCAAGCCCTTGAACCATCACCCACTGCCTTCTAGGGTGCATTAGCAGGAAGCTGAATTGGAACAGAGAAGCTGGGACTCGAACTCAGATACTCCAGTATGGGATGTGGGCATCCCAACATCCCAAGTGCAATTTAACCAACTGCATACAACACCCACCCCCTGTCTGTGGTGTTTTTTTTTTTTTTTTTTTGAAGGTAAAAAGAAATAGGTAAAATCAGTTTTAAATATTTTATTTAAACAAGAGTCAAGATAATATTAACTTAACATATAATCCATACCTTTAAATTATGAGTATTAATGAGACCCTGCATTTTATATTCTTTTTCTATATTAAATCTAATAATTGGTGGAGGAGCTGGCGCTATGGCATCCTATATGGGCACTGGTTCGAGTCCTGGCTGTTCCACTTCCGATTCAGCTCTCTGCAATGGCCTGGGAAAGCAGTGGAAGATGGCCCAAGGACTCTTGAGTGGGAAACCTGGACTTGAGTGGGAAACTTGGAAGAGTATCTGGTTCCTGGCTTAGGATCAGCTCGCTCCAGCCATTGCGGCCAGCTGGGGGTGTGAACCAGCGGATGGAAGACCTCTCTCTCTCTCTCTGCCTCTCTCTGTAACTCTTTCAAATAAATAAAATAAATCTTAAAAAAAAAGAAAAAGAATCAGTGGATGCATTTCATTTATGGCACAGCCCCGTTTGGACTAGCCACATTTCACGTGCGTGAGAGCGTCACGTGGGCGGGGTGGACCTGGGTCCCCTCGAGGCACTGGGTGGTGCGTGCTGGGCTGGGCTGGGAACCGGGGTGAAGTCAGGGCTGCCGAGGATGCACTGAGCTCAGGCTCTGGCCCGGCCCGGGGCGCCAGGGCCCTTTCCCCAGCGAAGGTCCCCGCCCTGGGCCCCAGCAGTGCACAGAATACGTTAGGGGTCCGTTTTGGAGTTCCGCTCCAGGAAGTTCTTCCCTCTGTCTCACCTCTGCGATTCCTACTGCAGCGAACAGCACACTCCCTCTGTTTGGAATCTCTCTGCACTCCACGCTCTCAAGCGCTCCCGTCTTCTTCACCTGAGACTTTGGAGGCCAGATCAGTGAATCGCATAGAACTGGGTAAGGGCCAGCGTTGCCTAGTGGGTAAAGCCACCACCTGCAATGCCAGAATCCTTTATCTTCTTCTTCTTCTTTTTTTTTTTTTTTTTTTGGACAGGCAGAGTGGACAGTGAGAGAGAGAGACAGAGAGGTCTTCCTTTACTGTTGGTTCACCCCCCACCCCCACCCCCCCGCCAATGGCCACTGCGGCCGGCACACCACGCCGATCCAAAGCCAGGAGCCAGGTGCTTCTCCTGGTCTCCCATGGGGTGCAGGGCCCAAGCACTTGGGCCATCCTTCACTGCACTCCCTGGCCATAGCAGAGAGCTGGCCTGGAAGAGGGGCAACCGGAACAGAATCCGGTGCCCCAACCAGGACTAGAACCCTGGGTGCCAGCACCGACTAGAACCCGGGGTGCCGGCACCGCAGGCGGAGGATTAGCCTATTGAGCCTCGGTGCTGGCCCACAGAATCCTTTATCAAAGCACTGGTTCATAGGGCCCACGCTGTGGGGTAGAAGGTGAAACCGCTGCCTGTAGTGCCAGCATCCCATATGGGCACTGATTTGTGAACTGGCCGCTCCACTTCCAATTAAGCTCTCTGCTATGGCCCAAGTCTTTGGGCTCCTCCACCTGCACGGGAGACCCAGAAGAAGTTCCTGCCTCCTGGCTTCGAATCAGCTCAGCTAAGCTCCAGCCATTGTGGCCATCTGGGGAGTGAACCAGCAAATAGAAGACCTCTCTCTCCCTTAACTCTGCCTTTCAAATAAATAAATACATCTTTAAAAACAAACCAAAAAAAAAAAAAAAAAAAACCGGCTCATGTCCCGGCTGTTCCACTTCCGATCCAACTCCCTGCTAATGGTCTGGGAAAGCAGGGAAAGATGGCCCAAGTGCTTGAGCCCCTGCACTCATCTGGAGGAAGCTCCTGGCTCTTGGCTTTGGCTTGGCCCAGCCCTGGCCATCTCGGGGGTGAACCAATGGATGGAAGATCTCTCTCTGTCCCTCTCTCTCTGCTAACTCTTTCGAATAAATAAATCTTAGAAAAAAAAAAAAAAAAAGAAAGAAACAGGGGAGTGGAATGCAGGGGAGAGGCAAGAGTGGGGACCAGGAAGGGGCCACGGGACCATGGCTGTTTCTAGAGGGCGACTTTGCAGCACCCTGGGCGCTGTCACCTCTCTACATCAGGCCCCATGGCAGCCCATCTGACCGGAGCCCTGCGTTTCCCTCCCCGCCAGCCTCCCATCACCACCACATGATGGAGTCTCCATCAATCTCCTACGTCTCCGTCAGTCAGCGTCACTCACCTCCTCAGCTCACCTCCTTTGCTACCCCTGTTTTTTCTCGTGGCCCCAAGCCCAGGGTTGTGGGACAGGCGGCATTCAGGCTGTGGAGAGCTGGGATGGGGTGCCAGGCCTGAGCTGGCAGCCTCTCCAGGCAAGCAAGGGAAGCAGCCCCCTCCCAGCCCCTCCCCTCCTCTTACCCCTCCTCCCACCCCTCCCCCACGGGGCTGCAGCGATTCCACAGTCTCGGGGCTTGAGGGTCTCGGGGCCCCTCGCTAATGTAAGGTTATTGTAATTGATATGAAGGTAATTGATAATGTGTTACGGTGAATAATGTCTTCAATTTTCTGCTAAATCCCATTTTTGTAGCCATCTGGGCTCCTCCAACTGCCCCCCTGGGACGCTGGGTAATAGAGAGTAATTATTCTCAAGTCATTTACTTTTTCAAAGTGTTTAGTGCTTATCTGTTTTACAATTAAAATGGAAACGACCCTGATTCACTTCCTTTCTTTTTTATTTAAATAGCACTCACCCCCCCACACCCCCACCGCACTCTCTCAGTCACACACACACCCACTCGGGCACACCACCTCACTGTGCACACACACTTGCTCACACACAGTCTCCGTGCATGGGGCAACATGTCCACATTCACAGATACAGAAATGCACGCGCACTCACTGTGGGTCACACACACACACACAGGACATTCAGGCAGGCTGCAGCCTCAGTGGCCTGGACAGAGCCAGACCCCTTTGTCTGGGAGTACCTGCGGGGATGGGGGTGGGGGTGGGTGTGAGCAGAGTGGGAAGCAGGGGGAAGGTGGTGCCTTGGGCGTGGGCCTGAGCCTGCAGGGCTGTCTTTGAAGGTGGCAGGTGAGTCTATGTGCACACACGAGCGTGCCCTGAACACAGTGCACAGCGTGGTTTCACAGGAGGCTAACATTCTGTGGGAGCCTTGCTGTGCGTCCCGTGCGAGGTATGGGTACCGGCAGGTGTGGGTGGAGCGCGCCCACTCCCAGGTATATGGAGAAGACTCCAGGAGAGGGGTGAACCCCCAGCGCAGAGGCCCCAGGCCAGGCAGAGTCGGCCAGGGACCCAGAGAGGCCCCCGCCTCACTCTTGGAGTACCAGGAGGTGCAAAGGGCCGCAGGCGGTGACAGCCGCTCACCACCCTCACTGGCTGGCTCCTCCAAGGTCCTTCCAGTCCCAGGAGCTCTGCCCCGCCCCCATCCCGTGACCTCTCCATGAGTCCCTCAAACACCCTCCCCTTCATGGCCCCCGCCCCGTGGGTCCCTCAGGGAGCCCTGGTCCTGTTTGAAGGGGTGGAGGCCAGCATGGGCCTCGCTGACCAGGCTTCCTGCGCCTCCCTCGGCCATCCCCAGAGGGTGCCCTACAGCTCCACAGCACGGCTGTCACTCACCCAGCGCAAGTGTGACACACAGCGACTCCTACCCGCCCAGGCCCACAGGAGGACACCCCAGTCTGTCACTCAGGTGATCAGCGGACTGGAGGTCCAGGGACCTGGCTCCCATTGTGCAGAGGGGGAGACAGGCGCTGCGTGGGCGCCCTGGGCAGTGAAGCTGCCCTGTATCCAGCAGCTGGTGCCGGCTCCCACCTCTCCCAGCCTCCCTCATTCTGCTGCTGCTGGACCAGCAGGAGGGCAGGTGTACCCCCGAGGGCCAGGACCTGCACGGACCGCCCAGGGTGCCCCCGGCTCACCGGGAGAGGCCATCTCGGTATAATTTTGCTTTTCTACTCCCCCCTTCTCTCTGGAGCCGTCCCTTCCAGTCTGCGCTTTTTGAGGGCCGACTCCGGGGCTTTGTCCGGCTCCAGCTCCCCGCCCCCTTCCCGCGGCCGCCCCGCGTCTGTCTGTCCGGCCTCGGCCCCGCCCCGACTCCGGCCCCTCACACCTTCCCGCAAAAGTAAACATTTAGTTTTTTTTTTTTTCTGTTAATAGATTTAATGTTCATTTGTTGGTAGCCCGAGGGCAGAAACGCGTGACATTTCAAATAATTGTTGTTTCAGGGGTATCCTCTGGAGAGAAATGCGGCGAAAGTGCGGGGAAGATTTAAGCAAATGACTGTGTCAGCTTCTATTTACTCCCGACACGATCGCCGGGGGCACGGCTGCGAGATAACCATTAGCGCGGCCGCGATAAAGCGGGGAGGCCGCCTTCCGACGGCTCCGGCTCCGCGCCCATTATGGCGAAGTTCCTGGAAACGTGTTAAATTATCCCCAAAGTGGAGCCGGCGGGAGCGGGCGCCCCTGAGAGCTGCGCTCCTCCACCGGGCCTGCGAGCCACGAGGTCGCAGCCAGGTCTGGCCACCAGGGGGCGGCCGCGGGCGGCCCGGGTCTCAGTCTGCCCGCCGAGAAGATGGGCGTGCGGCCCCGCGAGCCCGTAGGGCCCCAGAGGGCGGTGCAGCACCTCCCACCCAGCTCCAAGGGGACCTCAAGAGAAGGTCTAATTCTGGGGATCCAGCTAATGCACTGGACAGTTTGGCCTCCCCCTTTTTAGGGCCTCTTCCTGTCCCTAACAGGCTCCTCAGTTGTACCTACATAATACACCTGCATGTGCCTACCCCCAGGTCTGTGTAGCACCGAGAGACCCTGAGGGAGTTCAGCTCTCATAGCTGTCTCTAGGTGATTGGGTGGCTTTGCGCAAATCCTCTGGGCCTCGGTTTCCCTATTCATAAAATGGGAATAGCAGTGTCTGCTCACACACCTCACCTCCGAGGATGAGTTGAAGCCACGAGGCCGTGTAAGAGTGATGGGAGCAGTCACTGAATGCAGCAGGTGACAGGTGGTTGCTCAGGCCTTGGCTGTTACTGACATCCTGCAGATTGCGTAGGGACTATTCCCGTGGGGTGTGGGGAACAGGAGCCCCCGCAGCTCCCCGTGGGTTTCAGGCTCGTCTCTCCCACTCCTCCTCGCTGGGCTCCTGTTGAGCCATATTTGGGGACGTAGGGGACGGCATTCTAGACCAGTCCCTGCGAAATCACCCTTAGCTGATGGCTGGGAGCCCTGGCTGGGGAGGGCAGGACCATGTGAGCCCGGTGGAGGAGGGGCCATTTTCCCCCTTTATGGCAATGGTATCTCCAGGCAGAGTTTCTTGCTCTATTTCTTAAAAAAAAAGAGTCCTTAAATATGTTTGGACTACAGTATTATCTACATTATATTTTAGGCCTTAGAACCTAATCTGTGGTGCATTGGCAAGGCAGTGACTTGAAAAATGACCGTTTATACCATAAAGCCACTCACTTCCAATCACCTGCACATTTCCAGGAGCTCTAAAGTCCCCCTGGATTCACCCAGGATTTTTTTTTTAAAGATTTATTTATTTATTTGAAAGTTAGAGTTACACAGAGATAAAAGGAGAGGCAGAGAGAGAATCTTCCATCCGCTGGTTCACTCCCCAATTGGCTGCTATGGCAAGAGCTGGGCCGATCCGAAGCCAGGAGCCAGGAGCTTCTTCCAGGTCTCCCACCCGGGTGCAGGAGCCTGAAGACTTGGGCCATCTTCTACTGCTATCCCAGGCCTCAGCAGAGAGCTGGATCAGAAGTGGAGCAGCTGGGTCTCGAACTGGCACCCATATGGGATGCTGGCACTGCAGGTGGTGGTTTTACCTGCTATGCCACAGCGCCAGCCCCCCCGGAATTTTTGACTCCTTCTCACATGTCAGACCTCCTGGAGGCAAAGCAAGACCAAGGCTCCCTTTGCTTTCCTGGGGTAATGGGTGTCTACACACCACAGCAGTGGCTGGGGAGGGCAGGAACAGAGAAGTACACACAGCCACTGCCGGGTTGAGGGTAGACAGCACTGACTTCCCCAGGGTGTCTGTGTGAGCTTTGTAGGAGAGGTGGCATTTCACCTGGGCCCTTTAAGGATGGGACAGGGGGAGAGATGGGATGCTAAGTCATCGTCGTCATCATCATCATCATCACCATCACCATCATCCATGTTATGCTCCCAAACACTGGCCATATTAGCCTTAATCCATGGAGGGCACTCAATCAGACACTTCACACCACAATCTGCACTTGGTGTGTCTTAACTCTGTGGAGTGAACACTCTCTACTAGTAGATAAGGCGAGGAAGCCTCAGAGACACCCAGGAACTTGCCCAAGACCATGCAACCATCCTAGCAGGGAGACAAAATTAAGTAGAATGCCCCTGTCCTTCCACCCACCATTCCAAGGGGACTTGACAAAGTGGCTAATTGACAAGGATCCTGCATCCACTTCAGTATCTCCTCATTCATCCAGCTGTCACATGCATACCAGGTGTCGGGCGTCGGACATGTGCTAGGGGTACAACACTAAGATGTGGACCCTGCCCGTGAGGAACACACAATCTAGCAAGGAAGATCTACAAGCTGTCGACACAAAGCAAGGTGCAAGATGCAGGTCTGAGAAAGCCATGATGCTCTGTGCTCACAGGATGGGTTGAAACTCAGATGTGGGGGATCAGAGACTGGGGCGTGGCTTGGCAAGAATTGAGGCTGAGCCAAAGCAGGAGTCTGTCAGCCAAGGAGGTGGGGTGTCCAATTCTAGGCAGGGCAGTTAGCAAGTGCCGAAGAGCAGAGACCACGGGTGGGTGGCATTTGGGGAAGGTGTGCGAGGTGGGGAGGTGCAGACTGACGAGGAGCCAGGTCACATCATGGCCAACACACAGGCTGAGTGCAGCGGCTGAGACTGCATTCACAGGCGTATTATTTCTACCACGTGAAGTCAGGTCAAACGGTGGATCCCTCTTACCTCCATACAGGATCTCGAATGTGACAGCATCTCTTGGGACAGGCATTGTGGCACAGTGGGTTAAGCTGCTGTTTGGTCGCACCCAGCCTGGGATTGTGTCCCACTCCACATCCAGTCCAGTTTTCTGCTAATGTCCCTGGTCGGTAGCAGAAGATAGCCCAAGTGCTGATGCTCCTGCCACCCAACCTGGCTGTTGTATCCATATTGGGAGTGAACTAGCAGATAAATCTCTCTCTGTCACCTGCTCTGCCTTACAAATAAATACATCATTTTTTAAAACTTGGCCATTTAAAAATAAATAAATAGTGCCTGGCTCTGCGGCATAGTGGGTAAAGCTGCCCTCTGCAGTGCTGGCATCCCATATGGGTGCTGGTTCGAGTCCCAGCTGCTCCACTTCCGATCCAGCTCTCTGCTGTGGCCTGGGAAAGCAGTAGAAGATGGCCCAATTCCTTGGGCCCCTGCACCCATGTGGGAGACCTGGAAGAAGTCCCTGGCTCCTGGCTTTGGATAAGTGCAGCTCTGGCTGTTGACCAGTTGCGGCCATCTGGGGAGTGAACCAGCGGATTGAAGATTCTCTCTCTCATTCTCTCTCTCTCTCTCTCTCTCTCTCTCTCTCTCTCTCTCTGCCTCTGCCTCTGCCTTTCTGTGATTCTGCCTTTCAAATAAATAAATCTTTAAAAAAAAATGAGTAACAAAATAGCTCTCTCAATGCCTTATAAAACAGACCGTTTTCTCGTATTCAGTACAGATAATCAGCCCAAGGTTGCTTTCATTCACTGGGGTTTTGACATCCTGTGATTTCCCCGTTACACTGCACCATTTCCCCAGTGTTGCCGGCATTTGCTTCCCACAGTGGGAGCGCCTGAGCCCACGTGTTGGCCACATGTTGGCGTGGTGGTAGATGGGGCTCCCACCTGTTTCTTTGTACTGCCCTGGCTCATCTCCCCCTGGGCCTTTCCGCATGTGTCATTTTGTCTTCTGCCACTGCCCCTATCCATCCGCACTGCTAGAACAGAGCACCATAGGCCATATTGCCTATAAACATCAGGCATTGATTTCTCACAGCTCTGGAGGCTAGGACGTCCGAGACGGACACGCTGCAGACTTGGGTCTGACAAGGGCCTGCTTCTGAACAGGCTCCGCCTGTCACTGCGCCAGGAGAAGCCAGCTCCTTTGGGGCTCTTGTATAAGGACACCAAGTGCCTCGTGAGGATCTGCCTCCGTGGTCTAATCACCTCCCGAAGACCCTGCCGCTGTATTTTCCTATTCATTTATTTAAGGGGGAGAGAGACAGAGACAGACAACCAGAGCTCCTATCCACTGGTTCACTCCCCCAAATGCCCACAGTGGCTGGGGCTGGGCCTGGCCAAAGCCAGGAGCCAGGAACTCAATCCAGGTCTCCAACATGGGTTGCAGGAACTCAATTACTTAAGCCATCACCACTGCCTCCCAGGGTCTGCATTGGTGGGACGCTGGCGTCAGGAGGAGCTGGAACTGGGAATCAAACCCCCCACCCCAGACCCTCTGATGTGCAACAGGCACATGGCAAACACCAGGCTAAATGCCGCCTCTGGCCCTGCCTCCTCTACCGTCACCCTCGGAGGTTAGGATTTTTTTAAAGATTTATTTATGTTTTATTTGAAAGGCAGAGAGAGAGTGAGAGAGAGAGAGAGAGAGAGAGAGAGAGAGAGAGAGTGTGTGTGTGGGAGAGAGAGAGAGAGAGAGAGAGAGAGATGTTCCATCTGCTGGTTCACTCTCCAAATGACCACACCCAGTCAGAGCTGAGCCAAGCCAAAGCCAGGGTCCTAGAACTCCATCCAGGTTTCCCGTATGGGTGACAGAGGCCAAAGTACTTGAACCATCTCCTGTTGCCTTCCCAGGCACATTATCAAGGAGCTGGATCAGAAGTGGAGCAGTCAGGACTTGAACTGGCACCTTTATGGAATGCCAGCCTCACAGTCAGTGGCTTAACCCATGGCCCCATGACGCAGGTCCCTGGAGGTTGGATTCCAACACATGGATTTGGAGGAGACACAAACATTCAGACCACAGCAACCACTATCCCAGAAAAACACCTCTTTTGCAGAGACAAGAACAGATGACTTCCAGGAGTCAGATCTGGGCTGTTTTTGTTAAAACATTGACTCTCCAATCTTTGGAGCTGCCTGAGACCATGGAGGCCTCTCTCAAAGCAGAGGGAATCTCCTGCCTGGGAAGGTTCAAGTAGAGGCTAAACCCCCCAGTGCGACCATTGTGGGGAGCAATAAATCCTTGACTTCTAGAATCATGTGAAGCCCCAAGGCTATAAGAAGCCCAGGCATTTTTCAGGAGGATTTTTCTGAAGGTATAAATTTATTGTTGTTATCATCATCATTATTATTCTGGGTGCTGGGGCTGTGGAACAGCTAATTAAGCTGCTGCCTGGGATGCCCACAACCCGTCAGGAGTACATGGTTCAAACCCTGGCTACCATGTGCTTGCAATCCAGCTCCCTGCTAATGTGTCTGGGAGTCAGTAAAAGACAGCCCAAGTCCTTGGGCTCCTGCCACCCAGGTGGGAGACATGGGAGACCCATATGGAGTTCCAGGCTTCTGGCTTCAGCCTGGCCCAGCTGTTGCAGGCATTTTGGGAGTAAATCAGTAGATGGAAGAATTCTCTCTCTCCTTCTCAAATAAATAAGCACATATTTTAAAGAAAATTATTCTTTAGGCTAAATACAGGCTGGGAACCCTTATTATGGGGAGGGGCACCAAGGGCAGAGGCAGTCCTAGGTCCTCCTCTCCCAGGGAGGTCTCTGAAGCTGATCCAGCCTTGCCCAGCTTCTCTCCACCCCACTTTTTCAGGTTCACAGATTCTCCGTGTGATCCGCATCTCTCACTGTGGTTCCCTGAACACTGAACACAGATGGAACAAGGGACAGGAAGAGGGAGGGAGATGACACGGTTTGGGACACTTGAGATGTCACCATCAGGAGCACAGCCACTCCCAACCCCGTGATGTGGAGATTTAACCTCGGATGGTCCCTAAGGAGACCAGTGCCTGCTTCACTGCTGTGCCTCTGTGCCAAGCAGGCTGGCAAAGGAAGCATCTCTCTTTCCTCCTGCTACCTTAAAAAATACACATTCACTGCAGAATTGTAAACTACAGAAAATTCAATGAAAGCCAAAAATTCACTTCTGTTGTTACTTTAGTGACCACTGTACCTCACACCTCTTTCCACCTTTACCCAGCCAGGGACACAGGTGTGCAATGTAAGCAGGATGGAACCCACGCTCTGTTCTGCAGCACGCCATGTTCATCAGTGATATGTCATGGGCACTGTTCCCTCCCAGCAGATGCAGAGCCGCATGATTGTTGAATGGTTACACGACCGTCTACTGTCTTATGGACTGTCGGGCTTCTGTTGATAGGCACTCAGGTTCTTTCTAGTTGTGCATTATTTTAAATACTCTGAGACGAGTGTATTTGTGGATGGATTGTTTTGCACCTGTACAATTATCTCCATACAGTAAGTTCTTAGGGGTGGGATTATTGGATCAGGAAAATACCCATTCTACATTCAGGCACACATTGCCAAACTGCTTTCTCACGCGGTGTTCTGTTGTATAGTCTAGGCAAGGAGGGACCCGTCAGCCCTTTGCTTAAAGAATAGCCTCTTTGTTCAAAGACAGAACAACACCAGCATTCTGATTCTTCAGAGCAGTGTCCACGTGGGGCCTGTGTGATTGTGAAGGTCTGGGCCAGCCTTGCATCTACACACACACACACGTGCATCTCGTGAGCTGAAGTCCTGGATGAACATCCTCGGGAGAGGACTCTGCCCCTGCCACTTCCTCTCCAGCCCTCAGCTCAGGAAGGGGTCTGCTGCTGCCCACTGCCAGTGTCGCCACTTCTGCTGTAGCTTACCACCCGAGGTTGCCAGGAGGTGGGAGGGAGTGAGGCTGGACTGGTCTGCCCCTGGCAGCTCTTCAACGGTCACCCAGACTGTCTTTACCAGATGCCCAATGCCACAGCAGAGTGGTGGCAGAGACAGCGGGCAGGTCATCCCAAAGCGCTAAGCCTGACTTGGCTACCAGTCCCTCCAGAGGCCCCGTGAGGGCAGGAGTCCGGAGTGGGAGGCGGAGGCTCTTGCTGCGTGCGGTGCATGAATGCTCCGGCACCCCTCTCTGCGCCAGCAGCCCACCAGCAGTAGCCTCACACGAGAATCCCCCCGTACACACATTCACAAGTGTCCCTGCCACGCATACCATTCCCTTACCGTCACAGGCAGTCTCCCACATTCTCACATAACCGATACTAACTTTCATCCCATTATACTCACACCCTTGCCTATAATACATTTACAGAATTTGATACTTATGTAACTTACAAAACTCACCCAGTCCCCCACCCCCGTCATCCAGCATTCACTCCTGTGCAGTCTTACACTGATACACTTTGTCCCAAGGAAGCATTGCCACAAATCCTTGCAAGTCATTGTCATTTGTGTTGCTGCAAGCAGACCACCACTACCACAACTTCCAATCACACCCAACTCTCCCCTCTCACACACTCTTGGGGTCCCACAGAATTCCAAGTCATACTTCTACTTCCTCCACAGATCTCTTGAACTTGGGGTTGGTATTTGTTGCAGCAATTAAGGTGCCACTTAGGGTGCCTGTGTCCCATATTGGAGTGCCTAGTACAAGTTCCTGCTCTTCTGCTTCCAATCCAGCTTCCTGCTAATGTGCACCCTGGGAGGCAACAGGGTATTGAGTCCCTGCCACCCACATGGGAAATCTGAATTGAGTTCTGGGCTCCAGGCTTCAGCTTGGCCCAATCCAGCCCTGGTTGTTGTGGGCATCTGGGGAGTGAACCAACAGACAGAAAGTCTGTCTGTCTCTATCTGTCTATCTCTCTGATTTTTAAACAACAAAAACCCTGAAAATAAATTTCAAAATTTTAAATCTCTTAAACTCAGCCACTGAAAGAATTTTTTTAGATGTGTTTATTTTACTTGAAAGTCACAGTTACACAGAGAGAGGAGAGGCAGAGAGAGAGAGAGAGAGAGAGAGAGGTCTTCCATGCGCTGGTTCACTCCCAAGATGGCCTCAATGGCTGGAGCTGCGCCAATCAGAAGCCAGGAGTCAGGAGCTTCCTCCAGGTCTCCCACATGGGTGCAGGGGCCCAAGCACTTGGGCCATCTTCTACTGCTTTCCCAGGCCACAGCAGAGAGCTGGATTGGAAGTGGAGCAGCCAGGTCTTGAACCAGCACCCATATGGGATGCTGGCACTGCAGGCGGAGACTTTACCTGCTATGCCACAGTGCTGGACCCAGGAATATTTTTTAAGAATATTTTAAAAAAACATATTCTTTATTTGAAAAGTAGATTGACAGGAAGAAGAGAGAGAGAGAGAGAGAGAGAGAGAGAGAGAGAGAGAGAGGAGAGACTGACTTTTCATCCTCTGGTTCACTCTCCAAATAGCAGAATAGCCAGGACTGGGCCAGACCAAAGCCAGGAGCTCCATTCTAGTATGCCATGTGGGTAGAAGGACCTAAGTACTCAGGCCATTTTCTGCTGCCTTCCAGGTGTTCAGCAGGAAGCCGGATCTAAAGCAGAGCAATAAGGACTCTAACAGGCACTCTGATATGGGCGGCTAACATCAGAGGTAGTAGCTTAACCCACTGTGCCGCAATGCTAGCCTCTACCTAAAGGATCTTATCACAACTTAGTTCATCTAGTCTACCCTCCTGAAAGAAAAAAACATGATTTGGCCAAGGTCATGTGATTAGTTAATGGTAAGTCTAGGGTGTTGACTCCAATTTCACAGCTCCCTCACTAGTGCTCTTTCTCCAGTGCCAAAGTCCTTGCCTCTCAGCCTTCCTTCCTGTCCCCTTATGCCAAGTGTCCTGTAGTGACTCCCAGAAACATACAAATAAAATAGGCATCTCCTGAGGAGGCTGGCAGCCAGATGAGTGGAGCATATAGGAACTGGGAATACAAAAAGCCTGGGATGGGATACCAGATGCTTGTGGGTTGTTGACAGGACCAGAGACAATGTATGCAAAGCCCCTGAAACAAAGTAATAGTTGCTATCCCGTATAAGATACTTACTACATACTAGGTACTATGCCATCACTTTATACATTATGAGGAGGCACTCAAAATTTACTTAAAATTTATCATGTACAGATTTCAAAACTTTTTTGCACCCAAATAAACTTATCTCTTATTTCAATTTGTCATGGGCTTTTAAAATCATTTATGTGAAAGGCAGAGTTACAGAGACAGGGAGAGAAAGAGAGGCAGAGAGAGAGGGAGAGAGATTTTTCATCTGCTGACTCACTCTCCAAATTGCAACAGCTAGGACTGGACCAGGCTGAAGCTAGGAGCCAGGAACTCCACCTGTGTTTCCTACCTTGAGGGCAGGGGCCCAAGCACCTGGGCCACCTTCAGCTGATTTCCCAGGTGCACTAGCAAGGAGTTGGATGGGAAGAGCTGCCAGGACTCAAACCAGTACTCATACAGGATGTTGGCGATACAGGCTGAACAATGCTTGCCCAAGCTCTTTGATTTAGCCTACATCTCATTTAAATTTTATAATCTTTAAAAGGATGATTATTTGGGTTGGCATTGCAGCATAGCAGGTAAAGCTGCTGCCTACAATGCTGGCATCCCATAAGGGCACTGGCAGGAGTCCTGGCTGCTCTACTCCTGATCCAGCTCCCTACTAATGACCTGCTGCTGGGAAAAGCAGCAGAAGATGGCCCAAATGTGTGGGTCCCTGAACCCATGTGGGAGACCCAGATGAAGCTCCTGGTTCCTGGCTTCAGCCTGGCTCAGCCCTGTACATTGCAGGGGAGTGAACCAATGGATGGAAGATCTCTCTCTCTCTCTCTCTCTCTCTCTCTCTCTCTCTCTCGCCACCCCTGTAGCTCTTTCAATGCATACAATTTTAAAGAAGCATGATTATCTGTTACAGAAGGAAATGAGGTTCAGAGAAGGTTCAAGCCCCAACTTTTCAGCTTCTGATCCAGCTCCCTACTAATGCTCCTGGGAGCCAGTAGATAATGGCCCAAATACTTGAGTTCCTGACACCTGTGGGAGATTTGGATACAGTTCCTGGCTCTTGATTTCAGCCTGGCCCAGCTCTGGTTGTTTCAACTATTTCAGAGAGTGACCCAGTGGATAAAAGAACCCCTTCCACACACACACACAAACTTTGTTTTTCAAATAAACAAATTGCTTTAGAGAGACTTTTGGAAACCATAATCACAATATCATTATCACACCTAAAACAATTGGCAATAATTCCTCAGTATCATCAAATCCTCAGTCCATATTCATATGTTCCTGATTTTCCATCTGTTTTTTTTTTACACATGGTTTGTTCAAATAAGGAACTAAACAAGGTCCACCCAGCAATGTATTTGATCTCCCTTCTCTCCTCCCTGTCCTCTCCTCTCCTTTTGAAGAAACTGGGCCATGTGTCCAGAATAAATGTCCAGATCAATTTAAAAAAAGTATAACGGGGTGGGTGTTATGACCTAGCCAGTAAAGCCACCACCTGACACTAGCATCCCATACAGGCACCAGTTAAAATCCTGGCTGCTCTACTTCTGAGCCAGCTCCATGCTAATAGCCTGGGAAAAGGAGTGCTTGGGCCCTTGCATCCATGTGGGGGACGTGGATGAGGATCCTGGCTCCTGGATCCAGCCTTTGCAGCCATCCGGGGAGTGAACCAGCGAATGGAGGATGTCTCTCTCTCTCTCTGTCTGTCTCTCCCTCTCTCTGTAACTGTTGGCTTTCAAATAAATAAGTAAATCTTTTTGAAAAACAAATAAAAATTCACTTTTTTAAAATTTATTTTTAATACACAGTAATACATGAATATATTCTTAATCTTAAGGAAATAGAGCACTCCAGATAAAGTGAAACTCCAACTTTTTAACCTAGTCTCGGTTTCCTCATCTTTAAAGTGGGGAAACCTCTTTTTCTAGGGTTGCTATGAAGATGAAATTCTATAGCGCTCGGAAGCTCTCATCTCCCTAGCGGTAATCAGTCAGGGAGAGTCGCCTTGCAGGTTCACCCCCGGACGCCGCGGTCAGCACCATGGACAGCGGCCGCCGCCCGGCCGGCCCCACGCCCGCCCCCGGAGCGCTCTGTAAATAAAACCAGTTCACCGGACCCCCCCCCCCCCACCCCGGTTGAGGAGAAAGAGCCAGGCTCCTCCGAGCCGCTGCTCCGGCTGCACCACCGACGGAGACCAGTACCCGGACACGCTCGGGCTGGCCTCCCGGAGGCCCTGGGTCAAGGCGGACGCGGGCCCAAGCTTTGAGCAGCAGGCGGGCCTCCAGGAGGCCCAGCGCCCGCGCCTCCGTCCCCGGTCTCAGAACAACGGGGCCCGGGGGCGCGGAGACGGCCTTGGCAGGGTCTTGGGGCTTCGTCCCCCACCCCCGCAGCTCCCACGGTCCCCGGGGGTCGGGGACGGCAGTTTGGGGGTGGGGAGAGCCGTCTCCAGAAGCCAGCCCTGGGCACAATTAGCAGGGAGCGGAGCCGCCCGCGAAGGCTGATTTAATTAGGTGACACCGTGCCAGGCAAGGATGCGGGGGAGGAGGGAGCAGGGTCAAAACATTTTGTAAAAATCTGTTTCGTGAACACTGCGGCTCCCCTCGGGCCAGAGAGAGATTATAGAGTCTCTAGTGTCCATGAAGGCTGGCAAGAGGCTCCGGGCTTGTCCTCCCCCCCCCCCCCCCCGCATCTCGTCTATCCCGCCCCCAAAACAGCCCTGGGGCACCTGTGCTGGGCTGTGGGGCTGGGAGGTGACTTGAGGAGGAGGCCCTGTAAGGGGGAACAAAGTGCTGTTAGCAGCAGGCCTGGGAAGCACCTGTCTTCATTTAAAGCTCCCATTTGCTGAGTAAGCACCCTCTGCCCAATCTTGTTAAGTCGCCCATACTATGTGCCTTAGTTTCTGCCTCTCTGTGAGGGGTAAAGAAAGCAGGTATGCAATACTGAACCCTTAATGACAGTTTATTCTATTTATTAGCATTTTGTTAGTATTAGATGCTAGGCTAGCTGTGTAACAGCCTTTGTCCTCACGCTAAGCCCTATGCTGAGATAGACCTATCCCCCTTTTACAGGGGTGGAAATTGAGGCTCAAGCAGTTTAAGCAATTTAGTCTTACAAACCTGTCGGTGGCAGATCTAGGACTGGACTCAGGGCTGTGTGATGTGAAACGCGTGCTTTCTCTCTCACACACACACACATCTCCCCCATGGCGGCCCGATATCCCCACTGTGACATTCTTTCAGTTAGTCGTACTGAACGTACCCACATAGCCAGGCATGCTTGTCCCACATATGTCTGGCACCACCACGCCCATCTCTGCTACCCACACCTTCATGTGGCACAGAGTCAAAGGAAGCACGCAGTGCCTTCCCCCCACGTGCACATCACCAGAGACCGTCCAGAAAGAGGGCTCCGAAACGCACCACCTCACTTAGAGGCCAAGTCACTTCCACACAAGTGCCCCTCCCTGTGTCACAAAGCCCCCTCCCCCATGTCAAAGAAAATGGATTATCACACAGAGAAAGTCACGGGAGAGATATGCACGCGTCATAATGTACAAACACCATGCACATGACACCTTCACATGCAAACACACCAAGGCAGTAAGACATGAACAATTACACACACAGGGAGATGGCGCTTTCTGCTGGATGTCATTGACACAGACACACACCAGAATCCACAGTGAGCCCATACATGCTCCCCCACACTGTGACGCACTGTTTCCTGGAGTGGTGCAGCCACGCACCACTGTAACACACACTCACACCCACAGCCAGACCCAGGATGGCGCAGAAAGAAAACTGGACAAAACCCAGTTCATATACACACTTCTCAGACACACCTGCCCCAATCAGTGAAGACAGGGCAATATAATCACACACACACACACACACACACACACACACTGAGTCTCCTCTCAGACCCTCTGGAAAGCTGGCTTCAATCCAACAGTTTCCTGCCTCCCAAACTTTTCAGGGCATGAGGGTCAGTTGACACCCTGCCCCTCCCTTCTCCCAAGCCAAGCCGGACAGCAGGAACCCAGTCCTCCAGCAGCCGTGGGGAAGGACCTGTATGATAGGTCCTAAGGACAGGTTGTCCTGTGTCATGTGCAGCCCAAGCTGGCACCATGCTGGGACTTGGGGTTATACCCCAGATCCTACTCCCACCACCACCCCCAGCCCAGGACCCAGCACTAGTTTTCAGAAAGGGGCAAATGGCTCCACCAGCAACCTCTTTCCAGGGGAGTAAAAGTGGGCTCCTCAAACCTCTGCCCCACCTGTTGTCACCTACCTGTGCAGGTGCTGTGTCTCAGCAGCTCAGAGCTCCAGTCTGGGCAAGGTCCCAAAGGCAAGCAGGTGCAGCGTGGTTCCATCTTCTGCACCCCCCCCTCCCAGTTCTAGCTCCCTGTGCAGCAGTTCCCCCTCTGGCTCCAGGCCCCCTGGGCAGCCCCCTCCCTCCCTGCTGCCTGCCTGCCCAGCGCCCGCCCGATGTCTTCTCTCTGAAAACCAGACCAGGGACTGGGGGGAGGGGAGGATCCCAGGAGAGGAAGTGGCATCTGACGGCCCCAGCACCAAACCTGGGGGGCTGTGGGGGGAGGGGAGGAACAGGGAGGCTTCTCATTGTGTGAGGGAAATTTTATTTTTAACAGATGCTAAGGCAGATGGCGCAGAATTAACAGAAAATGGGAGAGGAAAGAGAGGAAGAACATTACTGACTCCGGAGAGAGTGGACATTAAAAAAATAAAGAATAAGGGAATGAAAACAAGTTTAAGTGCTCTCTCCGGGGGGGAGGGGGGAGGGGAGGGGAGCTGAGAGGCAGAGAGGGACGGAGCAGCGTGGTGATAACCAGAGGCGTGAAATTACAAAAGTAAAATTTGTGGGACTCGGGAGGGGCTGAGACGGCCCCAGTTTCATTGCAAAACTCACTCAGAAATTACTGACGTGATGTTTGAGCTTTTATCATTAATAATCATCTCGAGGGGAGGGGAAGACAAAAGGACTGAGCAAGCGCTGGGCGGGGTGGGGGTGGGGTTGAGGCACCCAGGGAAGGCGCTTGAGCCACAGGGAGGGGGTGAGGGGGAGTCCTCGCTGGGCTGGGACCGGAGAAGGAAGGGAAGAGAGAAACTCAGGGAGCTTGGCAGGGCTGAGGCGAACGGGGAGACCGAGGCAGCGGGGAAGGAAAGAAGAGACCAGGGGGGAGGGGGAGAAGCTGTGGAAGAAGAACAGGATGGGACACAGGGAAGGAAAATGGGGCAGGGAAACAAAAGCGACGCAGGCAGAGACAAGGAGACAGAGGCAGCAGAGAAGGAGGACGGACGGGCAGAGGAGTGGGAGGGCACAGAAACAGAGCAGACACGCAGACACTGGTGGGCAGGGAAAGGGGCCCCAGAGGTGATGAGTCATGGCCAAGAGGGGACCAACAGAACCAGAGGGGAGAGACAGGAAAACTAGTCGGACGCACAGGGCGGGTCAAAGAGACAGAATGAGCTGGACAGAAAGTTGGAGAGACAGAAACTTCCAGAGAGAGAGCAATGGGCCTCTCAGGATAAGAACGAGAGGTGAGACAGAGAAAAGGGGGAGGGAAAACTGAGGCCGAGCTGGAGAGGGAGGCTGTCGGGGAGCCGACGGGGAGGGCAGGGAGGGAGGAGGCATGGGAGACAAAGAGGAATGGCCGTTTATCTCGCCTCCCAAATTAATTGAGGCTACATCAGCCTGAGCCACTAAAACGGAGCGATTATGAATGGGTTAGTCACAGGTGGAGTTAAAGGCCTTCAGAGGGATATTAGCCAAAATTGAGTGGCTTTTAATTTCTTTCTAACGAGAGTCTGTGGCTGGGGAGCCAGGCGCCGCCTCCGCTCAGTTCCACTGCTAAGCGCGGCGTGGGGGCGGCCTGGGCCGCTCGCCACCTGACCTGTATGGCATAGGCAGCCAAGTGGAAATGGCTGTGCCTGCAACACACCCACACCATGCTTGCAACACACCTGCAACATGCGACACGATGGTGGGGGGACAGTAAGGAGACGGGAGGGGTCACAGTCCCCAGAAGGAGCCAGGCCAGGGAGCACACAGGGGCAGGGGCTGGGCAGCCTGGGAGGCAGCAGAGGGCAAGGGGGGACGTGGATGCTGCCAGGGCTAAGTCCTGCATTGCTGCGGGTTCCCCCATTACTCCTGACCCCACTTGCAGGAAGGCACGGCGGTCTAGGACTGCACTTCTCCATCACGGACAAACCGAGGCCCTGGGATTGAAAGTGCTGTTGCCAATTTGCACATGAGCGACAGTGACCTCTGAATCCGGGAAGCAGGACACTGAGGCACAGGGCACTGAAACACGAGTCCAGAAACCTCCACACGGGTCTCCACCGCCTTCCTAACTCCTGGCATCACTTAGGGCACCACCCTGCTGGTTGGGCCTCAGTTTCCCCGTCTGTAAAATGAGGGCGTCGAGTCAGAGCCCAGGCAGCACCAACATGCTGTGACTGCAGTCAGACTTCCCGTCTATCGTCTCATCCAGGGTCTCTGCTGCTGTCCATGTGACTTTTGGGATAGGGACTGTGACCCAAGTGACCACTTGAATAAGGTTTGTGAACTGATCTAGGGTCCCCAAGCACACAAGGTACGAGCCAGACAGAGTGAGTGCAGCTTCGATTGCCCGCAGTGGATGAACAGGCAGAGCAGGCCGGCTGGGTGGTGGATGGTGAGGACCCGGGAGAGAAGAGGATCGGGGAGACAGGTGGGGTCTTCAGGAGCCCAGCACGGGTGCAGCATGAGCTGGGCCATGAATGGCGGAACGCTGGATGGAGCCAGGGGGTAATGGACAGTCCTAATAGGGACATGGAACAGAGCGGCCGCCTTGGCTGGAGCTGACCCTGCATGGATATATGGCAGAGAAGGGAGGAGAAGGGAGAGGGAGGCCAGAGGGGCCACAGTGGCCCCAGCCGTGCATGGATTTGTGGCTTAGGTGAGAACATGGAACTCCGTTCTGTCGGCCCCGGGGTACAAGGGCACGGGACAGGGCAGGGTTCTGAGCAGGAGCAGGTGAATGCTGGGGGGCATAGGCAGTGAGGGGAGGTGACTGTGGGATAGGAATGGAGGCAGAACGTGGGAACAAGTGAACAGGGAGGGCGCTGACCCACTGGCCAGGTGAAGCTGTGCGAGGAGCAGGATAGGACAGAAACACCAACTACCTGATGGCTGACAGGCTGTGGGGCCGAGGGTGGGACACAGGAAGACGCGTCTTTGGGCAGTCAAGGCCAGTGCCTTGGAGGACACCAGTGCCAGTTACACAGCAGGCACTCAGACAGACACAGACACAGACAACATTGGCTCCCTTCCAAGAGCAGGAGGCCGGGTGAGGCAGCGCCGTCCCAAGGAAAGTCTCTGCCAGACCCAACTTCTTGTGCTGTCTGAGCCACCCACTAGCTCCGAGACCCGGGATGCCCCATCTCTGGGCACCTGTCTGTTTATCTACGAAATAGGAGTTTGCCTTTGACTCCTTCCAGGTCCCCTCTCGGTTTGTGGTTCTGAGACCTGGAGACAAAGCCAGGGACAGAGACATGGATGGGAGCAGAGACAGGGACTCGCTGCCCTGGGTCCCAACAGCTGTGCCCCTCCCCCTGGCGGCTCCATTAACACTCAATTAGGGGGCCTGATGGGCTGCAGCCTGCAGAGCCCTCCCCACCCCACACAGGCAGTCCCTGTCCGAGTGTTCATCTGATGGGCCCACGGGGAGAAGGCTTCACTCAAATTTATAACCAACTCCAGTGGCTGCCCTGGCGCAGCCCGGCCTCCTCTCGCCTCTTCCTCCCGGGGCGGAGTCCATGGGGCTGAGGGAGGCTTGGGGCGGGGAGAGAGGGAGGGGGGGCAGTGCCCCAGCCCAGACCTGAGATGAAAGGGAGCAGGCCCCCGCGCAGAGGAAGTGGGAGGGGAGAAGTGAGGAAGAGCGCGCGAGAGAGTGTGCGAGAGAGAAAAATGACAGGCCCTGAATATTGGGCGCCCTCACTTTAAATCAAGATAAAAGACTGAAGTGGAAAATGAGAGTCCAGAGAAGCCCCGGACGGCTCGGGGCGCTAATGGAAACACATGGCTGCCGGCTGCGGGCTTGTCAGCTTCCCCCGGCGCTGCCATTCCCGTCTGATAATCCGCCTGCCATAAAATTAGACTAGCAAATACCTCCTGACAAAGATGCATGCTCCTCTCTATTGTGCCATCGTAAAAAAAACTCCGCTGGTGACTCGGGGAGCCGCAAACTTCAATTTAAATTTACAGTGCTGCGGAAGGAAAGTGATATGCACTCAAAAATTTTAATAACCTATTAAGTTACGACTTCAATTTCATTTTATGAATATTTTCCTTGGGGAGCACGGCTATCACAGAGAAAGATAGAAATTTAAAAAAGATAAATAGTGCCATTAATCTCCAACATTTCTCTTCCATTATCCTTGAAAATTAGGAGTTATTTTTGTTCAGATCTTCATGTAATTAGCTCCCTCCACTTGATTCACTAGCCAGAAAATGACCATGTTCAGAAAATTAAAAATTTGTCATTAAGTGGAATTTAACATAATATCATTTATCTTTATCTATTCCCCAGCTGACAGCAGGAAGCCTTGGCTGCTGTACCGGCTGGTGTGTCAGAGTGGGGAGGGACTGCTCAGGGAGAGACACTGGGAGAGACAGAGATGGAGACCCAGGGAGGGAGAGAAGGCCGGGAGGGAGGTGGCAGAGATGTCAGCCCGCTGAGGGAGGCGGAGGAGGCTGGAGGCTGCTGCTGTCCCCAGAGCGTGGGCCTGAGAGCAGAGCACAGGGGAGGGGAGGGGTGGACGAGGAGAGCCAGAGCAGACATCCAGAGCAGGTGCTAGAAGGCAAAGGTGGCTGCTCAGTGGGGCTGGGTGGAAGAAGTGGCCCAGGAGGACAGAAACCCACGGAGGGAAAGGAACCTCCCCTCCCGAAAAGCAGGGGCTAGAGACAAGGCAGGAAGGGCCGGGGACCTTTGCCCTCTCCGTGCAGGGGCACCTGGACCCCCTTCACCCTGACCACAGTCTGGCTTCCATGGAAGACAGAGACAAAAAGAGTCAGAGAAGGGGTGAGAAAGTGGTGACAACCGGGAGGCTGAGATGGCCTACGGCAGGCAGCAGGAGGGTGTCAGAGATGGGGAAGCTGGTCAGTAGACTAGACAGACAGACAGACAGACAGGGGGACGCAGAGAGTGACCCTGGCCCCAAGAAGCTCTGTGTCTGAGGCCCCCAGACAAGCCCTTGGACTTCATCTCTCAGGACTGCATGGCTTCCTCTCCTCTCCTCTCCTGCCCCTCAACAGCCCCCACCCCGGTCCCCCCCTCCCCACCCCCAGTTGGAAATCATCCAATAAACCATTCAGACCTAGTCCTGGGTGGAGAGAGCTGTGGCCGAGCCTGAGAGACCGAGAATTGGATAAAGGGATTAAACAGCGGCACATTAGTGAGAGATTTAGAGTGTAATAAACCCATTTCATAATAATATGTGCGTTGGGGCCAGCGATCCATCATTGCAGGAGCCTGTCCAGGCTGGGGGAGCACTGACCTGCTGGGAGGGGACGTGGACGGACGGTTGAGGGCTTCTTCTCAGGGTCTCAGAGTATGGGCAAGGGATGCAGACTGCTCCTGGGGCCAGGTGGGGGGCTCAGGGATGCTGAGGGCACCTTGGGCTCAGATGGCCACAGGGACCCACTAGGGGGGCAGCGGGGTGGGGGTGGGGAGACTGGGCTCTAGAGGAGGTCTGGGGGCTGGCAAGACTCCCCCGCCCGCACAAGCTGGTACCTCTGCAGTAAGGGTAGCGGGAATCCATGGGGGAAGCTCACATACAGGATCCACGTCCTCTGCTCCTTCCTGTTGGGTCTCCATTCCTTCTCTTCCCCCAGGAGAATTCCTGTCACCCGGGGGGCCATGCCCTCACCAAGTGGGCCCTGAGCCCCCTGGAGTCCATCTGCCCTTCAGAACCCCCTGCAGCTCTGCCTGAGGCTGTTTAGGCTTCAGAGCCGGGGTCTAGACATGACTCCAACCACATGATCTCAGCAAGTGACCTCACTCCCGAGCCTCAGTTTCCCCTCTGTTAAATGTGGATAACGGGGCCCCACGTGAGGCTCAGCTGCGATCATGGCCATGAGATTATCAACAAGACCGAAAATCCTGGGAAAACATCATCATGGCTGTGGCTCCCCACATGGGGCCCCCACTGCCCAGTTTATTGCCAGGGGCAGTTTCATCTCCTAACTGGACACTGAGCTCATTCAGCGGCCAGTGAGAAATGACATTGCTGGTTACATGACTGAGTATTTACACTGCTCTTTTAAAAGATATTTATTGATTGACTTTCATTGATTTGAAAGGCAGAGGGAGGACAGAGATCTCCTAACTGCTAGTTCACTCCCCAAATGCCCACAACAGTTAGGACTGGGCTAGGCTGAAGCCAGAAACTCAATCCAAGTTACCTGGGGCTTCACCATTGCCTCTGGGGTGTGCATCAGCAGGAAGATGGGACTGGAGGCGGGATCAGGACTTGAACTCGGGCGCTCTGATATGGGACGTGGGTGTCCCAAGCAGCATCCTAACTGCTGCACCAAACACTGCCCCCCCCCCTAAACTGGTCTCTTAATGGAGCAGAAAAAAAAAAAATCTCCTCCCGCCATTTATCTCCATTGAGGAAATCAGCACCAGGGATTAAGAAACAAACGTTCCCTTGAATGGGGCTTGGAAGTAGAAACGGGCCAGTGAGATCTGACAGTCCAGTCTGGAAACTTTGGAGGGAGGAAGATGTGGAGATGCTGAGAGCTAACAGAGATGGCTTCCTAGGAGAAGAGGGGCCCGGGGAGTTGGGGTACAGAGGGTGATGATCTGCTGGCCCAGGAAAATGTGCAGGAGGAGAGGCCGGGAAATCAGATGCCACTCCTCTGAGGTCCAGCCACATTGGCCACCCTCCTCTTCTTCCATTGTTCCAGATGCATTATCCCCCACCTCATCCCTGAAGGGCCAAGGGGACTGGGCTGCAGCTTTAACCGAGACATTCTTCCCCTGCAAGAATTGACCCTGGCTAATTTCTAGGACATGGACCCCTCCTGGGTAACACCACCTCAGTTAATGGAGCCTCCTGAATCCTCAATATAGCCAAAATTGCCATTGATCTTTCCAAACTTGAAAGTTTCGCTGAGAATTGCCATTTAGCCTACCGGTTAAAGCGCCCTCGTTCCAACCGGAGTGCCTGGGCCTGATTCTGCAGACTCTGGAAACAGTGGTAATGGCCCAAATGATCGGGTTCCTGCCGCCCACACGCGAAACCAGATCCCAGCATCAGCCAGGGCCAGCCCTGGCTGTTCTGTTGCAGGCATTTGGGTGAGTGAACTAGCAGATGGAAGGTCGGTCTCTCTCTCTCTCTCTCTCTCTCTCAATCTCTCTCTCCCCAAACAAAACGAAAATAAATTACAAGCTAATTTAAATGAAAATATAAATATTTGAATGTCATTGCCAATTGTGCAGCTTCTGCCAGACGCCTATTAGATCCCACAGAAGAACAGGGATACAAAACCAGCTCTGCACTTGCTCACAAAGCTCAAATTATTACAGCCTGTGTTCTTTCTGCAAATATTTATTAGTTGCCCACCAAAAGCAGTAGGTGTGGCCTCGAGTCCCTGTAGTAACCCAGAGGGCTCTGGTGTGCTGGGGAGGGATGGGTCTGTGAGACTGGCAGGGCCAGGGGAGGACGATGGAAGAAGAGCCAGTGGAGCTGGGCAGATGTCAAGTAGAGTCCAGCGGGTCGAGTCTGAGGGAGCAGTTGGCCAGAGAAGAGAGAGGAGGTACACATACGGAGGTACACAAGAATCGGCTACAAGCTTCCCAGCATCCTTTGAGATGGCTGTTATTATCTCCAAGTAAATGTAGGAGCAACTGAATTCAGGCAGGTTGAATAACTTGCCCAGGATCGCACATTTAGTACCCAGCAGAGCCTGGCCTCCAGCCTAGAACTGGCTGCCAGGTGACAGGAATCCACGCTGTTCCCGGAAGCCTGTGGTGCCAGGAGCAACCCAGTCTGTCTGGAGCACAGAGTGCGCACAGGCAAACCAGGAGCTGCCCCACTTGGTCACTGCGCGCGCGCGCAAGTGTGTGTGTGTGTGTGTGTGTGTGTGCGTGTATGTGTGTGTGTGTGTGCTGCACCATCTCTGGGACCGCAGGGCCGTTCTCCAGGAGGCCGGGCCCAAGCAGAACCCTGACCAGTGGCTCCCTTGCTGTGGGTGCCCTGGGGAATGCAAGAGAAGCAGACCCAGGGAGAGGCCAGGCTGCAACCAACCTCTCTCTCTCAGCGGCTTCTCTGTCCTCCTGCATTACTGATCTTCCCACTCCCCTCGAGCTGTGAGCAGCTTCCTTGCAGGCTGCTACCCTGTGGGCCTGGTGCCTTCCCTTTCCCCTGCCCTCAGCTGTCAGTCATCCCCAGCTGGGCACTCACTGGTTGCCTCCACCTCCCTCTCCCTCTCCCCTCCCTAACGCCCCGATCCCACTCACATGGCATCAGTGAGCTCCTCTTCAGAGGCTTGCAATCCATGTGCTAGCTTGGAGTTACTTCTGAGCTTCAGTTTCATCATCGGTGGGATGGAAACAACTAACTGTAGCTCAATGAGCGAAAACAAGAAAAGAGCATAGTACATGGTACACAATGTGCATTTAATAAATACCACTGTTTTTTTTTCTTTTTCTTTTCTTTTTTTTTTTTTTTTTTTGACAGGCAGAGTGGACAGTGAGAGAGAGAGAGAGACAGAGAGAAAGGTCTTCCTTTGCCGTTGGTTCACCTTCCAATGGCCGCCGCGGCCAGCGCGCTGCGGCCAGCGCACCGCGCTGATCCGATGGCAGGAGCCAGGAGCCAGGTGCTTTTTCCTGGTCTCCCATGGGGTGCAGGGCCCAGGCACCTGGGCCATCCTCCACTGCACTCCCGGGCCACAGCAGAGGGCTGGCCTGGAAGAGGGGCAACCGCGACAGAATCCGGCGCCCCGACCGGGACTAGAACCCGGTGTGCCTGCGCCGCTAGGCGGAGGATTAGCCTAGTGAGCCGTGGCGCTGGCAATACCACTGTTTTAAGGTTTCTCTGCTTTTATTCCTCTCGATCAAATCCCAAAAGTCCAATACATAATGGATTTTTTACAAGATATCAAATGATATCCCATTGCTTATAAAGAAACTCTAAGCTGCTCAGCCAGGTTCTTTTTTCATTTAATTAATTTTTTAAATTTATTTGAAAAGGAGAGAGAGAGATTTTCCATTCACTGGTAAACTATTAAAGTGGTCGCAACACTGGAACTGGGCCATGCCAAAGCCAGGAGCCTGGAACTCAATCCATTTCCCTCATCTGAGTGACAGGGGCACAGCTACTTGAGCCATCCCCACTGCCTCCCAGGGTACATATAGCAGGAGGCTGGAATGGGAATCAGGGCTGGGGCTCAAAGCCCGCAACTCTGAAACGGCATGTGGGCACCCCCAACAGCATCTTCAACACTGCATCAAAGGCCCACCCCTGAGTTCTGGAGACCCCATGGCTCAGAACCCTTTCCCCCATGGGATGGAATGTGGTCTGATGGAGGGTTTCCCACCTGGGACCCAAGGAATTTTAAATTCCTTTGAGATATCCAGAAGTTCGCAGAACTGGCATTTGAATTTTTGTATAAAGACACATCCTTTGAAGCCCTAATAAATGGTCATGTGTCACAGAAATGTTATGAACATATTAGAGGTTCTCAACATGATAAACATGTGCTAAGTGACCTATTTTTTCCTAATAATTAGAAAACTAAAGCTCAGCCCTTCATAATATGTGCCCATGAGGCAGGTGTTGTGGTTCCGCAGGGTAAGCCTGCACTTGGGATGTCTGCATCCTGTATCGGAGCGCCTGGGATCAAATCCCACCTCTGCTTTGGACCCAGCCCCCTGCAAGTGCTCCTGGGAAGCAGCAGGTGCCAGTGCTAGCACTTGAGTCCCTGCGCAACGTGGGAGACTCAGGTGGAGCCCTGGCTGTTGTGGCCATTTGGGGAGTGAACCAGTGGATGGAAGACCTCTCTCTCCCTTGCAAATAGGAAAGAAATCTTTGAAAAATTTGTGCTAATATAGTAACATCTTTCTCTATTTTATGTTTTGGACTTCTTTGGGAAAGCTGGGAGCTTTCAACTGGAAAATAAAATTTGGAATAATTAGTGTAGCATCCAACTTCTTGTTTCAAGTTTCTTAAAACTTTGGGCCTCTGTCCTTTTGTGTGCATGTGTGTATAAATATTGACCACATAGAGCTAAGATAGGCTTAAAAATATGAGATCTGTCCTTAAGGTGTTTTACTATGAGAATTAACAGTGAAACTACTAGTCGAACAGTACTCTATATCTTGTGCGGTTGTGTGGGTGCAGCCTGTTGAAATCTTTGCTTAGTATATACTAAGTTGATCTTCTGTATATAAAGATAATTCAAAATGAGTCTTGATGAAGAGTGGGATGGGAGAGGGAGTGGGAGATGGGATGGCTGCAGGTGGGAGGGAGGTTATGGGGGAAAAAGCCACAGCAATGCAAAAGTTGCACTTCGTAAATTTACATTTATTAAATAAAAAAAAATTTTTAAATGAGAAAACACCTGGCAGAACACACTAGTGTTCAAAAGCTTATTGAGGGGTCAGCATTGTGACATACGGGGGAAAGCCGCTGCCTGAGACATCAGCATGCCATATGGGTGCTGCCTTGAGTCCCGGCTGCTCCACCTCTGATCCAGCTCCCTGCTCATGTGCCTGGGACAGCAACAGAGCATGGCCCAAATATTCAGGCCCCTGCACACACCTGGAAGGCCTGGAAAAAGCTCCTGGTTACTGGCTTCAACCCAGCCCAGCCCCAGCTATTGTGGTCATTTGGGGAATGAATCAGCAGATGGAAGATCTCTCTCTGTGTGTGTTTTTCCCTCTCTCTCTCTGTAACTTTGCCTTTCAAACAATAAGTAATAAATCTTTTAATAAAAAAGTGTATTGAGTACTAACTACATGCTAGGACCTGAGCTAAGAATTCGCATGTATTATCCTATTTCAGCCTTGCAACAATTATACAGTATGCCTCTTACAACTAATCTCATTAACAAATAAGGGCCCCGGGGTTTAGAGTAGCTAAGTAATTTGCCAAGGTCACAAAGTCATAAGCCCTTGAGCCAGGTTTTGAACCTAGGCAGCCAAACACTAAAGCCTGTGGTTTTATAAACAAGAAAATTTTATTTACTTACTTGAGAGGCAGAGAGACAGAGAAAAAGAGACAGACTAAGGGAGAGAGCCTGAGAGCTCCCATCTGCTGATTCACTCCCCAAATGTCCATCAGGCCAGGCCAGGCCAGGCCAAAGCCGGGAGCCAGGAACTCATTCCAGTTCTCCTATATGCATGGCAGGAATCCAATTATTCGAGTCATCACCACAGCCTCTCAGGGTCTGCAGTGGCATGAAACTAGAGTCAGGATCTGGAGCTGGGAGCTGAACCCGGCTACTCTGATGTGTCTTAACCTCTAGGCTAAACTCAGCTAGCCTGAGCCTGCACTCTTTACAGAAATACTGAGGACTGGGCCAGCGCTGTGGCGAAGCTGGTAAGGCTGCCACCTGCAGTGCCGGCATCCCCTATGGGTGCCAGTTAGAGTCCTGGCTGCCCCACTTCTGATCCAGCTCTCTGGTGTGGCCTGGGTAAGCAGTAGAAGATGGCCCAAGTCCTTGGGCCCCTGCGTCCCTGTGGGAGAGCAAGAGGAAGCTCCTGGCTTCTGGCTTCAGATCAGTACAGCTCCAGCCATTGCAGCCAACTGGGGAGTGAAGCAGCGGATGGAAGACCTCTCTCTCTCTCTGTCTCTGTCTCTGTCTCTGTCTCTCTCTCTCTCTCTTTCTGCCTCTCCTTCTCTCTCTGTGTAACTCCTTCAAGTAAAATAAGTAAATGTTAAAATTAAAAAATAAGGTTACTGGCCAGCGCCGTGGCTCACTAGGCTAATCCTCTGCCTTGCGGCGCAGGCACACCGGGTTCTAGTCCTGGTTGGGGCGCCGGATTCTGTACTGGTTGCCCCTCTTCCAGGCCAGCTCTTTGCTGTGGCCAGGGAGTGCAGTGGAGGATGGCCCAAGTGCTTGGGCCCTGCACCCCATGGGAGACCAGGAGAAGCACCTGGCTCCTGCTATCGGATCAGCGCAGTGTGCCGGCCACAGCCCGCCGGCCACGGCGGCCATTGGAGGGTGAACCAATGGCAAAGGAAGACCTTTCTCTCTGTCTCTCTCTCTCACTGTCCACTCTGCCTGTCAAAAAAGATAATAATAATAAGGTTACTTAAAAACATACTGAGGACTTACCAGGTACTGGAACCATGTTTTAACTCATAGAATAAAAGCCCTGCAGCAGGTCATGCACCCACAAGACTTACGCACACGAGCCTGCACAAGAGGTGGAGCTAGCTCCCCTCCCTGTGAGTCTCCACAGCGCCTTCTTCCAGCACTTGCTCACATCAGTACTGCTGTGCGCAGGCAGCCCAGTGACACTCCTACGAGCTGAGTCACGGACGCCAGGGCCCAGGCTGGAGAGGCCCCTTGCGAGTCAGCCCCTGAATTTCATGGATGATGGGACCGAGTCTCAGGGAAGAGAAGAAAGCTACGTATCCAAGGTCACACAGCGAGGGCTCAGAGACAGGCCTTCTGGCTTCGTATTCCTAGACTCATTCAGCTTGCAAGCTCTCGCTGAGCTGCGGGAACCACTGCCAATCTTAAGCAGGTAAGGTCCCTGCACTAACAGGGGTCGACAGATGACAGAGACACGTAATCACTCCCCGTAAGTGTCTGCTGTGGGTGCAGATGAGAGGGAGTTATTTTAAGCTGGACAATCAGAGAAGGCTTCTTGAAGGAGACCTTATTTGAGCTGAGATAGGAATAATGGTGAGTAGAATTCACCAGTCTGCCTAGAGGTATGGGTGGGGAAGAAAAGTGTTTCAGGCAGCATAAGTGATGTGTGCAAAGGACCTGGGGCAGGAGGCAACATAACAGGAGGGGAGAAGAGAAGAGGCCAGGGTGTCTGGAACATTGGAGTAACAGGGAGAGAAGTAAAGGCTGAAGGCTACACAAGTTAACAAGGTTCAGACGACTGGGATCTGGGAGGACATGGCGAGGACTTTTTTTTTTAAGATTTATTTATTTATTTGAAAGGCAGAATTACAGAGAGGCAGAGGTAGAGAGAGAGGTCTTCCATCCTCTAGTTCACTCCCCAAATGGCCACTATGGCCAGAGCTGGGCCAATCTGAAGCCAGGAGCCTGGAACTTCTCCTGGGATTCCCACACGAGTGCAGAAGCCCAAGCACTTAGGCCGTCTTCTACTGCTTTCCCAAGCCATAGCAGAGAGCTGGATCAGAAGTGGAGCAGCCAGGATTTAAACCAGCACCCATATGGGATGCTGGCACTGCAGGTGGCAGCTTTACCCCTATGCCACAGTGCTGGCCCCCATGGTGAGATTCTGATCTTAGTCCCAGGGGTGATGGGAAACAGTGGCCAAAGGAGGGTTTTAAGCAGAGGAATGACATGATCATGTTCGAATTTTATGGTGTTTTCTCCCTGCCAGGACCTTCTCTTATCTCTATAGGCATGTTACAGATCATTATTACAGGGAGTTTTATGTCGCTCTGTATTCCTCTCGGTACCTAGCCTTGTACAAAGCAGGGGCTCCATAAATATGCGTTGATGAACCTCTCAGCAGCAAGTGGCGTGGCGGCAGCTCCCTCCCTCCCTCCCTCCCGAAGCTCATGCTGAGCACTCCCGCTTCTCTGCAGCCTCTAGCCACACCCCTCCCCCCATTCCTCACTCCTCTTCATCTTCCTCTTGGTCCACACCTCAGGGCCTCCAACTGTAGTGATCTCAACTTTCCAGGCAGAACTTCAGTCCCAAGAGGATGAGGACCTTGTCTGTCTTACCACTGTGGATCCCCGAGCCTGGCCCAGAACCTGGCCGCACTAAGCACCCGCTAGTGCTGTGGTGAGAGTACATCCTGTAGCTCCAGAACAAGCAGAAGTCATCCCCGCGGGCCGCGTCACAGTCACGGCCACCCTGCAGAACAGTGACTGGGAAGGGGCTCAGGGACCTTGGACAGGTGGGAGGCCAGATGTCTGCATCGCAGCGGCGGCGACACAGGTGTCAGCAGATGGAAAGTCCACTGGGCTGCGTGCTTCCTGCGAGTGTTCTTTACTGCGTGTGTAGCACTCAAGAAAAGGAGAAGGAGCTGGCTTTGTGGCGTAGTGGGTAAAGCCTCCGCCTGCCATGCTGGTACCCCATATGGTGCTGGTTGAAGTCCTGGCTGCTTCACTTCTATTCCAGCTCCCTTCTAATGCCCCTGGGAAAGCAGCAGAAAATGGCCCAAGTCCTTGGACCCCTGCACTCACGTGGGAGATCTGGAAGAAGCTCCTTGCTCCTGGCTTTGGTCTGGCCCAGCTCTAGCTGTTGTGGCCATTTGGGAAGTAAACCAGCGGATGGTGTCTATTTGTATCTCTCCCTCCCTCCCTCTCTCTCTTGGAACTCTGCCTTTCAAGTAAATAAAATAAATCTTTGGGTGTTGGGGGGAGACAAGAAAATGAAGAGTGCATCTTCCCCACCTCTTTGTGCATCCACCTTGAGGGCCAGCTCATTCTTTCTCCCAGCCCCCCCAACCAGCTCTCCTGAGTTCCTGGTCCCTGTATCAGTTTCCACCCTGTCCCCATTCCACCCCTGCCTATGTGCCTCCCCTCCTGCACCCAAGGGGAGCTGCTAGTGCACAGGATTTGCGATGGGCCCGTGATTCACTTCTTGCCTTATTCCCATGATTGTGTTACTTGGCCAAAAGGAGAGGATCTGGTGGGGCTCATCTAATCCCATTGAAGAAGTTTTGTAAGTGAAGGGTTGTGGTCCTTGTGGTGGAATGGGTTGAGCCATTGCTTGGGGTGCCCACCTCCTATACTGGAGTGCCAGTTCCAGTCTCAGCTACTCTGCTTCCGTCCAGCTCCCTGCTAATGCAGCCGGGAAGGCAGTAGACAACAGCTCGGCGGTTGCGTTTCTGCTGCCCGTGTGGGAGACCTGGAGGGAGTTCCAGGCTCCTGGCTCCAGCCTGGCCAATTCTGGCTGTTGTGGCATTTGGGAGTAAGCAGTGGATCAAAGATCAATCTAAGTCACTGTGCCTTTCAAACAGATAAATATTTTTTTTTAATGCAGAGAGTTTTCTGTGACTGCTGAAAGAAGAGGGAGTAGGAAATATTCAAAGCATAGGAACAATGCACTAGGGCTGGCACTGTGGCGTTAACAGGTAAAGCCTCTGCCTGTGGCACCAGCATCCCCTATGGGTGCAGGTTCGAGTCCTGGCTGCTCCCTGCTAATGTGCCTGGGAAAGCAGCAGAGGATGGCCCAAGTCTTGGACATCTGTACCCACGTGGGAGACCTGGAAGAAGCTCCTGGCTCCTAGATTCAGACCAGCCCTGCTCAGGCCATTGTAGGCATGTGGGGAGTGAACCAGCGGGTGGAAGATCCCTCTCTCTAACTCTGCCTTTCAAATAAATAAATCTTTAAAAAAAATGCTTTGTTGCTGGCTTTGAAGATAATGGGCCACATGTAAGAACCAGAGGGTTTCTTAGGAGCTGAGAATGACGCCCAGCCGACAGCCCACATGGAACCAGCAGCAAGGAACCGAATTCTGCCAGCAAGAATGAGCAGATTCTGCCCCAGGGCCTCAGAGAAGAGCCCTGGCTGGAGGACACCTTCATTTAATCCTTGTCGGACGGAGAGAGAAATCAGTCACCCTGCTCAGACCTCTGACTTATAGAAGGATGACATAAAACATGGTACGTTTTGAGAGCAGCAACAGCCAAGGAACATATCTCTTCAATCCCAGCTGTTTGCGACGGCCTGTCCTCTGTCCTCCGCCTGTCCTTCCGTCCCACCGTGGCTCAGGCCCCCTGGCCGCACTTCTGACCAGGTGACGTATTTGTCTCTGAGCCTCTTGCCTCAGACCCACCCACCCTGCTCACTGCCACCAAGTTCATTTTCCAGAGTCACAGCCCAGGTCACACTCTTCTGCTCAGAAAGCTTCCTGACAGTGCAGCCTGGTGGTTAGGCTTCCTGAAGTAGAATGCAGGTATAAAGCTCAGCTCCGCCTCCCAGTAGCAAGCGACCCAGATCCAACTGCCTAACCCATCTACAAATGCAGAGTGACGGTGCTGGAGGGCAGCTCAAGGGTTAAATAAGAGGAGTGTGCAAAAAACAGCCACACGCGCACACTCGCACAGCCCTGCACCACTGGGCCTTTCACTCTAGGGATGGCGGCAGCTGTGGTGTCACTGTCAACGGCTCCAGGAGGCTCACTACTCAAGCTGGCCTTACTGCCCCCTCCCCAGGGCTCTACCCACAGCCTCTCCCCAACAGACACACACATCTCTCCAGCCTTTTCCCTACTCCTCGTCTGTCAATCCTTTTCCTTCCACCTTCCTCTCCATTCCTCCCATCCAAGGGTCTCACTGGGTCCTATCTCACCACTCTGCAGCCAGCAGGGCTGCTAAAAACACAAGCTTGATCATGTCCTATGTGGGCTTAACCCCTCCATGGCTCCTGCTGTTCTCAAGATAAAGTCCACAATATGGGGCGGGCACTTGCCCTCACTCACATCCCATATCAGAGTGCGTGGGGTGGAGTCCTAGCTCCACTTCCAGTTCCAGCTTCTTGCTAATACACACTGCAGGAGGGAGCAGGTGATGGCCCAAGTGCTTGGGTCCCTACCACCCATGTGGGAGACCCAGACTGAGCTCCTGACTCCTGGTTTTGGCCCTGCCCAGTCCTAGATGCTACAGGCACGTGGGGAGTGAATCAGCACACAGATCTCTCTGTCTGTGTCTGTGTGTCTATCTCTCTGTCTTGAAAATAAAATGGAATGAAAAATAAATAGAATTAGACTTTTTAAAAAAGATTTATTTATTTATTTGAGAGGGAGAGTTAGAGAGAGAGATCTTTCAACTGCTGGTTCACTCTACAAATGGCCACAATGGCAGGAGCTGGGCTGATCTGAAACCAGGAGCCAGGAGCTTCTTCCGGGTCTCCCACGTGGGTGCAGGGGCCCATGGACTGCTTTCCCATAGGCGCTCCTGTCTGCACTCACCCAGCACGCTCAGCCCACCTGTGGCAGTCTCTGCCCTGTAACCTTGACCTACCTGGGCCTACAGTGGCTTCTACCTCCACCTCTCTCCACCAAAGTCACCTACAGTCTGTGTTATTTCTTTCTGACTATGAAAATAATACATGCACAGTATAGAAATTTTAGATAACACAGATAATGCAGAACATATAAAAGAAAAATGAAAACATTCCAGATACTGCTGCCCAGAGATAATTGCTGCTTTTATTGTAAAGTATGTCCACCTATTTCTCCATATACAATCACCGGGGATAAAATTCTTAAACCTTAAAACAAATCAATGAGGCTCATATTCTCATTTCAGTAAAAAAGAAAGTTCAGATAAATTCAATAATTTGCTCAAGATCACAGAACTAGTTAAAAACATGGAACTAGCAAATAACAGGACCCAGGGGCCGGCGCTGTGGCACAGCAGGTAGAGCTGCCACCTGCAGCACTGGCATCCCACATGGGAGCCAGTTTGAGTCCTGGCTGCTCCACTTTCAATCAAGCTCTCTGCTATGGCCTGGGAAAGGCAGTGGAGGATGGCCCAAGTTCTCGGGCCCCTGCACCCACGTGGGAGACCTGGAAGAAGCTCCTGGCTCCTGGCTTTGGATCGGCTCAGCTCCAGCCATTGCAGCCAATTGGGGAATGAACCAGCAGATGGAAGAACTCTCTCTCTCTCTCCGTCTCTCTCTCTCTCTCTCTGCCTCTCCTTCTCTCTGTGTGTAACTCTGACTTTTGAATAAATAAATAAATAAATCTTAAAAAAAAAAGAAATATGAAGATCTATTTAAAAAAAATAATAGGACCCAGATTGGGACTCAGATCTCCAGCCTCTCACCACCTCCCCTGGCCCCTTCTCCCTCTCCTCTTCCTCCTCCACTGCTCTCTCATTCTTCGAACTCATAGTCCAAATTCCCCATGACACTTTCCCTTTAACCCAGAAGTCCCACTCCAAGGGGAGTTCCTTCTGCACTCCGTTGTATGGGTACACTGGGAGCAACAGCAGTGCCCACCAGCACTGGCTCACTAAGTAGCAGTGCATCCTCCCACTGGACACCACACGGTCATGAGGAAGAACAAGAGGGATCGCTACAGGGGCTGGTGCTGTGGCATAGGAGATTAAGCCGCCACCTGTGGCACTGGCATCCCTTATGGGTACCAGTTCAATTCCTGGCTGCTTCACTTCCGATCCAGCTTCCTGCTGATGGCCTGGGAAAGCAGTGAAGATGGCCCTGGTGCTTGGGCTTCTTCACCCATGTGGGAGACCCGGAAGAAGCTCCTGGCTCTGGCTCTGCCCAGCTCCAATCGTAGCAGCTATTTGGGTAGTGAACCAGCAGATAGACAATCTCTCTCTCTCCGTCTCTCCCTCTCTCTGTAATTATGACTCTCAAGTAAATAAGTAAATCTTTTTTTTTTTAAAGAGGGATTGTCACATATTGTTCTCCATTAATCTTCAAATCTCATTTTTATAAATTTATTTTTATTTTATTTGTTTGAAAGGCAGAGAGACAGAGAAAGATCTCCCACTCATTGATTCATTCCCCAAATGCTTGCAACAGCCAGGGCTGGCCCAAGCTGAAGCAGAGCCAGGCAGTCGAGGTCTCCCACGTGGGGAGCAGAGACCCAGCCGATTCAACTACCACTGCTACCTCCTGAGGTCTGGAACTAGGAGCAGAGTCAGGACGTGAACCCAGCACCGCTGTAGGACGGGAGCATCCCAGGTGGCATCTTAACTGCTGTGCTGCACACCTGCCCCAACAGTATTTCTTAAAATTAAAAAAAAAAAAACATACTGACTGTTCATAGCTTTCCTTCACTTGTGAATGCAGAGAATATTCCTGTACACACACATACACACACATATGCTACTAGCAGCTCCTTTTAGGAAGGAAAATTTAGGAACTGCAATTAAAAGGTGAGAGGATGCGTGATTTTCACTCATGTATGTTTAAATTTTTACCATATCCATACATTTACTACATTAGGGAAATGTCTACACTTTCTCTGATCATCCCTCTGAGGCCATCTTCACCCCACGTATGAGTGTTGTGTGTACATGTGTGTGTGCACCCCCTGACACGTGGCTGTGCCCTCTGCTCGCTCCTGTTTGCCCAAGTGAGGCCCAGACACCAGCATTTTCCGAGACCGAAGACCTTGCTTCCTCTGTCAGCCCAGAGAAGCCCACAGTCATGGTGAAGGCTGTGGACTCGCCCCGCTCGCCCTGGATCTGCCATTCAATAGCTGTGTAACCTTGGGCGAGTCATTGGATCTCTCTGAGGTCAGGTTCCGACTCCTCCGATGGGCCCTAACTTTCAGGCCTTCAGAGAGTCCGTGCCCTCTGCCTGTAGCACATCATTCTGCCTTCTCCGTCTTGGCGGCGCCCACCCCTCCTTCAAGACCCCGCTTTCAAGTCCTCCTCTCCCATCTCAGTTTGGCTTCGGTCCCCTTCCCTAGCACAAGTCCCATGGCCTTGGCTGAAGCACCCTGCTCGGCGTCTGCCTTCCCGGTTAGACCACAGCTCCGGGACGGCAGGAATCCTGTGCTCATCACACCCAGCACAGTGCCTGGCGCGCAGCGGGGAACCCAGTTAACCGTGGGCTCTGGGAGCAGTGTCCACACCTCCCTCATCCAGCTCATTTCCCTCTGATCCTGTGTCCCCAGAGGCACCAGCAGCCTAACTCTGGCCATGCATGAAACAGAGGTGCCAGTGGGGACCAGGCTGCTCACTGCTGTTCCTCCCCCAGGTTCTCTCAGTTCACCTGGCCCCTAAGAGCCTGAGTTCTCCATTGTCACATCCACAGCTTCCAGAGCACGCCCCTCCAGGTTCTAGGCCCATCTACACCTCTCCATCAGGGCAGGGCCCCACCCAGGCCAAGGCCAGGTCTTGGACCCATTTCCCCACCCCCACCCCACCCCCCAGCCCAGCCAGAGAACGCAGTGGCCCAGCCCAGCCCCGCGGGCCTGGCCCATCAATCGTGCTCCCAGGGGTACAAACCAATTTCTCTTGCTTTCCCGAGCCCGTCTCCCTGGCGGAGCCTGGAGGAGCCTTCAATCGCATTAATCCCAGCCTGGCGGCGGTGACGAAGACGGATTTCTCCACCAAACGATCCATTTGTATCTCTCGTGCACTCAGTTGGTTTTTTCTGTGCGGATGTTCAAAATATCATGAAAAAGGCGTTAGCCGGGTAGCTGTGGCGCAGCGAAATAATAGAGTGATCCGGCAATGCGCTCCTGACCTTGCAGGACAGCTAATCCATCCGCACATCTATCTTAATTATTCCCGGTTACAAAAGAGAAACTCCACCATCCATTCATTCCGGGCTGGCAATTCCATTTTCCACCCCCACTCACGCCCCATCCTTTCTCCACCATTCCCCTGGCCACATAGGCCCATTCACACCGGCTCCAGCAGCCACCTTGCCATGCCAGACGGCTCTCTCCAGGCCAGAGCCCACCTCACCGAAGCCCAGCCCTAAGCGCACTCATCGCAGGGAGGGCACCCGGCCTCCTTCTCCGGAACTGCGACTAACGTCCATTGGAGGAAGACCAACTACACACGGACTAGGGCTCAGCAGGGAGACACACACGCACGCACGCACACGCAGGCACACACACACAGGCAGGCAGCCACAGACTCCCAGTCTCACGCAAACCTTGGCCCTCAGGCCTCCCTTCAGACAAGACAGATATGCCCCCTTCTAGCCCCACTCAAACCACTCCAATTTAACCCTCCTGCTGCCCTGGCACTGATGCCGGGACAGATGCTAGGAAGAGCATTTTGGCTAAGGGCAGGCCTCATGGAGGGTGTTTTGGTCTGTCTGTCTCCCACCCCCAAAAGCCAAGACCCCACCCACTGTATCCTCTCCTTAACACAACCTGGGCAAGCCTGTGCTGGAGGGGAAAGGTTGGAATGGGAGAGGGGAAGAGAGCGAAAGAGGACAAATGGAGGCCCTGCAAGCCAGCTGGGGAGGAAAGGACAGAAAGAAAGGGAAGGGGGCTGGGGGGGGGGGTGAGAAGGGCACTGAGGCAGGATGTGGAAGCGCCTGTTTGTATAACACAATTCCAGCCAACTGCCCCCATTCACTTAGGGGATGCCTGCGCCAGTCTCTAAAGCCCTTCCTAATTCTACCCCTTAATGTGCGATTTTCAGATCCCTCATTCTAATGATTTTAATGCAATCAGCAAAACTAGGCATGTAATTGTCTTGGCTCTGAGCTTGGCTTCGGGCTCCCATGCCCTCTTCCGCCCATCCCACCCTCCCTCTTTTACTCTCACTTGAGCCTCTGTCAACAAGTAAGGAGACTCCTGCGACTGAGGGGGAAACCCGGGGTTCAGTCCCAGGCTCAGGAAATGCAGCCCTGACTAAGGCCAGGGTCCAGGGTGTCCAGCCAGTGGGGATAAGCTGCCGCCCAGCCTGGCTAGAGCAGCGAGTTAGAGAAGGAGGAGGGCTCCCCCCTCCCCTCCTCCGAAGCAGCAGGCAGCCTGGGCCGGGCCTGTGGGGCGGTGTGCAGGCGAAGGGCCATTTGTCCCGAGACAATGGCAGAGAAGGGGTCTCCGAGCGGCTGTTGAGAGCCAATTTGTAGTGGTGACGGTCGAGGTTGCTCCAAAGGCTGGGAACAGCTGGAGCTCCGGGTGACTGATGGGTGGGCCCAGGAGAGGGGCCATCGGTCTGGCAGACACAAAGGCCCCGATGGTGTGCGGGTGGGGCCCGTCAAAATCATTAAGTGCGGAAGATGGGAGCCGGCAGACTTCAGATGGGACCAGCGGGCTGGGGGAAGAGGTCAGGAGCCTGCCCCTCCCTCCCTGCAGTCCCTCCTCCACCCTGGGAAACCCGGCCACCCACACCCTCATTATGATCTGATTTGCATAGACACCCACCCCCCAGCCTCCCAGGTCCCCGGCCCCGCTCCACCGGGAGTTCAAGCTTCAGCCTTATTTCAGCCGATCTGCTCTGGGGCTCACCCGGGCCTGGCTAGGCCTTCCGTGCCCCCTTTAGGGGATTTGCTCCCCCCAACACACACACCCAGCCACCTCATCCACTTCTCAGACGGCTGGGCCCCTCCCCTCCCCATCCCCAACTCCAAAGTGAAGAAACTGAGGCCCAGGGTGCTGATTTCTCCCGCCCCTCTGCGGGACACGCTTCTGTCACTTGACCTTCCCCCAGGAGTGGGGGCTGCGCGACCGGGAGAACCCCGCGCCCGCCCCCACCTCGGCCCCTCCCTCCTTCCGCGGCGCTCCCGGCAGGAGAGGGAGGCAGTGACCCGGCCAGGTGGTGATGATGCGGCCGGCCGCGCTGGTCACTCTTGGCCGCTCCCCGCGCGCGGCCCGACCCCCCTCGCATGGGTCACGGCGCCGGCAAAACTCCCTGACACAGAAACGCCGCGGGGCCTGCGCGTGTCGGGAACAATCCTGCGCCTGATGGGAAGCGACAGCTCCGCCCCGCCTCCCGCCGCTCCTCCCGCGCCCCGCGCGCGCCCGCTGCGGCCCTGGCGCCCCGGTCCAACAAGTCGCCCCCGACCCTCCTGTGTGGCCTGCAGTGGGAAGAGGAGAGGCGGGGGCGGCACCCGGGCTCCCGTGGTGTCCGAGCCGGGCGAGGGCCGTGGGAAGGAGGCGCACGCGGCGAGGCACCTGGTGGGGGCGACCGGCGGAATGGTTGCGTCCTAGGACTCCGTTCTCGCTGGGCGCACGTGCAGAACGGACTGGAGCAACACGTGGAGGGCTGTCCCAGGGTGGGAGTCGACAGGTGGGTTTTCCTTTCTGCTGTCTGCCTGTGTCTCCCACGCTCTGCCGTGTGGGTCTGAAATAAACGTTATCTTGCAAAGTCCACCGCACTCCCCCCACAGAAAAGCCGCGCCAGGGCCAAAACGCTGTGTGAAAGAGGCTCGCGCCCCCACACACAGACTTCGGACCTGGCCCTGGCCCAAGCCACAAGCAGGAGTTTGGAGCAGTCTACAAAGGCCTGGGGCTCAGATAAGGCTAGGGAAGAGCTCTCCCGTTTCTCCTGCAGCGGTCCCGAGGTCCAGATCCGCCAGTGTAAACCTGGGCATCTCCTCACCCGAGGTGGACACCCAGACCCCCCGGGGGCATGGAACATGCTGGCACATCTCTACGCATCTCCCTCCCTGTCTTGTTACTGCACTGAAATCCCTGAGGCAGGCTACTCTAAAAAGGAAAAGGTGCGCCTGGGTTCCCAGCTCTGAGGGCGGCTCCATAATCAGTGCATCCAGTCCTGATCCTTCCCCAAAGGCCCCGCTCAGACTTCTTAGCTGGACTCAGTCTCCTCCCTCTTAATGCCTCGCACCAGGGGTAAAGTTTCAACACAGGCAGCTGTGGGGGACATGCCAACCCTTTGTGAACCATAGCAGCCCCCCCCCAAAGAACCCCTGCAGTTTGCAGTGAGCCTGTACCCCCAGGCCCAGGAGGCTATGTGGCCTTGATCGGCTCATCTTCCCCAGCCCAGTCTCCTCAGGAGCAAGTGCCGAATCACCTCTTGAGCTCTGGCTTGCTTCTGCCTGCCTCACCCACCTCGCCATCACTGGCTTCTTCCACCCCTCTGTCCTAGGCTCCTACCCCCTTTTTGATCTTCAGATACAAGGGGAAATTTGCCTGCCATATCGCTTGCCCCAGATGAGGTATAGAAAGGGCAGGGCCTAAGGGACAAGATGAGGACTCCCGTTACTTGGCTGCATCAAACATAAGTCCTATGTGGGATCCCGGCCCGGGTGGGGTGGGAGGGGGCTGTGGATAGACAGAACCCTCCTGCCTTCTGCCTGGGAATGGCTGGCCCTGCCCAGCCCCCTTCCCACACCCTTCATGACCTTGTGCAGCTAGCAAGCCTCCCCTCCTGCTGCTGCCAAACCCAGGCCTGGCTGCCCATGGGGCTTCTGTCCCTCAGAGAGGTCACATGATTTTCCCAAGGTCACAAAGCTTGCCAGACCATCAGCCCCTCAAGCTGCTTCTGCTTCCCTCCTCTCCACTCAGGACAGGGGCTGTGGTGGGGACCATATGTTGCCCTGCACCACCTCTCCAGAGTAAATGAGCTCCAGCCAGGACCCTGAGTCTCCCTCTTCCCAAACCCTGGCTTCAGCCCTCATTCTCCTTCCCTTCCTCCCGCTGCATCATCTCTGCCCAAGACCGCTGAGTCGCCTCCATGTTCCTTTGGCCTTAAACAGTTTTCCAGGGAGCAGAGATTCTTGATCTCAATCCCAGCACGGCCTAGCTTGAGCAAATCACTCATCACAGGTCCTCTCTGGCCTTGATTTCCCCAGGTGTCTGTGGTGGGATGGGGCTTGAGTAGGTGATGTGTGAGTTTCCTCCAACAGCAGCAGTTTGAGCTCCAAGCCCTGGTGACAGGAAGAAGCCAGCACCTCACCAGCCCAGTCGGCCTGCCAGGGCCCCCAGAGGGGCTCAAGCTAAAAGAGGACTGGGAAATGCTGAGAATTAATTACCATCAGACCTCCGGCCGCTGTTCATCTCTGTAAACAAACATTTTAATATGCAGTAATTAATTACATCTGCCATGCCGACCCTCCTCTCGCTCATCCTTCTTCGGTTATTCTTCTGCTTTCCCTACACCAACCTCCTCTTCCCAGCAGGGGCCTGGAAACCAGGCAGGATCACCCCGGGCACTCCCCTGCCTTCTCTCCGCTCAGCCGACCCAGGTGTTCGCCTCTGCCACCCTGCTCCGCAGCTTTGCGTTCCTTTTACCGTTTCCCTAACGCCCGTCAGCTTGTGTCCCCACCTCTCCTCCTGAATTGCTCTCCCCAACGAAGTTTAATGCCAGAGACACATTCTGGGAGGGAGGGGGAAATGGGGCAGCCAGGGGACCTACCCCACATTTGCCTGAGCTCGGGTTGTAACTCCACAGTGGGCCAGGACCAGGCTAATTTACAAGGATCATCCGAAAGTCTGAACGAGCCCTGTTCCAAGAGCGCCCCCTCCCTCACCCCGCCCCGCGCCAATGCTAGCGCTCCTGGGTGTCCTTTCCACCCACCCCCGTTCCGGCTCTGTCCCCACTCCCTGCCTCCGCAGTGTGACCGTGGCAAGGCGGAGACAATTGCCCAGGTGAGCCGGCTAGGCTGTGCCACAGTTAATCTCCACCATAACCAGGGTACCAGACTGGATCCACCCTGCGCCCCAGCCCTCCCGGCCTCCTACCGGCTAGGGGTGGCAGGCACGTGGGTGGCGCCCGCAGCTCGCGGACCCGAGCATACCCCTTTCTGGGGAGCTTCAGCATATCCTGCCTGGAGCCTGGGCGGGAGCGGGGAAGTGACCCACACCGGGTCAGAGGCGGGAACCCCAGACGAGAGAGACGAGGGGAGGAGGGGAAGGGCCCAGAGTCGGAGCGACTGGAAGGGAGGGAAGAGGACCGGGGGGCCCGCGGGGTCCGGGCCAGCCTGGGCGCGCAGGGGGAGACGGGAGCTGGGTGGGCGGGGTAGGGCGGACGCCACCAGGCGTGGCGCAGGGAGCAGAGCAGAATGAAATGCAGATGCAAAACGTGCTCGTAAGAGTTTCCTCTCTCTCCCCATCTGCCAAAGCCGAGATTTTAATCTTTAATCCATGAGCAATCAGCGAGCAGCGGCGAATGGCACATTACAGATGTTTTACTGTCGCGGGCGCTCGCAGCTTCCGCGCTCCGCACAGGCGCGCGGGCATCCCCGCCCCGCCTGCCCGCTCCTCCCCTCTCCCACTCTGGTCCCGCTCCCTTCCTCCTCCCCAGGTCCCGGTTCAATAATAGCCCCCTCACTGGCAGGCTTATGGCTTGCAGTGGAGACTGGAATGGGGAGCACTAGAGGCCCCGGGCCTCCACTGGTGGGGTGAGGCGTACACACAGGGGCACTGGCAGGCCGCGAGCGGGGGTACAAAACTCGGAGGGCGGGACGCCGGGACAGGGGCACTGAACGCCCAGGATAGCTGAGCCCTCGCGCTCCACATCCACTTCCAAGCCTCTGAGTCCTGGGCCGCTGGCGGCTCCAGCGATTAGTGCTCCAGATGTTCGGCTGCGCTGGGGCTCCACTTTCCAGATGTTAGGCACCTCTGTTCTCACGTGTGGGTCCGTCATCCCCTCTGCAGGATGAGGGAGGAGGGGTCTGCAGTGGCAAGATTCCGGAGTCGCTGGGAAGCTCTAACAGCGGGCAGTCTTGCAGAGCACCCGATAAATTCTGGCGGCGCGGGGGTGGGGATGGGGGGGGGGAGCGTGTTTCCACCCTCTGTAAAATGGGAGGCAAAGAGTCTCAAAAAAAAAAAATCCTCAGCAGTGATTCCAGTTTGCAAAGATATGCATTATTGACACGGATCTGTCACTCCCACCCTTACCCAAGTTCCACGGGGTCCAGAGCTGTGTTTTCACTTATCTCTGTTCCCCTGGTCTAGCACAGAACATACTAGACGCTCAATGCTTGTTGACTTAACGAAGGGACTCATGGGTCTGCTGTGTTCTTGAATCATGGTTTCTTGTGCCACCGTCATTGAAGCCAGGCCCTTCATCCAGCTCACAAGCATACACACACACCCGTCCTGCCTCCCCCTCATCTCTAACAGCCATATCACCCTACCTCCACGGTGAGTCTTTCCCTTAGATAGAAAGGATCCCAGGGCAAGAGGGTGTCTGACACTAGTCCAGGGCTCCCTTGCCCGGCTGCTTTCTCTTTAACCTCAGCCCTTGGACATCACCTCCTCCAGCTGACCTCTTGGCGGAACTTCCGCAGCCAGCCATCCCAACCCTCTCCCTTACCTAGTTTTTCTAAATGTACCCCAACCCCAGACCAGCCACAGCCTGGTCCAAAGCCCCATTTCACTAACCAGGGTCCATCTCATCACATTGACTCCCCAGTTCCCACCTCGGGCGGCTTCCGGTCTGAGAAGAAAAAAGTAGGGAAGGATGCGGAGACCGGAAATGGTGGAGGATCAAGAGATGGAAAAAAGAACCGGTGGAGAGCGGAGCCAGAGCGTAACTGAGGCGCGAGTGGAGAAGGGCAGAGGAGTAAGGGGAGCCTGACTGAGGGGGCAGATGAAGAGCAGCGGTTGGCCCGGGCAGCAGCCCGGACGGGTGGATGAGAGACGGAGAGACCCGCAGAGGCCCGGAGGGGAAGAGCCAGGCACGAAGGGACCGGATTCCGGGGCCGGGAGCCGCCGGGGCGGGGGGCGGCCGAGGCGCCGGGTCTGAGGCGCGCGGCCCAGCCCTCGCCACCGCCTGCGCCCTCCGTCCGGAGCTGCCTGGGGCCCAGGCCGCAGGGTCCACAGGCGGCCCCGAGAGGCGGCGGCGGCGGCGAGGGAAGCCGGAGCGAGAGGCAGCGGAGCCGCGTGTGTTTTTATTATTATTATTTCTGATTAAAGAGGAATTCATCTCGTATCTGCCTCCTGCCAGGGGCCGAGGCGCCGCCATTGGGGTTAACGGTGCGGAAGAATACAAAAAAATTTCATTGAGGAGGATTATAAAAGTTACTAGCTGGAACATTAACAGAAGAGTAACTTGTAAAAAATGCAATATTACAATATTCACAAGGACGGCAGAGCGTGGTAAAGCTATAAAATTCAGCATTAAAATCTTCCACAGCCTAGATAACCTAGTTAACAAACATGGTATTGGAACTACTTTTCTGTTGGGGCTGAGGGATACGTGCCGGGGGCTGATCACACCTCTGCAGCGTGCGGGCGGGGCGGGGGCAGGGGCGGGGCGGTCCGGGGCTAGCCCCGCCCCTCGGCCTCAGCCTCCTCCCCAGGAAAATGGGCATAACGCCCCTTGAATGTTGGGGAATGCCTGCGGAAGCCCCGCATGGGGCTGTACACTTGTGAAGTTGCTTTTTAATGTGACGTGCTGATTAAAGTAGAGAAATCAATATGGATTTCGACTTGCTGAATAGGATAAAGGTTCCTATAACTAGCAGGATGTGTTTATAAAATGTACTAAGAAGGGACTGTGTGTGTGTGTGTATTCAAGGTGTGTGTGTGTGCACATGATGTATGTTCTCAGGGTCTCTTTATGTGCATAGTACTGGAGAACATACCCACGGCATGAAAATGTGTGTCAGTAGGGTACTCCAGGCATGGCAATGGGTGGCTGTTCATAATGTGTGTGACAAGTGAGTCTCTGTGAGGGGTATACATGTGTATGCACAGAATTTGTGTGGGTAAGATGAGGGTCCAGACAGCAAAGTATGAAAAAATGTGTGTGAGTATTCAGGTGCAGGATACAGGTGTCATGGCAGGCGCATTGTGTATCTTCTTTGTAAGGTGTGCTGTAAAGAAAATGCACATTTTCGGGTTTGTGCATGTGTGTGCAAGATGTATACTTATCAGAAGGTACTGTGTAACCGTGAGCACAGGATGTGTGTGTGTGCTGATAGTATCCAAAACACTGTGTGTGAGGATGAATGTACACGTGTCCAGTGTGAGTGTATGCCAGCAGAGCAGATGTTTGTGGATTGTGTGCCTGAGCATTTTTGTGCATATTCATGTATGTGTGTCTGTAGAGCATCTGTATTGTGGCAGAATACATGTGTGTGAAGGGCATGTATGTGTGTGTATGTGCTATTAAAATGTGCAGACATGGTGTGAGATGTCCCAGTACATGGGTGTATCAGCAGATGCAGGCACAGAGCTGCTGTTTCTGCCAGACCTCCAAATATGTGCGGGGTGGCAGTGAAGAGCATAGTCCCTGGACACAGATTTCTTGGGATTAAATTGCTCGCTCTCTCTCTCTCTCTCTCTTTTTAGAGGAAAGGTTTATTGGGTGAGGGAAGCCTGGGGTGGGGGGACGGTGAGAGGGTAAGAGAGTATAAGAGAGAGAGCTCAAGAACTGTTGTACCCTCTTTGTGTACTAAATGTATGACATAAGGTCAATGACGTAAGCTCTTCTGGCTGTCTTAGTTTCCGTATTAGCAGATGGGGCTAGTTGTACCTCTTTCATAGAGTTCTCATTACCATTAGATGGGTTAATACTTGCTGTGGTCTACAGAATAATGGCTTCTCCTCCCCCAATATCCATATCCTAACCTCAGAAATCTTACAAATATGTTACCCTCATGTCAAAGGGGATGTTGCAAATGGGATTATGTTACAGGTCTTTTTTAAAAGATTTTATTTTATTTATTTGAAATGCAAAGTGACAGAGGGAGGGAGAGACAGCAAGAAATCTTCCATCCACTGGTTCACTCCCCAAATGGCCGCAATAGCCAGGGCTGGGCCAAGCTGAAGCCAGGAGCCAGACACTCCATCTCATCTCCCACGTAGGTGCGGGGGCCCAAGCACTTGGGCCATCCTCCACTGCTTTCCCAGGTGATTAGAAGGGAGCTGAACTGGAAGTGCAGCAGATGGGATTTGAACCAGGGCCCACATGGGATGCTGGTGCCTCGGGAAGCAGCTTACACACTGTGCCACAACACTGGCCCCACATGAAGGATCTTGAGATGAGGCAGTTGTCATGGATATCTGGATGGGCCCAGTGTCATCACCAAGATCCTTACGGGAGGGAAACATCTCAGAATCAAAGGAGGTGTGAACACAGAAGCTGTGATCAGAGTGACACAGCAAACCAAGGAATATGGAAAACACAAGGAACCAGGTGTTTCCCTAGCGCCTCCAGAAGGAACACACTCTTCTGAGCCATTTGAGAATTCCAAACGCAAATGTAAGATAACAAATGTGTTGACTGAGGGCCGGTGTTTTGCAATATCAGCAGCCCATATTGGAGTGCCTGTTCAAGTCCTGGCTGGTCCACTTCCAATCCAGCTCCCTGCTGATGCACCTGGGAAGACAACAGAAGATGGCCCAAGTGCTTGGGCCCCTGCCATCCATGTGGGAGACCAGATGGAGTCCCTGACTCCTGGCTCCTGGCTTCTGCCTGGCTCAGACCTGGCTGTTGTGGCCATTTGGGGAGTGAATCATCAGGTGGAAGATTCTCTCTCTCTCTCTCTCTCTCTCTCTGTCCATTGCTCTGCTTTTCAAATAAATAGCTAAATGACTTTAAATAACAAGTGTGTTGGTTGAGGTCGCTGAGGGTTTCCTGATTTGCTACAGCAGCAGTAGGAAACCAGCACACTTGTGAAGTGTTTAGAACGCTGCCACGTAGTTGCAAGTGCTTTATATGTATTTCTAAAATAAATTCCTTAGAATTCTAAATTGCTTGAGGCCCCAGGGGAGGTCTAGGTGGTCAATCAGTTACCAGATTTGTCATTCCCAGGGCCGCCTCCGACTGTCCTAGGTCTTCCAAGATTCTGGATCCTGCCAGAGCCTGGGTTGTGCCCACGTAAGTGGGGCACAGGTACTGGTGGAGCAGGGGAGTGGTTCCTCAGTATCGACCTGCTTGTTCTTCCACAATCATGTCCTGGGGCTCAGGGACCTAGGCCTGTGGCTGAGGAATTTGGGGAGGGGGCAGATGGCCAGCCTTTGGGCTGGCCGGTTCACTTGATTTCTGTCCAGGCTTGGCAGGACAAGTTTGTGGGGGAGGGGACACTTGTGTGGGGACTCAGTGCCTTGAGTGCTACTGAGCTGGCTCCTCCTGCTGTCTGCCTCCATCTCCAGCTTGCGGCCCCTGCACCATGCTTTCCCCATGGTTCCCAGGGCAAGGCGAGGGTGTGAGCAGGAAGAGAGGGTGGCGAGGAGTCGGAAGGACCACTGGGGGCAGTTAGATGTCATTTCTTCTCCCCGCAGAAGAGAGCAAAGGACATCTGTTCTGGGGAGGGGCTGGGGGCCCCTGGACCTGCACAGCTGTATTTGAGCGAATACACTTGTACATAGGTCCACACAGGGGAGGCCAGTGCACAATTGTGGCAAGCCTCAAAATGGCATGATAGGGCATTTTTTGGAATGAGCCCTCAGTGGGATACAAAAGCAGAATACAGAATTCTTTGTGTGTGTTGAAACTATTAAGAACTGAAATTTGGAGTTATAATACCAGGTAAGTTCTCAGCTCTACCACTTCCTGGCCGAGGTGCAGCTTAATGAATTCCATGTCTCACCTTTCTCATCTGTAAAATGGGAGAATAATGGTGTCAAATTTGTACGATCTTTGTGAGGATTAAATGTGGCCTAAATTCTTCATTACAGAGCCTAGCACGTAACAGATTCCTACTAAGCACTGTTGTTGGTATCATGATGATCATCTCTCCCCTCCTCTGGGAAGAGGCAATGTGGAGGCCCGGCCTGTGAGCCACGGGAACCAGGTTGGGATGCAGGCTCCTAGCAGGGGTAGGAATTTAAGCAGCTGAGCAGCTGTAATCCTCCTCTGTATAATGGGGTCAGCCGCCCCTACTTCAAAGGGATACCTTATGAGGACCTGAGTTTACAAACATGTGACCCAAAAGCCACAGCTGGCCTTCCGCCAGGTTTGCTTAGCCCGCACTGTAAACAGATAAATCGTGCAGTTAGCGCGAAAGTCAATACTTGCCATAGGGTATGGAGGAAGCAGCTTTCCTTCTACTCCCCGCCCCCTTCCTGTGACAACCACTCTTTCTGGTTTCTTGTATCTTCCTGGAACTAATCTATGCAATACAAATGTGGGGATGAATGTGCACACAGACTTCAAGAAGTTGTGGGAGGAGCTGGCATTGTGGTGCAGCAAGTTAAACTGCAGCCTGCGATGCCAGGCATCCCATATGAGTCCCAGCTGCTCCTCCTCTCCTTCTTCTCCTCCTCCTCCTCCTCCTCCTCCTCCTCCTCCTCCTCCTCCTCCTCCAGATTTATTTACTTGAGAGGCAGAGTCACAGGCAAAGAGAGGGAGACACAGAGAGAGAGGTCTTCCATCTGCTGGTTCACTCCCTAAATGGCCGCAATAGCTAGAGCTGGGCCCATCCAAAGCCAGGAGCCACAGGAGCTTCTTTCCAAGCACTTGGGCCATCTTCCACTGCTTTCCCAGGCCATCAGCAGCGAGTTAGATTGGAAGTGAAGCATCTGTGACTCGAAGGCGAGCCCATGTGGGATGCCAATGCTGCAGGCAGGGGCTTAACCTACTATGGCATAGCGCTGGCCCTGCCCCAGTTCTGATCCAGCTCCCTACGAATGCACCTGGGGAAGCAGCAGAAGAGGCCCAGGTCCTTCGGCCCCTGCATCCACATGAGAGACCTAGATGGAGTTTCAGGCTCCTTGGATTCTTGCAGCCATTTGGGGAGTGAATCAGTGGACGGAAGAGCCGTGTGTGTGTGTGTGTGTGTGTGTGTGTGTGTGTGTGTCTATGCCCCTCCCTCTCTCTGCTAGTGTGCCTTTCAAATAAATAAATACATCTTTAAAAAAGGAAATTGTGGGGAAATGGAATTAAAAGATGTTTATTTTGGGATAAATTTTTGACATTCATGCATAGTTTTCTTCACAATATGCATTTTCCATGAACTTCTCAGACCCTTCATATGCATGGATTTCAAACATTTTAAAAATTATTTATTTGCTTATTTGGAAAGCAGAGAGATTGAGATAGTGAGAGAGCTCCCATCCAAATGGGAGGACTTTGGGAGCCCAGGGAACACAAAGCAGGTCTCCCACGTGGGTGGCAGAGACCCACCTGCTTGAGCCATCACCGCTGCCTCGCAGGGTGCACATTAGAAGGAAGCTAAGATTGGCAGTGAAGTCAAGACTCGAACCCAGGCACTCTGATGTGGGTGCTATGACATCACACGGGGCAGCTTAGCCACTAGGTCGGACACCTGCCTCTGAAAATTGTTTGCACGTGGATAAACATACCTTTTTTTTTTTATTTGACAAGTAGAGTTACAGACAGTGAGAGAGACAGAGAGAAAGGTAAACATATCTTTTAATTTCACTTTCCAAAAGGTTTTGAAGTTCCTCGCTATGTGAGTTCCCTCGTTCTGTCCCGTGAATGGGATGTTACACATTGTTCCAGGCCTTCTTTTGTCACTCAGTTTACTTTGGACAGCCTTCTGTGACTATCTATGACGAGTCACTTCCCTCCTGGTTAAGGCTGCCTAGTAACGCCTTGAGCAGAGGTGCTGGAAGCTGTTTAACCAGGCTCCTAAGGGGGCCTAGCGATTATGCCTCTGCAAACAAGCTCCACTGCCTGCACTCATCCTCGTTTCATCTGCCCAATTGGGTTTCTTTGTTTTTTAAATTCTAAATAGTTTCCAATGAATTTCAAGTAAGAATCAGTATTTATGATTGCTCTTCAAAAAAAATCAGACAATTTGAGGTAGGCATTGTGGTGCAGCAGGTGAAGCCACTGCTTGGGATGCCCACATCCCATATCAGAGTGCCAGTTAGCGTCCCGGCTACTCTGCTTCCATCCCAGCTCCCTGCTCCCGTGCCTGGGAAACAGTGGGTGACAACTAAAGTACTTGAGGGTCTGCCCACCGTGTGGGAGACCTGGATCAAGTTCTGGGCTCCTGGCTTTGGCCTGGCCCAGCCCCGGCTATTGCAGCCATTTGGGGAGTGAACTAGTGGATGGAAGCTCTCTCTCTTCTCTCTGTCACTCTCCCTTTCTAATAAATAAATAAATAAATATTTGTAAACAAGTTTGCCAGCGTGACCTCCCTGGCTCCCACTTCTGCGTGGCAGCCCTCTCCAGGGCTGCAGAGCCTGGTCCTTTAAAGAAGCCTGTGCTGTGCAGTCCCCCAGACCCCCTCTCTGCTGTCTTCCTAACTCTTCCTGTCCCTAGGGCTCTCTATGAGCTGTGGGGTGGGGGCGGGAAGGGGGCGACTGATGACACATCAGATGCAAATCCCTTGCGTTTGGTACCAAATCCTCTTTGTGATAACCACTCATCCACAGTTTTAGGGCCACAGGTTCTTGGGCTCATGCAAGTGTGGGTAGGTGGCATTCTTAGTGTGGAAAATCAGTGGTGTAACAGAGGAGAAGCCAGTGCTCTCAGGCCCTTGCTCCTACTCCTGGGCCTTCCCCTAGCAGGAGGGAGGGAGCGCCGTCATGTGCATCCTGCTACATTGAACAAAGTGAAGGCTAATGTGCCCAGTAGACCTGTGCTGCCCAATACAGTAGCCACTGGCCATAGTTATGTTAACTAGATTGCAATTAAATGAAATTAAAAATCAATTCCCCAGTCACACTTGCCACATTTGAAGACCCCAACAGCCACACGTGGCTGGCTGGTGGCTGTCGTGTTGAGCAGCATAGACGTGGAAAATTTGCACCATTGCGGAAAGTTCTCTTGGGTGCACTGCTCCAGGCAGTCTTCTCCACAGAGACAGGGACCAGTCATCGCTCGTCCACCGCTGCAGGCTCCTGTCGAGCACAGAGCCGGCACTCAGGAATGCTTTCTGAGTCAATAACTGAGGAATTAACTAATTAATCAATTAATCAACCAGTGGCCCCAGCAGAGGCAGCTGCAGTCTCCTTTTGATGGGAAACTGAGGCTGGACCAGGTCAGAGGGGCTCTGGCTATCACACTGCTGCCCGGGAGGCCAGGAGGGACACACAGGGGACTGAGACCTAGGAAGGAAACAGTTGCTCCCGGATGGTCCTTTGGGTCAGAAGCCTGTGTCTGTATGAGGTCTCGACTCCAAGACTCACATGCCCCCATGTCTGCAGGCTGGACCTGGGAGGCCTTCCAGAAGCTGGACAGGCCAGCGGCCATCTTGCTGGCTACAGGGAGACTCAAGCCAGCAGAGCTGCAGGAGCTGTGGTGCCTGACTGGTTCCCATCTGAAGGGTGCATGCGAGCTGAGGGGGAAAGAGAAAGAGGAGGAGGCGGGGGAGAAGGAAGGAGACCTGCACAGGAGGACAGGAGGGGACGCACCTGTGGCTTGGAACGTGTGCGTCTCCCTGCATTCACGCGGCCTGCGCATGTGCCTGTGACACGGGGCTGTGTATGTTCCGGGAGGGCCTGTGGAGGCTGGTACTGACACTGTGTATTAGGGGAAGTGCGAGCGCACTGGAAGCTGTGCGTGTGTGGTGTGAGAGGACTGGGTGTTAGGGGGCTGTGTGATGGGGGTACGTGTTGTGTGGCAGCGGTTTTGTGCTATGCCCTCAGCGGACTGCATGTGTGTCTGTGGTGTGGAGATGTGATAGGCATGAACCTGTCTCCCCTTACAGTGCTTCCTGACTTCACCCTGCAGGATGTGGGCCCCAGGTGCCCCCTCCAATCCACGTGCAGAGCCCGGCCTGTCCTCAGTGACCCTCCGTGCTTCTGGGTTCCAACAGGGAAAGGGGAGATGAGAGGAGACAACCAGAGAAGGGGAGGGAAACAGAGAGAAAGAGGAGAGGACCCAAGTGGGCCCTGGAGACCAGCTGGGGGGGATCTGGGGAGAAGAGGAAGCTGGAGGGGGCGGCAGGGCAAAACTAAAGGCGGGGGTGGGGAGCAGCAGCAGAGAGAGAGATGGATGGGAAACTGGGAAGAGAAAGCGCGGTGGGGGAAGTGGAGACGGCGGATGAAAGGCCAGAGACAGGCCCGCGATGGGGGCGGGGAGTTGCGGGGCGGCGGCGCTCAGGCGCTCCGAGGCGCGTGGCTCCCCGGGGAGGCGGCAGACACTTGGCGGAGATGTTACTCCGGAGTTGGAGACGATGATAAATATGATAATTTGTATAAAATCTGAATGGGTCTTGTTTTCAGGGAGAATGCCTCGGATGATGAATGGGCCCGGCTCTCAGATAGATGGCTGATAAAAAGTGTACTGGATGTTGAGAGCGATTTTAATTCTCATTCTGTCCCCGCAGATGCCGCGGCCGCCGCGCCCGGCCGCCGCCTCCCGCCTGCCCACGGCGCGGGGCGGTCAGCGGCCCGGCCGGCCTCGGCGGCTCAGGAGGCTTCCGAAATGACTCTAATTACAGAGTTATTAATTTTAAGAGGAGGGTGAGCGGGGGGTTTATGATTATTAATCGAGCGCCGGCGCGCGGCAGGCGAGGCGGGCCGGGCGGTGGACGAGCTGCGTTTGGAGCGCGGAGGACGCGCCGGGCCTAGGGGCAGTGCCAAGCCTGGCGGGCTCCGTGGCGGCGGCGGCAGCTAGGCTCTGCGTCCGACGCGGGCTGCGGGCGGCAGAACGTCCCGGTGCTAGGCCCGCGTCTGACCCGGCAGACCCACCTCCGCCCCGGCCCGCGCTTGCGCAGCCCTGCGTCGCGCTCGGCGCCTGGGTTAGCAGGTGCGCAGTCCCCCGGCCGGAAGCGCAGCTCTCCAGGAAGATGCGCACACTCCCAGCGGCCAGGTGTCCAGCAGTGCCCATGAACCCTGAGCAGTGAGGGTTCCAGGAGAGGCACAGGCTAATGACAAAGTCACTTATGGGGACCCTATGTGTGTCAAGCACTGTGCGGGGTGCTCTGGGACTTTTGATTTTCCCATGCAGAAAGGGTGAGGCTTCCCACGTCTCAGCAGAGGAAACTAAGACTTATAGAGTAACTTGTCCTCAGGAGGGTCGATCTTTACTTCAGGGACGCTATAGACAGAAACCACGCCCCCCCCCCCCCCGAATACATAACACGTGGCCAAGGGCTAAGGAGGTGCAGCAAGTGCCTGCGGCCGTGGAACCCCAGTCTGAATGGTTGGGCATATGGCCCAACACCCTGTCCATCTTAAGGGCTGATTTTAATTTTTTAATGCTTATTTATTCTTTCTTTATTTGAAAGGCAGAGAGAAAAAGAATCTTCCACTTCACTGCACTCCCCTCCAAGTGCCTGTGCCTGTAACAGCCGGGGCTGGGTCAGGACAAACTTGGGAACTCCATCTGGGTCCCACGTGGGTGGCAGGGACTCCAATACTTGAGCAATCAGCTGCCTCCCAGGGGCACTATTAGGAAGCTGGGCTGGATCCCAGGCTCTCTGGTATGGAAGGCGGGTGTTGCAAGCAGCAGCTTAACCTGGGAGAAGATTTTTAAAAGACTGGCCTGGGAATGCAAGCCCCCTAAGAGAAGCACATAAATGATTTTGCTCCACGGTACTGGTACTTTGGGGATAAACCTGCTCAACTACAGTAACTATCTCTAAGAACTCATGAGTCCTTTGGAATAGGCCCCTTGGCATATCTGCAAAGAAATGGTTAAATTCCAGTTTAAAAATTAGATCTATCGCCTCACCAAACATAGGCCCAGGCCCCTTCTCCCCACACACATACGTATTCACTCCTGCCTTGTTCTACCTGGAGAGGCTAAATGAAGTCAGAGATGGTCTCCACCAGACCTGGAACATTCCAGAACTTCTCTAACTTCCATATTTGGGCCTAACCAGCTCCTGCCCAAGGGCCAAAATAAAAGCAGGGAGTGGCCAGTGCTGTGGCTCACTAGGCTAATCCTCCGCCTGGGGCACCAGCACCCCAGGTTCTAGTCCTGGTTGGGGCGCCAGATTCTGTCCCGGTTGCTCCTCTTCCAGTCCAGCTCTCTGCTGTGACCCGGGAAGGCAGTGGAGGATGGCCCAAGTGCTGGGCCCTGCACTCGCATGGGAGACCAGGAGGAAGTACCTGGCTACTGGTTTCGGATCGGCGCAGTGTGCCGGCCGTAGCAGCCATTTGAGGGGTGAACCAATAGAAGGAAGACCTTTCTCTCTCACTGTCTAACTCTGCCTGTCAAAAAAAAAAAAAAAAAAAAAAAAAAAAAAAAGAAAAGAAAAGACAAGACAAGACAGCAGGGAGTGCAGGGCATTCTGGGATAGAATGGGGCAGCTCTCAGGTCAGCCACAGAGTTGGTTGTCCTGTTGTGTGGACACAGGAGAGCCTGGAGGGAGGATGGACCCCTATCCATCTGCAGTTCTGGGTTGGGGGGGCAGGCTCCTGGGGGATCTGCAGGGGGCAACCCAGGTCAGGCCTGCATGTGGGGCACCAGGATCAGCCCTTGGGATTCTGGTCTGTGGCTGGCATCTGAGGACCAGGACTCCCTGCAGCCTGAGCAGAGGCTGAGCCCATCTGGAATAAGGCATGGAGGGAGGCTCCTCCCACACTGAGGCCACAGGCCTGGGAGCTGGAAGAGACTGGGGGTGCCTGGTGGGGGACGCCATCCAGCAGGGAAGGCCCGAGGGGCTCTGAGCTTCCTGGAGTGCTGCTGGCAGCCCAGTGGGCGTGTAGCTTCAGTCTCCACTGACCTGGTCTCAGAAAAGACCAGAGGTAGTGAAAGGGACTGCTGGGAGGGTCTGAAGAGAGAGGGGAGGAGGGTTCCTGGTTTCACCAAACAGGTGCCCTTAAGGAGTCCCCCCAGCCACAGCCAGAATGGCTTCTCCTCCCCAACCCCAACTTCCCACTGGGGACATGGAATATTTTAATATTCGTCTAAGAGTACAGGTTATGAAGGGAAGATTTATGTACAGACCTTACCCTTGCCACCTACTCATTGTGCGAATATGGATGAGTCACTAAAACTCCCTGTGCCTCAATTTTCGCATCTGTAAAATGGGATTAATAGTAGCTGGTAAAGGTTAGGGGCAAAACTGTGTATACAGCACTCAGAACAACCCCTCAGGCATGTTACTTGTTATCACCCGTTACTATCACTAGCTTGCGTGAGTGGGGCCCTCTAAATGGACAGCTCCCCTGACTCCATGTGCCTGCCTAGGAGACAGACCCCAGTGTGTGAGGCAGTCTGGGGCTGAGATGGGGGCAGCTAATGGACTGACACAGTCAAACATCTACATGCCAGGGATACGTGAGCTTGTTTAACCCATGCAACAATTCTACAGGGCCAGGATTCCTACCCCCAGTTCACAGACGTGACACCTGCCCGCATCCTGTCTCCATCTCTCAAGTCTACCCTCTCTTCTCTGTCTCCCTTGGATTTTGGTTTTGTTCCGAGGTCTCAGATCGTCTCTAGTGGAAACCACTTGCCCACACTCTGCTCACGCTCCTCCAGCCCAAAAATTGCTTTTCCCCTCCAAATCAGATCTGTTTCACTCCCTGATTCAAAGGCATCCTCTGACCTACCTGAGACTCATCCAAACTCCCTCGCAGACCAGCTCCTCCACTCGGCCCTGCCCACCTCCCAGCCTTGGTTCCTTTGCCTCCCTCCCCACGCTGGCACACTGTCCCCATGTTGCTGCACGGTCCCCACAGCTTCACGGAATCCTTTTCGGTTCCCCGGCTGGAAGAGCTGCTGCTCTCACGCCTGCACTCTCACGCTCCGCTGCCTCTAGTGCCCGGCGTTTGGTATATATCTAATCATCTGCCCAAAGCCAGCCTCTTTAGGATGTGTGACCTGCCACTCCCAGCCATCCTCCTAGCCCGCACCTTGCACTTTCTGCAGTTTCTTGGTTTCCAGCTCTCTCTTTGCCAGTAGATAATGTCCAGGGTCGGATTTACCTCTCTAGTCACGGTGACCGGCACATGCAGACCCATGTTCATTGACTGACTAACTGATGCCATGTCAGTCCAGTGCCCAGCTTAGCCGCTGCCTGCCCACTTGCTCCAGCCTGGAGAATTCTGGTTGGGCATCAGCCGCATCCTGTTTCTGTGCAGAGATCAGAAGTGACTAAAAGTCTCCTTCCTGGAGGACTTCCCTCCTCCGCCCCTCCCGCCCCCCCACTATTGCCCAGCTCCGTGGCTGACTCATGTCCGGGTGGTGGGGGGAGACGGTGGGGGAGGGGCAGGCAAGGAGAGACGGAGCGGACCAGATCGACCTGGAAGCTTCACAGGTTGACAATTTTGCGGGCGTTTGTCGTCCCAGAGGCTGCGAGTGAGCAGAGAAACCGCCTTCTCTTTACGCTTGGTCGGTCCGGCGCACACAGCGGCCTCCAGCGACCGTGCCTGGGGTCTCAGGCTACAGCTCGAGGTCCTGGGGGCGCCAAACCACCTGGGCTAGAAACGGTGAGGCTGGGAAGGGGCGCTCCCACCTATGTCCACGCAGGGACCTCGTCTGATGGGAGGGGAGACAGCCTCTGGCACCCCCACTTTTCCATGCTCTTTGCTTCTCATCTGCACCGACACCCCCACACACACCTCGCCTCCCCACTTCTCCTTCTCTTTCCTTTCCTGCTCTCCACTCTCTGGCCTGGGCAGCCCAGGGCCGCACCGGGCGCCGGGAGCGGGTGACATCTGCGCGGCGCGGCTGCGTAGCCGCGGCGAGGCGGCTCAGGAAATGCGCCCTCCGCTGGCGCCCGGCCGCGCTTCTCGCTGCGTTCGTTTTTTCTCGGAGCTGTAGCCGGGCGCGCGAGCCTGGATGCTGGGGATCCTCCGAGGGGGGCCTTTCTCCACTCTCCTGCGGAAGAGTGCGGGGTCGAGGCGCGGAGACCTTGGAGGTCTGAGCTAAGCGCCACAGCCCGCCCACCCCGCGTCCCCGCCTCTCTTCACGCTGGGACAGAAAGTCGCAGGCGCCCAACGCGCGCCCCCTCACCCAAAAAGAGCCCTGTGCTTTTTATCCGCCCCCGCCCGCCGGGACCAAGGCTGGCACCCCACACGCAAACAGCTTGCAGGGCAGGCGCTCCCGTGCGCCTAGCGCCCTGAACTTCACCGGAGTCCAGTTCTGCGCCGGAGCCCGCCTGGGGCCCGAGCTGCGCAGGCCGAGCTCCCGGCCGGCCGGGGCCTCCCGGGTCTGCGGCCACCGCCCGCCGCCGGCTCCGGCCGCCGCGGGGTGCGTTCTCACTGCCGCGCCCAGCAGCGGAGTTTTTGTGGATAAACAAAAGATTTGCTCTTTTGACTTTCTTTTATTTTCTTCAACCTCTGGTCCCCTCCTTCTTAATCTCCCTCTTTGCTCTTTCCTCTGTGACTTCTCCTGCTCATCTCCCTTTTTTCGTTCACTTCTCCCTCTCACTCTGTCTCTTGGCGGTACAGCCCCTTCCCTGCCCCTGGCTTTGGGTCTCCCTCCCCGGGGGCTCGGCGCTCTCGCCGGGCTGGGGCTGCCTCGGCGCCCGGTTCCGCCGCCTCTTTCTCACTTTTTCGTTTTCCCGGGCGGCCCCCGCCTGGCGGGCTCGGGTCCGCTCCCCTGCCACCGCAGTGATTTATTTGCCTGACCCGGCGGAATCAGGTGCTGAGCCGAGCCCTGGAACGAGGGAACAGATTTCTCCCAGGAAAGGTTTTGTGAACTAAACGATGCTAATTACGGGGTGGGGGCGCCGCCCGAGGAGGGGAGTCGCGGGGCCGGGCGCGGCCGGCGCGGGGGTGGGGGGGAGGCCGCGGCCGGTGCCCTGCGCCTCCCTTGCGCCTCTCGCCCTGGCTTTCTCCTTTTCCCTGGGAACTTTCCTGTCTGAGTTAACTATTAACCGTTGGCGAGAGGCAATTTTCTTCGGAATTTCAGCGATTTCCTTTTCGCGGTGGAGACAGATTAACATGCAGTCAGTGCGATGCTCGGCCTGAGTCTGCGCGCGGGCGAGGATGCCTCTGCCCCTCCGAACAGTGTCCTTCGCCACAGCGGAAAACTACAGTCCCGGCCCCCTCCCCTGCCTGCGCACGAAGCCGTGACCAAGCCTGTGCCCGGACGGTGCCCGGAGTGAAGGTGGAAAAAGCCAAGGGCTCATACTCCGGGGAGGGGGCAAAGGGGGGGAACTTGACCCGGGCCAGCCGGGGTGGGGTTGGGGGGAACTTCAGACCAACGCTCCCAGCCTCCCATGCAGGGCCCCTGGTGAAGGCAAACTCGGGAGGCGGGGGGGGGGGGGGAGCCCCCTGGGGTCTGCAAGACCCCTAGGCTGTCTCTCCCGCCCTCCCTCCGTGCCACTGACAGCACCCCTGGCCCGCACATGCACACACCCACCCAGCTCTGGCTTGTGACCGCTGCAAAGTTTGTCAAACTTGAGCCGCTGGGCGCAAACTCCTTGCCGGGCTGGGCTGCTCTCTCTAGCCAGGGGCCCTGCTCTTCCTGTAGCAGGGCAGGGAAGGAGGGCATTCTCCACCAGCAGATGTGGGAGAGGGATGAGTTTCCCAAAGTCGGGCCCTCGCCTCCTGGGCCTTTAGCCCCTGGCCGCCCGCCACGCTGCCGGACACCGGAAAGCATTCCTCTCCCGAAGGCGCCCCGGTTACCACAGCGAGGCTAGGCTGGGCCCTGGCCGATCTCCCTGCCGCTGCCCGCTCTGGGCGGTCCTGGGCCTCCCGCCGTCACGTCCGGGCTGTGCTGAGCTTGGCTCTGGGACCGGGGCTGTCCTGTCCCAGCTCTGTCTTTCCAGCCTGTTCGTGCAGCTCCCACCCAGGCCGAGTAGGCCTCTGGCAGGGCTCCTCTGTCTCTCAGTGTCTCCCCGTCTCTCTGTCTCTGTCTCTCTTGTTTGTTTCAACCCATGGACACTGATTGCGCCTTATGAAGTTCTAACTGGTTTTGTGTCAGGAAGATCTTTCTCGCTGCTACCCAGCCTGGCGTGACGGATTAAACATCAACTAGTTAAATAAAAATTAATATCAACTGCCTCCTAACTTCTAATGTCATGTTGTTTATAACTAATGAACTGATTAGGGGATAAACACATCACGGAGACATTCAGCTCTCCTGCTCGGCTCGCTGCTGCCCGTGTCCACTCCCCGCGAGGCCTGCTGGCTGCCCTGCCAGGGAGCGGGCGGGGGCGGGGGCGGGGGCAGGGAGCTCCCTGGGGCTTGCTCCTTTGCCCACCTTCACCCTTCCCTTCCCTTTATCTTCCCTCCTTTCCCGTTCTCTCCTTTTTCCTTTTTTATTTTACTGCCTGCCTTCCTTCTTTCCCATCCTCTTCTGTCTTTTGCATCTCTACCTCTGTCCACTAGATTGTCCCTGGTGTCTGTCTCTCTGAGGGTCTGGGTCCCAAGCCCCTCCCTCACCTAGTCTCTCCCTTCGTCCACCCCAGTTTCCACCTCTTTTCCCTCCCCGCCCCCCCATTTGGATTCATTCCTCTCTGGCTACTGCAGACTATAAGGCTCACCGCCCTGCTAGTGACCAGCCTGGCCTTGCCTTTAGCACCTGGTGAAGATGGACAGTCCTCCCCACTCTCCAGCTATTTAAGGGAGAAAGGAGGGAAGTCGAATAAGGGGAGGAGGTGTTTTTAATTTCTCCTTTATTCAGTCTGGGAAGGGGAGTAAGGATCTTAAAAAAATTTTTTTTAAACTTTCCTCTTCCTCTTGTCCCAGAGCAACTAATGCAGGTTCAAGTGCTACATTCAATGTTCAGGAACAGAACGCTCTCCTGGTGTCTTTTCTCCGGGGATTCAAATCCCTCCGCAGCCAGCCCTAGCCTGACCTGAGCAGCCTTCTGCAGGGTCCTTGTCCTAGAGATACTGAAGCCCAATCACAAGTGTCATCATGACAACAATGAGGCGGAGGCGCGAATCATCACAGACCCCGCTCTGGTGATTTTTTTTTTCCCCTAAGAAGCCACAACATTTAAACTTGGTCTGCCCTGGACCGCAGGGTCTGACAAGACAATAACAACAGAAAAAGCTTTTAAAACCAATTTAGCACACGTGAAAATGTAATTCTAATGAAGAATCAATAGGCTGGCGGATCATTTTTCCTGGGACTCCTTGGAGAACCTGAGAGAGACTTTCAATCAATGGGGCGAGCGATGAGCAAAAGGGCCTGAGAGACTGTGGGGGACAGGGGCGAGACCAGGAGACAAAGAGAAACACAGTGGGAGAGGGGGCTGCTGGGGGGCTGAGGCAGGGGCCCAGGCCCTTTGGCATCACTTTGCCAGCTTCCAAAGGAAGAGTGTCAGAGCCACGAGCTAAGGAGGTGCTTCTTCCTCTAGACCCTTCTGGTATGGGACAGACTGCTCAGTCCAACAGCCTCAGCTACCTTTCCTGCCTGGGGCCTGGGGCCTAGGCCCTGGCCCTGCCCCAACCCTGGGCTCCGTGTTCAGGTCATTGTGACAAGCTGGCTTAGAAGCAGTCAGGGGACACTGTGCAGTTCCCAGCCGTTGCCCCTCTGCCTGTGTGCCTGGGACATTAGATCTTGTTCATGTCTGTGACATGCAGCACGCACAGGTGTGGCCATGCTTGGCACTTTAGTGATCCCTTGCACACTCGTCATCACAGCCTATGAGAAGGGCAGAATTAGGATCACTATCTCAGAGAAGGGCACAAAGAGCGCCCGGTGAGGGTCCTCACCCCTCTGGGTGACTGGGCGTGGTGCAGGAGGTGACAGGAAGAGGCTAATGAGGTGAGTGACCGCCTCAGGTGTGTGCAATGGAGTGACAACACGACAGTTGTGGATTTTGTTGTACATGTTACTCTCCTGGACTTATCCTCAGAGATGTTCCTCTGTGTATAATTTGTTTTAAAAAATTCTCTTTTTAGGGTTTTGTGCCCTTGGGTTGGAAAATCACTGTTTGATGGGAAAAAAAGAAAGAGCGAGCGAGCGAGCGAGCGAGAAAGTCTGATGTTTGGAATCAGCAACGTTGGTAAGATGACCACGTTAGCCATGAGGGGCCTGACAGGGTGGAGTCATATTTTTTCAAGTTTACGTTGGAGAGCCATGATGAAGGTTTGCCACTGGGTTCTTGTGCCCTCAGCTTCCTGTCCCGAGCTGCACAACCTCTGTAGAGGAAATTTAGCCAAAGGGAGTCCCAGGAGACAACTGCCAGTTCCTGAAAGAAAATGGGCCCAGTGGGCCAGCACCTGGGGTTGGTCCCTGCACTTTCCTCGCCGGCCTGGCAGTCCCCCGGTGCTGTGGGCAAGGCCAGGCAAGGGCGGGAGGCCCAGGGCAAGCAGGGGAATACGACAGAGAGCACAGCAGAGAAAGAGAAGGGGCCCTGGTACGGGAGGGGTGGAAGCCACAGTGCTCACGAGGTTTTCCCCAGGCCAGCGGCAGGAGTACAGGAGGCTGCGAGCCAGAAAAGCAGGGGGTGAGAGGCTTGAGGGAGAATTTGGGGCCTGGGAGAGCATGCTGTGGGAGAGGTCGAGAGCCCCCCCCCCCCCACAGCAGGGGTGAGGCACCAGAGTGCTGTAGAAGGGCAGGGCTGCAGCAGGTGGCTGTGTCGGTGTGGTGAACCCCGGAGGGTGGGGTCCTTCCCCTTCCCCTGAGCCCTCACCGGCTCCTAATAGGCAGAGAAACCGGCGATTTTTTTTTTCTCTGAGTTATTTAAAAAGAAAAAAAAAAAAAGGAACCTGGAGCAGGAGAGCTTGTGAGAGATCTACTGAGCAGTTCCATAATGAACGCAGTGGTGACAGGGACCTCCGGGAAGGACTGAGGGGCCTGGGAAAGTTGGGGCGAGTCTGCACTGAGACTGAGCCCCGCGGCCGTGTGGGAGGCGGTGGAACCGAAGAGGCGCGGGCAGAGGGAGCCGCACGAAGTTGGGGAGGACGGGCGAGCGCGGACGCCCCTGCGAGCGCAGCAGTGCGACTGAAGTGACAGTGCGGAGAGGGGGTGAGGGGGAGGGGTGCGGCGGCGAGCCCAGGGATTCGGTCTGTGGGTGCCTCCGGCTTGCCTGCGGCTGGCGGGGGCCTCGGTGCGTGTGCGCGCGTGTGCGCGGGGCGGAGAGCCCGGGGCTTCTCCGCGTGTGCTGTGCCTCGGCGCGGCCGTGTGTGGGAGCGCGGGCGCGAGCAGAGCGCACAGCCGAGGCGGCGGCAGCCTGGGTTATCTGAGCCGCTCGGTCTTGGGTGGCTGCGCCCAGATCTCGGGGCGGCGGTGGCGAAGGCGAGACGCGCTGTCGGGCCGCAAAGAAGCGAGGAAGGCAGACCCAGGCCCAGGAGGCGGCGGCGCGGGGAGCAGAGCATGGAACAGCGCGCGAGTCGGGCAGGTAAGAGCTAGGAGAGACCCGTCACCGCCGCTGGCAAGGGCAGGGCTGCGCCGGAGAGGGGTGGGGGCCGTCGGGGCAGAGGGCTGGTAGACTGCATTTCTCTTTCCTCTCGGTGCTTGGTGTCCGCGGGCGACTTCGGCTCTGCGCACTCCCCCAACCCCGGGGCCTTCCCTCCCAGTGTCCTCGAAATCTTTCGCTAAAAACTTTCCATCCAGATAGCAGGAGTGTTGCAACTTGGCCAGGCTCTTTGCAGAACTTGGCCTTCCTTTCTGTTGTGTGGGTAGGAAGCTCGTCTTCGCACTTTCTCTCCGCACATTTTTTGCACAACTTTCTCCAAGCTAGGGGTATTGGGAAGGCCCCAGTTTCTGGTGAGAAGAGAGCGCAGGCGTCGGGGAGTGGGGAAAGCTGCCTGAGCATGGTTGAGTCACCTGTGCGCCTGGGTCTTGGGTGCCTGAACACCAGTGTAGATGTGCCCAGCCTTGTGTCGAGAAAGCTCTGCCCAGGAGATCAAGGGAGGTTCACAGGAGCCTCGGGGTCTCCTTAGCCAAGGGCTACTCTTTTTCCCTCAGGGCTGCCCACTCAGCTCTGACTGTCCAATTAGGTGCCCTGGTGTTGTCAGGGCAGGGAAGCCAAGTGCCCAAGTTTAGTTTCAGTGGAGAGGGAGAGGGTTGCATCAGGTTTCTAGAATTTTCCAAATGATTCCACAGAGGTCAGGCCTAACCTCAGACCTTCTTGGCCTCACTCCTCACCTTCCCCAAATTTCATTCTCCTTTGCTCCTCCCTTCCAGCTCAGGTTCCAGTCCTTTCAGCTGCTAACTCAGGTCCCACCCCACCCCCCAGCACTGCCTGTGCTCTGGCTGCTAGGCCCAGTCCCCGGGCTGTCCCCACTCCCATCAGGGGGCCTTGTGTCCACCAGGGAATCTGGGCCCCCAGAAGTATCAACCGTGGCCTCCTGGGCTTTTAGGGCTCTGGGCAGACCCTCCACACCAGAGGTTTAAGTAGGGAGATCAATAGCAAACAGTTGTAATGATCTAATTAATTATGGCAAAATTAAAAGCGAGTACAAAATCAATCTCTGATGGTGTTGAAGATGGAATTCAATTGAGAGCCCATCTGTGCACCCCCTCGACCGTATAAATATGCAGCCCAAGGACAGACCTAATGGCTGGGCCTTCCTGGGAACCTCTCTCCCCCTTCCTTCCTTGTCTGTACTGAGCTTCTATTTTCCTGCCACTGAATCTGTTTTGCTTCCAGACTCCTGGGCCTCCTAGCCTTGCACCTGCCCTGCCTTCAGCCTCCTCCAGGGTGCTCAGGCTCCCAATACTCCCACTTTCCTTTCCCTCCTCGCAGGCGGCTTTCCGTGCCTTGCAGGCGGCTTTCCGTGCCTTGCAGGCCTGAGTCCCAGCAGGTGCATCCAGGCCTGCTCCCCAACGCCTCAGGAAGACGGAGCAATGCGGGGGCGGGGGGCTTAGGCTTCCTGAGCGCCTGGCAGGGTCCTCACCCCAAGTGCCCTGGCACTCTGGCTACTCCAGAAGAGGCCAGGGCGTTTCCTACTTATGCAGGGGCACCTGTGCCTACCTGCATCTGGCCAAGGAGCCACACCGGACGTTGTGTGGCTCAGCGGCCCGCGGCTTGGGGTGGGGGGAGGTAGGGCGGGGAAGGGGGGGCGGGCACCGGCGGCGTACCGCATTCCCGTTCCCTTCCCTCCGTTCCCGCTAGTGCTGGACGCGGGGCTCACATCCTGGCAGCCACAGTTAGGGAGGAGTAGGGAGGAGCCGCGGAGCCGAGTAGGAAAAGGACACCGCTGTCCTCCTCCAGGCGGCCCCGCTTAGCCGAGCCGCGGAGTCCTCCGCGCTCCCAGCCACTTTCTCTCCCTCCGTCCCTTTTCACTGCCACCTCCCGCTCCTGTGCCTTCATCTCCACAGCCACATCTGGGCGCACCTCCTTGGGAGCCCGGTGTCCCCTAGACGGCCCCAACACCCTTTTTGGCCCCTTCTGGCTAGTTTAAAGGACAACAGACGCGCACGACCGAGCGTGCCTGCCGGACGGGCCCGGCGCCAGCGCCGCAGCCGGGTTTGCGAAAGATGCGGGTTTTATTTAGTCTCGCAGAGCCTGTTCTGCAGCAGCGAAAACCACCAGGAAAGGGGAAGGGGGCAAGAATCAGCGGCTAGCTGAATTGTGGCGTTCCCCGATCACCGCCCCTACGCCCAGAACCAGGGAAACAAGGCGTTTATTTGATGCCTTCCATTCTTCCTCCGCCGGCCGGCCTGTCCCAGCTGGCTCTGACTCCCTGCCACTTGTCCCCTGCCTCTCCATCCTGGTGCCCTGGACTATCTGGCCCACACTTGAGTTTCCAGATTTCTGTCTGCCCTCAGAGACCCCTCCCTCTCCCTGGTCCTGCCGCGGGGGCCCTCAGAGCCCGGGGGGAGACAGCCCGACGCCGCCCCACCCTCTCTTGCTGAGCCTCCTCACCTCGTTATTAATTGCTGTGCTGACCTGCAGAATTGATTGGCGGCCCCGCTGGAAGAGGCTGCAGAGGCCTTGGCCTCGGAGCAGCCTGGGCTGAGGGCAGTGGGAGGAGGGGGAGGTGCCGGCTGTGGGTCCAGAGCTCCCATCTCAGCCTCACCTGGAAGGCTCCTCGGCAGTCCCCCACACGCGCTTTTTACACACCCTCACGAGACTAACACGCGCGCTGCCTCCTCACCACGAGACGCTTGGCCCCCAAGAGACACATCAGAAATTCTTAATTGGTCAAAGGGGCTCCCTCCTATTAGCTTCTTGGATGTATTCGTTAGCCGCGGGTCTCGACATGGGACTCGGGCCCTTCTCTGCCCGAGATTTAATGTGTACCTGTTCTTTTCTAGGAACAGCTACAGAAAGTTAAGAAATAATCCTGAATGCAGGTGACACTTAAAGTCTCTAAGTAAACACTTTTCCCAGAAGGACACCTTGCTCTGTCCCAGAGGGCTTAAGTTCAGCCCTTTTGTTTCAAGTTCAGGACGGCGGAGAGAGCAGGGCAGAGGCTTGCAGGGGTTGAACCCTCCGGAGGGAGTCCTCCCCTCCTCCCCTTCCCCAGTCCGTCACAGCCGGGAGGCGCGCACACCTACCCGGGCCCCCACAGCCACACACTCCCGGCTACGCCCCTTGCCGCGACCCAAGGCCACAGGACAGAGCCAGGGGAAGCCCGGACGTGCGGGCTCCAGGCTGGGCGTGGGCGCAGACGGCAGGAGTTTGCCGACCTGGGCCGATCCCGAGAGACCGCTCTCCCCCCCATTTCCTTGGGCCCCTCTCTGTCGCATCCAGCGCCTCTTGCCCCCGTGTCGCCTCTGCCCTTCGCTCCGGCCCTTTGTCTCCAGCCACCTCGCAGTCTGTCCCGCGCCTCGGCGGCCCTGCCCTCCGGCCTGGCCGTCTCGGGGGCGGGTCTCCCCCTGCCTTACCCGCTCTCGGCTCTGGCGCGCTCTCCGCCTGCTCCTCACATCCACGCAGCTGCTGGCAGAGGAGGAAGGGAGGGCGGGCGGGCGCGCGGCGGATGGATCTGAGACAGCAGATTTGGAGCCCGCTCGCAACTCCCGGGAAACTCGGCCCGGGTCCTCCCGCCCCTCTGCAGCTACTCCTCGGCGCCGCGGGGCCGCGCGTCCTCTCCCCTTCCTCTCCCCGCTCAACCGTTGTGCCTCCCGGCTTTGAGACCGGCGCTGCCTCTGCCCTGTACTGTTTCCCTTCGGCTGCCGCTTGCCGTCGTCCGTCCCCTCCCTCCGCAGCCCCTTTCCGCGCGGCGGCGGCAGCGGTGGCAGGGAGCGCGGGCGACGTCCCGGGTCCGCCCGCAGTGGCTTCCTCGACCACAGCCCGGTCAGGCCGCGGGCTCCGAGCCCGGCTGAGAAGCCGGTTAATCATTACTTAGCCACCGGCACCGCCACTCAGCCTCGCCCGGACTCTCTCGCCTTGACTTGGGGAGTGGGGGAGGGTGCAGCTGGCCGGGAAGAGACCTGTGCCTCACCCAAACCAGCCTCTTCCGGCCTTCAGAGACAGGTGCCTGCCCAGTTCCCTCGCACCCCTTGCTCCCACTCCCCCAGCCCCCCCCCCCCCCCGCTCGTGCCTCCCTCCAGTCGGCCTCTCGCCGCCACCGTCTCATCTCCGCTCTGGCTTTGGCAGGTTGACCGCAGGTACTGGGAGGACCAACTTTCTTTGTTTGGAGCCCGACCCGACGGGGTTTCCTTGTGCAAGTCCCCGCAATGGGCCGCTCCTCCCAGCGGTTTTGTCGGACTGGCCGGGGGCGGTGTCCGAAGCCACAATTCCCCTGGCTGTTGGGGTGTACATGAGGAATTTAACCGAGCCTCTAAGCAGTTTTGCTGGGGCAGGGGGTGGGGTGGGGGTGGGGGGCGTGCAGGAAGTGGACGTGGAGGAGTGGCGTTTGGGGTAGACAGAGCAAGTGATAAACCAGCACGGGATGTGGTATTCTCATTGAAAGGAAAACAAATCCTTAAAGGAGGAAGAGGGGGCGGTGAGGGGAATGTCCAGTGACCTTTACAGGATAGAAGTTGGCTGGGCCCACCCTCCCCACCCAGGCTAAGCACTCAAGCCTCTCTCTTCTCTGGAAGTTTGAGGGTTCAGAAAGCTGGGCCTGAATTCCTGTATCTATCACAGAAAGGTCTGGCTTTTAGAATGCCTGTTGGTTAGGTACCTGAGCTTGACAAGACAGGTGTAACTAGCCCCATTTTACAGGTGAGAAAACTGAGGCTCAAACAAAGAAACAAAGGAACTATTCATGCCGTGGCAGCCTCTTCTTCGTCCTTCAGCTGTGCAGAGACCCAGGAGAGTCTGGGGAAGGGGGACCCACTGGGTCCCAGTCTGAGCCAGGAGTAGCAGGGCCTCCCTGGACCTCTGCCACTCCCCTTCTAGCGCCCTATCGGCCTGCAGGCTGTGTTTCCCCGTTTCTCCCGGCTTGTCTGTTTCCCCAGCTCCCAGCCTCCCTGGGTTGGGAAGCCCACAGGCAGCAGCCACCTGGCTGGCCCGTGCTGCGAAGAGGCCGCTTTGGTGGCCAAGTGGCTTGTATTGTCGTTCCCCTCAAAGGGGCTGCGAAGCGCCAGGCGGGTGGCAGGGACCTCTTGTGAGGGGCAGCGGGGTTAGAGGGGGAGGGTCGAGCAGGATAAAGGCGCAGCACGTGCGCTGCGCCTCCGCAGGACCAACAGACCGCGCGGGCGGGGCCGCCCCGAGTCAGCCCCCCGCCCCCCCCCCCCCCCCGTTCTCGCAGGGAGCCCAAATATTGGGAACAAAAGCGGGGAAAGAAGAGTGAGAGCAGGAGGGGGGGAGGGAGCAAGGGAGGGAGCGAGGAAGCAGAAATTAGGGGGTCTCAGATGAAAAAAAAAAGAAAGTAGCTTTAGGGGGAATGTGCTGTGGAGTGTGAAATTGCAGCCCATGGTGCTCCATATTGTACCAGAAGCTCTTCCAAAAAAAAAAAAAAAAAACCATCCTCCAACGTGACCAGAGGGCTAGGCAGGGGGAGGGGCGGGGAGAGGACAGGGAGGGGGAGGGGCGAGCTGGCGAGGGGGCCGGGGTGCTGCGCCCAAGGCCTGGGACCTGAGTGCCAAGGGCGTGCTCCCGCGTGTGCCGGGCCGCGGGCGTCCTTCCCGGAGTTTCACTGTCTAAACTTTTCTTGCTCGCTTTCGGGTGGTGGGGATTTCCGCAGGTGGGACTCACCCAAAGGACCACGGAGCTGGACCACGGAGCCGCCGCCCAGCGCCGCCCGCCGCTCTCCCCCTCTCTGCCTCCGCTCCTCTTCCCTTCGGACCACCCCCACACACACTCTAAACAGCCCCCCCCACCCGAACTTTAATGCGTTTAATTTGGTCCGCGCGGTGGGGAGCATTTCCTGGGGAGATACATTTAATTTCGGAATTTCTAATCCCCTCCCTCAGAGACCAGGCCTTAGCTCTCCTCGGGGCTCCCAGGGAGGAGGGAGGAAGGCTTGCCCTGCTGCCTGCTGGAGCCGCTCGAGGCCCCAGTCGGGGCACTGCGGGCAGCGGGGAGGTAGCCACACCTCTGCCTTTTCTCGCCGGGGCCGGGAACTGGGAACCTGGGAGCAGCGGAGGGTCGGAGGGTCGTGAAGAGGGGGCAGCGGACGGAGTGCACGCCCCACGGCCCTTCTAACGCAGTCTGCCCAGAAGCGCATCTGGGGACTCCGAGGTGCGAGTTACTCTTGGCTTGGGGCGCCTGGGCGCGGGGACGCTTGGGGGCTGCTTGTCGCGGACCACCGCCTCTGCGACACCGCGGCCCGGGCAGAGCAGGCATGCCGGGCCTGGCCGCGAGAGGCGAGGGTGGGAGCTGCCAGGAGCCAGGCCAGCCTGGCAGGGAAGGGAGCCGAGAAGGAGAAGGAGCCGTGATCCACAAGGAAGATTTATTGGGTAGATCAGATGCACAGAGGCGGCTAATGAAGCAAATCCCGAGATGGGTATCGGAGCAACTCCCCAAAAGTTTATTTGCCTTTAAATTTCCGCAGGGAGGCGGGCGCCTTGTTTGAAGTGTAAATGCCCCTAGGTTGGGGGGTGGAAAGGCCGCTTTGAAAACACTAGAGAGAAAAGGTTCATTTAGAGGCAGACGGGGGAAAGCAACCAAGCCTGACAGGTCGGAGCCTGGGTTGTGTTTGGGGCTGGGTTGTTTTCTTTCTTCCTCTCTTTTCCCCTTCCTCTTCTTTCTTCGTCCCTTTTTTCCCTTTTTTGCCCCCCCCCCCTTTACTGGACTCTATAGAAGAAAAAAGTGGGGCAGGGAGCATCAGAGGGAGAGGCCAGGCCTGTGTGCGACCTGGGTGCTCCCCCTTAGGGAGTTTTCTAGGCCTGCAGCAGGGCTGGAGCCGAGGAGGGGGCGCCTCCTGCTAGGGCTGTCTCCAGGAGGGCGACCTGGGAGCAGGGCGCAGGCTTGGGCTGTCTTGGAATTAAGACTGCGGGTGCTCGTGAAGGCAGACAACTTGCAGCATACTCTGCCCAGTGTGTGACAATGCCTGCTGTGCCCATTCTTACTTGGTAGTATGTGCAACACAGGGAGAGGTCCAGCTGGTTCCAGAGATATCTGGGCGTGGGTGGATGTGGGGGTCCGCGTGGTTCCTGCAATAGTTCAGACATAACTTCCAGCAGGACCAACCTAGGAGGAGACCCAGGGCTAGGGCTCCCAACCAGGGGGCCCTCTCTTCAATGGCCCCCTCCCATTCCTGGGTACCTACCTCCCCGAAGAAAGCCCAACTCTGGACCCGCTACAGTGCACCTGGTTCCCAGGCCTGGAAGCTGGTCCCTTTAGGCTGCGGGAACTCTGCTTTTTTTCCCCTCGGCTCCCCACACAAAGTTAGTGCGTGTTCGTGGGGTTGTGAGGCCAAAGGAAACCCGGGAGCGCCATCTGCAGGCCTTGAGGGGAAGAGACCAACCTTCGGAGCTGAACCCGGCGCTTTCAGCCCCGGGCCCAAGGGAGCACGCTGGGCTGCCATGGGAAGTGGGGGTGGGGGCTGAGAAGGGGGCTAAGGAGGAGGGTTTTTCCTCTCTCATAAGTTACCCTCGCAGGTGGATTAAGCAGATCAGGCTTAGGAAGACTGCGAAGGGAGGACAAATGCCAGGATTCCAGCCCTCAGCCCCCTGAGGAGTGGGAGCCCCAGACCATGCTGGGCCGGCTGAGGTCAGAGCCCCAAACGAGGAGTAGGGGTACCCTGGAGACCCAGGTACAAGACGCGTAGAGTCACGCTGAGTCGGGCTGAGTCTGACCGATGCAGTCCCAGATCCCATCTGCTGCCCAGGCTCCTGCCGGCGGACAGGCACAGGAGTCCGCCGTGCTGCCCCGGGGCTGCAGACGGACTGCAGGAACCTCAGGGCCGGGCAGCAAGAGCGCAGCGCGGGCTTCGCCCAGCCGCCCTGGAGCGGACCCAGGGAAGAGGGGGGAGGGAGCGAAGGAGGGAGAGAGTTAAAACATAAGCTGAAGTGCCAAGATGATTTATGAGACGAGGGAAAATATTTCATAAAGATCTCCCGGATATTCTGTACTTAACCGGTTAGGAGACAAAGGGCTTCTCCTGCCTGGTGCGTGCAAGCGGACCCAGCGAGCAAGGGAGCGAGTGCTGGCGAGGGCTGCGGAGGCTGGGCTAGCGGCGAGGGCTGCGGAGGCTGGGCTAGCGGCTCCGGCAGAAGTGGGGCCAGGCCGGCGAGCTGCGCCTCCTGCGCTCGCTCCGGATCCGCCGAGCTAGCCGCGGGCGGCGCTCAGCCGCGTCCGCAGCCTCCTCTTCTCCCCAGCCGGGGAGACCGAGCCTGGGTCTCCCGCATCCTTTTCTGCCAGCGACCTGCGGCTCCGCTCTGTTCCCTCTCCCCTCCCCCCCCCGCCCCGGCCACCCGAGGGTCCTGGAGCCAAGTGCCCTGGGCGTTCCCGCCGGCCGTTGGGTCCCACCAAAGCAGGTGGGTCCTCGCCGGAGGTCTCCAGCTCGATGCCAAACCAAAGCGTTTTGGACGGACCCGAGAGGGCAAGGGGGCCCGGAGAGGCTCCAGGCGGGCGGCAGCGTGCTGGGCGGGGGCGGACAAACTGCTGGATACTTTGCTCGGGAATGAGAATTGGGTGTGCGTGGGTGAGTAGGCACCTCGGCAGGGAAAGGCGACAGGGAAGGGCTCGCGAGAGGAAGGAACGGGAGGGAACTCAAGAGCTCAGGGTAACGGGGTTAGGAGCAGGGTGCTGACGGGGTCCGGGGCCGTGCAGTGCCTGCGGGCACTGGCCGCTGGACAGCAGGGCTGGGGGAGTTGGGACCCAGAGCCCTGCTTCCGAGCGCTGCGCGCTCCGAGGCCCTCTGTCGTTGCCTGCATATTCATTAGACTGGCCGCTCTTTATCCTTATCTAACGTTTATCTTATCGCCGAGTTTCGTTTCTCAGTGTAGTTTTAATCCCAGCTCCCGTTCCTCCTCCCGCTGGCCCGCTCCCCTCCCTCCCTTTTCCTTCGCCCGCCGCTCGCTTCCTCCCTCCCGCCTCCCCCTCCCCTACCCTCCCCGCGCCGGCACCGGAGTGACAGGCGCGGGGCCCTCCTCGCCGAAGCTCGGGGCTCCGGCGCTGGCGAATCACAGAGTGGTGGAATCTATTGCCTTTGTCTGACAAGTCATCCATCTCCCGGCGCGGGAGGGGGAGGGGGTCTGGAGGGGGCTTTGCAGCTTTTAGAGAGACACACACCGGGAGCCCAGGCTCCAGTCTCCGGCCGAGTCTCCTCGAAGCCGCAACCCACCTGGGGCCAGCCCGACGCTGCCGGCGCCGCTCGCCTCCCTCTAGCCCTCCCTCCCTCCCGGCCTTTGCGGCCGCCGCGGCGTGCGTCTGCCTTTTCCGGGGGCGGGGGCCCGGCCCGCGCGCTCCCCTCCCGCGGGCGCCGGCTCGGACATCCCGGGGATTGCTACTTCTCTGCCAACTTCGCCAACTCGCCCTACTCGGAGCGGCCCCGCTCCCCTCCTGGCGCCCTCGGGCCGCCCCCGCCCCGCGCCCTCTCCGACCGCTGCCTCTTGGATGACCGGGTTCCAGGGGAACTGAGCGAGCCGCCTGCCCCGCCCGGCCTCAGTCCTGGCCGCAGCTGCCGCGCGAGCCATGCGCCCCCCGTACCCCCTGGCCCGGCCCGCCGCCCCGGGGCCGCTCTGCTGACTGCCCAGCCCCGGCGCCCCGACAGTGAGAAGTTGCGGCCGCTGCGGCTGCAAAGCCCCGGCGGCCCGGGAGGAGTCCCGCGGGGAGCGCAGCGCAGCGCCCCCCATCCGCCCCCGCGCGCCCCGCAGCAGCCGGGCGCCCGCTCACACTCCCTCCCCCACCGTCCCTCCCTTTTCTCCTCAAGTCCTGAAGTTGAGTTTGCGAGGCGACACGGCGGCGGCGGCCGCGCTGCTCCCGCTCCTCTGCCTCCCCATGGATATGCACTGCAAAGCAGACCCCTTCTCCGCGATGCACCGTGAGTACCCGCGCCCGGCTCCTGCCCCTGCTCGCGGCTCTCGGTTCCAGCCCGGTCCAGTCCTAGCACGGCGCCGGCTCTCTGCGCTCGGGTCCAGTCTTGGAGGCCACTCTGGCTGCTCCTGGTCCCTCTCTCGTTCTTCCGTCCTCCCTCTTTCCTTCTCCGGGTACTCCTAACGCCTCCAGCTTCTCTCCCTGCTGCCTTCTGTCACCCATGCCTAGTCCCTCTCCTGCCATCCTCCCTTCCCTGGTGTCCGGCATCGGCCTTACTCCTTCCACCTGCTCTCTCTTAGGTCGTGGGATCCACAGCCCCGGGCCCTGTTTCCAGCCACCCCACTCTAGGCAGCCTTTTGCACTGAGCTGGGGGACCAATTGGCAGGCAGTTTTCAGGGTGCTGTATTTTCTGTCTCCTCTCCTCTTTTGCATACTCCCGCTTCCTCTCCACATCTCTACCTTCCTGGAAGAGTTGTGCGTGTCCAGGGGGAGACTCCCAGCACAGACAGCCTTAGTTTTAGGACAGTTGGGCACTAGGAAGAGTGTGGGGGTGGGGTGCTCCCTCCTGAGTCTCTGCTCCCAGCCTCTCAGGGTCCCGACAGCCTAGCCGAGGGTCTTGCACACTGGTTTGGAATGTTCCCTTCCTCTTTCTTTCCTCTCCTTCCCCTTCCCTGTCTGAATTGGGAATCTGAGGTTGGCAAGATGTGGTGGTCATCGCTTCTCCTTGCATCTGCCTGGGAGATGCTCTAAAAACAAAGAGGGGTTTCCGGAAGGGAGAAATTGAAGTCAGAGAGGGAGCGGGCAGCGCAGCGTCCGGGGCAGGTTCTGCTCAGCTCTGGACGCTCCTCGGCTGCCTCCCACTCCTTGCTGAGAGCCGCGCTGCCGGCCACCTGGCCGGGGGTCAGCAAAGAGCGAAAAACCGAGAGGGCAAGAACAAAAGGAAGGCAAATGCTGAAGCTGGGGAGAAAGGAAAGAGAATTCAAAACGGGGAAGGAAATAAACGAAAATTGAAAGATTACAGAAAAAAAACGAGAAGGGGCGAAAGGAAACAGAAAGATAGGGAATGAGAGAGTATTGTAATAACATTTGAATTTATTCAATCCATGGCATGTCTTTAGCTCAGAAAACTGTTCTGAGATTTTTGGGGAACAGACTCTCTCTTTAAAGATAAATAAGATTCTAAATAGAAAACTCCTCCCCATCTGTAGAATAACAATTAAGGATAATTTGTAACTTCTCACAAGGAAACTTTTAAAACCTTGTTTGGATCTGAAATTATGCCCAGAGAACCAGGAGGCCGACCTGGCTTTTTTTTTTTTTTTTTTTTTTTCCCTTCTCCCAAGATACATTTAACGTTATAGGGAGAGCTTTTTATTAAAAAAAAAAAAATGCTCCTAGGATAAAATGCATTTTCTTACTTTCCAAGTACGGGGCACCCGAGCCGGGGGGCTTCAGGCCGCCGCGGGTCTCTGCGAGCCGGACCGGGCAGCCTCGCTCCTGTTCCGAGGGAGTGAAGCCGGTCCACCGCCGCTTTGCCCAGCCCGCCTGCCTCGCGGCTGGCTGCCACGAATCTCCTCTGTTACCGGTTCTGCTCGGGGTCCGCAGAGCCCCGGCCGCCCCCTGGGAACCACTTTGCAAGCTGAGGGGGAGCAAGGCCAGCCGAAGGTGGTCGGAGAACGGCCCGCCAAGAGCCGCGGCGCCGGCCCGCGAGTAGCTGCAGCCCAGGTCGGCGCCGGCGGCAGTGGCGCAAGCCGGACCCGACTGGGCGCCGGCTCCCGGCCGACCCCGGCCCCGGACTCCTTCCGTGCCCCTTTCCCATCCCCACCCCTTAGACTGGGGCCAAGGGGCCGGGCCCAGAGCCCGCGGAGGCTGAATTATTCATCTTTAATCTGCCCGCAGCTGCCGCCTTTTCAGACCGGTAACGCGAGTTCTCCCGGGGCCTAAATTATTGATGGTTGGGGTTTGGATGGAGGGGAAGGGTGGGGAGTGGGGCTAGAGACGTGGAGACTAGAGGGGTCGGGGTGAAGGCAGCGGTTCTGGCCTTCCCCGGCTGCCCGACCAGGGGTTTGGCCCAAGCTTGTTCCAGGTCCCCTTAGAAGAGGATGGGAGAGAAACGGGGTGGGGGGCAGTGCAGATGTCCCCGCTTTCTCCAAAACCCGCTTGTAGCTGGCAGGGCCGGGGCTGCTGGGGGCCGGCTCAGTGCGGCCAATCTCGGCGCTTGGCTGGCTCGTAGCTGCGGTTGCGGGATTGCGCTGAGTACAGGATTTCCGGGCCGCCGTAGGCCGGGAGATTGGGGCGCCCGGCCGCGCCCTCCGGCCTGGCTCCGGCCTCGGGAGCCCGAGCTCGAGCTTCGCTGGAAACTCAGCGCCCTTTTCTCTCGGCTGAGAGGACAAGCGCCCTTGCCGCTCAGGTTCCTGGGCGGCTACAGGGACGTTTGCTGCTGGCTCGGGCCCGCTACACAGTGCCCCGGGAGACCTCGGCCTTCCGGGGCGGCCTGTGCCATGCGACCCCGGGCGACACTGGAGGTCCCCCAGGCCCTCGCAACGCGCTGGGCGGGCGAGCCCAGGCGGCCTGCGTTCCCGGGCTGCTGCCAGAGCCGCACCGCTGGCCACCGCCTCCCTGTCTCAGAGCGCAGCAGACCCCAGGCCGCTGCCTCTTCCGCCTTCCCTCCTCCACCTGTTTCCTTTCCTCTTTAGATTGTAGGGGGTTGTGGGGGAAATGGGGCCCCTAAGTATATAAACAGAATAGACATAAAGGAAAGAAAAACAGTGATCGAAAAACAAAGCGAACCGAAGTAGAACATTTTGATCACAAATAAATACAATGAAAGAGGTAGGAAGCAAAGGTGTGTGTGTGTGTGTGTGTGTGTGTGTGTGTGTGTGAGAGAGAGAGGGAGAGAGAGAGAGAGACTTAGCCCCTGTCGGGGCTCCTGCCCGACACATGCAGCAGCCCCCAAATCATCAGCCTCCAAACCCTCCCTGGCACCAGCTGCCCCTTTGCCTGCGGCGCAGGCGGGATCCCGCTCTGCGCCAGTTGCCAGTGCCAGTTCCGTCCTCGGCCGGCGCTGCCTCATCCCGCGTTCCCAAATCCTTCCCTGCTGGCATTGATTGTGCCGCGCTATCTTTCTCCCCTTCGCCCCTCTTTGCTGTCGCCTGCCTTCTCCATGCCCTCTCTTTCTCCCGTGCGTCGCACTGGTCTCAGTGTCGCGTTCTTCCCCAGCGTGTGCGCTGCTGTGTCTTTACCGCCCGGCGGGTTCCGAGCCCCAGTTCTCCGCGTCGTGGTCCGCCCGCCGCCCTTCGCCGCGAGGTCGGGAGCATGTTCCGAACGCCCTGCGCGCTCCCTTCGCCCGGCCCGGGCTCCGGGCCCTGACTAATGGCCGGTCCCTGCCGCGTGTGGGGTGTTGTGTTTTTTTCTTGTCTCTCCCCAGCAGGGCACGGGGGTGTGAACCAGCTCGGGGGGGTGTTTGTGAACGGCCGGCCCCTACCCGACGTGGTGCGGCAGCGCATCGTGGAGCTCGCCCACCAGGGTGTGCGGCCCTGTGACATCTCTCGGCAGCTGCGGGTCAGCCACGGCTGTGTCAGCAAAATCCTGGGCAGGTGAGGGCCTCGGAGCCGTCCTGGGAGACGCCCTGCCTCTGTCCCTGCCAGCCCTGGGTCTCTGGCCTGGGGACTTGGCTAACAGTCGAGGCCGCTAAGCGAGACAGGGAGAGCCCCACCTCTGAGGGTTCGGCAGGGCTGCTCCTTTTGGAGAGGGTGCTCAAGGGGTAGCCAAGGCCCCAGGAGCGGCAGTGGAACCGGGTCACCCTGTGCCTGCCCTGCTCCAGGGCATGTGCCAGCTTCAGCAAGGAAGAGATGCATGGGGTGAGGGGAAGGTTGGAGGAATGGGGTGGAGAGCGGAAACGGGTCCCCAAGAGGAGAAGCGAAGGGAGGTGGTGGTTTCCTAGGGTCCTCTGTGCTTAGTACCCAAGGGCTGGAAGTGGTGCCTCAGCCCTGGTCTGCCCCAAGCCTCACAGCGCTGTCCCTTCTGCCTGCCCCAAACAGACGGCTGCACTTTCACCACCTAGGTAGTTGGGGTACCTCTCTCCCGTGGGGAGCATCCTCCCAGGGTCCCTCTCTGTGAGTCCCTCGCCCTAGCCAAGAGCCCACTTTGGAAGTGGACTCAGCCACACTGGGCCTTTTCCCTCGGCACTGCTGCCTCTCTCGGAGCAGTGGTTCCCGGCTCCAGAGCCTGCAGCCGCCCCCGCCCCCCGCCCCTCCCCGCCGCTGATCCCACCGACCTTCCCGGGGCAGGTACTACGAGACTGGCAGCATCAAACCGGGCGTGATCGGCGGTTCCAAGCCCAAAGTGGCAACACCCAAAGTGGTGGACAAGATCGCTGAGTACAAGCGGCAGAATCCCACCATGTTTGCCTGGGAGATCCGCGACCGGCTGCTAGCCGAGGGCATCTGCGATAACGACACCGTGCCCAGCGTTTCTTCCATCAACAGGTGAGCAAACCTCCGGGGCCTGCAGGGCGGGGCTCCAGCTCCTGGCTCCAGGGCTCCACTCTTCCTCCTTGCTCCCAGCCCCAAGTCCTTTCGGCAGAGAGAGGGAACGTGGAAGGCAGAAAAAGAGAGGGAGAGATGGACAGACAGGGCTATCTCCTGTTCAGGGCTGGGTGTTCCCTGCCAGGCTTCTCCCGCCGGTGTCCTGGAAATGAATCCAAGTGTTTGTGGTAATTAAGACTCCAAGATTACCCGCCTCGGGATCTAGAGACAATCACAGCCTACAGCCAAAGCCTTTAAAATGCCCAGTGTCTATTCATCGCCTCTGAACAGACTTCCCTTTCTGAAGGCATGCTCCTATCCCCAGGGACAGCCTCCTGTCCTGGCTCCCCCGCCTGCCCTCCCGGCCAGCTCTCACAAAGGTTGCCTCCCAGGAGCCTGCCTTGTTAGCCAGCTCTGCACAAATTTCCGGCCCACAAGCACTTGTGTCCAAGCCTGTGGAGCAAATGCCAGCCAACAGGTAGAGATTGGCAGCAGGTAGAGGAGGTGGACAAAGCTTGGGATGCCAGGCAGGGTAGGAGAAACCAGGACCTTGAGGGTGAACCCAAGTCTTTCTTTGCCCTGGGACAGGTTCAGGCAGGTGCGGTCAACAGGGAATCAGTTTGACATATAGGATAGTTAGGTCTCCTAATCCCCGAAACACCCTAGTGTACTGTGGGAGAACACAGGTGCATACTCCACGCAGGTGCACTCTGGCCAGTGTGCCTGTCTGGGGCTACCAAACAGACAAGGGGCAGTTGGGCCCAAGAACCTGGGCTGGCTTTGCACTTGCAGAACTGTATAACCTCACAGTCGTACACCGAAATCCTGCATCAAGTCACACACCAGTGAGAAGCAGGTCCAGAGCCCTCCGTTTTGAGGCGCCCCCAAATGAGGAGAGGGCTAAGGGTTTCAAGCCCTTGTTATTCTTTGCACTCTTCCTAGGCTCATTATCAGGACAACTAATAATTCAGATGGTGCCTTTTTCTGAATCTGGCATTACGTGTCAAGGGCTTTTTCTTTTTTTTAAATATTTTGCAAATGATATGGAATTATCCCAAATCATCCTGAAAACAGCAGGTAAAATTAGCTGGTAGAATGTACCTTGGCTAAAGAAGATTCCCTCTGCCACACTCGTGCTGTAACGTACTGCGAGGCGACCCCAGAAATTATCCCAGAGTGTGCCATCTGTATTAAAATGGTTATTCAGTTATGAACAGGGTAACATAATACTGATCAGCTAATTATACACCCTCCGAAAAACCTGCAGCTCCCTGGGCCTGGCTCAGCCTGCTATTGAAAGCACAGCGATTTGACTTTCAGACTCCTTCCCAGCTTCCAGGGTGGTTTGGGAGAGGAGGGAGTCCTTTGCATTTAAAAGCTAGGGGAGGAGCCTGCGGAAGCTTTGGGGCTGCGGACCGGTGCCAGTTAGGGAGGGAAAGGGACACAGCCTGGTTTTCTGAGCCATCCGGAGACTCTGCCTTTGGGCTGACTGCTGGTCCTGGGAGTGAGTTGGAGCTGATGTCTTTGAGAGGACAGCAGAGGGGCCAAGAGTGGCCCGGCAGAGGGGCAGCACTGCTGGGACTGGGTGCGGGGTGGTGGAGCGTTTGAGAATGTTTGAAATGTTTGCTGGCTTCGGAGGACCTAGGATGTGTGCTGCTGCTGGAATATGTTTCTTCTGACTTGGGGTGGAGGCACGGAGCACAAGGCGGGTGCCATGGCAGTCCTGCCCAGCACCCCTTGTCCGCTTGCCTCTCAACATGTGCCTCTCGCTGGCTGAGATGTTTCTGGAACCTGGCTCAGGCATGAGTTTAGGAACGCTTTCAGACTGAAAAGCCGTGGCGGGCAGGGGACAGGGGGGCCCAGGATCTCTGGAGGTGCACCCATGAGAACTAGGAGAAAGGAGATGGGTGAGCAGCCTGAGAGATGAGAGCGGGGAAGGGAATGGCCTTAGCTTGACAGCTCTGGCAGCTGCAGACTTGCACAGGGCCCTGTCACACGCACGCTTCCTTTGGGTGTGGAGAAACAGCCACCTGTGGGCAGGTGTTGTGGAGATGAAGAGGTAGTGGGGGGAGAGCAACAGAGAAGCCACTGGCAGCATGAGCAGCCGGCCCTGGGTCCAGAGTTAGGCTTCGTGGCTGGCTTTGTGAGCCAGGGGCACTCAGGCGGTTCTGTTTTGATTTGGGCCAGAATCCTCGCATCGTTCAAGTCTGGAAAAAACTCTTGTTCTTCCCAGTGTGCTGCCTCGTCGAGGATGGGTGGAGGCATCCGGGCCCTGCACCCTCAGCCTCGTCCCTTAGGTGCTGTGCTCTAAAGGGGGAGGGTTTGGTCTCAGCCGTGGAGTTGAACCTTGCAGCCTGATCAACCCAGGATGTTTCTGTGGGCATTGTTAAATGTGGTGCCCTGGGGAACGGGGCTTCCTGGCTTAGAGCGTTGTTGTGGAGGTGCCCCTGCGTTGGGTCCTTCGTGACAGTTAGGAGAGAGGGTGTGCGGGGGCCGGCGGTGGCAAGAACGGGTGTCCACGCATGCTCACCCCCCTGAGCAACCGCTTCTCATCTCCTCCTCCCCAAAACAGAGGCTGTCGCCGCACTTGAAATATGCTGTTATGGTTATAAACTAAATTTCTTCTCCTGCTTTAAAAATGGTTTTGGCATTCTCTGATCCTGTCGCGATACAGACTTGCCGCCCAACCCACGTTCTCCTTCAGCAAACCCACACAGAAATGCCCCTCGGAGCCAACAGAGCCCATCAGGGAGGCCTAAATACTGGGTCACTGATCGCTGAGCGTGGACTTCTCAGCTCGCGTGGCTGCTGTGGAGGGTGGGTGTTTATGAACAGGTGACTTTCCAGCGGAACCTGGTGTGGGAAATGGCCCGGAGGGGACGGGATGGAGGGAGATCCACGCTGCTGCAAGGGAGGAAAGTCGCCTGGTTACTAGGCAGGGAGGATTTTCCTGATCACATGCCAGAGTCTTCCGCACTGCCTGTGCTCTGGGTGTGGATGTAGTGCCTGTGAAAGACGGCGCAAACTCTGGACGTGTGGGGCTCCCTACGAGCCCCAAGTGCGTCCTCATGGGATGAGCTGCCAGTAAGGGCATCATCGCTTTCTCGCCTCCGTAGTCCACTCCTCATCTCTTGGGCTCTGGGTGCTCTGTCCCTAGAGCTTGGAGTAGACCCGTCCACAGTCTGTCTTGCTGGTGCATCCTTTCCCTTGCCTGTTGGGCGCCAGGAGAGCACAGTGGTTCTCCCAGCAATGGCAACACTGGCTGCAAGCAGGCTTCAGCCCCAGCGCTGTCCAGCTGTCCATTCGGTTCCCCCTGCCACACCCCACGCTTGTCAGTCTCGGATCTTCACAGACGTTTGGCAGTAGAGTGGGTTTTGCTCAAGGGCCTCTGCAGATGAGCTGGAAGCCACTCATCCTAGCCAAGAGAATGTTGAAGACATAGTCCGGGCCAGGGTCTGATCCTCCATCTCTGGAACTCAGGTTCCAGAATGTTGTACGTTTGGCCCTTGGATCATGAAGCTGGGCCAGAGGGATGGCGTTGCTCGCCACATCTCCATACCCTTACAGCTGTTTGGTGGTCAAGGCTACTGGTCTCATGGCAAAGAGCCAGGGCAAGTTGATAAGTTAATGAAAAACACTCCTACCCACAGAGGAATGGGAAAACAAGGACAGAGGACTTGCCTTCCATGGCTGTCCTGAGCCTAGCATGCAGGAGCGTGGATGGCAGGCACTCATGCCAGTTTCTGTCTGTGAAGTCCTGCTCACCTAGTTGTTAAGGTCACCCGTCGTTAGAGGAACAGGCGAAACAGACATGGCCACCCATCTGACTCTTCAAAAGGAGCTGGAGCTGTCCTCCGGAGCAGCCTGTATGTGTCTCCTTACTTGTTTTAGCCCGGACTTCTTGGCCAGCAGTCGTATCTGTCTGACTGCCTCTCTGTTGGCTGGCTCCGTGGGTGTTCAGGCCGCAAAACAGCTCTCAGGTGAGGGCGATGGCTGGTTGCCCTGAGCTCTTATCTCAGCTGGCAGCCCGGAGGAGCGGCAGACCCGAGGGCTCGTTCCTAGCAAAGCGGGTTTTGGAAGATGGGTGTTGGAGGGTGATGCAAAGAAGAAAAGAGAAGGGGAAACCTCAAATAAATAAATAAATAAATTGTGTCCCAACTGTTCTGAGAACTCAATAAAACAATCACATCAAATATGAAGAGGCATAAATCTTGTGTCTGTGCAGGTAACCTACTCAATTGCTTTTATTATCGCTCAGGCTACCTCCATTTATTACCGTCCACGGCCGGGGCCAAGGAGGCACGTGGAGGGTGGTCTCCACTGCAATCCTACACCCCGAGAGGCAACAATCAGCCCATACAGCCAGGGGTTCCGGTGGGCGCCCGGGAAGGGCCCATCTGTCTGCATGAAAACCAATCAATAACTCTGTAACCAGAGCCCTTGTCACAGGGAAATGGACAACACAACAGTTCAATAGAAGGGCCACAAGGGGAATTAGCCAAGTGGAGATGGGGCCAGGCAGGAGCGGCCCCTGGGGAAGGGAATCAGGGGTGCCTGGGGACGGAGAGCCTGATGGGGGCACCGGGCTGCCGCAGGGAGCTCAGTGGCTTCACATGTGCGTTGGCACAAGGTGGGGGAAGGAGAGGCAGCGGTTGGAGCTGGGGTGGCAGGGAACAGGTATTTGGGGGGCATTTGGGGATTGGGCTTGTTGTGCTGCACACGGCATGTGGTTGTGGGGTGCTTTGGACTGAGATCGTACAGTTTCTAGAGGAGTAGTGGGGAACTCATCACACCCCCCTTCTTCCCCCAGGAAGCCTGCGCTTTGAAGAGGGGGCTTCCCAGGAGCCCACATGGGCTGCAGGTCCCGGCTCCCAGTCTTCTCAGCAGGGACCCTGTCATCTGCTCTCAGCCCTTAACTGTTCTGCAACTTGCCTGTTAGTGCTCAGGCTGCCCCTAGCTCCTCCTTGTTGCTACCTGGTGTTGGAGTTCTTGGATTAAAAGGCAAATGTACGCACTGGAGAGAATTCCCTTTTCACTTCCTGTCCTTGAAAAGAATGCAGTAAATGCTGCTCATCTGACCTGCGAACTCTGAGTCCCTGCTGCTGCTTCTCATGCCCCCCCCCCCCCCCCCCCCCGGTGTCCAGAGTCAGGTCCTTGCGGGAGCAGCAGCTACAGGTGCAGCTCTGCCTCGGGCAGCTCGCCCAGCTGCACGGCTGTGTGGAAGGAAAGCAGAAAGTCTCCTGGGACCTGAGGACTGGGAACAGTGTCCCACAGCCAGTGCCCACACAGAAGGGCGATTCTGGACAGGTGAAGAGTTGTATCACCCGGGGTTCATCTGTCTACCCCTGAACTACTGGGCTGAGCCGGGTTTTCTCCTGTTGAACAGGCTGTTTCCGTGCTGCACGGGTGTAGGTAGAATGTATTCACAGTGGTTTCCCAAGTGTAGAGATTTGTGTGTGTGTGTCTCCCTGTGTCTGTTCCCGGGTGAAAGGGCGCTAAGGCCAAGAGGAGGAAAGGGAGGCGGGCCCTCGGGCGTGACCCACAGTGGCAGGGAAAGGCTGCACTGCCTTGTCCTTGGGCCCACCCTGTCAATCACCGAGGCAGACAATCAGGGTAACGGGCCTGGGCTGAAGATTCCTCAGTTGATGATTTGGGCAAACTGGGGCTGAATTTCCCTCTGATTATTGTGTGCCCTAGAATGTTGTAGTCCAATTAGCCCCTGGTAAGGCAGGCTTTGCTGCAGCAATGCCACCTTTGTGGTAAATGTTGGTGTGACCAGCACGCCTCCTCACTTTGACACCTGAGTCGCAGCCCAATTGGCAGGACTGGTTAGGGACCAAATGCATAAGTAGCTAAGAAGATGGTCTTCCCGGTACAATTCATCCTCTAGAGCAGTGATCCAGTGACCCGCAAGGCCAGGGCCCCAGTAGGAGGCGTGGCCACAGCACTGGGAGCTTTCCCCAAGGTCAGGCTCCAGGCCCAGTCTTACAGATGGCAAGAAGAGGCCCTGTGTGGCAGGAACCTTGCTTGGTGCCAGGACTGAGGCACGGTGGCTTAGGCCAGCATCCCATGTGAACACCAGCTTGAGTCCAGCTGCTCTGCTTCCAATCCAGCTTCCTGCCAATGCACCTGGGAAGGCAGGACACAGTGGCCTGAGTGATTGGGCTCCTGCACCCAAGCGGGAGACCCAGGTGGAGGAATGCTTGCTGGCAACTGGAAAAGATTGGAGTCCAGGTGGAACATGACAGCAATGGCAGATACCTTGGGGAGAAGGAGGGCTCGTACAGGGGAGCTTTTGGGGGTGGGGAGGGGGGATGAGAAGAGAATGGCCTGGCCCTGGAGAAGGGGCAGGCCCTGTGGACTCCAAATCCTTCCCCAGTAATCCCTGGGAACTCTCAGGTGGGAGAGGAGGCAAGGAGGGGAGGAGACAGAGTGGCTATAAAGCCAGGCTCCACCCACAACTTATCTTCAACAACTCCCCAAGCAACTGGAAGCTTGCTCTTCTTTTCATTTTCCCCGCATTTTATTTGTTTATTATTATTATTATTATTATTATTTTTGACAGGCAGAGTGGACAGTGAGAGAGAGAGACAGAGAGAAAGGTCTTCCTTTTGCCGTTGGTTCACCCTCCAATGGCCGCCGCGGCTGGCGCGCTGCGGCTGGCGCACCGCGCTGATCCGAAGGCAGGAGCCAGGTGCTTCTCCTGGTCTCCCATGGGGTGCAGGGCCCAAGCACTTGGGCCATCCTCCACTGCACTCCCTGGCCACAGCAGAGAGCTGGCCTGGAAGAGGGGCAACCGGGACAGAATCTGGTGCCCCGACCAGGACTAGAACCTGGTGTGCTGGCGCCGCAAGGCGGAGGATTAGCCTAGTGAGCCGCGGCGCCGGCCCCCGCATTTTATTTGTAAGGCAGAGAGATCCTCCATCCACTGGTTCTCTCCCCAAGTACCTGCAAGAGCCAGGACTGGGCCAGGCTGAAGCCAAGAGCCCTGAACTCCACTGGGCTCTCCACACTGGGTGGCAGGGACCTAAATATTTGAGCCATCTTCGGCTGCCTCCCAGGGCATGCGTTAGAAGGGAGCTGGGTTAGAAGCAGAGCAGTCGGGACTCCAGCCAGGCACTGCGATCATGGGAGGCAGGCATCCTAAACAACAGCTTAACTCCTGTCCTGCACATCCATCCCTCGTTTGTTTTTAAAGAGACGACATGATGAGAAGATGCTTTGTTTTCCAAGAGTATCCTACTGGCCAAGGAAAACACGGCTTTGGCCCAGGCCCACCCTTGGGCCAACAGTGGGCAGCCCTTGTCCTCCGTAACTGGACATGCCTACCTCTGTGCTTTAGACCTGCGCAGGAACCTCAGTGCAGGCACAGTGGGGTGACAGAGCATTTCCTTGGTCCAAGGGCTCCCGGAGAAGGACAACATATAATGCCTCGTGGCCAGGGAAGAGAGCAATGTGGATGGAAGGGGACGAGAAGTAAGGAAGAGAGAGGAAGGGGGCAAGGAAGCAGGGCAGTGGAAGGGGGAGGTCGGGGAGCTGGGCTGGCTTGGAGGAGCTTGTTTGGGACTGGTGTGCATGGCCGGCACAGAACCGGCAACTACTGAGCTTGGAAAGAAAGTGGGGACCGGATTCTGCCCGTATCTGAGCCGGCGCCTTTGGCACCCTGTAAGGTCTTAGAAGTGGCTGGAGGGAGCTGGAGCTCCTGGCAGCTGGTGGTCCAGGTTAAGGGCCCAAGGGTGATGCAGGAGAGAAGAGGAGGGCCAGCCAGAGAGAGAAGGGTGGGCAGGTGTCTGAGAAGAGGATGGAGCAAAGGCAGTGGCATGGGAGGGAGAAGTCGCCGGCGATGGAGGGAGCTGCAGGAGCACAGCGTGTGACGCTGGCCATCTGCAAGGCTGGCTGGCAGTGGCTGTGGGACTGCTGCAGTGCAGGTGCCCGGCAGCGTCCTGGCAGGTGGGAGGAGGGTGAGCAGAAGAGAAGCCGACAGGAAGGGAGGGAGGTCCGCGCTCCCTGGGGTTCCAGCTTAGCGCCTCTCCAGCCGGCCTCCCTGCTCTCTACTTGCTCCCCCTGCAGTCCTGCCTGAGCTGCAGTGATCTCCGCTGCAGCGACCCAGGCACGGAGAAAGCCAGAGCACGTGACTGGCGGTTCCCAGCAGCGCTGCGAGACAGGGCAGCGGGCGGCCAAGAGGACTCGGTTCACCTTGCAGGCACAGTGGAGTCAGGAGGTCAGGAAAAGGAAGAGAGGGCGGGTGGCAGAATGGGGGGGACAAAGGGGTCCTGGGGTTTGAGCAAATAGGAGTGAGGCTGGGGGCAACTCTCCCTGAGCCTGGTGCTCCCCATTGGGCCCAGGGGCTTCACGGGACCCAGCTGCCCAGCCCATGTCTGGCAGGCAGGTAAAGGAAGCTGAAGGAGACCCCAAGCCCTGCAGGCTGTGTTGTGCCTGCCTGACCATGGTGGCAGTCAGCGGGGAGACCCTCGTTTCTGCGCCTTATCCCATGAGCTCGTGTCCTGATTCTCTCGTGCAGAGAAGCCAGTGGCTCTGTGTCGGGGCCCTGCATGGCTCTGCCGTGCGGCGCGTGTGGACTGATGGTGTCTGGGAAGCTGGGAAGCTGCATGAATGGCCCTGGCGTCTTGGGGAGCACCCAGAAGGAGTCACTCTCAGCAGGCTGGGAGCTGATGGCTGCTGTGCGGGAGGTTTCTGGCTGAGGGATGACTGGGTCACAGCGTCGTGCGAAAGTCCCTGCTGCTGCCTGGACAGCCTGCCCGTTGGAGCCGTATGGAACGCTAGCCTAAGAGGGTAGAAGCCCTGATGGGTCTGGCAGTGGGGTCCTGTGGGTCCCCCCACAGTCCTTGTGCAGGCACGCAGCTGGGTGTGAGCCTGGTGAACAGTGTGTGGGGGCTGCACCGAGGTGCATGTGCTGCTGCCCCAGGAGAAATGGTAGCCGTTGCCGACTCCCCAGGGACAAAGCCCAAGACAGCTGTCCCCTTCTCCTGTCCCTTACCCATCTCCTTCCTTCTTGTTCCTCAGCTTAGCTGGTTTGGGTTAGGAGGCCAATCTCAGTGCACTCTAACTGAAGAGAGAATGTGATAAGGAAGGCCATCCTCCCTCTAGGGACGCATCGGGGTTTCAGGTTCCCTGCCCTCCTGCCTCTCTAAGGAGCTGACACTGGGGCAGCAGCCTCTTGGCTCTCCATGACAGCCTGGCCTCCAGGAAGGACCGGGTGAAGGAGGCATGCCCGGGGCTGGGACTTGGTCTCCACCCAATCTCGAAGGTCCCGGGAGGGAAGATCTAATAGAGTTCTGGGTGAGAGAGGGAGAAAGTGGGGGAGAAACAGCAGAAGACAGGCAGAGGCGCAGAAGCCTTCCAACTGGTCTGTGGGTCGCGCCCTGGGCTCTCTGCAGAGGGTCCAGCACCAGCAGGGGTCCAGCTCCCTCTGGGCCCCTGCCCTCCCACCCAGCACTGGCACATTTGCCTCTCCCCCCACCCTCGCGTCCCCTTCCCTTGGCCTGGAAGATCACGCAGACTCCTTAGGAGATGACCTCCAGGGCAGGTACAAAAAAAGTTGAGAGAAATTCATTTCATGGCCAGTGGCTGCTTAGGGAAGACGATTCCAGCATCTGAATGTGATAAATGTTAACTGAGCATTAATCGCATTAAAGAGGGCCCTATAAACTTTTCATTTCTAATTAAATTCGTCCAGTGATGCTGCCCAAGCGAGTACTCTGGGCCTTTGTTTATGTGCAAAATTAAAATGCAAATACAGTGGGATTTATTTCCAGGAGTGAAGTGATGGGCTGGACCTCTGACGACTGGTCTCTGGGCCTGTCAGGCCAGGGGACCCCTTCTTTGCAGGTGCTGTCCCTCTTGTGACAGACCCTGGTGGGAAGGGAGAGGCCAGAGCTCAAGGTCACACACGGTCGGGAATGGGGAGAAGGTGTGCAGAGAACTGAAGAGAAGGAGGAAAAGGCAAGAGATGGTCCAGGAACACGGGGAGGCCTTGTCCTGACTTCTGAGACTCCCTCCCTGCCCCCCTGACTCACCCCACTAGGAGACCAGGCCCCCAAAAGCTTGCTTGTGAATTACAGCGTTGCAAGCCTGCTCTGCAGCTCTGAGAGGAAGGGGTGCCTGGGAGAGCGCATCTGGAGGAAGCAGCCCCCCACCCTGCGTCTGTGGGGCTGCTCCTAGAGGGACTGAGTGGTCATCAGCAGGGAGGGCTCAGGGCCTGGGTTTGAGGGTCCACTGCTGTCCCCGTCACTGGGCTCTTCCTGCCAGTGCCCAGCGGCATGGACGGTGGAGCATGGAGGCGCCAGGGAGGAGGGCGTTGTGCACACACGCATGCAGCCTTTGTAAGGCGGGGAGGGGGCGGTTGCTCAGAATACATACACGTCCCTTGGACAGAGTCCTTTAGTGCACGGTCCCTTCTTTGAAGATTTATTTATTTATTTTGAAAGAGTTACAGAGAGAGAAGGAGAGACACATGGAGAGAGGTCTTCCATCCGCTGGTTCACTCCCCAGATGTGAGCCAGGACTGAGCCAGACTGAAGCCAGGAGCTTCTCAGGTCTCCTACACGGGTTGCAGGGGCCCAAGCACTTGGGCCATCTTCTGCTGCGTTCCCAGGCCGTAGCAGAGAGCTGGATCCAAAATAGAGCGGCGGCCAGGACTTGAACCAGCACCCATATGGGATGCCAGTGATGGCTTAACTTGCTATGCCACCATGCCGGCCCTGCCACGGTCCCTTTGATGAGAGTGGCAACCCTGCTGAATGGAGCCACCTGAACTTCCTGTTTACTAAGACATAAATTAAGTCGAAGGAAGAGAAAACCTGGATGAGAAAAATCATTTGAGTTGATCAGTTAGAGACCCTGGGAGATAGCTGCAGTGCTCTGTGGATAAGGAAGCTGTAAATAGCACTGCAAAGTAGAGACAGGGAATGGAGGTAGGAGAGATGATAAAAGCAGAGCAGTAAATCACGTACAGGGTCCACGTACACAGGTCTGCACCAGATTGACGCCACGCTCTGCGCAATCCACAGCTTGGGCCGACGATGTGTGCAGTGTGGAGAGGTGGCCTGGGTGCACCGCGGGCAAGCTGCTGCCTGTGCTGGGTGCTGGGAGTGAGCCGTCAGCTGCACTGGCCAGGGTCTGTAGGCATGGACGCAGCCGGGTGAGGTTTTAGAGGTCTGAAACTTGAGTCTCTGGTGAGCTGGACCCACATTCTAATGGCTCTCCAAGGTGGCAATCCATTCCCAGAATGCCATCTGCTTGACTGATTTTTTTTTTAATAACTGCTACCATTGTCCTGTTTAGTCTGTTGTATTCTGGGCTATTCTCTTCCTCTTTAGTGTTCACGTATGTCTCAGAAATGCACAAGCACCTGCCAACAAACAGGTTAATGACTGTGGTAACTCCCAAACATCTGGATGAAAACCAAAAACTCGGGTCAGTCATCTATAAAGGTTGCCAATATGATGCCAACGGTCTGGCAGTTTAGAAACATCCACATAATTGATGGAGTTTCTCCGTTCTTAACCCAGGCACAGAAGCACACCTGCAGAAATATCTGTTTTGGAGAGAAAATGGTCTGGGACACAGGAGGCTGTGGTCAGAAAGCATCTCTGATGCCTGTGGGCCTGGTTCCTGATTCAAAGAGGGGCTCCGTTGGGCCCTGCAGTTCGATGGAGAGCTGGTGGGGAGCACGTTTCGTGTCCGAACAAGCAGGGCAGAGGGCACCTTGGTTCCCCTGGAGTCGCTCAGCAGAGCGGATCACTTAGTCCAGATAAGCTTTGCCTGTCTGCTGGGTCTGGCGTCCATGAGGGAGTCCTCTCTGCCATCCTCAGGAAGGATACTGGGTAGGGCCTTCCCGTTGTGTACTCACTCATTCAGAAAACCCTGGCTAAGCACCCACAGTGTTTCAGGCGATTCCCACAAAGCTAGGAGGCTAGGGGCAGAGTCTGGCTCCAGCTTCCCTGTCCCTGAGTGTGTGATGGGGTCAATCTCCATTTCCCGTGACCTTCCCACGTGCCCTTGTATACTGTGGTGACCATCACGCGCCTCTCTCATGAGTGTGAAGTTTGCTAATCCACATAAACCTGCTCGGGATCACACCTGGGACATCTGAAGTGCCCAATGAATGTTAGTTATTCTTACTGCAATTTGGTAATCGCCAGGTGTGTATTTTTGTGAGGTGTTGATGTCAGTGTGTGTGCATTCTGATTTGTGTGTGCGTAAACCCTGGAATCTTTTCAATAAAAAATGTAGAAGAGCTTAAAGGTTCTTCTGCAAATAGGATTGTGTGTGGTGAAAGGCCGTGAGGCTGAGGCTCCCCTGTGAGCCCCGCTGGATCTAGGAAGGAGGCCTGCTCTGTGTATTTCCAGAAGAAGACAATGCCTGACCCTGACCAGAGTTAGACAGGCGTCCCCTCATCCCCTTAGAGAGGCCAGGCTCCGCGTGTGTGCGTGCGCGCGGATGTGGGGACTTGTGCACTGCACCCTCTGTCTCTTGGATGAGCCTGTTGTTGCTGTTTGAGGAGTTGAAGGTTGGCATTTTCTGGACTTCATGGCATTTTCATGGGTTGTGGTGCTTTGCATTTTGTAGTTTTTTTTTTTTTTTAAGACACAGTGAAAGGGTAGAGGGGAGAAGTCCTTACTTGATGGGTTTGAAGCATTCCTCTGAGCCGTAAATGTCATAGAGGGGAGAGGAAGGAGAGAGAAAGAGAAAGAGGAGGGAAGGAGAAGAGAGAAGATGGAGATAAGACAAAGGAGGAAGGAGAAGGACAGGGAGAAGTGAGCAAGCACTGGACAAACTGAGACCAAGCCTCCCTGCTGTTGGCCGACATCTCTGGATATGCCAGAGGACATGGCAGCTTGATAATCACAATAATTCTTTCCATTTTGTTAAGGGGTAAAAGATTTTAAGAAAAAAATCTTAGGAAAAAAATTGACTTTGAGCTTAATCTGTTTGGAGCAGTGACTCAAAGTAACAGGACAAGTGCAAATTCTCCCAGTTCCTCTGTGCCAGCAAAAGCAGAGACGAAAAGCGGTTTCCCAAATGCAGAGTCCTGTTCCTGCCGCAGGTTCCCCCGCAGCTCAGGTAGGTCAGCAAGTTCTGTCTCTGGGCTTCAGCAACATGCACACCCACTGCTTCACAGTCACTTCTGTGCTCTTTTTTCTTTTTTTTTTTTTTAAGTTAATTTATTTAAAAAGCAGAGTTACAAAGAGGCAGAGGCAGAGAGAGAGAGAGAGAGAAAGGTCTTCCATCCTCTGGTTCACTTCCCAAATGTCTGCAACAGGCAGAGGTGGGGCCAGTCTGAAACCAGGAGCCAGGAGCTTCTTCTGGATCTCCCACATAGGTTCAGGGAGCCAAGCACTTGGGCCATCTTCTGCTGTTTTTCCAGACCATAGCAGAGAGCTGGATGGGAAGAGGAGCAGCCGGGACTCGAACCGGTGCCCACATGGGATGCCAGCACTACAGGCTGGGGCTTTAACCCGTTGCACCACAGCACTGGCCCCCCTCATGTGCTCTTTCTGACCTCTCCCCTGGGTCTCAAATTTAATACCTAGATTCCATTATCTCCTCATTAATACCCACCGGCTGATAAAGGTCCTGATTTTTAAAATTAGGACATAAATTTTCTAGAAGAGCTGAATTTGAATCCTGAGAGTTCAATTATCCTTAAAAAAAAATTTTTTTTTTTTTTTTGAAATATACAACATGTTTGAGGGCTCCCTCCTCCTTTTTGCCAACATCACCGCAGGCCCAGCTGCTGCCTCTCTGTGTCTGTGTGCAGTGGTGGAGGCTGTGAGCCCCAGCTCCTGCCACTGTCCAAATGAAAGAGAGGCCAAGGACACACCCACACCTGCCCCTCACACTGCACACTCGCAGTTTTTGCACTTCTTGGCTTAAACACACACACACACACCTACCTTGATTTGTCTTTGGAGTTTATGTACATTAGCACACATGTATACATGTTTGCATACATGCATATGCCAATCTCATGGCTGCTTCCCTCATAAGCCATCTTGTATTCCTAATAATAATAATAACAAGTGCTCACTGTAGTAGGGACTGTTTTAAGCATGTTGCATGTATTCATTGATTTAAGTATCAAAACAACCCCTTAGGGCTTTATAGGATTGTTTGTAGATGAGGTAACTGGAGTACAGAGAAGTTAAATAACTTGCTCAAGGTCACAGCTGTGTAGCAGAACTAAGCCTTGAACCTGTGCTCTAAAACCCATGGACTTCTCCACTGCGCCAAACTTCATATCTACTTTGGAGCAAAGGAAGTGGAAACTTGAGTAATCTCTTGGGGAACCCTATAATTCTGCAGTCTCAAGCCCAGCTATGTGTTCATTCCTTTACGCATGAGCTCAGAACAAGGACCCTGTGTCGTGGTAGAAGGCCGCGCCTACCACACGCACTGTGCTCGTCCCTGGGGTGTGTCCCTCAGTGCAGGCCACTGCTGAGCCACGTCATCTGGGGCTGCTGGAAAGGAAGGAGGCACTGCCGGCCAGAGCTGCGGAGTAGAGTGGGGGCATCTGCAGTGAGGTGGGCGCCAGGACCGGTGGGGTAAGGTCGGAACCGTTCAGTGGAGGAGGGGCAGTCTGCTTCCAAGGCAAGCAAACTGAGTATTCCATTGCCAGGGGGAGATTTGATCTGCATCCACAGAATCTTGCTTCTGGAAAGTCCCCCAGACTGGAGTAAGCTAAAAAAGCTACAGGGATGGACCCTCTCGCCCACAAGCACATTGAAAAGGCAATTAAAGCAATTACCGAATCATACACCACCACCCAGGTCCAACATCATTACTCAACCCACATCACCAAGGAGACTCCCATTAACCTAATCTGGGAGACACGTATTACGGGGAAAAAAGATGCTGATATGATCAATGAACACAATAATTCAAAGCAGAAACACAGACCCTGCCACCAAACAATACTCACATTCCTCCAGCTCAGTGTTACACAAAGTGCAGTCACCTCCATACAATGCCACGAAACACCAAGTACCAAACCCTAAGCCAGCTGCCGGAATGTGTCGACACAATGCACTCCACGGCAACACACACACAATTCAAACTCTCCATCCACAGGCACGGCTGTCCACAAAGCCCAAGTCATGTGACCGCTTGGGCGATAGTAAACAGCGGTCAGACGTGCAGCGATGGAGTCAGCAGGGCAACACCCAGCGCCTCTACCCACCCGGCCTCCCCAGGCACAGGGCAGCCTGCCAGGGAGCAGAGGCACCGTCGCCTTTCGCCAGCAGGTGGATGTGTCCAGATCTTGCTCCAGCAAGGCCTCGGGCTCTCATTGCTTCTAAGAGACTGAACTGTCCCCTGAGCCTGCTTTCTGAGACAGGACAAATCAGCTCTATCCTGGCTGGGGTTTAATAAGACTTGGCTGTTCCTGAAAATGACAGAGCTCCAGGGAAGGAGGGCAGGGTGGGGGTTGGGGGAAGCTCGCCGAGCTGGGTGCAGGAATTCCGCTTCCTCTAGCGAGCCTGCCTTCTGCGGCCATTCCGGAGCCAAAGCCCTCTTGCTGGGTGTTCACTGAGTATCGATTCAGTCTGCAAGCAATTTTAATATTTCTTCAGGGACTTTCCAGCAACAGCACAAGTCATTAATTCACCCTCCCAAATTGCTTATTCAATAGCAGGAACATGGCTCCTGAATAAAGTCCCAGAATTTATGTGACTCGCACGAGTCAGGAGGTCAAACAACTGTTATGGAGCGAAGTTAAAAATCCAAATAAAATATTGACACTTTTTTGGGGAGGGGGAGGGGGAAGCAAAGGTATTTAAAATAGGTTTTTGTTGCAATGCCCCCAGGATAAAGAATGGAAGGAGACTGAAGACAAGTTGGAGTTTATAAAATCAATGGAATTTATTGCACCTCTACTTGGCATTCAATAATTCTCTCATTTCCACATCACCCCCCCATCCTAGCCTTAGACAGAGAGATGCACAGGTACACAAACGCACGTCTATGCACATCAGTGCCGGGTGCACAGACCAGTGTGAAAGCACAGCTGTGAGGCGAGACTCTCAAGTGCCCTAGGCAGGCAGCAGAGATGGGTGTGGACTCCGTGTGGCTGATGTTTGACAGAAACAGGCCCAACCTGGCAGACAGTCATGAAGCAGATTTTGATAAATCTATCTGCTGTTATAAATCTAGATCAATATATTACAGCAGGCATGAATATAAAGATACACTAATCACAGAAGTGACTTCTAAAAATGTAGAAACGAGAGACACATCCATACGCGGTATCCTCACGCGGTCATGTACGTGATTTGGAAGACACATGGTTGGCTGGATAGCTAGGGAGGGAGGGAGGATTTGTAAAATCTACCCCAAAACCTACCAGTGCGAATAAAATACACTGACATTCCAGCCACTTAAATTTTTTTTTTTTTTTTTTTGGACAGGCAGAGTTAGACAGTGAGAGAGAGAGAGACAGAGAGAAAGGTCTTCCTTTTTCAGTTGGTTCACCCCCCAAGTGGCTGCTACAGCTGGTACGTAGCAGCCAGCACGCTGCATCGATCCGAAGCTAGGAGCCAGGTGCTTCTCCTGGTCTTCCATGCAGGTGCAGGGCCCAAGCACTTGGGCCAACCTCCACTGCCTTCCCGGGCCACAGCAGAGAGCTGGACTGGAAGGGGGCAACCGGGACAGAACTGGCGCCCCGACCGGGACTAGAACCCTGGGTGCCGGCACCACAAGCAGAGGATTAGCCTAGTGAGCCGTGGTGCCAGCCTAAAAATGTGGTTTGTTTGTAACACAAGTGTGTGAGGCTTACCACGTGTATCTGTGGCACACCCACGAGAGCAGGAAGCAGGTTTGGAATCATTGCCGCGTGCAATTTCTGTTCTTCACATAGGCATTTGTTCAGTTGTCTGAAGGAGAAAATGTGTCCATGCCCAAATAGTTAAACATAAAGAAATATTAATATAGAAATTTCCAGAAGAGGTCAGCCTGTAGTCACTGGAGTCACAGATCTGGCTGCAAAGTCTGGCTTGAGTGCTGTCGTGCTTCTGACCTTGGGCAAACTGCTTATCCTGCTCTGGTCTCCTAGGTGAGGTAGACAGCGTGCCTGTTGGTAGAGCTGTGTATGCAGGACGGATGAGAAGACACATCTGCTACAACGCCTGCCTTACAGTGAACAGAAAGAAATGATGTTATTTGTATTACTAAAGCTATCATTTCACTATTTACTATTTTGTATTTATATTAGTTACACGATTTATATTTATAAAAACTATACCATTGTTATTTGTACTGCTACTCTATGCAGCTGTCTAGGCAGCCCTGGCTCCTATCGTCTGCTCCAGATGTGCAAGACTCCTCTACCCAGCGGTTAGTAGCGTAGGCTATGGAGTGAGACGTTTGCGTTTTATATTCCGGTTCTGTTACATAGCAGCTGTGTGATCCTCGGCGAGTTGCCTGACCTCTCAGAGCCTCAGCTACGAGAACAGGGATAATAATCTTAATAATCTGTAGAACAGGGATAATAATCTTCACTAGCTGTTTTGAGAATTAAGGAATCCACAGAAAGTTCTTAGCATAGTGCCTAGTACATGGTCACCCACTCTGTCTCCTAAGGTTCTGTTATTGTTATGATTAAAATAATAATATTCATTTGTTACTCAGCAAATGGTTGGATGCATTTACATTATGCCAGGCACTGTTGCTAGGAGCTGAAGCCAGTGGTGGAACAAATAGACTTGGTGTCCGCCCTTGCGGAGCCCGGAGCCCAGGGGAGACCTGGCGTGAACCAAGTGAGCAGAAAGCAGGCTCTCAGCTCTGCACTCAACCCCGAGCGGAGCGGCCCCAGGGCGGACCACACTGGAAAGCCAGGGGAGCTCCAGACTCAGGGAGATGCTGAAAGCCAGGCTGGGGCATCTTGAATTTCCCCTGTAGTTAAGGGGAAGCACTTGCAGGTTTATCCACATGGCATTTCTTTTTGAAGAGTGAGGACTTCATCCCAGGAGGAAAGCCCATCAGAGTGATCCCAACAGCTGCTCTGAATGCTTGAGTCCAACGATAACTTACATACTTACATACTTACTATTTGAAAGGCAGAGAGAGGGGCTGGTGTTGTAGCACAGCGGGTTAAGCCACCGCCTGCAATTCCAGTACCCTGTATGGGCACCGGTTCATGTCCTGGCTGCTCCACTTATGATCCTGTTCTGTGCTGATGTGCCTGGAAAGCAGTGGAGGATGGCTCCCAGAGGAAACTCCTGGCTTTGGCCTGGCTCAGTCCTGGCCATAGAGGCCATTTGGGGAGTGAAGCAGTGGATGAAAGCTCTCTCACTCTCTCTCTTTTTGTCTCTTCCTCTCTCTCTGTAACTCCACCTTTCAAAAAATAAAATAAATAAGTCATTTTTTAAAAAATGAAAGAGACAGAGAAAGAGAGCTTCCATCCACTGGTTTGCTCCCCAAATGCCCACAACAGCCAGGCCTGGGCCAGGCCAAAGCCAAGAGCCCAGAACTCCATCTGGTCTACCACATGCATGGCAGGAGCCTAAGCACTTGAGCCATCACCTGTTGTCTCCCAGAGGGTGTGCTAGCAGGAAGCTGGATTGGAAGCAGAACTGGGACTAAAATGCAAGCACTCAGATATGGGATGCAGGTGTTCTGAGAACTACTTAACCGCTGTGGCCCATGTTTGTACCTCCACACAGCATTCTTTCAGGAGACAGAAGGCTGGATTTTTATTTTATTTATTTATTTTTGAGTGCTGGAGAGGTGGGCAGGGCCAGAGGCAGGAAGGCCAGGAGGTCACTCACAGAGGTGTGAGAGGTCTGTCCTCCAGGCTTCCTGCTGTCTGGCTTTGGTCCCAGCAATGAATCCGTAGCACGAGCACTGCAGTCCCCATCACACCCAGCAGCCCCGGAGTCGCTGGAGCAGGCCTGGGGTGGGGTGGACGGCCCTAGCCGGAGGCCCTGACAGATGAGGGCAGGCCAGCAGCGAGACGAGCGAGTCTGGTCACGCTCTGGCCTTGGCATGCACCACAGACTGGTTTCCAAATGGTTAGTTAAACACATTGCCCCTTAATTTTTAAGCCTAAGCATATCTTGAAGTTAAATCAATCCATATGCTTACTATTCATCATATAAACCATCACTATTGCCCCCTTGGGCCAGCCCCATGGCCCATCTAGCCTGGCAAATTGTCTCTGGCCTGGGCTCCCAGGGACACGTGGTAGAAGGATTATCGGCGTCAATGCCAGCACTAGAAGGTTAAGTTGATGCAGAAAATATGCATGGTATCTAAGATACCCACTGGGAGTTTATCCTCCTGGAGGGCACCCACAGCCATCTTGTAATGATTTTGGTGTTAAACCTGTAGCTTAGTTTCCCCAGAGGAATGTTGGTGACGATGCTGACTGGAGTCAGGATAGCCAGATGCAGAGCAGTGGGACTGACAGCGCGTGAGCCAGGAGCTGGCTTAGTCTCTGACTCCCGCCCAGCTCTCCCAAGGCTCCCGGTACAGCCAACAGGGGCTTTGCTCCCTCCCTGGTTCGGTGCAGCTCTCAAGTGTCTGAGTTCACAAATCCCAGTCCAGGGGCTCTGAAGCAGGAGCCGGGGTTTGCCTTGGCCTGCGCCCCTGGGAGGAAATCCTTCTGCAAGCTTTCTGGCAGGGCTCGAGAGGCAACACCGGAGGTGGATACTCCTGACTCGTTCGCGAAGAACCCTGGTCACATGGGACCTGGGTGGTGTAGCTCTGTCCTGCTGCAGCCAGGATGGGCAGGCCTGCCCCCAGCTCTGCGGGATGGCCTGAGCCTCCTGCCAGGAGCCATTCTCATACACAGAAGCCTGCCGGACGTGCAGGCCTGGATCCCTCAGGGCATGCGTGTGAGCCTGGGTGAACACCAAGAAGCTCTGCACCAACTGCGGAACAGCGCGAGCCTCAGGCCGCGCGTAGGTGTACGCAGCCTAACTTTGAGCTCCTGGGATGGGGCCAGAGTGGGGGTGGGGGGAGGTTTTCAGCTGCTGGCCTGTACAACAGGGAGATCCCAGCACTTGGAGTTCTCAGAGCAGGGACCCTTCGCAGGAGGGGGTGAAGGTTTCCGGGGCGATCTGTGATAGCTCACCCAAGCTCTCCAGCTGTTTGCGATGCTGACTTGCCTCGGGGCAGAGTCTGGGATACTGGCAGCTCTGAGACTTGAGTTGCAGCAATTACCTGTAGTAGTTGGGCAAAATATTTTTTGAAGCAAGAGTAATTTTGTTCACTAGCATGAACCAGCTTATAATAAATATGGAGATAGCCTGAAGACGCTGGCAAAGGCTCCACCCACCATTGCCTGGCCAATGGGACCTGCTCGTCTGAAGCAAGCTACTCTTTGGTCCCTTTGATTTACCAAATCAGGACAGACTTTCCCCATACCAGAATTTAAATATTTTCTTCAAAGACTCTGAAGCGAGCAGTCTTCCCCAGGACAACTTAACCCATCATGTCCCATTGTCCTATTCATAATACACCTATAAAGGCTCAAATTAGGCAATAAATATACCACATACGCTAACTGTAAAGTGAATATTATGTTGTTGAAATATTTGCAGAATTGAAGAGCTTGGGACCTAATGAGTTAAGCTGATTTGTACATGTATCTGACACATGGATGTGGGTATCTGACATCTTGAGCCTGAGACCCTTTGAGAAAACCAGTGATGTGACCAGGCTTGGGGCCTGCCTGCCACTCTTAGAAGGAATTCCAGAGTTGAGAAGGTGGTCTGCTGTAGGCGGTGGGACAGGGCTTCAGGGGGTCCCGCCCATCCTCGGTGCCAGCAGGTGAATCACTCCCATCTGCTTGTGAGGAACAGGGACTGCACCTAGAACCCAGGAGTTTGAAGTTTGGAGTTTTTAGTGTCCCTTCCCTGGAAGCAGTGCTCTTGGCGATTAAGGATACAGCCGCTGGGGCCGTTGTTCTTGAACCCCACATCTCAGATTTGCCTTTATTAACCGGGCGACCCTGGGCTAATAACGGTGTGCACTGACTGCAGAGTAGGGTGCTGGAAAGGGTAAGAGAACGGTTTGTCCAGAGCATGTAGAGCAATGCTTAGCACAGAGCAGGTGCTCAGAGACAGTGGTCCTGTGACAGGAGCCTTTGCTGAGGAAGCCTTGCTCCTGGAGTCCTGGCCAGCCTCGTCCTGGAAATGCTGCCCCCTCGCTCTCTTCAAGGTGAGCTGTCTGAGGTCACCTCGATGCTAATAGGCCCTCTTCTTGTCTCCACCTGAGGGGGAGTTTTTGCACACCATTTATTATCATATAATATAATCATACATAAGGTAACATAATATGATGGGTAGGTTAACTTGGAAACCCTGAGGCAGACCGTGGATGGATGGATAGATGAATAGATACATTTGTACTAAGTATACATACATTATATCATTCTATTGATTTGTAAAAAGTTCCCGGTCTGCCTGGCTGTAATGAGATTTTTGAACTTTGCGTGGCGATCAATGAGAGGAATATTATTGGCCTGGAGAATTGATATACCTGCTCTCAGTGGCTTGTTCTGCTCCCAGGCTGCCCCGGCCCCCCAGGTGTACGATTCCAGCAGACACTTAACCTTTTTTACAGTGTCATCAGGCTAAAAGGAATCTAATAGTGACACAGGACTTGTGCTCAGCACTCTGCCACTATTGCTTTCCTGTCACAAATAATTTATAGCCTTCTATTTCCATCCCTGAGCCTGCACCCCAGCCCTGCCTCCCGCTTTCCCCCAGTGCCCAGGAATCAATAAACTCACGTAGCCACAGTGGGACTTCAGGGTGCAAGGAGACAGACAGACAGACAGACGGGGAGATGGAAAGAGGGGCGGAGAAAGAGAGGGAGAGAGACAGAGAAGAAACAGGGAGGAAGGACAGAGCAGAGGCGGAGGAGGAGGAAGAGGGAGACGGAGAGGGGTAAGGATCTTCTGGTGCTTTCCGAGAAGGTAGAGAGCGCCTGTCCTTCTTCCCGAGTTTACCAGTGTGATAGGAGACTTGTGCACCACTTTCCTCCTAACTCAAGCCCCCAAAACTGTTTGGATCTCTAAGTTGAAGGAGGTGAACTCCTCCTGGGAGTTTAACCAAAGAAGAAGTGACCTTACCACCTCCCTTGTCAGCCTTTGTCGCAAGCTCTGCCACAGCCCCCTGGCATCAGTCTGGTCCTCTGCACTTCCTTCCCAGGGCCCCAGGCAGGGCCCGATCCAGCCCCAGTCTGTCTCCCTGAGTCCTCCTGACGCCACCTCTTTTTGGGTCAGACTGTTGCCTGTCTTCTCGGTGCCCTCCCCCAGGGTCTCCATGGCACCTGCATGGACCAGGCTGGGGCCTATGGGATGGGGAAGCCTCCCGCCTACATCTGGCCCAGGCTCCAAATTGAAAGCAGCCAGACCTAGGGGTCACCCGTAAGAGTAATAGTACTGGTCATCATGGTTCTTGTAGCCAACGTTTGCTGAGCCAGCCAGCACACGAAGCACACGAAGTAAGTGATTCCCCACTTACTTCTCACTACAGTGCTGGAAGAGCGGAGTAGCGTGATCTTACTTTAGACAGGAAGGAATAAGAACCTGCCCAGAGTTTCCCAGGCAATGAGGAGTGGAGCAGGGATTCAGACTCATGCAGACTGAGCCTAGAGCCCAAACCCATATGCCCTTTGCTGCACCTGTGAGTGTGGGAGCCTCTGAGTGCCCGGGAGTCCTAGTGCCTCTCACCTGAGGTAGTGGAGGAGCCAGCAGCCTGCGAGGAAAGTCGGGAGAGAAGGGAGGGTGGGGAGCATTGCAGGGTGGTCTCTGGGAGTGGAGATGCAGCCGCCAGCGTCCCAGTGGCCCCCTTCATGGATCTATGTCTGGGGCTTGACTTCCAGGTCAAACCTGCCTGGGCCATGGGGGACGCAGCGGTGCCTGGCTGTCTAGTGGAGCTGAGGATGAAAAAGCCCTGGATGGGGTGGGGGGCCTGGGGGTAGAGTATCAGGTGTCCCCCTAAACAACCGCTTTGTGTCATTGTTGGATCCCATGTGCTAGTCCCTTGAATTGTTGAATTTACGAGGTGCAGGTGGGCACTGGATGACATCAGCTTTCCATGTTCTCAATTCTTAAATCCCCCTCAATCGGCTCCGGGGACTGGCAAATGCCCACTGCCTCGGGTCGTGGACGGACACCAAGAGCACTAGGAACTGGCAGCAGGCGCCCTGCCCAGCTGCTCTCCCATGCACCACCAAGCGCTGTCAGGGCGTAGTGATTTCCCATCACTTGCGCCCCTGCTAAATCCACACCAGTGCCCCAGGGGTCAGAGGCTCTGGTAAGGAAGACGGAAACTCTGGTTATCTGTCTCACCCAGCCCCAGCCGTGGGGCTCCCTTAGGCCCCAGCCTAGCAGCCTTCAAGCCGGAGCCACTGTGGGCCCAGTGAAACTTTCGTGGCAGTGAATTGGGAGCAGCTGTTCTGAGCTGCTCAGTGGCCTTCTAGACTTCTCTCGTAGATGCGTCTATACTGTCCTCAGCTATTGACCAGCCCGTGTCAGGCAGTCTTGCTGCAAACCTTCCTTCCATCTCATGGGACGTGCCTTACCTTTTGCTTTACTGAGAGAGGAAAACTCCTTCGCAAAGCTCCTGGCCACCTGGCAACAGGCCATCCCAGCGGATCCCCTTGGCCCCGCCATCTCCTTGCTCTGCCCAGCGCTCATCGTCCAGTCTTTCAGGAACCTGAAGCCTCTCCCTCCTCGCTGGCTTCTCCTCGGCCTAACAACTTCCCGGGTCTCTCTTACCCCAAAAGCTTTCCTCCCACCTGCTGTGGGCTCCACCCTCTGACTTCCGGACTTTGCTCTCCTTCCCTCTTCTACAGACTTCTGAAGGCTGTGGTCTGCTTCTGCTGCCTGTTTCCTCCCTGTTCACGCACTAACCTCGTGCCGTCTGGTCCCTGCTCCAGTTGCTTTGCTGAGACGCCTGTCCCCAAGGCCAGAATCTCCCAGTCCCTTTTATTCCCAGTTCCCCTCAGTCTCTATGTTGCCGTGGGCACCACGAAGGGTGTTCTTGAAACGTTTTTCCCCGTCGACTTAGGTGTAATGGCCCTGTGGAGGTTCTGCCCACAGCCACTCCTTCCAACACTCCTTTCTTCGTCATTCTAAATCTTTTTCAGGCCAGCGGATGTCTGGGCATGTCAACCTAGGCACTCCCCTGCCACCTCCAAGGCTGCATGTCCACCACCTGTGTCACCATCTCACCTCCCCCAAACCAGTCACCCCCTGCATCCCTGTTCTTTTCTTTTTAAGGATTTATTTATTTCAAAGGCAAAGCTATAGAATGAGAGAGGAAGAGTCAGAGAGAGAGAGAGAGTGAGAGAGAGTGAGCTTTCATTGGCTGGTTCACTCCCCAGATGGCTGCAGTGGTTGGGCTGGGCCAGGCTGAAGCCAAGAGCTTCCTCTGGGTCTCCCATGTGGGTGCAGGACCCAAGCATTTGGGCCATTTTCTGCTGCTTTCCCAGAAGTATTAGCAGGGAGCTGGCTTGGAAGTGGAGCAGCCAGGACACGAATGGGCACAAATGGTATGACAGCGTTGCAGGAAGCAGCTTAACCCGCTACACCACAACCTGACCCCTGCATCCCTATTCTGCAGCATGAACCACCAGGCTTCCTGTTACCCAGAACCGGGGCTTTAGAGCCGTGCTTGACTCTAGTTCATTGCCAGACCGTGGCCGTTCGGCCTCCGCGGTGTCTTACACATGCTCTCCTCTCATTCCTGGGACAGCTTCCATCCCTTGAGACCTATTTGTCTGCCTACCTTCTAGGTTAGAAATTGCCCATGCTGACCCCTTGTCAGCCTGGTCCTCCACACTGGGGGAAGGCTGACAAGCTACCGCAGGCATCGATTGTGAGGTCTGAGTTCCGACTCTGCCCTCCCTGGCAGTGGGCTCCTAAGTGGACTGCTTTGGTTTTCAATTTGCAAAATGAGGCTGATGGTGTCTACATTGGAGGTTATTGTGAGAATTAACAGAGTGTATATAAGTCATATAAACTGTATGTAATATCAGTACTTAATAAATGCTCAGTAAGTGGAAAATAGCTATTATCATTATCACATCCACGTTTTCAGCCTTATTTCTCCTTCCTTCCTTACCCAGCCCTGCTGCTCCCGGCTGACTGGTTCAGGCGTTAACCCCCAAACACCCTGCTTACCTGGCTTCTTCCACGCTTTGCTTCCTGTTTCTCCTGCACCTGCTTCTGTAATGCCTTCCCTTCCCCTTCCTTGTTCATCTTAGATTTGTGTTGTGTTAGTATTTTCTTACGCTGGGGAAAGAAACCCCAGAGATCCTGTCGTCCAACCCTTGATGGGGGCCTGGAGTGCTGAGGGCCATGTGGACTCCTCCTGGTTGTCAAACCCAGGCAGTGCCATTTCCACTGCACCTGGGCCTCTGATTTCTGCCCTCTCTGCTTCGCTGACCAACATCAGCTTCCACCTCCTCTTCCCCAAGTCCCCTACCGGCAAGGGGGCGGTTCCTCCTCTGCATCTCCTGGCACTGCCTGCCTGATGCCCTGGGGTTGCTTGGCTTTCTTAGGGTGCAGGGCTTCCCTCCCCGACTTCACGTCCACCCCTGTGAGGGACGTGGCTGCAAATGCTCGGGAAAAGCTGGCTACAGCCGAGTTGCTCAGGGCTGGTGACTGCTGGCTGGCTGAAGCGACCGCGGCTCTCACAGCTCTCTGTGGGGAGGCGCCATGCTGCCGGAGAAGGTGCTTCCTAGGGCCCCTGATTTGACCAGAAGGCCGAGGGGAGCCTGCCTCCATGTTGGCTTCGGACTTCGTCTTTTGCCTTGTTGAGACCTGGCCCGCTGAAGGGCAGGCCCATCCCAGCCCTGGCGTGTCTGATTTGGGCCCTGCCCCTGGGGTGGACAGGGAGGTGAGCACCCACATTCCACCCAGATTGCTACAGAATCTTAGATCCCGGCAACACCCTCAGAGAAGAGGCCCTTGGGCCAGCCTATGGGACCAGGGTTCTGAGCTGCGAGCAGTATGCAGGCTCAGGGTGAGGTTGTTCAAGATTGATATCTGGCAGAGGTACTGTGTGCTGTGTTGAAATCCTGGAACCAAAGGGTCACCTATGACCCAGCCTTTCCCTGTGTGTTTGTCCTTAGCTTGAGATGTGGGGAAGGCCCATCCTCCTCCGCTCAACCTTGGAGGCCTGTGCTGCAGTCCCCATAGGAACGCAAGCTCCAAAACGATCCCCAAACCCAGGGGGTGCAGGTGCCAGCAGGAGACAGATATGTGGTTGAGGGGGGAAAGCTGGACCACAGGTGGACAGGAAGCCTGGAAGGAAGAAGGGTGCCACACTCCACTCAGTCTGCTGCCCGATCCTTCTGAAACCGAGCTCCAAGTCTGCTGGTGGCGGTGCACGGGGCAGGACAGCGTGCACACTGCCTCCTCCCACAGCTGCACGAGACAGGCTGCATGCCCAGCAAGGGGGAAACCTGGCGCCTGCAATTAGAGCAGGAGTTCAGGCAACAGAGGGAAGGGGAAGGAGCCGAGGAGCTTGGGAGAGAGCCTGTCCGCAGAGCAGGGCTGGACTGTGCAGGGGCAAGAGCCGGCCTGTGTGGGTGACACACATGTGATGCTGTTGCAGGATCATCCGGACCAAAGTGCAGCAGCCTTTCCACCCAACGCCAGACGGGACTGGGACGGGCGTGACTGCCCCCGGCCACACCATCGGTAAGAGGGCTCAGGGGAGGGGAACACGGCCCCACCTAGGGCAGCCAGGAGATGCAGCTCCACCGCGAGGAACTGCCCACCTGCCTGGGGTCTGGGGCCTCTGCGGTTCCCTTCCGTCCAGGGGCTCGTGGTCTCCCTACCTGGGAGCAGTTCACCGGGGTTGTGCTCTGCCTCCCAGCCACGTCGCCTAGCCTCTGCTCTGCCCGGGCAGTCTCTGTCCTTGTCTCACTCTCTCTCTCAATCCGTACTCTGCCTTTGGCGTTTCTTCTTCCCATCCCCATCTTCTCGTTTTCTCTGGTCTGCCTCTTTCTCCCTACCTGTCCCTCTTTCTTCCATCTCTACCTTCTTACTTCATACTCATTTTTTAAACTTTTGAAACCATCCTCTCTTCTCTCCCTCTCTGCCTTTCCCTTGTTCTGTTTTCCTCTCCTTGGTGCCTCTGATGAGTTCCTCTTTCTCCCTCCCTTCTCCCAGCCTCTTTTCTCTGAGTTCTCTCTCTCTCTCTCTCTCTCTCTCTCTCTCTCTCCACCTTATTTCTTGACCCATGCTCATGGACTGTCATCACACAGCCTAGGCCTAGCAGAACACCTGCTAACACCCCCCTACCCCGCAGCGTACACACAGACTGTCTTCCTTTTGGCCCAAGGGTACCTGGCTGCTGCCGTAGCCATAGATGAGGCCTGGAGTTTGAAGAGCTGTGGTGCAGATAAGATTTTCTTGATGCCCTTAATGGCAGCTGTCCCCTTCTCTCTTGACTGGCAGGAAGAGGAAAGGGTTGGCTTTAGCCTTCCTGGGGTTGACAGGTGCAGCTGTGTCCCAGGCCTGTGTTGGGAGGGAGTGCTGGGCCAGGCTAAACCTGAGTTAATTGTCACCAAGTGAATGGGTTCACCGGTCTGCACCAGGAGGGGGAACTTAGGTACTTCTCAAGTGATCACAAGGCCAGGAGCAAGCAGGAGAGAGAACTCCCAGGAGTTCCCAGCATGGGGCCGGGCCTGGGGTTCTTGAAGAATAGGCGCAGACCTTAGAGAACCACACACACTAAAGCAGGCTTGGCAAAGACCTGACCCAGGAGGCCGAGCTGCAGCTGGGGTGGAGAGGTTTGCCCAGCCCCAGGGACTGGATGAGTTGTGCCAAGGTGCTTCCTGGATTGGTTCAGCTTTGGGGTTGCCTGGGCCTGTAACTCCATCCGTCTGCAGAAGAGAGAGTTCAAGGACCCCAGTGAGACCCACGGACCAGCAGAGTAGGCCTGGGGTTGACCAGTTACCACCTACCCAGGGCTGGCAGAAGTGGGTAGTAGCCTGAGCTGTATGTACCACCAGGGACCCTGTAGCCTCAGAGGAACAGGGGGCATGTGGACTCCTCATCCCACCTGTGTCCTCTGCTTCTGTGTGCCCCCAGCCCCGGGGCTTTGGCCTACGACCACAACTGCTACCCTGATGGCATGTCCTTGCTCTCGTCCAGTTCCCAGCACGGCCTCCCCTCCCGTTTCCAGCGCCTCCAATGACCCAGTGGGCTCCTACTCCATCAATGGGATCCTGGGGATTCCTCGCTCCAATGGTGAGAAGAGGAAACGTGATGAAGGTAGGGAGGAGGGAAGGCGTTTGGCTTCCCCTACGCATGCTTTGTCCTTGGACTCAGGGCTCCGGTTTCGGCCTGGCCTCGCAGCTGCTCTGCTGTGAGATCAGTTTTAGTAGCAAAGACCAGGTCCCCCCACTGCCCTGCTGGCTCCTGGAGCGGGGGGAGGCTGCTGGTGGGGCCCCCAGCTGCACCATCTGCTCGGCAGCCCTAACTGCCTCTCCTTCCGCTGGGACACACCTCAGCTGTCCCTGTGGGATGCCGGGGACAGACGTGAGCCACTCACCTTGGGAGGGTTTTGGAGGCTGGGGGACAGCTGGCCTCTGACCTGTGGGGGAAAGGCTACCTTGTCCTCACCTGATCCCAAGCCATAAGGAGGTGGGAGAGTGATGTCACCTGCAGCCAGCCCCAGTGTCCTTTCTCTGTCACACACGGACACTGCCTTGCCCCATGGACACTGCTCGGGGAGCTGGGCATGGGGACTCTCTCCACGCTGTCCTCTGTGAGAGGCCACCCCCAGCCCCTCCCGTCCTTCCCTGAACACTCAGGGTGCAGCCCGGCTGTGTCGCAGGGAGCTTAGGAGGATGGAGGGAGTGCAAGGAGGAGGGAAGCAAGAAGGGGAGAGAGTGTTGGGAATGAGCCTGAGGCATGGTGCTTTGCAAGTGCTGTCACGCTGGGGGTCCCTTGGGGACCATTTGGTTCTCTCCTCAAGCAGTTGGGAGCAGGGCTGGCGGAGGTGCCGGGGTCTCAGGTCTGCTTCCTGTGCCCATCCTCCCACTGGCCCTGCGGGGACACAGTAGCCTCCCAGCCTTGGGGGGCGGGCGGTGGTGTGTGCATGTGTGCAGGATTATAAAGGTGTCTCCCATGCGACAGACAGAATCCTCGGACAAGGACCATAAAGGGGTGACACATACCCCATTAGCTCAGGACAGTCCCGATTTATGCCTGTTGTCTCTGTGTCTTGGCCAGTCAGCAGCTCCTTTTCCTCTCAAAAATGTCCTGTTTGGACAATCCGTCATGTGGCCATCCCCAGCCACGACAAGCCCTTGGTGGGGGAAAGCTCGGGGAGGAAGGACCGGAGGAAAGGCGCAAAGCGGGGATTGCGCAGGCCCGGTGCAGGGAGAGCGTGGGCGCGGCCCGGGCCTGGCAGGACGGGGATGACCTGGCGCTGGCCTCCTTCCAGAAGCCCTAATGGCCTCGTTTCACAGGAAAACAGCTTGTCTGGCTCTATTTCTCCTTCCAAAGTCTCCAAACCCATTTGGCTGCCACGGCCTTTGCCACTCACTAAATTTCATTGTGGTTGTTTTGGCCGCAGCCCCTGATGGGCGGGGTGGGGCGGGGGTGTGGGAAAGGCCCCGAGTCCCAGTTCTCTGGGGGCTTCCCACCCCTGGGCCTTTGCCAGGCTTCTGGGCACCCTGAGTGCTTTGGGTGAATCTTGCCTCAAACCGCATGGCTTTCCTCCATGGCCACAGCCCCTGCCCGTTTCAGAGCAGGAGATGGCCTGGGCCCCTCTGCACTGCCTACTGTTGACCTGGGGTGGAGGTCCAGTGTCCCCTCAGCTGCCTGGGCTCCTGTGAGCCATGAAAGGAGGCCAGGGGGCCGGGATGCCCTGGCTCCCTGGCTGGAGGCCGTGGTCACCCAGGGCTGGGCCTGGCCTGCCCAGAACATAGTGCTCTCCCCTGGAAGCAGTGGGTCGTTTTCATTGTTCCAAATCAACTCAAGTCAGTGAACCTTTCCCGCGTATCAGCTGCAAGAAAGGCTTGGTGCTCCGGGCCCCAGAGCAGAACAAGATGTGATTCTTGTCCTTAAGGAGCTTACACTCTAGTGAGGCGTGTCGTACCTCGAGCTCAGAGAGAGGAAGGGCCCATCAGATAGCCCTGGTGACGCAGGGTCTGGGAGCAAGGAGTTGGGGGCGAGGGTGCGCTGCAAGGAAGGGCTGCTCTTTGCAGAGGGGCCTGTGGGGCAGCCAAGGAGAAGGCTGGAAACCCTGTCTGATAGACTGAGCCTTGTGAGAGTCACAGGTGGAAGCAGCTAGGAGATCGGGCTAAGTAAGTGGCTTTGGGTCCCAAGACAGCAGGCCAGGAACAGACCACGGGAGGTGCATGGGCTGGTTTGCAGAAAGTAGAAGCCACTGGAGGTAATCGGGCATGAAGGGACCGGAACGGAGGGCCTCCGGCAGGGTGACAAAGATGGTGAGACAGTGCAGGAGGCGTGAAGGATTCTGGGGGTCTCTAAGTTTCCAGGGGGCAAGAAGGTACAGAGGCCCTGCTCTTTTTGGAGATGGGGGTTCCTTTGCCCTGACTGCCCCCAAGCCCTTGACCAACCCCAGGCCAGAACAAGCTGTCCTTTCCCTGCAGGAAGCCAGGCCTATGACACTCCCCCTCTCCCCAGTTTGATCCATCAGACCAAGTGGGAAAGGAGAGGAGAAGAGAGGAGAGGAGAAAGCGAAGGTAGATCTGTCTCAGCCCCTCCTCCCCCTCCCCTACTCGGGACGCCTGGGAGCAGCCAGCCCCAGTTTGCATTAGGGAGCCGCTCAGATGATTAAGAATAGGGGAGATAATTATGTGTCAAGATGATGTAGCCCAACTCCGCAGTCAGGCCAAGGTAGCAAGGCAGCTGGCAGGCCGGTCGGTCGCAGGAAGCAATCTCGGCCAGGGCTGCAGACATGCAGGTGTGTCCTTCAGCTGGTGGGCCCAGGCTGCAGGCCCATGAGAAAACTGATTTGGGAGACTAAGGGACCATGGGTGCCTGTCCAGGGGCTCAACCCTAGAGGGAGTGGAGTTTGAGGCTTCTCCCTCCAGGAGGACCTGGGTCCCTCTCTGGCCCCTAGCAGGGTGGCACCATCCTAGAAGTGTCACACCCCTAGGGCAAGCTGTGAGCCTCTGTGTCCTGCTCCTGCCTCGGGAACGGTGCAGCCTGTTCCTCAGCCGGAACCGAGTGGCGGTGGTGGGCGTCCACGAGGACGACCGTGGCTGCAGTGTGTGCTCGCATGGTTGGAGACGACCTCAGCGGCAGTTACTGGTGTTCACAGTGATCATACCCAGAGCTTTACCGGCAGTGGCACGCAGAATATGGGCAGCGGTGTTCATATCTACGGTGATCATATCTACGGGGATATTAGTAAAAGGCCGATCAGCTGTGACTTGGGAGGAGGCGGCCGGGACTGCCAGCCCGCCTGAGACTCCTTCCTGCGCCTGGGCTTGTGGGAGTAGGGGAAAGTTCAGACTTTCCTTTGACAAATGCACCGGTCAGGAAGCTTTGACCCCACTCCCGAGAGTCCAAGAGCTCCCAGACTGAGACAAGGAGGCAGGCCGGGGATAGATGAGGAAGCTCCATCATGCAGCATGTGGGAAACAAGTTGTCCATCAGTCTGAAAAGGTAGAATTCCATTCCCTACCCTGTCCCACCTTCTCTTCTTCTTAGCCACAACTTGGGCTGGATCCCCTGGGTCCCTGGCTTCTTTGCCTGGAGGTTAGAGACTGTATTGCCTGGTCTGCAGTCAGGCTGAGAACCCACAGGCCCTTTCCTTCACCCTATGGCTATGGGCTGGGGCCCAGAGCATCGCTGTCCATCAGTGGTGGTGTTGGAAACACAGAACAGGTAGTTAACTTGTCCAGAGACCCAGATGAAGTCATATGGTGAAGGCCTGTTGAACTGTGTGAGGGAGGTGTGTTGGGATCCTCCCTGGATGTGGGGGGTTGCAGGGGGCTGTGCTTTTGCCTTCCATTAATTAGGTGCACAATGAGTTGTGCCATTGAGTGGTGCCAAGCCAGTGCCATTGTGCGTTTGCAGGCAGGGCAGGTTGCATGGCTGCAAATGGCTGAGTCCTGCCACTGCCTTTAATAGCTCCCTTCTGCTTTGGATGAAGCTGTAACTGGAAGAAGCAGTTTATTTCCTTAGTTAGCTCCTTCCTTGAGGTCCCCAAGAGTGCTGCTCAGGTTAGACTTGGAGCAAATGAGGGGATTAGGCTGCAGAAATGAGCAACACCTGCCCATGTCCAGGAGCCCTAGGTTGAGGCAAGAGAAGGCTGCAAAGACTCCTAGCAGGATGGAGGGTGCAGGGCGGAGGCCAGCGTGCAAGCCCTGGAGCCCAGCCTGGGTGGGCAGTGTGGCTTGGCGGGGAGGAATGTCGGCTGGCAGTGAGGAGGGAGGCACAGCTGGGTGTGAATCCGAGGGCTACTCAGCAGCTGTGTGACCGTGGGCAAGTCACTTGAGCTCCATCAGCTCTGGTTTTCTTCAGTAAAATGGAGATGGTAACAGCGCTCACTTCCCTGGGATCTCTGGGGTGGATTGGCATCAGGTCGTGACAGTAGATGGGTTGAGCCAGCGCCATCTTGGAAGATGGGTCCTGCGAAGAAAGGAAGCCTGTTGGCAGTTTATGTTTCAAGGGGAAACAGAGTTGTGTCAGGAAAAAATTTATTTGGCACAGTCCCTAACCTTGGTGCTGCTCCTTGTAAGTGTGGCTGGTGTTGAGTGACGTGGGGGAGACGCTAACCCCAGTGGGCCCAGTGAAGGGGAGGAGATGGTCGGCCTTGTTTGTCCATGTGGGTGTGGGATCTCAGTGCGTATCTGCCATCTCCTTCACTCTGTTGTTACCCACCTGGACCACACGTCCTCTTTCACCCTGCACAGGCGTTTCAGATGTGCACAAAGACCTAACATGGGTCCCTCACTCCCTGTATGTCTCTGATCACCTCTGCTGCCACCTGCAGTGTATCCGGGTTGGGGAATGTGTGCTTGTTTTAGAGACACATATGTAATTTTTCACATGGTTTATGCAGGCATGTGTGTATGTGTGTGTGTGTTCTCCCATGCTGAGATCTTGGGGTGTAAACAGACATGGAATGTCACGCATCAGGAAGGCAACGAAGTTTTCTGGGAAATGTATGTGCTTGGAGAGAGTCCCAGTTGTGAGCGCTGCGTGTCCACCAGTGCTGGTGAACACGACAGGTGTGAGCCAGGCCAGAGGGTGTTCAGTGTTCAGGGTTCTCATGCATAGGCGTCCATGTAGAGTTTGACCCAAAGGGCCCCATAGGCATTACCCCAAGTTCTACTGGCAAATGGATGGGCTTTTCTGAGCCTGCCTTGAGGGGCAGCTAGGGCCCAAGTCTAGGGGGGCTGAGGCTGGGGACCCTGCCTGCTCAGGTCGTGCAGGAGTGTGGCTCAGAGCTTTGGAGTCCTTTGAAGTGGAGCCCAGGCTCCTAGTTGCAGAGTCTGGCCCCCAGTCTTCCAGCTGCCTATCTTCCAGGATCTCTCAGTGTTTGTCTGTCTCTATTTGCTCTAGTCGAGGTATACACTGATCCTGCCCACATTAGAGGAGGTGGAGGTTTGCATCTGGTCTGGACTTTAAGAGGTATGAGGGTCAGAGGGAACATGGTGTGGGGGCCGAGGGAAATAGCTCGGGGGTGGTGGTGAGAGCATCCAGAGAGTGGGTTCCTAACAGCCAGCGTGTGGAAAAGGAGGAGGTGGTCCAGGCTTCCACAGGACACCCAATAGGCTAACTAACACAGAGTCTCAGGGCTGGGCTCACTGCTGCCATGGGCCACTGATGGGGTTCGGGGGCTAAGGCCCCGGTGGCCTGGAGGGTCAGGCACTCCAGGGATGGGGGCACTTTTTCCAGCCCTTGGAAAAACAAAGAGCAGATCGGGTAGTAAAACAAAAGCAAAGGAGACCTGGAAGCACCTGACAGCCCTAATTCATCACGGCCCAAGTTTTTTCCTGTGTTCCCATTATATTTGTTTGTAAAAGTGGAAATCAATTTTGAAGGTAATTTTCTGGAAAGAATGGAAGGGAGGTGGGAGGGCCGGATAAGGCAGAGATGGTAAAAGGAAAAATTTAGGCCAGGCACAGCCCAGGGGCAGCTCTTGGCAAGGTGAAAGAAAATTGCATATTCAATCTCCATCCATGAATCTCCCTCACTGCTGCCCGCCTCCTGCTTGAAAACAATGAAGGCTTTTTCCCAACGCTGGGCAGGGCCTCGGTATCAGCCTCACTTTAACTTCAGGGTCATTAATTCCCTGATTATTGAAGGAGAAGAGAGAGTTGCAGCATCGTCAATTCCAATGGCACCCCCTCCATGAGATCAGGCACTGGCTGGGGTGGGGGGGTGGGGGTCAGCCAGGGTGAGGTGAGGGTTACTTCAGAAGGGGGCAGGGGAGAAGAAATGGGGGAGCCAACCGGACTGGGGGGAAGGAAGCCAGGAGGAGGAAGGGAGAAGGCAGCCATTACTGCATACCTCTGTTGTGTTGTTATTGCAAATTAAAAGTAGCATGTTCCACTCCACAGCTATCTTTGGGGAGGGAGGGGCGCCGAGGGAGGTGGGGGATCTTATCATTGCTTCTTCAGCAGACCAGCCAGTGGTGTCACCGTGTGAGGTGACATTTGAATTTACAATTCCGCTGAGAAAAGCCATTAATTCACAAATTAACATTTCTCCCTCTCCCTCTCTCTTTAACACTCTCTCCCTCTCTCACATGGATGTGCAAGCAATTGAAAAGACAAAGGAAATAGCCTTAAGGAAGAGACTTTACTGCTAGTCTGTCTGTGCTGAGATTGCTCCCCCTGCTTCCAGAGAGATAAACCAATTACCTGAGCAGCTCCGCTCCTGGCCGCCAGATCCCTCCTTTTGTAGGCTGCCTCCATGGCTGGATTACATGCCATGTATCTCATTAATGTCAACCAGGCGTGCCTGGTCACCAAACCCTCTTCCCGCCTCTCCTCCTGGAGGGGCCGCGGGGGAAGTGTGGGTGTCGTGAAGGTGGGCAAGGGGACCCTGGCGAAGAGGAGAGGCTGCCCAGGTCCGGGATCTTTGGGATGGCCACAGTATTGCAGGAGGCTGGAGGCGGGACGGAGCGCTCCCCGGTCAGCTTGCCCTGAACACCGGAAGCCCGGGCATGCGCCCGTGTGTAGCAGAGGCTGGCGCCAGAGTCGGACTCTCAGTGGCCTCGTGGTCCAGATGCAGTGTCTGACGGAGCCAGAGAAGGATCTGAGCTCTCCCTGCAAGGGAAGGGCTTGGGGCAGTTCTGCTGAGTAGGCACTATTTTAGCGGGAAGGGATTCAGCCTGAAGGAGCTGGGGAGGGGGAGGGGGAGAGGGATGGGGGGAAGCTTGGGGAGGCCCAGAAAGCAGGATGAGGTAGCACCATGTTGGATAAAGAAAATGAGGCTGCACTGATTCCTTAATCTAAACCCAGCGCCCGGGGCATTATGTATGTCTACTACCCAGCCGTTATGTGTACTCACACTCACACACACACACACACACTCACACACACACATAACCAGCCATCTGATTCCCTTCTTAGAGAAGCAGTAATCATCTCTAATCTACAGGGCATTCATTTCAAGACCCCCCAGTGGGTGCTGGAAACTATAGATAGCAGCCAAACTTATCTATATGTACTGTGTTTTTTCCTATACATTCCTACCAACGATAAAAGTTTAACTTGTCAATTAGGCACAGCAAGAGACCAACAACAATAACTACTAGCAACATAGAACAATCATAACAATACGTTGACTTGTGACTGTTGATCTGATAACTGAGACAGCTACCCAGTGACCGATGGGTGCAGCAGGGACACGCTGGACAAAGGGACGATTCATGTCCCTGGCAGGACAGAGTGGAATGGCATGTGATTTCGTCATGCTACTCAGAAAGGTGCACAATTTAAAACTTATGAATTGTTTATTTCTGGAATTTTCCATTTAATAGATTCAGACCATGGTTGACTGCAGGTGGCTGAAATCACAGCAAGTGAAACTGTGACCAAGGGGGCAGCACTGTGCTCACCTAAGAACGGGGGTGGGGAAAGTCCACAGACGAATCCACGCGAAGGTGGCCTCTGTCTAGATACATACCGAGTGTCACTGCATCAACAAAGCACAGCCTGTGTTCATTTTCCAACGAATATTCAAAAGCTGGCTAACGTTCCCTCCAGTGCAAGCAAGAGCCCAAGTTCAGAGGCCGGCTTTCACTAAGACACATGCACAGCGGCCGGCGCCGCGGCTCACTAGGCTAATCCTCCGCCTTGCGGCGCCGGCACACCGGGTTCTAGTCCCCGTCAGGGCGCCGGATTCTGTCCCGGTTGCCCCTCTTCCAGGCCAGCCCTCTGCTGTGGCCAGGGAGTGCAGTGGAGGATGGCCCAGGTGCTTGGGCCCTGCACCCCATGGGAGACCAGGAAAAGCACCTGGCTCCTGGCTCCTGCCATCGGATCAGCGCGGTGCGCTGGCCGCAGCGTGCCGGCCGCGGCAGCCATTGGAGGGTGAACCAACGGCAAAGGAAGACCTTTCTCTCTGTCTCTCTCTCTCACTGTCCACTCTGCCTGTCAAAAAAAAAAAAAAAAAAAAAAAAAAAAAAAGACACATGCACAGCAAAAACACCCACTTAGAGCACACATTAGTTGCTAAGATTTTATCCTCTTAGTAACCAGGAAGCAGTCTGGGGTGGGGGATGACTTCTACCTGAATGGGACACATGTTTTAGCTCAACTCCCTGGGGACGATGACCACGAGTCTGTTGAACACCGACCATATCATCAACCAGGTTTAGGGATAAGTTCTGTGAACGTCTTGCTAAGACATTTGTCATGAGCCCTGGGCACGTGCAGACAACTTGTGTTTTCCTGTGGGGCAGTACTGGGGTTTAGCTGTGGCTGCATAGATGAATTGGTGTTTAAATCCCTGTGTTTGTACCAGAGTCAGTAGCCACATCACAAACCGTCTTCATTTCCAACTAACTCATGCTATTGCGGATAAAGAGTTATATTTGGTAGTTTGGGGAACTATTTTGAGATTTAGCATGAAAGAGTGCATTTTTTCATAAAGTGCCAAAAAGTCAGAACACATAGGTTGAGCCCAGACCCCGGGAGAGAAGGCTCAGCACTGGCTCTAGAGGGGTCTGTGGGCGTCCCTCCAGGCCCCCTCCCCTCCTCTCCCTGGACCGCCGCTTTCTCAGCAAAGGCTGGTGGCTCCTGCGCCCAGCTGCCTGGCGGGCCCCCTGCTGGACGAGTGCGAGCACCTGTCTGGTCAGAATGTCTTCAGCTCCTGCTCCTCCGCTTGGCAGGCCCCTTCCAGCCCTGCAGGTAGCATGGCTCTCCTTCCTCCTCCCCACAAGGGCACCGCGAGAGAAACGTGCTGCCTCAGCTCTGCAGGCTGGGAGGAAGGAGGGAGGAGCCGGGCGTGCAGACTGCTCCCCAGGCCCTGCCTCCTGTGGGTTCACCTCGCGGGTGCCTCCTCTGCACACCAGTGGGTAGCCGGGAAGGACAGGCAGCTGCATGGGGACCCCTTGCAAAGCGAGGTTAGAGAGAATGAAGGGTTTGGAAGACCCAGAAGGCTATCTGCGGGAGGAGCAGTCCACACAGCCGCCTGGGCCATGGCTGCCTGCGCCAAGAACCAGCCCTGGGCCTGGGGAGGCAGCTCTCCCAGCCCCACTTTCCTCAGGGCGCTCTGGGACCCTCCTCGTTCTGCCCAGTGGGGATGAAAAGACGAGGCGGGGGGGGGGGGGGGGGGCTGGTCCTGGCGCTGGAGCGAGTGGCGGCAGAGCCAGTAATTCAAACCATCCTGACCCTTCGGTGAACCCGAACCTGCTGACCTTGACAGCCCAGACAACAGAGGCCTCACAAACCTCAACCTGCTCCGCCGAGACCTCGCCTTCTCTCCCTCCCTTTCTTGGAGCCCTGCGGCCCAGCCTCCAGGTGGCTCCTAAATGGGCCACCCCCAAGAGGTGCCCGCATCCCTTCCTCCCCAAGGCACTGCCTGCCCATTCCAAAGCACCTTTGTGCTCATCTGCCTGGGGGACTGGAGGGGGAGCATCTCCTGGGGGCTGCTTCACCTTTCCCTCAGCCTCCTGTCCCAGGCTGTGCTCTGTGTAGAGGGCTGGCTGCTGTGTGTGTAAGGGCTGGCTGCACACAGAGGCAGGGGTAAAATGTGATCGAGGCAGAGCAGACAGGAGGAGGCAAGCAGCCCCAGGAACCTGCATTAAAGTAAATGCAGTGTATGAAGTTTATGTTTTCCTCTGAGGGAGAGCTGGATCCCATCCAGCAGCCTCCCAGTGCCTGCCAAACGGCTCCTGAAGCAGAAAGTGCGGGCAGGAGAGCAAGCCAGTGACAGAGGGAGGCGCGCACAGACACACACACGCACGCGCATATGCACACACGCACACACACATCTCCCCAGGCCCTCGCAGCCTCAGAGGGCTGGAGTGGAGGGATGAGGAGGTGTGTTTGGGAGGAGTGACTCCAGGAGCATCCACCTTCCTCCCCACCTCCCTCTGCACCCGCCAGCCCTGTGGCTCCTTGAGGCGGTGTGGCCACCTGGGGCTGCCAGCTCTGGGCAAGTGCCGTGTGAACGGCCCTGGAACAGTGGGTGTGGGGTCTGAGCAGCTGAAAGGACTAGAATGTGGCACCATGGGGTCTCCCAGAAATCTGCTTTTTCTCCTGATGCTGGGCATCCATTTTTCTCTGGCACCTTGATCTAGACCCGGTGGGTACCTTGTGGCTGCTGAAGCTAGCTTTTGGGTCTCTTAGGGAGACACAGTTAAGAGCAGTGTGTATTTTATTCCTGGGAATTAAAAGGAGATAAATGATGGACAAGGTTAGGGCGTGGGAGTACCCAGAAGGGCTTATAAATGAGTTAGAGTCTCTGTCCATCTAGACGCTGCTTTGTGTGCCCAAGTAGATGGGTGTGCACGTGCACGTGCTAGTGTGACATGGAAGTGGAACAGGGTCGTTGGCTTTAGGGGAGAGGGGAGTGTATTGCAGTGGGGATGACCCAAAGGAAGCGCACGGCAAAGCCCCTCGCTCAGGTCCGTGGCTGTGGCGCTGCCACGACCTCGCCTCCGTGCCTTCGGAGAGCTGTCCCAGCTGGGAGGGTGGGGAGAAGTCCATCTCCAGCCTCATTCTGGGAGCTTCAGGTCTCCCTTGAAGAACTCAGGAGCCGGGCAGAGGAGAATGGCAGAAGGACAGTCATCCACAGGCAGAGAGTGGAGGGAAGACAGAGAAGGGAGTGGAGGGTGGGCAGGGGGTGCTGAGAGCGGAGGACACCCCGGAAGCCAGGAGACGCCAGCACAGAGGGAGGCAGACACTGGCGGGCAACAGCTTTGGCCCTTTCTGCCCCTGCTCTCTCCTCTGCCCTCCCCTCTTCCCCCCACATCTGTACTGGCTCCAGTAATAGTGTTGATTTGCATGTCAGGCAAAGCCTTGCTACACACACAAAAAGAAAACCCCAGCCGTGGCGGTGTGGCGGTGTCAGCTCTCGCTGTTGTTCAACAGTGTAAAATTAAATTAATAAAGCCCCCAACACAGGAAAACATAACAGGAAATTAATGGCCTTTACTGTCGCTCTGATGCAGTCATTTGCAACCCTGCTTTCCGCACCAAAGACTTCATAAATGCAAGCAGTTTCTCTAAACAAGCATACTTAGGGCGGCCTGGTATGTAATTTTTCGCCTTGCTTGTGTCCTTTGAGCTAACAAAGCCCCCTTCCCTCCTGGCTGTGGAGAGGCTTCTCACTGCTTCTGGCTCTGGCTAGAGCCCTGTGGGGGCTGCGTGGCAGAAGGCCCCACCTCCTCCCCAAGAGCTCGGGTCCCAGGGAGGGTGGAAGCGGGGCTCCGCAGCTCAGCGACTTCCCTCGCAGCCCTGGCCGCGCGCCAGCAGGATGCACAGCGCCTGCTCCTGCTCGGGGCAGGCGGGGAAGATGATCACCTGGGAATTCCCCCAACCCCACCCAGGGCTCACCCGCCCTTTCCTCCCGTGGCTCTGTCTTCTCTCTCCTGCCTGTGGCCTTCCTCTTCCTCTTCCTCCACCTGTAGGCAGGCGTGCAGCTTCCTCCACTTCACACCCGGGGCCCCGCCCTCAGGCTGTGCAGGAGTCCGGGTTCCCCCATGCCTCCCTCTTCTCTATAGAAGAGAAGGAATCTGAGGCCCCTAGGTCAGCGTTCCAGCCGTCCCGCTGTCCTCCCGCAGTTCCAGAGAGCTGAGGGTCAGTGCCTTGCTTTGCATGCCACACATTGAGATCAGTTACGCTTTCTTCCTGGGGATCCGTGTGTCGGTGCGGGCCCAAGTGCTCCCTGTGTCGGGACAAACAAGAGGAGCGGCCAACCCAGCTGTGGACTCAGGAACCTGCTGTCCACCCGGGAAGGCGAGGCCCTCACGTCTTGGACACCTGGCTGCTCGTTCGTGCTGGACCGTGTCCTAGCTGTGGGTTCAGCAGGAGAGGGTGGCACCGGCACCTGAGCGTGGCTGAGACCTGGGCTGTCTCCAGGATACCGCCCCGGGGAGGGAGGCCGTGGCTGCACTGCTGCGAGTGTGATAGGGCGGAGTCCCAGAGTCTTCTTTTAAGATTTATTTATTTATTTGAAAGGCAGAGTTACAGAGAGGCAGAGAGAGAGAGAGAGAGAGAGAGAGGTCTTCCATCTGCCGGTTCACTCCCCATTTGGCTGCAATGGCTGGAGCTGCGCCAATCCAAAGCCAGGAGCCAGGAACTTCTGGGTCTCCCATGCGGGTGCAGGGGCCCAAGGACTTGGACCATCTTCCACTGCTTTCCCAGGCCACAGCAGAGAACTGGATTGGAAGAGGAGTAGCCAGGACTCAAACCAGCACCCATATAGGATGCCGACACTGTAGGTGGCAGCTTTACCAGCTACGCCACAGTGCTGGCCCTTTTGTTTGTTTGTTTGTTTGTTTGTTTTTTTAATTTATTTGACAGGTAGAGTTATAGACAGTGAGAGAGAGAGACAGAGAGGAAGGTCTTCCTTCTGTTGGTTCACTCCCCAAAATGGCAGCCATGGCTGGCGCTGTGCCGATCCGAAGCCAGGAGCCAGGTGCTTCTCCTGGTCTCCTATGCGAGTGCAGGGCCCAAGCACTTGGGCCATCCTCCACTGCACTCCCTGGCCACAGCAGAGAGCTGGACTGGAAGAGGAGCAACAGGGAATAGAATCTGGTGCCCACAGGGGATGCCGGCGCCACAGGCGGAGGATTAACCAAGTGAGCCATGGCGCCAGCCCCCCTTTTGTTTTTTTTTTAAGATTTTTAAAAATTTATTTGAAAGAGTTACAGAAGAGGAGGAGGGGCGAGGGGGAGAGAAGAAAGGAGAGGAGAGGGGAGGAGAGGGGAGGAGAGGAGAGGAGAGGGATCTTCCATCTACTGGTATACCTCTCAAGTGGCCCAGCTGGGATTGGGCCAGGCCAAAGCAAGGAGCTTGGAACTTCCGGGTCTCCCATGTGGGTGCAGAGCCCAAGCACTTGGGCCATTTCCACTGCTTTCCCTAGGGGCATGAGCAGGGAGCCGGATGGAAAGTGAAGCAGCCAGGTCTCAAGCCAGAGCCCATATGGGATGCCAGCATCACACGCAGAGGCTTAACCTCTGCCACAATGCTGGGTCCTGAGTCCCAGATTCTTAAGGGTCATCCGGTCTTATCTGCCACTCACCATAGAACTTCCCCCCGAGAAGTTCTGCCTGACAGACCATGGCTCTGTCTGGAAATAGGAATAGTATGGACCATTGCCATTGCTGCCAGCTCTGCATTGATATTGAGTCCGTGTGGAGTAAGGGGAGATCATCATGGGATCTGGAGTCCAAGTGTATAGGCAGCTGCGGGCTCCGTCCCACGTGTGGCTTGCTCTGGGACCTCTGGCCAATGGTACAATCTCTCCATTCTTAGTTTCCTCGTCTTTAAAGTAGAGACAGTGGTGTTTACCACAGAGAGCGGCAAAAGACGGTAGAGGTCTGCCCTTGGCATCCTCCCTTCTCTCTCTCCCCACTGTCCCTCCTTACTTACTGAGCATCTGGCCTGGGTGGATTCCAGTTTCCTGGTGCTGTGGTCCCTGCCCCTGGGGAGTTCCCTCACCATCTTGGTTACCCATCTCTGAATGCATTCTTGAAGGTTAAAGTCCCTCTTAAATGTACATGAACCCTAGAGACAGCCTAGCCAGTGCCAAGTACAGTAGAGCCATTGCCGCTCCCCTGTCTGGAGACTCTACGTCCATAATGTAGCCTAAGATTACATTCGATTTTTTAGCAGCCGTGTCGGACTCAAGCTCATATTGAGTTCGTGGTCAACTAAAACCTCGAGATCTTTTTCACATCAATTGCTATCAAGCCAGGTCTACCCCATTCTGCACTTGTGTAATTGATTTTTTTAACCTAAACATAGGGCATTCCATTTATCCCTGTTGAATTTCATCTTGTTGGTTTGGGTTCTTAATTCCACCCGATTAAGGTCATAAGGATGTCTTCTGTATCATCATCCATGTAGGTTTTTTTTTTTTATTTTACAAAGAATGATTTTCCCTTAAAATAAAGGAAAGCCACATGGCCCACCAGTGGAGACCTCCCTCCTACCTGTGATAGGTGAGCGCTTTGGGTACTATTGAGCCCAACAGCCATCAGCCATTTCCCTTTTCTTCTTGTTCATAAAGTGAGGAAAGAGATTCTTTGCCCAATGTTGATCTTCAGTGCATCCACGGAATTTTCTTAATCAATCAATAAAAATCCAATTTAACTTGCAGAGCAAATTGAGTGCCTGCTGTGTATAAAGCATGGCAGGACTGATTTACAAGGTAACTAGAACACAGTCTTTGACCTCAAGAAGCTTATAATCTAGTAGAGAGGGAGGGATGTGCACATCATTATTAAAGCAGAATGGGGAAGCGCTCAGAGCAAAATGTGACTTGCTATGGTCAGTGTGTGTGTGCGTGTGTATAAAAGGGGCAGTTACTTCCAACAGGGCAAGTGAGGAAGGCGTCTCAGGGGTGCAGTGGATACAAGCGCTGGTGTTGAGTTAATGTGCCGCCGCTTATTCTAGGAGAGTGTGTGCAGGCTCTGGATAGCAGCCCTTTCTTTCCTAGTGCCTGAAATTAACTGTGTAATGATACGTCCTGAAAGATGTCCAGAGCCTGATACTGCATTGATTAGAGTGGAGTTTGCCTTTCTCCTTTCTCTGTAAGGTAAATGGCACTGAGTTTGTCACCGCCTCGCCCTTTCTTTGTGACTTCTCAAGAATTACTAACAATTTTAGAACCCTACCTACTTTGCCCCTGACACACGACTGATCCAGGCCTGAGGGAGGTAGCCCAGTTGAAAGGACGAGGGGTCACCTTCCTGGCCCCTCCCAACCAGTGCACCTGTGCCCTCCTGCCTCTTTGCTTTGGTGGAGAAGACAAAGGCGAGCTGGGGAGTGAGCAGTGCTGCCTTCCCTCCCGCCTCTCTCGGGGTCACATCCTTTGCCGGAGGACTGAGCTTGAACTTGCCCTCCTTTCTGTTCCTCCCCTCAGTGTAGCGCCAAGGCCCTTTTTTGTTGTCTCAGCTTGTTCTGAGTCTTTGTCTTCCTGACAGGCCCTGCTACTCTCATATCCATCCTTGGTTATGTCCCTTCTTCCTTCTGCTGTGTGTCCTTTATAAGAAGGGAAGAAAATAACTTCTGTCTGATCCGAAGCACAGTGCATTCTCATTGTAAACTATTTGGAAGAAACAATAGATCTTTAAAAGAAAAAAATCCTCCCTGATCTCATCACTACGAGATTACCTCTGTTGAAATTTGGTATATTCTTGCCGTTTTTTCTCCTGTACATATATAATTTTTTATCAGAACTGGAATGATACCATATGTACAGCCTTGTCTTGCTATTTTCTCTTAACATTACATAGGGCAATTTTCACATATCATTAAATATTCTTTGAAAACATGATTTTTTAATGGCTGCATAATCTTCCACTGTTCAGTGTACATGTCCTTTTAAAATCTAGGCTCATCATATTTTAAAGCTTACCCGTGTGCAACAACAGTGATTTTCCTTCAAGGGCCGCTCTCCGCCCCTCCCCCACGCTTGTCCCTGTACTTTGTCAGGTTGATTCTTTGCGCTTACAGAGGCAGAATGCCTGTCTACGGGATTATCCCCCCTGTAGGATCTCTGGCCGCTGCTCCCTTCTCCATCTTCTTCACCCGGGCCCTGCCCAGCGCCCCTGCCCTGGCCACTGTCAACTCTGGGTCTCCTGCCTCCTCCCACCTCCTCATCACCTCCCTTCTTGCCAGCTGCTCCTTGCTGGACCAAGGATGAATGAAGCGATCGGCAGGAGAGGAAAGTGACTTCCTCTCTGAGCCTGTTTTCTTGTTTGATTTTTTAAATATCTGAGAGGAGTCAGATTGAATCACCCGCATGATACTTTCCAGCTGTAAAACCCAGAGTAGCAATTTCTTTGTTGCTTCCCGCCCTCCCCCCCCCCCACCACCACCTTGTCAAACTTAACATGGTGGGAGCAAGGTAAGTTGGGACTTTATCAGTTTTCGTGTTTGGAATTTTATCCAACAAATCAGCCAACCTCTGGGATTATCTGCTGTGTGATAGGCCCTGTGCTAGGTTTACAAAGATGAAAACCACTTGGTCCCTGCCTTTAAGATTCTTAGCTTCGTGAAGAAAACAAACATTAGACAAGAACTATAACACATACATTATCTTTCATTCCATTTTCACAAACGTTGTGAAGTACCTGTGTATAGATCCTAAATGCTATTTGCCACTTGTTGGCTGGAGAGAGTAGTTTGGGGACCGTTGCTGAAGCTCTGTAGCCCTCAGTTCTCCCAGCTGCCCAAGGCGTGCTCCTTGGGAGTGGTTCTGCTTCCTCCATTAGCTGTGTGACCTTGGGAAAGCTCCCCCTACAAACCAAACCGGGGATAATAATAGAAGCTTCCTGCTGAAGTTCTTGTGCAAGTGAGATGAGCTGATTTGTGTGAAAGTCTTAGCTGACTGCCTGGTAGGTGGTAGCACTTAGGAAACATTTGTTGCTGCTATTGTGAGGACCAAATCAGTGTGTGTGTTAAGCATAGTGTCTCATACCGTAATAAGAACTGGCTCCATTTTGGCTATGACGATGATGATGCTGATGATAATAGTTATTATTGCTGCAGAAGTTTGGCTAGATGACTACTGGGACACAGGGACACACAGAAAGGAGAAGTTAACATTGCAGAAGGAGGCGCTAACAGCCTCTGATGTGGACCTGAGGAAACTCAGTCCAGCAAAGCTCCTGTAACTCGCCCAGGGTCACAGAGCAAGTGAGCTCCCCGCGGGAGCTGGCTCTCCTGGTCCAGCAGTAAGTTAGGGTTACCGTGCAGTTAGTGTCCCCAGAGGCTAGTGGTTGTGGATGGGCAGGCCCCAGCCTCTCACCCCATCATGAGCTCAGTGAGCGCGCGGAAGCTGGGCTGGGTCAAGGGCGGCAGGGGGTGCAGGACCAGGCTGGGCAGACCTCAGAGCTTTGGGCTGGATTTCCAGGGCTTCTTTGTGGCCTCCTCTCAAGCCTGGCTTGGGGTTTGCGGCTTGGCCGCACTCAGAGACTGTCCAGGCTCAGGGGTCTGCCACCCCGCGTGCTTGGACAAGCGGTGTGCCCAAGGCACTTTCCCCAGCCTGGACCTCTGGCGCCCCTTTACCCACACTGCAGCCCCTCGCTCCTGTCCTCTCCTGGCTCCCCTCCTCCTTTCTTCCTTCTTTCTCCTCCCCCTTCTTTTTCCCCTCCACTCTCCCTACTGCCCCCCCCCCATTCAGCCCTGAGCCCTGATGCCTGGGGAGCAGCCCTGATCCTCACTCCCTGGTCCCCGTCAGCGGTGGGGGGTGCAGCCCAGACCTCGCAGTCCCGCCATGCGGCCACTGCCACCGTGGGGGTGGGGCTGGGGCCGCACAGGCGGGCTGCCCTGAATGACAAGCGGGGATATTGATCGCATTCTGAACTCAGCCCAGCCGATAGAAGGTAATTAATGACTCCATTTGCCTCAGTACCGGGGAGAACAATTGAGTTTGAAACTGCAACAGCTGGCAGCTGGGGAGACTGGGGGGCAGCCTGGGGCTGAGCCCCCCCGGGGGGAAAGGGTGGGGTGTGCAGGGGGCAGAGGCAGCCAGCCAGAGTCACCCCAACCACAGCTGCCCCCAGGCCCCGCACCTATCCTCTCCGGCACGCTTCCTCCAGCCTCTTCCCAAACCAGATTTCCTGATCATTTTCTGTCTGTGGGTAAAGCTTCCTTTCTCCGGGATTGCCCCTTGCCAGCTGTGCAAGGGTGCACACGTGTGAGCCGCCCTGAGCCCGAACAGGTGGCATCTCGTTCGCAAGTGTTCTGGGCGGACTCGCGATGACAGCACGCAGAAAGTTCCCAGACACTTGCGCACTTAGCGGGCGCGCAGTGAGTGAGTGAGGGCTGTGGGGACGACAGTGGCCACGGAGCCAGAAAGCAAAGGCGGTGACGTGGAAGGGGCTTTGGAGCCGGGCGGCCCTGAGTTCCGACTTGGCCTGTGCCGCTGCTGAGCTGTGGGATACCGGGCAGATAATGTTGCCTCTCTGGGACTAGCTTCTCATCTGGAAAACGATGATAACAAGAACTTGTAAAAGCAAGTAAGCCAAAAAGGCTTGTAAAGTTGAATAGATTTAATGAATGCAAGTGGAAGTCCTAGTAGTGTTCATTTCTTCATAGACAGTAGGATATTTGTGTTTGGGTTTAGAAGACTGAAGTTAATAATGGGTTTTCTTTTTAAGATTTATTTTGGCTGGTGCTGCAGCTCAATAGGCTAATCCTCCGCCTGCGGTGCCAGCACCCTGGGTTCTAGTCCCAGTCAGGGCGCCGATTCTGTCTCGGTTGCTCCTCTTCCAGTCCAGCTCTCTGCTGTGGCCAGGGAAGTGCAGTGGAGGATGGCCCAGGTCCTTGGGCCCTGCACCCGCATGGGAGACCAGGAGAAGCACCTGGCTCCTGGCTTTGGATCAGCGCGGTGCACCGGCCGCAGTGGTCACTGGGGGGGTGAACCAACAGTAAAGGAAGACCTTCCTCTCTGTCTCTCTCTCTCACTGTCCACGCTGCCTGTCAAAAAAAAAAAAAAAAAAGATTTATTTTATTTGAAAGACAGTTACAGAGAGAGAGAGAGAGAGAGAGGAAGAGACACAGAGAGAGGTCTTCTTCCATCCACTGGTTCACTCCCCCAATTGGCCGCAATGGCTGGAACTGCGCTGATCTGAAGCCAGGAGCCAGGAGCTTCTGGGTCTCCCACTGGGTCCCCACCCCTGGGTGCAGGGGTCCAAGCACTTGGGCCACATCCTCCATTGCTTGCCCAGGCCATTAGCAAGGAGTGGCATCAGAAGTGGAGCAGCTGGACATTGGACCGGCACCCATATGGGATGCCGGTACCGCAGGCAGAAACTTAACCTACTATGCCACAGCACCGACCCCAGTAATGGGTTTTCTTTGCTGTACTTAGCCATAGCATTCTTCTCCAGCGTCCCACCCTGAGCTCTGAGGGCAGCTCTGTGTGTCCGGCCTCACCTCCACAGGCTTGGAGGAGCCTTGGCTGAAGGGCATCACCATTCCGTGCTGTCCGTTCCCACCCCCAGCCACCTTTTGGCCAATGCCGTCTCTTCCTCTTGTCCCTTATAGGGACCTCCCCTGGGGGCCCAGGTAGACTGTAAACCCCCAGGGAGGAAAAAGCATTTCTGTCCCTTGTCCCTAGCCCCAGTGTTCAGTGACCACCCCTCCCCAAGCTGCCAAGACTTCCCTGGGCAACCCCATTTGTGACTGGCCAGAGGGCAGGTTTCTGGTGGGGGTGGGGGGGCAGGGAGGCTGTGTGAGTTGGGGCTCTGCTCCAGGGCAGCCCAGGAATGTGTGTGGGGAGTGACGGGGCTCAGTGAACGAGCAGACCAGGTCTTTCTGTTGATGTTTTTAGTAATGGTTCTAGAAGTAGTCTGGGCTGATTGGGCAAAGCGTGGACACCTGGGAAAATTGACATGAGAAGACAATGAAAGTCACCAGGATCAGGAAGAAGTGACCATTGCCATCGTAGCTCTGGCTCTGCTGGTCAAGTTGGCCCTTGGTTTTGTGATTCTCTCCATTTGGGTGGAGACGGGGACCCCACTGCTGGGAGCCCCAGTCCCTGGACGCTGGCTGCACTGGGCAGCCGCTACAGTCCATCCATCAGCTGAGCCCACAGCTGCTCATGGAGCAGCTTCCCTGTTCCAGGCTCCCCAGCAGATCCGCCCCCGCAACTAGCTGCTCCTCCCCGCTTGGCCTGGGCCCCAGTCTCCTCATCAGTAAAGGGGGATGCAGTCCCTGCCTGCCTGGGAGCGCGGCTGGGAGGACCACTAAGCTCAGGCCTGCGTTTCTGTTCAGTGCTAGGCAAAGATGAAGCAGTTGTGGGAGGAGCTGATATGAGCTTTTCTCCTCTTGAAAGAATAATGTATGTCAAAGTTCTAGCCCAGCGGTGTGTTCAATGACTTTATATCCTGTCCATGTCCCACAAAGGACCGTGGTGGCTTTCTCTCCTTGAGAATGCTTCTGCTGCCATGGACAGAGCATGGGCTTTGGTCCTGAGGGTCCTACTACCTAGTGTGTGCCCTTGGGAAAGTCGCCCGCTGCCCCCGCAGGCTCGTTCCCTTACTGGATCTGGCCCAGCGTCTCCTGACCGAGAGGGTGCAGTCTGCACTCCACAGCACATGTGCCACACACCGCTGAGCCTCGGTGCAGGGAGGGTGCAAGGCAGAGGACGGGGGATGTTGCCAGGGAGCCCGTGCCCCAGCAGGGACCAGGTGGCCATAGAGGGAAATGATTCAGAGGGCAGGGACAGACCTGCATTCAAATCCTGTCTGTCATTGACTCGCCGAAAGGCCTTTGGTGAGCTACTCGATTTCTTTGCCTCAGTTCCCTTATCTTTGAAATGGGTGCGGCTTGTTGGAAGGCTTACAGGAACACTGTGAAGCACAGCAGTGGTGTGGAATAAGCTCCTGGTGCTTGTGAACTGCTCCAGGGCAGAGCTGGACCCTGCACCCATCCGTGGGTTCTCTCAGGAGCACACTGTCCCCTCCTCGCTCTGTGGGGTCTGACTAAACCCACAGCGACCGCGATTTCCAACTACAATCAAAAACAAAACCTGAGAGTGAGAAAGAGTCTCAGAATCAGAATGGTTCCGGAGAGCCCAGGACATGCGCCCCCACCCCCACCCCCCACGCCAGCCAGCATGGTGCAGGGGGTCCAAGTGCAGAAGCCGTGTCCAGGCCCTGTTCCCAAGCGGTCCCTGCCACCTGCTTTGGGCGGCAGCTGTGCAGCTCCAGGGTTCTGCTCTTACCTGGGAACGCGGTGCTCTCTGTCTCTCAGTAGAGGCAGGTGGGCAGGATCGTATCCTGGGAAGGACGGGCCCCTGTGGTCCCCTGTGGAGCTGTCCGACCCTGACAAGCAGCGGGGATGAGCATAGAGGGACCTGAGCCATGTGCCTGGCAGTGACTGGTTGTCCGCAAAGCCAGGCCAGCCAGGTGACCAGTCCCCAAGACCTTCTGCCATGGTCCGGCTTTATCAGTGCCTCCCAGGAGAGTCTTGCTCATTCAGTCATTCATTCCTTGAATTCCTGCTGTGTGCCAGGCTGGGCACTGAAGCTACAGAAATGCACCAGTCCTGGTCCCTGGCCAGGGGGCTCACGGCCTGGCCTCTTAGCAGGGTGGGTGGTGGTGGTGGTGGGAATCTTCTTTGGCATGGGTGGTGGTTATTACTCCCACCCTTCTCCCCTGGCTTGCTCTGAAACGTAGATCAGGAGCCACATCTGCCTCCACTCTGCTGCCTCCTGGCCCTGCCGGAGAGCGCTCCAGCCTGCCCCTCTCCTGAGCATCACCCTGAAGCTCTGCCCCTAGGCGGTCCCACCCTGAACTCTCTCCCTCTCTGGGACAGACAACTGCTTCTAGTCCTCTTCTTCCTTGTTTCCTTGTCTGCTCCTCCTCTAACCCCACTCTGCCCCTGGCCGGGGGCTGCCCTCCACAGCCTATCCCTCCCCGCTCCCTGCCCTCCCTCTGGGCTCCTCCTTCCCTGGCCTCCCCTCCTTGCCCCTTCTGACCCAGGGCTTCTCCCAGCCTCCCTCCCTCACTCCCCTCCTGCCTCTCCCGCTGCCCTCATTCCTCCTCCCGTCTCCTCCCTGGAGACCAGGAGCCGAGGCCTCTTCCAGAGAGAGCCAGTGAGAGCCCACAGGACCTACGGCTGGTGGGGAGCCTGCCTCTCTGCCCCCACCACTGCGCGCTCCTGCCCCCCTGGCTCACCTCCCTGCCCCCCGTAACTTTCTTTGTGCCCCATTCACCCATTCTCCAGAACCCTGCCTATCTGCCTCCTTCCTTCGCGGGGGGCGCTTGGTGCTGTCGTCATCCGTGTTTGCTGGCTCCTACAGCACATTCTCACTCCTCTCCCTTCCTCCCCCTCTTCCTCCATCCCCGCCCCCCACCGCCACCTCTCCCAGGAGCAGGCTTCCTCTGCCTTCCCGTCCCCTCCCTCCCCCTTTCTCACCATGGCTGCCTCGGTAACCTGTCTTACCACTGGGGGCCGAGCATACAAAAAAATAAATAAATAAAAAGGTCAGTGAGTGGAGGGAGCAGCAATAACCCCTAAAACAGTACTATCAGTGGAACATGATTGATCAATTGAATTCCATAGCGGCTGAAAAATGTGGGATTAAGTAGTGTATTATACGCACAATGAGTTGAGGCATGATGTTCATTTCAAGTTCATTTCGCCGGCCTCTGCCACCAGATCAGGCAATCAATAGGGGCAGCAGATATCATATATCACCTCTCTGCGGGCTGGGGAGAGAGCACCATAATCTCTCGCAAATTTAGAGTGACAGATTTGTCAAGATCTGAAGGGCCCCTGAATAAATGAAGGCAAAGAGACTCCTCCAGCCAGTGACCTGAGGACAAAGCTCCAGCTCAGCCCCTAGACACTCACACAGACACACACACACACACTCACACTCACACGCCCCAGAGGCATGGGGTGAGCCAAGCCACACACAGGCAGGATGTGAGTCCTGCCACACGCCACACACACACACACACACACACACATGCATGTAGTGAGTGTGCACGTGCTCACAGACAAATGCACACAGTGCTCCCCAGCACCCCCGTGGTGACCCTGCAGGAGCCACACACAAAGGCGCCAGCACTGCCTTCCCTGACGGTAAGACTTCCTCAAAAGGTAGCAGGGCTCCAGCGAGAGAGAACTGAGCCAATGGGCCATGTAGATAGCCAGCGGGGATGAACACATCCTGGAGACATGGAGGCAGGGGGCTCACGGTCCCATGCAGTCGCGTGCACACACAGTCCTGTTGGAACCGTTCCTACTCCCTGGTGCACACACCCACACCCACGCCCGTGTTTGGGTGTGTACGAACATGCAAGTGCGAACACACAGAGAATGCTCACTCCAAAGGGAGAGATAAACACAGCACACTCCGGCTCACGCATTGGAGACTGAACGCCATTCTGGAGCCTTACACAGGAAAAACCATGGAGTTTTGTGTCCATAGGAGCATAGACTACCCCCAAGGCTGCCTTGGCCAGCCTGCCGCAGCCTAGATTTCCATCTTGACTTCTCTCCCTCTCTGTGTGCATGCGCGTACACACACACGCACAGACACACACTCTTTCTCTGCTTTCCCACCTCCTCCAGAACACAGTGTAGACAAAGATGGGAGGTCCCTTTAGGAAAACAGACCCCATGCTCTGTCTGGGAGTCCAGAGAGGGAGGATGGCTGCAGGTTGAGGCTAATCAATATGTAATATTTTCTATGGTCTCCCGCATGATACTGTACGGTGTTACTGTATATAATGCAATATTGATTATATCATATCGTATAATCACCTATAAACTGATATATATAACAGTCCCAGAGGAATACCCTGGGGCCCACAGCACAGGCTGGCCCCAGGCCCAAGGCTCCCCAGCTGGCGTTGGGCTGAGGGAAGCCGAGGAGCAGCCAGGCTGGGGCTGGGCGGGGGTACCCAGCTTTGGGCCAGGAGAGCCGCAGGGTGAGGGTTCAGGGAGAAGCAGCAGAGCAGGCACGTTCCCCTCAAGGGACCTGAAGCTGGAAGGCGGGGAAAGCAGAGCAGGGAGAAGCCTGGGGAGAGCTGGACACGGAGACAGGGTCGGCCCCGTGTCCTGGGGAGTGGGCACCACTTCCATCTGGAGTCAGTCTCAGCTCCCAGGGAGACCTCAGGAGGAAGCAGGTAGCCCAGGGGCTGGCACCAGATGGAGCCACAGAGCCCAGGTCAGAGCTAGAGGCGGAGCCGGGGCCAGAGCCCGGCAGCACCCTCCAGGCCCTCTGCGTCCCTGTCCACGTGCAGCCTCCCAGCTCCCATGACCCTGCTTCGTCCTGCTGCATCTCGTGCCTGGCACCGCCCCACGGAGCGCCTTGGCCGTGCTCTCGGAGCCCCTCCCGCGGCAGGGATCTTAATTACTTTACCCCGTCTCCGTGTTACACTCAGCCTTGGAGATTTCATGATTTTCAACCCTTGGAATCAGTGGAACTGAAATTCATCTTGGAGCCGGGTCCAATTCTCCACAGGCTCACTGATGCCAGCTTGAGACACCCATCTCCTCCTCCAGGCGGGCCCAGGGGACAGGTTCCCTGGGGGAGCAGCCCCTGAGCGCCCCTCTGGCCCCACCTCTGCCCAGTCCTTCCTGACCCCCACACTGGGACCCCTTCCCTCTTTCTTCCTAGATCCCTCAGAGGCCCTGGCTTCCTCAACCAGGACTGAGGCAGGGCCAGCCTCCTGGGCCAGCCCCTGCAGCCTGGGTGCTGGGAGTAAGGGGTCCTGGCAGGTGTGCGGAGTGCTGGGGACCAGAGCCAGGTGCCTGTGTCTCTGGCCTGGTGCTAATGCCCCAAGTGTCTGTGTGTTCTCCAGATGTGTCCGAGGGCTCAGTCCCCAATGGAGACTCCCAGAGTGGCGTGGACAGTTTGCGGAAGCACTTGCGAGCTGACACCTTCACCCAGCAGCAGCTGGAGGCTTTGGATCGGGTCTTTGAGCGTCCTTCGTACCCTGACGTCTTCCAGGCATCAGAGCACATCAAATCAGAACAGGTGAGGAGGGCGCTGCCTGCCTGCAGAAGTGGAAAGGAACTGAGCACAACAAGGCTTCCTGGGCACTTGAACACAGAACACCATGTGCAAAGCAGCACGCACATGTTACGTACAGGTGCATGTGCGTGGGCTGTGTGCACATGCTTGCACAAACCCATGATGGAAGAGTAATGAAAAATCAGCCCGGCATATGCTAATTAGAAATGATGAGTTCTGGGTACCAGAGTCTGGCCTTGGAGAAATCTGACCTCATTTTCCCCATCTATAGAATGAAAGGCTTGGACATAAGATCTACCAAGTCCCTTCCGGCCCTGACATTCTGTAGTTCGGGCATGGAGCACTCAGGAATGTCAGCTTCCCGTGTGCCTTGTCCTCGCCCCAGGCTCTGTAGAAAGTCTGGGCGGGCCTGCGGTGCTCTCTGCCCACCTGTGCCTGCCTCCTGCTGCCCGGCCAGCTACCCAGGGTGACCCCAAGTGAGCGACAGCCTCCCGCATACACCCAACACTTTGGATGGAACAGGTCGGAGCATGGCCTGGGATGCACAGCATGCAATGCAGGAACTCAGCCCCGACTGCTGATCTTTCTCCATGTGCTTATGCCACCACATCCACCTGCTCCCTTCCACACACCCAGTGCACGCTGTTGGCAGCACAGCCTCATCAGCTGAATGGACCCAGGAGCGTGTGCTGCCCCAGGTCCCCAGCTCAGCACGCCCCCACCCACTGCTCAGTGACAGGGCATGCTGCTGCTCCCCCTCACACACACACACAGTCCATGCCAGGGCCACAGCCCACTGCGACACCGCCCACCCTGCTGTTGCACGCGCACACACCCACACACGTGCTCGCCAACACAGCCCTACAGGCTCCACACACCACAGTTCCGCTCTGAGACTCCAACAGCTCCTAGTCACTCGCCTTCCTCCCCGCCCGTCCTTTTATCCCATAAGCTGTTTGTCTTCATAAAACAAAAATCAAAAGTCTTTTTAAGGTGCCCTGAGCCATAAACCAACAAAGGAGGAGCCGGCCGAGGCGGGCGGCTCGGTGCACCCTCCCTGAGTCCCCGGCTGTATTACAATGAATAACCTTTATTTACTTTCATTAGACTATTAAACACCAGCACAGTCATTTTTCCCCCTGAAACTCGGAGCAGGGCCCATAAAGCAAATCCGAAGCCTAATTGAGTTCATTTTAATTTCTCTCCGATCACAGCGAATTACTCTGGTGATAAATCAGGGGGCAGCTTCACCCCCAGTAGAAGGCCTAATTTGCAGCTAATTACAAAACTGATTTCTACAGGAAGATCAATACGAGAAGGAATTGGAAATGACGAGGCAATCCCGTCCAGCCAGGGAGGGGAGGGGGCCCTCTGGGGGGGCCAGGAAGCGGAAGGGAAAAAAACGGACCCGAAAGAGCAGAAAATCAGTTTTAATTTAACGTAATATTAATCAGAGCAACTTTTCCTGCTTTGTGCAGGCTCTCGGTCTGCCCGGCTCTGGGGTCTGGCTTGGCGGTGGCTGCAATAAAAAGGCAATTACCCGAGTGTTTCGGGCAGGACACCCTTTCAGAATCAATGACCGGCCCCCTCCCACCCTTCTGTTGGCCATGTGGACTCTCCCCCTCCCCAATTTCATACCCCAGTGCACAGGCAGAGAGCGAGGGGCCCGTGGGGCTGTCTTTGTTTGTTTTTAAAAAAGGGGTGCCCATGCCCGATCAGTGAGCTGAGCAGTGCCAGCCCGGAGGTCCCACAAGGCCTGTCCCCTGTCAGGGATCACCCCTCCTCCCCAAGGCTCCCCACCCAAGGACCGCCTTGCTGCCCCACACCCCAGAGCCAGGGAGCAGCCCCACACGCACATTCTGCCCCGGGCCTTTTCAGGGCCGAGGTGGGATGAAAGTGCAGAGGGTGCTGGGGTAAGCACACAGGTAGGCTCCGCCTCCCACGTCACCAAGCGGATTGATCCCCACCTGCACCACACTCGCGCCCCGCCCCATCAGCCCCCCTCTGCCTGGCCCTCGCCTTCCACCCCATCTGGGAGGGCCCCCCGTTCCTCCTCCCCATCTGCACTCTGTGTGTGCGCATCAATAGAGAGCTGTCGCTTTTCTCTGCCCTCCCAGGGGAACGAGTACTCCCTCCCAGCTCTGACCCCTGGGCTTGATGAAGTCAAGTCGAGTCTATCTGCGTCCACCAACCCCGAGCTGGGCAGCAACGTGTCAGGCACGCAGACATACCCCGTTGTGGCCGGTAAGGGGGCTTCCGGGCGGGTGAGGGCCCCGCTTCGCGTTCGGGCACCTTGGCCCACGCCATCTGGGACCCAGGGTGCCCCCTGAACAGACGTGTGTGTATGTGCAGAGAACAAAGTGTGGTCCGTGTGTGTGGGTTCAGCCAGAGAAAGCTGACACTTCAGAGAGGCTGGCGCTGGGTCTTTGTGCCTATCCCCCTGTCTCTCTCTTGCCTCCCGCAAGGTGCCTGGTCTCCTGAGCCCCTCCACAGGCCATGCGCAGAGGGCAAATAGGTCAGGCTGGCAAGAGGGGAGCGTGGGTGCCTTGTGTCTGTGTCCCTCGGGCTCCTGGGAGGCCTGTTTGCCTCTCCCTGCAGGCAGCACAGTGGCTGTGGCTTTGGGCTCGAGGGCGTGGCACCCAGTTCTATGGCATTCTCCATTGTCCCTGCTCTGTCTGTTTCCCAGAGAAGTCAACAAGGCCAGGTTTCAAGACCAGATGTGGTCAGGCCTGACCCACGGTCACATACAGGGGGCAGGGCACCGTGGCCAGGAGCCCCCATGGGTCAGGAGCAGCAAAGACCGCTGGGGAGACTGTGCAGGGAAAGGCCCAGCAACCGACGCCCCAGGCCGCAGAGCTGCAGGCTGCAGAAGGCGCCTGGCACCGCAGAAGGCTTTCTGGGCCAGGAGAGGGCCCAAGTGGGAGAGACACACATCGCAGTGTTATTAAAATTCACCTAATTATGCTGTAGACAGTAAAGCCAATGTGCCGTTTGCTCCTTGGGAGACAGGATGATGGAGAAGAATCTCTGTGGGGACTGGGAGATGCTGAGGCGTTACCTGCCGAGCAAGGCGAGTGGAAGCAACCTGGGGACCCGGCAGCCAGCATCCCAGCCAGAGGCAAAGATGGGTTGCCGGGGCGGACCCCTCACGGCAGGACGGGCCTCTGCCTCTGGTGGTGGCTTGGAGCTGATCTGAGCAAGGCCCGAGCCCGATACGGGCTTCTTGAGCTCACTCAGCCATTTCCTGGGGGTGAGGGAGAGCCCTCAACCCTCCCAGATTCTCCTGAAGGGGGCTCCTGGTCCAGCCGTTTCCAGGCTACATGGAGTTGGGCTGTCGGGCCAGGGTGTCAGTCACAGGGCTTGTTGCGGAAGGACTGGGGAACCAGACTGGACTTTGACAAGTGATCAGGCAGGCAGTCAGGGCAGCCCGGGGCCCACTGGCCCCCAGCACAGGCCCTCCTCAACCTGCCTTAGAAGCCCCCAACCTCTCTCCAGATCACTGAGAGGCCTCGTGGTCACCCCCACGGTGGCCCCGGGCCACTAGGGAAAGCGCAGCCAAGAGGCTTTCTCCCAGCCCAGCTGTGCTGCCCGAAGCTCAGGGACTTCCTGGGGTGGAGACCCGGGCCTCGGGGGTAGGGCTCCTGCTGCAGGAGACCCTGGGGCTGGCGCCGCGAAGTGCCTCCACCTTGAGCAGCCCCCACCCGCTTCCCCCCCATGGCCCTGGAACGGTCCCAGCTCAGCCTGGGAACATCTCCGGCTGATCCATCTGGATCCAAGTGTGAGAAAAGTTCATTTCAGACCCAGCTTGACATTCCCAGGTGGCAAGTTAGCACTAACATCTCAATCTGTATGCGACATTTCAATCAAGCGAGGAGTAACAAAAGCAGAACCATTAACATTCGGAGCTGTTCACCAGTGGTAATGACGGGGAAACTCGCTCAGAAACTGGAAATTACCAAAAAGAGAGAAGTGTGTGCGAGGTGGGGGCGGGGCGCCGGGGTGGGGGCAGGGAATGATTTTTCCACACTGAGGCCAAGATCCAGTGTGTGGATTAATAGTGCCATTACTGAGAGAGGGCTGCAGATTACGCTCATTCTTAAAATGTTCTTGCTGGCAATTAAACGGCTGCAGCTATTGATCTTTGTTGATTTTATGTCCCCCTAATTTGCATAATCTATTAAAGATGAATGATTCATGATGTGTTTATTATGGGGACAAACAGAACTTGCTGGAGGTACTGTCAAGGTGAGAAACGGAGCAATGCCCAGAGACGTCCTGGGCCATCTCAGGAGTGGGTCCAGCATGCTGGCCTTCGGGCCAGGGCTTTGCAGGTGGTAAAGAGAACAGACGCAGGGGCCGTGGACTCTGGGTGAGTTCTGGGAGGACGGTGGCGTCTGTGAGGACTGAGCCCCAAGCAGGGCCAGGGAATAAGAGAGGTTTTTGGTCTGTGACTGTTCGTAGAAGTTGCTGTCAGAGATTCTTCAAAAGCTTGTTCATTGGCGACACAAAGGGTTTCAGTGGAGGAAGAGCAGTGGGGCTCCCTCAGGCAGGCAGGCGACTGTGAGCAGGTGTGTGCTGAAGGTGAGAGTAGTGAGGTCACACTGGGCCCACAGTCTGGTGCTCACGGGGCCCCCTGCGTCTCTGGCACCCGCTCATCTTCTCCCCCGAGGACAGCCAGCCAGGGCTGCAGACCCTAAGGGCTGGCCCAGGAGGCCCTGGCCTCTACCTTATTGAGATTCCTGCCGCCTGCTGCCATCGGAGGCTGATTGCAAACTTCAGCAGCCACTTGATGCAGCTGTTCCACAAGGTCAGGGCCGAGAGGAGAGAGGCGCTGGACTGCTGTGGGGAGGAGAGAGGGAGGCCCAGTGGGCCAGGACACAGATAATCACATTGCAAGCAAGGGTGGCTGCCGCCGGCTCTGGCTCAGCCCGATAGCCGTCCCTCCCCGCCCTCCCCAGTGGAACCAAGCAGAGAGACCGATTTTTTCTGGGTGGTGTTTGCGAGTTCTGTCGAGATTTTAATTTCACTGCATCACAACTCAGCAAGCTGCCAAGTCAAGCTGGTTATTTAAATTTATCACCCACTCTCCCCTCCACCGCTGGGCTGCTCCTGCGCGGCAGCCCTCTCCTCTCCAGCCCACTGCTCCGGGCTGCGGGTCTGGAACGGAGCCGAGTTTCTCCCAAGTGATAAGGGAAAGGGGGCCAGCCAAATGAGAGAGTGAGTGGGGGGCAGGCCGGCCCCAGGCGCCTCCCGCCTTCTTACCTCTCTCAGGGCCACCACGGGGGTCACCTACACCCCTCGGAAGTCCTAGGGCTCTCTCTGGCAGGACCTGTGCAGTGAGGAGATGGGCAGCCTCAGGCTGGAACCTCCATTCCTTTTTTTTTTTTTTTTTTTTTGGTAAAGATTTATTTATTTATTTGAAAGGCAGAGGTACAGAGGAACAGAGGCAGAGAGAGAGGTCTTTCACCTGCTGGTTCACTCCCCAAATGGCCGCAACAGTCAGAGCTGGGCCAATCTGAAGCCAGGAGCCAAGAACCTCTTCTGGGTCTCCCATGTGGGTGCAGGGGCCCAAGGACCTGGGCCATCTTCTACTGCTTTCCCAGGCCACAGCAGAGAGCTGGATGGGAAGTGGAGCAGCCAGGACTCGAACCGGTGCCTGTATGGGATGCCAGCACTGCAGGTAGAGGCTTAACCCGCTACACCACAGTCCCTCGAACCTTCATTCCTTAGTCCTGCTAGAAAGGACAGCATCACTTCCCAGAGTCCCTGCCCCAGTGGAGCCTGTAATGAGAGAGGAGCTTGCAGAGACGCCGGCATTGTTGTTGACCTGGGAGGAGAGGAGAACTTAGCGTCAGGATTCCCAAGCAGCTGGAAATTCTTCTGAGCGTTCTCGGCGTCCCTGGGCCTGGCCGAAGTCCCACTGGAGGCAAGAGCAGGCCTCCTGCGCAGAGCCCAGGGGGCTGAGGTGGTGCTGGAGGAACTGCGCAGCTCCACGCTCGTGCTAGAAACTGAGCAACTGCCTGGTGCCCGGTGCGCCACCGGGGCTTCCCTGCCAAGCCCTGGGGGGCCTCGTGCAGGTGTAGCCTCACCCTGCTCTGACGCTGTCAGTTACAGAGCGGTAATGGAGGGGTGAGGCTCAGCTCACCAAGACACAGCTCATAGATAGAAAGTAACGACAAAAACAGTCATGGACAGCCGGACCTCACTCTCTGGTGCCAGGATTCGAGGGAAACAAACCCACAGCAGCCTGCGGGAGACTGCTGCTGTCAGACGGGATGCAGACCCTAACTGGGGGATGTCGGTGTTGTAACTGCAGCCGGGCCCAGGGCCTTGGGCCCACAAGAAGCAGGAAGCTGCCACTGAGACACCCCGCCTAAAGCCAGCAACAGAACAGGGACAACAGTCTCCACGCAGTGGACACACAGACTCATCCCAGAGGCCCGGGAAAGGGGGTGAGGGAGAAATGGAGACCCCCAGCCTGACCCTGGTCAAGGTCCAAATTTATACCAGGAGCGTGTGGCAGGACTTGGAAAGCGCAGCAGAAACATCCTCTCTTGAGGGACATTTTGCTGCCCAGGGACAAACGCCGAAGATGAGCTCCCTGTAGGGACACACACAGTTGTGTGAGCACAGGCTGTTGGGGGGAGTCAGCAAAAGCCACGCACAGACGAGTGTGCACCCCAAGAACTGGGGGTGATAGAGTAATCCCAAAGCGACTCTACATTAGGCATGTTCAGTCTCCTAAAAAGATCCACGAGGATGGTTGGGTCAGCATCAGAGATCCAGATCCCCCAGGCCCCTCCCCCACCCCTGCAAAGAGAATGGAGACCAAAAAGGGCAAAGAACGAAGCTCACTCCTGTAATTTATTGTTTGGGGTCGAGAAGCCCCACAAAGAGCTGAGCTCTGAAAGTAGAGGCTGTTCCTGGCTTCCAGGTTCCCCGACTGCTGCATCTCAGCAGTCTGTCACCCAGTGTCTGAACGTTAGAGAGCCCGGAACAGGAGCAATCCTCTGTCTCCAGCAGCCGTCGCAGGCGGGGAGCCTCGCCAGCTTCCTCGCCCTGCTCGGGGAAGATGGTTCTGTTTAAGAGTCTGGGAGAACTCTTCCTGATGCCCAGAGAAGGAAGCCAGGTGGGCTGCCACTCAGGAGGGAGGTGCCCAAGGCAGAAGGGTGCTGGTCTCCTGGAAGCTGGCAAGTTCGAGCAGGGTGGGGAGACCAGACCAGTGAGCTGAAGTTCAAAGCCAGACAGCAGGGCTGGTCCCAGGGACCTGGAGACCACAGAGCAGTGTGGGCTCGTTTCGGAGGGAGGATGGTCAGCTCTTAGCAGCTCTGCCTCCTTGCCCGCATCTGAGATGGTCAGCTTGGCAGACAGAGGTGTGGACCCTGGGAAACCTCCTCCTCCTACTCACGGGAGTCCAGAGGACCGCCAGGAACCGCCTCTTTCCTGTAGTTAACAACCCCCTTCCCATGCAACTGAGCTTCCCTCCATAAAAACAAACAGCTTAGCCCTTGGCCAGCCCCTGGGGGAGGAGAGAGCAATAAAGGCCAAGAGATGTTTCTGAAGGCGGCCAGTTCCTAGTCTTGTCTGTCTGTGGCTCAACCCTCCCCCCCATTAGCCAGAGGAATTTAGGGCACAGACACTGGAGTTCCTTTCCAACCTTGAAAGAAGAGGCGAGGGCAGCTTTAGACTGGTGCAGCTCAGACAGCCCTTTAGGGTGGAGGCCACGCAAGCTGGACGGCTTCCCTTCATCCGCACAGGCCCCAGCCCTTTCACGTGGGCTGGGAGGAGAGGCTACCCCTCCTCAGACATCAGCCACATCCCCAAGGGCTGCCAGCCCCCAGACCTCAGCTCTGATTTAATTATGGGGCATTTCCATAGCAATGAGACGTTGACAGATATGCAGGTGCCCTGGGCCCGCAGCCTAGGGAAGTCATTGGATCAGGGCTCTTTCCCTTGCTGCTTTATCCAATCTACCTCTAGAGGGAAGGGATAGAAGTTGCAAGGAAGAGGCACTAATCCACTAGGAGAGTCTGGCCAATGTGAGCAGAATAAAAGCTGCACCATTCTGTCTCCAGCCCTAACCCCATGTCCATGTCTGTGCCTCCCAGCCATGCCAGTGGCAAGGGGCTGTCCCACCAGGAGGGTGCCAAGGGCAAGAAGTACATGGACTCACAATGGGGTGCAGAGGGGAGTGGAGCCTTGAGGAGGAGGAAGAAGGTAGGAAGAATTTGGAGGCATCTTAGCAACGGTGTCGTTATATGGTCTTCTAAGCTGAGCTCAAATGTAGTTCATTAGCCACCTCCCTTCAACTCTTCCCTCTGACCGAGGGATCCAAACGACTGGGCACGCCAAGCAGACACGGCTTGTGCCTCCAGGGTGCAGTCTCACCAGGTCACTCCGCCACCAGGGAGAGTCTTGTCTGAATCAGAATCGAGAGGTTTTCCAGAAGTCAGTGATCTTTATTTCAAGTGCATGCAGGAGCCGACTCAGACTAACAAAGGGTTGTCTAGCTGAGGAGGTCAGGCCTCGCTGCCGCCATTCGTTGAGCCATTAGCTGTCCCACAAGTGCCGTGGACGTGTAGTGGGACCGAGGGAGAGAGCCAGCCACCACCCTCCAAGGTGACAGGAGGATCCACACACACTCCCACCCCCACACCCCTGGTGGCCAGAGTCCCTCCTTCCCCCACTGTCCCCCGTAGCCTCAGAACAAACGAGCCAGGGCTCTCTGTCCCCTGAACTGCGAGAGGCTGGCTCTGCCGCTGCTGTCACTTCAGGAATCCTCCCCTGTGCTGCCCACAGCGGCTGGGCTGGCGGGCAGGGCGGAGGAAATCCTGCGGCCGCGAGAGCAGCCCGCAGCTTAAGTGGCCGTTTTCCTTGGGATTAGGGTTTCACTTACACAGAGCGCCTGAAAAACGCTGCGCGCTCAGGAGGATTAGAGCCGACAGTCAGTGGTGCTCTCAGAGAAGAAAATAATGCCGGAGAGGAACTGGGGAGCCCTGGCCTACCAGGAGACTGTGCAAACAGGCTTAACCTCTGCCCGCCCAGCGCGGGGTCTGCCTGTTCTGAGCCCAGCACCTGCCGCACTCCAGTCTGCAGCCAGAGAAGGCAGCGGGGCGAGGTGACCTGGGAGCGCCTCCGTTTCCACTCCAGGGTGCTGGGTTGGGAGAGACAGCCGCGTCCCCTTTCAGGCCTCGGAATCCATGACTCCCCCAGCAGCCCCTAGTCTTATTCTTTCTCAGCCATGGTGCAGCTGGGTTAGAACGAAGCGCCTCCTGCAGGATCCTCAGCCAGCAGGCTACACAGCCCTGCTGCAGGCAGCTTGCTGGGCCGGCGGGGTGGGCAGATTGTGCTGCGGGAGGCCAGGGGGTTGGCTAGCAGGGTGCCGTCCACCCAGAGCCCATGCAGACCTGGGCAGGGTCCCCACCTAGGGCACGCCAGGACTAAAGGTCTGGCTGTCGGTGGTGGCAAGAACATGAGGAGAGCGGCCTCTCTGAGCTGTGGGCATAGCCCCCTCTGCTGGAACCCGGAGCAGCCAAGTGAGGGGCCAAGGTGGCACCCAGGGCTGGGAGACTTCACACAGGGACAAATCCTGGGAGGATCTGGGAACCTGGGAAATCGGAAACAAAATGAAATCTGTAGAAAACCCTTTCCCCATCCTTTTAAAGCACCTGTCCAGCTTTAGAGTCGGCGGGGTGGTGGCAAAGGGCCATGCACGTGAAGGTACAGTGCGCGCAGGCAGCAGTGGCCAACTTAACCACTGTACTCTTCCAAGTATATAAATGCTTGTGTCAAACGCAGGCACAGACGGCCAGCCTGAAGAAATCTAATGTCTTCATTTTCGCTACCTTATGAGAAGCAGACAAAAGTTGAGGCGAGGCTAGTAAAACAAGAGTTATGTGTTCTGGCCTTAGGGCCCTCCACAGCGACGCGTGGACAGCCAGAGTGCTCACTGTCACAGGAAGACGCGGAGGAAGAGCGTCTCGAATTTCACTGAACCAACTTTTGCTGCATAAATCTGTGTCCAGTGAGTCTCGTCGGCCCCAGCACGGGCAGCACTTTCTGCCTCTTTGGCAGTTCTGATTTTTTTTTTTAATTGCCTTGGTCAGCCTCCCTGCTACTTCATATGTTATTTTGCTGCTTTTCAGATCCTCTTGTTTATTGGTGTGATTCAAACTGTTGCAAACAAACCAGAGTGCTTATTCATCTTTGAGTCATGAATACCTCTGAGAATATGACAAAAAGCATTACCATGCACCAAAACAGATACATGTATGTGTTAGATATAACACGTTGTGTGAAGCTGTCTTTGGACCCCTGAGGTTGGACTCAGTGAACTCCAATTTACAACCCCCTCTGTGGGAAATGGAAGAAGCCACACATGCCAGAAACAAGATGCGGCAAGATGTTCCGCTGTAGAAAGATGGTGCTTGGCAGAGTCCCAGGTGACTCTCCAGGACCAAGTACCTATCTGTTTTCTAGGTCTACAAAGCTGTGCTGTGATCTGATTTTTATTTATCTGAGAAGGAGAGAGAGAGAGAGAGAGAGACAGAGAGAGAGAGAGAGACAGAGAGAGAGAGAGAGAAACTCCCCAAATGCCCATAGCTTAATCCAGGTCTCCCACATGGGGTGGGGGGGTAGGAATCCAACTACTTGAGCCACGCCCACTACCTCTCAGGGTCAAGAGCCAGAGGCAGGAGTGGAACCCAGACACCCTTACGAGGGATGCGTGTGTCCTGGCCAGCATCTTCACCTCCCAGCCCAGTGCCCGCCCTGGCCACCGTTATCTGAAAATAGCATCCCAGAATCAGTTCCCGAGCGTGCAGTCCAGGCCCCGCTGTGTACTGTGTACCAGCTGAGAAATCTTGGTCTGCGCCCCTCTGAGCTTCAGGTTCTCATTTCTAAAAGGGGGGTTGAAAACAGAACAATATCATAAAGTTGATATGAGGATTCAATGAAATAATACAGATAAAATATTAAGAACAGAGCACAGGGTATAGGCTGTCCCGGGGTACAACGAGGCGCAACTCCGCCTGCGATGCCTCTCCCTGACAACTGAAGTAGCGTGAATGATCTGATGCCTACATTTGCCCAGTTTCTTGATAAAGTCTTTCACTTGGCTTTTCTCTGTACTTGTAAGAGGAGCTGCACTTCGACGCTCCCAAACACTTGATCCGATCTGGCCCATTTGGTAAGGAATGCCTGACAAAAGTGCGCCGATTCCGACGCGGTGATTGCTGCAGAGATTGGCTTTAGAATCTTCAGGGACTTCTGCAGTTGAACTGGGAAGACGTCCTCATCAAGCACAGAGCTCCCAACACTTCGGGGTACTTGCGGATTCTCGGCTACCACTGTTTCGTGAAGAGCCTCTTTGCTTTTCAGCAAATTCTCAAAGGAGACTAATACTCCACCCCATGGAGTTGTACTACAGCCTGTCGGTGTCAGGATTCTGTTCTTTGTGTCCTTTTCCTCTCGCCTCACCTTAACGCCTGCTGTGACCATCAGAGATTTTTCTTGTCAGGTGACTTCTTTTTCTTTTCCTTGGCTCTTTCGGGGGAGTCTCTGGTTCCATGTTATTATGAAAACGCAGTGTGACCTAAGTGAGGCTTCAGACTTTGCCTCTGTCACTTAGGAGCTGTGGAGCCACAGGAAAGCCACTTTGCCTCTCTGTGCTTCCAATTTCTGACTTGTAAAGCAGGGAAATTGGACTGATCACCTGGAAAGCTTTTCCATCTTTAGAAAAAACCGCCAACGTGAAACGCCCCTCCTCTCAGTAAAATGTGGGGTCTGGGCCACCTGTGATTGCGGCTGCTGCTTCCATCTTAGTGGCGACGTCAGCGAGCAAAGCAAATACTTTACTGCTTCCCGTCTTCCGTCGGATGGCACATATCTCACAGAACGGCTGGATTCTGCCGTGCAGCCGTTGGCTCCCGCATCTGTGCGTTCGCTTGTTTGTGTAAGGGAAGTGCTGTACTGTTGCACGGTTGCACAGTCCGTCTCCACTCCCGTTTGTCCGTGTGGAGTGCCGCAAGGCCCAGTGCTCTGTTGATTCTTCCCCGCACGGATTCCATTACCCACTCATATTCTCCCACTAAGAGGCTTGCGCAAAGAATGCTGCTGGGCAAACGTTATGACGGGCCTCGTAATTTGAGAACTTCCTGCAGTATGTGTTTTCCATTATTGACAATAGGGTTGCAGATGAATATATGGCTCTGGCCAGAGTTTGGTCAATTTTTCCTGCTCTCCAGGTGTCACCTGTGTACTAATGAAGCCACCGAGAGTGCTTTGTATGCAGTGGCTTGCACCTTTGTTGGCTTAGGGGTCCTGAACAGGTCCTCTCTGTGGTGATATTGATGCTACTGAACGGAGCACAGCTGTGGGATGGGGCATGCATGCCTCTCCCTCATTGTGGGCCCCTCCTCTACATTCTTAAATCTCTGACTGGTGCTTCCCAGACTCAGCTTTTTAAATCAAATTGTGAAACGTGCCCTTCAATCAGCAGTTCAGTGGGTGACTTTTGACATGTGGCAGTTCCTACCTGCTGGAAGCTGGCTTTCCTGTTTTGCAGAGAGAGAGCCAGTGGCCATCAACTTTGCAGTCGGACGGAGTGCCTCCAGGTAGCTGGGAGCAGCTTCTCAGTCATCCAGCCTCTCCCCGCTGTCCTGAAGCTGGGGAGGGGACACTGTGACAAAACCAGACATCATGGGGCATAGTCACGCGTGCTAGGCTGTGTGAACGCCAGGATTCAGAGGCATCTAAATTCCTCTTTATTAAGAGAGAGGCATACTTCTTTTCCTGGCTGCTTTGTAAACATTAAGATCACAGGGCCTGGAAGAATGGAGTTTCTCTATCTCTCTAGCTTCAAAACCACTACTTTTTCCCTAACCCTCCTCTATCTTGGGCCCTTTTAATCAAATAAGCACCATATTGTTCATCTCTAGGAACTGATAGACGCTACACTGTCATCATTTGCCTGGGGTCCACACCTCTGAGAGATGGTCAGGAGGGGTGGGTCTTTTATTGGCAATAGAAAGCAAGGAAAGAAAACCCACACCAAGGCAGTCTTTCTTCTCTCTCTCTGGGAATCGGAAATGATCTCTTGTCTGGCAGTTCACCTCTGTTTGTTCTTGATGTTAAGTATAGAGGAAAATCATTCCATGGATGATAAATCTGAGTCACAATACATAGGTCCCTTGCTGTAAATCTTTTATCGTCCTGCAAAAATTAATAATTTATTGTTAAATTGTTTTTACCTTCCCCCCTTTTTTGAAAACAGAAAGAGAGATCTTCCATCCACTGGTTTACTCCATAGATGGCTTTAAAGGCCAAGGCTGGACCAGGCCAAATCCAGGAGCCAGGAGCTTCATCCAGGTTTCCCATGTGGGTAGCAGGGGCCCAAGCACTTGAGCCATCCTCTGCTGCTTTTCCTAGGCCATTAGCAGGGAGCTGGATCAGAAGTGGAACAGCCAGGACATGATATGGGATGCAGGTGTCAAAGGCTATGGTTTTACCCCCTAAAGTCATTTTTAAAGAAAAAAATATTCATTTATATTTTGTCCCAGCCCTTACTGTTTTTTGGAGACCAATATATATGAAACAATTTGAAAAATTATAAACCAGGACTGGTGTGGCACAGTGGGTTAAGCTACCATTTGCAGTGCCAGCATCCTGTTTGGATGCCAGTTCGAATCCTAGCTGTTCTACTTCCAATCCAGCTCTCTGCTATGGCCTTGGAAAGCAGCAGAGGATGGCCCAAGTGCTTGGACCCCTGCACCCATGTGGGAGACCTGGAAGAAACTCCTAGCTTCTGGTTTTGGACTGGCCCAGGCCCAGCCCCAGCCCTAGCCCCAGCAGTTGTAGCTGTTTGGGGAGTGGTTGGAAGATATCTCCCTGTGTGTCTCTTTCTCCCTGTAACTGTGCCTTTCAAATAAATAAATAAATCTTTTAAAAATTTATAATCCATCAGAAATTGGCGCTAAGTGCAAGAGTGTGACAGAGAGTCAGTCAGCAAGAGTTTATTGAGTATCTACCATGTTCTCCACTACAAGGATAGATCAGAAGACGGGGCCTGCCCTCAGTTTGCATAGGATCTGTAGGAGAAAGCAAGTCATGATACGAAACAGCAGGATTGATGCGCTACAAAACTCGAGGACATGGTAAACTTGGGCAGAGATGTTGCAGAAGAAGCCACGTCCCTGCTGGGCAGGATGGGGGCAGATTTCGAGGATTGAGCTAGAAACAGAGGGAAACTGTGAGCAAACAGGGAAAAACAGCACAGGGATTTCCGAGCACACAAGTGGCGGAACAGCTCCCACAAACCCAGAGGGTGGAAGGCAGGGCCGAGAGAGTCGAGTGCAGAGCCTGCCTATGGGAGGCAGTGCCACGCGAGCTGTGGTCGAGAGGGAATCCGTGATGGTTTTCACAAGGGAAGTGTTGTGATGACAGCTGTGTTTCATGAGGATGGGCCCAGCAGCCACATTTGGGATAGGCAGGAGGGGGAAGAATGTGACCTGAGACAGGAGGGAGGGAGGAGGAGGGGAGGGAGGGAGGAAGGAAGGAACTTGTGGCCAACCAGAGGCAGGTGCTGAGGAGCCGAGCTATGGAGATGGCAGGTGACGTGGAAACGGGGGAGGTATAACAGGCGTCGCTAAGGAGGACTGACAGCAGTCCGTGACTGACTTCTGCTAGAGGGCACGGAAGAAGGCTGTATCAGAGACCCCACCGCTTCTGGTTTTGTGGTTAAGAGAGTTGTTAGAACTGGCTGGGGAGAGGACGACTCTGCCTTGATTCCTGCTAGGTTTGCGGTGCCAGTGGTCAGCTAAAGGACACGTTCAGCAGGAGCTGGAAATGCAAACACCCGAGCACAGGGAGAGATGAGTCAGGTGCGTCAAGGCAGGGGTTGAGGGGGCTCACGCAGCGCACGACTGTTGGGGGAGAGGTCGACTTCAAGGGCAGAGTAGCAGAGAGAGATGCTTGGGAACAGCCATCAGGAGGAGGAAGACTAGGGCCCGGCCGATGAACAGGAAGTGCTAGGTGCCAGGCATGCATCGTTTTCTGACTTCCTCCAGCCATGTCTTGCCTTCCACGATTCGACACAGGCCTAGGAAGGGTTGCTGAGCACTGGCTGGCAAGGAGCATCAGGAGAATTTGGAGGGAGATTCCAGGAGAGGCCAGAGAAAGAAGGGAAAGTTATTGTCATTAGGGACTGCAGCATGCTCAATTGCAAAGGAGGGGTGGTGTCCTCATCATAGTGATGAGGGCCCGGGGGAGCAGGCAAGGGAGGGAGGGGAGTCACACTTAGCTGTGTTCCAGAGGCACTGTCCTGGGCCAGGGCACCTCCTCAATACAGACCCGCTTTCCCTCTGCTCCAGGACACTGGCAGAGAAAGCCCCGCCTCCCACCCCCAAGCTGCGGCCATACAGGCCTCCAGGCACAGAGGTCCAGCAGCTGGTAGATTTTGCTCATTGGAATGTCATCTGATTCACTTGCACTGTTGGCTCCTGATTGACTTCAGGGATGGGTTTCTGTCATTTAAAATGCCATAAACGCAAAGAGCAAAATAGCCCACTGGCTGGTCGCTCCCCACCCCCACCCTGCACAACTGCCAGGCCCAGCACCTGCAGCTCCACCTGGAGAAGACAAGGCGTGCTGTCATCCCCTTTAGCAGTGGCCAGGGTGTCCTCCAAGCCTGAAGGAAAAGCAGAGTGCGAGGGGGAAGGTCAGCAAGACGAGAGGCCCATTGGGCTACTGGAGAGACCACAGCCAAGTATCCTGCAGGGGAGGGGGAATCAGAGCCTCTCCCTCCCAGCTCCATGTGAGTTTGGAAGGTAGAGAGAGCCAGGCACATCCAGGACACAGATGCAGAGAGCTACGCAGGACACAGGTGCTTACACACACACAGCCCGGCACAGACACACATGTTTGGGTCCCCAGCTCAGATCCGGGCACAGGCACACCTGGACCTGCTCCTCCCGGTGCCGGGCTGCACACGTCCCTCTGCACATCTCCACGGAGCCCCTTCCTCTTCAAGAGTTTCTCTTCCGTGGAGCACCCTGGTGGGAGTAGAAGCAGGCCCCTGCCTTCCAGCCTCACCCCTTCCCCTTTGTGTTTTTCCAGGTCGTGACATGGCGAGCACCACTCTGCCTGGTTACCCCCCTCACGTGCCCCCCACTGGCCAGGGAAGCTACCCCACGTCCACCCTGGCAGGAATGGTGCCCGGTAGGTGACAATGCTGCAGCCGCCTAACCTAGGTGGGGGTGGCTAATTCGCCGAGGAGCTGCTGAGTGGTCTACCATCTGAGGGTGGGGGGAGATCCAGCCGCTCCTCCCCACAAACCACTCCTGAGCCATCCTTCTCTACTCGAAGGCCTCAGGAGCAAGCGAGGGAGGGAGCCAGCAGAGGTGCGCCTTGTGTGCACCCCACTTCGTGTCATGACCCATCCACAGCACCCACTCTCCCAAGCCTCTGCCCCAGGAGCACCCGGCCTCAGCTCCACCCTCAGCGCCCCAGCCCACCCCAGCCAGCTGACACTGCTTGGAAGAGCCTGCCCTGGTTTCCATGGAAACTTGGAGCCAAGCACCATTTCCAGGGGCATGTCAGTCACTCAGACAAAGCCACCCTGGTCCACACCAAGCCACAGGGAAGACCAGTGTGGGGAGCCAACCCCAACTTGGAGGGAGGAGTCAAGCTGGGCCCCCCACCCCACATCTCTTCAGAGGACCCCAGGCCCTGGGGCTCCTCCAGGCTCAGCCCATCCCGGGCCTGGGAGGAGTTGGGTTTGGGCTGCGAGAACCAGGGAGGTAGAGGCTGTACTTAGGGTCTGCTGTCTGCTGCTAGGCATTGCGCCACCACTTCCCTGAGTTCCTGCTGGCAGAAACACCACCAGCTCTTGCCTTAAAGAGGGCACCACTGACTCGGCTTGGACCTATTCCCTCAGGCCCCCTTCTTAAAATGCTCTCCTTGAAGTTCTGGTAGGGGGAGGAGGAGGAGGCTAGCAGATGAGGGTGAGACTGGCCCCATCCATCCGGAGCCCACCCCGGGTCAGCAGAGCTTGGGGCAGGGGTGCCACAGAGAATAGAGGTTGAAGGGAGCAGCAGAGGTGAGGGTGGAGGGATTCCTACCTAGATCTGGGGGTGGGGGAAAGGTCCCAGCAGTGAGCAGGTGGAGGCTGGAGGAGGTCTCTGCGAGAGGTGGGGGAGGGGAGCCAGGGGAGGAGGAGCTGGGGTAGAGTGGGGAGGTGGGGGTGGGGAGTCTGCAGGGAGGTGGGGAAGAGGGGAGCCGCAGAGAGCTCATGGTGGCAAGGGGGGGTCGTTAAACAGAATCCAGTGCTGATGAGGAAATTAGACTTGTTTCATTAGCGATGGGAAGGAGATAGCTCAGTTCCTCTTGGTCACAGTTGAGCTCAGAAGCTCATTATCCTGCTGCACGCATGCTTTCCCTCCTCGTCAATAAACAGGCTTTCCAGTGGCTGCATCCCCCACCCCCACCCAGCTCCGGCTCAGAGAGGGGCCCCTTCTCCTCTACTTAACCCGCGGTTAGGGATCACTGTAAACAGTCTGGGGTCATCACACAGGAGAAAGGGCGAGGGGAAACCCCGAGGCCTGGCCTTGCTCCCGCGGAGGGAGGGAGGCAGCTTCCGACGGCTCCCAGCCCACGGGCCGGCGGCTCACCGCTTGCGGACCCGCGGTAGCCCACCTGCTTCCTGGGCCATGGAGCCCACGTTTGAAATCCCTTGAGAAAGGCGGGAGGGGGTAGTTTCCCAGCAGAGCCCCCCGCCCCGCGTACTGGCACCGCGCTGAGGTGCCATTCTTAGGACTTTCTGGGACAACCTGTCCCGGGGGCCCTTTTTCACCACCCTCCCCCGCTTCCACCCCAGGGACTACCGCTCCTAAAAGCAGTGTCCACTATTAAAGCCCTTGGACTCCCATGCGGTGGGGAGGCGGGGGGGGGGGGCGTCCTAACATATCCTTCTTGAGGCCCTGGAAGCCGCCCCTGGGGAGCCCTGGGCTGGTACTGGCTCACAAGCCACCTCCCCCTCCCCGCAAGCTGATGTGTGAGGTGCGTGGGCGCTTTGCGCCCTTCCCAGGTTCTCCCCACGCCGGCTACAGGGACACTCCGCCTCTGCCTGGCCCGCACCGCCTACTATGCGACCCAACCTCAGCCCCGCTTGCCCCTACCTGCCTGGGACCCCTGTGCCCGATGCGTCCCAGACGGGGCGGGGAGGGGGGTGCGGATGACGGTTCAGCTGCCAGCCAAGCTGGTCAGGTGAGCTGTGCCGGTGCTGATCCCCGCTCCCCCACCTCTCGCAGGGAGTGAGTTCTCCGGCAACCCGTACAGCCACCCCCAGTACACGGCCTACAACGAGGCTTGGAGATTCAGCAACCCCGCCTTACTAAGTGAGTACGCCACCTTGCCGGCCGGAGGCTCCGCAGTGCTGCTTCCGGACCAGGGTCCTGCCTTTGGGGACCCGATCTCCGGGCGCATGGCCAGGCCAGGGACAGGCTCATTAGTTCGGCTCTGAGGCCAGGGGGTCCCTCAAGGACGCCTGCGCCTCCTGCCCCTTCCGATCCTTCCTCGCCCTCTCGGGTCGCTGGAAGGCTCTGCGCCGTCCTTAGATCCCCTGCAGGGTCCGCAGCCGGCGTCACCCATCGGGTCCCTTCTCCCCGCCCCACCCCCGGCCTGGTGAATGCGGCGCTCCTCCCCAGCAGTCGGCCCCGCGGCCCAGCCAAGGTCCTCCTGCCCGGATCCCGCCGGACCCCAGCCTGGGGAGGTCTTTGCTTTGCTTTGCTTTCCTTTTTTGTTCTGTTTGTCCTCTCACCCAGCCCATTCTTCTCCTGTGTTAACTTCCAGGTTCCCCTTATTATTATAGTGCCGCCCCCCGGGGCTCCGCCCCTGCCGCTGCTGCCGCTGCCTATGACCGCCACTAGTTACCGCGGGGACCACATCAAGCTTCAGGCCGACAGCTTCGGCCTCCACATCGTCCCCGTCTGACCGTCCACCCCGGAGGGAGGGAGGACCGACGCGACGCGACGCCTCCCGGCCACCGCCCCAGCCCCACCCCCCTCCCATGTCCCCCGCAGCCCTTCACGTCGCCCCATCGAAGGCCGGACGGGACGGGTGGAGCCGTGGGTGGGACGCTCAGGCCCAGGCCCGCCGCCCCTCGCCGCCCGTCTGGACTGCGCGGCGCCACGACGAGGACCCGGCCTGGCCCGGCCCGGCCCGCCACCGCGCGCGCCGGCCACGTTCGTGTGACACACAATCAGAGCGGACTGCAGCGCGGCCCGGCCTCGGACGCTCGGGCTCCGGGAGGCTTCGCTGGAGGAGCTGGGCAGAGGAAAATTCAGAACACAGACTTTGCGCACGGGAGGAAGAGCCCCCTGCCGAACTCTGGGGGAACCTTCTCAACCCCTGCACCAGCCGGACTGCCTCCGCCTTCCGGGCGCACCGCCCCCAGAAGGTGGGATGACGGCGTGGGAGTCGGATCTTGGCAAGGTTGGGACCCGGTGGCCGGCCCCGGTGGAGCCCCTCCCCACCGCACCTGGACTGCCCGGCTCCCCAGGGCCCAGGCACCTCCTACTACATGACCCGACCTCAGCCCCGCTGGCCCCTACCTCAGCGTCTCTTCCTCCTGCAGGCCTCCCAGTTTGCCCTCCTGCTGTCCTTGGCCCGCACCACCACACCCTGTACCCCACCCCTGCCTAACTCGCAGCCCCGGACGCTCTCCCCGACCCGCGGCAGGGCCCGCACTCAAGGGCCGCGAGCAGTTCTTCCCCGGGCAGCTCCTGGCCGCCCCCTCCCCCGACACAGACTCTGAATCGCCCGCAACAGGAGCGGGTCCGGAGCAGGCGTGTGAGCTTCGGCTTGGTGCACGTGGGGGCTTGCCTAGGCCACGCCCCCATCCCTCCTAGTCTCCTCCTCCTCCCTCGGCCGGAACTGAACAGAACCGCAAAAAAAAAAAAGTCTCCATTTATTTAATACGATGATCTCTGCGAAAAGGAACCACAGAACCCCATCGGGCTGCTGCTTGGCAGAGAGACGGTGTGTGTCGCGTGAAGGCGAAGCCCTGTACATAAGCCCGCCCTCGGCCCCGCCCGCCCGTAGCGTCCCCGCGCCCGCCCGCCCTGCCTGTAGATGCGCCCCGCAGTCCGTGCCGTGAGCGTCGCCGCGCGCTGGGCGGAGGGGACACAGCCACACGCCCCCTCGAACACAGCACGTCCGGGGGGAGGGGGGCATTTTTTATGTTACAAAAAAAAAAAAATGACGAAAGAAATCTCTATGCAAAATGACGAACATGGTCCCGTGGACTGCTCTCGCCTGTTTTGTTGGCTCTCTCTGCAACTCCGTGTTTTCGCTCTCCTCACTCGCTCCTCTTCGCTTCTGCCCCTCTGTCTGTCTCTCCCCGTCTCCGTCTCTCCTGTCCCGCTCTGTCTCTGCCCCCCTGCCCCGCTCTCTTCCCCCGCCCCACGCCCCGGCCGCCCTGTCGGCACAGGCCAGGTCGGAGGTGGCGGCCCCAGCCCCGGGGCGGCCCCTCGCGGCCGTGTCCCGCGCCCCGGCGGCCGCCCCGTCCCGCCCCGCCCCGTAGTTGCTCTCTCGGTAGCGGCGATGCGCCCTGCATGTGTCCTCACCCGTGGATCGTGACGACTCGAAATAACAGAAACAAAGTCAATAAAAGTGAAAATAAATAAATAAAAATCCTTGAACAAATCCGAAAAGGCTTGGAGTCCTCGCCCAGCTCTCTCTCCCCCTCGAGCCTTTTTATTTGAAAAGGAAAGCGAGGAGAATAGTGCAAGGGAACTGCCGGCGCCTGACCAGGCCCCCGGAGCGCGCGAAGGCCAGGGCGCCGAGGCCCGGCCCGGCCCCGCCCAGTCCTGTGGGGCTGGACAGGCAGGGGCCCGGGGCCGCGGCCAGGCCAACCTTCGAAAGTTCCCCGACGGTTCTGGTCTCCTTGGCCACTTTCAGCGCGCCGGTTCGTTTTGATTTCTTTTCTTTTTTTCTTTTCTTTCTTTCTTTCTTTTTTTTTTTTTTTTGTTCACATGAGAAATAAATAATAAATAAATAAGAATAATAAATAATAAAATTTTGTATGTCACTCCCCATGGCTCCAGGTTTGTCTCTCCCTTTGTCTGGCTTTGTCCGGCATGGGCCTCTCCTTGCGCTGGTAGATCCCCAATAATCAAAAATCCTCCGAAATGCATTCCACTACGATCCCTTCGCCAAGACTCCTGGCCCCGGTAGCAGCTGAACGCAGGCCAAAGCCCAGACGACCTCCAAACCCGTGGCCACCCCCCCCCCCCCGCCCTCACACCTGCTTGAACAAGGAGCTCTCCCTTAAAGAACGAAACTTGAACGCACCTTGGAGTCACGCGTCTGTACCAAGCAGCTCCTGCGGGACTGCCACTCCGCCCACTCCAGATCTAGGGTGCAGGCTCTCAAGACGCTGCTTCTGAGGGCCTCTCCCCGTGGGGGCGGGGGTCTGCCCTCCTGTCCCCTCCCTCTGCTCGCTCCCCAGCGGGCTCACTTGCGCGTCGGCGCGGCAATGACGAGACCTCGGAGGCCAGAGGCCGCCGCAAGTTCCGCGCTTCGCATCTGTTTCCGCGCCCTGAGAGAGCCAGCCCCGCGGAGACCCGGGGAAGCGGCTCGGGCCTTGCGCGCGATCTCGGCGGGGGGAACTGCTGCCTCACGTTCGGCGGTCTGGGGTGTCCCAGGGTCGGCGGGCTAGTCGGTGGCTTCCTGCATGTATATGGATTTCTCTTTAACTGTGTGGGTCCCTGGGTGGCTGGGGGGTGGGGGGGTGGGGCAGACGAAGTAGCGTTTCGATGTCCTCGTTATGGTGAAGCTTCTGCATGTCCCCGTGTCTCTGTTCCTGTCTGGGGGAGCAATGTCAGGGCTAACAAGGATTGTCCTACTGCATCAGAGTTACTTGGACCTGTGCTTGTCCGTGGCTTGGGCAGCCTGCCCCACTAACCTTCCCACACTCTTGCCAACCCCAAGGCCCCAGCCCCCACCCATGCTCCACCCCGAGACTTCCTCCTCGCCCCTAGGAAGCCTTGCCACTCAGCTTCCAACTCAGCCTCCTCCCTGGGGGGGGGGGGGCTTACAGCTCTGAGCTGCTGGCGGCTGGGGCAGAGTCCAGAGGGACCTTCCTCCCTGACTGGGGCAGCCTGCGCTGGACACCCCCTCTCCCCAAGAGCCCAGAGGCCTTCTTTCCCCCAGGCCCTCTTACCCAGCTCCATCAGTATCAGCGGAATAGGCAGGCCCCCAACACATCAGCAATCCCCCCACGAGTTCCTTCCCCTTCCCCACCTCGTCTCCTCCCTGTACCCGCCTGCCACACTGCCTAGCATTGTCTCTCTTGACCAGCAGTCTCCTAGAAGACTCATCTTCAAACTGCCCTGCTCAGGCACCATAGCAGTCCAAAGAATTCTGTATACTCCCAACATATTTACTTAGTCACAGATTCCATTATGTGCTGTGGAACTCGCATATTACACATTTTATAAATCACAAATGGAAAAAGGATGAGATTGAATGCACAGAAGTTCCACCGTTCTCACACCCAAATGGATTCTCTTGCATCCCAGGAAGAGTTGTACCCCACGTAGGAGACTGGACTTCAAACTCATGAAAATCTAGCACAGCATGGCCCCCTTGACTATAGCCTGATGCCCAGAGAATGAGTCCCAGGAAGCTGCTGAGGCCCTGGGCTGGGCTGCAACAGCCCGGCACGTGCTGCCTCTGTCCTATGGAGCAGGCACCTGCTCCCAGCACTGGGCTTTGCCTCCAGGTCCATCCCTCCTCCCCGCCCGTAGACAGGGAGCCCTGCCCAGCCCAATCCATCAGCTTGGGAACCAAGGCCTCCCTCATGGGTCCCCCCAGACCTCTTATCTTCCGTTCTATTTCTGATCTCCCATACCAAATTACACAGCAAGGGTCCCACTCTTCACAGGGACTACCTCTGCCCAGAGGCACTTATGTTGTGTCCTACTGGGGTGCTGACTCCAGGTTGGAATCAGTCTGAGGACCCCAAAACCTGCTCTATAGCCCTTGGCTAGTGGCCTCCTCTAACCGCAGCCCTGTTCACCCACCTCCAAGGAGAGCAGGCCGTTTTCCTTTACCCAGTGCTCGTGTTGATTCTGCCAGTCTCGTGCCATCCTACCCCCTGCAGCGTTCCCAGCTGACGTGCACCAGGGATGACAGACGCAGTGGAGTAAAGTGTCCTGGGTTGAGGGAACACTGGGACCAGCAACATGACGGCATGGAAATGTAACAGACCAAATGTGTCTGGAGCAGCAGGCTGTGGGGGGCAGGAGATGAAGCTTAAATCTAGCTGGCAGCCAGCACGTAGGGGAATGTCAAAGGGTACCCACCACTCACACAGCTCCTTTGAGAACGCCGCCCCACCCACAGCCACTTCTACCCATGAAGGCAACACTCTGTAGCATACAGAATGGAACTTGTGCACACATCCACTCTGAGCCCATCGACTCTCCCCTCTCGGAAAACAGAACTGCAAAGTGCAGAGAGAATGAGGCCGCACCGGGAGAGGCAAAGCCTGGTGGAGACCTTGTGCAGGATTCCCTTCCCTCCTCTTCCTCGTGTCTGGAAGGGAGAGTTCCATTCTGCCAGTCATTCAAGCCAAACCCCAAATCTGCCCAGACTCCTCCTGCCTCTTCCATCCTACATCTGATCCCAAAGCAAACCCAGACTGCGCGATCCAGATATGACCACTCCCAACCACCTGCAGTGTGTGGTCCCAGCCCAAGCCGCCACGACCTTTCCCTGGTCTTGAGAAACAAAACTTTCATTGGTTTTTCTGCTTGCGTCTTTACCTCCCTCCTGCAACAGAGATCCTCCACAATGAACAGAAGCCTGCAGTGGCTCCCATCTCCCTCGGAATCAAAGTCAAGATGCTGAGACTGACCTACAAGGTTCTACCCGCTCGTGCCGCTTTGCCTGCTACCCCTCAGCTCGCTGCTCGCTCGGCTCCCTGACCTCTCGAGCCTGCTGACCTCCGGGCTGGGCTTCCATCATGTCAAGTACACACCTGACCAGGGCATTTGCACTTGATGAATCTTTGCCCGCCAGGCTCCTCCCCTGGGCATCTGCATGACTGTTCCCTCACTTCTTCAAGGTCTCTACTCCAATATCACCTTGTCACAAGGCTTTCCCTAAACACCTTAAATAAAAGAGCACCGCCCCCACCTTCAGTTCACACTCCACTCCCTTCCTCTGCTTCTCCGTACTGTTCACCACCACGACAGATATGATTCATCTATGTCCTCTCCTCTCCTCTCCTGTTTGAAGGTCAACTCCAGGAGGGCAGATCTGGGTGTGTTCTGTTCACCGCTTGGCACACAGTAGGTGTTCAACAAATAGAGGGCCAAACAAATGCAGCGATGAGGAAGAAGAAACTGAGTAGGCGCGAGGCTTGAGGCAGGGGAGAGACACAGAGAAGACGGTGAGAGGTAGCAGGACCCCTCTGTCACGGGCAGCAAGAGGATGGTGCAGGGGGAGCGCTGAGTCCCTGACCCAGGGAGCCTCCAGAGGGCAGACGCTGCTCCTCTGCCGCACCAGCTCTTCCAGTAACTCCCACCGTTACCTGCGGACCGTCCCTGAGCCCACGCCGCACTCAGCAGTTCTCACGGGGACATCACAGATGCACCCCCCTTTCAGTGGGAAGCTGCCCCCCAAGATCCTGTGTAGTTCTTGAGGGGCTGTCGATCCAAGTGTCCCATCGGCTCCTGACCACAGACAGCAGCCTGTGACCCCATCTGAGCAATGAGAATCCCATCGCCTGGCTGTAGCACACAGACCTCAAGTTAGGAACACTGGGCGTTCCCGCAGAAGGGATGTGGCCATGTCTAGAGAAGCAAGGGGCTCTCCTTCTGGGTTGTGAGCTGCAGTGATGAGGGCTTAGGACCGCCTAGGACTCCCCTGCACTGTGTGGAGAACGCCCGTCAGAGAGTGAACCCCTATTCAGCATCAAGCAGAGACAAGCAGCCCTGGGGGGCGGGGGGAGGGTGGAAGGAAAAAAGAGCTCTGGTGACATCTTTTGAGCCTCTGGAGCTAGCCAGGCCTGAAGCAAGATCTACTTTCAGACTTCCAGAGTCACAGGCCTACATGTTCTTTTGTTCTTTTTTTTTTTTTTGCTTATGCAGATAGGTTCAGTGACTGTCGCTTGTAATCAAAAAAATCAGCATTGCGGCGCAGCAGGTTAAGCCGCCACTTGGGATGCCTGCATCCTGTATCAGAGTGCATGGGATTGGGTCTCGCCTCCTCTTCCTATCCAGCTTCTTGCTCATGTGCCTGGAAGCAGCAGATGATGGCCTAAGTACTTTGGTTCCTGCCACTCAAGTAGGAAACCTGGCTGGACTTACTCCTGGCTCCTGGTTCCTGACTTTGGCCTGTCCCAGCCCTGGTTGTTGCAGGCATTTGGGGAATAAGCCAGCAGATGGATGATCTTGCTCTCATTCTGCCTTTCAAATAAATAAATAAATAAATCTTAAACAAACAAACAGCTCTGGAGGGCATGAATGGCTCTTAAGGGCTTTGGGCTTTTTTCTGTAGGTAATGAGAGTTATAGCTAACGTGAGCAAAAGATAAAGGCTTAATCCTGCATCTTTGGAAGCGCTTTCTGTCTTTAATGTGAGGTGTGGGAGGCAAGGAGGGACAGCGGGTGCAGGAAAAACTGCATGAGACTCCCCCTGCCCCCAGATCTGCACAGGAGATGACAGTGCCCACCTAAGGACTAGGTTGACTATGGAAGGAAACAGACATGGCGACACGATAAGGCTGCATTTTTAAGTAAAAAAGAAAAATGCATTAAGAAAGAAAATAAGAATGATTAGCACACTGGCATGGATCTACACAAAGAGAAAGCTGTCAGCAAGCCAATAAAGATTGTCTTGGAGCAGGACACAGTGTGGCTGAGGCCGGTGGAGAGGGAGACTTCTGTGAGGAACATACTTTTTAGAATTCAATTTTTACGTTAATGGAAAAGAAATTTTAAGTTTAAAAAGCAAAGAGGCAACCAGGCCTTGACACATATACAGATAATTGTTACATGAATAAAGCAAATTTTGGCTTTTCGTTTTGCCCTATGACTAACGAAAAGGCCATTGGATTTGGTGAATGGAGGGGGTACCTGGGGCCCTCCAACCTAGCACTTTGTGAAGGGAGAGGGAGAGCCGCCGAAGGTGTGTGTTAGGGGGGCAGTGCTAAAACCTGGGGAAGCAGGAGTGGGAAGGATTCTTTGGAAGGTTCGGAAGGGAGGGGAACATGACAGGGGCCAAGAGACGCCGTGGTCAGCAAGCTCGCGAGAAGGTTCTTGCAGGCTCCACTTCCGGCCCAATCTACCATCTGATCTTCGTGACTGTGCAGCCCCAGGTGTGCAGTCAAGGCCTCAGCTGCCCTGTGTGGAAGAGCAGTCTCCGCAAGGGCAGAGCAAAATGCATGTGCCTGTGGAGGCATCTCCAAGCCGAGGGCTGGAGGGACCCAGCAGTTGGCTCACGAGGTCACTGAGTGACCTTCAACAGACCCCGCCCTCTCTCTGTACCTCACATGCAGAGCCGGTTGGCCTCGAGGGCTTCTTGCCACTTGGGCATTCTAGGTGTCCTTGTCTGTGGCCGGGAGAAGCTCAGGAAGGCGCTGCAGAGGTGGGGCGGCTACACTCGGATGGAAAGGGGGCCTTGGAGCTGCAGGAGACCTGGGTTCATTTATTGGCTGCCATCTTCCTGTCTGCGAGTTAATGCTGCCTTTTCTCATCTCTTCCCAGAGGTCTCTGGGAGAAGGGGCTGCAAATGGGGACCTTTGAGGGTGCAGGTAGGGGTAGGGGAGGGAGACAAAGGAAGAAGCTGCTTGGGGCCAACTATACTTCCAGCCTCCTCCCCATACCCCCGCCTGCCCAAACCATCCCGATCCCCTAATTAGCCAGTCCCTTAGGCCCCTGTTAGCCAGGCCGGCTGAGCGCCCAACTCCCTGGAGACTAGCCCCTCACGCCCCAGACTAATCAGTCCTTCGCTCCCCAAGTACATGAGTGTGCTCACTGCATGCAGACACACGTGAACACACTCCATCACCCACCCCCACAGCCCCAGGCCCCACTCCAGCCTTCCTAGGGTTAATGTTGGGTGGTGCTGAGTTGCCCCATGAGGACACCCCCACTTGGGAAGATTAAAGAATTGGGGAGAGGCCAGTGTTTGGGGGGTCTTCTCCACTTTGAAGTTCTCTCTCAAACTTGTGGGATTGGGATGCATAGCAAAGGATGAAGCTATGACTGGGGGTGCTCCATGGTACCCTAAGCCCTTAGGGTAGCACCTCTCAAGCCCCCATCTATGGTCAATATTCACCCCAACTCAGACCCCCCCTTCCCTTCATCTCCCCCCACCCCTGACACCCGCACTGTCAGCCCAAACACATGATAAATTGCCCTGTCAACCGAATTCATTCAGGGACCAATTAATTCCACAGAAATGAACCAGGAGCCATCAGTTGCGGAAAAACTCGGAGTGCAGGGAGCGGAGGGAGGAGGCGCAGGCGGGGGTGGGTGGCAGGGGAGGGGACAGGGAGGCTGGGGAAGTTAGTCTGACAGAAATTGGTCATTTAATGCTTAAGTGCACGCTAGACAGCCCTGTCATCGCCCGCGGCCCCCGCGCGGGATTAATTATCAGAGGAGGAGAGGGCAGCCCAGCCCAGCCCCGCAGTCTGTCACCAGTGAAGGCGGGAGTCACCCAGGCCGGGGCCACCCTGGGTCTACTTCCGGGTCTCCAGGCCTCCTGCTCCCCTGACGTGCAGGTCTCCATAGGCCCTACCTCCTATCTCAGACTCTCGGCCGCGTTGAGTCAGGGCCGTGCCATCAGCCAGCCCAGCCAGGAAGGCCCCCTCAACCCCCTGACTGGGGTAGGTTCCGTCACGCCCCACTCTGCCCATCTGGGCTGACTAATGGTGCAGAGTCCAAGGCACAGTTGTCTCTGGAATGATGCTGCTCTGAGGCCATGGTACTGTCATCCACTCTGCTGCTCCAGCCAGAACCCTGCCAGTCATCCTGGACTCCTCCCTCTCCCCAGCCCCCTCATCCAATCACAGCCCAAGTCCTGAGAGTTCAGCCTCCCCTACAGACATCAAATCTGGTGCACTTACTCTGGGCTCGCAGACTCTGACCGTCAGCCAGCCGCTCTCCTTGCTCTCCTGAGTTGGGTTCTTGCTTGTAAATATCATTGTCTTTTAAAATGCAGACAACATCCTGTCCCATTCCATTCCCCACCACCACCACCATACACATGCTGAGTTCCAGCCTAACTCTCTTGGTGGGCCACCATGGGCCTGCAAGACATCAAGTCCAAACTCCTAACTTGACTCAAAAGCCACAAAGCTCCAGCCTCTGCCACCAGCCCAGCCTCAGCTCCAGCTTCCCCTCTCTGCTCCAGCCCCTTGGATCCCGCCTTCTGGTCTTTGCACACACAGTTCTCTCAGCATAGAATACTCCTTCCACCCTGAACCACCCCCACTCTGCACGTCACTAATGCCTAGTCACCCTTCAGATCTCAGACTACATGCCACTCCCTCCAAGAAGCCATTCCTGACCTCTTGGTAAAATTTTTTTTAAAAGAATTAATTTATTTGAGAGGTAGTGTTACAGAGAGAGGGAGACAGAGAGAAAGGTCTTCCACCTGCTGGTTCACTCCCAAAATGACTGCAATGGCCGGAACTGGGCCAATCTGAAGCCAGGAGCCAGGAGCTTCTTCCAGGTCTCCCACATGGGTGCAGGGGCCCAAGCACCTGGGCCATCTTCCACTGCTTTCCCAGGCCATAGCAGAGAGCAGGATCAGAAGTGGAGCAGCAGGTTTTAGAACCGGCACCCATATGGGATGCTGGTGCTGCAGGCGGAGGCTTAGTCCACTATGCCACAGTGCCAGCACCCCCTTGATATACTTTTACAGCTCCCAAACTTCCCTATTCATCAATATATCACCCTGGTAAGTAATTTGTGTGTTGTCTGCTTTTCCACCAGAATGGTGGGTTTCATGACAAAGGCATCCATGTCTTTATGCTCAGAGCCTGGCATGTAGCAGGTATGGGAAGCTTTCTGTTGAATGAATGCGAGTGAATAAATGCATTGTCCTGCTTTGGCTCTACACCTGGCCTGACTCTGGGGCCAAGTCCCCTGTGTGAGAGCCTTCCTGGTAGGCTGGCCCTGGAGACGAGTGACCTCAGAGAATTCTCAGGTCATTCTGATCCCATCAGGCTGACCCACACCAGCTGCACTGGGCAGGCGCAGGTGAGGGAGAGACTGCTAAGCACTGGAGGTTAGAATGGCAGAGAGAACAGCTGGGAGGACTTCCCAGAAGAGCAAAGGCCAGGGTCTGCAGGAAGCGAGCTCTGCACAGAGACGCAGGCTGGCTGAAGGGAGGAGGGGCAAACCAACTGCTGGCAAGGGAGCTTTCCCCAGTGGGGTTTGATACTGCAAGTGCCGGTCTTGGATACTAACTGGATGGCGGGGTAGGGGGTGGGGAGACCAGTGTGTGGCAGGCAATGAATACCAGGCCAGGTCTGACCTTGTTTCTGCCCTTAATGAGGGATCACTGAGTGCCTCTAAGGATGGTCAGATGCAAAATTTTATTTGCAAAGTGAAGTCCAGCTGGGGCTGGGAGACCGTGAGGAGACGGGACAATCATGGTAAAATGGGAGAGATAGCGAGGGGGCCTGAGGCTTCCCTGAGAAAGGTCTGTGATGGAACAGTATCCCCTGAGGGACACGAGTGGACAGGCCAGGTCACGTGGGTTCCCCTCCGAGTGTCTGGGCTGAGAAGGCCTGGTGGTCGCCTCCCTGGGGCAGCATATCTAGACTTGGCTGCCAGCGGGATGTGGGCTTGGCTGGGAAGATTGCCTTGGAGGGATGAGTCCCAAGAGGCTGGGCGGCTGCTGGGGCCATCAGCAGAGGTAGCAAGGGAGGGCGGGTTTGTGCACTGAGCACACATGCCTGGGCGTGACAGCCAGTAGACAGTTCCAGGGCAGAAGCTCGGGGAGAGAATCGGCCTTAGGGTGCAGAATTGAGAGTTGTACCCTCCTACCCACTCTCCCGACTGAAATTTACATTTCTGTTTGGATGGGCCCATGAGATTCTATAGCAAAGTGACGATCTAATACTGAGCCAAAATCATCTTGTAATAATCCAATACGGCCGGCGCCGTGGCTCATTAGGCTAATCCTCCGTCTTGCGGCGTCGGCATACCGGGTTCTAGTCCTGGTTGGGGCGCCGGATTCTGTCCCGGTTGCCCCTCTTCCAGGCCAGCTCTCTGCTGTGGCCAGGGAGTGCAGTGGAGGATGGCCCAAGTGCTTGGGCCCTGCACCCCATGGGAGACCAGGAGAAGCACCTGGCTCCTGGCTTAGGATCAGCGCAGTGCACCGGCCACAGCGCGCCAGCCGCGGCGGCCATTGAAGGGTGAACCAACAGCAAAGGAAGACCTTTCTCTCTGTCTCTCTCTCTCTCACTGTCCACTCTGCCTGTCAACAAAAAATAATAATCCAATACAATATCCAATACAAATATATAATAATCCAATACAAATATATAATAATCCAATACAACCCAGATGCATCACCATAAAGGTGCAAGTGTAGCACAGGGCTACAGTGATGTAATCCAGAAACAGGACAGCCACGTGGCAGATTACTAATATCAACCAAGAACTGATGCGCAATGTCCTATGGGTTAATGATACAGGGCTGTAGTGAGGTGACCTTGTAACCAGAGACACTGGAGTGCTGAAGTGACTGTCATGAGGTACACAGGCCAGCAACAGAATGACAACCCAACAGTGTGAGGATGCAAGGACATGATGACAGAATGTGGTGGTGACATCACATGGTAACAAAGCCTCAAAGACAGTGGAAGGGAAGAGGGTGGAGTTCTTTTATTAAATTTAATTTAATTTTATTATTTATTTGAAAGAGTTATAGAAAGACAGTGAGAGATCAATCTCCCATCTGCTGCTTCACTCCCCAAATGGGTGCAACAGCCAGGGCTGGGCCAGGCCAAAGCCAGGAGACTGCAACTTCATCTGGGTCTCCCACATCAGTGCGGAGGTCCAAGGACTTGGGCCATCTTACACTGCTTTCCCAGGCACATTAGCAGGGAGGTGGATCAGAAGTAGAGCAAGGGGGGCCAGCACAGTGTGCAGTAGGTTAATCCTGCGCCTGCGGTGCTGGCATCCCATGTGGGCGCCGGTTCTAGTCCCGGCTGCTCATCTTCCCATCCAGCTCTCTGCTATGGCCTGGGATAGCAGTAGAAGATGGCCCAAGTCCTTGGGCCCCTGCACCCTCATGGGAGACCAGGAAGAAGCTCCTGGCTCCTGGCTTCGGATCAGTGCAGCTCTGGCCATTGTGGCCATTTGGGGAGTGAGCCAATGGAGGGAAAACCTTTCTCTCTGCTTCTCTCTCTCACTGTCTGTAACTTTACCTCCTGTCAAATAAATAAAATCTTTAAAAAAAAAAAAAAAAAAAAAAAAAAAGAGGTTGGGGGCTAGCGCCATGGCTCACTTGGTTAATCCAGGAAGAAGCTCCTGGCTCCTGGCTTCGGATCAGTGCAGCGCCTGCCGTAGCGGCCATTTGAATAGTAAACCAACGGAAGGAAGACCTTTCTCTCTGTCTCTCTCTCTCTCTCTCTCTCACTGTCTATAATTCTGCCTGTCAAAAGAAGAAGAAGAAGGAGAGAAGGAGAAGGAGAAGGAGAAGGAGAAGGAGAAGGAGAAGGAGAAGGAGAAGGAGAAGGAGAAGGAGAAGGAGAAGGAGAAGGAGAAGGAGAAGGAGAAGAAGTAGAGCAAGGGTCAGCACCGTGGCGTAGCAGGTAAACCCTCTGCCTATGGTGCCAGAATCTCACATGAGAGCTGGTTTATGTCCCAGCTGCTCCACTTCCGATCCAGCTCTCTGCTAATGGCCTGGTACGGCAGTAGAAGATGGCCCAAGTCCTTGGGCCCCTGCAACCACGTGGGAGACCCAGAAGAAGCTCCTGGCTCCTGGCTTCGGATTGGCCCAGCTCCAGCTGTTGCAGCCATTTGGGGAGTGAACCAGCAGATGGAAGACCTCTCTCTCTGTCTCTCCCTCTCTATCTCTCAAATAAATATTAGAAGAAGCAGAGGGAGAAGGAGGAGGAGGAGGAAGAAGAAGAGGAGGAGGAGGAGAAGAAAGAAGAAGAAAAAGAAAAGGAGGAGGAGGAGGTGGCGACAGGAGGAGGAAGAGGAGGAGGAGGAGGAAGAGGAGGAGGAGGAGGAAGAGGAGGAGGAGGAGGAAAAGGAAGAAAAAGAAGGGGAAGAGGAGAAGGAGGCGGCGGCGGCGGCGGCGGCGGCGGCGGCGGCGGCGCTGGGACTCGAAGCAGCACCCATAGGGGAATGTAGACAACGCAGGTGGTGGCTTAACCAGCCACACCACAATGCCGGCCCCAGTGTGGCGCTCTTACCCTAAGCCCCAGGACCCTGAGAATGGAGTGAAAGCGCCTTTGCAAGCAATGAAGGAAGCTTCCTTGGGATGCAGCAGCAGCCTAGAGGTAGCTTCTGGGAATGCCACAGCCTTGGGCAGGAAAGAACAGCCAAAAAGGAAAGTTGGGAAGGCAAGGAGTGGTAGCTTTGCGGGCAGGACACAGCTCAGTGGGGCTGGCCAGAGTGGAGAGGCCTAGGCCTTGGGTCAGAAGGAGGTTTATGGTTAAGATAGCTGCATCCCACATTTTAGTACCCGACTTTAAAGCCCAGGTCCAGTACCTGACTACAGATTCCTGCTAATGTAGACCATGGAAGGCAGCAGCTGGTGGCTCAAGTAGCTGGGTCCCTGCCACCCACCTGGGTAACCTATATTGAGTTCCTAGCTCCTAGCTGCAGTCTCAGCCCGGCCCTGCCTGCTGAGGGCATTCAGGGAGTGAGCCAGCAGATAGGAGTTCTCTGTCTCTCAAACAAACAAATTCTTTTTTTTTTTTTTCCCTGACAGGCAGAGTTAGACAGTGAGACAGAGAGAAAGGTCTTCCTTTTTTTGTTGGTTCACCCCCCAAGTGGCCTCTACGGCCAGCACGCTGCACCAATCCGAAGCCAGGAGCCAGGTGCTTCTCCTGGTCTCCCATGGGGTGCAGGGCCCAAGCACTTGGGCCATCCTCCACTGCACTCCCGGGCCACAGCAGAGAGCTGGACTGGAAGAGGAGCAACCGGAACAGAATCCGGGGCCCCAACCGGGACTAGAACCCGGGGTGCCGGTGCCTCAGGCAGAGGATTAGCCTAGTGAGCCGCAACGCCGGCCTCAAACAAACAAATTCTAAGAACTAAAGGAGGCAGCCCTGCCTACAGCCCTGATCACATTTGGTGCACTTGGCTCAAAAGGTATCAGCTTTAGGAGTTGAAAGGCAGGACAAATCACATTTGATACTTGCGAGATTCTTGGAATCATCAAATTGACAAGAATATGAAAGAAAAACCAGAAACAATCATAACACAATAGAAAAAAATTCGCATTTATCTAACTTTTATCACAACACTGGGCACTGTGCCAAGAGTTCTTCCTGAATTATCTGCAATAACCTTGTGAAAAAGGTCTTATTATTTCCTCAGAGAGATGCACATATTTGTCCAAAATTACATACCAAGTAAGAGGCAGAGCTGGAAATCAAACTTTACTGCCTTTAAAGTGCTTCTAGGCCGGCATCTAAGCCCAAGCATCTGGCTCCTGGCTTTGGATCAGCACGGTGCGCCGGCCGCAGCGCACCGGCTGTGGCGGTCACTTGGGGGGTGAAGCAACGGCAAAAGGAAGACCTTTCTCTCTGTCTCTCTCTCTCACTGTCCACTCTGCCTATCAAAAAAAAAAAAAAAAAAGTGCTTCTATACCAAGCCTTGGGGTCTCTGCTTTAGGAAGTGTGCGACAAACCAGTGGAAAACGTGATCTATTCCTATACATAGGTTTTACTAAACAATCAACATTACAGGGAATTAAATGTGTATAATAGACAACTATTTATGTAAGAAAGGCAGAATAGGAATATGAATACATATGCTTACAGTTCACAAAATGGAAACATAAACCAAAAAGGTTTTTCAAATGATCATCTACTGGAGAAGGGAGGAACTAGGTGGTGAGAGCAAGAGAGAAGGTAGACATCACTGGGTATAACTTATCTTTTAGCTGGGGCTTTGAAACCATGTAAATGCCTTCATATGATAACACAATCAAATCAAATAAATAAGTAATCCCTAAAAAGTCAAAAGCAAAATGAAACAAATGAACCTAACTGTCTATTGAGTTAGTGTCATAACCACATATAGAGAAACTATTTCAACTAATTTAAAATCCAGTAATTGAGTCTATACTCATCCCTAGTGGAATATACATTGATAAAGCAAATAAGTAATGAGATTGATGTTCATGGAGGTTTTTGGTGTGGGAGAGACAAAGAATAACAGATGGAGGATCACTGAAAATTAGCAAAATCTCCATAGTCCTAAATTTGAATTGAAAGGATCATCAATAACTCTTGATGCATTTAATATTTTTTTAATATGTATTTCAGGGCTCTGTCCATTGGCAAGGACAAGAAACTGGCAGACTCACTAACAGCAAGCACCTCTGGTCCCTATATTGTGGTCTTTAAACACCACTTTGCACTCTAAAAAACCAGGGGCTCTTTGGGCAAAATGGAAGTTTCCAGATCTGAAAAGATACGGACAAGATGATTCTGGTAATCTCATCATATCCGAAAGCTATCAAAAACTGTTAGAGTCATGTCAAAAGGACTTATGCACCTCCTAGAAAATCCCATTGTCCAAAGACAAAACAACTGAACATCAATAAGAATAATATCTGCAACTGATGGAAAATCATCAAATATATTTAAATCCATGAATGAATAGTTATATTTAAAAGAAAATCTTATTAATATTTTTAAAGGAATGTTAGGGAATCAACAAATTAGTTAGACAACTGATAAGAAGAAGAATCAAGCTTTTTCTATTGTGTTTATTATGTGAATTGTACCTTGGGGCAACCAAATAATGGGTGAGGGGAATTTTCTCTTTGTAGAAGTCTTGCAACTAACAAATGCAAAACAAAACGCTGGATTTGGAATCTCACTTGTGTGCAACCCTAATAAAATGACTGATAAGTCTGCAAAAAGAGAGAATAGCAACTGTTTAGTCTAGTGTTTAAAATACTGGATAAGATGCTCACATCCCACATCACAGTACCTGGGTTCAATACCTGGTTCTGGCTCTGGCTCCTGACCCAGCTCCCTGCTAATGTAGATCTGGGGAAGCAGCAGCAATGACTCAAGTACTTGAGTCCCTGCCACCCACATGGGAGAACCAGATGGAATTTCTGGCTCCTGGCTCCAGACTCCTGGCTTTGGCCTGGCTGAGCCCCAGCTACTGCAGGCATTTGGGGAGTGCACTAGTAGATGGAAGATCTCGCTCTCTCACTCACTCTCTCTCTTGCTCTGTCTTTTGAATAAATAAATCTTATAAAAATTGATCATTGTTGGATCTCGATTCATTGCACTATTCTCTATTTTTGTATATGTTTGAAGTTTTCAATAATAAAACAATTAGCCATGGTTATATTGAAATAAGCTGGTCAGGTATTGGGGTATCCATCTCCCTCATCTTGATTTTCTGGAAGTTGGCAGCTGTCTTCAATTGTGTATATCCTCAAGCTGGAGACTATGTAGAAACTGATCATCTTGGGGCCGGCGCTGTGGCACAGTAGGTTAATCCTCCACCCACAGCGCCGGCATCCCATATGGGTGCCAGTTCTAGTCCCAGCTGCTCCACTTCCAGTCCAGCTCTCTGCTGTGGCCTGGGAAAGCAGTAGAAGATGGTCCAAGTGCTTGGGCCCCTGCACCCACATGGGAGACCAGGAAGAAGCACCTGGCTCCTGGCTTCGGATCAGCGCAGCTCTGGCTGTGGCAGCCGTTTGGGGAGTGAACCAACGGAAGGAAGATCTTTCTCTCTGTCTCTCCCTCTCACTGTCTGTAACTCTAACTCTCAAATAAAATAAATAAAAAATATTTAACAAAAAAAAGAAAAGGAAACTGATCATCCCCAAAGGAAAGGCCTCTAGATATTGACAATCAGGATCTCCCAAAAAACATCTGGACCTCCACTCATGTCCACTAGTCAACAGGCTCAAATACAGATATATAGAGCTACCAAGTAATGTGTTCATGCCTTACTTTTGTGTGTTGATAGAAAAGGATAAAAATTACTTAAAGAAAGTTTTGACATGAAACAGATCAAAATTAACCAAAACAAGAAAAAGAACTTGAAAGAATCAAAGAAAATTCAGGAAAGAAAAGAAAACTTTAAAGAAAAATAATCTATAATTAATAGCATCAGATAGGTTAATGAAACTCATATCCATAAAACAAGGACTGGGTGTATTTTTTTTTAAAATTTATTTGACAGAGTTAGACAGTGAGAGAGAGAGACAGAGAGAAAGATCTTCCTTCCGTTGGTTCACTCCCCAAATGGCTGCTACAGCCGGCGCTGCGCTGATCTGAAGCCAGGAGCCAGGTGCTTCCTCCCAGTCTCCCATGTGGGTGCAGGGGCCCAAGCACTTGGGCCATCCTCCACTGCCCTCCCGGGCCACAGCAGAGAGATGGACTGGAAGAGGAGCAACCGGGACTAGAACTCAGTGCCCATGTGGGATGCCGGCGCTGTGGGTGGAGGATTAACCAAGTGAGCCACGGAGCTGGCCAACTGGGTGTATTTTTAAGTTATGTTTGGAGAATAATAATTTTTAAAACTCCCAGAAATTAATATACATGTACACATATTGCATACATTACATAGGGTTATATAACATCAGAAGAAAAATATTCAGTAGAGGATTTTCAAGACAAAGTTAAGAAAATCATGAAAAAGAACAAATAGTCACAGAAATGAAAACTAAGGTAGAAAAAATTTATTTTATTTATTTTAAAATATTTATTTGAAAGGCAGAGTGAGAGAAAGAGAAAGGAAGAGAAAGAATCTTCCATCAGCTGGTTCACTCTCCAAATGGCTGCAATGGCTGGGGTTGGTCCAGGCCAAAGCCAGGAGCCAGGAGCTCCATCTGGGTCTCTCACATGGGTGACAGGGGCCCAAGGACTTGGGCCACTTTCTGCTGCCTTCCCAGGTGCATTAGCAGGGAGATGGATCACAAGCTAAGCAGCCAGGACTCAACTGGCACTCCAATATGGGATGCCAGTGTTGCAAGTGGCAGCTTAACTCACTGTGCCACAACACCAGCTCCAGAAAGGTATTTGGAAAGAAAGGATAGACACAGAAAATTTAAACTTCTAGGAGTAGATCAGAAAAAGAAAACAAGGAAAATAAAAGTGAGGGGCCAGTGTTGTGGCACAGGTGCTATAAGCCACTACTTGGGATGCCCACATCTTCTATCTGAGCCAGTTTGAGTCCTAGTTACTCTACTTCCCATCCAGCTCCCTACTGATGCTCTTGGGAAGAAGCAGATGATGGCTCAAGGACTTGAGTCTCTTCCACCCATGTGAGAGACCCATATGGAATTCCTGGTTCCTGGCTGGCCCAACCCTGACTGTCACAGCCATCTGGGGAGTATACCAGTGGGTGGAAGATTTCTACCTTTCTCTTTCCCTCACTGTCTCTGTCTCCCTCTAACCTCATCAAATAAATTTTTTTAACAGAAGAAAATAAAAGCAAGAAGATTATCACAAATTTATTTTGTAAATTAACCCAAAAATGCAGGTCATGGAGTTTTAGATTGAATGAAACTAACAGATACTCAGTATGGCAGATTTACAAACTTCAAGAAAAAAAGCACATAATAAAATTATAGAACAGCAGGAAGGAATAGAAGCTTCTAGAATGAAAAAGAGGGGGTAAAGAAAAACTAATTATGACAGTTTGGGAATAAGAATGGCAGCAGACTTGTCAATAGCAATGATGGAACCTATAAAGTAATGGGATGATATTTTCAAAACTCTTAGAAAAATTATCTGAAATCTAAAAATTCTACACACAGATAAAATTATCAATATCAATCAACTATGAGACTAAAATAAAGTCATTTTCACACACGTCTGATGGAGAATGTTCTCATCAACAGTGAATTTAAAAACCAAGAATATGAATACTTGACACTCAGTAAACAAAAGATCTAACATAGGAGAGAGGTGAGGGAAATTCCCAAAATGATGGAGAATAAAAATTCCACAGTGAAAGCCATGCAATGTACCCACAGAGTAAGCAGACAGGAAGAGAGTCAGGTGTACCACACAACAGTCATGTATGTTCCCTGACCTGTCATGTCTGGCTGAGGAGCAATAAATGAGAACTGAAATCTCTCTTGCAATCTTCTGGTTAAGCCACAATCCTGATGAGGTGTTGCATCAAATCTAGAGAAAGAAGCATTTATTACTGATTTGTCTTACCAGAGGAAGTAGCATTTGACAATTTGCCAACCCAGAGAGCACCTTCATAAAACTATGGGGCCGGCACTGTGGCGTACATGGGTAAAGCCACCACTTGCAGTGCCAGCATCCCATATGGGCACTGGTTCCTAAAGGAAGCTCCTGGCTCCTGACTTCATTAATGATTTAAAAAAAAAATTTTTTTTTTGACAGGCAGAATGGACAGTGAGAGAGAGAGAGACAAAGAGAAAGGTCTTCCTTTTCCATTGGTTCACCCCCCAAATGGCTGCTACGGCTGGTGCGCCGCGCCGATCCAAAGCCAGGAGCCAGGTGCTTCCTCCTGGTCTCCCATGCGGGTGCAGGGCCCAAGCACTTGGGCCATCCTCCACTGCACTCCCGGGCCACAGCAGAGAGCTGGACTGGAAGAGGGGCAACCAGGACAGAATCCGGTGCCCTGTCCAGGACTAGAACCCGGTGTGCCGGTGCCACAGGCGGAGGATTAGCCTAGTGAGCTGCAGCGCCAGCCCTGGCTCCTGGCTTCAGATTGGCCCAGCTCCAGTCCTTGCAGCCATTTGGGGAGTGAACCAGTGCATGGAAGACCTTTCTGTCTCTCTCTCTGCCTCTCTGTAACTCTGCCTTTCAAATAAATAAATCTTAAAAAAATAAATAAATAAAGGCAGAGAGAATGCCTTTATTTAACTACTCAAAAGGATTATTTGTGTTAGTGATGTCCCAAAATGAAAAAAATTCTAGGTCTAAAAAGTGTGCCACCATTAAAAAAATTAAGAAAATATAGTAACAATAGATCAATAGATTACAAAATAATTTCACAAAAATAAATAGTTTTATACTTTCTGTTGAAGATGAAATAGTAATAAGTAACTAGAAAATTTAGCAAACAGCAAACAACACCTGAGGCAAGTATTAACTTAAGGGAAAACAAAAGTCAAGCAAGGAATAAATTGTGATGAAAATAACAATACAGCCTGGCTGTGCTTCTCAACATAAACAAGAATTACTGATGTTATTGCAAATTCTGACATCAGTATACTGGGAGAATGGTGATATAAACGATCCTGATCTCTATCTTCCATGATAGTCAATAGATAATACCTTAAAAATAAAACATCAAAGATAGCAATACAGGGGCTGGCACCGTGGCACAGGTTAATCCTCCACCTGCAGCAGCGGCATCCCATGTGAGTGCCGGTTCTAGTCCTGGCTGCTCCTCTTCCCATCCAGCTCTTTGCTATGGCCTGGGAAAGCAGAATAAGATGGCCCAAGTCCTTGGGCCCCTGTTACTCACGTGGGAGACCCAGAAGAAGCTCCTGGCTCCTGGCTTCGGATCGGCACAGATCTGGCAATTGTGGCCACCTGGGGAGTGAACCAACAGAAGGAAGACCTTTCTCTCTGTCTCTCTCTCTCATTGTCTGTAGCTCTACCTCTCAAATAAATAAATAAAATCTTAAAAAAAAAAAAAAAATCGGGGCCAGCACTGTGGCGTAGCAGGTAAAGCAGCTGCCTGCAGAGCCAGCATCCCATTTGGGCACCAGATTCTGTCTCAGTTGCTCCTCTTCCAGTCCAGCTTTCTGCTGTGGCCCAGAAGGGCAGTGGAGGATGGTCCAAGTGCTTGGGCCCTGCACCCGCGTGGGAGAACAGAAAGAAGCACCTGGCTCCTGAATTCGGATTGGTGCAGTGTCAGCTGTAGCGGCCATTTGGGGGGTGAACCAATGGAAAAGGAAGACTTTTCTCTTTGTCTCTCCCTCCCACTGTCTGTAGCTCTACCTCTCAAATAAATAAATAAAATCTTTAAAAAAAAAAAAAAATTGGGGCTGGCGCTGTGGTGTAGCAGGTAAAGCAGCTGCCTGTAGTGCTGGCATCCCATATGGGCACCGGTTCGAGTCCCAGCTGCTCTACTTCCTATCCTACTCTCTGCTATGGACTAAGAAAGCAGTGAGGATGGCCCAAGTCCTTGGGCCCCTGCACCCACGTGGGAGACCCAGAAGAGGCTCCTGGCTCCTGGCTTCAGACTGGCACAGCTCCAGCCATTGCAGCCAATTGGGGAGTGAACCAGCGGATGAAGACCTCTCTCTCTCTGCCTCTCCTTCTCTCTCTGTATAACTCTGACTTTCAAGCAAAATAAATAAATTTTTAAAAATAGCAATACAGGCTGGCGCCGCGGCTCACTAGGCTAATCCCCCGCCTTGCAGCGTCGGCACACCACATTCTAGTCCCGGTTGGGGCGCCAGATTCTGTCCTGGTTGCTCCTCTTCCAGGCCAGCTCTCTGCTATGGCCCAGGAGTGCAGTGGAGGATGGCCCGAGTCCTTGGGCCCTGCACCCCATGGGAGACCAGGATAAGCATCTGGCTCCTGGCTTCGGATCAGCGCGGTGCGCTGGCCGCAGCATGCCGGCCACGGTGGCCATTGGAGGGTGAACCAACGGCAAAAGGAAGACCTTTCTCTCTGTCTCTCTCTCTCACTGTCCACTCTGCCTGTCAAAAAAAAAAAAAAAAAATAGCAACATAAGCATGATATTTCTATGGAAGTAGGGAATACATAACAGAAGATATAGCTAAGCCATTTTAAGATGGTTTCCTGTGATGAATTGACAGAGCCAGCTATAACTTTGTGTTTGGTTGCTTTGGAGGTTGTTAAATAAACCATTTGTAACAAAAAAAATTCAAACACGCAAAGTGGAAAGAAAGTAACATGAACTCTCATATTTAGCAAGTATTAAGATTTTGTTACTTTGCATCATGTAAGCATATTTTAAATTTAAAATATTTTCAGATACTTAGAAATATATTCACAGTAATTACATGGCTACCTCAGATAAGGAATGGGAGGGTTTTTTCCTCTTAAACATGTTTTTTTTTTTCTGACAGGCAGAGTTAGACAGTGAGAGAGAGACAAAGAGAAAGGTCTTCCTTCTGTTGGTTCACCCCCCAAATGGCCGCTATGACCGGCACGCTGTGCCGATCCGAAGCCAGGAGCCAGGTGCTTCCTCCTGGTCTCCCATGGGGTGCAGGGCCCAAGCCCTTGGCCCATCCTCCACTGCACTCCTGGGCCACAGCAGAGAGCTGGACTGGAAGAGAAACAACCGAGACAGAATCCGGCACCCCGACCAGGACTAGAACCCGGTGTGCCGGTGCCGCAGGTGGATGATTAGCCTAGTGAGCCATGGCGCCGGCCCTTAAACATGTTTTTAATTTCATTTTTAATTTCTTTGAAAGGCATACAGATGATCCATCTGTGGGTTCACTCCCCAAATGTCTGCAGCAACCAGGGCTGGGTCAGGTCGAAGCCAGGAGCTTGGAACTCCATTCAGTCTTTCTTATGTGTGGCAGAGACCCAAGTACCTGACAATCACCTTCTGCCTCCCAGGGTGCATTAGCAGGAAGCTAGAATAGGAAGTGGGGCTAGAACGTGAACCCAGGGATTCTGATATAAAATAGAGGTATTCTAAGCAGTGGCTTAACCTCTATACTAAATATCCCCTCCTATTTAATATTTTTAATCTCATGAACTGATGCTGTGCACTGTTTGAAACACAGTACACTCATGGTTCTCGTGGAAACACGAGAGGGGGCTGGCGCTGTGGCGCAGCAGGTTAAAGCTCTGGCCTGAAGTGCCATATGGGTGCCGGTTCTAGTCCTGGCTGCTCATCTTCCAATCCAGCTCTCTGCTATGGCCTCAGAAAGCAGTAGAGGATGGCCCAAGTCCTTGGGCCCACGCACCCATGTGGGAGACTGGGAAGAAGCTCCTGGCTACTGGCTTCAGATTGGCGCAGCTCTGGCCACTGCACCATCTGGGGAGTGAACCAACGATGGAAGACCTCTCTCTATGTCTCTCCCTCTCTTTATAACTCTGTGTCTCAAATAAGTAAATAAATCTTTTTTAAAAACCCTACAATTAGATTGCACTAGTTTTATTTCCATTTCATAGAAGATTATTTGTCCATCACTGATTTTTTGAGTGAGTAGGTATCCCTCTTTATCTTTTTTTTTTTTTTTTTTTACAGGCAGAGTGGACAGTGAGAGAGAGAGAGAGAAAGGTCTTCCTTTGCCGTTGGTTCACCCTCCAATGGCCGCTGCGGCCAGTGCGCTGCGGCCGGCGCACTGCACTGATCCGATGGCAGGAGCCAGGTACTTATCCTGGTCTCCCATGGGGTGCAGGGCCCAAGCACTTGGGCCATCCTCCACTGCACTCCCTGGCCACAGCAGAGAGCTGGCCTGGAAGAGGGGCAACCGGGACAGAATCCGGCGCCCCGACCAGGACTAGAACCCGGTGTGCCGGCGCTGCAAGGCGGGGGATTAGCCTAGTGAGCCGCGGCACCGGCCGGTATCCCTTTTTAAATAACAACTTTTAAAATGATAATGGGACATAAAAATATATTCCCTTCTCATATAACAACTATTTGAGGTTTTTTTAAAAGATTTATTTTATTTATTTGAATGGCAGAGCCACAAACAGAGAAAGGGAGAGACAGAGAGGTCTTCCATCAGCTGGTTCACTCCCCAAATGGTTGCAACAGCCAAGGCTGGCCAGGTGGAAGCCAGGAGCTTCCTCTGGGTCTACCACGTGGCTGTAGGGGCCCAAGCACTTAGGCCATCCTCTGCTGCTTTCCCAGGTGCATTAGCAGGGAGCCAGACAGGAAGCAGAGCAGCCAGGACTAGAACCAGTTCCCATACAGGACACTGGTGCCACAGGCGCCAGCTCAACCCGCTACGCCACAACACCAGCCCCAACTCTTCAATTTTTTAAGTCTTTTCTTCTCTGGTATAAAAAGTCCCAGTTCCTCCAATGATGCCTCCGAGATATAACTATTATACATTCCTATCATTAGTGACATTTTCTCTCACTCGTAATAAATATTTTGGTCCCCCTGCTCATAGGGCCTGGCGTGTAGCTGCCTCATCACAGGGCCTGCCCTCGCCTGGACATTGCTCTCAAGAAATGTCCCCACAGCAGAACCTGCAACAGGTGGAGCCCAGTGCTACCACTGGCCCTCCTCATTTCTCGCCTTCCGCATCCACGGGGCAGCCTGGGAGCCACCAGGCTCCGGCAGCACCACACAGCTCACTCGTGATAAACTCGCTCTCAGATAAGCCTAGTCTCTCCACGCGATGCGCTCCTCAGCCAGGGTTCCCAGCCCATATTTGCACCTCTGATCTTTTTTATCTTCCTGCAGGACTCCATGCCCACCCTCCAAACATCATCTGTTTATGTAGGATCCTTGTTCCAGCCTGTCGAGATCGTTTTGAACGTCTGTTCTATCATCCAACCTATTAGCGATCCTGTTCCTCCTTCTGCCATCTGCAAGTGTGATGAGCTGCACACCTACATCTTCATCTGAATCCCTGATAGAAACATCGCATGGGCAGGGCTGAGTCGCAAGTTCCAAGACCCACCCCCACCCCAGGCAAGACATAGCACCCATGATCACACCTCTTTGGGCAGAGTGAGTCAGCAGTTACGAATGCTCCCAGCAGAGCCGTCACACAGCCCACATTTCTGCACCCTACCTGCCAGGATAATATCACCTCTGCTTCATGCCCCATTGAAGGGAAACACCCAGTGTCTCCAGCATCGCCCTCCTCTCCCAGCGCAGGATTCATTTCAACATGAGGAGCGCGGCATTCGGTACTTGCTGCGTGTTCGGAGAGGACTCACGCTGGCTTCCACCGAACGTCACTCTCCTTGCTAAGCAATGTGAGGCCCCATTTGTCAGCAACTTTCTGGAAGTTTGCCGGGAATTGCCATCCATCTTGACCATCCCGTTTTCCAAGGCCAGCATCTACGTGTTGCTGAATAGAACGGTAGTACTGCACCCAGCTGAACAGAACGCAGGGTCGTACCCTATAGCACTCCTCCCACTCTCCATGCTTCCCCAAGGTCTCCGACAGCAAATTCTTCATGACGTGTGGTCCTGATGCCGCTGGATCTTTTTATCACGATTTCTTTGCTATAATTTCTGATTTGAAGTCATTCACCCAACACTCTGGAAAGAAGGAAGAAGAAAGGTAGCAAGCCTTCTCTGTCTCTGGATAGCATTACATCTTTCACCCCAAAGGTTATCCTGGGTAGTAAAAACATTTTTAAAGTTTATCTTAATTAATTAACTAATTTGAGAGACAGAGCGAGCTCCTGTCCTAGCTGATGGTTCACTCTCCAAATGCCCGCAATGGCCAGGGCTGGGCAGGCCTGAAGCCAGGACGCAGCAACTCAGTCCAGGTCTCTCAGGTGCATGGCAAGAGTCCAATTACTTGAACCATCACCACTGCCTCCCAGCGTCTGCTAATATTAGCAGGAAGTTGGAGTTAGCAGCTGGAACTGAGTTTTGAAGCCAGGTTCTTAGACATGGGATACAGGCATCCTAGCCACTACTAGACTAAAAGCCACCTTATCTTTTTTTTTTTTTTTTTTTTTTTTTTTGACAGGCAGAGTTAGACAGTGAGAGAGAGAGAGACAGAGAGAAAGGTCTTCCTTCCGTTGATTCACCCCCTAAATGGCCGCTACGGCTGGCGCGCTGCCGCACCCACATGGGAGACCTGGAAGAAGCTCCTGGCTCCTGGCTTCGGATCGGTGCAGCTCCAGCTGTTGTGGCCAATTGGGGAGTGAACCATCAGATGGAAGAGTGAGCTCTCTCTCCCCCTCTCCCTCTCCCTCTCTCTGACTCTCCTCTCTCTCTGTGTAACTCTTTCAAGTAAATAAATAAACCTTTAAAAAAAAAGAAAAGAAAATCTCTGAATTTGAATATAGAAGCTTTATTGAACATACATATCTCACAACAGCATTATCAGCTGTTGTTTGTATAGGGGAACTCTTCACATACTTGTATCTCCAGAACTGAACATGGCATTCTCAACGTAACAATGCACAGGAAACATCCCAGGTTGTGTTCAGATAGAGCCGGTAGGGAGCCACGCTCAGGCACGGGCAGGACAGAGGCGAGCGTGGAGCATGCCGACCGCTAGGCACGGCTTCCTCCAGTGACAGAGCGGCCGCCACCTTCCCTGCTCCGTACCCAGGAAGCAGTGTTTCGAGCATGCTACATCCTAACATAATTTGTTATGTATTTGCAGGCATTTTGCTGGGCTTTCCTTACGCTTTAAGAAATCAGCTAGGCGGTTTGAGTTGTCACATTTCCTGTTATCGTTGTTCCCGGTTGAAATAATGGAAAACAGGCTCGCAGTTAGTGTTTTCTCACAGATTTGAAGGAACAGGTTTAGGGGGGAAAATCTACAAATGAATGGACAAACAAGTGGGGGGGGGGGCTGGCGCACTGCAGCAAATTCAGCCGCGCCCGTGGCATCCGCAGCCCACCTCAGGGCGCCAATTAGAAGCCCAGGTGCTCTGTCTCTGATCCAACTTCCAGCTAAGGCTCCTGGGAAGGCAGCAGAAGATGGCTCAAGCTCTTGGGACCCTGCCATCCCTGTGGGAGACCAGGATGACATTCCTGGCTTCTGGTTTCGGCCTGGCTCAGACATGGTTATTGTGGCCATTTGGGGAGCAAACCAGCAGATGAAAGATCTCTCTCTCTCTCCTCTCTCACTCTCTCTCTGCTTCTCCTGCTCTGAGCTCTACCTTTCAAATAAATCATAAAGTATGTAAAATGTGGCATATACAAACAATAGGATACTATTTAGACACAGAAAGGAATGGGGGATGGAGGAGGAAAGGGCTTGGAGCTGGCGCTCAAGATGCCTGCATTCCATTCCAGAGAGCCTGGGTTCAAGTACAAGCTCCACTCCCAATTCCAGCTTCCTGGCCTTTTTTAAAAAATATTTTGCCACAATAAAAAAGAGAAGGGCTATATAATTTTTTAAAAACTCTTTTTAGCACTGCAACCCTTATTTACGTTGACTCCTACAAATACAGTACATTTGCAGGAATTCAAGAATTCTGGTTTTTATCTTACTATTTTTTTCCTTGAATAAAACAGATGGCCATGTAAGGGGCCTTCGCCAGGCTTGTGGAAGGTGGAATTCAAAGATAATGTCCATGTTCCGGCACTTTCGAGGCTTCCGGTATAAACGCCAGTGCCGCAGGGCCTGCTCCGCAGCCCGCTCTTCTCCATCAGCTGTGCGCTTTGGAGCCGCCGGCGTGAGGACCTGGCAGCCCCCGCTCTAGACGTGCGGCGGGGCCCTCTGCGTATGGAGGTGCGTGGGGGTGCTCAGCCGCCCCCGCCCCCCCAGGCAGCCCTGATGGCCTCCGTTCCCCGTAGCTCTCACCTGTGAGCCGCCAACCTGGCGTCCCTCTCCTTGGTCGCTCTTCCTCCCTCCCGTGAGAGATGCAAGGCTTCTCCAAAGAGCTTCCCAGGCTCCTCCCACGCCTCGCCTGCGTCCACGGGGCCGGCTCAGGGATACTTCAAAAAACTTGTGGGAAGATGAAATTCAAATATGAATGTAGGGGTGAACCTTTGGTGTGGACATCAATCTCATGCCCAAGTGCCCAGGTTTGATTCCTGCTCCGGCCCCCAATTCTAGCTTCCTGCCAGCGCAGACTCGGGGAGTCAGCAGGTGACGGCTAAGTAAAAGTGGGAAACCGGGACTGAATTCCTGACTCTGCCTCCAGGCCCCGGCCAGCCCCCGTGGTTGCGGGCATTTGGGGAGTGAACCAGCCGGTAGAAGTTTGCTCTCCCCGTGGCATAGCAGGCTAAGCCTCCACCTGCGGCTTCGGCATCCCATATGGGCACCAGTTCGCGTCCTGGCTGCTCCTCTTCAAATCCGGATCCCAAATGCCTGGACCCCTACACCTATGTGGGAGACCTGGAAAAAGCTCTTGGCTCCCGGTCATTGCGGCCATTTGGGGAGCAAACCAGCAGATGGAAGACCTTTCTCTCTGTCTCTCCCTCCCTGTAACTATGCCTCTCAAATAAATAAATAAAATATTTTTAAAAAAGAATAAACAAATATTTTTAAAGGTTTTGTTTTTAAGATTTTTTTTATTTGATAGATACTAAGGGAGACAGTGAGAAAGGTCTTCCTTCTGTTGGTTCACCCCCCAAATGGCCACTATGGCCGGTGCTGCGCCAATCCAAAGCCAAGAGCCCAGTGCTTCTTCCTCGTCTCCCAAGCCAGTGCAGGCGCCCAAGCACTTGGGCCATCCTCCACTGCCTTCCCGGGCCACAGCAGAGAGCTGGACTAGAAGAGGAGCAACTGGAAGAGAAGAACCCGGCGCCCATATGGGATGCGGCACCGCAGGCAGAGGATTGACCAAGTGAGCCACGGCACCGGCCCCTTAAGATTTTATTTATTTATTTGAGAGGTAGAGTTACAGACAGTGAGAGGGAAAGACAGAGAGAGAGGTCTTCCATTCGCTGGTTCACTTCCCAGATGGCTGCAACGGCCCGAGCTGCGCTGATCTGAAGCCAGGAGGCAGAAGTTTTTTTGGGTCTCCCACGGAGGTGCAGGGGCCTAAGGACTTGGGCCATCTTCTACTGCTTTCCCAGGCCAGAGAGCTGGATCGGAAGAGGAGCAGCTGGGACTAGAACCGGTGCCCATATAGAATGCTGGCACTGCAGGCAGAGGCTTAACCTACTGTGCCACAGCACCGCTCCCCGCCCCCTCCCCCTTTTTTTAATTCCACCAAGCCTTCCCCTCTTCTCCACCACTCCCGGCGGGAGGAAGGAAGGTGGGCACCAGGGCAGTAACCCACAGTAACATTCCTGACGGCCTCCCCACATGCAGCCACATCTTCCCTCAGTGACTCCCACGGGGCCAGCCCCAGGGATCTGTGGCAGACAGGACAGAGGGGGTCACGCCCTCAGGCGGTCTACCTTCTGCCTTCTGCCTGGCAAATGCCGCGTGAACTGAGTGCCCAGTGGAGCACGGGCATGCGCAGTGATAACCAGCGTAGGGGGGAAGTCAATGTGGCAAAAGGTATCCAAACAGGAAGCAGGGGTGAGCCCCAAAGGACACTTCTGTTTGGGTCCCAGGATGGGATTCCATCCTTAGCTCCTCCTACTTCCTGTTCTTGTTAAAGAGCTCCTAGCTCATCAGAAGCTATACAACCTTAAATGACAGAAAAGGAAACGCAGGCCTCACAGCTTATACCAATGGGTCAAAAGTAACATGATAGGGCTGGCACTGTGGCATAGTGGGTAAAGCCGCCACCTGCAGTGCTGGCATCCCATATGAGCGCTGGTTTGAGTCCCAGCTGCTCCACTTCCGATCCAGCTCCCTGCTAGTGTGCCTGGAAAAGCAGTCTTCCCTGCACCCATGTGGGAGACCTGGAAGAAGCTCCTGGCTCCTGGCTTTGGATAGGCCCAGCTCTGGCCATTGCAGCTATTTAGGGAGTGAACCAGTGAATGGAAGATTCTCTCTCTTTCTGTCTCTTCCTCTCTCTGTGTAATTCTGCCTTTCAAATAAAATAAATAAAGCTTAAAAAAAAGTAACATTATGAAATTTAGGGCCCGAATGCAAAGTCCTGAAAAAATTTTATTTTCACAAACCATGGCCCCAGGGCACCGTGAAGGAGTCAGGTTTGCCAGTGTCTCGTGTGAGACAAAGCAAGGAGCTGTTACCCATGAGCATCCATGGGTCTGCAGAGCAAACTGGTGACTAAAACGTGAGGACACTGGTGGGGGCCGCCCTGCGGGAGTTCAACATGGGCTGGGAAGACACTGACTTGAAGGCCAGGCCAGGCCCCTCTGCCCACACGTGGCCATAAAGACATGGTGTCTGCACCATGCCGTATGAGCACCGACCTGGTCCACCCTTCATTCAAAGAGTAGCCCACTGAGGCCCAGAGATGGGGAGGGGGCTGCCCAGAGAGGTCAGCAGGTTGGCAGCAGAGCTGGGATGGCCCTCGCCCATCTTGAGTGAATGAATGCACACCCGGATGACGGACATAGAGGAGGAGAAAGTACAGGCAGGGCAACAGATGAGACGAGAGATATCCATTTCCTCCTATTTGAGGCATCAAAGAGGAATTAATCAAACTCTTGCCGTCCTATGGATTTATATGCAGCTTCTTTGTGCTCAGCACAGGGTACATGTATGCTGTCCAAGCCACACCCCCAAAGCTCTGCCCTGACCCCCTCCCCCACATGCTCTCCTCCCTGCTCCTGGCTGGACTGGAGGCAATCGGGAACGCACTGCTCAGCCCTGCCCTCTCTGGGCTTTCTTTACTCTTCCTCCAGGAAGCCCTCCTGAATTGGGAAAGGAGTGATGTTGGTTTCCCCCCTAGTCAGAGAGCCTCACCACTGTACCCCAACTCAACTCACAGTGCTGGGTGCTGATCCTAAGTTATCCAGAGCCAGCTCCCATCTGCTGGCGCTGCACCCTCCACCTCCCACTTGCTCCTGTGCTCCCAGCCCCTCCCCCTCACCATGGCGCCACCCTCAGATCCACATCTCCTAAGGCCCCAGAGCCCCGGTTCTCTCCCCCTCCCCCGAGGTTCTCTGTCATTATCTCTGGACAGTGAGGCTTGTGCATCATCATTAATGGGCTAAACAGCAGGGTCAGCGAGGCAGGTAGCAGTAAACGCAGCAATTACGGGCGCGCCTCCATCCGAGCGCCTTCGCTCCCAATCCATCTCCCCTCATCACCAGGCGGTGCTGAGCCGGCCCTGCCTTCATTACATTAATCAGGTTAATTCCAAGTTAGAGTCCACATTCTAATCAAAAAGCAGTCCACAGGGCTGGGGTGCTGGGGGGAGAGGGGAGAGCTCTCCTCTGAGGGACGGGGGTGACAGCCCAGGCTGCAGAGCCCCCATCTTTCCCAAGGGCTGCCCCCTCTCTGTGTGCTGGCCTGGCTCCTGGCAGCCGCAGAGGCACTTGCCTGTTGGTGTTCACAGATGCGCCACACAGTCCTGTACCCCAGCAGCTCGAGGGGAGCGCCGCGTTCACACAGCCGAGATCCGCGATGCCCTGGGAGCCACGTGACGCTCAGCCCGCACAGCGGTACATACAGATGGCCCTGCAGGCTGCCGCCTACCAAACCAAGGGCTTGGGGAGGTGAGAGGACAGTGCGGGAAGGAGAGCGAGGCCTCGGAGCCAACACCGGGGCCCCCAGTTTGTAAAGAGGAGACAGAGATCAACAGAAACAGGCACTGCCACAAGCAAACCCCCCCCATCAGTCCCCGCACACCGGCATGGACCTGAGGCTCTGTCCCTGTCCTCTGCCAGGTGACACCTGCTTCCACAGCCTCAGAAGGCACCGTGTCGATGAGGACCCCTTCCCCAAATCTTACCTCCACGCTGGCTTCCTCCCCTATGGAGAGTTCCACATGGAAGTCCCTCAGGCCGCACCAAGAGCACGGTTGAGGGGCAGCCGCTGTGGCGCAGTGGGTTAAGCTGCCACCTGCAGAGCTGGTATTCCCATAAGGGCACCGGTTCAAGTCCCAGCTGCTCCACTTCCAATCTGGCTCCCTGCTAATGTGCCTGGGAAAGCAGCAGAAGATGGCCCAAGAGCTTGGGCCCCTGCACTCACATGAGAGACCCAGAAGAAGCTCCTGGCTCCTGGCTTTGGATCAGCCCGGTTCCAGCTATTGTGGCCATTTGGGAAGTGAACCAATGGATGGAAGATCTTTCTCTCTCTCTCTCTCTCTCTCCCTGTAATTCTGCCTTTCAAATAAATAAGTAAATCTTTAAAAAAAAAAAAAAAAAAAGCATGGTTGAAACAGCTCACAAGCTTCTCCCAATCTTACTCCCCTCCCCCTTTCTTGATGAACTCCTCTCTGTGGGCCCAAGCTAGAAACATCGGAAGTCACTTGAGAGTCCTTCTCGAATGGCCCCTGCATGTTTCCTGTGGCTGCCATGACAAGTGACAGCCAACTCAGTGGCTTCAAAGTGCCCAGGTCTGTTAGCTTTCTGTTCCCGGGTCGGAAGCCTAGAGTGGATCTCACTGAGCTCAGGTCAAGGCGTCGCAGGGTTAGATCCTACTGGAGGCTGGAGGGGCGAATCATTTCCCTGTGTTTTCCCCTTGCAGCGGCCAGCTGTGCGCCTGGCTCAGGGCTCCCTTCTCCACCTGACAGCCAGCGGTACAGCACCTGCAAGTCTCTCTCTGACTCTGATCCCCCTGCCTCCTTCCTCAGCTTACAAGGACTCATGGCAGTACTGTGAATGACCCAGGGTAAACCTCCTGCAGGTGATTAACAAATTCAATTCCATCTGCAGCCTCAACTCCTCCCCCCTCCGCGCTCTGTAACACAGCACATCCACAGGTCCTTGGGATTAAGATATAGACCTTGAGGGGGTGGGCATTTTTCTGCCTACCACAGACCCCGGTACCAAATTGCTCTTCAGACCTATTCATTCTCTGCCTCCAAGGTGGCCGTGCCTTCTATCGGCTTCTAGACTCTTCATCGTGGGGTGTTTGGACATCACAATCACCTATCTGGTGTCTCTACCTCCAGTCTCTTCCTCTCCAATCCATTGCCCACATGACTGCCAGCACGCAGCAGGTGCTAGGATTGTTCCTGGCATCTCCTCCCTCCATCCACTTCCACTTCAGTGAGCCAGCCCAGGAGAGGGGTGGGACGGCCCTGGCAGCTGCCTTCAGCCAGTGGGGGTCCATTCCGCAGTGGGCAGTGCCCGGGCTCCCGTGCTTCGCAGTGGCGATCCTGCCGCACCTTCGCCGCCACTCCCAGCAGGTTTCCCAGGATTGAGCTTCAGCTGCCCGCAGTGGCAGCCAACTTTCGCCTCTGCCTCGCTCTCCCCACGCCCTCCCTACCACTCCTGGCCATCACCTCCCGAATAAACTGCCTCCCCAGGTCCTTTCCTCAAGCTCTGATTTCAGGGGAAACCAACCTAAGACCTGCAGGGGTACTTCAGAAAGTTCTGGGGAAAAGAGGGTTAAAAGATAAGTTTCTGGCCAGCGCTGTGGCTCACTAGGCTAATCCTCTGCCTGCAGTGCCAGCATCCCATATGGGCCCCGGGTTCTAGTCCCGGTTGCTCCATTTCCAATCCAGCTCTCTGCTGTAGCCCAGGAAGGCAGTGGAGGATGGCCCAAGTGCTTGGGCCCTGCACCCACATGGGAGACCAGGAGGAAGCACCTGGCTCCTGGCTTCAGATCGGCGCAGCGCCGGCCGTAGCAGCTATTTGGGGAGTGAACCAATGGAAGGAAGATCTTTCTCTCTGTCTCTCTCTCTCTGTCTGACTCTATCTGTTAAATAAATTTTTTAAAAAAGTTTCTTTGGTACAAAAAAATGTTTAAATCCATGTACATGAAGGGGTCTTCAAAAAGTTCACGGAACTTTTCTATGTGTATGCAAGGGTATCTTTTATTTCTATGTTTCCACTGCATCTTCAAAGTACCCTCATAGATGACACCTCTAAAACAAAACTCTGATCAAGTCATCTTTCTCATTTTTATTTATTTTTATTTATTTATTTATTTGACAGGTAGAGTTATAGGCAGAGAGAAAGATCTTCCTTCCGTTGGTTCACACACACACCCAAAATGGCTGCTACAGCCAGTGCTGCTCCAAGGAGCCAGGTGCTTCCTCCCGGTCTCCCTTGTGGGTGCAGGGGCCCAAGCACTTGGGCCATCCTCCACTGCCCTCCCAGGCTACAGCAGAGAACTGGACTGGAAGAGGAGCAACCAGGACTAGAACCTGGCACCCATATGGGATGCCAGCGCCGCAGGCGGAGGATTAACCAAATGAGCCAGATCACCAGCCCCAGTCATCTTCCTTATTAAAGACAGTCCACTGCCGGTGCCGCTGCTCACTAGGCTAATCCTCCACCTTGCGGCGCCGGCACACCGGGTTCTAGTCCCGGTCAGGGCACCGGATTCTGTCCCGGTTGTCCCTCTTCCAGGCCAGCTCTCTGCTGTGGTCAGGGAGCGCAGTGGAGGATGGCCCAAGTGCTTGGGCCCTGCACCCCATGGGAGACCAGGATAAGTACCTGGCTCCTGCCATCGGATCAGTGGGGTGCGCCGGCCGCAGCGCGCCGGCCGCGGCAGCCATTGGAGGGTGAACCAACAGCAAAGGAAGACCTTTCTCTCTGTCTCTCTCTCTCACTGTCCACTCTGCCTGTCAAAAAAAAAAAAAAAAAAAAAAAAAAAAGACAGTCCACAACTCCTGCCCTCAAGTTAAAGTACTAACGTGTATGTTGGTATTCAAAGGCCTATATAAGCAGACTCCCTTCTCCAGTCTCAACCTCTCCTGTTATGCATCCACTCATCCTGTGCACCACCCAGACCAGATTCCACCATGACTTCCACATTGCAAGCCTTCACTGGTGCTAACTCAGAATTCTAGATCCTACCTAGAATACCTCTACACGGAGGTGTCACAGCAAACCTCAAACTCAGCATGTCTGAAAACTAAACCGAACTTTTTTTTAAAGATTTGTTTATTTTTTTATTTGAAAGGCAGAGTTAGAGAGAGACAGAGACAGAGAGGGAAAAAGAGAGAGAGAGAGAGAGGTCTTCCATCCACTGGTTCACTCCTCAATTGGTCACAATTGAGGTTGGCTGCGCCAATCTGAAGCCAGGAGTCAGGAGCTTCTTCCAGCTCTCCCATGTGGGTGCAGGGGCCCAAGTACTTGGGCCATCTTCTACTGCTCTCCCAGGCCATAGCAGAGAGCTGGATTGGAAATGGAGCAGCTGGGACTTGAACCGGTGCCCATATGGGATGCCAGCACTACAGGCAGCGGCTTTACCCACTAGGTCACAGGGCCAGCCCCTAAACCCAACTTCTCAGCAGTGTTCTCACTTTCCTAGCTTGCTCCTGATTTTCCTCTGTTTCATACAAGTCATCATCTTCCCTGTTTGTTCCTCCCTCCAATCTTTTTTGCCCTTATTTTTTACTTCTAATTCATTTATCTGAGAGAGACAAAGAGAGCTCACATTTACTGGCTCACTCCCCAAATGCCCACAATGGCCAGGTCTGGGCTGGGCCTAAAGCAAGATCCAGGAACTCAATCCAGATCTCCCAGGTGAGTGCCGGGGACCCAAGTACTTGAGCCATCACTGATGCTTCCAAGGCTGCACTTAGCTGGAAACTAGAGTGGGGAGCCAGAGGCAGGTATCGAACCCGGACACTGTGATATGGGATACTGGTGTCTTAACCGCTAGGCCACATGCCCACCCGCCTCCTCTTGATCTCAGCACTTTCCCCGGGGATTTTCCTCTGTCCCTGTGGCATTATTTGCTCCCCACACACGCTGACGCTTCTCCTGCCTGTCCCAGGCCAGCCCTCTCCACTGAGCTCCAGAAGCATGTTCAGCTACCTGCTGCACACCTCAACCTGGATGTCCCACAGCAACCTCACCTCCGCACATTCAAGACTGAATCATCGCCTCATTCCCCAACTTGCTCTTCCTCCAGTCTCTCTCTTTATGGAGTCACCTACGACCTAGCAGTTAAGAAGCTTTCAACATCTGCCCAAATCCCACCCATTCTAGCTCATCTGTCCTCCCCCAGCTCTCACCATCTCTCCCGCCTCTGATCTCGCCGTCTCCAATCCGTCCAACGTGCAGCCGTGTGAGCAGTCTTTCTGACACACAGATCTGAGTCACTTCCCACTCAGTACCCACATGAAGACCCCCATTTCTTAGCATGATCCGAAGTACACCGCCCCCCCCCTTCCCCAGCTCTGGATCTGCCCTCCTGAATAGGCCCAGCCTCCCCATCCTACACAAACTACTCCATCCGGTTGCGACGTCCTTCCTGTACCGTGACCCCATCAATCCCTTCTCCATTTAGAAACATTTAAGCCACCTCGTCAGGAAGGCTTCCAGAAAAGTACTCCCAGAGCAAGCCACGCAGCAGGTGCTGGAACTATGACACTTATCCACCTCTGTCGCCGCTGCCGGACAGAGTCCTTAGGGGCAGGGGCCTCTCTGCACTCATTTTTGCCCCACAGCACAGCGAATGGTTCTGAGCAGGAGTTCACTCAGTGCTTACTGAGCAAATGAACTGATAGATGTGCAGGTTCACTCCCCGTGGTGACACACACAGGCGCCGTCCTCGTGGCCACACAGGCCGAGACAGTTGCCCTCACTCACACTATTGTCGTGACATACAGGAGTCTTCCGCAGTCAAGGACAGTCCTGTCCCGTCACTTACCCCGTGCCACATACCCACCTCCGCACCACCAAGTCCGAGCACACACAATCACACACTCCCACACAGCCATGCACACGCACACACTCCAAGCCACACACAGGGCTCCAAACACCTCGAGGGCACACTTCATCTCCAATTGTGAGCAAATGCTGTTGGTTTTCATTAATCTGCAGCCTCTGTGTTTGCCAGTCTCGCTGGCTCCCCCTCTCCCACTTCCCCCTCTCTCTCTTTCTGCTCCGAGGCAGGTGAGCGCATCAATTTTCTCCTCGTCTGTGGCAGTTAAATTAAATGGAATCGGCCTGATTGCTGAAAATCAAAGGGAAGGCTGATAAAGCAATTAAATCCCTCTAATTCCTCGTCCTGAAAGGTGCAGCGGCTCTGGAGCTAATTAACTTCATAATGAAAATCCTTCTTCACCCTTTTAGGCTCTTCTCCCTGGCTCTTGACTCGCCTTCTGGGGAGACGCTGGCCCCCGAGGAGAGCTGGGTCCACGGCAGGCAGCAGCGTTAGCAGCGGGAACCCTGGAGAGGCCCCCCGGGGTTCTCCCTTGCTCCCAGCCCAGCCCCCTTCCTGTGCCCTCCCCCACTCACAGCCACCATACTCTCCCACCAGGTAGCCCTCTCACCTCCATTGCAGAACCCAGCACCACGCCAGCACCAGCTGTACCACCGCGCCCCCAGCCCTTCCTCGCCCTGTCCCCAGGCCAGCCCGCCTCCCACACCAGCCTGTTGTCTCGACACCAGCCCTGTCTCCACACCAGCCTACGTGAATGCACCGCCTGTAAATCTGACGGCCTGATCTGTGCCCTGCACCACAGTGGGCCCTGGAGCGACAGAGGAGCAACCCAAGTGAGGCCAGTCCTAGAGAAACTTCTGATCCAGAGGCAGCAACACAGGCAGGCAGACGGTCACCGGCTGGGCTGGTAAGGCTTCCTAAAGAGAAGCTGTCCACTCAGCTGCTGTAAAGGGACCAGAATCTGAGGGTCTCCCAAACAACAGAAGTGGGGTTCTCGTAGCCCCAGAGGCTGGGAGGTTCAGAGTCCAGGCAGCAGCAGGTGGCGAGTTACGGTGAGGACCCACTTCCTCCCACACGGCAGCTTCTTGCTGTGTCCCTGGGCGGTGGGAGAGTCTCTATTCTCTGAGGTCTGTAAGACCTCACCCTTATGTCTGAATCACCTCTTCAGGCCCCGCCTCCTGATCCCATCAACCTGAGGGTGAGCGTTGCAGCATGAATCTGGGGAGCACACAAACGTTCAGACCACAGCAGACGCCCCTGAGAAAAGCGAACCAGGTAGGGCTTCGGGTGGGGCGTGGGGGCAGGCAGCAGGGGAAGTCAGCTGGGCCGGCTGGCTGGGAGGAGGAGAGAGACTGTCAGGAGAAAGGGCGTGTGCAAGGCTTAGGGACAGGGCAAGGGCGGAACAGGGACTGGGAGTCGGCGGGGAAGGGAGCCACCGGGACATATGGGAGGCTCGGCCACAGGTGGGGCCGAGGAAAACGGGTTGACTTACAAAGAGAAACCAACAACGACTTCCGAATCCCCAGCTGCATCTACACCCCTGTCTTCCACTGTCGCCTGAGCATTTCCACTTGGATAGTTCCATCTCTCACTCAACAAGTCCGAAAGCGCTCAGCCCCCAGTCCTGCTCCTCTCGGGATTGCCATTGTGGTGACACGTCACCACCCGCCGTTTTGCCAACACTCCCAAGGCCTGGCCTCCATTTGTGACTCCTCTCTGTCCCCCTTCCCACCTCTGCTTCCCTTCTTTTCCTAACTACCCCAGTTACCAACTTTTAGTGATTTTCTAACTGCTCTCTCTGCTTCCTCCTCCAATCCACCCTCCAGAATATCCGCTCTAAAGTGGAAACTGCTCACGCTACTCCTCTGCTTACCACCCTTCAGGCGGCTCCTCATTGCCCGTAGAGCAAAGTTGGAACTCAGCCCACGGGACTCCCAGGATTCAGCCACAGCAGATTCCTTGCAGCTACCAAACCCCCAGCTCCTGGCAGGGTGCCTGACTCCTGCGCCTCACCACTGCCCAGAATGCCCTTCTCTGAACCCTACTGTCCCATCACCCCCACAGTGTTCACTTGATAAAACCCCGTCATCACCCAAGACGGCCTGCAATTCTATTTCCAGGCTCTGTTTTGTTTTATATTCCTTTGAGCTTTTCTGTGCCTCCTAAGTGTTCTACAGTAGAAGACAATGTTTTAGGGGAAGTGTTGTGGTGCAGGCAGTTAAGCTGCAGCCTGCAATGTCGACATCCCATATGGACGCCTATTTGAGTCCAGCTGGGAAAGCGCTGAGAGATGGCCAAAGTGCTTGGGCCCCTGCACCCATGTGGGTGACCAGGATGTAGCTCTTGGATCCTGGTTTCAGCCTGGTCCAGATTCAGCCATTGCAGCCATTTGGGGAACAAACCAGTGAATATAAGATCTCTCCCCCCCAACCCCGTGTGTGTGTGTGTGTGTGTGTGTGTGTGTGTTGTGTGTTGTGACTTTACCTTTCAAATTAAAATAATCTTTTTTAAAAAAAGAAAGAAGAAAATGTCTTTCATTTAGCTGAGAACTTTCTCCCTAAAACTTCTCCCCAGACTTTTATATCCTACCTGTAGATTCGGCCTTCTTTGGGCAACACTGGGCCCTGCCCCATCTCCCACCCACTGGAGCACCTGCATCCTTAGCTGTGTGTGCACCTGTCTCCCTCACCCTGTGGGGCCTCAAAAGAAAGTCCTTAGAGCATCTTGCTCATACTGACTGGCATAGCGCTTGGCACATCAAATGTGCCCCTGATGGCTGAGTATATGAATGACCAGGTGGCCTGAGAGGGGCCGAAGGTCTGGTCAAACCACAGCATCCCGTGGGAGTGAAGGTGTTGGGGGATCTGGCCTGGGAGAGGGGAAGAGCTGCCCATGCCCCACCCCCATCACATGCCTGATCCTCACCACTCTACCCCAGGAGCCCTGTCTCTGAGAGGTGAAGGATGTGCTGGCTTGGGGGAGGGTGGGAGTAGAGCACCACCCTCGGGGCCTATGCCCTGTCCCCACCCAGTCCTATTCTGCACCTTCATCAACCCCCCAAAGGTGTGCCCATGGGCTACCGTTGTAGTGTTGCAGGTTAGGCCCCCGTTTGAGTCCTGGTTGCTCCACTTCTGATGCCAGCTCCCTGCTGATGCACCTGGGGGAGCAGCAGAGGAGGGCCCAAGTGCTTGAGCCCCTGCACGCATGTGGGAGTCCTGGCTCCAGGCTTCCGCCTGGCTCAGCTCTTGCTGTTGCCGCCATTTGAGGAGTAAACCAGCAGATGAGAGATCTCTCTCTCTCTCTCTCTCTCTCTCTCTCTCTCTTTCTCTGTCTCTCCCTCCCTCTCTCTGTAACTCTTTCAAATAAACAAAATAAATGTTAAAAAAAAAAAAAAGTGTACCCAGAGGCACGAGGAGAAAAGACAGGGGCAGGGAGGCCTGTGGAAGACAGCGGAGACAGGAAGAGTGGCCGAGGGGAGGTGAACCTCACGAGGACGTAGTGGGAGAGCCAGCAGCAGACGCAGGAAGGGCAGAAGGGCAGGGAGAGGGTCCCAGGCACTGCCCAGGGGCCTCGGCACACACAAAGCCACAGCTGGGATTAGGGGCTAGGGTCTCTGGAGGGTGAGAGAGGACATCCATCTCCCTGGTCTCTGCAGGGGCCATCCCCCATCCTGGGCAGGCGCTCCAGCCCACGCTGCAGCCAGCGGGCGGCACTCAGCAGCGTGCAGATGAGGCCGGGCACCAATCTGGGCCCAGATTTGCAACACTTTGGGGGGCTGGCTCAGTTCTGAGATCAGATAGGGGGGCAGGCGGAGTGAAGGAGAAGGGGAGTCTCTGTGGGGAAGAACCTCTCTGTCTTCTCTGGGCATCTAGCAGAGTCCGGGTGACCTGTGTCCAGGGATTGTTGCCGGGGGACTTGAGAGGGTCTAGTCTCACACACACGTGCACACACACACATGCACACACACATACGTGCACGTGCACACACGACACACAACACACTCCCCAGGCTACATGCACATTTTCAGCCAACACTGCTTGAACACCTACCATGCACCACAGTCCATCTGGAAGATTCACACACTCAGTCACAGTGCATGCAACCCGCAGCCCGCAGCCCCTCACTGTGCACACGGTCACTTTGTCAGCCTCACCCACTGTCGCCGCCCCCCAAACTCACGCGCCCACTCGCTGGTGCGTCCACCCCTCAGTCACACTTGCTCTCAGTCACGAACAGCCGCCAGCACTCTGTCACCCTTCTCAGCTGCTCAGAGTGAAAGTCAAGTGATTTTGCACAGACGAGATTTGTCACACAAGGCCTCTCACGGTCCCCCAGACGTCCCTGCCCAGACACAGCAGGCGGGCAGACAGGAAGGCACACGGGAGCCCACCCACCAAGCGTTCAGTTGGCACAAGCGAGGGGATAGCCCCAAGGGCCTGGGCCTTGTCTTTGAAGACAGCATCAGATCCCTGTGCTCATGGAGGCAGACCTGGGCCACAGCCCTACCCGCACCCAGCGAGGTCAGCCGCAGGGCCCAGGGCCCCGGGGGCGGCTCTGCCACTGTGGCTGCCTTGGACCCCGCCCAGGCGGTCTCCAGCCATCCTCCCCTGCCCTCACGGAGTCCAGCCCCCTTCAGTCGCTACAGTCACCCCCTCCCTGGCCCCCCTCCTGTCAGCTCATTCCCTTTCCATCTGCATCCCTTCTCCTCCCCCCCCAGACCCCCCCATCCCCACCCCCCCAGCCTGGGTGATAAAAGAGCCAGATTGGAGCGGGTGCCACGCAGCTTCATTCCCCACCATATGGGCCCAAAAGCCAAATCGTCAGCTAAGCGATTAAATCAAGTATGTCGAACAAAATGTTATGAACTGACATTATGGGTATATAATTTTATGCCATTTGTTGCCATCTGTTTATCTAAACAGCCCCCGTTCCACACAGACATACAGACTCACACCTTCCCTCCTGCCCTCCACCGGTCAGGAGGCCCCCATGCCAACCAGGGCCAGAAGTCAGGGACCTCAAGAAGTGGGCCTGGAAGCGGCAGGACTGGGAGCTCTGGGGTTCTTGGGAATTGGAGGGAATCTGGGGAGCAGAGGGACGGGAGAGTGGAGGTCAGGGGTCCCCGTTGGCCTGGCTGGGAGCAGGGCCCTGGGGAGTCAGGAGTCCTGGCGTGAAGACTGTGGCTGGGCTGGGGCCCTAGCACAGGGCCATGGACCGGGGCCAGGGGAGCCTCTTTGGCAAGGTTCCAGCCTGGCACGTGGCGTGGGTGTGTGCGTCATGTCGGGGCTGGCGGGAAAGTAGCAGCTGTGCAGGTCTGTGTCTGTGGGGGCTCTCTCTGCCCCTGCCCCCGTCTATCTTGGGGCCTGAGGCTTCAGACCCTAGAGGGCAGGGCTGGCTCTTCTCAGGACTACAGGCAAGGGCCAGGAGTCCAGAGGCTTATGCTCGAGTGACCCATGGGTCCTCAGGATGAAGTCAAAGGGCAGGTGCCCCTGGAAGCCACATCCCCCCTGCCCCAGCAGCTTCAGGGTGGGGGCTAGCTCCTGAGTGGCCCACAGCCTCTGTGAGCATAAGGGCTCACAAGCAGTCACAGGTGCACAGCCTCCTGCACTGCCTGGCCCCTGACCGGTGCCTGCCCTTGTCTGTGGGTCTCTGCCAGTCCCTTGGCCGCCGTGGTCAGTGCCTCTGTGTCTCTCCCCTCCATGAGAGGTTTTGTGTCTCTGTCTCTCAGTTTCTCTTTGCTTCTGGCTTCCCGGATGTCTAACAGGGGTGGGATGTGCACCACGGAGGGGCAGAGTCCAGCCGAGAAGGGGAGGTAGGAGGGCTGGGTCAGGGGTTCTGATGGTGGACAGTCAGGTGACCCTGGAACGCTGACAACCTTGGAGCCCTCCGGGAGCCAGAAGGGGAGCGGCCTGCGGTCATGAGTGTGAGGAAGGTGCTGGAAACCTCAGGCTGGGAAGAGGCTGACCCGGAGGCTGACCAGCAAGAAGCCCCAGCTGCACTGTGCACTGGGAAGATGGTGGGCAGCCTCTGCCAGGGTGTGTGAAAACCCCACCCAAGCACACGCAGAGGCAGGGCCCAGGCACCCACCCACACACACAGGCACACAGGACCACCCCCCACCCACACGGGGTCACCCTGTACTGCTTCCCATATAAACACCTCAAGGTCACCCGCACACACCATCACAGTCAGGGACATCAGCAAAACAGCAGCTCCCAAGCTCCCAGGCCCAGGCCAAGATGCTCCAAGGCCAGCCCCTGGCAAGGCTCCGGGTATGTGCACCCCAAGGTGCGCCCAGGCCTGGGCTGGTACTCCCATGGCCTCGCGCTGCTCCCCCTCTGTGGCGGGAAGACAGTGACACAGAGGAGCAGGAAGGGGGCGACAGAAACCCAAGCAGGGGCAGAAGGTGGCCGGCGAAACTCCAGGTTGAGAGAGACCCCGCACAAGAGAGCCCGTGGCCGAGGGATGCCACGAGAAGGAGAAAGACAAAGAGAAGGCGGGCAGCCCAGGAGGAAGCGGGACAGCCGGCCTCAAAGGGGACGCCGCGGGCGGGCGGGCGGGGGCACCGGGCCGCCAAAGCCGAGCGGCGGCGGCCGGGGCTGGAAAAGCTCATTTTGCTGGTAATTTACTCTCCTGCTTTTGGGCCGCTCCGCCTGCCGCTGCCGCCCGCCCGGGCTGCCTGTTCCAATATTAGATATAAACAAGTAAACTGTGTAATGGATCACATTAAGCAGGCCTTGCGTCTTGAGGCAGGATTTAATTTGCATGCCAGATTAGCTTGTCTTCCCAGCAAGGCACCCCGGGGCACCCCGAGCTGTAATAGGATCCCGCCTCTTAGAGCCCATTAAGGCAATTGAGAGCGCCTCCTAATCTCTCTCCCCGCCCCAAGCCCCCGGCACCCCCTCCTGCCGGGCCAGGAGAGACTGGGGATGGCCGGACCCCATCCTCCCGCCCTGCGTGGTGCTCCCCTCTCGGCAACTCCACACCCCCAGGGTCGCCCCCTCCCCACCTCTTGCCTCAGGACCCAGCCCAGAGAACTTCCCTGCTGCACACCCCAACTCTGCCTCAGAGCCCCCCAACTGCCCTGACCCGTGTCCGCCCGTCCTCCAAAGTTTCTGCAAACTCCAGGCCAGTGCTCTGCCTCCCCAACTTTCTCTGTGCCTTCCACCACTCAGGGAGCTTCCTAGCAGAGGTCAGGGCTTAGGACGCGCCCCACCCTTTCTTCCATTTTTCACTGAACTCCTGCCCTCAGAGCTTCCCGCACCCTGAACACAGTCGTTGCTGGGACGGAAATGAGAGCCGGACTCAAAACCTGCAAGGAGAACCTCGTTCAAGTCAGAATTCGGCTGCACATTGCGCTGCGAGGCTGCGAGGCCGCTGGTCTGCGGGATGCGTCAGAGTTTGTCACTGCTGCGCCTGTCGGCTCGTGAATCCTTCAGAGGAACGCTTTTGGTTCAGCCCCTTTAGAGACGACTCCGGCTGAATGACTGGGAAGTGGCAGCTCCAGGACTCAGCCCCCCTCTTCCAGACCCCAGCAGCTGCCTTTGCCCTGTGGTCAGCGGCCGCTTCCAGGGAGGAAGAGGACCATCTGCGGGAGGGACCGCATCAGGGCCTGGCTCCGCATTGGGCCAGCCGGGGCGACCCTCGCCCTCCCCAGCACTGGACCGGGGAGAATGGAGCCCACCCCAAGGCTCAGCTTCCCCACCGCAGGGACGGACTGAGTGCCCGTAAGAGGACTAACCAGCACAAGGCTGGCTACACAGGACCCTGGGCAGAGTACAGGTGGACACGGAGAAGGACGTTCAGTCTGCGAGTAGCAGGCAGGACTCCCTCTGCACTGGAGATGCCCCAAGCCGGGCTGGGCTGGCGCAGAGGCTCGGGAGCCTGCAAGCCGGCACAGAGGGCCCCGGGGTGGTGGGGAAGGGTCAGCACAGCCCTGCTTAGCTCACAAAGGGTCCTTGTTGTGGGTAATGGGACTCCCCTGGCAGCTTTATTTGCTGTCAGTGGCTTTTATTAAAGTCTCCAGTTTCAGGCCCTCCAACCTCCAGCCATTGTGTGTGCTCCCCCTGGGCCCTGCCCCCAGCCCCCAGCTAGGCTGATTCGGAAGGGCCCCCCTGCCCTGTCTCCTGGGCCCTAGGCGCCCCAGCCACCCCCCTCCAGACTCTACCTCCCAGTGAGAGGGCAGAGGAGTGATGCACTCATGGGGAGCATCTCAGACTTGGCCCTCAGCACCCCAAAGGGGCGCTGACCTCCCAGATGTCAGGACCGGTGCTGGGGGCCGGGGGGAGGCCAGGAGTCAGCCTGGGCAGAAATCACTGAGGGACACACACGTGCGCACATACATGTGCACCCATGTGTGTCCTTGAGGAGTGTGCGCCCGTCTGGTCCTCCAGCCCCTGTCTGCACACAGACACTGAGAACGGGTGCAGAGAGGGATAGAGAGGGGGCCGGCAGGCCACAGTGACTCCAAATGCATATAGGGCCACTCCGCAACCCTCTGGGTACAAGGTCAGTGCTGGGGCAGGAAGATGGAGGACAGGCAGGGGGTACTGGCTCCCTGCTCCCCCTCTCCTGCAGGTGGGGGCACAGAGGGAGCTGGCCTGGGCCTTGTCCCTGGCTGGGAAGGACACTCGCAGATGCACTGAATTTCAGCAGGACGTCTGATCTCGCTGCATGGAGATCCGAGCCTGTCCAAGGCCCAGAACCTGGGCGCTGAGCTCACAGCCCAGAGCCAAGCCGCTGAGGCCCAGCCTTCGCATGGCTCCTCCCTACAGAACACATATTGGGCTGGGCCACGGAAACCAGGCCAGGCTCTTCAGAGGGAGCTCCTGGGGCCAGGAGTCTGGAGTGAAAATGGGGCCTGGATCCCAGGAAATCTTTGCTGGGCCAAAGGAAACCTAAGAGGTGTGTGGAGGGAGGTCTGAGGGGCCTTAGGACCCACCCCTGGCCTTTCCGTCCTTGCTCCACCCCAGCCCTGTTGAGGAAGAGGGAAGAGGTGCCTGTTCCTCTGCATTACCCACTCATGTGAGCACCAACGTGGGCATACGTGCAGGTGCACGGCCAGTGATGGCGCCTGTGTGCGACTGGGCATGGGCCATGCGGAATCCGTGACCACATGTGCACACGCATCTGTGTGTGGTGCTGGTGGTGGTCAGAGTCCCTGTGAGCAAGAATATTTGGAGTTTGGAATCAGCGGCCAACACTGTGGTACAACCGGTTAAGCTGCTGACTGTAACACCTGCATTCCATAGGAGCGCCAGTTCCAGTCCCCACTGCTCTGCTTCCAATCCAGCTTCTTGCTAATGGCTCCTGGGAAAGCAGCAGAAGATGGCCCAGGTGCCTGAGCCCCTGCCACCCACATGAGAGACCTGGGTGGAGTTCCAGGCATCAGCTTGGACCAGCACGCCCCTGCAACTCTGCTTTTCAAATAAACAAATGAATCTTTAAAAAAATATATTTGGAATCAGGCAGGGTATCCATTGGTATGCTTGCGTGTGTCTGCCTGGGGGGTGTCTGTTCTGGGGCGGGGGGCAGCTCTGTGATGTGTGTGTGTAAGAAGAGAGTGTCTGTGTTGGAAGACGGCTTCATGTGTTTTCTGGGGGATGACATATATGAGGGGGAGACCAGGGGGTCCCATGGCTTCCTGGGGTCCTCAGAGCGCCCGGCTCGGCCCGTGCCAGGCCATTTGGGGAGCGCCCGTGCTTTATGGTGCGCGGGTGAAAAATGGAAATGCTAATAAGTAGTCGTTAAGTTGTCTTGCAAAAATGTTAAATGATAAATTGGGTAATGTTATTGTTGAAATGAAATATGTAAAATAAATGAGTTATTTATTTCTAATAAATATTTTGTTTACGATATATTTGTAGGGGTGTTAATTATTTCCCCCCGCAATCGGGGCAACATATAAATTCTAATAAAGTGCGGGCTGGGGGAAGGCGGCGGCGGCAGCAAGGTGGCTCGTAGGAGCCGGGCTGCTGGGGGCGCTCGGGGCTGACAAATGTGGCAGGCACCAGCCATCGCTGCACTCACCGCTGAGCCACGCACCTGGATGTGGCCTGGGTTCTCTCTAAAACTAAAAAACAGAAAGAGAGAGAAAGAACAAGGGAAGGAAGTGTGGGGGCAGCGAGAGTCGGGACACAACCCTGCAGACTGGGGTCTCCATCAGGAGTTGGCTCTTACTCCTAGGTGAGCTGCATGGGCCCCGGGCACTCCTGGCACTGCCAGAACTGGCGTCCAGGAAGAAGAAATAAATATGGAAGCAAACCAAGCAGCCAGGAGACGTCACATCCCCCAGGCTCTGCAGCAGCCCAGCACCCTCTCTCTGGGGAGAAGACACCTTCACCCCCTCCCACTGCTTCGACCCTGCCCAGCCAAGCCCTCCACCCTCGCCCCTGCAAGGGAAGCCCCACTCCATCCCAGGAGCCACCCCTTCCCTCTCCACCATCTCCCTCCTCTCCTCGCTTCCCTGTGGCAACCCCAGGACTGTATGCGTGGCCTCTCCAGGACCACCCCGATTCAGCCTCCTCAGGACCCACGTGACTAGAAATGATCGAGGCCCAGCCTGGCCCCAAGGTTAGAGTGCATGGGGGGGCATTCAACTTCAGGACAAGCTCACCCCCCAGGGCGTTATCTCCCCATGGGTAATAAAACTACTGAGGCAGGACGGCCTGGTGGGCAGGGACAGGCAGCACGGCCATGGGCACAGGACCAGGGCCGGTCTGTCCCTGCCCCAGGCACCAAGCAGCCCTCCCTCCAGCACCTCTCGGCAACTCTGGTGCGGAACAGGGCTGCACGTTCTCATGATGAGGCTCTCAGCCACCCTCGAGCCAGGGCTGTCAAGCGCTTAGCACACTCCTCCTGGGCAGAGGCCACGGCAGGGGAGGTTGGGCAGATGGGGGAGGGGGTTCGGTGAGGCCTTCAGAGCTGGGGCAGGGGAACCGAGCGTCCTAGGAGGGAGTCCCCAAGTCCATCAGAAGGGGGCCGATACCTCCTCCACCCACCTACCACTTCCCACCACTGGTGCAGCCTCGTGTATGTGCAGGTGCCCATGTGTGCGCAAGGGGAGCAGCAGGCCAGCCTTGCTGAAGGTTGGGACTGAGAGTATGCTGAACAGTGGAGGAACCCACAGCGACACAGCTGTGTGCATGACCACATTCTGAACAATGCTCTGACCCCACTCAGCGTTTGCACTGCGCGCTTCCAACTGGGAAGTCCCACACATGCCAGCACCGCACTACTACACTTGGGGAGACTTTGGATCAAGTCCAGGAGCTGTGGCATGGCGGGTAAGCCACCACCTGCAGAGCCGGCATCCCAGATAATGCACTTGGCAGTTCCACTGCCAATCCAGCCCCCAGCTGATGTGCATGGGAAAGAAGTGGAAGGTGATCCAAGTGGCCTGAGACCCTGCACCCACATGGGACACCCAGAAGAAGCTCCTGGCTCCTTTTTTCAGCCTGGCCTAACCCCAGCCATTGAGGCCACTTGGGGAATAAACCAGCAGATAGGTGATCTCTTTCTCTGTCTCTCCTCCCCCTCTCTCTCTGTAACTCTGCCTCTCAAATAAATAAATAAATCTTAAAACAAAACAAAACAAAACAAAAACAAAACTCAGAAGCTGAGAGGAAAGACGTCCAGACAAAAGGGGCTATGGAATCCTTGCCCATCCACGGGACTTTGCGTACGTGGCGGGAGGACCTATCAACCCTAGGGGAGGGCGCCCCCTGCTGGACAGAACAGGTGTCACCAACCCCTCCACATCTCTTAATCCCACATCCTACCCCTGCTCATGACACTGTGGGTAAGCACCCCCCAGGCTGCATACTTCTGGGTTCTTTTCAAAACATATAGAATCTTTGATCATCATTTGTTTAAACTGTATAAATATTCCACCCGGTTTTAATAGGACTTTTCTATGAATCAGCAACAAAGCATGAAATGTGATATTTTCACCATGAGTAGTTGGGAAATTAGTCACCTCTGTCCATGGCTCTCTGCTGGCTGGAGACTCCCTTGCTGCATGGCCCCTCCCTACCCTCTCTCTCAGGCCATCCTGGAGCCTACAAATGCTACCCCCTTCATTTTTGCCTTTTTTGAGTAGTGGGGAGGAAAGGGGATTCTGTAGCATGGCTCTGAGGAGGCCCTGCTGGTCATCTCCTGGTCTGAGGGCAATGGACAGGCCATCCTGGCTCGCCTCCCCGACTCCTCGTCTAGGAGCTATCTCAGCATGGGCTCCAGGCTGGTTGGGGTGGGTTTGGGGATGGGTAGTGGGTTTAGGAGTATTTATTTGGGGCAGGGGTGGTGATTTGAGAGTAGACTTGGGGCCGGCACCGTGGCTCACTAGGCTAATCCTCCAGCTTGCGGCGCTGGCGCACCGGGTTCTAGTCCCGGTCAGGGCGCTGGATTCTGTCCTGGTTGCCCCTTTCCAGACCAGCTCTCTGCTGTGGCCAGGGAGTGCAGTGGAGGATGGCCCAAGTCCTTGGGCCCTGCGCCCCATAGGAGACCAGGAGAAGCACCTGGCTCCTGCCATCGGATCAGCGTGGTGCGCCGGCCGCAGCGCGCCAGCCACAGCGGCCATTGGAGGGTGAACCAACGGCAAAGGAAGACCTTTCTCTCTGTCTCTCTCTCTCACTGTCTACTCTGCCTGTCAAAAAAAAAAAAAAAAAAAGTAAAAAGAGAGTAGACTTGGGGTGACTTTTCACATGCTGTTCCATATACATGCACGGCTCCACACCACAGAACTAGGACCACTGCATCTACTCAAAGGGGCTGTGTTGGTGACTATGGGGGCTTGGAGATGGGCAGCAGACATGGGAAGCAGCAGGGGTATCAGAGGCAGGCTTCAGAGACGGCAGCCAGGCAGGGAGTGGAGCTGGGGCAGTGGGAGATAAGACTAGGATCAGGGCGTCAGTGGAGCAAGGAGACAGTGGAGACCGTCCCGGTGTGCAGGAGATACTTCTACGCCTCTTCCAAATGACTCCTGCCACCACCAAGTACGGCAGCCCCTGAGCACCCCTGCCCGGCCTCCGCGTCCCCTTGGGAAAAGCCAGCAGCAGGTGCTGGTGACCAAGGGCCTAGGAAGAGAAGTGGCCCTGAGCCACCCTGCCAGGTTCTGGGCCTCCCAGGTCTCAGGCCAGGCTTGGTGAGCTTCAGCCTCAGAGCTGGGCAGGGGCCATGAAAGGGGGTGGGGCCCTCCCCAGCCTGAACCACACAGTCCACGTGCTCCGTGCTCCGGGCCTAGTGGGCCCCCTTCCTCTCTGCCCCCTGCCCCTGGCCCTAGATGAATAAAACTCAGGGGGTGGGGGGAGCTATTCAGGGAGGCCGAGAATTTGCGAGCCGCCCAGCAGCCCCCTCTCATTAGGGGACCCCCGTCAGGTGGCGCTCATTAACTTCAAGTTGTCTCTTGTTTTAAACCTCGGGTGAGGGGGGCAGGGTGGAGGGGCACATTGTCTGGCTGCCGCCCCAGAGAGATTAGGCGCCCAGGGGGAGGGGGCAGGCAAGGCCCTTTAATTAGTTACTTTCAAAGGCTCCCTGTCCCCTTTCTCTCGGGTCCCCCTCCAAACCCCCGGCTGGGCCCGGCTTCGAGGGGGGCGGTGTTTTCTGCATGGCAGAGCCGCCTGGTCACTCGGCTTAAATCCGCAGTCTTTGTTCCCGCCTGGACAATGGGCCCAGCACATCAGCACTGGAGGCCAGGAGGAAGCAGGACCTTCTCCTGTGGGGCCAGGAGCCCGTGCAGGGGGTGCAGACGGGGGGCTGGGCACCGCGCACCCCTTCTAGGCTGCGAGGAAAAGGGCTTGGACACAGATGCGCTCCCAACTCAGGACCTCAGGTGGAGCCTCCTTCGTAGAGACTTTCAGTGGGGCGCTGCCCGGAGCCTGGCTCAATGATGGGGGTTCTCTTCCTTCCTGCAGGGCAAAAAGAAGGCAGGTCTGGGTCCTAATTCTGCCGGCGCCACTCACACACCAGTAATTCATCTCTCCAGCCTCTATTTCCCTCATCTTTAAAATGGGGGGAACAAGGCCTGCCTCTCAGGTTGTGAGGGTAAATGAGCTGAGTAAAACCTGTGGCGCGGTGCCTGCACACTGGACGCACTCAAGGCCTGTCAGTTTCCTCCTTGGACGGTTCCTGCAGTGAGAGCCCAGCCCGCACCCTCTGCCCCCAGGGAGCAGCTGCCCACGGCCCTTTTCCGGCTTCAAGGGTGCTAGGGGCAGGCCTGGGCTAAGCGCTTGACACAAAGTGCCAGCAGGCACACCTGGGAAAAGGCTCGGAAAGCGTCGGGGACATGAATGACGTGGAAGGAGGGAGTGAAGGGGCTCAGGGGGCATCAGGCAGGCAGGGCGAGTGGGCAGTGGGAAGGGGAGAGGGAGCCAGCCCTGGGGGGCGGCCGGGCCGAAGGAAGAGTGGGTGATTTGCCTGGGTCAGCAGATTAACGGCACTAACGAAGTTTCCGCGGTCGTGGTGAGTCGGGGGCTCGGGGGCGTCCATGTGGAAAGGCACATGACTGGGGATTGATCGGGCTGAGGACGAAGCAGAGAAAGCTTCCCCGGCGGTGGCGGGAGGAAACGCCAACACCAATTACACCCAGCCCCTCTGGCCTCCAGGTCCCTCCCCCGGCGCGGAGGAAAGGGGCTGTGACCTCTCTCTGTGGGTGCGTGCACTCCCAGTCACACACAGCGCCAGGCCCTCACGTGGGTAGGTGCCGTGGCCGGCGCGGGGATGTGCTGACGCTGCAAGCGTTGGTCCGGATGCTCTCCCATTGCGTGGGAGTGCACTGACTCCCCACAGATGCCCCCACGCCTCACCTAATGTCCCTGCCTGGGGCCCGGGGGTAGCGCACTTACAGAGGTGGAGGTGGGACTCCAGGCCAGAACGGAGCTGAGAGGATTCTCAGCGCGCCTGCCTTCCACTCCTGCTCAGCCTGCGTTCGCTCTCGGCCTGGACTCCCCACCTCCACGACTTCATCAGCTTGGACGCAACCTTAGTTTCCGGTCAGAGCATCCCTGTGTGGCCATTTAGGAACCTGATTCCCCTTGCAGATAACTGACAACTCATCAGCCTCTGGGGGTGAATGGCACTGCACCCCACTTCGAAAAAACCACCTTTTCTTTTTTTTTTTTAATTAATTACCTTATTTATTTGTTTCAGAGGTCAAGTTACAGACAGAAAGAGGGAGCAACAGAGAGAGAGGTCTTCCATCTGCTGGTTCACTCCCCAGATGTCCACAGTGTCCAGAGCTGAGCTGATCGGAAGCCAGGAGCCAGGAGCTTCTTCCGGGTCTTCCACAAGGGTGCAGGAGCCCAAGGGCTTGGGCCATCTTCTGCTGCTTTCCCAGGCCATATCAGAGAGCTGGATCAGAAGAGGAGCAGCCAGGACACAAACCAGCGACCATATGGGGTGCCGGTGCCACAGATGGAGGGTTAGCCCACTACACCACAGCAGTGGTCCTGAAAACCCACCTTTGGAAAGAATCCATTACACACAGGTTCCATTTAACAGCCTCTGGTGTTTGTTGAATGAATAAGTGTGACAGATTGGGCAACCCTCTCTTCAACTTAAAGAGTTCACAAAGGCTATCAAAGAACTAGATCAAAGGGCAAGCAAACGCCCCTACAGAACCCAGACAGTGCTTGGTTAAAAATCAACAGTTAAGAGGCAGGCTAAGCCTAAGAGAAGGGCCCTTCAGACTCCCTTTGCTAATCCAAGAGTTGCCTGCGTTTGGGGTCTGTGAGGGAGCCGGGTGGGGGAGGTGGAGCCCAGGAGGCCTGAGTCTAGCTCTCGCAGCCCCGCCCCACGCAGCGGGAGTGCTGTGCAGTCTCTGCACCTCACATACAGGACACAATCTGTGTCTCCCGCCATATGTCGAGTGGTGTTATTATAGTTATTAGCAATTACGTTTTATCATAAAATCACTTTTCCTTTAAATATGTGAGTTTAAAAAAATCGGCTATTCTTAGAGTGAGTTGTACATCCAATCTATTCCTCTTAGAAATTACTTCTAGCTTCATAACGCAAGCCAGCCGGCAGACGGGTGGGCGCCCGGCAGCACGCGCGCGGTGAGTCCCACCTGGGCGCTGGGCCCCGGCTCTGCCAGGGCCCACGTGGTTGTCTCCTGGATGGGAGCTGCGCCGGCTCCTCCCCCACCCTCTGACCTCACCGTGCAGTCAGCCGGGTGCCTGACCCGAGGATGCCTCCCTCCTCCCCGTGCCCCCCGGCACCACCCTGTGCCCCTGTCGCAATGCCTGCAATGTCTACGAGGGGGACCGGCTCCTCCTGGGGCCTGCAAGCTTTTGTTAGCGTTATGTGAGCCGCGGGGGACAAGGGCCCTGAAACCCAACTCGACCACACTCGTAAAAGGGGTCACTGTCTCTTTAATTAAAGTTCCCTGTTTGGAGGGTAAGGACAAACCCGTTTGATGGTGCAGGTGTGTGTGGGGGTGGGCGTGGGGAGCAGGGTGGAGAGAGCTGGGAAGAAATGGAATTCTATCCTTGGAGGGAGCAGGCGGGGCCTCGCAGGGGCTGGCCCGCTGACCCAGGGGCTGTCTGATGCGCGGCCCTCAGGGTCCCCAGGGTGGTGAGGGTCGGAAAGGGAGAAAGAAGGGCAGGTGCACTGGCTCTGCCTCCCCTAAAGGCCCACACTCCTGGCCAGAGCCCGCCCTGCCCCACACCACCTGCCCTCAGCCTCCCATCTGCCCTGCCGGGATGCCCACTCCCCACTCCCCAATCCCCCCAACCCTGGCTCCATCGCCAAAGTTCTCAGCTAAAAGAGGGCCCAGGCCTAATCCCATCTCCACACAGAAGCAACTTCATCACAGTTTAACATAAAAAGATCAGCTGGTATCGACCCGTAATTTGGACCCGTGCCACGCTATTGGCAGGAAGACAGAATAAGTTAGGGTGGCCATGTTTCAAAAATTCTCTGTGTGCACTCCATCACGGCCCAGGGAAGGCGGGCGGGCGTAATAACCCAGCCGCGCTCTCCATTTCCCCTGTAGATCAATGCTAATACCAGGAGGCCCCAGAAGATGGATGGAACCGACAGGAACCTTGAAATCCCGACACGGGCGCTGCTGCCTCAACCGATAAAGGATTTCACCGCTGCTGGGGCAGGGACGCTGAAACCCCAGGGGCCATGGGGAGCCAGGCTGGTGGGGGGCAAGGAGGTGGGGAGAGGAAGCAGTCTCTCATGCTCACAGACACCCACCGTTGCTCATGTCCACTGATGGATGCTCAATCCAGGGTCACACACACGCACGTGCACACACACACACACACTCGAGTCTACACAGCAGAAGCGGGGTCTCTGACACAAGCACCCAGGGCCGCAAAGAGACCCGCACACTCCATCCGCTGGCCACCACAGCGAGCTGTAGAGATGCAGGCACCCACACACACCCACAGCCACACACCCTGCGTGTCTGCTTCCTTCCACCCCATCCTCTACCCATTGCCATCTGATTCTGTTCATAACCCTGCTGGCTGATGGTCAGTTGGCCAACTTTCTAGAGCCCACTGGAAGTGGCTGGCTAAGACAGAAGCATAGCAGACACCCAGGCCTGCAGACACACTCACACTGGACCCGCAGGCGGGAGGCCAGGCTGCAGGGACAGCTCGCCTGAGCCTCTATTTGTTCACCTACCAAAGGAGAGGTTGGACGGGGACACGTGCAGGTCTGAACTTTCCTTATCTGTGGCAGGCACAATTCCTTGCAAAGAGACACACACAAACACAGGCAACTCTGAATGCCCAGCCTGTGATGGCCTGAAGCTGTCGCCAACGTGCACACACATGTGCGCACACACACACACACGCATGCGCACACACATACTCACACTGGAGCATCTGCAGTGCTCATGTGACTGGCTTGCCCGAGGCCTGGGGGAGTGGGGTGTAGACCCCTTCTCTCAGGCCGTGATCCCCTGGGGAAGGGCTGTAGCTTCTCCACCCAGCAAGGGCGCCTCAGCAGCGCCCCCTTTCTTCCCAGATCTCAGTCTCAGGGAGCCTCAAAACTCACTCTTCTGGAAGCAAAGAGTTGGGGGCAGAGCCGAGAGATGAGCATCGTCGTTAGGGGAGGAGGGGACAGAGGGAGAAGCCTGGGGCTGGCTGCCAAGTGCTGCTCTGGCCATGGCATCTGCCCCGACCCCTTTCCTGCCTTTAGAGCGCAGCCACAGGTTAGGAGCCATTTCACGGCTTCACACTGACATCTTGTGGCCATCTCTAAGATTGCAGGCATCGCGGGCAGGCCCTGGTTCCCCACAGGGGAGCACAGCCCAGCCTGGCCTCTGTATCCTGGACCGGCCAGTGGGTCTGATCCCTGCAGGCCCTGCCCACACTCAGCTGTCAGGAAGCACACAGGGGCCTGCTGCAGACCTCCAGCAGGGACAAGTGTAAGGACATGAAGCTTGGGAAAGCTTCGGTGACAAAGGGGACTGGGAGCTCCTGTCTGTTGTGCAGCTCTAACCCTGAGTCCCTACAGCCTCAGTCCAAAGGAAGGAAGGGTGACCTTGACCTTGGGGGCTGCAGACTGAGGGAAAAGCTACAGCCCTTCCCCAGGGGATCACAGCCTGAGAGAAGGGACTTACACCCCTCCCCACCCCTGGCCTTGGGCAAGCCGATCACATGGGAAGCCCTTGGCTTTAGCCTCAGGGAAGGAGGAGGGGTGAGCCGAGGCCCTGCCCTAAAGGAGCCTCTGATCCTGCAGAGGGTGGGAGCTCAGCCCCCCCAACCCAGGCCTCAGTCCCGCTGAAGGGGCAGCAGCCGGACCCGCCCCTCATGCCAAGCCCTCACCAGGACGTTTGGAAAGGGCAGTGCTGCCATCTGCATCATAGCCTGGGGCTGTGTCGGGTCTGGGGCAGGGAGGCGGGCCCTCCAGAGCCAGCCCCATGGGCTCTGAGATCTGAGTGGGGGGACCAGGGGCACCACGTCTCCTGGATGCTCCCAGACGGAGCCAGGGGCCTGCGCACTCCTGTGCCACGCTCTTGCTTCTGCTCCATAGCATCTCCTGCTCCCTCCGGGCGCAGAGCGAGACGACCAGCCACACACAGGTGTGGGCCGTGGGTTCCCAGCCTGGGAGCAGGGACCTTGGAGGTGCTGGGCTGGTGTTTGTTATAAATTAGAGACTTGTTAAGAGAAGGTGAGAAGGGCTCAGTAACAGCTTTCGGGGCCCCTCTTTTCGATTTCTTGTTCGGTTTGTTTATTGCGATTGTTCCTGTCTCATAAGCTTATTGCAAAACCAATAAAAATGATCTATTCAGAGAGGGGAGCTGCTCTTTTGACTAGGAAGCTGCCGCTTGCTCCGAGCCCCACCCCTCCCCCTCCCTGTGGCTGCAGCCATAGCCTGGTTGACCAGCTGTCTCCTGCCGCGGGGTCAGCAGAGGGTGCCAGACTCCCGCTCACCAGAAACCGAGTCCACCTGCCGTGCAGCTGCCCCGGGTGAGCCTCAGGCCTCCAACCTGGCGCCGTCACCCCATTGACCCCCCGTACCCCAGCCCTGCAGCTCACTTCTGATGGACACACCAGGGCGGGTTGTGGGGGGACAGGAGGCCAGGGTGGGATTCAAGGACAGTCACTGGAGCCTGGAATTTCAGGTGGGATACTGGCTCAGTTTCCTCTTGGTGCCTCTGTGCGTCTATGCCTTCAGCGTGGGGCGTCCCGCCCTGGCAGAGCCTGCAGGGCTGGTGGATCCAGTAGAGAGGTCCCAGAGACTTCCTAGTGTCAGAAGGCCCGGCTTTGACCTTGGTGGTGGAGCCGAGACCCCCTGGCCTCTTGCACCTTTGGAGACCCAGTCCCAGCTGGGGTCAGGGGCCCAGGGAGCCTTATCTCCCTCCCCCCCAAGAGTGTCCCCACCCTGCTCTTTTCAGTGACTCTTGTATTCCTGGGAATTACACATTTCCTTGTGCTGCTGCTGCTGTTTGGTTCCAAGACTTCCAGAGAATGACCATGGGGAGTGCAGGGTTGAGGGGGTCAGAGAGGAGCCAACAGTCTCCTCGGCCGACTCCTGAGGAATTTAGAATGTCAGATCCAAGAGCAATTCTGAGAGCACCTTGTCCTACCCCTTCTTGTCTCAGATACAGAGTCGGGCTCAGACTCCTGAACTGAGGTGGCCGAAGGCGCGGGGCCACTGAGTGGCAGAGCTGGGCCAGGAGCCCTCTGCTCTTCCCATGGCCCTGCGCTGTCTCCCTTTGTCCAGCTCGTGGCAGAGAGCCCTGCTGCCTTCCTCACGCCTTGGTCCCCGCAGCCAATACGAGGGCCCAAGACCCTTTCCCTCCCTGCTAACCAACAAGAGCGGACTCATTTTCTCTGAAGCAAAGCTGGTCTCTCTCCCCAGGGCTGAGGCACAGCCCCGCCGGAGGCCCTGGAGGAGGGGAAACCCTCCCGTGGAGGCCTTTGGCGTCTCTGGCGTCTCAAGGAGGCAGCAGCAGTGGACTCTTCCTTATCTGTTCACGTTGGACAAGGGGGACGAGAGGTGAAGCAGGGTAGGAGACGCACAAGCCGCAGGGAGCAGAGCATCACGCAGCCCCGGCAGTCTCCCCAGCCACACCAGCACGCTCCCTTGACGTCTCTGTGTCGGTGGACAAGCACTCGACCTGGGAGTTACCATGTGTCGGGCACTGTTCTTTGCATTTTATACATCCATGTATAACTTAATGTTTTTGAAAAATATTTATTTATTTGAAATAGAGAGAGAAACAAAGAGAGATCTTCCATCCACTAGTTCATTCCCCAATGGCTGCAATGGCTGGGGCTGGGCCAAGCTGAAGCCAGGGGCCAGGCACCCCATCCGGATCTCCCACCTGGGTGGCAGGGGCCCAGGCAGTTGGGCCACCCTCTGCTGCCTTCCCAGACATTAGCAAGGAGCTGGATCGGAAGTGGACCAGCCAGGACTTGATCCAGTGTTTCTTTTCTTTTCTTTTTTTTAATGTTTTGCATTTTTCTTTTAGGGTTTTTTATTTGTATTTGAAAGGCAGAGTTACAGAGGCAGGGGCAGAGAGAGATAAGTCTTCCATCCACTGGTTCATTCCCCAAATGACCACAACGGCTGCAGCTGAGCGGATCCAGAGCCAGGAGCCAGGAGCCAGGAGCCAGGAGCTTCTTCCTGGTCTCCCACATGGGTGCAGGGGCCCAAGGACTTGGGCTATATTGTACTGCTTTCCCAGGCCATAGCAGAGAGCTAGATGGGAAGTGGAGCAGCCGGGACTCGAACTGACCCCTATATGGAATGCTGGCCCTGCAGTCAGAGGCTTTACCTGCTACACCACAGCGCTGGCCCCAACCCGGTGTTTCAATATGGGATACCAGCGGCGTGGTCAGCAGTTTAACCCACAGCACCACAACAATGGCCCCTACTTAATTTATATTAATTAAATTACTGAATCCTCTTAATAATAACCATGTGAGGAAGACACCGTCATTAGCCCTTCTGCACAGGTGAGGAAGCTGAGAGGTGAGCAGCTTGCCCGGGGCCTCGCAGCTAGCAAGTCCTCATTCAAAGCCAGGCAATCTGACTGCTGTCCACCGTGCTAGAGGAAGGGTCGAGGGGCTTTTTCCCTCCCCTGTCCAAAGGAAAGAGGGCACACGGATTTATCACGTGCTCGTGCATGGGGTGCGCATAAGAAGACCCAGATGGCTGGGGCTTTTCTACCACACACAACGTGCTAGGGGCTTGGGAGCTCCTGAAGGGTGCTGGGTGTGAGCTGGGAGGGCGAGGGGAGGAAATGCACTGGAAGTGAAAGCTGTCATCTTCCTGTGCAGATGGAGGCTCCCAGGGAATTACTGACAGCAAGGCCTGGGCTGGGTGGAGACAGGAGTGGGGGGGTAGGGGCTTCCCTAGCTCCAGATAGGGCAGACCACGGCCCACTGTTTGCTGCGCTAACGCAGATGTCCTCCCCAGGTACAAATCTCTCACACACCAGGGAAGCTGCTATGTGCCCGAAGCCCCTCTGAATAGCCAGCTCTGAATACGTCAAACAAAAAAAGCACAGCTGGGGGCTGGTATTGTGGCACAGTGGGTTAAAGCCCCAGGCTGCAGTGCCTGCCAGCATCCCATATAGGCACCGGTTCAAATCCTGGCTGCTCCACTTCCAATCCGGCTCCCTGCTAAAGCTCCTGGGAAAAGCAGCAGAAGATGGTCCAAGTGCTTGGGACCCTGCACTCCTGTGGGAAACCCAGAAGAAGCTCCTGGCTCCTGGCTTTGGATCAGCCAAGCTCTGGCCATTGCGGCCATTTGGGGAGTGAACCAGTGGATGGAAGACCTCTCTCTGTAACTGCCTTTCAAATAAATGTTTTAAAAAACCTTTTAAGGAGCCGGCGCTGTGGCTCAATAGGCTAATCCTCCACCTTGCGGCGCCGGCACACCGGGTTCTAGTCCCGGTTGGGGCGCCGGATTCTGTCCCGGTTGCCCCTCTTCCAGGCCAGCCCTCTGCTGTGGCCAGGGAGTGCAGTGGAGGATGGCCCAGGTGCTTGGGCCCTGCACCCCATGGGAGACCAGGAAAAAGCACCTGGATCCTGGCTCCTGCCATCGGATCAGCGCGGTGCGCCGGCTGCAGCGGCGGCCATTGGAGGGTGAACCAACGGCAAAAGGAAGACCTTTCTCTCTCTGTCTGTCTCTCTCACTGTCCACTCTGCCTGTCAAAAAAAAAAAAAAAAAAAAAAAAACCTTTTAAAAAATCTTTAAAAAACAAACAAAAAAGGCACACCTGGGGGCTGGTGTTGTGGTAAAATGGGTTAAACTGTCACCTGTGACACCAGCCTCCCATATGAGCACTGGTTCAAGTTTTGGCTGCTCCACTTCTGATCCAGCTCCCTGCTAATGCACCTGAGAAAGCAGTAGAAGATGGCTCAAGTGTTTGGGCCCCTGCACCTATGTGGGAGACCCGGATGGAGTTCCTGATCCCTGTCCTATCCACTGTCTCATTCACCAAATAGCCATAATAGTCAGAACAGGGCCAAAGCCAGGAGCCAGGAACTCAATCCAAAACACCCTTGGGTGGCAAGGACCCACCACCTAAGCTGCCTCCCCGGGCCTGCACCAGCAGGAAGCTGGAGTCAGGAGCTGAAACCAGGAACCAAAGCCAGGCTCCTCAGTGTGGCACCCTAACGGCACCAGGCTTAAGCACCTGAAGCTCTGGGTGCCACTCCCTCCCCTGGAGTGGTGCATTCACATCTCCCAGGCGAGGAGCCTCCCTTTACAGAACAGAATTGGGGGGGTCAGCCCCATGACCTGGGGAGGGGGAGGGTTAGGGTTCTGAACATTCAGAAGAAAAGAGACCTCCTTGGTGTCTCATCAGTCTGTCTCCTGTTAACCACACTCCTAGCCACCCTTGCCCTTGGCCTTTCTGAAGGCCCACGATTTGTGGTTGGGGTGACCAAAGGAGGCACAGCGAGGCTGACCATGGGCCCTCCTGCACACTGGCCATTTGGGGCGCCTCCTGCTGAGTCCTGGAAGCCAGGGCTGGGGTTTGGTGCCGAGCACCCATTGCCTCACCTCGTGGCTTACAGAGCCCTGCTCCCTCCCTCCCACGCAGCCGCTCGCCCTGACATCTCTGAGAGGCCCTTTGATTAAAGAGACAAGTGACTTTGCCCATTCTATTGATCAGAATAAATTACTAGAAACTAATTTATGGGCCTCCCCACAGCCGATGACATGGTGGATTGTGCGCTATTGGTCAGTAAATTGGATTGTCAGGCTAGATTATTGGTTCGTATACAGTTATCTCTCATAGCAATATCAGGCAGCCCAGGTAGAGGAGTGAAATCCTTTCTCTGCTGCCAGATGCCAGGATGTCAGGAGGCCTTCTCCAGAGCTGGCGGGGAGGGGCGGGGAGGGAAGAGGAGGAGAGGGGAGGAGAGGCGAGGCAAGGCCTCTGTGCAGGATGCTTATTAATTAGTGCAGCATCACAGCATTAAAAGAACATTAGCGTGGCATCGTCTGCAGAGTGATGGGGAAATGACATTGTGGGCCTCCTCCTGATTCTCCAGCTATGGCTCTGCTGGGTAGAGGCAGGGAGGGGGTTGATGAGCAGATGGGGGGATGGGATGGGCAAAGGGGGAAGGGGGGACTATAGGACCAAGAGGAAGGGAGGGGAAGGGAGAGGCCACATTTGCTGGGAGTTGCAAGCAGAGCAGGCCTGCTAAGTGCCAGTGTCGCTGAGCCCCGCGCGGGGGAAATGGAGCAGCCGTTCTGCTCGGTACATCACAGCCAACGATGAAAAGTTCTAGAGCTGGGATTTCTCAGGCAATTTGGCCAGTGATGCATGGGGCAGTAGACCCTCGCGCGCTCTCCCGTGCTTCTGCCAAGCCAGCAATAACAAAAACTTATTTTTTGCCAGGGAAACGGATATGAGTCAGGCAGCCCATCAGGAGCGGGGAGGGGGGGCTGTGCCACGCCGCTGCGATTTGTACCGCTCCACTGTGTCCCCAGGCTCTGAAGACCTGCCAGGAGGTGACAAAGGCGAGACAATTTCAAGTTCACAGTCCTGTGTCCTCGAAGCATAGCAGCACGCCATAGGTGGGGCCTTGTGGGGCTGTGGGCTACAAAGGCAGCATCTCTTCCCTGCCCCCTGAGCCCTCTGGGGAGGGGCTGTGTGGAGGCTGGGGGGGAGCACAGGGAGGCTCTGCTGTGAATTCACCCCAGCTCCGCCCTTGCAGGGACACAGCCAAGAAGGGACCGGAAGTGGCGGCGGGGTGGGGGGGGCCGGGTCCTAAGCCAGCTTTGGACATGAGAACATCAGTCAATAATCCAAGAGACATCCAGACCCTGAGCCAAGGGTGGGTATGGGGACCCTGTTGGCCTTGTTTTCCCACCGCAGTACGAGGACGTCTGTTCTTTCTCTGAGGCATGATCAGGAACCCAGATAACCTGTTCTCTGGGCTGCAGGCCTCGGGAGAGATGTTCAGCTGGAGCAGCGAGCCCTCTGACCTCTGCTATCGCTCATCCGGCACCGCCAGCAGCCCAGCAGGCAAACACCCACGGCCAGGGGCCTCGGGGCCTCCGGCTGGCTTGAGTGAGCTGAGCCCTGAGAACAGCAACACGGAGGTAGCATCAGTGTCCACCGAGAAGCCAAGATCACTGTCCCCTTGCCAGCCCGTGCTGTGGCTTAGCAGACAGGGGCAGGGCAGTTTGGGTGCTGGGACGAGGCCCCGCACCAGGGACTAGAAATACTCTGCACGGGGAAAGGGTAAACAACCCTTCCCCCAGCCTCCCGACTGTTCTGGAGATTGTGCCCAGGCCCTGGAACTTTGCTCCCTAGAAGTTAAGCCGTGGCCTTTGACCGCTTCAACATGAGCTGTCAGCCCTCTGCTGATAAAGATGAAATCAAAGGGACCAGACCCTCAAAGTTAGAGGAGAGGGGCCCCTAGGCGGTGCTACCTCCTCCCGCCGGGCACTGCTGTGTCCCGGCTTCCACTGCAGCAACTCTGTGGAAACGAGCACGCAACGAGCACGCAACAAGCACGCAATGAGCACGCAAGCCCCCAGAACACCCAGGCCTCCAAGACGGAAAAGTTGGCAAAGCTTGGAAAAAGAAAAGTGGGCCTGCTAGTCGGTCTATAAATTAGAGACTCATTAAGAAGAGGCGGAAAGGGCTTTGGGGGCCTCTGCCTTTCGATTTCTTGTTGAGCTAGTTTATTGCTATTGTTTCTATTTCATACGTTTATTGCAAAACCAATAAAAATTATCTATTAAGAGCAGGAAACTCATCTTTTGACTTGTTGGTTGAGGTTTCTATGGAATAACCTTTAACTGGTCCAAGAGTCTGCAGAGGAGGAGCGGGCCCCTGCGGTTATCTGCTGGGGCCGGCCAAGCTGAGAAGGAATGTCCCAGCCAGCAGTGGGAGCGGGGACTGGCAGGAAACTAAAAACACCCCTTCCAGGAACTGCTAAGCCCTGGGAGTGGTCATTTAGTGTGAGGCTGGGACACCTGTGTCCCACTTCACAGTACCTGAGTTCAATTCCTGGCTCCCAGCTCTTGACTCCAGCTTCCCACCAATGCAGACCTTGGGAGCAGCGGCGACAGCTCAAGCGATTGGGTTCCTGCCACCCACACGCGAGACCTGAACTGTGTTCCTGGCTCTTGGCTTTGGCCCTGGTGATTGCAGGCATCTGGGGAGTGAACCAATAGATGGGAACTTTCTCTTTCCCTCTCTGTCTCTCAAATAAACAAACAAAAACATCTTTATAAGAACCTGCCTAGAACACAGAGGTCATGAATCTAACCCGGGGGAGCCATACTGCATTTCACCTATCCCACACTGAAAATTTTTCATTCTTGAAAGCATTTAAAATTGAGACATATGGGCTGGCATGGGGGTGCAATGGATTAAGCTGCTACTTTCGAAGCTTTCCTCTCATATCAAAGCACCAGTTCAATTCTGGCCTCTGCTTCCAATCCAACTTCCTGCTAATATGCCTGAGAGGGAAGAGGAAGATGGCCCAAGTATTTTGGCTCCTGCCACCCACATGGAAAGACCTGGCTCCCGACTTCAGCTCAATCCAGGCCTGGCCATTGCTGCCATCTGGGGAGGAGCCAGGGGATGGAGGATCTCTCTCTGTGTCTCTCTTAGAGGAGAATGACAAGGTTGGAAAGAGGAGCTAAATATTTAATGCATGCAACTATCCTTGAAACACAATTTGTAAGAATGCTTCCAGGGCCGGTTCTGGCGCTGTGGCGCAGCAGGTTAAAGCCCTGGCCTGAAGCGCTGGCATCCCATATGGGCACCGGTTCAAGTCCTGGCTGCTCCACTTCCAATCCAGCTCTCTGCTATGGCCTGGGAAAGCAGTAAAAGATGGCCCAAGTCCTTGGGCCCCTGCACCCCCGTGGGAGACCCAGAAGAAGCTCCTGGCTCCTGGCTTCAGAATGGCACAGTTCCAGCCGTTGCAGCCATCTGGGGAGTGAATCAGCAGATGGAAGACCTTTCTCTCTGTCTCTACCTCTCTGTAACTCTTTCCAAATAAATAAAATAAATCTTCTTAAAAAAATGCTTCCAGGGCCAGTGTTGTAGTGTAGTGGTTACTGGCATCACATATGGGCGCCGGCTCGAATCTCAGCTGCTCCACTTCCCATCCAGCTCCCCACTAGTGCACCTGGGAGGGCAGCAGAGGATGACCAAGTGCTTGGGCCCCTGCACCCATGTGGGAAGAAGCTCCTGGCTTTGGTCTGGCCCAGCTCTGGCCATTGCAGCCATTTGGGGAGTTAACCAGCAAATGGAATACCTCTGTCTCTGTCTCTCCTTCTGTCTCTCTAACTCAGCCTTTCAAATAAATTGATTAAAATAAAAAAAAATAAGAATGCTTCCACATCCAACAAATAGAATTTCTCTCTCCAAATGCCAGAGGGAAGGCCTGGTTTTGCCATACAGAGCAGGAAAGGGAGCTGACATGTGGTGCATGCTCGTGCCAGGCCCAGCAGCCTGAGTTACATGTGCAATCCCCATTTCACCAGTAGGGAAACTGAAGTTGGGAGATGCGAGACATGCCTGGGGCAAAGGATAATATGATCCCCAGCCAAAGAACGGGAGCCCTGGGAGAAGCCAGTTCCCATCTCCCAGTTCAGAAGAAAGAACAGGCAGTGCCCAGGGCTGTGCTCCCAGGGCCTCCATGATGCCCTCAGGGAGGAGTCACAACCATTACAGAAAATTCACCCAACTGTGACCCAAGTTGGAACTTGCCTCCCGAGTTACCGACACCCCTGAATCTAGTGAGAGGGAGCCACGGGGTCTTCGGTAATCACTCTGTCAGGTCACAGGATGGTGACTAATGGGCCTGGAGGAGACGGTGAAAAACACTCCAGGAAATAAATTTGGGTGATTAAATTTCAAGGCAGTTCATGGAACAGCAACCTGAAGCCTAAACTAAGCCATCAAGTTACCAAGAGAAGCAAGATTTCAATTTAACTGCTGCTGCCCAGGAACCAAGCCTGAGACTGCAAAATACTTAGCGGATAAGGAAAAGGCACCCCAAAAACTTTCAGAATAACTGGCACCTTCCTCATCTCCGTCCTTCTAAAGGGCCAGCCAGCAATAAGTCAAGCCATCATTGTCTTGCCTTGCTTGTTACAGATTTCCAAGTCTTTAAGAAAAAAAAATTATAGCTCACCAAATAAGGGAGGTGGAGGTGGGGGCGGGCCTCCAGTCAGACCCAGGCTGGAGCCACGCACAAATTTCCAAGAGACTCTCAGCTTACTGAGCTAACAGAAGAGGCCCGAATTCTTCCAGGTCTGCGCTATTCCGACTGCACGCATGGACCCTGAGTGAATCTCATGGCCACACAGTCTTGGACTGGTGCCTGGGCTGTAATCCCCCTGCAGCCGAATCATACACCAGGTGCTGTTAAGCTTTGTAGGTGACCACCAGCAGGGCTCCAAGGTGAGAGCCGGGTCTGTGTCCCCACCAGACACTGTCCTCGCACACTGTCTGTAGGCCCCGAGGCATCACTTCGACTTGTTTGTGAGCAGAGCCAGGGTGGGGAGAAAGGAGGCCTGGGCGGGCCTCTGATGAGAGAGTCCAGGCGGGGGGAGCTCCGCAGCTGCAGCTGTTCCCATGTCTCTCTCTCTCCCTTCCTCTCTGGAGACTTCACCTCCCTAGGCCCTTGGCTCCACCAGCTGTTTCCTGCAAATCCAGCTGAGACAGCTGCTGGCCCCACCATGCTAAATTTCCAGGGGCCCTGGAACCCCCTCTACTGCCTTGGCCCAAATCTGGGCAAGTATCAGCGAGAGATGAGGCCGAGACTGTTCTAACCGTACTGTGCTAGGAAACTGGGGGAAAAGCCAAAAGCGTAAATTACAAAAGCAGAAACAGACAACTCGCAGTGCACAGAGGCCCTGCCTGGAGTAACTCACATCTAGTCCCAGCAAAGTTGTTGCAAGAATAAGAAAATCAAGTCGTGGTGTGGCACCCTGAGTAAAGCTGCCGCTTACAATGCTGGCATCCGTATCAGTGTGCCGGTTTAAGTCCCAGCTGCTCTGCTTCTGATCCAGCTCCCTGCTAATGAGACTGGAAGGCAGCGGATGATGGCCCAAGTGCTTGGACCCCTGACACCCATGTGGGAGACCCAGATAGAGTTCTGGGCTCCTGGCTTCAGCCTGGCCCAGCCTGGTCCAGCCTGGCCATTGCAGTCATTTGGGGAGTGAACCAGTAGCTGGAAGAGCTTGTCTCTCTCTCTCTCTCTCTCTCTGCTGTTCTGCCTTCCAAATAAATAAATCTTTAAAATAATTAATCTCTTCCTCTCTGTCTTTGTGTATGTCTCTCCCCCTATTAAATAAAAAAATAATTTTTTTAAAAAATAAGAAAACAAGAAGCTGGGCGGGCAGAAGGTACAGCTTGGTGGACGCTCAGACCTCTCTGCCCCTTGCTCTTCCTCAGTTCTCAGGGTTTGGACGCAGAGCAAAGGTGCTCACGCTATAGCCCAAGCTAGAGGCTAAGTCCATTGCCATGCCTGACTGAGCCCTCAGCGCCTTTCAGAACCTGCCTCCCGGCCCCTGTCTGCACCTGCCTGTCTGCTCCGTGCCCTACCCTGAGCCGCGGGAGCTCCTGACTGGACCCCTGGGTGAGGAGCACACTCCCCTGCTGATCTTCTTCTCACGCAGGCTCCAGACGCCCCTTTCCAAGGGCTCAGCAACCCTGGTGCACCCACAAACATGCCACCTTCTCCCCAGTGCTGCTTCCACCTCTCCCTAAAGCCAAGGTCTTGGTCTCCTGGTCTGCACAGGTGCTGGGCTCTTGGTCGATGGCTGCCTGGCAAGATGGTGGTGAAGCCATTGTCCCAGGAGCCCTTCTCCCTGGCTGGTCCCCCGGTGCCCTGTCCTCCACCACTCAGACACCTTCTCAGCCCAAGTGGCCTTCCTGTATCTGTCACTGCACTCAGCAGGGATCCAGAAGCCACGCTCTCTAGGTGCCTCCAGAAGAGGGGAGGCATGTGCCGAACCACGTCCCCACCTCTTGGCTCCAGATCACGGCTCTGCCAAGCTCCACTCCCATGAGTCCCATCATTTCCAGGGCGTTTTCATCTGGCTGATTCAGGAACACTCTGGTATCCATCACCCAACGTGCCCCAGCCCATGTGTCATCTCACACTGCCAGGCAGCTGGGATCTGTTAGTCCAACCATGGCTTTGGGTTCAGATCCTGGTTCTGTCACCCGTTAGCGGAGTGACCTCAGCTGGGTCATAGAACGCAACCTGCTTTTTCTGTGAGGTGGGTAACTCCCTCCTATGGTTGATGTGAGGTGGTAATGAAACTGCATCTGTAAACCACCTAGCATTTTCCCTGGCATATAGTAAGACTGTTACAAGAGATACAGAGCTAGATAGGCACATGTATTCCCTTCCCTTGTAAACCAACACCCTCTGCCCACTCTGCAACACCCTCCAGTGACACCATCATTGCCAGAACAGTCCACCTCCACAGAGCAAAGGTGATACCTGCAGGAGCATTCTAGGTCCATGTGGTAGACGTCTCATTATACGTTAATCATTCTGCTTTTAGGCACCAGTCTCTCCAGCTTAATACGCTTCTGCCACCAGGACAAGGATCTGGTTTTGGTTGCACATAAAATGAGTTTTGAGTCCATAAGGCTGAGGGTCAGATCTCGGAAAATTCCCACAAAGTGATGGCTGTCTCCTGAGAAACCTCCCAGGAGAGAGCCTGCTCATCACCCCAGGAGAGCTGTCACCTGTGTATCTGCCAGCCCTGGATTTGCCGCCTCTTTCCCCGTTTGGGATTGCTCTGTGCAGACAGGCTTGTTTTGCTGGTGGGCGGGAGGGTGGACAGTCAGTTGAGTGGGTCACCGGAAATGTATACCTCTTTTGAGGCTGGGAAGAAGCAGTGGTGGCCTAGCAACAAGGGAATCTGCCTAGCAACAAGGGTGAGAGGCAGAGCCTGCTGGATCGGCTTAGAACAGCTGACAAACAGGCAGACAAAAAAGAGGCCTCTCTGGATCTTGTCAAGCTGGGCTCTCAGGGCAAGAAGAAGAGGGAGACCCTGAGGGATCAGGAAGGAGGCAGCAGGCAGGGCAGGAGCAGACTCCTGCATTTGGAAATGTTGCAAACCCAAACCAGGAAAAGCCTCAGCCTTTCCTAAGCGTGCTGCAACGAAGCCAAGAGGAGCCGTCTTCGCCTGCTTGTGGGAACACCAGAGCGGCCGCATGTGAAGAGTGAGCCCCTTCTCAGCAAGGAGACGCAGGAAGCACTTTCCCACGTGCTCAGAAAGCCCCCACCCCCGGGGAAGGAGAGACGAACCCACAGGCAGAGTAAGCCATGTTCCACGACGCCCTTCTAGGGCAAGGAACCATTAAGAACTCGGGACAGGTCTGGCTTGAGTCGGTCCCCTTCCTCCCGCCTTCCACCCAGCACAGGACGAGGGCTTGGCCATCGCCTCCTGCCAGCTCTCAGGGGCCCTCCCCTGAAGAGCAGAAAAATTGTCACCAGCCTTGACCTGATTAATAATTAAAACTGCTGAGTTCGAGCTGCCCCTGACAGCGAGGTGCCCCCAGACCCCAGCAACCTTTAACAAATAACCAGCCCGCTCAGGGGCCAGAGGAAGCTGTTTTCACTAGACAAACTGACAATTAGCCGCTATTCAAATTCCCCTCTAGTCTTAGCATATTGGTTCTCCTTTGAAAGTGGCTCGGCATGGGGTAGAATTTTTGGCCTTGAGTTTAGAACTACTGTGCATAAAATCAAAGCGAGGAAGCCAGCGGTTGAGAGAACAGAGGCTGTTTGGGGATTAGTGATTTTGGAGTTAGATTTCTAATAACGTGGTGAGTGGTGGGTTAGGAATGTCCTCCAGGAACATCGGGCAGTCGGCACCGTGGGACATGTCCTCACACTGAACTGGAAAGCAGTGAGTCACCGCCCCGGAGAGCGGAAATACAAAATGACACGAAATAACTCAGCTCAGCGGTGCCGCGGCCTCATCTTTCTGCAACTGCTGCAGGCTCTATCCCACGCTCGCAGTCTCGGGGTTACGTGTGGAGCCCCAAGTTTGGCTCAAAGTTTTCTCCCCAAAGAGCCACAAATATAGGCATCCCCCCCTCCCCTAACATTAGGCAACCCATTTATGGAGAACAAAGGGAGGAGAGTGGATGAGATGGGAGAAGGCAGGAGGAGGGGGCAGGCATTCAAACTGCTCATTTTCCCCTAGGAAGCATAAGGCCCAGCCACTACGGTGGGTGAGCAAAGCAAATTGGTAATGGGTGATCCAGATTGCATCGCAGAGTCTTGCCTGCTTTCCAGGCACTTACTGAACTTTATAACTCTTTTGGGGGTAAGACACACAACCCAGGATTCTTATTGACCAGTTGGAGAGGGGGGAGTCTCAGCTGGCTGCTGCGGGTCTGTCGCTGCTCCCCAGGACTGTACCACAGTCCATCAAGAGCTTCCTTAATGAATTCTTTTAAAGTGGAGGACGGCTGCAAAACTATGACATCAGCAGCAGCTGTAGCAGCTTGGAGGTTTCAACAGCCTAGCTTAGAAAGCACTAGAAAGCTCTGTTTTTCAGAGATGGAGCAAGCAGAAGGCAGAGGCCCAAGATGGCTGCTCACCCCAGGCACCCTGAAGGGCAGGAGCCTGTTTGTGGGGATGAATCTCCCTTTCATTCCTTTTGTTTTGACTGAAGTATCACATACAAATGGGAAGGCTGCTGGCCCATGAGGGTGTGGCTCAGTGCGAGTCTGCCTGGACCTGGCTGACCACCACTCAAAGGTTCCCGGGTGTCCTCTCACAGCCAGTATGCATCCACCTGCCCAAAGTGGCCACTATTCCACCCCACCTCTGAACAAGTGTTGCCTGTTTTGGAACTTGATATGGATGGACTCAGTATGTGCTCTTCTGTGCACCCCGTCTTCTGGTCAGCGTGAACTCTGATAGGTTCATCTGTGTTGCTGGGGTAGCAAGGGTTCCTGCTTCCTCACTGCGGTGCGATTTCCCATTGCATAAACACAGCACCATCTATGTATCCACTCTACTGTGGGAACACTTGCATTACCTCTAGTTCTCATCTGTGTGCCATAAAAGTGCTCTGAGCTTTCTTACAAGTGTCTTTGTGGTGGGCGTCAGCATTCGTCTCTGTCAGGCATACACCCAAGGGTGCATTACTGGGCTGTTTATTTGTAAACAACATAACTGGACTCGAGGAGGGCAGAGACCATGCTACATCCTCCGAGCTTGTTGCAAAATAGGTACTCCCAAATATCTTTGGGAAGAATGAAAAAATAGTGGTATGTCAACTTCTCCAAAATTAATGTACACAGTTGATGCCATTCTAATTGGATAGCAAGAAGTTTTTATTTGAAGGGAAAATTGAATAAAATGATCTTCAAGTTACAGAGGGAATAAATGCTTTAGAACAGCAAATACAAATATGAGAAAGAAAAAGGGTGAGCCTTGTCTCCTCAGATATCAGAATGTACTATAAAACCACCGTAATTAAATCGATTTGGTATCGGCATGGGGATTGATAAATGGATCTGAGGAATAAAATAAATAGAGAACCCAGAAATAGAGCAAGTATACATGTGAGAATTTACTGTGTGACACAGTTGGTATTTCAATTCCATGAAAAAGAATGGATTATTTAATAAACAGTGCCAAGACAACTTCCATCAGGAAGAAAATAAAACTGGACTCATATTTTATACCACATACAAATATAAACTCCATATAGATTAAAGACAAATGTAAAAAAGAAGACAATAACACTTTTGAAAATTTAGAAGGCTACAAGTTCAATATAGGGAGGGAGGGCTTTGTAAGCCAAGATTGGAAATCCAAAAGCTATAAAAGAAAGTATTGACATATTTTACCTTGTAACAATTAAAAAACCTTTTGAATGGCAAAAAATAAAATAAATAAAGAAGTGGGAAAACAATAGATTTGGAGAAAAATCTTAATCATACACAGGATTAGGGGCTGGTGTTAGCTCAGTGCTTCCTTCATCTGCTCCGTCTACTGAATATACAGGATTAGACAGAGAATTAAAAACAACAACAAACAAAAAGATCTCTAAATGGACCAAAGGGAAACAAATAATTCAATAGAAAAATGGGCAAAGGATATCAGAAGCTACCTCACCAATGAACACACTTTGGTCAACATGTATAAGAAAAAAAAGCTCAGAATTAGTAGTATTCAGGTAGATGCAAATTTTTTAAAAGTGAGATATTATTTTATACTGTTTGGACCAACAAAAATCCAATTGAGGGTAATTCCAGGGATGCAGGAAAAGCAATTTTCATGCTGCTGGTCGAAATGTAAATTTCTACAATCCTTTCTAACCTGGCAACATCCTTAGAAACTGAAAATATGTATTCTCTGACTCCTCAATCCCACAGAAAAGCAAACACCAGGACATAAGATAAGTACATCAGGATGACAGATCAGCATTGCTGCTTTGGGCTAGCCATTCTCCCCACCTTCATCCCGGGGGGAGGGGTACAGAAACAAATTAAAACCCTGAATAGGGGCCAGTTTTAAGCAACCAACTTGATGTCACTGTGTGCCAGGTTGGGAGGAGATGTGAGCAATCAGCTGGAGAAAGCCAGGGGCTTGAGGGCAGCATCATGGCGCAGCCAGTTGGAAGCTGTTTGCAATGTGTACATTCCACGTGGGAGCCTTGGTTGGACTCCTGGCTGCTCCGCTTCTGATCTAGCTCCTTGCTACTGCTCCTGGGAAAGCAGCAGAGGACGGCCCCACGTGGGAGACCCATATGGAGTTTCAAGCTTCTGGCTTCCACCTGGCCCAGCCTCAGCCGTGTGGCCACTGGAGAGTGAATCAGCGGATGGAAGAGCTTTCTGTCTTTCCCTTACTCTCTGTAGCTCTGTCAAGTAAATAAAACAAATCTTTTTAACAAAAAAGAAAAAGAAAAAAGAAAGCTGGGGCTCCAGCATAACCACACCTTGAATAAAGCATAGCACAGCCACACCTCTACTACGATGCATCCACTAAAGGAATAAGTTCTGATCCAGCTTCCCATTAATGTATACCCTAGGAGGCAGCAGATAATGGCTTAAATACCTGGGTCCTTGCCACCCATGTGGGAGACCTAAATGGAACTCCTCACTCTTGATTTATGTCTGGTGCATCCTTGAATGTTATGGATATTTTGGGAGTGAACTTGTGGATGGAAGATACCTCTCCTCCCCTGTCCCCACTTCTCATGCCCCCTCTGCCTTTCCAATAAATGATCTTTAAACAAAAAGAATGAAATGGGGGCTGGCGCTGTGGCACAGCATGTTAAAGCCCAGGATTGAAGCACCAGCACCCCATATGGGCACAGGTTCTAGTCCTGGCTGCTCCTCTTCCGATACAGCTCTCTGCTATGGCCTGGGAAAGTAGTAGAAGATGGCCCAGGTCCTTGGGACCCTGCACCCATGTGGGAGACCCGGAGAAAGCTCCTGGCTCTTGGCTTCAGATCGGTGTAGCTCCGGCTGTGCGGCCATCTGGGGAGTGAACCAGCAGATGGATGACATCTCTGTCTCTACTTCTCTCTGTAACTCTGTCTTCCAAATAAATAAAATAAATCTTTAAAAAAAAAGAATAAAATGGTATTGTGGTTCACTTGAACTTCCAAGAGATTTTTTTTTTCTTCTTTTTCTTTTGCAAGAAGTCTTACTGAGGTTTTGGGAGACCAGGAAGAAGCTCCTGGCTCCTGGCTTTGGATCAACACAGCTCCGGCCATTACGGCCATCTGGGGAGTGAACCAGCAGATGGAAGACCTCTCTCTCTCTGCATCGCCTCTCTCTGTGTAACTGTGACTTTCAAGCAAAATAAAGATGTTTTAAAAAATTTATTTTATTCATTTGAAAGGCAGAGTTACAGAGAGAGGGAGAGGGAGGAAAGGAAAAAGGGAGGGGGAGAGAGAGAGAGAGAGAGAGAAAATCATCTATCTGCTGGTTCAGTCCCCTAACAGCTACAACAGCCAGGCCTGGGCCAGACCAAAGCCAGGAGCCAGGAGTTTTCTCTAGATTTCCCGCATGGGTACAGGAACCCAAGCACTTGGGTTATCTGCTGCTGCTTTTCCAAGACCATTAGCAGGGACTTGGATGGGAAGAGGAGCAGCCAGGACTCAAATCAGTATCCTTATGGGTGCTACACCACAACACAGGCCCCATATAATCATATTTTTACAAAATAGAAAGAAAAAACTTATATGAGAGCATTTCAAAAGGTTAGTGAAAAATGCACATTGTAAAAAAATGCGTATGGATTTCAGAATTTTTGTATAATCTTTTAATTTCATCTTTCATGAGCTGTTTGAATGGCTCCTGTGTGTGTGTGTGTGTGTGTGTGTGTGTGTTCTATTTACATATGATTACATGAACTTGAGAAGAGGCAGGAAAAAAAGCCAAGGAAAAGAGTAAACAAAAAATTTATATTTATGCATTGTTCCTATTCATATAGAAGTAAAATTCTTTACAAGAAAAAAAGAAAGAAAAATATATTGACCCCTGATACATGTCCAGTTCTGTACTAGGTGTCTAGGAATGTAAGAACATGGGCAGCATAATTATCTTCATTTTTTTGATTAAGATTTACTTATTTATTTGAAAGAGTTAGAAAGTGGGAGAGGGAAAGGGGGAGAGAGAGAGAGAGAGATCTGCCTTTCCCCAGATCCCCAGATGGCCGCAACTGCTGGAGTTGGGCCAGGCTGAGGCCAGGTGCCAGAGCTTCTTCCATGTCTCCCATGTGGGTAGCAGGGGCCCAAGCACTTGGTCATCTGCTGCTGCTTTCCTGGGTACATTAGCAGGGAGTTGATTCGGAAGTAGAGCAACCAGGACTTCAATTGGAGCCCACATGGATGTCAGCATCACAGGTGGCGGCTTTACCTACTATATCACAACGCTGGCCCCCGTAGTTGTATCATTACATCCAGATGTAAAGATGTAAATATAAATGAAAACAGGCACAGGGCAATTTATTATGTGAGGTAGGTATGAAATAAGGGTCACAGCAGAGGGGCAAGTAAAATGAGGGGAGGGTTATTTCCTTTTTTATTTTTTATGTAGTTTTTTTAAAAGATTTTATTTATTTATTTGACAGGTAGAATTACAGACACTGAGAGAGAGACAGAGAGAAAGGTCTTCCTTCCGTTGGTTCACTCCCCAAATGGCCTCCACGATTGGAGCTGCGCTGATCCGAAGCCAGGAGCCAGGTGCCTCTTCCTGGTCTCCCAGGTGGGTGCAGGGGCCCAAGCACTCAGGCCATCCTCTGCTGCTTTCCCAGGCCACAGCAGAGAGCTGGACTGGAAGAGGAGTAACCGGGACTAGAACCGGTGCCTATATGGGATGAGGGCGCCACAGGCGGAGGATTAACCTAGTGCACCATGGCTCGGGCCCCCTCCTTTATTATTTTAACTAAGTACCCCAGGCCTTGCTGGCCCAAGGTTGCACCAGATCAGGATCTCCTGGACCTCCTGCCAAGGGCACCAGTGCCAGCCCGCTTTCTCCTCCATAGGGAAATGCCTCTGTCAGCCTTCCCAGCTTCCCTTTCTTTCTTTCTTTCTTTTTTTTTTTTAAGATTTATTTATTTATTTGAAAGTCAGAGTTACAGAGAGAAAGAAGGAGAGGCAGGGAAAGAGAGAGAGGTCTTCTATCCATTGATTCACTCCCCAGCTGGCCGCAATGGCCGGAGCTGCGCCGATCTGGAGCCAGGAGCCAGGAGCCAGGAGCTTCTTCTGGATCTCCCACGTGGGTGCAGGGTCCCAAGCACTTGGACCATCTTCTACTGCTTTCCCGGGCCATAACAGAGAGCTGGATCAGAAGTGGAGCAGCTTGGTCTTGAACCAGCGCCCATATGGGATGCTGGCACTGCAGGCAGTGGCTTTACCTACGTGTGCTACAGTGCTGGCCCTCAGCTTCCCTTTCACTGTTGCCCCAAAAGACAAACACATCTTATTTTATTTGCTAAAAAAGATTCATTCATTTATTTGAAAGGCAGAGTGACAAAGAGGGAGAGCTAGATCTTCCATCCACTGGTTCACTCCCCAAATGGCCTCAAGAACCAGGGCTAGGCCAGGCCAAAGCCAGGATCCCAGAATTCCATACAGGTCTCCTAAGCAGGTGACATGGGCCCAAATACTTGGGCCATGATCCACTGCCTTTGCCAAAGCATTAACAGGGAGCTGGATTGAAAACAAGCGTGGTGTAGCTGGGACTTGAACCACTCACTCGGATATGGGACACGAACACCCCAAGCAGCAGCTTAACCAGCTATGCAACGATGCCTCCCCATATTTTACTTTAAAGCTTTTACAGTTTTACTGCCATTGATTTACTGCTAATCACCATGGAAACAGGTGTGGAAAATACAAACACAACCGAGGAAGCCACACATAGCCAAGAACTTGCAGGTGTTACAAAATTTGGTTCCCATACCTGGCTCTTCTAATACGGTTAGCGGAAGCCCTTACCACCCTCCTCCCTCTCTCTCTCTCCCTCTCCCTCTCCTTCTCCCTGGGTGGCCAACTAAATGTTCATCAAACAAAAGCTGCTCTATGTTGCCATCAGCTTTACCTGGGAAGTGGCCCAGAGGAGCCCTGTTCTCCTAGGCCTCTCCTTTGTTGGATAGTCTCTGTGTAAGACACCATCACACAGGCCAGACAGGTAATCTATGTGTCTCCAAGCCACGGATTAGCTAAAGCCCTCTAAATCCCAGTTGGTCCCAACAGCCTTTGTTTTCAGGAAGCTCCAGCCCCTGTTGCTTCTCCACCCAGGAAAGTCTCCCAGCCCATCAAAGACCGCCCCCCCCCCAGCACCTCCCAACACCCCTAACGCTGGGATCGCCTCTCTGCACCAACAGGAAACCGGTGAGTACCCCCTGCCTGGGACTGACGCCCCTGCCACCTCTCACTGAGACACAGCCTTGCGAGAGTCCTTGTGCTCCGCTTCTCTAATTGCTCACATCCACATTTTACTTTCATCCAGCTCGCCAGAACGTTTACAGCAAGTTCTGGACCACACAATAAAATGTCCAGAAGCTCTGTTTACAGAGGAAAAAGAAGGATTTTTATTAGGGGGTCTGAGCTGGAATCTTAAGAGTCAGACGAATGGCTGCAGAGCCCAGCCGGCCGAGGGGGCAGAGCAGGGAGTGGCCAGAGGCCAGGGGTGGCAGTGAGGGGTCGAGGATCTGAGGATGCTGCAGAGAACCGGGGATGCGCCTCAGGCTGTTTCCGGGAGATGTTTGCCCCAGTGTTTGGCAGCCAGAAACCAGGTGAGACCTCACACAGCCACGTGAGCAAGGGCTGCACTTTGTGTTTTGTTTTTAATCTTCATTGTTTTCCTGACTTAGTAGTCACTGTAAAATGTCAAAAATTACAGAAATATGTAAGGCAGAAATTAAAATTCTAGCTCTCAGGGATACAACCATTGTTAAGTTGAGGTGCATGTATCTAGATTACTTTCTCTGCATCTACGAACATTTCTCTCTCTTTTTTTTTTAAGATTTATTTTGTTTATTTGAAAGACAGAGTTACAGAGAGAGGTCTTCCATCTGCTGGTTCACTCCCCAAATGGCTGCAACGGCCAGAGCTTCTTCCAGGTCTCCCACGTGGGTGCAGGGGCCCAAAACTTGGGCCATCCTTTTCTGCTTTCCCAGGCACATTAGCAAAGAGCTAGATTGGAAGTGGAAGAGCTCAGACTCAAACCGGCGCCCATGTGGGATGCCGGTGCTGCAGGCCAAGGCTTTAACCTGCTGAGCCACAGCACCAGCCCCCTCCAAACATTTCATACATATGAACATATATGTGAATTTTCACAGAATTAATATAATAAAATCACAGCCAGACTTATAACTTAGGCAACCTTAAGCCTGAAAATAGATAACATGTCCTCTCCTCCTGCTCATGTGTGGATCAAAATAAAAATATTAGAACAATAATATAAACAAAAAAGTCTGTTTTCACTTTTCCTCTAATAATTATTTCAATGTTTTAAAAAATTACATATACATATTTTTCTTTCTTGGTGCCTCAGGCATGTGCCTGGTTTACAAATTAGATAATGCATACAATACACATTTGCTTGTAACATTTTTAACGTAAGAGATAGGCTGAGCATCTGTCCATGTCAATCTTTTTAAACATTAGCTGCCTGGCAGGTGTGGGCTCCTCTCCAGAGATTAACAGAGTCTTTCAAATGCTAGTGCCTGTGACCAAGAGTCAGGATAATGGAGGCATTTCCTTGGCCTGAATACAGGGGTGTCATAAGCACTGGCAAGGAGGCTTTCCCCAGGTCCAGAATTGAGTTCACAAGCAAATGAACTGTCTTCAAACCTGTATGGACACAGGTGAGATGTGAATTAACTTGACTCACGGGCAGTTCTGCTCAGCAGTAAAGGTCTTAGAGAGGCTGGTGTGGTGCCGCTTGTTATGTCAGCATCTCATATGGGAGACCCGGTTCAAGTCCCGGAGGCTCTGTTTCCAATCCAGCTTCCTGCTAATGCATCCGATGGGTTTCTGGGCTCTTGGCTTCTGGCTGGACCAGCTCCAGCTGTTGGGGTCATCCAGAGAATGAACCAGTGGATGGAAGATTTCTCTGTCTTTCCTTCTTTGTCACTCTGCCTTTCAAATAAAATAAATGAATAAATCTTCAAAAATGTTCTTACCATAATTAGAAAAAAGGTAAAAAATCAAAATTCATTAAGTTTTTCTTTTACATTATCTGTGCTAGAGAATTTAGAATTAGGTTGTGTCTTAAATTAGTTATTTAATACTTAAATGTGGTACTTTCGTCACTGAATTTCAGTTACACTGCATTGTTAACAGAAACTGTTATTTGTCTAGTATCAGTGTATTAGCACGCGACTGAATCTTGTTAAGGCTTAGCACATGGTCTATTCTTTGTAAACATCCTGTATGTGTATGAAAAGAACGTACACTAATACTGCAGTTTTGTCTATGATCCTGGGTAAAGGAAGAAATCAGAGATTAAAGTTATATCCCTATCTGAGGCAGAGGAACAAGTTTTCAAGTCATCCCTTGATATCCATAGCAGATTGGTTCTAGGACCCCTGCAGATACCCAAATCCATAGAAGCTGAAGTATAAAATCCTGAGTATAAAAGGACATAGTATTTGCATATAACTTACGCAATCCTCCATACACACACACACACACACCCACACACACACACATATTTAAAGATTTATTTGAAGAACAAAGTAATACAGAGACCCTTCATCTGCTGGTTCACACTCCACAACAGCCAGGCCACGGCTGGGCTAGGCCAAAGCCAGGAGCCAGAAACTCTGCCCAGCTCTCCCACATGGGGGGTGAGGTCCAAGCCCTAGGGTCATCCTCCACTGCCTCCCAGGAGCATTGGGAGGAAACTGGATTGGAAGCAGAGAAGCTGGGACTCAAACTGGCACTCTGAAATGGGATGCCAGTGTCACAAGCAGCAGCTCACCTGACTGTGCCACAATACCAGCCCTCCATAGACTTCTGAAGCACCCCCATATACCTTCTTACCCTACCTGAAAGTCTTTTTTTTTTTTTTTTTTTTTTTTTTGGACAGGCAGAGTTAGACAGTGAGAGACAGACAGACAGACAGACAGAAAGGTCTTCCTTTTCCATTGGTTCACCCCCCAAATGGCCGCCACAGCTGGCCGCTGCGCCCATCCGAAGCCAGGAGCCAGGTGCTTCCTCCTGGTCTCCCATGCAGGTGCAGGGCCCAAGCACTGCCTTCCCGGGCCACAGCAGAGAGCTGGCCTGGAAGAGGAGCAACCAGGACAGAATCTGACGCCCCAACTGGGACTAGAATCTGGGGTGCCGGTGCCGCAGGCGAGGATTAGCCTAGTGAGCTGCGTGCTGGCCGAAACTGTCTTCTTAAATAGAGCACTGTGCACTCTGAGGACCCCACCAGATCTCTGTCCTATCAATCACGACAGCCCCGAGTATTTGCTTAAACCAACATGAAGTTTTTAATTATCATGGAAGTAGGGAGGCTATAACATAGTATGACTAACAGCCTGAAAATGTCAGAACTTTGAGTCCTAAAGCCAGCTAATCCTGAGTGAGTCACACATGACCTCATGGTACCTGTAACATAAGGCCAGTAGAATGCATAGTTTTCTGAGCCCTGCAGAGGTTGGGGTGGGGGTGGGGGTTGGGGAGCCACACAAAGAAGGGGCAGATTTCATGAGAGAATTCAATCTCAAAGTGAGCCTTGTGTGTCGGGACATCTGTGGACACCTGTTGTTTTTCCATTTGTCCTGCTGAATTGGAGACACCCAGAATCCCCCAGGCTGATCCCTTGACTTTCCCACCTGTCCACATCTGAATTTTTCATTTGTGATCTAAGCCAGCAGCATTCTAAGGGCCTCTGAGAAAATCAGGCGTGGCATTTGTAGGCTATGCTCTACAAAACAATAACAAAGTACATTTTCCTGTTCCTGACTACACAGCAAAGGTTTCTTTCTGCTCTGGTCACAAGAAGAACGCGGAGTAAGAATTCTGTGCTTGGAAGAGTTCAGATGAGAACATTATGGTAAAGAGCCTGTGAGGCCCCACGTGGGAAACTGGATTCTGAGGGAATCTTGGCACAGGAGGTTTGGGCTTTCCACATGTTGAGACCTCAGACTGTAGCCGGCTGCAAGAGTGAAGAGAAGAGGGAAAAGGCGGATTTGGTGAGTGGCGGGAGAGGACGGGGCGGGCTAGCCAAGGTCTTTAAAATGCAAACGATGTTCTCAGGTTCATTTCAAGTAATGCATTTTTCCAGTACCTCCAGTTGTTTCTGTGGGGAAGCGAGAGGCTGGGGACAGAAGGAAGTAAAGGGGGCACTACTGACAAAGACTGGAGCCAGAACTAAGTGACAGTGAACTGACTCCTGAAACTTAATTCAGGGATGTTCAAGTGTCGCCTGGGCTAGCACTGCTCTCGCCCCAGGTGTGCCTCCTCTAGGAACCTCAGAGGAAGTCAGGGCTGGGCGGGAGACGGCCTGGGAAAACTAATCCAGCTGTGGGATCTATCCCCCTTGAGGATGTACCACCCCAAAACCACTGGACGGATTCAGTCTTAATTCTCAAAATGCCTAATTAAGACATCTGGGTGGGTAGACCTGGCATTCATGCAAGTATGCCAGTGCCTGCTATGAATGATAGGTACTAATAATGAGTTAATGAATCAGAATCATCAGAATTAACACTACTGAACATCTCCTAATGCCCGGGACTGTTATAAGCACTTTGTAATACTAACTGATTTACTACGAGCCAATGGGATGGGGACTATCACTACCTCCATTTTACAGATGGGGATCTGAGGCATGGAGAGGTTACGTAACTTCCCAGAGTAACAGGGCTAAGATTCAAACCCAGCCTGTCTGGCTTCAGAGCCCACACTCCTAACCATGCTGCTATACTGTCTCTCGAGATGAATAGTCAGAGCTTTATCCAAACGAAGCTTTGGAAAAGTCATAATCAATCATTTCAATGCAAAATCGTGACTATTATAGTGGATTCATAGGGGGTATAAGGTTTGAGCAAGGAACCATGAGGTCTCTTTAGGGATGTCAGGGAAATTTTTAGTAGGAGAGCAAGTGTCACCACCAATGGCTGGCACAGAAGTCCAGCAGCAGGAGTGGGACTGGTATGTTCAGAGGATGGCCATGACCACTGGTCTGAGCGGCTCCCTGTGAGCTGTGCAGGGAGGAGCGGTGTGACAACACAGCATGGGCAGAGAAGGGGCCCATCAAGTTCCTAGAACGGCAAGATGTACAATGCGTTTGAAGGTTTTGTATGGTTTTGTTGGGGGGGATGCTTTTGTTTCATTTTGTTTTCCTGTGGGTAACGAGTTTGGGAGCAGCATGCTCAGATTTGCTTATTACGAAGGTAGTTTAGGCTACAGAAGGCAAGGAGGCCAATTTGAAAGCTGTTGCAAGAGACTTTGCAAGGGCAGACCAGGACCTGTATCAGGAGGGATGGACAGGGGTTCTGAGTTTTCAAAATATGCATTTTTAGAAATATCCAAACCAAGCCAGCGCCACGGCTCAATAGGCTAATCCTCCGCCTTGCGGCACCGGCACACTGGGTTCTAGTCCCAGTCAGGGCACCGGATTCTGTCCCGTTTGCCCCTCTTCCAGGCCAGCTCTCTACTGTGGCCCAGGAGTGCAGTGGAGGATGGCCCAAGTGCTTGGGCCCTGCACCCGCATGGGAGACCAGGAGGAAGCACCTGGCTCCTGGCTTTGGATCAGCGCGGTGCACCGGCTGCAGCGCGCCAGTCACAGCGGCCATTGGAGGGTGAACCAACGGCAAAAAGAAAGCCTTTCTCTCTGTCTCTCTCTCTCACTGTCCACTCTGCCTGTTAATATATATATATATCTCCAAACCAGTAAGAAAAACAAAAACAACTTAGTAGAAAATGAGTGAAATACAGAAATAGGCAATTAATAAAGGAAGGATCCAAGTAGCCCCCCTCCAAAAAAAAAAGTCTGAAGAGCTATTCACTACTAATCAAGGTATTCAAAATAAAACAATGAGAAGCTATTTTCACCATTCATACGGGCAACCACAAAAAAGGGTGACAATATCAACTACTGGAGCTCTCTCTTATATAGCCAGTGGGGCTATAGACCAAGTCACCATTTATGGAAAGCAATTTGACAGATGCAATAAACTTGATAACGCAAATACCCAGTGACCCAGTAATTTCCCTTCTGAGCATGGAACCCATGGAAATTCTTGCATGGGCACACAGGAACGGGTACAGAGATGTCCATGATAGCACTGCTTGTACTGGACCAATCACGTGTGGTATGTTAACAGCATCCCTGTACGAATATTCTTTAAATATATATGAAACAATCATACCCAATTTTATGACTAAATATTCATATTGGTGTATGTACAAAATGTCTAGTGAACTTGAAAATCACAATAGTAGGGGAGAGGGAAGCTAAATTGAGTATGGTAGTTAAAAAGGACTGATACTGTCTTTCTATAAAAACAAAAAGACCAAACAAGACAAGAAACTGGACAAAATGTTGAGTCACAGTTTGGAGTTGTGAATATGTGTTTGTAATGTTATTTTGTGTTTGTCTGTATTTTTTGTATTTCTAAAAAAGAAAAGTCAAATCAAATAGTTGTGTGTGTAAGACAGAAGGAAGCATACCAGTGTTATTTGGTGCAAACTCAGACTCCGTGACTGCTAACACGTGGGGACGAAGGGTGACTGAGGAAGGCATTATCCGACTCCCAGGTTTTTGGCTTGGGTGACGGGTTGGAGTGGGAAATGATGAAACTATTCACGGAGATAAGAAACACAGAAGGAGAGGAAATCATATTTGGGGCTGGGGGAGTGAAGATAAAGAGGTATGCTGACTCAAGAGCCCAGCAACAAATGTTTACCCTATCAAATCCCTGATAAGCCACATAATGGCAGCTACACTGCCCACAAGTAGCAGGGAGGAAGAGCAGAGATGTCAGTGGCGAGATCTGAGAAGGGGAACAAGGAAGCAGGAGGGGCCACCTGCAAAGTCTTCATTGAAAGCATGGAGCAGAACACTTAGCAGACCTTTTCAGCCGAATCATTGGTCCTTTTTTTTTTTTTATGAGATAGACATAGGTAGATATTTATGTATTTCTTTGGAAAAGCAAGATATGTACCTAGTCAAATATAAATTTACACATAGAGGGAAACCTCTCCACAGGCAACCATTGTTGAGCTTCTTTACCTATAAGCAAGCTGGACTCTGAAAAGCACTATTGGTCAATATCTATCAAAACTATAAAATGGGGGCTGGCGTTGTGATACAGCAGGTTAATCTACAGCTTATGATGCTCACAACCCATATCAAAGTGTTGGAGTCGTAGTTCTCTGTTTCCAATCCAGCTTCATGCTAATGTGCCTGGAAATGCAAGGGAAGACGGCCCAAGTTTTTGGGCCCTGCCCCTCACATGGGAGACCCGGATGGAATCCTGGGCTCCTGGATTCAGCCTTGCCCAGCCCCAGCTATTGCAAACAGTTGAAGACTGAACCGGCAGATGGAAGCTTGCTTGCTTGCTTGCTCACTCGCTCTCGCTCTCTCTCTCTCTCCCCCCTCTCTGTCATATTGTCTTTTGAATAAAAATACATGTTTAAAAACATACATGTCCTTTGACCCAACAATTTCCCTTCTAATGCAACTTAAGAGATATACTTCTGTGCTCACAAAGATGGATATATAAAGGCATTCACTGCAGCATTATTAGTACAAAAGACTGAAAGGGGCTAACTAGTCAGGCGGCTGGGGACTGGTTCAGTGAGGATGCATCCACACAGAGCACCAGGCTGCAGTCAGCAATTCACTTAAGCAGCACGGAATCCTCCCAGAGATAATCCTGGCATATGCATGCAAATAATCCTGTTTGCTGATATACAAACAGGGACATACATACAAAGCACTATACTTCCTGCAACGTATTATTTTCACAACATATCTTAGAGGGATGGGTATTTGCTGTAGTGGTTGAAACATCCCTTGGGACATCCACATCCCATATTGGAGTATCTGAGCTCAATTTCCAGCTCCATTCCTAATTGCAGCTTCCTGTTAATGAACAACCTAGGAGGCTGCAAGTGATGGTTCAAGTACTTGGGTTCCTGTCACCCAACTGGGAGACCCAGACTGAGTTCCCGGCTCCTGGCTTCAATCTAGCCCAGTCCTGGCTTTTGCAGGCACTTAGAGAGTAAATGGGAGATCTTTTGTTTGTGTATCTGTCTCTCTGCCTTCCAAATACAAATAAAATGGATAAAAAGCTTTATATATGAGATTATGCCACATCGGTTTATATTACCAATAAAAATTACTAAACTTTATACTCACTACATTTCAGGCACTGTGGTAAGCACTTTAATTATATAATTCATTTAATGCTCACAAACATTTACAAGGTAGGCACTATCATCATTCCCCTTTACATGTGAGCACAGAGGCACAGAAAGGGTGCCCAAAGCCACAGATCTGCACATTTAACCCTAACACGTCCTGTGTGCATAATTCCGACTTCCTGACTATAGTCTGTTATATGACTGTGTGAATGTGCCATCATTTGTGTAACTAGTTCCCTATCACTGGACTATTTAGTCCATTCAGCCTGTTGCTACTGCAGTGTTGCAATGCTACCTTTGTGAATATCGGAGTACATCTCAAAGATACATTAGAGGCCGGCGCCGTGGCTCACTAGGCTAATCCTCCACCTTGCGGCGCCGGCACACCGGGTTCTAGTCCCGGTCGGGGCGCTGGATTCTGTCCCGTTTGCCCCTCTTCCAGGCCAGCTCTCTGCTGTGGCCAGGGAGTGCAGTGGAGGATGGCCCAAGTGCTTGGGCCCTGCACCCCATGGGAGACCAGGATAAGTACCTGGCTCCTGGCTTCGGATCAGCGCAGCGCGCCGGCCTCAGCATGGCGGCCGCGGCGGCCACAGGAGGGTGAACCAACAGCAAAGGAAGACCTTTCTCTCTGTCTCTCTCACTGTCCACTCTGCCTGTCAAAAAAAAAAAAAAAAATACATTAGAAGAGGAATTGCCGGGTCAAAGGACATGTATATTTTCTACTTTAGATAAGGCTATTGGTCATTCTTTTTTTTTTTTTTTTTTTAAGATTTATTTATTTATTTGAAAGGTAGAGTTACAGAGAGGCACAGGCAGAGAGAGAGAGAGAGGGAGAGGTCTTCCATCCAATTGTTCACTCTCCAAATGGCTGCAACAGCTGGAGCTGAGCCGGTCCAAACCGGCGCCCATATGGGATGCCGGCACTGCAGGCGGTGGCGGGTTTACCCATTATGCCACAGCATCGGCCCCTTATTAGTCCTTCTCAATGCCCATAGATGTTGACCGTGGGTAAAGTAAGGCAATTTCTTTGAAAGCCCCTGAGTGGGAATCGACTACTCCCGATAATACTCCTCTGGATACCAAAAGCACTCACAGTTTCCTCCTCTTTTTGCTTCCAAGAGACATTTGCTTTAAGAGAGCATGATCTCGCAGTACTACAGGAATAAACAAATGTTAGGGAATGTGTCAAAACATAGAGGGGCTGCACATATTCATGGCAGGTCTGTCCCGTCTCCCCCTCACCGTCCCTCCCCTCTGCTCCCTAGCTTTTGACAGAGAGGGGCAATGCTGGTCCTGCATTCCCACTGGAAATTGTGGCCTGGAGAGGGCGGAATGTGCCCTCTGGTTCTCCCCCAGCCCCACATCTCTCCTCCCTGGGGCCGAGTACCAGGTGCCATTTATCATCATGCCTGTGCAGACAACACATGGATAAAGGCCACCATTTTCTAATTCAGAGGAATGTGGTACAGATGAAATGGGTCAGACCCATATCCACAGGCCATCCTAGAACAAACAGTGCCTGACCCCTGGTTTTCAGTGTCATTGTTAAGAAATGTTTCTCCGATGCCATCTCTATGAAAGTGGGGAAGGTGGGCCTGAGGCACTTAACTTGTATTACCTCCTGGAAACCCTGGAAGAAGTCAACCGTTTGCCTTGAGTCCGGAGTGGCAAAAGGGGCCTGAAGTTCAAACTGGAGCTGAGTAGCCGCTTGCTGACTGGCTGTGAAACGCACACTGCTCTGCTCCGTGCGCCTGGAAACAGCATCTTACAGCCCCTGTCCAGGCATGCTCCTGCTTCAACCACAGAGATGACTGGCCTCCAAAAAGCATTTGGCCACCCAGACCTGACCAATGAACTAGGATCTGTGGTCAGTTTTAAACATCAATCAGGCCTGAGTGTTTCCTGCAAGCTTGCATCCTAAGTTCCTAGCGGATCAGAGTGGGAGCCTGGGCAGGAACTTTCTGCATCTAAGACAGCCCTCTCTTTGCTTCTTTGAGATGCACTTTCTTTCTTATACAGAAGGCTGCACCCTCCCCAGTTAGCAAGCTGTTTCCTGAAATAAAGTCTTCCTTTCATCCTAGATTTCTTTTCCAGGGAATTTTCGCTGACACAGATGCCACCTTATCAGTATTCTGGTGTTGCTGAAGCTTGAGGGTGGTGGAGGTGGCAAGAATGACTCTATAGAGAGGCCAGAGTCCACTGAAGAAAAGGGCCATGGCAGATGTGTTGAATGCTGGGAAGAGCGCCACGAGGGAGCAAGAGCAGTCTCTCTCCAGCTGCAGGGTAGTGTGGTTTTAGTGAGGGGCTGGGTGGACAAGAGATCTGAGATCTTCCTGCCTCTTTTGCAGCACTGTCCCTTCTCTCTCATTTCTCACCTGCAGTCCTTACTGTGACAGAGGACACAGCAGGACCTGATAGGGTCACCTCAGCCACTCTTCCCCACCTAGAGGCTACTCAGCTTGGGAAGGGAAAAGGCAAGCTAATAGGGAAAAAAAAAAACACCAGACTCTCTGGCCAGGCTCTCACAGCACTTCTATGAGCCCCGAATGTGAGGGAGTTTCTTCCCACCAGCAAGCGATCAGCTCTGCAGTGAGCACCAGCTGGGTCCCCTAATGCTGACACTGTAACATCAGCTCCTGACGCCTGAGAGTCCATCCCTCAAGACTCCCCCACCACACACACACGATGCCAGTTGCAAGCCCTGGCCTTGGGAACTTCTGACCTTCTGGCTATAAATCAGGATTCCCACACAGCCTTCCTTCTTACAGTCAGATAATTTGCTAGAGTGGCTCACAGAACTCAGGGAAACACATTCCTTAGCTTAGTGGTAAAGATATGTTAAAGGAGACAAGCAAACAGCGAGATGAGTCAACCCCTCTGGGATCTGGAGGGGCCCTGAGTGCAGGAGCTTCAGTCTCTGTGGAGTTTGGACTGTGCCACCCTCCTGTGTGTCACCCTTTTCTGTTCATCTTCTTGGAAGCCTCCGTGTATTTGGCTCTCCACGGGATCCTCAAACCCAGTTCCTTTTGGGACTTTATGGAAGCTTCATGTAGCATGACTGATTAAATCATTGGCCATTGGTCATTAGCTCAACCTTCAGCCCCTCTCCCTCCTTGGGGTATGGGCTGTGAATCCAACTCTGAGCACAGGGTTAGTTCCCCTGGCAAGGAACTCCTCATCCTGCAGTTTAATGAGCTTATGCTAATAAGGTAGTTACTTATCAACATAAATGCAGATGTGACTGAGTAAGATTAACATACACTCAACTATAGCTGATAGGTTACATTAATAAGGCTGTCATCATATCAACATAAACTTAGGTTTAAAAGGATTGTTGCAGATAACAAAGGACTTTTACCTTTATTGTTCTAGTCACGCAATAGGAGCTGTGAGCTAGGAACCATGGGTGAAAACCAAAATATCTGACTACCAGTTGTTCCTCGGTATCCAGAGGGTAACTGGCCCAGGCCTCTCAGAGGACACCGGGATCTGGGGAAGCTGAAGTTCCTTACATAAAATGGCATCGTATTGCAAGTGACTCATGGACATCCTCCCTCAGACTTCTGATCATCTCTAGATTACCTACAATACCCAACACAATGTAAATGCTATGTGAACTGTTCTGTACTTACTGTACCCAAGCCCTGTAGGTCTAACCACCTGGTACACAATGAGACACAAGGTAAACAGTGCTCAAGCAACTTGTGCCCTGCAAAAGCACAGCAGGTTGCAGCAGGCGGCACCGACGTACCCCCTGCAAGGATTCAGAACAGTGCTCAGAACACAGCAAACTGAAGCTTTGCTTTTGGAACTTTGCAGGTTCTTTTTTTAAAAAAAAAATTCTCAATTCACAGTCAGTTGAATCCACAGATGTGAACCTGTGGCTAAGGTGGACTGAACATCACAAAATCACAGCAAGCCTCTTTGGAAAGAACATCGGGTGTTCACGGAACTCTCTCCATGTCTCTCCCACTCCTATAGGATTTGGCCACAGAAGGGCAGAAAGAGAGCCCAAGTTTGGCCTCCACTGCCTTGCCTTGGAGTGACCAAAGGAAGGTCATCCCTTTCCCCCGGCCAAAAGCTTCTGCTGTTCAGGGCCAGCCACGAATACGCAGAAGCATGAAACGTGAATACAGGTCACAGCGACAGCTTCCAAACATTTTGTGTGTTTGGCTCTGCTGTGGGCCACTGGAATATCCTTTACACCACCACCATGTAAGATACACACACAACTGAAGAAGTGAAAATTTTGCTGAACATATGTTCATATACTATATGCAATGTACCAGAATTCTCCATCCCATTTTTTTTTTTTTTTTTTTTTTTGACAGGCAGAGTGAGAGAGAGAGACAGAGAGAAAGAGAAAGGTCTTCCTTTTTCTGTTGGTTCACCCCCCAAGTGGCTGCTACCGCCGGTGCACTGCGCCGATCCGAAGCCAGGAGCCAGGTGCTTCCTCCTGGTCTCCCATGCGGGTGCAGGGCCCAAGGACCTGGGCCATCCTCCACTGCCTTCCCGGGCCACAGCAGAGAGCTGGACTAGAAGAGGAGCAACCGGGACAGACCCCTGCGCCCCAACCGGGACTAGTCTGGTTTAAGTCCTGCCTGCTCTGCTCCCCTTCTAACGTCCTGCCAGTGTGCACTTTTCAAGGCAGCAGACTGTGCTCAAGTACTTGAGCTCACCCATGCGGGAGAGCCAGATTGAGTTCCCAGCTCCTGACTGTGGCCTGGCCCTGCCCTGGCTGTTGTTGGCATTTAGAGAGTGAGCTAGCAGATGGAAGATTTCTGTCTGTCTCTCTGCCTTTAAAATGAAAATGACAATAAGTAAATATTTATTTTTTTCTTTTTTAAAGATTTATTTATTTCAAAGAGTTACAGTGAGAAAAATCTTTCATCTGCTGGTTCACTCCCCACATAGCTGCAGCTGCTGGGGCTGGGCCAGGCCAAAGCCAGGAGCCAGGAGCTTCTTCTGGGCCTCCCATGTGGGTGCAGGGGCCCAAGGACTTGGTCTGTCCTCTGCTGCTTTTCTAGCCCATTCAGGGAGTGGATCTGAAGTGGAGCAGCTGGCAGCCTGTGGCTTAACCCACTACACCCCAGTGCAGTCCCTTGTACAAGTATCTTTTATAGTTATCTTGTTTACCAGTACTGATAGGCATAGATACTGCATTTACATTTACATTTGAAATAGAAGACATGGTTTGGGAAATACTTTTTTTTTTTTCTTTTAAGGATTCCAGGCTATAGTCAGATGTTTGTCACTCAGCAGCCTGTTAGAGGGTTTTCAAATTGAGGTAATAGGTCACAAAGCATGTTAAAAACAACAACAGCATGGCCACTGCTGTGGTTCACTTGGCTAATCCTCCGTCTGTGGCGCAGGCACCCCGGGTTCTAGTCCCAGTTGGGGCACTGGGTACTAATCCTGGTTGCTCCTCTTCCAGTCCAGCTCTCTGCTGTGGCCCGGGAGTGCAGTGGAGGATGGCCCACGTGCTTGGGCCTCTGCACCCGCATGGGAGACCAGGAAAAAGCACCCGGCTCCTGGCTTCAGATCAGCTAAGCTCCGGCCGTAGTGGCCATTTGGGGGGTGAACCAACGGAAGGAAGACCTTTCTCTCTGTCTCTCTCTCACTGTCTATAACTCTACCTGTCAAAAAAAAAAAAAAAAAAAAAAAAAAAAAAAAGATCAAACATGCTTTTCATGTGTCTGGAGTGTGAGAAATCGCTTTGCACTATCCCATAACGAAGTAACAAGAACCTGACTTTCTTTAATGCCAGATGGGTGTTAGCGCAGTTTTATGAATTATTCCCAGGAAGTTTAAGTTGCATATTACATTGGGCGTTTCTCCAGAAGCCCCTGAAACCCAGCCAGGGGTTTTTCCAAGCACTTTTTGGGCAGTTTTGAATTCAGCATCGTTTGCAAAGTGACTTGGGTGGCCGCTGGGAGCTCATCTTCGTGTCTCGAGACCACTGCGTGCTCCTTTGTCTGGCAGGCTTTGAACTTCATTATTTCCTGTTTCTCTGAGTTGGTTCCTTATCCTTGTCTCTTGGCCTGGACTCCAGTGCCCTCCAAGAGCCTTGGGAGGCATTCCGGGCCGTAGCGATTTCAGAACACAAATTCGTCATTACTGGATAATCCTAAATTCCTTTTAGAGGCCCCTGCTTTTTAGTAACATTCTCTGTAACTTAGTGACCTTTTGTTCCCTGCCTGCTAAGGTTCTGTGTGAGCCCATCTGCACAGGCTGTTCAAGCTCTGATTGCTTCGCATTTCTGCTATCAGTTACACCACTCCCACCGTCAGCCTGACTCTCTCAGCAAACTTGTCAGATAGTTCACGTAACATTATTTCAACTGCTGGCCCATCCCTTCTGTCAAGGCCAGAGCCGGCTCCTCTCCCTTCCACTTCAGCAACTCAAGGTAAGAAACTGAGCTGCGCCGCATCCCCCAAAAGCTGTTCTGTCCCAGTGGTCTTAGGTCCTCACCGCCAAGTCCTGAAGTCTTCCCAAATCAGCTTTTCACCGTTACCCAGCCTGAATTTCGCCAAATTATTTTTCCAGTCCTGGCTATTTCATCTTAAATCTCTTACTCAGGTTTGCTTGTACTCCGTCCCCCGCAGCCCCACCTGGTGTTCTCTCCCCTCTTGCATACCCTGAACTCTGAACATCTCTTACCCAGCGTACTAGTTCCTGGCCTTCGTGTGCCACAGTTGGTTGTGCTTGGCTTATGTGCATGCATTGCAAGGCGGGGAGAAGGGTTACAAACACCAGGGGACAGAGAGAGCCTTAGAGACTCCCAGCCATCCTGTTAGTCTGTTGAACCTATCTTACACTGCATCCCAAACCTGTGTCACTTTCCAACATACTGCTTAAACAAAGAAGGGCCTTGATGCTTATTGAGGATTTAGATAACTACTTCTCTGTTGAGGAGACTTTTAAAATTGTGTTTTCATTACGACTCCATCTCCATTTATTGATCAAGGAATTTCTTGCCTCACTTAACTCCATAATCTGTTGCTCAGATTAAGAAAATGTGAAAACTGCTGTTTGTGGAGTCAGTACAGACTTTAAAGTGATGCCTTAGAGGCTGAACGATTCTAACGCTAAGATCCAAGAAAAGCCGCTAACTGATCATGCAGAACATGTTTTCTTATGCATTACTCTTTTTATGGGCTGAGCATGCAATGAAACAAACTGGATTCAATGTTTTGGAGATGTGCTGTGTTCTGGAAGCAGGAACTTCCTAGCGTAGAAATATGCACCAGGGGCCGGCGCCGTGGCTCACTTGGTTAATCCTCTGCCTGCGGTGCCGGCATCTCATACAGGCACTGGGTTCTAGTCCCGGTTGCTCCTCTTCCAGTCCAGCTCTCTGCTGTGGCCTGGGAAGTCAGTGGAGGATGGCCCAAGTGCTTGGGCCCTGCACCCGCATGGGAGACCAGGAAGAAGTACCTGGCTCCTGGCTTCGGATCAGCGCAGCGCCAGCCGTGGCGGCCATTTGGGGAGTGAACCAATGGAAGGAAGACCTTTCTGTCTCTCTCTGTCTGTAGCTCTGTCAAAAAAAAAAAAAAAGAAAAAAAGAAATATGCACCAGAGAACACCGAATCAAGAGACAAGAAATAAGACACGTGAAAAACCCCCTTATACAAACAAACAAGTTATTATTTAACACACTTTGCTCTTTTTACATAAGGAGCAATGCTCACCAAAAAAAGCAGTAAATTCTACTAGCAGCTGAAAAGCGCCCTTTTATTTTGGAATTTCCTTTCTTGCACTACCACTGCCTAGTAGGCAGCTGTGCAAACGTGCCTCTTGGATGGCAGCGACACCTGTACCCTCTGCTTTGCCAGTCTGTTGGCCACTTCAGTCCTCATTAATCCTTCCTCCCGAGGGATAACTGGGAAGGGCAAGGAGGGGAACTTCAGGTCAGGCGGGCCTGCTTAGCAACCGACCAACACAGTCCAATCTAGTACCAATCTAGTACCGCAAGTTGAAAGATGAGTACAAATTCTTCTGTGGCATTTAAGATTCTGCTCCATCCAATTGATTGAACAGCCCTGGCCATTAAAACCTGGACATCCTTGAGACAGGTACTTTGATTGCTAACGGTTACTCTAAGAGTATTTGACCTGTCTCTAGAAGATTTTGTAGAAGGTTAATTTCACTGAACGTGTGGAGAACAGAGACAGGGAACTGATTTACTCAGTACTGATTACATAACAGAATCTGACTGCACAGCCTACGATACTTCTTACTTTTATGGTTTATAATTACCCAAAAAAGAATAATATACCCACTGTACAGATGTGGAGACTGAGGTTCAAAGACACTCTCTCAGTCTAAAGAAAAGTCCTGGCTATCAGCCTCTAAGGAGGCCTGAGGACTGCCGGCAGCTTTCATTAACCCACGCAATCCAAACTTAACAAGGGTAACTGCAAGCTGATTCCATGTTCCTTTCACAAACTCCGGGTAAGCCAGCTGCAGAGTCTTCATGGATAACTCAAAATGCTTTTACGGAACAACTGTCCCTATTCCAATGGGGGTTTTGTTGCTGGTGGCGCCCTTTCAAAAACAGAATATAGAACACTTAAAAAAGAACCCTCAGAGAATGGGCAGATCTTCAGGTCTGGCTGTGCAGACCACAGAGGAAACGGTGACAGCGTGATGGCACTCTGGCCTAAGACCTTCTAGGGACGATGTAATAAGCAGCTGGGGAGCGCCGAATTCAGCACAATCTATGACATAAGACGCCCAACTGCTGGCCATCCTCACTGAGGGCAGCTGCCCGGCTGCGGCTTACTCCTGCCACCCTCACCCCTCCGCCGGAGGCGGGTGTCACCAGCTGCCGCAGAGCCCGCGGCGAGCCGCCTCTCCGGCCCCCGCGCTCCCCGCCGCGGCCGCCAGCCCCGAGGCGGAGGCGCGCGCCCCCGGCGCACGTGACGGAGAGGGGGAGCAGTTTGTCCCTCCCCTCCCCCTTTCCGAAATCCCGCCTTCTCCTGAAGCTGCATCTTTCAATTGCACCACAACCGGAATGACCGCCACGCTAGCCAATCAGACCGCGAATGTCCCAGCAAAGACCCACCCCCTACTGGTCCTCAGGTTCCTTCCCGCTCGCACCGGAGTCACTTCCGAAGAGAGAACCGCCATGAAGAGAGAAGGGGGTGCCGCCCACCTCTGCTCCGACAGCTTCTCTGAGCCCCAGCAGCAAGACGGCAACCACGCACCCATCTTCTCCAGCCACAGCTCATGCCGCCGTCGTCAGCGGCGCCGACATGACAAGGCGCTGCATGCCCGCTAGGCCAGGTTTCCCCTCATCCCCAGCCCCGGGGTCGTCGCCCCCGCGCTGCCATCTGAGACCGGGTAGTACGGCCCCTGCTGCAGCGGGAAAAAGACCAGAGAGTCCTGGGGACAGGTACCGTGCAGAGGGCTTGAGAAGGGGCCGGGTCGCGGGGGCAAGGGTAGGAGGGGAGGACTGCGGACGGCCGCTTTTCAGTTCCCGCCATCCTCTGCGAGCTCAGGCCTCGGCGTTCCGGAGGCCGGCGATGCTCGCCCCGCCTCCGCGCAGGGGCTGCTGGGAGTTGGAGTTCGCTTCTCTGGAGTTGGGAAGCAGCTCCTGGTCTAGTGACCACCAGCCTGGATGGCGCTGAAGAACCTGCCTTAGGTCGAGGTGTTTTCTGACCTTCCGAGAGCTGGACCCGGGGCCCTAACTGCTTACCGCATACGTAGGTCGTTTTCTGTGCGTTCTCAGTTCTGATCCTAAATTGTGGGAGAACTTGTGTGCGGGTAACCTAACAGTCCCGTGTACACGGTAATTCGTTCTTAAGAGAGCATTACAGATGTGGGAAGTGATGCGTCTTCTCTTTCAGTAATTTCATGCCTCTCCAAGAGGCCAGTTGTTTTGTAAAGATTTTCTGGAATCTGTAATGAAATTGGTGATTTCATCAAATGACATCCGCTGACAATAAAATATGCTTAAATTCTCTACGAACTTGGTACTGTCTTTTATTTTTAAGTTTATAGTAAATTCATGGTTTTATGGTTCAGGTCCATGATCCCTTATCTGGTTTCTGAAAGCCAAAAAGCTGTGGCAGCTAGATGTTTTCGGTAAGTTTGGCAACAAGTGTTAACTTGGCAGCCAAGCCTGACCAGAAACTATGGCTGTTTATGACCTTTATCCCATTTGCATGTGAATATTCATAAATCTTGCTGGGGAGATGTTATTGTATTTGATTACAGGTCACAGCACCATACCCCACGGGGGCCCTTACATAATTCATTTAATTTTTCCTCTTTATAAAGTTCCAGAAATTCAGAATTCTAAAACACATTTGGCCTCAGAAGTGTCAGATATGGGTTATGAAGCTGTTATAATTTGTTTTTAAGCAGTTATAAGTTAGGGACATTTCTGTGCATATAAACTTAGAGAATCTCTTAAAAGTTAAATTCATGGTACTTTTATAGGTTTGTGTGTGTGTGCTTTACCCAAAAGCATTTTTCTTGTTCTGGTGTCTTAATGGAAAAGGAGCTTGGAATATAACATTTTAAGGAAGAGAGATGGTATTGCGTTTAGTAATTAATGTAGAAGTGGATTTAATGTTAGCTTGTTTCGAATGAACTGGCTGCTTCTGTTTTCTTTCCCGTGTCTCCTCAGTAAGTAATGTTATCTTTCTTCCTTTTGTAGACCCTCTGGCTTTTCCTTCTTTACTCTAAAGTAAAATAATTACCTAAAATAATTTACTTTGTAAACAGTTGTGTATGTTCTTTCATAGCCTGTCTCTTATATTCATCTCATAACCACTTAGCTTTTCTAGAAAATCACAGACAAACATGGCAGACCAGTAACCAGTAAAGATGTGCATCGCTCCTCTAACATGACCAGTAAGGTGTACAAGGTGTAGAAGTTTAACATTCATAAGGAACTTGGTTTGTTCAACTTTTCCAACCTCCCAGTAGATAAATATGTAGGGCAGTTGGTAATCTTATTTTCTTTTGGTGAAATGAAAACATTTCAGCACACTTGTCAGAAAGTTAATTTTGCTCCGTATTTGGTTACATTCTCCCTTTTGCAGCTGACAGCTCTGAACATACGAGCAAGTCAGAATATAAATTCTGGTAATGTGGTTCTTTGTGTCTCCTTTGAATTCAGAAATCCTTAAGAATTAAAAAACAATTTGGTTTTTGTTATATTTACTAACTTTATTCCATTTTCTCCATTTCATGTTTTGCCCAGGCAATGTGTTGTTTTGTAAATATCTTAAAAGATTCTTAGATAAAAAATTAAAAATTTGTAACGCTACTTACTTGGTTGTGAAAGCTTATTCCAATTACTGCTGTTAACTTAGATTTGCTGAAGTGTATAGAGAGGGTAGAATGAGCTTAATACTTGATCCTTTCTGCCTTTATCTGGTACATTCCTCTTCAGCTGCTTCCTGAAATCAGCCAAACCATCCATATTGCCATTTTGCCATCTGTTCTACTCTTGTTGTGGTATGCTATTCAGGTTTTACTCTGTTTTTATAATCTCCATTATTCATCCAGCAAATTTTTATTGAATGTCATTCTGTGCCAGTGACTGGAGGTGTCAACAAATGCTTATCCCAAAGCTCTCCCATCCTGCCATGTAGCAGTGAGTGTTTTGGTCCTAAGAAGCACTCCGTACCCATTACCTGAACCCACAATCTAATCTTATTTTAATACTGTAGGTTACATAAACCTCAGTTGTGATAAACTACTGAAAGTGATGAATGTAATTTTCAATTTTTTCATGACCAGTTTAGCAAAGCATGATTACTGTCGTGAGAACTTGATTAAAGGGTGAAATCTAGCCCATATTCTGTAAATCTAACATTTTTCATTTAATCCAGGTTATTAAGGTCTTAATATTTGCTTATGTGATACCATATTAGTTATGCTTTTGTTTTCAGGAAACAGTCAATTATAGATTTCTTCAAACGAGCCTCAAAACAAGGTGTGTATACTGTAATGCTCTTTTAATAGGCTATTTTGGGGATAAGGGAGATGGATTCAAGTTTTTAACTTTGTCTAAATTCTTGCTAATTTGACTAAATACAATATTCAAAATTAAAATATAGTGAAAGTATTTTTTAACGAATATAACCTCAAGTTCTAAACAGAAACTATTTTTGCGGTTATGCTTTCTTATATTTTAAAATAGTATTCTAGTCAATAATTTAATGTTATAATGTGTATTATTTTGATTCTCTAGTATAATAACTTATAAATAGAGCCAAAGGGGTTACATAATATAGCAAATGGGAGATTAATGAAAGTAAGGCTATTAAACATGTCTTCATTTCTCTTACCCTCCAATAAAATGTATATCATTCACCAGATATTATCGATTTACAAAGTTTTGTGGTAGCTTTAAATATAGTTTAATTTCATATATTAAAATATGTTTGTGTTGTTTTTAGTAACATGCAGTTTGTATGTGTTTTAATTGGCTATTTAGACAGACATATGTTGGATTCTCCACAAAAATCAAACATCAAATATGGAGGAAGTGGATTGTCCGTTACTGGGACAGAGCAGTTTGAAAGGAAACTATCCTCACCAAAAAAATCTAAACACAAAAGGATGCCATCAGACAAGAGCCCTATTTTAGAAGCTTTCATGAAAGGTGTGAAAGAGCACCATAAAGATCGTGATGTATCTGAGTCACGTCGACCTTGTGTGTCACTAGCCTCCAAGTACTTACCCAAAGGAACAAATATCTATGTTCCTCCTCCTTATCGCTTATCAGAAGAGATGAAAGCGCTGAAGAAAAAACATCGATCTCCAGAGAGAAGGAAGTCTCTGTTCATTCATGAAAATAGCAGAGAGAAGGCTGATAGAGACCGAGGCAAGACCAATGCCGAGTCCAAAAGACAGGCCACAGTCACAGAAGCTGACATCTTCAAGAACAGCTCCAGAAGTCTCAGTAGCAGAAGCAGCCTGTCCAGACATCACTCAGGAGAGAGCCCACTGGGAGCTAAGTTCCAGTTGTCACTAGCCTCTTACTGCAGAGAACGAGAACTGAAGAAGTTGAGGAAGGAACAGATGGAACAGAGAATTAACTCAGAAAATTCTTTCTCCGAAGCAAGCAGTCTTTCCTTAAAATCTTCTAGTATGGAAAGAAAATGCCAACAGAGACAGGAACAAAGTAAACAGAATGATGCCATACCTGGAAAGAGTAACCTTTCAAACCTGGTATGTGCAGTAATTACTGAATTAGCTTTGCTACTGTTTTATAACGTCTAGAGTACTAACAATAATTGCTAGGTCACAGTATCTTTCTTTAAGGAAATATTGTTGCACAGTTTGTGTAAAAGCTGATTTCACTGGGTTTGTTCCAACTGCCCATCATTGAATTCAGTAAAGAAGTGTTTCCTGCCTTTAATATTTCAGAACAGAGATCTTTTTTTAAACTTGTTTTTTCTTTGATTGATTAGTATTTGCAAGAGTAATGAAAAGATAGAGATCTTCCATCCACTGTGTTCACTCCCCAAATGACAGCACAGCCAGGGTGGCCCATGCCAAAGCCAAGAGCCAGAACTCCATCTGGGTCTCCCACATGGGAGGAAGGAACCAAACACTTGGGCCAGCATCTGCTGTCTTCCCAGGTGCATTAGCAGGAAGCTATATCAGAAGTAAAGGAGCCAGAACTCTATAGAGAAGCAGATAGAAAGAGGTCTTCCATCTACTGGTTCACTCCCCATGTGGCCGCAGTTGTCGGAGCTGACCTGATCTGAAGCCAGGAACCAGGAACTTCTGGGTCTCCAACATGGGTGCAGGGGCCCAAGGACTTGGACCATCCTCTGCTGTTTTCACAGGCCCTAGCAGAGAGCTGGACCAAAAATGGATCAGCCGGGGCTCAAACTGGCACCCATATGGGAAGGCATCGCTGCAGGCAGCAGTTTTACCTGCTATGCCACAGCGCTAGCCCTCTGCTCCACTTTCAGTCTAGCTCCATGTTAATGTGCCTAGGAAAGCTGCAGATGATGGTCCAAGACCCTGGACCTCGGCCACTCAGTGGACTTTGGCCTGACCCAGCCATAGCCATTACAACCGTTGTGGTAGTAAACCAACAGATGGAAGATAGTGCTGTCTCTCCCTCTCTGTTACTCTGCCTTTCAAATAAAAAAATCCTTTTTTAAAAAAATGCTTAGCTCGGGCCAGTGCCGTGGCTCACTAGGCTAATCCTCCACCTGTGGCGCCGGTACCCCGGGTTCTAGTTCCGGTTGCTCCTCTTCCAGTCCAGCTCTCGGCTATGGCCCGGGAAGGCAGTGGAGGATGGCCCAAGTGCTTAGGCCCTGCACCTGCATGGGAGATCAGGAGGAAGCACTTGGCTCCTGGCTTTGGATCAGTGCAGCACCAGCTGTAGCAGCCATTTGGGGGGTGAACCAACAGAAGGAAGACCTTTCTCTGTCTCTCTCTCTCTCTCTCTCACTGTCTAACTCTGCCTGTTTAAAAAAAATTTTTTTAAAAATGCTTAGCTCAATAAAAAATAATAAAAATAAAATAAACTTTGCTGAAGGGAGATGCTTAAGGAGTCAAAAATCGGAAAGAACAGTTCTCAAACTGGTCCCTGGGTGGGACTGTCAATATCAGCATCATATGAAAACTTGTTAGAAATACAAATTCTCAGGGCCAGTGCTTTGGCATAGCGGGTTAACCTGCTGCCTGCAGTGCCGGCATCCCATATGGGCTCCAGTTCGAGTCCTGGCTGCTCCACTTCCCATCTAGGTCTCTGCTATGGCCTGGGAAAGCAGTGTAACATGGCCCAAGTGCTTGGGCCCCTGCACTCACATGAGAGACCTGGAAGAAGCTCCTGGCTTCGGAGGGGCTTTACCCACTATACAATAACACTGGCTCCAACATTTTTAGATTTTTAATCATAAAAATACACTTCATTTTTATGGTAAAACTTAAGGTTTTTAAATGTTATTTTGGAAGTTAATTCAGTCTAGAAGTCTTTATAAGTGTTATGAAGGGCAATTCAAATTCTTCACTACCTCAAACTCCTAACTAATTTTTTCTTTCTTTCCTGATAGGAAAATGGACATCTCTCAAGAAAAAGATCCTCCTCTGATTCATGGGAACCTACTTCAGGTGAGATAAAAATTAAATTTATTTCTAAATAGATTTGCGTCTTATAAATACATATGTTTAAATTTTTCTTTCTAAAGGTGAATTGACTTTCTCAGATGAAGAGTTTGGTAGAATTATATTGAAAAAGAATTGTACTTCACTTTAGTACATGTAGTCTTTGCTTTGTCTTGACTCTTCTGCATTCTTCAAGAGTTCTTAACAATGTGTTTCTCATATTTGTGTTCAGTTTTCTACTGTGTGTTTTGTTTTTTTTTTTTTTTTTAAAGATCTGTTTATTTATTTGAGAAGCAGAGAAAGGAGAGAGAGAGAGAGATCTTCCATCTGCTTGTTCAATCCCCAAATGGCCGGAACGGCTGGGGCTAGGTCAGGCTGTAGCCAGGAACCAGGAACTTCTTCTAGATGTCTCACATGGGTGACAGGGACCCAAGGACTTGGGCCTATTGCGCTGCTTTCCCAGGTGCATTAGCAGGGAACTAGATCAGAAGAGGTGCAGCCGAGACTCAAACTGGCACCCATCTGGGCTGCTGGCACTGCAGGCAGCAGCTTAACCTTTGCCACAGCCTGGGCCCCAGTTTCTTACTTCTGAATTCTTGGCAACATCAAGAAGCATAATCTTTTATTCTTAGAATTGTGGACTCTCTGTGGTCCTGCTACTATGTTAAAGATGTTTTGTATAAAGTTGGAACTGTTATCATCCAAGATAATGTTCCATAATATTACAAATACGCCTTTTTAATATCAAATGTCAAGGACATCTACATGATAATAGTTTGTGTTTTTACTATGTATTAACAAATAGATAATAACAGTTACTGCTAATTCAGTAATTCTTAAGTTAATTTTTTTTTACAAAAGTTTTTTTGTTTATTTGAGAAGCGGAGTTTCAGAGGAGGGAAAGAAGGGGAGAGAGAATGAGAGGGAGATCTAGCTGTCTGTCTTCTATCTAGTGGTTCACTCCCAGAATGTCCACAATAATCTGGATTGGGACAGGCTGAAGCCAGAAACCAGGAACTCTGTCCAGGTGTTCATTCTTGGGTAGCAGGGCCTTAAGCACTTGGGTCTTCATCCCCTGCCTTCCCAGAGCATTAGCTGGGAGCTTGTCTAAAGTGGAAGAGCCGGGATTCAAACCTGCATTCTGATAAGAGATGCAGCCATTATAAGCTGCTGCCTAACCTACTGTACCAAAACGCCAGCACCAAGGTTTTTTTTTTTTTTTAACTAGAACATTAAATTTCAAACACTACAGAAATTTATAACACTGAAAATGGAAGATCCCCCAAAATGACTGTTATAGTATGATGTATCAAGTTGTTTTTTTCCCCTGTGATGACTATACATTTTGTCAACTGTATGAATTTAGACATCCACTAAGATATATTGGACAAAATCATTATAACCAACATTTGTTGAACACTTACTATGTGCTATGCTCTGTTCTGTGTGCTTCTAATTCATTTGATCCTCACAAAAGTGTTACTTTTAGAGATGAAAGAAACACGGGTAGAGAGACATTTCTGAGTCATTCTTCAAGTTTCCTGTAGTACTTCATTTTATGTATAATTATTTTGACCAAGCATTTTAAATTGTTAAAATCAAGTTTCAGCCCAACCATATTTTACCATCATAGAAGGATTGTTTAGGATCCAGGAATAAATCTGAAGTTTTCTATGTGGCTTTTTTTGTTTGTGTTTATCTTTATTTATGTGGTAGGCAGTGTGACAGAGATCTTTGATCTGCTGGTTCACTCCCCAAATGGTCACAATAGCACAATAGCCAGATCTGGGCCAGGCAGAAGCCAGAAGCCAGAAGCTCCATCTGGGTCTCCCATATGGGTGGCAGGGCCCCAAACACTTGGGCCATCTTCTACTACCTGTGCAGGAAGCTGGATTGAAAGAACAACAACCAGGACTTGAACTGGCACTCTGATATGGAATGCTAGTGTTAGAAGCATCAGCTTAATCCACTGTGTAAACACTGGCCCATGTGTGTTTTAAATTTATTTAATTTCTATAATGTTGATTTTATGATAAATTATAGTAAGTTTTGACATTATTCAAGAATAAAAATTTCTCAGCCATGAGACTGCTTCATTCACTGTATTGCATATTTGTAATATTAAGTAAATGATCACTTTTCACTTAGGTGGGTGGAAGTACAAAATATTAGGCCAGCTCTGCCAGTGTAAAGGCAGCTGCTACTGGTGGTGCAGCTGTTATTCAACTTTGCCTTTTTCTATGATAATGACTTAAGACTTTAAAAAACTTTCTTCTGGGGCTGACTCTGTAGCATAGAAGGTTAAGCTACTGCCTGCAGCATTGGCATCCCATTTGAGCGCTGGTTTGAGTCCAGGCTGCTCCACTTCTGATCCAGCTCCTTGCTAATGTGCATGGAAAAGCAGTGGAAGATGGCCCAAGTGCTTGGGTCCCTGCACCCATGTGGGAGACCCAGAAGAAGCTCCTGGCTCCTGGCTTCGGCTTGGCCTAGCCTTGGACAGGTGGAAGATCTCTCTCTCTGTCTCCTTATTTCTGTATCTCTGACTTTCAAGTAAATAAATCTTTTGAAAAAAATTCTTCATTTCCTTTGTTTACAAATTCTATCAGTGCTGGCTGAAGTTGTTTCATTTACATATTAAAAGTTTTGAGGCACTGCTTGAAAACATCTGTTCTCTGCGTATTTTCAGAGGCACACTTAAGGTGGTTGACCTTCACTTACATTATTTTTATTATACTGCATGCATTATAGCATTATACCCTTGTACATTTATACTTCAGTGGACTGAGATCAACAGAAATTCAATATGTAAAGGACATACAGGGATTTCTCACTCTAGATTACATTGAAAGTACTTTATTTGATGGTGAGTAGATACTAAAAAAGGAAATCATGCATGTTGTTCGTCATTACCATTATTGTGCTTAGCAATTGCGATGGTAATATATGTAATCACAGAATTACTAATCCCACAGTTCAGAGATTTCAGAAATGCTGATAGACATTTGTCTCTTTGCTCTTTCTGAACCGTGAATATGGCTGAATTCTGAGATCATATTTAATCTATCCCCAATATTTGATAATTTATTAATAACAAGTTCCCCGTTAGTGGACTTTAGACCTTTCCATTTTTTCTTTTTAAAAACTCAGTCCCTCTCTTACCTATTTTATTTTATTTATTTAGAAAAGATTTTATTTATTTGAAAGAGTTACAGAGAAATAGAGACAGAGAGAGAGGTCTTCTATCCACTGGTTCACTTCCCAGTTGGCTGCTATGGCCAGAACTGCACCAATCCGAAGCCAGAAGTCAGGAGCCAGGAGCTTCTTCCAGGTCTCCCACATGGGTGCAGGGGTCCAAGGACTTGAGCCGTCTTCTACTGCTTTCCCAGGCCATAGCAGAGAGCTGGATGGGAAGTGGAGCAGCCAAAACTCGAACTGGCGCCCATATGGGATGCCAGTGCTTCAGGACAGGGCTTTGACCCACTGCGCCACAGCACCAGCCCCTCTCTTACCTAATTCATAATATTAGTCAAAACGGAAACTACTAGACACTCACTCTACAGACTGGATGGGAGTATAGAAACATCATGAAAATGTTACTATTAATTTACTGCCCTTAAGAGCTTGCAGAAAAGCCACCTATGGTACCAATTAATTTTCTTCTAATTCTGAAGCTAGAAGCTCTTAAAATGGGATGACATTGTGGTGTAGGATAAGCCACTGTTTAACAACACCAGCATCCCATATCACAGTGCTGGTTCAATTTCCAGCTGCTCTGCTTCCAATCCAGTTTGGGGGAATGAACCAGGGGGTGGATCTTTCTTTTTCTCTCCTTCTTCACTCTGTTTTTTGTGGTGTTTTTTTGTTTTTCTGGTTTTTTTTGACAGGTAGAGTGGACAGTGAGAGAGCGAGAGACAGAGGGAAAGGTCTTCCTTTGCCATTGGTTCACCCTCCAATGGCCGCTGTGGCTGGCATGCTGCGGCCAGCGCATCGCGCTGATCCGAAGGCAGGAACCAGGTGCTTCTCCTGGTCTCCCATGTGGGTGCAGGGCCCAAGGATTTGGGCTATCCTCCACTGCATTCCCAGGCCATAGCAGAGAGCTGGCCTGGAAGAGGGGCAACGAGGACAGAATCCGGTGCCCCAACCAGGACTAGAACCCGGTGTGCCAGCGCCGCTAGGCAGAGGATTAGCCTAGTGAGCCACGGCGCCGGCCACTCTGCTTTTCAAATAGGTAAATCAAAGAAGCAGCAGTAGGGGCCGGTGCTGTGGCATAGCAGGTAAAGCCGCCGCCTGCAATACCAGCATCCCATATGGGTGCCGGTTTGAGTCCCAGCTGCTCCACTTCTGATCCAGCTCTCCGCTATAGCCTGGGAAAGCAGTGGAAGGTGGCCCGAGTCCTTGGGCCCCTGTACCCTTGTGGGAGACCTGGAAGAAGCTCCTGGCTTCAGAATGGTGCAGCTCTGGCCGTTGTGGCCATTTGGGAAATGAATCAGCAGATGGAAGACCTCTCTCTCTTTTCTCTCCCTCTCTCTGAACTCTGACTTTCAAATAAATAAATCTTTAAAAAGAAAAAGAGAAGAGATATTTGTTTATTTTTTAAAAGATTTATTTATTTGAAAGAGTTACAGAGAGAGCTAGAGACAGAGAGATGTCTTCTATCTGCTGGTTCACTCCCCAAATGGGTACAAGAGCTGGAATTGAGCCCATCTGAAGTCAGGAGCTAGGAGCTTCTTCCAGATCTCCTACATGGGTGCTGCTGCCCAAGGACATGGGCCATCCCGGGCTCTGGGATATTTGTTTATTAATTACTATTTAATTTTACTGAATTTTCTATATTATTGATAAAGTTGTCCAAATAAAAATTACCTAACTCTCAAGTATGGTTTTGGAGGCTTTTTAGTGAGATTTTTGAGAAGTGGTTGTTATTGAAATGTTTCTGGATGAGGCAACTGATAAACATGTACAACTTGTTTCCTAGGGCTCCCATAGCAAAATACCAAAACCCAAGATGGCTTAAAACAACAGAAATTATTATTTAACAATTCTGAAAGTTAGAAGTACAAAATCAACGTATTGGTAACCGGGCTGTGTTCTCTCTTACAACGCTAGTTCTTTGCCTCGTCTATCTTGTGTTGGCTTGTAATCCTTGGTATTTCTTTACTTATAGATATATCATTCTGGCTACATGACATCTTTGCCTTGTAAATCTTTAGTTTGTCTTTCATCTGTGCACGTCTGTAAGAGTTACATTGCATTAGGACACACCCTTAAAAACCTTATTTTAATTGTATCATGTTTATGAAGTCTATTTCCAGTAAGGTCATATTCTGAATTACTGGGGTTTAGGACTTCATATCATATTTAGGGGACAGAGTTCATCCTGTAGCATAGCTAAAGATTGGAAAGATACATAGGAAAGAATAAATAATAATTAAATAGTAGAGGGAACGAATTGGGTAAATTTCTTTTTAAGTGGAAAATTAAAATGTGTCTGCCTTCCAGTTACACTATGTTTTTTAAGGTACTGTACATATAGAGGTAGAAGTGGTACATTTCTGGAACCAGGTAGTCCTAAGTTTAAAAGAATATCTATCTTGAGAATCCCATCTTGAATTTCATAGTTGTCTTTGTTTTGGGGAGTGACCTTTAATTCTATTAAGGTACTAAACTTTTTATAGCTTTGGAATGAATGGGAGCATTTGTCATTTGCTTTAAACTTGACACCAGTATGTATCAACTTGATAAATGACATAATTAATTCTGTCCTCATTCCATATATACTGAATAATCACAACCTGAATCTATAGAATTTAAATATTTTGTCAAAGTGTTTTAGAAACTCACTGAATAAGCTTTTCTGAGATAGGAAAGTATACTTTTCACTAATCTTACAAAAATTAAATTTTACCAGGCTCTAAGCAGAATAAATTCCCTGACAAAAGAAAAAGGAGCTCTGTGGACTCAGATCTAAAAAGCACAAGAGAATCTCTGATACCAAAAGCAAAAGAGTCCTTTTTTGAAAAGCGTCCTGACGGACCACATCAGAAAGAAAAATTCATAAAACATATTGCTCTGAAGACACCTGGTGATGTGTTGCGCTTGGAAGATATATCCAAGGAACCTCACGATGAAACTGATTACTCCTCTGCAGGCTCAGCACCTTCAAATTCTGGCCACCATTCTTCTAGGAATAGTGACCAAATCAGTGTGGCAAGTACCAAAGACACTAAGATGCATAAACCCCACTCACCTTTACCTCAGGAAAAATCTGCAGTTAAAAAAGCTAGCAGCCTTCAGAAAACTAAAACTGCTGGCTCTGTGACATCAAAAGAGACAAAACTTCTACCTTTACTTTCCCATGTTCCAAGTGCTGGTTCCTCTCGGGTACCATTAAATACTAAAAATTGTACTCTTCCAGTTCCTAAAAAAGATAAAGAGCGTTTGTCATCTAAAGAATGTTCTGGGCATTCTACAGAATCCTCCAAACACAAGGAACACAAAGCAAAGACTAATAAGGATGATACTAATGTATCTTCAGGGAGAATTTCTGGGGAATCTTTGCATTCAGAATATGGCACTTCTACAAAGTCTCCCCCAGCTGCTTTGGAAGTTGTGCCGTGTATCCCAAGCTCTACAGCACCTTCAGATAAAGAGAGTTCAGGAAATTCCAACACAGGTAGCAGTGCACTGAAAAGAAAACTAAGGGGTGATTTTGATAGTGATGAAGAAAGTTTAGGTTACAACCTAGACAGTGATGAGGAAGAGGAAACATTAAAATCACTGGAAGAAATAATGGCTTTGAACTTCAATCAGACTTCTGGAACTACAGGAAAGCCTCCAGCTGTTACCAAGGGTCTTAGGTCTCAATCATCAGAATATACAGTAAGTACTTCTATGACATTTTCCTTAACTTGAAGAGGGAAAGATGGATTGATTAGTGAAAGAACAGATTATTAGAACTTATTTTAAAATTAATATTTATCACAACTCATAATAAACTGAAAATGGTATAATTCTTGTTTGATGAGTTTCCCATAAATCAGTGGTCTCCAAACTTTTTTGATCACACACACTGCTGTTAGTAAAAAAATTTTGAGCATGTACGCCAATATATGTGTATACTTATAGATTACATACATGTACCACTAAAATGCTGTGTACTTTCTGAAGCATATGCAAAAACATAATTTAACAAGAAGAAAATGAGTATTTTCCTATAGAAGTTATGTAGAAGTTACTATGGACTAAGTTCTACTGGAGTTTCTATAGAAGTTCCATATAAATAGAAGTTCTATTATTTTCTTCCTGCACCCCAACGGATCACCTTGCACACCCCTGCTTTGGAGACCACTGCTGTAAATGAAGGTAGAGTGTAGAAATGTTGTTAATTGTGGTGTGCAATTTTTATTTATAAAGTGCTTCATTCTATCTTGGGAATAGCTGAATTAAATTCTAAGATGTCTGTAAAAGTTGGTGGGGATCATATTAATATTCTGTGGTAACATCTAAAAATTGGTAGTCTGATTCCACTAAAAGAACTTGAAAGTAAAGACAGGGTAGCCACAGAGCCCTTGGGTGACTGCAGTTAGATCCTAAGAGTAGCAGGGTTTTATAAGTAGTACCTTTCCTGGTAGATGGTAAAAATCAAATTGCCTGCAATATAAAATATTAGATTTAAAGCATGATGGTGAAAATTATCTTTTAAGAAAGGCATCCTCCTGGCCCAGGTTACTGAAATAGAAGATAGTCTTTAGTACTCTGAATAATGTTAAATATCCCAGTTTTTATACTAAGATGTATTGTAAAATATTTCTGAATTTTCTTCTTGTTCTAGGAACATGGTCACAGTGGGACTTACACAAATACTTTAGAGCGTCTGGTGAAGGAGATGGAAGACACACAAAGGTTAGTTGTCATCATGATGAGTTTGCTGGATTTAGCATACAGCTTGTTTGGTTTAGTTTTAATTGACCTTTCTTTTTGTTTTTTAAAGATTTCTTTATTTACTTAAAAGAGTTACACAGAGAAGGAAAGGTAGAGAGAGAGGGAGGTCTTCCATCCTCTGGTTCAATCCCCAATTGGCCTGAATGGTGAAGCTGCACCAATCTGAAGCCAGGAGCTTCTTCCGGGTCTCCCATGCAGGTGCAGGGGCCAAAGGACTTGGGCCATCCTCATTGCTTTCTCAGGCCATAGCAGAGAGCAGGATAAGAAGTGGAGCAGCTGGGACTCGAACTGGTGCCCATAAGGGATGCTGGCACTGCAGGCGGCAGCTTTACCAGTTACGCCACAGCGCTGGCCCCTAATTGACCTTTCAAAAGAATCACAAGAAACTAGCTTGTATTTTGTGTTAGTACTACTATTAACAGTTCTTCTGTTGTCAGCTATGTTAGAAATAAGAAATACTGGCCGGCGCCACTGCTCACTTGGCTAATCCTCCACCTTGCGGCGCCGGTACACCGGGTTCTAGTCCCGGTCGGGGTGCCAGATTCTGTCCCGGTTGCCCCTCTTCCAGGCCAGCTCTCTGCTGTGGCCCAGGAGTGCAGTGGAGGATGGCCCAAGTCCTTGGGCCCTGCACCCCATGGGAGACCAGGATAAGTACCTGGCTCCTGCCATCGGATCAGCGCGGTACGCCGGCCGCAGCGCACCAGCACTGCCAGGTGGCCCTGTGCAGGCTTCCGATCCCTTCATCTCTGCCTGGTGGCCCTGTGCAGACCAGGGAGCAGTGGTCTGGGGCCCAGAGAGAAATGAGATTCGTGCCAGTACTTGGAAGAGGAGCCTTGGTGGGGGGGGGGGGGGGTCAGGGCGTTGTTACTCATGTCAGGAAGGCGTTTGGCCTGCATCAGGGGACAGCACAGGGACTCAAGGCCTTGTATAGGGAGAGGGTATAGGATGCTGGGATTCTTTCTGTTTTGTTTTGTTTTGACAGGCAGAGTGGACAGTGAGAGAGAGACAGAGAGAAAGGTCTTCCCTTGCCGTTGGTTTACCCTCCAATGGCTGCCACGGCCGGCGCACCGCGCCTATCCGAAGGCAGGAGCCAGGTGCTTCTCCTGGTCTCCCATGGGGTGCAGGGCCCAAGCACTTGGGCCATCCTCCACTGCACTCCCTGGCCACAGCAGAGAGCTGGACTGGAAGAGGGGCAACCAGTACTAGAACCCAGCGCCCATATGGGATGCTGGTGCCACAGGCGGAGGATTAACCAAGTGAGCCACGGCGTCGGCCCCAATTCAAGGAGTTTCTGTGATACTAATTCAGAGAACTTCACTTAAGAGTTCAGCTGGCTTGATTACAAAGGAGTTGTGTAATATTTCAAACTTGATAACCAAATAGCTAGCTAACTGTAGGAATCTGGCAGACAATTAATATGTCAAAAGTTTTTACCTTTCTGAATTTAGTTTGAGAAATTATCTCTATTATAAAATCTGATCTGGAATGTGAAATCTAAAGTTGCTTATTTAAAATGGACCATTGCTTAGCCCAAAAGCAAAGGTACTAGTTTGATCTGATGATTTGACTCTTTCCTATAATGATAAAGGAATACAGGTACTAGTCATTTACTGTTGTATGTACTCATTTGTTTGAACTGGGGTTGGGAATAAAAACATTGATTAAAATAACTCAATCTTGCCAGCACCGTGGCTCACTAGGCTAATCCTCCGCCTTGCGGCGCCGGCACACCGGGTTCTAGTCCCGGTCGGGGCGCCGGATTCTGTCCCGGTTGCCCCTGTTCCAGGCCAGCTCTCTGCTGTGGCCAGGGAATGCAGTGGAGGATGGCCCGAGTACTTACGCCCTGCACCCCATGGGAGACCAGGAGAAGCACCTGGCTCCTGCCATCGGATCAGCATGGTGGGCCGGCTGCAGCGCGCTGGCCGTGGCAGCCATTGGAGGGTGAACCAACGGCAAAGGAAGACCTTTCTCTCTGTCTCTCTCACTGTCCACTCTGCCTGTCAAAAAAGAAAAGAAGAGGAAAAAAAAAAAAAAAAACTCAATCTCGGGGCAGGCATTCTGGCACAGCAGGATAAGCCACTGCCTATGATGCCAGCATCCCAGAGGTGCGCTGGTTCAAGTCACAGGGCTCTACTGCCCATCCAGCTCCCTGCTCATGCACCTGGGGAAGCAGCAGAAGATGGCTCAAGCACTTGCGTCCCTGCCACTCAGTGGGAGACCCAGATGGAATTCCAGTATCCTGGCCTTGGCCTGGCCCAGCCCCAACCATTACAGCCATTTGGGAAGTGAACCAGTGTATTAAAGATCTCTCTTTGTGTCTTTCCCTCTCTCTCTGTTACCCTGCCTTTCAAATAAATAAATCTTCTGAAAAATAAAATAAAAAATCTTAAAGAGGCAATATGAGCAAGAACCTTGGATCTAGCCCAGACTCTGCATTGTGAACATGCATCCTGAGCTTTTCCAAGTTTGACTTTTCTAATGTCCACTTCTTCACCTATAAAATGGGTAATAATAAATTACATGGAGTTGTGAGGATTAAAAGGATTAAATGCATAAAACCCTTAGTGTAGTACTTGTCACATAGTAACTGCTCAGTAAATGTTAGCTGAAATGATAATGACAGTGACAACTACTGCAGGTTGCTGGGACTACTAGAAGTCAAATAAATGTTAAAGATTACTAAATTAGTGGTGTTTATTCTTGATACTTTTCTTTCCCCATTCTCTAAATGATTTGGATAGATCACTTTTAAAATCTTTTAACAGTAAAGAAATATTCAAGGTTTTTATGTGATGAACACTATTCTGATTCTATACAGAAACTAAGTAAAAGCCTAAGACCTAAAACAACTTTTGGGGGCTGGCGCTGTGGCATAGCAGGTAAAGCCACTGCCTGCAGTGCCAGTATACCATACGGGCATCAGTTCAAGTCCCAGGTGCTCCACTTCCTATCCAGCTCTTTGCTATGGCCTGGGAAAGCAGTAGAAGGTGGCCGAAGACCTTGGACCCCTGCACCCGTATGGGAGACCCGGAGGAAGCTCCTGGCTCCTGGCTTCGCATCGGCCCAGCTCTGGCCTTTGCGGCCATCTGGGGAGTGAACCAGCAGATGGAAGATTCTCTCTCTCTCTCTCTCTCTCTCTCTCTGCCTCTCCTTCTCTCTCTGTGTAACTCTGACTTTCAAATAAATAAAATAAATCTTTAAAAAAGAAACAGACTTTTCATGTTTTACTGAAAATGGTATATTATATTATATGTCATGATGTATTGGGGAGACATGATTTAACTTACTAAGTTTTTTTTTAATTTTTAGGATGAATTATTTATTATAGCATTCTTTTAATCCTCAGGCTAGATGAACTGCAGAAGCAGCTACAAGAAGATATAAGGCAGGGCCGAGGCATTAAATCCCCAATCAGAATCGGAGATCAAGATAGTACAGATGATGAAGATGGCCTCTTGGAAGAACACAGGTATGGTATTTTTTATAATGTATGTATGTCATTTTACAGTTTTTGTTTTTTGGCCGGCACCGTGGCTCACTAGGCTAATCCTCCGCCTTGCAGCGCCAGCACACCGCGTTCTAGTACCGGTTGGGGCACCGGATTCTGTCCCAGTTGCCTCTCTTCCAGGCCAGCTCTCTGCTGTGGCCAGGGAGTGCAGTGGAGGATGACCCAAGTACTTGGGCCCTGCACCCCATGGGAGACCAGGATAAGTACCTGGCTCCTGCCATCGGATCAGTGCGGTGCGCCGGCCGCAGCGCACCAGCCGTGGCGGCCATTGGAGGGTGAACCAACGGTAAAGGAAGACCTTTCTCTCTGTCTCTCTCTCTCTCTCTCTCACTGTCCACTCTGCCTGTCAAAAAAAATAAAATATAATTTTTGTTTTTTTGTAAAATAAATAGGCCTTTGATGATTATTTCCTTCATGAATCTTTACTGGGTTTCTAATCGTCTGTGATGGTATTAAAAGGCAAATGTTAGAGGCAAGTTACGCCTTTTCTTTTGTACTGATTATTGTTCCTTCTCATAAGAGACAAAAATTGGGAGCAGCAAAGCATACTTTTTCTCCGGCTGGTCGTCTAACCTGGGATTAACATTGGACGTAAAGTTTTCTTTGCACCCAACTTTTAAGTACAAAACCATGTGCAGTATAACTATTTGGTATTCAAGTAACATGTTTTATGTTTCAGGGAATTTCTAAAGAAATTTTCAGTTACAATTGATGCTATTCCTGATCATCATCCAGGTGAAGAAATATTTAATTTCCTTAATTCTGGAAAAATTTTCAATCAGTATACCTTGGATTTAAGAGACTCTGGTTTTATCGGACAAAGTGCTGTAGAAAAGCTTATTCTTAAGTAAGTAGAAATTAACATTATATCTTTTTCTCTATAAAAATTATTTTAAAAGACTTCTGACCAATGTAATTTTCCGGTTTCCTAATCCTTTTTTGCCCTTTATGATATTTTACTTAATTATAGGAAGCAGGATAGGAAAGTTGACATGCTTTTATTAGTTAGGATTAAGATCCATAAATAGCAGTGACTGTCAGAGTAAAAGGAGCTTAAACAAGAGTTTATTTCTTTCTTAAGTTAAAGAAGGGTAAGAGGTATAAAGTCTAGGGCCAGTATGTTGGTTTCACTATTCTTTTTCTCTGTCATTCTTTTTTTTTTTTTTATGTAAGATTTTATTTATTTATTTTGAGAGGCAGAGTTACAGACAGTGAGAGGAAGAGACAGCCCTGCTCCAGCTGTTAGCCATCTGGGGTGTGAACCAGTGGATGGAAGATTCTCTCTGCCTCTGCCTCTCTGTTTTTTGTTTGTTTTGTTTTTGTTTTTGTTTTGACAGAGTTAGTGAGAGAGAGACCGAGACAGAGAGAAAGGTCTATCCTTCCATTGGTTCACCCCCCAAATGGCCGTTATAGCTGGCGTGCCACGCCGATCCGAAGCCAGGAGCCAGGTGTTTCCTCTTGGTCTCCCATGTAGGTGCAGGGCCCAAGCACTTGGGCCATCCTCCACTGCCTTCCCAGGCCACAGCAGAGAGCTGGACTGGAAGAGGAGCAACCAGGACAGAACTGGCGCTCCAACTGGGACTAGAACCCGGAGTGCCGGTGCTGCAGGTGGAGGATTAGCCTAGTGAGCCACAGCACCGGCCTGCCTCTGCCTCTCTGTAACTCTGCCTTTCAAATAAGTAAATAAAGTTTAAAAAAAAAAAAGCAAAATTAGATGTTAGTATAGACAAGTAATCTCAACCACAAACCAGATGTTAGTATGGATAAGTAATCTCTACCTAGCTAGTCTGATTTCTCTAGGTACTTGATATCTTAGAGCTAGAGAGATCATATCAGTTCTGGTGCTGAGTTTTACGAAACAGCGTTCTGCAAGCTAGCAAAAGCAGAGGAGGTCCTAAGATTTTATAGGCTCTTTCAACACTGCCAACAAATGTAGCGTTGCCTACTAGACAGGCGTGAAGCTGAAATAATAGATCGCATCAGCTTTATGCCATCAGTTGAATTTGTTTTGTGAGTAACCTGTCTATATTGGTGTGGGATCCACCTACACAGGATGATTCGCTTTTTATTGTCTTGATTGTGTCAGATGTGGTGGTAGTAGAAATGCTTTGCCATGAAAGTAATAGTCATTGATTTCACTTTATTTTTTCAGATCAGGAAAAACAGATCAGATTTTTTTGACAACACAAGGCTTCCTCACCTCTGCTTATCATTATGTCCAGTGTCCTGTACCTGTGTTAAAGTGGCTATTTCGGGTAAGAGAAATGTTTGGAGGGTTATAGTTGCCTGCTACTGTATTTCCCAGTCAAAAGCAAGTTTTTATATGTAATTTTACTTGCATATGCCTAGGAGAAAATTAATATATCAAACCCGTGATTTCAGTGGATTAGAATATACAAAAGGAGTCTGAATGCATTTAAAGGAAATGTTAATACAGATAGTATGCAGGATAGTCAATAAAGTTATATGTGTCTGAGGCACTTCATCACACCAGTAAATCACTGTTACAGTTAGTTTTAGAAAGGATCTTCAAATGCTTACATTCCCTAAATTTTGTTTTATTTCTAGGGGTACCAATATTCATTTTCAGGGATTTTATTGTATACTAATATTTCCCCATTCGTTCATATGTGTGTGTGTGTGTGTGTGTGTAAATCCAACTGTTTCTCTTTTTTCTATTTATATTTTCTACTTAAATCCACTTGAATATCTTAATTTTTATTTTTAAGTGTAACTTTTAAAAATATAGATGATATTGATTTTATATGTAGAGTCCTGGTATTACTCTAGGTACTTTGTCCCTTTAGGCAAACGACATCATTAATATAGAAGTATTGTATCATCCAATTTAGGGTTAAATGCAGTACATCCTAGAAGAGCTAGGAAGCTATGGAGAGGGACTTTTTGACTAGCTGCTACATCAGCAAGTACTATGATGATGCTCAGTTGGAATTAGCCTCCTCCCATATTCAAAGAAGATTATGAATGACAAGTTATTCCCAGGTTGTGAGAGTGTTCCACTTTAATAAAATTCTGAATGTATGAAAAGCATACAATAGAGGAAGATAATTCATGGTATAAGAGAATCCTTTATGATGGTAAATATTTGCTCCAGAAATCTTATTTTTAAAAATATTAATGATATCAGAGAACTGTATCATAAGAAATGAAAAGTAGAAAAAAATGCATGGAGTTTCTATTCCAGGCTTTTTTCTATTTTGAAAGTTTTTTTTATTAATATGAAGAGAAGAGATTTCATGTATTTCTTAGGTACAGTTCTAAGATAACCATACTTCCCCCACTGCCTGCCTCAATCCTCCTCCTTCCTTCCTTCCTTTTTTTTCCTTTAATTTTGCAAACACCTAATTTCGGTCCACTCCATAATCATAGGCTTAATTCATCGATAACCATAATATTCAACAAGTAAAAAGTAAGAAGACCACAGTTCCACCAGAGCTAAAAGCAATCATATCACAAGATGTTTGTTTCATTCCTATACATCTTTTGGATTCTATATTAACTGCCACATATCAGAGAAAACATAGGATATTTGTCTTTTTTGAGACTGGCTTATTTCACTAAGCATAATGGTTTCCAGTTTGATCCATTTTGTTGCAAAAGATAGGATTTTATTCTTTTTTTATGATTGAGAAGTATTTAGAGCATCAGGACTGGAGGGGAGAGTGAGGGAGAGATCAATCTTCCATCTACTGATTCATTTCCCTAATACCTACAACAACCAGGGATGGGCCAGGCTGAAGCTAGGAGCCAGGATTCATCCTGGTCTCCCACATGGGTGGCAGGAGCCCAAGTACTTGGGCCATCTACTACTTTCTCCAAATGGCTGCAATGGTTGAGGCTGGGTGAGGCTAAAGTCAGGAGCCAGGAATTCTGTCCAGGTCTCCCACGTGGGTGGTAGGTGCCCAAGTACCTGGGTCACCTTCCACTGCTTCTGCTTCGCCAGGTGCAGTAGCAGGGAGCTGGATCGGAAGTGGAGCAGCTGGGACTTGAACCAGAGCCTCCATGGGATGGTGGCATTGCTGGCAGTGGCTTAGCCCACTGCATCATAATGCCAGTCCCATCTTTTTATTTTTAAATAATGTAGCTGATCAAGGCCTTTTGTTTTTCTTTAAAATTTATCAATTTATCTGAAAGAGTTACAGAGAGAGAGACATAAAGAAAGAGAGATTTTCCCCTGGTTCCCTCCTCAAGTGACCACAATGGCCAGAGCTGGGCGAGGCCAAAGCCAGAAGCTTCATCTGGGTCTCCCATGTGGGTACAGGAACCCAAGCATTCGGGCTGTCTTCCATTTCTTTCCCAGGCGCATTGGCTGGGAGCTGGATTGGAAGTGGAGCAGCCAGGACTCAAACTGGTGCCCATATGGGATGCCAGCACTGCAAGTGGCAGCTTAACCTGCTGTGCCACAGCGCTGGCCCCTGAAGGCCTTTCTTTTAAGATGAGGTCTAAATCCAGGAGTAACTTTGTCAGTATAGTTCCCCCATTGACCAGTGCTCATATGCTCCCCTTAAGATCCATCTTTCCAGCAGTTTCTAGTGAGACTTTACCCTTTTGAAGAAAGTAGTGTGGAATGAATCTTGGTGCTATGTGAGAGAAGAGCATTTTAGGCTGAGAACAGCCAGTGTTGCAAAGACTGTGAGGCAGCAGCATTTGCTTCCAGTGGTTAGGGGATTACTGTTTGTACCCCAGTTAAAAATTTTTTTTTGAGCTGTGCCTATATGGGATGCCAGCACTGCAAGTGGTGACTTTACCCACTGTGCCACAGCACCGGACCCTAAAATGCCATCTTGAAGTCTGGAGTAGAAGAGCTGGTATTGCGGAACAGCAAGTTAACCCACTGCTTGTGATGCAGACATAACCTGTCTGAGTGCTGGTTCAGGACCCTGCTACCCCACTTTTGATCCAGTTCCTTGCTAATGTGTCTAGGAAAGTAGCAGAGGATGGCCCAAGTGCTTGGGCCCTGCACCCACATTCGAGATCCAGTAGAAGCTCCTGGCTCCTGGCTTCGGATTGACCCAGCTCCGGCCATTGCAGCCATTTGGGGAGTGAACCAGCAGATGGAAAATCTCTCTGTCTGCCTCTGCCTCTATAATTCTGTCTTTCAAATAAATAAGTAAATTTTTAAAAAATAAAATAAAAACTAAGGTAACATTTCAAAGAATCTCATTTTGGGCAAAAGCTAGAGAAGTATTCCAGTATAGACATTCTTTCATTTTTTTTCATATAGTTGTCATTTTTGAAAGCCAGTTGTGTCAGACACTAGAGAAAACAGCAATGAAAAAAATCAGTGTCAGGGCTGGGCACTGTGGCGGAGCGGGTAATGCACTGCCTGCAGTGCAGACATCTCATGTGGACACCTTCAAGACCTGGCTGCTCCACTTCCAATCCAGCTCTCTCTTATGGCCTGGGAAAGCACTAGATGGCCCAAGAGCTTGGACCCCTGCATACTTGTGAGAGACCCAGAAGAGGCTCCTGGCTTCAGATCAGTGCAGCTCCAGCTGTTGTGGCCGTTTGGGAAGTGAACCAGCAAATGAAGGGCCTCTCTCCCACCCCCACCCCCACCCCCCACCTCTACCTCTCGGTAACTCTGCCTTTCAAATAAATGAGTAAATCTTTAAAAAAAAAAAATCAGTGTTTCTGGGGACTCGCGTTGTAGCATAGTGGGTAAAACTACCACTGCCTGTGATACCCAGCATATATAGTTGCCACTTGTGTCCCAGCTGCTCCACTTCCGATCCAGCTCCCTGCTAATGGCCTGGGCAAAGCAGCAGCAGATGACCTAAGTATTTGGGCTCCTGCCACCTACCTGGGAGACCTTGCTGAAGCTTCTGGTTCCTGGCCTTGGCCTTGGCCTGGGCCAGTCCAGGCCATTGAGGCCTTCTGGGGAGTAAGCCAGTGAACAGAACATTTTTTTGTCTCTGTTGCTCCCTTTCTTTCTGTAACTCTATGAAATAAATAAATAAATCTTGAAAAAAAAGTGTTTCTGATATGGCGAAGTCCACATTCTAGTACAGAGGAGACAGACACTAATAAGAGTGAATGTGCACATTTGTAAATATCTGTTATGTCAGATTATAAGTGCCATGAAGAAAACTAAAGTAGGCTAAGGTAAATATGGGGAGTACCAAGGTGAGAGAAAAAGCATCCTTTTTTTATTTTAAAAATTTATTTGAAAGGCATAGTTAGAGATGGGGACAGACAGATTTATTTATTTATTTGAAGGTCAGAGTTAGAGAGAGGGAGAGACAGAGAGAAATCTTTCCACTGGTTCTCTCTCCTATTGGCCACAATGGCCAGAGGTGGGCCAGTCCAGAGCCAGGAGTTTCATCCTGGTCTCCCACGTGGATGCAGGGATCCAAGGATTTGGAGATCTTCTCTTGTTTTCCCAAGCCAATAACAGGGAACTGAATTGAAAGTGGAGCAGCCAGGGACTCAAACCAGTGCCCATATGGGATGCCAGCACTGTAGGCAGCAGCTTTTACTATGCCACCGCACCAGTCTTGAAAGTTTACTCTTTAAAAATCTTTATTTTGGGGGCTGGCGCTGTGGAGTAGCGGGAAAAGCCGCCACCTGCAGTGCCAGCATCCCATAAGGGCGCCGGTTCAAGCCCTGGCTGCTACACTTCCTATCCAGCTCTCTCGTATGGCCTGGGAAAGCAGTAGAAGATGGCCCAAGTCTTTGGGCCCCTACACCGCGTGGGAAACCCAGAAGAAGCTCCTGTCTCCTGGCTTCAGATCAGCACAGCTCTGGCCATTGCAGCCAACTGGGGAGTGAACCAGTGGATGGAAGGCCTCTCTCTTTCTCTCTCTGCCTCTCCTTCTCTCTCTCTCTGTAACTCTTTCAAATAAATAAATCAATCTTTAAAAAAAGAAATCTTTGTTTTGACAGCCAGCATTGTGGCATAGCAGGTAAAGCTGCTGCCTGCAACACTGGCATCCCATCTGGGCACCAGTTCAAGTTCCAGCTGCTCCACTTCTGATCCAGCTTCCTGCTAATGTACCTGAGAAAGCAGTGGAAGGTGACCCAAGGGCTTGGGCCCATGCATTCATGTGGAAGACCCAAAAGAAGCTCCTGGCTCTTGACTTCAGAGTGGCCCAGCCCTAGCCATTGGTGATCATCTGGGGAATGAACTAGTGGATGGAGGGCCTCCCTCTGTCTCTCCCTCTAAACTCTTTCAAATAAATAAATAAATCTTTAAAAAGAACCTTTGTTCTTATCATTTCCAAAGGGAATGCATGTTTAATTATAAAAAATTTAAATAAAATGGATAGATTAAATGTTCTTTCTGTAAACTTACCTGTTTTTTTGTTTTTTGAGAGAGAGCTAGTGAGCTGCCATCCACTGGTTCACTCCCCAAATGCCTGTAATGAAGCCAGGAGCCCAGAACACAATCCAGTTCTCCCACATGGCTGGTAGCAACCCAAATGCTTAGGCCATCACTCCTGCCTCCCAGGGTCTACGTTAGCAGGAAGCTAGAATCAGGAGATTGGAACCAGGACAAATTCAGGCAGTCTGATGTTGGACACAGTTTTTTTGTTGTTGTTGTTTTGTTTTGTTTGTTTGTTTTTTTGACAGGCAGAGTGGACAGTGAGAGAGAGAGACAGAGAGAAAGGTCTTCCTTTGCCGCTGGTTCACCCTCTAATGGCCGCCGCGGCCGGCGCACCGCGCTGATCCGATGGCAGGAGCCAGGTACTTACCCTGGTCTCCCATGGGGTGCAGGGCCCAAGTACTTGGGCCATCCTCCACTGCACTCCCGGGCCACAGCAGAGAGCTGGCCTGGAAGGGGGGCAACCGGGACAGAATCTGGCGCCCCGACCGGGACTAGAACCCGGTGTGCCAGCGCTGCAAGGTGGAGGATTAGCCTAATGAGCTGCGGCGCCGGGCGGACACAGTTATCTTAATCAGTAGGCTGAAGGTCTGCTTCTAAAAAATTTTTTTTTCAAGTAGGCTAAGGAGCTGGGTTTGTGGTACAGTGGGTTAAGCAGCTGGCCTCCCATATCACAGTTTGAATCCTGGCTGCTCTGCTTCTGATCCAGTTCCCTGCTATTGTACCTGGGAAGTCAGCAGAAGATAGACCAAGTGCTTGGGCCCCTGCCACCCACTGAGACATGGATGGAGATCCCTGTCTCCTGGCGTTAGCTTTCTGTTGCTGCCATTTAGGGAGTGAACCAGTAGATGGAAGATTGACCTCTATCCCCTTCTTCCTCTCTAACTGCCTTTCAAGTAAACAAAAAAAAATCTTAAAAAGTAGGCCGAGTTCTCAAATCCAAATATCCAGGAACTGTATTTTGGCTAATGTTTCTAGATTCTTCTCTGCATGCAAAAATTGCTAATCTAATATAAACAGAATATGTGATAGCAGTAAATTATTTCCACTTCAAGAATACAGATATTGGCCGGCGCCGCGGCTCACTAGGCTAATCCTCCGCCTAGCGGCGCCGGCACACCAGGTTCTAGTCCCGGTCGGGGCGCTGGATTCTGTCCCAGTTGCCCCTCTTCCAGGCCAGCCCTCTGCTGTGGCCAGGGAGTGCAGTGGAGGATGGCCCAGGTGCTTGGACCCTGCACCCCATGGGAGACCAGGAAAAGCACCTGGCTCCTGGCTCCTGCCATCGGATCAGCGCAGCGCGCTGGCCGCGGCAGCCATTGGAGGGTGAACCAACGGCAAAGGAAGACCTTTCTCTGTCTCTCTCTCTCACTATCCACTCTGTCTGTCAAAAAAAAAAAAAAAAAAAAAAAAAAAAAAAAAAAGAATACAGATATTAACATCCTTTTTAAAAGTCATCTATTTGAAAGAGAACTCCCACCTTGTTCACTCTCTAAATGCCTGTAACAACCAGGGCTGAGCCAGGCCAAAGCTGGGAGCCAGAAACTCAGTCTTGGTCTCCAACATGGGCGACAGGGACCCAGTTACTTGAGTTATCACCTACTGCCTCCCAGGATGCACATTAGCAGGAAACTGGAATGAAGGGAGGAGCCAGGATTCAGACCCAGGTACTCTGATATGGATACAGGATATGGATTAGTTTCTTAATCACAATGCCAAATGTCTACACCCTTGTTTGTACTTTTTAATGGCTTTATGGTATTCCTTTGACAGACTGTATCATGAATTATTTAACCTATTATCAACTGAGGGAAGTATATTACTCAGTATGCTTTTTTACACATTTATTTATCTGAAATTACTATATTGCACTCCCTCAGGAACCAACACCCCAGCCCCCCCCAAATGATTGTTGGCCAAACCTTGTCTTGTGTGCCACATGTGCTGCCTCCTAGTGGCCGGGATTAATAGCAAACAGTTGAGGAATGACAAAGGCTTTATGCTTAAGTGAAAGCAGAGTTTGTATTATTCCCCTTTACATTTTATTTATTTATTTTCAATTTGTTTGAAATGCAAAAACAGGCCTTCCCAAATACCCGCAATAGCTAGAGCAGGCTAAAGACAGGTACCTAGAATCCAATTCAAGTCTCCCATGTGGGTGGCAGTACTTGAGCCATCATCTGCTGCTTCCCAAGGTGAACATTAGCAAGAAGCTGGGTCAGAAGCTGGAACAAACTCCTACCCTATCCCTTTTACATTTTAAATTTAAGTTTATTATGATCATAATCTGTAGCTCCTAATCAAAAGATAGCAATTGAGGTGTGTGTTCTGTACAAACCCACTTAAATTACTTTCAGGAGCCAGGAGCTTCTTCCAGTTCTCTCACATGGGTGCAGGGGCCCAAGGACTTGGGCCATCTTCTACTGTTTTCCCAGGCCGTAGCAGAGAGCTAGATCTGAAGTGGAGCAACTGGGACTTGAACCGGCACCCATATGAGATTCCGGTACTGCAGGCAGCGGCTTTACCCAATATGCCACAGCGCCAGCCCCAGACTTCTTTCTGTTTAGCACACATGCTCCTCCTTTCTCTCTCTCCTCTGGCTTTTGGTCTACCTTTCAAATAAAATTTTTAATAAAATAAAAATCTAAAAATTTTATTTTCAATTTGAGATTTTGTTCCAAAATATCCTCTAAAAGTAATAATAATTATATATTTCTATATCTAAATTTCTGTACTTTAAGACTGACTAGAGGGGCAGATGTCGTGGCACAGTAGGTTAAGCCACTGCTTGAGATACCCACATTCCATATTGGAGTAGAAGTCCCATCTCTGCTTTCTGTCCAGTTTCCTACTAATGTATATACCCTTGGAGACTGCAGAAATGGCTCACTTCCAAATAAATAATTTTTTTAGATTTATTTATTTATTTGAAAGGCAGAGTTACAAAGAATCTTCCATCTGCTGATTCACTCCCCAGATGGCAGCAACAGCCAAAGCTGGGCCAGTTTAAAGCCAGAAGCTTCTTTCAGGTCTCTCACATGGGTGCAGGAGCCTAAGGACTTGGGCCATCTTGTGCTGCTTTCCCAGGTGGATTAGCGGGGAGCTGGATCAGAAATGGACTCAATCTGTTGCCAGTATGGGATGCCAGCACCGCAGGCAGCAGCTTTACCTGCTCTTCCATAGTGCTGGCCCCTTAAATATATCTGAAAAAAAAAATCAGCATTTGTCACACTGAGTAGGATGTTTAATCTCTCTGAGACTATTTGATCATATGTGTGATGAGTACTGCCTCATAAGCTTTTGAAAGGTTTTTCTTTTTATTAAGTTTTATTGATAGGGCTGGAACCACAGCTCACTTAGCTAATCCTCCACCTGCGGCGCCAGCACCCCGGGTTCTAGTCCTGGTTGGGGCACCAGATTCTGTCCCGGTTGCTCCTCTTCCAGTCCAGCTCTCTGCTGTGGCCTGAGAAGGAGGATGGCCCAAGTGCTTGGGCCCTGCCACCCACATGGGAGACCAGGAGGAAGCACCTGGCTCCTGGCTTCGGATCGGCACAGCGCACCCGCTGTAGCAGCCATTTGGGGAATGAACCAACGGAAGGAAGACACTCTCTCTCTCTCTCTCTTTCTCTCTCTCTCTCTCATTCACTGTCTAACTCCACCTGTCAAAAAAAAAAAAAGTTTTATTTTTATATTTGAAAGGTAGAGTTACAGAGAGGCAGAGGCAGAGAGAGAGAAGTCTACCATCTGCTGGTTCACTCCCCAAATGGCCGCAACGGCCAAAGCCAGGAGGAGCTTCTTCCAGGTCTCCCACGCAAGATAGGGGCCCAAGGACTTGGACCATCTTCTACGGTTTTCCCAGGCCAGAGCAGAAGGCTGGCTTCGGAATTGGAGCAGCCAGGACTCGAACCAGCACCCATATGGGATGCTGGCATTGTAGGCGGCAGCTTTACCTGCTACACCACAGTGCCAGCCCTGCTTATTGAAAGACTTAAGTGAAATATGCAGAAATCACCTTAAATGTAGAATAAATGTTCATGTTTTCTAATAATCTTATTATTTATGTGCTTGACAGATGATGTCAGTTCATACAGATTGCATTGTGTCAGTGCAAATTTTAAGTACATTGATGGAAATAACAATTAGAAATGGTAAGTCTGAATTTGCTGTGATGTACAGCATGAATTGATTGCTATTATATAGCCTCTTTATATTGATGAATAGTACAATTTTTTAATCAAAAAGTCTTTAATAAGGAAACACCAATCAAAAATACGTTTCTGCATTTTTCTAGCTGCATTAAGAAAAGGGGATAAGATCTTGTAAGCGGCAACTCTTGCTGCTACTTACCAAATCAGGGTTTACTGTACAGGGGAAATAGCAATTTACTTTGCTAGATTTATGTATTGATTTATGCAGTTAATTTTAATTGGCTTATTGGTAAGTACTGATAATGGACTAAAGCAGACTGGAAGTATTCATTGCGATGACTTTCACCTTCAAGAGCCCTTATAATAAAAACAGTGTTGTGATTTACCTGTTTCACTTGTATTATGGACTGGATTATAAAGGTACCAAAAATCATAAATCTTCATGTGTTGGTAGTATTTCAGATTTTGCCATTGTTATTTTAGTCATTTGAAAATGTGTTACTTCCTTTTGAGTTAAACTCTTTTATCCATCACTCTGAGCTACTTATTATTTATGAGTGTCATTTCCTTCACATTTATTTGAAAATCTATAGTTCCACTGGTCACTATAATTTAACTATATTGTTAGTGTATCATTAACTGTCATTTCTATAAAATCATTTTAAGAATCATATTTCACATGCAGTCACTTTCCAAATGTGGGTTTATACATCAGTGGTTTTGAGTAAAATATTTTGTTCTATTAACCAGATACCTTTAGTGACTCACCAATTTGGCCCTGGATTCCATCATTATCTGATATAGCAGCTGTGTTTTTCAATATGGGGATTGATTTTAGATCTTTGTTTCCTCTGGAGAATCTTCAGCCAGACTTCAATGAAGACAATCTGGTGTAAGTTTGCTTTTCATAACACCAAAAGCATCATTTTAAACAATTCAAACATAACAGCTAATGTTAATTTAGTTAGTTTTTTTTGTTTTTTTTTTTTTTTAAGATTTATTTATTTGGAAGGCAGAATTACAGAGAAGCAGAGACAGAGTGAGAGAGATGTCTTCCATCTGCTGGTTCACTCAACTGGCCGCTGGGCCAATCTGAAGCCAGGAGCCAGGAGCTTCTTCCAGGTCTCCCAAGCAGGTGCAGGGGCCCATGGACTTGGGCCATCCTCTACTGCTTTCCCAGGCTATAGCAGAGAGCTGGATCAGGAGTGAAGCAGCCAGGACTCCAACCAGCGCCCATATGGGATGCTAGCCCTGCAGGTGGCAGCTTTACCCACTATGCCACAGTGCTGGCTAATTATTTAGCAAATTTAATATTTGTTCTTGATTTTTAAGAATCTACCATCCACTGGTTCACTCCCCAAATGGTTACAACAGCTCAAGCTGGGCCAGACTGAAGCCAGGAGCTAGGAGCTTCTTCTGGGTCTCCCACATAGATGCAGGAGCCCATGTACTTGAGCCATCCTTCGCTGTTTTTCCAGGTGCATTAGTAGGGAGCGGGATGGGAAGTGGATCAGCTGGGACTTAAACTGGTACCCATAAAAGAAGCCAGCATTGCAAGTAGTAGCTTTCCCCCATACGCCTTAGTGCCGGTCCCTAGATGCATTTTTTTTTTTTAAGATTTATTTATTTATTTTAAAGGCAGAAGCACAAATAGAGAGAGAGACAGAGTTTTTCCGTCTGCTGGTTCACTCCCCAGATAATCGCAACAGCCAGAACTGGACCCATCTGAAGCCAGGGCCTCTTCCTTGGGTCCAGGGGCCCAAGGACTTGGGACATCTTCTGCTTTTCCAGGCCATAGCAGAGAGCTAGATCGGAAGTGGAGAACCTAGGACTCAAACCGGCACCCATATGGGATGCTGGCATTGGCATTGCAGGTGGTGGCTTTACCCACTAGACTATGGCACCAGCCCTGCTAGATACTTTTTTTTTTTTTTTTTCTTTTGGACAGGGAGAGTTAGTGAGAGAGACAGAGAGAAAGGTCTTCCTTTTCCTTGGTTCACCCCCCAAGTGGCTGTTACAGCCAGCTTGCTGCGCCAATCCGAAGCCAGGAGCCAGGTGCTTCCTCCTGGTCTCCCATGCAGGTGCAGGGCCCAAGCACTGGGGCCATCCTCCACTGCCTTCCCGGGCCACAGCAGAGAGCTGGACTGCAAGAGGAGCAACCAGGACAGAATCCGGCGCCCCGACCGGGACTAGAACCTGGGGTGCCGGCACCGCAGGCGGAGGATTAGCAAAGTGAGCTGCGGCACCGGCCTAGATACATTCTTAACATGTCTTAATCTAAAAGCCTTCAACATGTTTAATAGAGAAATGATAGAAACAGCCCTTTAAAATTTTTTAGTTTTTAATTTTTTGAGAGGCAGAGACTGTTCCCATCTGTGATTTACTCACCTAAATGCCTACAACAACCAGGGCTTGGCCAGAACCAAAGCCAGGAGCCAGGAACACAATCTAGATCTCCCATGTGGATGGCAAGAACCCAAATTACTTGGTCTGTCTTCATTACCAGGAAGCTGGAGTGAGGAACAGGAGCCCAGAATCAAACTCAGACACTCTGATGTGAGATAGAGATGTCTTAACTGCTAGACTAAATGCCTCCTCCTAAATTTTTTTTTGTAAAGTTAATAGCTGTCCATTATTATTTAACTCCTTGGGCAGTATTCACCAAAGCACTTAGACAAGAAAATAAGAGACGTAAGAATTGGAAAGGAGTTGGTAAAAGATTGTTTATTTGCAGAAGTGATTTAGTCTATGTATAGAAGCCTAGCAGTCAACTGAAAAATGATGACAAATAAGAGAATTTTATATAAATTCCAGGGTAAAAAAAAACAATAAAGAGAAATCAAGATGCCTCAGACATCTTAATTATAACTAGTTAAAAAATACAGGGCTGGGCAGGCACTGTGGCACAGTGGGTTAACGCCCTGGCCTGAAGCACCAGCATCCCATATGGGCGCTGGCTGTAGTCCGGTTGCTCCTCTTCCGATCCAGCTCTCTGGTATGGCCTGGGAAAGCAGTTAGAAGTCCTTGGGCCTCTGCACCCGTGTGGGAGACCAGGAGAGAGAGATCTGTCTGCTGGGTTCACTCACCAGATGACCATAACAACCAGCGTGGGGCAGGCTGAAGCCAGGAGCCAGGGGCAACATCTTGGTCTCCCATGTGGTAGCAGAAGCCCACAATACTTAGGCCATCCTCCGCTGCCTTTCCCAGCCATTATCAGGGAGCTGGAGTGGAAGTGGAGCACTTGGGACTCAAAACTGATTCCATAGAGGGTGCCAGCATCAAAGGCAGCAGTTTTACCCTCTACGCCATAATGCATGCACCTGTTTATTTTTAATTAAACAGGGATAAGTGTTTAGCCTCGCAGTTAGAACATAAGATACCCATGCCCAATATTGGATTGCCTGAGTTCTAGCTCCAGCTTTGGATTCCAGCTTCCTGCCAGCACATACCCTGGTGATGATTCAAGTAGTGAAACCAAGCCCTTACCCCGGAATCTTTTGATGTAGACTATCAGTGTCTCTCCCTCAGTTTGCAGTTCCTCTGTCTTCTCTTTGATGATTACAGGTCAACCCCTTACTAAAGATTAACTCACTACTTTTTTATAAAGATTTATTTAATTGTTTGAAAGGCAAAGTTAGAGACAGATCTTCTATCTGCTGATTGACTCCCCAAATGGCCACAATAAGTCAGAGCTGGGCCAGGCCAAAGCCAGGAGCCAAGAGCTTCATCCAGGTCTCCCACATGGTTGGCAGGGGCCTAAGAACTTGGGCTGACACCCACTTCTTTCCCAGGCACATTAGCAGAGAGCTGGACCAGAAGTAGAGCAACCAGGACTTGGACTGGCACTAATATGGGACACTGTTATCACAAGCAGTGACTTAACCTGTTGCACTGCAACGCAAGCCCCTGACTCACTAAATTTAAGGAGTGGCATAAGAGTAAGACCATTCGTGTAAGACAGAATCACTGAAAGTCAGAATTATCAAGTTATCCCAATTCTAGACTCTAGTCTGAGAGCTTAATAGAATCTCTGCAGGCCCTAATCAGACAAAGTAATAGCCAATCTACTTGAAGACCCCAGCACAGGCAGAAGCCCACTTGCCATTACATAAGAAACACTCTTGGAGCCAGCATTGTGGTGCAGCAGGTTAAACTGCTGCCTGAAACACCACACAGGCATCCTACATGGGCGCTGGTTTGAGTCCCAGCTGCTCCACTTCTGATCTAGCTCTCTGCTAATGCACCTTTTTTTTTTTAAGATTTATTTATTTGAAAGGCAGATTGACAGAGAGAAAGATTTTCTATCCCCTGGTTCACTCCTCAAATGACCTCAACAGCCAGGAGCCAGGAACTTACTCTGAGTCTCCCACATGGATGCAGGGGCCCAAGTACTTGGACCATGTTCTGCTGCTTTCCTAGGCGCATTAGCCGGGAGTTGGATTGGAAGGCAGGACATGAACCAGAGCCATATGGAATGCTGGTGGCGGTTTTGCCCATTTTGCCACAACACCAGCCTTTAAATGAACCTTTCAAAAAGGAAGAAAAAAAAAAAAAACCTTGGCCTCCTGTCACTAACCGATCAAAGGAAGGCCACGAACACTGTGGATCAGAGACCCACACATGCAGTGCTCAACCCTTACTTCAGTCTAAATTCACCACCCTTAATCTCCTGGGGAGTTCGGAAGTCAAGTGATAGTTGCCTGATTCCTTGCTCTGTGAATTGCAAAATGAACTGCTTTCACTATCCCAGCGTCAGTGATTGACATCCTACACATTTTGGCAGGGCAGACCAGGTCTAGGGATTCTGCAACAGATTCCACCCATTGGGTTTACCTGTGTTCAATAGTGGTAGTTGGGTCCCTGCTACCCATCTGGGAGACCTGGATTGAGTTCCCAGTCCCTAGCTCTGTCCCTGGGACAATTAAGGAGTAAACCAACAAATGGAAATATTGTGTTGTTGGTTTTTTTTTTTTTTTAATTAAAACCATACATCTTTTGAAAGCCAAATTAATGCATGTCCTCTCCCATGAAATTTCATAGCTAAACTCAACCAGAATTGGAATACTTAGCATTGTTTCTTTAGGACATTCAAAAGACTTTTACCTATTAGGAGCTCTTTGTAATTGCAGCCACTTCCTATGCAGGTTTCTGACACCAGGGACAACTAATACATAGAGAGAGAAATCAGATTAAATGTTTGCCTCAGGAGCCGGCGCCATGGCGCAGTAGGTTAATCCTCTGCCTGCAGTGCTCCCATCCCATAAGGGCACCGGTTCTAGTCCTGGCTGCTCCTCTTCTGATCCAGCTCTCTGCTATGGCCTGGGAAAGCAGTAGAAGATGGCCCAAGTGCTTGGGCCCCTGCACACACGTGGGAGACTGGGAGAAGCTCCTGGCTCCTGGCTTTGGATCAGCACAGCCCCAGCTATTGCAGCCACTTGGGGAGTGAACCAATGGAAAGAAGACTTCTGTCTCTTCCTCTCACTGTCTGTAACTGTACCTCTCAAATAAATAAACAAAATCTTAAAAAAAAAAAAAGTTCGCCTCAAATGGGGGCAGCAGATTGACTTGGCTCTGGCATGAAGGGGCTTTTGGGTGATAGAAATGTTCTTAGAAGTTGTTGATTTGGATAGTGTTTAACTGAGTGTACATTTAGCAAAATACAATATGAGTGTTCCTTATTGTATGTAAAGTATACCTCAAGAAAACATAGTTTAAAATTTTTTTCATTTCTTAAACAGAATAATTATTTTACACCTAATTTCACATTGCTTTATTCATTTTTCAATAGTTCTGATACACAGACAACATCAGGGGGGAAAGGAAGTGAAGATTCATCTTGTAAGCCAATTTTTTCAGCTCTTCCCGAAACCAACATTTTAAATGTGGTTAAGGTAGGAAAAAACTTACCTGTATGTCTTTAGCTCAGAGCTATAATCATTTGTTCTGTGGTAACAGTTTAAAAAAAATCACTAGTATCTTACAGGTAGGTTTTACTAGTCTCTTGCTAGGTGAGATGTCTGACCAAATATCTTTGTATTAAAGTTTTTAAATTGTTTTTATTTTTGTTTGTTTGTTTGTTTTTTATTTTTTTGACAGGCAGAGTGGACAGTGAGAGAGAGAGACAGAGGGAAAGGTCTTCCTTTGCCGTTGGTTCACCCTCCAATGGCTGCTGCAGCCAGCGCTGTGGCTGGCGCACCACGCTGATCCGATGGCAGGAGCCAGGTGCTTCTCCTGGTCTCCCATGTGGGTGCAGGGCCCGAGTACTTGGGCCATCCTCCACTGCACTCCCGGGCCACAGCAGAGAGCTGGCCTGGAAGAGGGGCAACCGGGACAGAATCTGGCACCCCGACCGGGACTAGAACCCGGTGTGCCGGCGCCACAAGGCAGAGGATTAGCCTAGTGAGCTGCGGCGCTGGCCTATTTTTGTTTTAATATGAAGAGTGAAGGGGCTGGCATTGTGGCATAGTAGATAAAGTCGCCGCTTGACAATGCTGGCATCCTATATGGACGCTGATTCACGTCCCGGTTACTCCACTTCAGATCCAGCCCCCTGCTGATGGCCTGAGAAAAGCAGCAGAAGATGGCCCAAGTGTTTGGGCTCTAGCTTCCCTCTCAGGAGACCTGGAAGAAGCTTCTGGCTCCTGGCTCCAGCCTGGCCCCAGTGCTGGCTGTTGTAGCCATCTGAGGAGTGGAACAGCAGATGGGAGACCTCTTTTTCTGTCTCTCCCTCTCAGTGTAACTCTGCCTTTTAAATAAATTCATATTTTTAAAAATTAATAGTGAAACAGAACTTTAGGTCAGAGTTAGGTAACTAAGATAATTTTAAAACCAATAATTTTTTTTCCTGGAGTGGCTGTCTTTTGTTTTCACTTGGTGTTTTTATTATTATTATCATTATTATTTTATTATTAATTTGAGAGAAGACAAAGAGCTCATTTCTGCTGGTCATTCTCCAAATGCTGGCAGTGAGAGTGAGAGAGAGGAGCCCCATCACTGGAGCCATCACTGTTGCCTCCTAGGGTCTGCATTACCAGGAAACTAATCAAGAGCTGGAGGTGGACATTGAACCCATGCATTGTGATATGGGATACAGGCACCTTCATGAACAGTTTAATTATTAGGCCAAATGCCTACCCCTAAAACCAATCATTTTTTATAATTAGGAAATATGACGGGAAAAAAAATATAGCTTAATGATCAAGAATTCAAAAAGTAACCAGCACTGTGGCGTAGCAAGTAAAGCTACCACCTGCAGTGCTGGCATTCCATATGGGCGCCAGTTCAAGACCTGGCTGTTCCACTCCTGGTGTCTGCTGTGATTTAACCTGCTGTGTCCCTATGCCTACCCCTGTCAAAAAGATTTTATAATTAAAATTCTTCAAGTAAGATATATATTCTGAAGCTGTTTTGTCTGTGCATTTGTATCAAAGTTTCTAGGCTTGTGTACATCTATACATCCAGAAGGTTACCAGGATCGTGAAATAATGTTGCTGATTCTAATGTTGTTTAAAATGAGTTTGGAGAAACAGCTGAAGCAGATTCCTCTCGTTGACTTTCAAAGCCTCCTGATAAACCTGATGAAAAACATTAGAGATTGGAACACTAAGGTAACATTACTAAAAACCTTAGTATTGGCTTTTGGTACAGTATCATGATTTGACTTTCACTGTAACAGAAGTAGTGATGTTTCTTAGCTCAGTTAAGATATTTTGCAGATTAAAAATGAATTGAGGGGATTGTTTGCTAGAACTGTATTATTTAAATTCATGATAAAAGAATCCTTTCGAACACTTAAACTGTTTATTCAACAAAACTACATCTATTGATAATTTGCTGTGGGCTGAACATTTAATGTAGGTGCTAAGAGATTTGGCTATGAAAAAGTACCCTTAACCTTATGAGCTTTGTCCTAGTCAGAAAGTTAGATAGGAAACAAGTAGATGTAGGTTGTATTTTCATGTCAAGTTGTATTTTATTTGTTTTTAAGATTTATTTATTTGAAAGTCAGTTAGAGAAAGAATCAATCTGCCATCTGTTGGTTCACTCCCACGATGGTCACAATGGCCAGGGCTGGGCCAGACCAACACCAGTAGCTTCTTCTGGGCCTCCCACATGGGTGGCAGGGGCCCCAAGCTCTTGGGCTGTCTTTTGCTGCTTTTCCCAAGCCATTAGCAGGGAGCTAGATCAGATGGAGCAGCCTGAATCAAACCAGCGCCCACAGGGGATGCCAGCATCACAGGCAGCGGCAGCTTTATCTACTGCGCCACAATGCCAGCCCCATCAAGTTGTATTTATGTACAACAAACTAAAATAAAGGAAGACATGGGTAGCAGGGGTGGGGAGCCTTTCTTCTCCCGAGGAACATTTAAATATTTATAGCATTATTTGCAGGCTATACAAAATTAGCCTGCTATAAATTTATTGAATCTCAAGTCCTGCCTGCAGTTGTTTTGGCAGGGCCAGACCAAATAATTTTTTGGCCAAGTTTTTTAGCCCCACCCCTGAACTCTAGGAAGAAGAAAGGCTGGGGTGCTGTGCTATTTTGTGTGAAGCGATCAAGGAAGGCCTTTCTGAGATGACCTTTGAGCAGAGACTTAAATGAAATGATGGAGAGAGTTAGACCTGCAGCAAGAATTTGAGTTGAACTTCTGCAGTCATATAGAGAGTGAACATGTATATTTTTAGATCTTTCTGAAAATCATGTTTCTCAGATTTCTTTGGTAGAACATTTAAAACATGGCCATAAGTCAGGAGAAGACTGTGTTGAACCCCTAAATACCTGCTACTCAACTTCAAAAGTTATGAAGATATAATCAGTCTTTGATCTTGTCTAATCTCTTAAACCCACTCCGTACCTCCTTCCCTTAGTCATCAGATTATTTTTATAAACAACTGTTAGGCTTTTGAAAATGCCGGAATAGGATCCCTGAAGTACAAGAAATCCCAGATCAGGAACATGGATGATCTTGTGCAATTTCCTTTATACACATTTGAAAATTAGCATATATTCAGATCATTTTATTCTTCCAAGAAAAACTGATTAAATATAGGTAGAGATGTAATGGAGCACAAAACTTGAAAGTCAGTGGAATTCTGACAAGTGTATCTATATGGTCTGTTTAAAATAAAACTGAATCTCTGTTTTGTATAGATTTTAGGGGGTTCTAGACTCCATACTGTTTCTTTTTTTTTTTATTTTTTTATTTTATTTTTTTTTTTTTTTTGACAGGCAGAGTGGACAGTGAGAGAGAGAGACAGAGAGAAAGGTCTTCCTTTGCCGTTGGTTCACCCTCCAATGGCCGCCGCTGCAGCCGGCGCACCGCGCTGATCCGATGGCAGGAGCCAGGATCCAGGTGCTTTTCCTGGTCTCCCATGGGGTGCAGGGCCCAAGCACCTGGGCCATCCTCCACTGCACTCCCTGGCCATAGCAGAGAGCTGGCCTGGAAGAGGGGCAACCGGGACAGAATCCGGCGCCCCGACCGGGACTAGAACCCGGTGTGCCGGCGCCGCAAGGTGGAGGAATAACCTATTGAGCCACGGCGCCGGCCCATCCATACTGTTTCTAAAAATGAGTGTTCTATAGTTTGCAATAGTTCTTCTCTTAGGACAAGAAGGTGTATAAATGATCTGTTAGGTGCTTGATTCTGCTGTCTTGTTTGAAAAAGAAATCTTGCTTGTTCTTTTTGGTCAGGTGCCTGAACTCTGTCTGGGTATAAATGAGCTCTCAAGTCATCCTCACAACCTTCTGTGGATGGTACAGCTGGTTCCTAACTGGACCTCACGTGGAAGGTATTTAAAAGTGAGAATTAAACACTAAGAAATTCTACAAAGTTTATATTAATGAACTGTTTTAGGGCTCTTTATTTCTGTTCATCATTTTTTGAATGTGAAATCAGAACCTTTTATTTCATATTTAGTTCATACTCATTTGTGGGAGAAAAGGTGCTAATAGGCTGATTCTTAACTTGGATCATTCTGTAATAGTCTTGATTTTTAGTTTATCTGATAATACACTTGACACATATAAAATTAAAGTGAATGAATTAGCATTGTTTGCTTTAATGCAAAGGTTATTCCAATAATAATATGAGTAGTTTTCTTTTTTTTTTATTTTTTATTTTATTTATTTTTTTTTTTTATTTATTTTTTTTGACAGGCAGAGTGGACAGTGAGAGAGAGAGAGACAGAGAGAGAAAGGTCTTCCTTTGCCGTTGGTTCACCCTCCAATGGCCGCCGCTGCAGCCGGCGCACCGCGCTGATCCGATGGCAGGAGCCAGGATCCAGGTGCTTTTCCTGGTCTCCCATGGGGTGCAGGGCCCAAGCACTTGGGCCATCCTCCACTGCACTCCCTGGCCATAGCAGAGAGCTGGCCTGGAAGAGGGGCAACCGGGACAGAATCCGGCGCCCCAACCGGGACTAGAACCCGGTGTGCCGGCGCCGCAAGGTGGAGGATTAGCCTATTGAGCCACGGCGCCGGCCAATAATATGAGTTTTCTATCAGTAAATCAGCACAGGCAAAGATATAGGCTTTCACTGACTTTCTGAACTTCAGGCAACTCTCATTTTTCTTTAGTATTTATTTATATGAAAGACAGAGTTACAGGGAGAAGTAGAGACAGGGAGAGAGATCTATCCACTGGTTCACTTACCAGATGGCTGCAATGGCTGGAGCTGAGTCAATCCGAAGCCAGGATCCAGGAGCTTCTTCCAGGTCTCTCGCATGGGTGCAGGGGCCCAAGAACATGGGCCATCCACTGCTGCTTTCCCAGGCACATTAGCAGGGAGCTGGATGGGAAGTGGAGCAGCTGGGACTCGAACTGGTGCCCCATATGTGATGCTGGTGCTGCAGGTCAGAGCTTTAACCCGCTGCACTACAGCGCCGAACCCCAAGCAACTCTTAACTTTAGATGAAAATATTTTACATGAAAGTTTTTACTATTTTTTAACAACCTGTACAGGCTTTTCTTGAAACATTACCTGTATTTCCAGTTAGAACTAGAAGTATTATTGGCACATTCATTTGTTTCTCTAACAATATTGATGAAAATGCATTCTAAATACTTTTAAATTTTAATTCCAGGCAGCTGAGACAGTGCCTAAGTCTAGTGATTATTTCAAAGCTTTTGGATGAGAAACATGAAGATGTCCCTAATGCCAACAACCTGCAGGTAAGAATACATTTTTATTTTGAATAAATGGGAGAGATACTGAAGTGTAAGAAAAATTGATGAATTTTAAATCAAAAGTCCTGGGATTAATTCTTATCTCTGAGGCATGCTACTGATCTTTGGCACTTAACTAACAAGAACCAGTGCCTTCATTTCTGAAATGGAGATGATATTACACCCTGTATCACATAGGATGGTTATCAGATGAATTAATATATAAGTAAACTACTGGGAAAATGATAATATGCTATTATATAAATATATGACAATATAGAATTACTGCAATTTTTCAAAGTTATCGGTATCATCACAAGATGTGAAATCTTTTTTTATGATTTATTTATTTATTTGAAAGGCAGAGATACAGAGAGAAGAGATTGAGATCTTCCATCCGGCTGGTGCCACGGCTCACTAGGCTAATCCTCCGCATTGTGGCGCCAGCACACCGGGTTCTAGTCCCGATGGGGCGCTGGATTCGTCCCGGTTGCCCCTCTTCCAGGCCAGCTCTCTGCTGTGGCCAGGGAGTGCAGTGGAGGATGGTCCAAGTACTTGGGCCCTGCACCCCATGGGAGACCAGGAGAAGCACCTGGCTCCTGCCTTCGGATCAGCGCGGTGTGCCGGCCGCGGCAGCCATTGGAGGGTGAACCAACGGCAAAGGAAGACCTTTCTCTCTGTCTCTCTCTCTCACTGTCCACTCTGCCTGTCAAAAAAAAAAAAAAAAAAAAAAAAAAAAACTTCCATCCACTGGTTTACTCCCCAGATAACCACATAACCACAGTGGCTGGGGCTGGGCCAGGTCAGAGCCAGGAGCTTCTTCTGGGTCTCCCACATGGGTACAGGGGCCCAAGCACTTGGGCCATCTTCTTTTTTTTTTTTTTTTTTGGACAGGCAGAGTGGACAGTGAGAGAGAGAGAGTCAAAGGTCTTCCTTTGCCGTTGGTTCACCCTCCAATGGCCGCCGCGGCTGGCGCACTGCACTGATCCGAAGCCAGGAGCCAGGTGCTTCTCCTGGTCTCCCATGCGGGTGGCAGGGCCCAAGTACTTGGGCCATCCTCCTTCTCAGGCCACAGCAGAGAGCTGGACTGGAAGAGGGGCAACCGGGACAGAATCCGGTGCCCTGACCGGGACTAGAACCCGGTGTGCCAGCGCCGCAAGGAGGAGGATTAGCCTGTTGAGCCACGGTGCCGGCCTTGGGCCATCTTCTGCTTCTTTCCCAGGTCCATTAGCAGGGTGCTGGATCAGAAGTGGGACAGCCAGAACTCTAACCGGTCCCCAAATGGGATGCTAGCACCGTAGGTGGAGGCTTGACCTTATACACCACAGCACTGGCTCAAGATTGGAAATCTTGTGCATTAATTGCCTCTTGTGCCTGTTTTAATATTAGCCTTTTTAAATCATAGGGCTTAAATGTGATTTCTCTCCAGTACTTGTTTAGTCATAAATATTTCATGTATGAACATGTTCTTTGGAAACTCCACATTTAGAAGTAATGAAGATCTTTTTCAAACATTGGTAGCACTAATGCGTATACCCTTAGGTGGATTTTAAAACTCACCATAGAACGTGATCTGGATATACTGGTGTTCTTGTTTGAATTGCAGTTCAGTACAAGGTACTCTCTCAGATCTTGGGCTTGTTTTTTGTTTTGTTTTGTTTTAAGATTGATTTAGCTATTTTAAAGGCAGATTTACAGAGACAGAGGAGTAGAGAGAAAGAAATCTTCATTCGCTGAATCACTCCTCAATTGGCCACAATGGCTGGGGCTGAGCCAGGCTGAAACCATGAGCCAGGAACTCCATCCAGGTCTCCTATTTTTGTGGAAGGGGCCCAAATAGCAGCCATCCTCCATTGCTTTCCCAGGCATGTTAGCAGGGAGCTAGATTGGAAGCCCACTGTACCACCACGCTGGGCCCCAGTCCTAGAGATGTAAAAAAATATGAATTAGAGACTCTACCCATGAAGGTGTAATATAGTGATTAAAACAAATTTACTGGGGCCAGCTCTGTGGCGTAGCTGGTAAAGCCACTGCCTGGAGCGCCAGCATCCCATATGGGTGCTGGTTCAAGTCCCAGCTATCTGTCTTTCTATCCAGCTCTCTGCTATGGCCTGGGAAGGCAGTGGAACATGGCCCAAGTGCTTGGGCTCCTCCACCCATGTGGAAGACCCAGAAGAGGTTCCTGGCTTTGGATTGGCCCAGCTCCAGCCTTTGCGGCCATTTGGGAAGTGAATCAGCAGATGGAAGACCTCTCTCTCTGTCTCTCCCTCTCTCCATAACTCTACCTCTCAAACAAATAAATAAAATCTTTTTTAAAATTTTAAAAGAAAAATACACCAGCTATTTTGGGCTAGTTGGCCTAGCAAGAACAGTGATGGAAGTATGCACACGGTGCAATGGAACCAGAGATTGATAGAGACAGCTGGTTTCTGCTTCAATAAAGATTTCATTCTAAATATATGGGGACCACTCCAGAGCCACTAGATTAATTAGCAAATAGCTCTCAGTTCCTTTCAGTGATATTTACTACCATCAAAAAAGATCCAGGATAGGATTTCCACCATTTGCCTCTAATTCTGTTATTTTTTTTTCTGTTTTGCCTATACAAAACAGAACCATATGAATGATTCACTATATGAATGATTAACCCTCGGACTCATTAAATTACAAAATTTAGTTGTGATTTTCCCCCACAACTTCTTTGTAATGTTTGAAAGGTAAAGATAGAGAGATCTCCCATCTCCGTCATTCCCCAAATGCCTACAATAGCCAGGGCTGGGCCAGGCTGAAGCCAGGAGCCAGGAACTCAGTGTGCAGGTCTCCACATGGGTGACAGGGACCCGAGTACTTGACCATCGCCTTTGCCTGCCAGAGTACACATGAGCTAGAAGCTGGAATCGGAAGCAAAGCTGGGACTCGAGTCATCCAAGCAAACCAGTGGGATGTAGGCATCCCAGGCAGCATTGTAACTGCTGTACCAGATGCTTACCCTTGTAGTGCTTTTCAGAGTTAAGTGATTCTTATCCAGGAGATTCAACTTAGCTGATTTTCAAATAATTTCCTAGAAAAGGCATTTCCTGTGATCTCTGTCATTTGGTCTCCTAAGCATTTATCCTAAATTACAAATACTAAATCTTTAGCTTAAAATTCCTTTTTTTAAAAAAAAATATTTATTTGAAAGGCAGAGTTACAGAGAGGCAGAGAAAGAGAGAGAGAAGTATTCTATCCACTAGTTTACTCCCTAGATGGCCGCAACAGCCAGAGCTGCATTGATCTGAAGCTAGGAGCCAGGAGCTACTTTTGGGTCTCCCATGCGGGTTCAGGGGCCCAAGGACTTGGGCCATCCTCTACTGCTTTCCCAGGTCTTGGCAGAGAGCTGGATCGGAAGTAGAGCAGCTGGGACTCGAACTGGCACTCATATGGCATGCTGGCACTGCAGGCGGCAGCTTTACCTGCTCAGGCACAGCTCTGGCCTCTTAAAATCCCTTTTTAAGCAATCAAAGTAAAAGGGAAATGAACGACATTGGATTATAAAGAAAACTGAAAGGGCATAATGAACAGAGAATACACGGGGAAGATATAGCCAAGAAAGAACAATTATATTGCTTAGTTTTTAGTGTTCATTGCCTCCTTTCTTCTGATAGATATCAGTCCTACATCGCTATCTTGTGCAAATGAAGCCTTCTGATTTGTTGAAGAAAATGGTCTTGAAGAAAAAGGCTGAACAACCAAATGGCACCATTGATGACAGTCTTCATTTAGAGCTTGAAAAGCAGGTATCCAGGGCTAGATCTCAATATGAGTACATATGCAAATAACTGATGCCATCTTTTTTTTAAAAAGATTTATTTTATTTATTTGAAAGACAGAGTTACACATATCTTCCATTCGCTGATTCACTCTCCAGTTGGGTGGCAGGGGCCTAAGTACTTGAACCATCTTCCGCTGCTTTCTCAGGCACATTAGCAGTGACCTGGATCAGAAATAGAGCAGCCAGGACTCAATTGGCACTCGTATGTGAGTGCCGGCGTCACAGGCAGTGGCTTAACTCATTGAGCCATAATGCCAGTCCCAGTTCCAAACCTAACCATAGATTGGTGGCATAGGCACTTCTGGATATAGAGACTGGATATATTCTGGCAAACTATAAAGTGTTTTGTTTGTTTTTTTTGTTTGTTTGTTTGTTTGTTTTGACAGGCAGAGTGGACAGTGAGAGAGACAGAGAAAGGTCTTCCTTTTCCATTGGTTCACCCCACAATGGCCACTGCAGCCTGCGTATTGCGCTGATCCGAAGCCAGGAGCCAGGTGCTTCTCCTGGTCTCCCATGCGGGTACAGGGCCCAAGCACTTGGGCCATCCTCCACTGCATTCCCGGGCCACAGCAGACAGCTAGACTGGAAGAGGGGCAACCAGGACAGAATCTGGCGCCCCGACCAGGACTAGAACCTGGTGTGCCAGTGCCGCAGGCAGAGGATTAGCCTATTGGGCCGCGGTGCCGGCCTAAAGTGTATATTTTTAATATACTGCTGTTGTGAAGTTCTTCAGTAATCTTGAGAATTAATAATTTAATAAAAATAGTAGTTATTAGTAATTTAATAAGGGGAGTATTTTTTTGTAGCCCTGTGCTAGGGCAATCTTGAAGTGGCAAAAAGGATGCACTTAAGTTAGAAATCAGAAAGCCTGGTTTCAGTGATTGGCTTTTCCTTTCTTATCAGGTTGGTTAACTTTAGCGAATCCTTTATTCTTCCTGGACAGCATTCCCAGGGTGTAAACTGGAGTGACGTTTATCTAATTCATGGGTATTGTTTTATTCATTTCTCCAACAGGCATATTACCTGACCTACATTCTTCTTCATTTAATCGGTGAAGTTAGTTGTTCTCATTCTTTTTCCTCTGGACAACGGGTAGGTAATGTTCATTGTTATTTTTAAATAGGTATCACTGTTGATGGAATGAATGAACCCGCTTTGTTCACATCTTAACTGTTCCATCCCTTATTTTAAAACAAACTATGGCCCATAGCCAGATCCCATCCACAACCTTTTCTGTGACAGCAAGCTAAGAATGGTTTTAATGGTTTTGAATCTCTGGAAAAAAAAATTAAAAGAATAATATTTAGTGACATAGGAAAATTATGTGAAATTCTAATTTCAGTGTTCATAAATAAAATTTTATTGAACCTTTTACTCCCCAAAAAACATACTGTTTCCTCAGCGTAGTAGTAAGGGCACAAGTTTTATGTGTTTTTATAAATGCTGTTGTACTTAGAACTATGTTTGCTCTCCTGGTTGGAAGCTAATATAGTCATCCATTTGGAGTATTCTCCTAAGGCCTTTATTTTAATTCCATTCATCACAGACTTTTAAAGTGCCCTCATGATTTTTCAAAGGAGTAAGTATGATACACTATTAATAAAAATTTACTTTGTTCATAAAGAAAAAAATAGGTTAGCTGTTATTTCAATAATCCTTTAGGAAATTTGTTACAGCAAGAGCTCTTCAAATTTCTGGTACTGTAATATCACTTAGTCTGAGCTAAAGCAACTTGTATTTTTAAAATTAATTAGCAAAACCCAACAGCTTTATTTTCATGAAAGTGACTGTTTTCAGTGATAATGACTGCTAATATGTTGGCTAGCTAGCATCAAAAAGTATTAAATGATAGGTTTTTAAATGATTTAGTTGTTCAAACTGCAGTCTTTGTTAATTTGTTTAGTATTATTGTCATCCCTTGCAATTATTTTGCACAGAAACACTTTGTGCTACTCTGTGGGGCTTTGGAAAAGCATGTTAAGTGTGATATTAGAGAAGATGCAAGACTTTTCTATAGAACTAAGGTAAGTTTTTTTTTTATATATATATATTGTTCTTGCTTAATCTTGGTTACAATAATATTTAAGGAAGAGAAATATGTGAGCCTTTCTTTAAAAAAGAAAACAGGAAGCGAGTATTTGGCGCAGCGGTTAAGTCACCGCTTGGGGTGCCAGCATCCCATGTTAGAGTGCTTGAGTTTGAGCCCCAGCTGTATTCTCCATTTCAGTAAGTACAGCCTGGAAGGCAGCAGGTGATGGCTCAAGTACGTGGGTCCCTGCCACTCATGTGGGAGACCCAGACTGAGTTCTCAGTTCCTGATTTTCATCTGTCCCAGCCCAGCTTTTGTGGGTATTCGGGAAGTAAACCAGTGCATAGGAGATTTCTCTCTCTCTCTCTCTCTGCCTTTCAAATAGTAAAATAAACAAGTAAAAACTTTTTAAAGACTATATAAGATCAGTAGAAATACACCTTTCTCCTTTAATAACAGAAATCAGTTTCTGCAGTATATTTCAAGCTAGATTAAAAGTGAAATAAAAAAATCTTAAAGCAAATACACTTTTGGCTTTTTGTTCTGAAATTCTAGACACCAAATGAGAAAAATTCTCCCAATACTTAATTTTTTTGTATTGTACAAATTAAACCCTTTGTTTTAGATAGCTTCAAAAACTGTTGTTTATATATAAATATATTGTTATGAAATGGTGTTTATAAAATGTTATGATGGTTGATATCTTGTTATGCTTTGAATATTTGAATAAGAATGCATTAAAAGAATGATTCTACAAATCTCTGTGACCTCTCTGAACTCTAGGGTAAAAATGATTTCAACAGTAAGCTTATTAAGTTTTTTTCTTAAAAGTTTTATATACTCAGAAGTCAATAGGAAAGCCAAATATGTAAGTTTGGAGTAGGAAAGTAGCCTTTGTATGAATGAAATGACTAGTTTTTCCTGAAACATAAAGTGAAACAATACTTTTTAAAACTTCTAGGTCTCTATTTTAGCTTTCCTAAATAAAGCTGATCCTTTTTGCCTCTTGTATTTGGATAGTCATCTCATGTAAAGCTCAACTTTGTAACTTTATATCATACATTAATTAGCTGTAAAGTTAGTCGTTGGAACGATGCCCATTTGGATTTGGTGTATGTATTTAGTCAATTTAAGTTAAATATCAAAATGAGCAACTAATGAAGTTGCATCAGATTTCAGCTTTTCAAATACATGTAGGATATAGCTCTTTTCCTTAGAGTGGAAACCCTAGCTTCAAAAATACATTCTTTCCTATATTGACTAGAGTTAATGGCTTGTACAACTTGATGGTAGTGACTGCTGCTGACAGACATGCTAAAAGGGGGACTGCCCAAGGTTTATGTTTCTTAAAGCTAAGGGCCTGGCACAAATTGGTGCAGGGCTCCTCTAATTTCTTAGAGTGGAGAGTGACACAGTAGTCTATGAAAATTACTTCAGGGGATGGTTCGGCCGAAACAGGTGAGTAGCATGCCTCTCCAAATGCCTCTAATAGAAAAGTTGATAATTGTTTTGGAGAAACTTAATTTGCTGAACTCTAGGTGTAGATAAAAACAGAGGTTGCAATTTACTTCATGCATTTTAAGCAGCTTAAAAATCCTTGACTTGTTTAAAATACTTTTCTCAAGCAGTTATGTTCAAGAGCTAATGAACGGCCGGCACTGCGGCTCACTAGGCTAATCCTCCACCTGCGGCACCGGCTCACCAGGTTCTAGTCCCGGTCAGGGCGCCGGATTCTGTCCCGGTTGCCCCTCTTCCAGGTCAGCTGTCTGCTGTGGCCCGGGAGTGCAGTGGAGGATGGCCCAAGAGCTTGGGCCCTGCACCCCATGGGAGACCAGAAGCACCTGGCTCCTGCCTTCGGATCAGTGTAGTGCGCTGGCCGCAGCGTGCCGGCCGCAGCGGCCATTGGAGGTTGAACCAACGGCGAAAAGGAAGACCTTTCTGTCTCTCTCACTGTCCACTCTGCCTGTCAAAAAAAAAAAAAAAAAAAAACTAATGAAGTATCTGGAGTGGTGGAGTTTGTTTTTGTGGTTAAGTTTGAGTTTTGCAGACAGACTTGTTAAACCTCAAAATACAGGAATATACCAGGTATTTAAAGAGAATTTCATAGTACTTTGCAGAAACATGGAGATAAGTAACTGATTTTGAATTTTGGGCTTTCTGATAATGCGAAAAAGAACAAATAAACATTTGTTATGGTCTTGAGTCTTTCAGATAGAAGCTAGGAAGGCAAGATACAGCCAAGGCCTTGGCCCCATGGCTGAGAGCACTCTCTGGCTCCTCTGGGCATTCAAAAGTCTGCACATTGGGAATGTGCATTTCTGGGACTGCCATTGTGCCATACTGGGTCTGCAGTGCTGGCATCCCGTAGGAGTCCTGGCTGCTCCACTTCCTATCCAGCTCTCTGCTGATGTGCCTGGGAAAGCAGAGGAGGATGGCCCAAAGAAAAAGAGAATGTAAATTCCTTTGAAGGCAGGAAATGTTTTTTCTGGATGATCTTTAATAACTAATAGGAAAATGGAGTCTAAGCAGTCAATATTTTTGATACAGGAATGTTGTTAATTACTATGATTTGAAAGCCCCTCCAAAAGATAAATGGTTTGTTTTCTTTCTCCTTTGTTTTTTATTTCTTTATTTGAAAGAGAGAAAAAGATCTTTCATCTGCTGGTTCACTCCCCAAATGGTTGCAACAGCCAGCGCTGAACCAGGCTGAAGCCAGGAGCCAGGAGCTTCTTCCACATCTCCCACATGGGTGACGGGACCCAAGCACTTGGGTCATCTTCTGCTGCTTTTCCCAGGCCATTAGCAGGGAGCTGGATTGGAAGTGGAGAGCTGGGACATGAACCAGCACCCATAAGGGATGCCAGCATCGCAGGCTGGGTGTCTTTACCTTGGTACTCCACGATGCCAGCACCAGTTTGTTTTCTCTTTCCTAACAAAAATCAAATTGAGTTCAGTGTGAGCCTGTCACAGCTATTAGATCTTTTGGATTAAGTGTTAAATTGATTATGGGTGAAAATTTCTTTGATCTGATCCCTTCTCCTCTTGTTATTTTTAAGGTGAAAGACTTGGTTGCCAGGATACATGGAAAGTGGCAGGAAATAATCCAGAACTGCCGGCCTACTCAGGTGTCATTTTATTAAACAGTTTATTGATTCTTAATAGCTTTACCGAAGGGTACTCTTGACGCTGTGAAGAGCACTTGCTTCTTATTGTCTTAAGATGAACTAAAAATGCCAGTATAATACATGTACATGTTTCGTCTACATTTTTCAATTTTTGTTTGCTTTATATTAATTGATTTCCAGAAGTGGTTGAGCCCACTTTAAAATGGTATATTTCATCAAATGGTGGTTATTTCATGGGAAACATTCTTCTTAACAGTACTATTAAGATATAATTCACAATCATATTTTTCACCTACTTAAAGTATATAGTGATTTTTAGTATATTCAGAGTTGTGAATGCCGTCACTACAATCTAATTTTAAAACATATGTCACCTACAAAGAAAATCTCATACCCATTAGAAGTCACTCCCCATTCCCCTCCACCCCTCACTTCCTCCTGATTCTCCCCAAGCCCTGGACAAACATTAATATACCTTGTCTGTATAGATTTGCTTAATCTGGACATTTCCTGGAAAAGAGATACGCTCTGCAGTCTTGTGACTAGCTGCTGTCACTCAACATAATGATTTAATGATTGATAAATGAATATGTGTTGTAGCACATACATCCTTTCTATTGCCAAATGAAATCATTATATGGCTGTATCACATTTTATTTATCCATTTATTAGATAGAAGTTTGAGTTGTTTTCACATCCCGGCTTTTACAAATAACACTTTCATGAACATTTGAACATCAGTTTTTATGTGAATAGATGTTTTCAAATGAGAATATCTTGAGCATATCTGAGAGTAGAGTTGCTGAAGCACACGGTAGTTCTGTGTTCTGAGGAACTGACAGACTTTTCTTCCCACCAGAATGTATGAGTATTATAATTTCTCCACATTGTTCCCAGCACTTGTCATTGTCTTTTTCACTGAAGTTGTACATAGAAAGTAGGATCTCATTGTGGTTTCAATTTGCATTTCCCTATTGACTAATGATATTGTATATCTTCTAATGTGTTTATTAGCCGTTTATATAGATTTTTATTATGGTGTCTAAGAAGTATCTGTATATTCTAGATACAAGTTCCTTATTAGGCAAATAATTTGCAAATATTTGTTTCCCATTCTGTGTGTTGTATTTTCATTGCCTTGATGCCACCACTGCTGGTCCAGTGACCAAACTTTGAGTATCCAGGGAAGTTGCTTATGTTTTATTACAAAATCACAGGAGTAGTGAATATTAACTAGGAAATACAACCTCATTATGACATTTTAACTCTTGCTGTGGGTGTCCTTCGTAAGATATGCATGTGTAACCTTTTAGAAAAGTCTTTGAGAAGTCTTAAACTTCTCAAGTGTTACTGTTTTGGTTTCTTATGTCAATAAATGTTTTTAGGCTGGCCATCTGAGCTGAGGTGGCGTTAAAACTGAAAAGAATTTAATGGCAAAACTTTGAGTTAATCAGCTTAATCTCCTTAAATATTCATGTCCTGTGTGAGTTGGTGACAAAAGTATACTGTACTTACTTGATACTTTATTGTTAACCATAAAATGTGAAATTTGAATGATTACCATTAATTTTTAGATATGTATAATATAGAGATTATATTTCTTTCATTATCAAAGCCTGTTTTATCTGTTGATCAGTAGTTTTATAAGGATTAATTCATAATCCAATTAAATTTTTCTTTATCCTGTTTTCCTCTTTCCTTTTCTAGGGGCAGCTTCATGACTTCTGGGTACCAGATTCTTAACAGGAGTTGCAGCAGCCATAATGTGGACCAAGAGAAACTCAATAGGAGCCTTTCTGAAAGGAGTAGAAGGGATTGCTGCAGAATCCAGTGGGATGCTAGGAAAATGTGCAGCAGATATGCCACTTGAATACCTAGTATGAAGCTGGTAATGAAGAAATTGCCCTTTCTGGAGCAGATATGAAATGTGATCTGCTTAATTGTTAGGCAACTGCCCCTTTAAAAGAGCAGAGTCCTATAAAAAGGGGAGAAGCAGTGAGTAGTCACATGTTTCATCTGCCCTTAGTAACTTCTCTTGTTAGATTGGAAACAAATTACCTCTTTCTAGGTAGTATGGTGGCACTTGGATAATCACAGGAAATATGGATGAAATGAATTTGAACTGACTTTAGTTGGACATGGAAACCAAGATCAAGTTCCAGTTGGGCTTAATTTTCCTGTTTGGTTATTTCAGGATGTAAGGGAAAGGTTAGAACAGAATTTAGTAATAAAAAGCATGAGTCTCTCCTGTAATTCTAAATCAAAGAGAGGTTTCAACCCATGCGTTTTTATTCACTATTCAAGATTACAAAGGTTAGGTTTTTAAAATGCATTTAAACAGGCAAGAAGTGGAAGTTTGGTATATTGTCAGATCCCCTTAAGGGGAAAAGGTTAAGCTATAAAATAGTGGCTCTGTTTTTATGCCAGAACATCCTTATGGCATTTGTTTTGTATTTCTTTTAAGTGCATTTATATATATTTTTTAATACTAGTTACATTTTAGACTCTTAGAATTCTGGCTCTTGGAAACCATATTAGTAAATGCTTAAAAATCTAGGGAGGTTTCCAAAAACCTTGTTTCACTGAGTATATAACTTTGGCAGAGACCTGGGTAGTGTTTATTCTGTGGGATACTGTGTGCGTGCGTGTGTATACATATGTGTGTGTGCGTGCGTGTGCACATGTGCTCACAATCATGTGCTTGTGTCTTGGAGTTGTTGCACTTGAAAACCATGGCTGCTCTAAATTCTTAAACACTGGAAAGCCATCCTTTGGTTTAAACGGTGGAAGGTTAGAAGTGCATCTGGTTTTAGGCCAACGGCCCTTCGAAGCCTTTGAGAGTTAATATACTCTTACTAGCCAACTGAAAATTTCTGTGTTGCCTGAATGTCCCTTTTCAGAGGGTTTGTTGCCTGAAAGAATGCCACCTTTTTGTTGTTGTTTCATTATCGGCGTGGGTGACCTGCTTTCTTGAGCACTCTAGTAGTATCTCCAGTCATGGGGGGAAAGGTGGTGGAGGGGAAAGGAACCGGACTTGATACTTACGGTTCGAGGAGGGGGAATACATTTTGGAAACTTTCTACCTCTAAATTGAGGCTTAAGAGTAAAAAACTTTTTATCTTCAGTTTATCATTTGAAATAGTATCAGTAACTTTTGAGCTCATGTCAAGCATTGGGCAGTTAGAGATTTTTAGGGAAGACTAATGGAGTTTCCAAGAGCCCAGGCAGAAGGAGGCTCCAAGAGTCAGACCAATGAAAGTTTTTATTCTGTGCTGAGTTTACTGGTAAGAATATTATTATCTTGATACTACCTCTCAAGGGTATTGTTGCAAAATGCCACTTGTGGTTAAAGAGATAGATACAAAGAGTTGTATTTGACAGTCACTTGAAACTCTGGCATCTATCTGCCCAACAATGGGGGCTGTCACTCTGTAATTTAATACTTTGTAGATACATTATTTGAGTGTAATTTTATAAGTGTTCATATTTTTCTCATTTTGCATTGTGTAAAGTGTACAAACTCTCAAAGTATAAAATACTGCTTATATTGCTTGTAATTACAGTGTGTAAATATTTTCTAATTGTATACATTAATGGGGGGACAAATGGGTTATTCAGGTTTTTTTTTAAGTGACCCTTTTGTATTGCAGTTTCCACAGATAACTGCCCATCAAATTTAAAACCACTTTGATATATTTTTATTTAACAGTTCCAGTAAGAAAAAAATCTATTTTTAATTGTCTTTCTTCGTTAAAGAAAAATATCTTCATCTGTCCCTTTAAAACAAATGGCCAGACATGAGGTTAGGCCCTTGTCTTTATGACTCTGGTGGAGGTCTTCAGTCTCCAGGTCATAGTCCAGTCAGTATTTGCATTTAGGTTCTCATAAAAATTATGTGATTCTCTTTTTACACAGTAGCCCATGTTTTTTCTCCTAAATCAAGTATTTTCCTTCTCCCTCTTGCCCCCACGTTTTGTCTCCCTTCTGCTGCTATTGCCCATGAATGGGACAGTGGAAAGGGAGAAAATGTTCATTGCACAGAAAATGCCAGGCCACTGTGGGGGCTTGGCAAACAAAGCTTGCACTGAATGGGTGTGTATTTGGCAATGTTACTGTGCCAAAAATCACCTTGTCTAATTTTCTGAATATGTATGTCAAACTTACTACCCTTACTGCAAGCTGAAAATCAAGGTACGTGTATTTATGCCTTTGTGTGTAACTGTTCGCCTTTCCTAAACTGCTTTTCTTGTATCTGAAAATAGAATTCTCTTAGTGATACCCAGTTAAGTGAAGAGGCTTTCCATGCACAAAATGCATCTATGTAGCAGCAAAATGACAGCATTTGTACATTTTCTGTCTGTCTCCTGATGGCAGTGGTGTGCCTTTGTCACCTTCTGGAAGGTTGGCATTTTGTTTCTGTTTTAAAGTGCAAGTAGTAGCTTGCTTTAGACTCCACAGAAATCTCCCCAGATGTAGAAGATAGAAAACAGTATGTTGTCATCCAGGCTCAGTTGCAGCACTTGCATTTTTATTTTTATCAAAACAAATAGTTGGTGGGGACTGGCCAGTAATTACGTGTGGAGTCTTTAAGAATAATTCTTAAACTTAAAGAAAATTTTAAGAGATGATCTATTGATGAGGGACTGAGTTGGAGAATTAAAGGATGACTGTCCTGGTGTCTCCTAGGACGCAGGAGTAGGACCCAGGCGGCTGGGCACGTGGAACAGATAGCGTGATCTGTCATGGTGGTTTCTCATCAGCAGTGTTGGTGCACCTCTTTGTGCATTTATTTTTCCCTGGGCAATTCTGTCAGCCGTTTAATCCACCAGCGCCTCGACAGGCAGCAATTGCTGATTTCTCTTTCCTTTTTTATTTTAAGATTTTATACTACATCTTGTTTAAAGTCCTATGAATGTATGTGTGTGTTATTAAACTGCTTTTTCTCAGTTTGAACATGTGTTGGATAATATTTGTTTGGGAACGGGGATGAGTAACTACCTGGAATGCCTTGTTCTTTCCTTACCCCATGCCCTAGTTCTAACATGGATTTCTTCCTTTGTTCCTCTTGCTTTGGGTTCTCCAGTTTCCTGCTTAGTGTCTCTTGTTTCCAGAAGCATAAAGCCACAGTTGCACATAGTTCACTTTTACATAAGCACTTAACAATTTACTGTATGCTTTGCAGTCAGGAGTTGAGTAATCTCATTCTTACCTCATTTGCTGTTAATTCAACAACTGTTGAATACCTGCTATATTCTAGGTACTCTGGGTTTCAGGGAAGATTGAGTGGTGAGCAACACAAACAGAGCTCATGTGCATCTTACCTGCTGGTCTCCAGGGACCTCAAGTTCCAGAGCCTTAGCAGTATTCTACCTGTCTCCAAAAATTAGAGTTGTAAGTGTGTTCCATTTCTTCAGCACAAGGAGCTCCAGAGGCCTCTCTGTTCACCTCTGTGTCTGCTGGTAAAAATAAATTAAAAATTAGGTTTTTGACCTTTTTTTTGAAACCCAGAATGCTGAGCTGAGAAAGCAGCGGTGGGTGGCAGTTCTCCGGTGTTTGTGGCCGTGCCTGGCACTCCCTTTTCCTTGCCAGCCATTCCTCAGGCTGCAGTCAAAAGAGGGCAAACCAGAAGGCCCAGCTTTGGATCTGACTCCAAGAGGACTGGCTAGGAGGAAATCGGAACAGGCAGAACAGGCTTCGGAGGCACTGTGGAACACTGGGGCCACAGCGTTGTTGCACTGGTGACGAGCCCTTCTGAAGTACACTTGCCTATGTGGCCAAAATAAAGATCACACTGCCTAAGGTGCTGGGCAGGCCAGAGGTGGAGATGGCAGACGAGACGGAAATGTTGCCTGGGGAACAGAAAGCAGGACAAGAGCTGCCTGCTCAAGTTTCAGTTCACACCTCCTGCCTCCCCTGCTACAGAAGGATCCCTGCTACAGGGCTCTGTGCAAAGCCTGGAGCCCCAAGACCCCTGGCAGGTGGGCAGTTGAGGTTCCATGCTGAGGACAGCCAGCACTACCCTCAGCCACTTCTGATGGGAGTTGGGGAGAACAGCCACACACATACACACAAAACACAGAACTCATTTGTGTTCTGTGTGTGTGAAGTACAGCAAAGGTTTCCAAATGGCATCTTTGCACAGCCACGCAGAGGAGCAACCAGGCAGACTTCACCTGCCAGGGTCCCAGGCTCAAGTTCATAGCTCGGGTAGGATTCATTCATTTCTTGGTTTGATTTTGAGTCTCCTTTTTTCCTGCTGCAAGTGTTGTCCTCAAATATTTATCAGCTTGATTTGCACAAAGGAATGTCCATTAAAGGGCTTCCTATAGAAGATTCCATTAATTGCCTTCACATGTGACACCTTCATTGAGCTCAGAGATGTAAGGAGGAGGACAGCAGAGGGAAATGGATTGTGGTCTGAATCTTCACTGTCAGAAGTAACTGCCCAATGACAGTGTAGCAAGTGTTATACTGGAAGTTGGCATTGAAATTACAAATTTGAAAAATGTGTCAAATTGTGCGTCTGCCAGGAGAGCAGCTCAGGAGAAAGGCTTGCCTGGTAGAGGGAGGGTGGATGTTGGCCCACTTACCGCTCCTGAGGCACCTGAAGGCAGTAGCACTGAGAGTTCTGTGAGAACTTGGGGAGCTGTGCCTTAGCCCACTGAGCCCCTGTGGTTTACCTTCCTGGCTAGTACTGTGGCCAGCAGTCACTGTTGTCTCCAACCCACTTTCCCACAGGGACTGTAGATTGGTGTTTCTCAGCCATGTTTCTGCTGATCTTCCCAGCTCAGACTCTTTAATCTGTTAGCTCATTCAAGATTTTCTTCTTTTCCAAACTACTAGCTGACTCTGACACCTTATTTCCTGCTATGAACCCCCTTGTCTAAGCAGTCTCACACACTCTCCACGCCTCCTGCCTTCTCCCTCTCCACCAGTCCCCTTTGCTGTACAAGTCCATGCACAAATTTGGTACTTGTTTTAAGAGATTTATTTTATTTACATGAAAGGCAGAGTTACAGAGAAGCAGAGAGATTTTCTATGCACTGGTTCATTCCCTGGATAGCCACAACAGCCAGAGCTGAGCGGATCTGAAGCCAGGAGCCTGCAGCTTCTGCGTCTCCCACATGGGTACAGGGGCCCAAGCACTTGGGCCGTCTTCCACTGCTTTCCCAGGCCACAGCAGAGCTGGATCCGAAGTGGAGCAGCCCAGACTGGAACTGGCGGCCATGTAGGATGTCAGCACTGCAGGTGGCAGCTTTACCTGCTTTGCCACAATGCCAGCTCCTGGCACTTTGTTTAAGGTTTATTTATTTGAAAGAGAAGGAGAGAACTCTTCCAGTCACTAGTACACTCCCCAAATGTCCACAACAGCTGGAGCTGAGCCACACTTTAGCCAAGAGCCAGACTTCATCCAGGTCTCCTTCCAACAGGGGTGGCAAGGACTCCAATATTCTGCTTCCCAGGCTCATTAGCAGAGAGCTGGTCAGAAGTAGAGTAGCTGTGACCTGAGCTGACACTCAGATATGGGGTACAGGCATTCCAAACAGCAGCTTAACACCTCCATGCCTGCTCCAAACTTGCATGTTTCTGTGTCTGCTAATGACATTGCCCCTTCAGGCTTACCCTGCTTCCTCCTCGGACTTCCCATCTTGACTGTCCTCTATATAAACACAAAAATAAATTTCAAGGCAGATCACTTTAACCTCTTAAAGCCTGCTTTCCCATCTATAAAATGGGGCTATTCTTCAGGGTGAGATGAGTGCACAAAAAATATAAATAAAGCTGAACATAAAGTGTATGTATACAATGTAAGCATTTCTCCTGGCTACTTCCCTCCCCTTGCACACACGCACAGCCTATTTGCAGAGTGCTGGGAGAGGTGTTTGGGGGGCGGTGGAAGTGTGATGTGAGCCCTGCTGTCTAGCAGTCTGCAGTCACACACAGCAATCCAAACTACGAGATTGTACAGGATTAAGTGCCAAACTGTGTAAGCTTTGGGGAATCCAGAAACGGGCCCCCTCAGTTAAATATGCCACTCAAATCCTTTTCAGACTCCTAGGCGCCTGCGACAATCAGTTATGTAGGTGGTCCTCCTCTTTCTTCTCTTAGAATACATCAGTACTGTCGGGGGGCAGGGGAAGCGGGGCGGACCAGGCTGGGTCACAGCCAGAGCCCAGATTTCATTCAGATCCTAGAGCTGGGTTCACAGTACTGGGCAGTGGCCGGGACAGGGACTGAGAGAGGATCACTGTAGTTGAGTTTGAGCGGGGGAGTAGATTCTGAGAGGGTTTCCTCATTGCTGCTGGGGAAAGTGATTGGACTTGGGCAGCACAGCGTATTTGCCTAGGAGGGCCCAGGGTGCTGGAGTAAGAACCGTGTTCAAGATGAGCTGGAGGGGAAAGCAGGTGTTTGACCAAAGTCCAGAGGTGAACCAGAGTTAAGGCTATGATTTGGTGAGTGGCCAGGTTGTGGCTCATTTATCCAGGAAAGAACATTTTCTGTGTGCGCCTAAGGTCAAAGCTGTTGCTTAATCCCCTTCAGGGGTCTAACCCCATCTCACCTACTCAGCTGAACAGCCAGACTGCAGGGGCCTGTTATCTGGGAATCCATACGCTGTGCTGCTCCAATGCTTGGTCTCCACCTGTAGCCCCGCCCCCGCCCCCGCCCCAGCCTAGGCCGAGAGCTGAGAGAGGTGTCAGGAGCGCAGGAAGTGAGGCCCAGGTGAAAGGACAGGCCAGAAGCCCTCGGAAAGAGAAAGACCCCAGGGGGAGGATTTCCAAGTCGCCGCGGGAGGCAAGTTAGAGGAGAGAGGTGAGGGGCAGGCGAGCTAGAAACCTGTGGAGGGCGCACAGGGCGGTGAGGCCACCACCAGAGGGCGATACCGCGGCCGCCGCGCCTGGAGGAGGGGGACACCAGATGTCCGCGGGCGGGCAGGGTGCCCTCTGACCATATTTATTGTGCTAGGGTGGGGGGCGCGAAAGAAGAGAGCTGCGCCCTTCGTACCCTGCCCTGTCGGTCCCGCCTCCCAGGCCGCGCCCCACCCCCGGCTCCGCCTCCACCCCTGCCCCGCCTCCGGCCGCAGCCCCTTCCTCCCGCAGCTGGTGCTGTGGGGCGGCGGAGCTGAGCGTCGCTGTCTCTATGGCCCCGGATCCCAACGCAAAGGTGAGGGAGGCGGGGAGTGCGGGCGGTGGCGGGGCCGGGGGTCGAGGCTGGGCCTGGGGCCAGTCAAGGCCTTCCCCACATCCATTCCACCCCAAACTGAGCCAGGCCTTTCTCACTGCCGAGTCCCCGGCCCCGTATATAGGCTCTAAAGGGGCACGGGCCAGGCCTCGGGACGCGCTGGGCGCAGACCCGCCGCGGTGGAGTCGGGGACCGGCACGGGGCGGGGGCCCGCGTGGCGAACCGTGCTCCCTGGGATCTGGGTCACGTCTCCCGGCGACAGCGGGATGGAAGGAGAGCTTGTCCTCGGGCTGCAGCAGTAGAGACTAAGGTTAGACCTGACGAAAGCAGAGAACCGCGGACCGCCCAGGATGGTGGAGAAAGAGGGTGGCGGGGGAGGGGCTCTCTCAAGCAAAAGGGACTGCCATCCTGCTGGGCAAGGGGAGATACCACCCAGGCCAGGCGGATGGACATCTGGGATGAAGGTCGAGAGCTTGCTGATCCTCCATTGATCCTGTTTTTGAGAGGGGTCTCCCCGCCCCAGTTCCCTTCATCCTAGGATTTAATAGACAAGGTGGTCAGAGTTCACGAGGCTGGCGCTGGGGAGGAACCCTAACTGGAACTCGGGGTGAGGTGTGGGCTGTGAACTGGAGACCTTGAACCCGCTTTGCCATGGGAGGAGGGGGATGGCATGCACCGCCCCGCCCATTTAGCTCCACCCTCCCTCCCAACAGGTTAAATAGGGGCTGCGAGCACCAGCCCAACTCCCTTATCTAAGAACTGCAGTATACATGGGGGCAGAGGAGAGCTAAGTTACCCGTTCCCCTCCGTGTTTCCTTTGCTAAAGCCAACGGCCTCCCCCTGCCTCAGTTAGTTACCCCTTCCTCCCTTGCAGCATGGCCTTGGGAATCCCTGGTCAGAAGCCCCACCCCCCACCCCGCATCCCCTCCCATCCTCTTCTCCCCTCCCCTCCTCCAACACACACACTTGGAATCTGGCTTTAGAATTGGGACTTTCTGGAAGAGAGGCAGGGTTCTGCTCTGCATCTCACCCCAGTGGACACCGGCAGCCTTCAAGCCTGCAGCAAGAGCTAGACCCCGATATGCATGCTTGTTTGTTTCTACATGGATGTGACTGTGTTTGGGACTCTGTGAACACACATGTACTGAAGCATTTGATCAACAGGTTTGGGTGCGTGTCCCCATACACGTGTGTGTATGTGCAGAGCACTCCTGTTGAGTAGATGTACAGTCATATAAACCCACCTGTGTCAACCTCCGGGGCTGTATGTTCTGAGTATGCATAGCTGTGTGTGGCCATGACCCTCCTTGTGCATGTGTGTGCACAAACCTCCCTCTCGGTGTATGTGTGTGGACGGCTGTTCACAGCCCTCCTTGTGAGCCCATGTGTGTGTACCTGTGTGCGTGCACATCACCTTTCTCAGAACCTGTGTGCGCGTGCCATGTACCACACTCTGAGTGGTGCCTCGAATCTGGGGTGTGTTCCTTCTGCCCAATCCTAGGGACTGATTCCTAGTGATAAGGCTCCCTCCACCCCCCCACCCTGTCTTCTGTGCTGAGCAAATAGGAGGCCCCAAAGGTAAACAGGTGTGCCTCCCCGGGAGAGGTGGAGCTTGGGCAGTTTTCCTGGATCCTCCTGCTGCCCTGGCCCCCAGACCAGCAGCTGGTAGCCTTTCTGTGGTCTGGGGCACTCTTCTCTCCTCTTAGGCACTGGGATCTGTCCACCATGGGGCTGGCCTTTACCTCTTCTCTTAAATAAGTTCTCCAAATTCCTCTTATCCGTCTGGCCAGCTCCTGATCCCTCCCCTCTCTTCAAGGCCAGATAGTTAATATTTGACCTGTAAGGGAGGGGAGACACAGTGGCACCTCTGACCCTGCCCGTGGGTGTCTGTGAGATGGAGTGAGTCAGGCCTCCTCCACACCCAGCACAGCTCAGGGAGCCGCAGGAGCCCCTCCAAAGTTGGAGAGGCCTGCGGCTTACCCCCACCCCAGCCCCAACTGCTTAGCTTCGGAGAGGGAGCTGAGGTGGTAGTGGTCCCCAAGACGTGCCAGGCAAGTGGCCAAGAGCTCCTCAGTTGTTGCTTCTGTCTCAGTGAACTGGCTTTGCACACACTCCAGCCTTCTGCACAGACATTACACCTGTCTGGGGGCCCCAGATACCCAGCCCCCGGGCCTGTGAGCGCCTGCTTGCAGGCAGGGACACGTGGGGAAGCCTAGCCAGAAGGTGCAGTACAGACTCGCATGGGCAGGGCAGCGATGTGCACCCCCTCGGAGAGGAATGCTGAGGAGGAGAAGTGTCTAATTAAAGAGAAATTCCAGAGGGAGCTCTCAGGCCAGGGAGAAGAAAAAACACAGGGAAAACAGGGCAAAATTCACAAAGGCCCATTGCCCACCTCTGCCAGGCCGTCCTGCAGGCCGCAGGGGCAGCAACTGTGCCTGTTTGGGGCTCACTGCAGGGAGGAGCAGGCATTCCCGCTCAGAGCCCCAGCTCCACCGAGGTGGGGCCAGAGGAGGCCTGCTGCCTGGGGCGGGCTGGGGCAGGTGAGGGTCTTGTAAGGAGGATGAGTTCCACTCCAGCCCTCTGCATCCCAAGAGAAAGCTGGGCAGAATGCCGGGAGCCCGTGAGGGTGTGGGAGTTCTGTGGACACCGACTTCCCCCCTGGAGTGCCCCCTGAGGTCTGGGTCTTGCGGTCAATCTTCTGCCCACATGCAGATCAAACAACTGGGCTTTTCCCCCTCTGTGTGTTTGTGTCTTTCCTTTACCCTTCAGAAAAGCGACCTCAGAGAACCGGACTAGCCCTGCTGCCGGGGGCAGGGCGACCCCACCAGGAGCCTGCAGCCCCTGAGTGACTCCACGGCTCCCTGTCCCCATGGAGTCTGCCTTCCATCCCTCGCTGTGACCTCTCCGCTGGGATTCCATGGCCACACAACCCTGTGACTCCATGTCCCCCCCATTTCAGGACCCCCCCTGGCCCCATGACTCCCTGACCCCCATGGCCTCATGACCCCTGACCCCATGGCCTCGTGACCCCTGACTTTCCACCTGGCCTCCCCGCACTTTGACGCCTGTGATTGCTCTTCCCTTCACCCACCCACCCACCCCCCCGACTTTGGCCCCGGCTCCCCTTGGGGGTCCTGCTGGTCTGGGCCTCCCCAGGAAGATGTTGGGGAGGCTCTGGCCCACCCTTCTGAGCTTCCTCCTAGCAACCGCAGTCCCTGGACTCTCCGTGCGACGTCCATCCAGAGAGCTGGATGCCACCCCTAGGACCACCATCCCCTATGAAGGTTAGACCCTCAACCTGGGAAGGCCGTGGGAGCCTGGGCTGGGGGAGGGGAGGCAGCCCTGCAGCTGCAGCTGGGCCCTGTGTCCCACTCTCTGCAGAGCTCTCCGGGACCCGGCACTTCAAGGGCCAGGCCCAGAACTACTCGACGCTGCTATTGGAAGAGGCCTCGGGGAGGCTGCTGGTGGGAGCCCGAGGCGCCCTGTTCTCTCTCAGCGCCCAGGACATAGGAGATGGTGCTCACAAAGAGGTCAGTCTCTGGAACCTGGAGCCGACAGCGGCTCCAGCCTCACCCGGCTCCCTGGAAACCTTGTCAGCCTCCATGGACGGTGCCGCTCGGCCCAGCGCAGGCCTGCCTTGCGCCCAGTGCTCCACCTGAAATTCCTCCCCGCCCGTTTCCCCTGCTCCCTGGGGTCCCATCACCTAGTCCTATGAGTAACAGCCGCTGGAGCCAATGCATCAGCCCCTTCCCTCTATCCCCCCCAGATCCGCTGGGAGGCCTCCCCAGAGATGCAAAGCAAATGCCATCAGAAAGGGAAAAACAACCAGGTACGTGGTCTACCCTGTCCTCCACTGCTTTCTGCCTCGCCTTCACTTGGGGCTTCCAGGGTTCGTGGGGACACAGACCCGCTAGTCACTCACAGTAAACATTGTAAGCGTTGCTGGAGTAGAGCCCTGGGCACAGCACATCTAATCCAACCATGTGGTGGCCTGTTCGCTTGGCCTGTCATGGCATCTTAATCCCCTCGGGGCTCCCAAATAATAATCATGATAGCAATAAGTGGCCTCTTATAAGTGATTTCCCTGTTGCCTTGCCTTGTGCTCAAGTAACCTGTGAAGTAGTGTTATCCCCCATTTTACAGACAAGAAAGATGAGGCTTTGGTTGAGAAGCAGCTCAGTACCCAGTCATTCCATGGAGGGCTGTTAGAGACGGGTCAGCCCTTCCTGGCTGAAGTTATGGGCGGCCACAGGAGTCCCGTGTTTGGCTAGTACCCGACCCACCTGGAGAGCGCTAAAACCAACATGTTCCCAAGGGCCCCAGCCCAGGGACTCCTATTCGGCGAGTCTGGGATGCTGGTGAGACAGCTGCAGTTCAGAGAGGCAGCCCAGGGGGCTGTGAAAGGCCACCTCCTGGTGCAGCATGGGTAGGAAACGGCTGGTGAGGCAGGAGGAACCCCGGCCCTAGAAGGCTGAGGGTCACGGTTGGATACTAAAGAGGCTCTCAGACTTTAATGTTCATGTGAATCAGCCGGGTCCACCGTAAATGCGCATGCTCACTCAGGAGGCCTGGAGGCCGCACAAGGGTGTGCAGTTCTTTTTTTCTTTTTCTTTTTTAAATATTTATTTATTTGTGAGGCAGAGTTCAGACAGAGAGGAAGAGACAGAGAGAGATCTTCCACCTGCTGGTTCATTCCCCAAATGGCCTCAACGGCAGAGCTGGGCCAACCTGAAGCCAGGAGCCAGGAGCTTCCTCTGGGTCTCCCATGTGGGTGCAGGGGCCCAAGCACTTGGGCCATCTTCTGCTTTCCCAGGCCACAGCAGAAACCTGGATTCAAAGTGGAGCAGCTGAGACTTGAACCAGCACCCATATGGAATGCTGGCACTGCAGGAGGAGGCGTAACCTATGCCACAGTGTGGGCCCCAAGGGTGTGCAGCTCCAAGGATCTCCCAGATGACACTGATGTGCTGCTCCCTGGACCGCACCGGGCTAAAAGGCGTCAGGAGAATGTTCCGAGGAATGTCCATTTTCAGTGATACTGCTAGGAATATCGACCTGGCCCCAGGCACTGGATGGAGGAAAATAGGGTGAAGTCTGGAGGTGGGAAAAGTGGTGGGGAGGTTGAAGGCATGGTATGGGTCAGAGAGGAGCCTGAGCAGCTGGTAGGCAGGACAGGGGCTGGGTGCTGCAGAGGGAGAGGGAGTGGGAGGAGACAAAGAGGCCTGTGTAGATTCCAACCCTGCATACAGAAGGAGGAAGCATTAACAAGGCAAAGAGGTGAAGTAGGCAGCAGCTCCCAGCTTCTGAGGGACAGAGAAGGCCAGCGTGGCTGGAGCGGGGAGTGAGGCCCCCAAAAGGGGCAGAGCCCAGGAGTGCAGGGCCAGGGGACCCTGCAGGGCACTGGTGGCTCACATTCGTGGAAGGGGAGCAAAGGTGTGTTGATGGTTAGAATCTCTTGGAAGGAAACTGCAGACAGTGGTAACAGCAGCTGTCTATGCAGCCGACCTGGGAGACAGGGATGAATAAGAAACCATCTGTTGACAACATATTCCTTTGCACTTTCTTGAATTTTTTTTAAATAAGAGCAATTGTGGCCGGCGCCGCGGCTCACTAGGCTAATCCTCCGCCTAGCGGCGCCGGCACACCGGGTTCTAGTCCCGGTCGGGGCGCCGGATTCTGTCCCGGTTGCCCCTCTTCCAGGCCAGCTCTCTGCTGTGGCCAGGGAGTGCAGTGGAGGATAGCCCAGGTGCTTGGGCCCTGCACCCCATGGGAGACCAGGAAAAGCACCTGGCTCCTGGCTCCTGCCATCGGATCAGCGCGGTGCGCCGGCCGCAGCGCGCCGGCCGCGGTGGCCATTGGAGGGTGAACCAACGGCAAAGGAAGACCTTTCTCTCTGTCTCTCTCTCTCACTGTCCACTCTGCCTGTCAAAAAAAAAAAAAAAAAAAAAAAAAAAAGCAATTGTACTACTTTTTTTAAAAAAAGAGATTTTTTTTATTTTTATTTTTTGACAGGCAGAGTTAGACAGAGAGAGAGAGAGAGAGAGAGAGAGAGAAAGGTCTTCCTTTTGTTGGTTCACCCCCTAGATGGCTGCTACGGCCGGCGCTGCTCCAGGAGCCAGGTGCTTCCTCCTGGTCTCCCATGTGGGTGCAGGGCCCAAGGACTTGGGCCTTCTTCCACTGCTTTCCCAGGCCATAGCAGAGAGCTGGATTGGTAGAGAAATAGCTGGGACTCAAACCAGCACCCATATGGAATGCTGGCACTGCAGGTGGCAGCCTTACCTGCTAGGCCACAGTGCCAGCCCCTATGGCAGAAACTTAAGTGTTTCGGCTATCACCCACTGATTCCCAGGCAACTTAGCAGGAAGCACCATAGGTAGCTGGGACTCGAACCAGGTGCTTCAGTATGGGAGGTGGGCATCCCAAGCAGTGGCTTAACTTGCTGCACCACTTTTGGAAGCACCTGCCCCATACTTTTTGAAGCTTGTACTGCATGCATGTATTCTTCATTCACTGAATAGTTTTTATAAAGAGCAGTGGAGTGTTGGGAGAGCTGCCAGGTGGCTGCTGCAGTGGAAGGCAGAGGTAGAGGAGAAGGCCAAGTGGACCAAGTTACAAGCCATTTAGGACAAGGAATGAGTCATGGAGGGGGACTGAGTGTGGGGGTGAAGGGGTGGGAAGCACAAGGATGACTTCCGGTTTCTGGCCTGAGTAACAGGATGGATGGAGGAGCAAGGTGGGACGGACTGGCTGAGCAGGTCTAGGAGGGGAGATGCAGGCTGGGGAGGCGGCAAGCTTGCTCTCTGACGAGTTGAGTTTGAAGGGTCTGCAACTATCAGGTGGAGAGAGAGCTGGGCCTGGGGATGGATTTGGTGGTCTCACCCTGGGAAGGGTGTGAAGCTCCAGGATGGGGCGGGGAGAGGGAGCATTATAGAGAAAGAGTCAATGGGAGAGAAGTAATTCAGGGTTGTGGGAGCTCCTACACTTGGGGTAGGGGAAGTGCAGGAGATGCATAGGCTGGCAAAGTGGAGTGAGGTTATCTGAGGACTACAGGAGAGAAGAGGGCCATGTCATCTCTGGGCGGCCATGGACAGCAAGTTCCAGGGAGTATTCTGTGTTCCGGGCAATGAGAAGGCCCATGGGAGTCCTGGAAGGAACTGCCCTACAAGTAGGGGCAATAATCATATTACAAATCTAGACTAATGGGCCGGTGCCGCGGCTCACTAGGCTAATCCTCCACCTGCGGTGCTGGTACTCCGGGTTCTAGTCCCGGTTGGGGCGCCGGATTCTGTCCCGGTTGCCCCTCTTCCAGGCCAGCTCTCTGCTGTGGCCCAAGGCTTGGGCCCTGCACCCGCATGGGAGACCAGGAGGAAGCACCTGGCTCCTGGCTTCGGATCGGTGCAGCGCACCGGCTGTAGCAGCCATTTAGGGGGTGAACCAACAGAAGGAAGACCTTTCTCTCTGTCTCTTTCTCACTGTCTAACTCTGCCCATCAAAAAAAAAAAAAAAAAAAAAAAAAACTAGACTAATGGAGGGGCAGGGGGCTCACCGCCTCCCCCACCTTGTCCCGCAGACAGAGTGCTTCAACCATGTGCGATTCCTACAGCGGCTCAATGCCACCCACCTCTATGCATGTGGGACCCACGCCTTCCAGCCCCTCTGTGCAGCCATTGTGAGTATGCATTCCTGTAGCCCAGATGCCTGACCCCTGACCTTGACTCCAGACTGGTCTGAACTTGGGCTCCACTATGTGTGCCTGGGAACACTGATGGACTGCTGGCCTCTTGTCCTGCAGGATGCTGAGGCCTTCACTTTGCCAACCAGTTTCGAGGAGGGGAAGGAGAAGTGTCCTTATGACCCAGCCCGTGGCTTCACAGGCCTTGTCATCGGTGAGCAGGCTCTCAGTGTGGTTCCTGGGACGGGGGTCTCAGAGCCAGGACTTGCCATTTACGTGTGTCCTGTGGTCTGCTGCCTATGACGTGGCTCCCGGCCTGGCATGTCCCTGCTCTAGACGGAGGCCTCTACACAGCCACGCGGTACGAATTCCGGAGCATCCCTGACATCCGCCGGAGCCGCCACCCACACTCTCTGAGAACCGAGGAGGCACCGATGCACTGGCTCAATGGTTAGGAGGATGCGGGGGAGGAAACTATTTCTTCTTTTTTTACTCCTTGGGCAGCCATCCCCCAAAGCCCCAGGTGAGCCTGTCCATTCCATTCCTGTGTGCTGTCCGGGGAGGGGAGGGGCCGGGGCCCATGCCTGTCTCAGCAGCCGCCTGACCTGCCCGGCCCTGCAGATGCTGAGTTTGTGTTCTCCGTCCTGGTGCGGGAGAGCGAGGCCAGCGCCGTGGGCGACGACGACAAGGTTTACTACTTCTTCACGGAGCGCACTGCCGAGGAGAGCTCCAGCAGCTTCTCTCAGAGCCGCAGCAACCACCGCGTGGCCCGTGTGGCCCGGGTGTGCAAGGTGGGAAAGGCTGCAGCTGGGGGCCCGGGGTGAAGGCCGGACCTCTGATCCTGGCTCCTGACCCCTGACCCCATGCCTCTGCCTCCCCAGGGAGACCTGGGAGGAAAGAAGATCCTGCAGAAGAAGTGGACGACCTTCCTGAAGGCTCGCCTCATCTGCCACATCCCCCAGTATGAGACTCTGCGTGCGGTCTGCAGCCTGGACGCGGAGGCCTCAGCGCGCACGCACTTCTACGCGGCCTTCACGCTGACCACACAATGGTCAGTGCAGGGACAGTGGGGAGGCGAGGGGCTGGGCCAGCACAGGCCCTGGGAAAGAGATCAAAATGGATGAGACAGGACCCATGGTGGGGAGGACTGGTGGCAAGGTGAGACTGGCAGGCCAGCCTAGGGCCAGAGGCCGCTGTGGGCCTGCCATGGCAACACTGGGCCCCGCTCAGTGTGACCCAGCCCCCTCCATTATGTCCCATTCCTAGGAAAACCCTGGAGGCCTCAGCCATCTGCCGCTATGACCTGGCCGAGGTGCAGGCCGTCTTCGCAGGCCCTTACATGGAGTACCAGGATGGTGCCCGGCGCTGGGGCCGCTACGAGGGTGGAGTGCCTGAGCCCCGGCCTGGCTCAGTAAGTGCCCAGGCCTGGGGCCAGTGCTAAACAGACAGACCCGTGGGAGGTGCAGGAGGGACCACCCTTGAGGAGAGGGCGGGCAGGGGGCGGAGCCCTGAATCTCACCAGCCCCTCCTCCACCCCAGTGCATCACAGACTCCCTGCGCAGCAGAGGCTACAACTCGTCGCAAGACCTGCCGTCCCTGGTCCTGGACTTTGTGAAGCTGCACCCGCTGATGGCTCGGCCCGTGGTGCCCACGCGCGGACGGCCACTGCTGCTCAAGCGCAATGTGCGCTACACACACCTCGCCGGGACAGCCGTCACCACGCCGGCGGGACCCACCTATGACCTGCTGTTTCTGGGCACAGGTGCTTCTGACCCGCATCCTCACCTCTGTTGACCCTGATCAGTAATGCTGCTGGAGCCCCTGAGCTCATGACTCCTGGGCTGTCCCGTGAGGCCTCTGTGGGTGCCGGGAGCAGAGCCCCTTGTTGCGGTCTGACCCTCTGCCTTCCCTGTGCCAGCTGACGGCTGGATCCATAAGGCCGTGGTCCTGGGCTCTGGGATGCACATAATTGAGGAGACCCAAGTGTTCAGTGAGCCCCAGTCTGTGGAGAACCTGGTCATCTCTCCAGTGCAGGTAGCCCTTGACTTCTGACCCTCGATGTGGCCTGGAAAGCGGGAGGGAGTGGGGACCTGGGCAGAGGCTGGGTGTGTGTCTCTCAAGTGGGAGAGGGGGCGTTGCCGACCAGCCGTGCTCACTCTCTCCCAGCACAGCCTCTACGTGGGGGCCCCTAGCGGAGTCATCCAGCTACCGCTGTCCAGCTGCTCCCGCTACCGTACCTGCTATGACTGCATCCTGGCCCGGGACCCCTACTGTGGCTGGGACCCCAGCACCCATGCCTGCAAGGCAGCCACCACCACAGCCAACAGGTCCCAGGGCTGCCGGGGGGTGGTGCGGGTTCCATATGGCCTGAGTGGAGGAGGCTGTAGTGGGTGGGGTGGGGGCGAATTATCGCTAACAACCTGGTCGACCCTTGCCCTGGGGAAATGGAAGCCCACTTCCCCTGTTCCGAACCTTGATCTTCTGTCCCCCAGGACAGCACTGATACAGGACATGGAGAGGGGAAACCGAGGATGCGAGGGCAGCAGGGAAACAGGTGAGCGACACTTCTGGGGGGTGCATCTGCCGTGTATTGTCATTTGCGTGTCATGTTTGTGTCTGTGTGCTCTTGGCGAGGATGACCCGGCCTAGAGCCTGGCTGAAGGTGCTGAGCAGACGTTTATTGCCCAAAGAAGATACGGAGGAGTTCACAGGGTCAAGATGTGCAGTGCGTCCCTTCTGGGTGTGTCTGTGAGTGCTAGTCGGGGGCACTGCTCCAGTGGGTGGGCAAATAACTCAGTGTAATACTAATAATTAACAACTATGAAGTGGGTTCAGGAAGATCAGATTACAGAGCTGACATCTGAAGGAAGAACAGAAGTTAATAACCGTAGCCAAATGCATCGCCATGTGCTAGGCGCGGACCACGCACCTGCTCGCACGATCTCGAGGCTCCGCACAGCATTCCTGTGAGAGGTGCCGCGATTATCCTGAGGGACAACCTCTCGGAGGCACAGGCAAGGAGTTCCAGGCTCAGGTGTTCAAGTATCGAGCCACAGGGGCAGAATTCAAACCTGACCCCAAACAGGCTGACCCGAGTCTGTGCTTTTGATCACTGTGCTATGCCGTCTCCCACAAGAGTTAACCAGGGAAAAGGAGGGCGGTGGGGTCGGGAACAGCACCGAGGCAGAGGGCAGAGTAGCCAGAGGGAGCCTGGCATGTCGGCACCTGGAGATGAGCTGGAGAAGTGGAAGGACCGTGTTGAAAAGCAACAGGAAATCTGAAGAGTCTGGGCAGAGGCGTGGTGTGATCTGATTTGTAGTTTTTCTCTTTAGTTTTTCTTTTTGTTTCATTTTATTTGAAAAGCAGATAGACAGAGACAAAGTGAGATCTTCCATCTGCTGGTTCACTCCCCAAATGCCCGCGATAGCCAGGGCTGGGGCCAGCCGAGCCGGGAGCCCAGAACTCAGTCCGGGTCTTGAACGTGGGTGTGGCTGTGACCCAAGCCCCCCAGCATCTGTGCCTCCCAGGATGAGTATAAGCAGGAAGCTCATGGAGACTCCAACCAGGCACTCTGAACGGCATGCAGGCTCCCCAGGCAGCAAAGTAACCTACTGTGCCAAGTGCCCACTCCCCGGCTGTGGTTTTAAAACATCACCTTCCCACCGTGTGGAGAATGGGGTGAAACGGGCCAGAGTGGGCTGATGGCAGTGCAGGGAGAAATGAGGTCTGAGATGGATTCTGGAAGCAGAATCTTGGTGAGGGCTGGATAAGGAAGTGAGGAAGGCAGGCAAGGGAGACTCCCCACTTTCTGACTTGAGCAGTCAGGTAGCTGGTGGTGCAGTTCAAGGAAAGAACTGGGTGTACCCGGCCTGAGTGAGGCGCCCCCAGACCCCTTGAGGAAGGCCCAGCACATGGCAGACATTCCAGTCTGGAGAGAGGTCCAAGCTGGAGGCTGAGATCGGGCGTCACTGGCAGATGGCAGAATTGGAAGTACAGGAGAGGTTGAGAGCACATGGAGAGAAGGGAACAGGGCCCACGGGACTGCCTGCTTCCTGTGAAGGTCTCAGGGGACTCTTGCCCGGGAGCATGAGTGCTTGGTCAGCTGTCACTGTGGTTCCAGGGTCCGTGCGGGATGCCAGGACTGGGCAGTGACTTGGTTTGGCTTGCCACCTTCAACGCCCTCCCTAAACAGGCAGGTGCTGATCTCCCTCTCCTCCCCAGGGCCACCACCACCACTGAAGATCCGCTCTGTGCTCCGCGGCGATGACGTCCTCCTGCCGTGTGACCAGCCATCCAACCTGGCCCGGGCCCTGTGGCTACTCAATGGGAGCAAGGGCCTGAGCGATGGGCAGCATGGCTACCGCGTGGGGGTGGACGGGCTGCTGGTGACAGACACCCAGCCAGAGCACAGTGGCAACTACGGCTGCTACGCCGAGGAGAACGGCCTGCGCACACTGCTGGCCTCCTACAGCCTCACGGTGCGGCCCATCACGCCTGCCCCAGCTCCACAAGCTCCCGTCACGTCTGCGGCACAGCTGGAGCCCGACGTCAGGCTGCTCTACGTGCTGGCCATTGCCACACTTGGTAGCCTCTGCCTTATCCTGGCCTTCTCCCTCCTCTACGTGGCCTGTTTGCGGGGAGGCAGAGGAGGGCGCCGACGGAAGTACTCGCTGGGCCGGGCTGGCCGGGCAGGGGGCTCTGCTGTGCAGCTGCAGACGGTCTCAGGCCAGTGTCCTGGAGAGGAAGACGAGTGTGATGACGGGGAGGGGGCCGGGGGCCTGGAGGGTGGCTGCCTTCAGATCATCCCCGGAGAAGGAGCCCCGGCACCACCGCCCCCACCCCCTCCTCCGCCTCCGGCTGAGCTGACCAACGGGCTGGTGGCGCTGCCCAGCAGGCTGCGGAGGATGAACGGCAACAGCTACGTGCTCCTGAGGCAGAGCAACAATGGCGTGCCTGCGGGGCCCTGCTCCTTTGCCGAGGAACTCAGCCGCATCCTGGAGAAGCGGAAGCACACGCAGCTCATAGAGCAGCTGGACGAGAGCTCTGTCTGAGCCCAGCCTCTTCCAAGCCAGCCTGTCTGCCCTGGGCTGGGCTGCTGCCTCCTAACACCCTGCCTCCACGCCCCCGCAACTCGCCCTTCTCCCAACTTTTTACTGTCTCTGTAGGGCTGGTCAGGCAAGCCCAGCCAAAGCCCCCTCTTCAGTCTCCAAGACCCACACGTGAGCAGCCCAGGCCCACCGGTGCTCCTCAGAGGTAGGTGCTCCCTTGGGACCAGGTGCTCTGTAGACCCAGACCCTTAACCCTAAACACTCAGGAGGAGGGGGCTCCTCCTCCGGTCCCATTCGTCTGCCCAAGCCCTTCCTCTTTCTCCCAGGCAGGGCTCTGCAGGTCCAGATGGCCTCAATGTCACCACCCTCTGCATGGCCGAGGCCAGACAAGACCTCTGCAGCCAGCCGAGCCCTGCGTACTCACACGCACACACGGAAGAATGTTTATCAGCTGGGCTGCAGGGCCCATCCCCACCCCCACCTTCTGGTGGATTCTTGTGTTTCATCCCTTCTAGACTTGGGTACCTTCCCAATTACCACACCCCTATCTAGCCCTCTTCCCCAGGCCCCGCCCCACGTGGCGACCTCTTTGGCAGCTTGGGAACAGGCCAGCTGAGGGACTGCATCAATCCCTTCTCGCCCCTTCCCGTGCCCTTGTGAGTCAGCCCCACTCCTCTCGGTCCCTCTCGAGTGACAGACAGAGCTCCAGGCGTGTCCCTTCCGCATGCACATGTGGTAACATGCACCTTATCACACGTGCTCTCACTTCCACCCACATGCACCTTCTGAGCCTCCCCTTGCCGCCTCGGACCGTGTCTGTCGGGTTTGGTCCGTGGACATTTCTGAGGAGACCCTTCCCTGGGACGGGTGACCAACACTGCACTCAATGAGCCAGCCTCCCCTCTGGGGGACCAAGCATTTCTTCCCCTGGACCACAGCAGTGGAGGAGATCGGATGTCTCACCTGGCACATGAAGCCCGTTCTTGGAACTATGCAAAGGGCAGAGGCTGGGAGTTTGGATGCTTGGCTCCCACCCCTGTCCTACCTCACCGGGGCACTTTCCGGGTCCAGGGGCCTCTGCAGCTCCAGGCCTGTAAGGGACAATCAATCCTGACTGAGCTCCCCCATCCCCCTTGGGTGAGGATGACTGTTATTTTTGTAGCTGAGAACGTGGAATCCCACGGGTTTTTACTGCCCTTCACCCACCCTCCCACCTCCACCCCACAATGAATGTATTTATTGTGAGAACGGCTACACTTCTTTAGGAATGCCCCCACTCACCACGCAGGTGGGCGGAACAGGCATGTGACAGAGTGGGGAGCCTGGGCTCAGCTGCTCCCCGTTGGTTAATAAATACCCTTTCCCCACAGCTGTGAGTCCTCTGCTTGGTCTAGACGGGCCTTCCCCTGTGGAGAAGGTGCTGCAGGGCTCTTCATCCCGGTGTGCGGGGCAGACACGCAGGCCCTTTGGTTACCAAGGCACACGTTACTCACTGGTCATGGTGGTTAGAAAATGACAACCAGGAAAATTATAACGGTTTAAGAATTCATACAGTTTGTAGATTTTTCACTTCCTGGCTCTTTTCCTAACCCTCCTGCCAACCTCTATGCCTGGAATATACTCATTTCTCAGCCCCCCAGGAACCTAAAAGCCCCCTACCCCTGGCCCAAGGAATTTCAGCACAAGGGGATATGTGTGCAGCTGGGACCAACCAGGGACTTGACCTAAGAAACACTCTGCAGGCTGGCGCCATAGCTCACTTGGCTAATCCTCCACCTGTGGCGCTGGCGCCCCGGGTTCTAGTCCCGGTTGGTCCTCTTCCAGTCCAGCTCTCTGCTGTGGCCCGGGAAGGCAGTGGAGGATGGCCCAGGTCCTTGGGCCCTGTACCCACATGGGGGACCAGGAGGAAGCACCTGGCTTCTGGCTTTGGATCGGCGCAGCGCGCCGGCCGTAGCAGCCATCTGGGGGGTGAACCATCGGAAGGAAGACCTTTCTCTCTATCAAAAAAAAAAAAACAAAACAACAAACCACTCTCCAGAGGTCAGACCTAGAATCATCACATGGCCTTTGATGCCAACCACTCTGAAGGATTGTTCGATGTTCCACTTACAGGTTTTTTTTTTTTTTTAAGATTTACTTATTTATGTGAGAGAGCATCCACTGATTCACTTCCAAACAGCCGCAACAGCTGTGGTTGGGCCACATTGAAGCCAGGAGCCTGGAACTCCATCCAGGTCTCCCACATGGGTGGCAAGTACTTGGGCCATCCTCCACTGCTTTCCCAGGAAGAGGGGTAGCTGGGACTGGAACCGGTGTTCAGATGGGATGCCAGTGTCCCAGGAAGCTGCTTCCAGTTTTGAAATAGTGAAAAATGAGGCTTCAAATATGCACACCTTTTCAAGGCAGATCAAGTACGACCGTGGGTCTGTTTATTAATCTCACTAAGATCTGTACAAACAGAGAGCAGATGAAGTGCCTAGCCCAGATGGCTGCCACGGTAGCAGACAGCAGCCCTTGGCTCAGCGGATGGAGCAGCAGGAGAGACAGGCTTCAGACAGCAGCCTCTGGGCCCCTCGCTGTGTTTTCAGTTCAGTTATTAATTTGGATTTCAGAAAACAAGGGCCCTGTAGAACCCCTGAAGGCCCTCTCATCTCATGTCTCAGGAATGCCAACTGGGTAAGAATTAGGGGCTCAAAAAGGCCACTGGCCCACGGACACTAGAAACAAGCCACGCTTCGTGAATCCACGCGAAACCTTTGGTGTCCATTTGCGCACTGGCGGCTTCACTTGTCTGCCAGGGCTCAGAATCCCAGAGGAAGAGCCGCCTATCCTGGGAAACAGCTCAAAAGCGCGGGGTCGCAGCTGGTGGGGCAACTCTCACTGCAACTGAACCGGGGCAGCGTCCCGGGCCTCTCGGGGGCGCAGCCCGCCCGGCGTCGTCGGCTTGTTGGTGAAGGGGTGCCACTGGCCCTGGATGCTAGGGCTAGCGGTGTGGAAGGGCTTGCGGATGCGGATCACTTCCAACCCCGACTGGTCTGCCAGCTTCTGCACCAGCGTCGTGATCTCCTCCGCCGACTTGCAGTGGATGCTCTCCTCGCGCACAGCTCCGTTCACTAGCAGGGGGAGGTGGCGGTCAGTGGAAGCCGGCAGGCCGGGGGTCAGGCGAGGGCAAGGTTAGCGGGGTGAGCCCCGATCCCGCCCCGGCCCCACTCACGGTATTCGGCCACTACTCTTGGCACGTTACAGGGCCGCGCGTTCACATATATTACGACTCCTGGGTTCCGTCGGGCGAAGTCGGTCACTTGCCGTTCCACGAACTCCCTACGGGGACCCAGGGAAGGTGAGCACGGTGACCCCCCGATCCGGGCGACCTCAGCCAGGACGTGTTACTCCCTGTCTCCCTCCCTCCTCGCGCGCACGGCACCGCGCACATCACCTGGCGCCGCGGGACGAGGGCGAGTCGCGGCTGAGGGTGAAGCTGAGACGCTGCAGCTGCTGCACGTAGCGACCCAGCCCGTTGTGGAGGACGCTGGTCAGGAAGCGGCTGGACGTGCCGCGCGCCGTCATGGTCACAGTTCGCAGGGAGCGGAGCCAAGCGACGGTGGAGGAGGGACTAAACCCGGAGACTTCCGGTTCCGGTTCCGGGGACATCCGGGCCCGAGGAGTTTTGATTCCGGGGTCAAAGCGTGCTGGTGACCCACGTTGCGGACGAACGGAGTGAGCGGAGCGCGGTGGCGCTGGCCGGGGCTGCGGAGCGCTTGCCAACAGAGCCCAGGGAAGACACGAGGAGGGCGGAGGTGGTGGCGTCCCTCCGGGCTCGGCGATCGGCGGGAGTCGTGTGGAGGGTGCCGAGAAGGGACGCTAGCTGGGGCTTAGAGCCGAGAGACTGCGAAAATGATGCGGATGGCAGCAGTGAGAGCGGCGAGGAGAATCTGTGGAGGGGCAGTGGAGGGGAGGAGATGACGGAGAAACCGTGTCCGTGAGGGACGGTGTAGAGGGGCACGGAGGTGAGGTGGTGGGAGAGAGACGCTGCTCAGGACGTGGCGGTGAGGGAGTCGAGATAGACGACACCGACGTCCAAGGGCAGAAGTGTGAAGAGGGTGCAGAGGGATGTGTACGGGGCAGCGAGAAGCCATCTAGAGCCCTGCAGAGTGCTGGGGGCGGGGCTGGGATCCCCAGGGTCTGGCCTAGTGAAGGTACCCACACCAGGTACCCAGGGCTTTTCAAGTCGTGACTCCCCGCTGCATTAGGAATGTGGGTCCTCCTCCGGGGTGCGTACCCGCTCCGCATCCTGCTGCCCCTGCGAGGGGGATGGATGGCCCGGAGGAGCCTCCCGCGAAGCCTGGTTCCAGGCCCTCCTCGCAGACGGTACCGGAAGGAGGCTCTGCCAGCCTTGGAGGCGCCGGTGTTGCCAGTAACAACGACCGAAATCCGCCAGTATTTGCGGACTCATGGGATCCCCTTCCAGGATGGCCACAGCTGCCTGCGGGCTCCAAGCCCCTTTGTGGGGTCCTTGCCACCCAAGGACCAGGCGGCTTCCACGGCTTCCTTCAGCCTCTTCATTGATAAAACCACAGGCCACTTTCTGTGCATGAGCAGCCTGGCAGAAGGGAGTTGGGAAGACTTCCAGGCCAGCGTGGAGGGACGAGGGGATGGGGCCAGAGAGGGGACCCTGCTTAGTGAGGCCCCGAGAGCTGAGGACAGTGAGGAGGTGCGGAGGATCTGGGACCGAGCCGTCCCCCTCGGGGAGCTGCCTGACCCAGAGGAGGCCAAGCTGGCTCGGGTCATGTTCGGCCTTAATAAGGTGACGGACGACACACTCAGGCATTTCAGTGTGCGGTATCTGCGACCTGCCCGCAGCCTTGTCTTCCCTTGGTTCTCCCCTGGGGGCTTGGGATTACGAGGCCTGAAGCTACTAGGGGCGGAAGACCAGGGGGATGGAGTGCGCTATGTGGAGACCACCATTCCCCGGCCTGGTGCCTACCACAACCTGTTTGGATTGCCCCTGATCACTCGTCGGGATGTCGAGGTGGTCCTGACAAGCCGTGAGCTGGACAGTCTGGCCTTGAACCAGGCCACGGGGCTGCCCACCCTTACCCTGCCCCGAGGAACAGCCTGCTTACCCCCAGCCCTGCTGCCTTACCTTGAACAGTTCCGGCGTGTGGTATTCTGGCTGGGGGACGACCTCCGGTCCTGGGAAGCTGCCAAGTTGTTTGCCCGAAAACTTAACCCCAAGCGATGCTCCTTGGTGCGGCCTGGGGACCAGCAGCCCCGTCCCCTGGATGCCCTGAACCAGGGCTTAAATCTTTCTCGGATACTTCGTACTGCCCTGCCCGCCTGGCACAAGTCTATCGTGTCCTTCCGGCAGCTTCGGGAAGAGGTGCTAGGAGAACTGTCCAACGTGGAGCAGGCGGCTGGCGTGCGCTGGAGCCGCTTTCCAGACCTCAATCGGCTCCTGAAGGGCCATCGGAAGGGCGAGCTGACGGTCTTCACAGGTGATTCCGAGGGGCCACAGGGGCGGGGGTTTGGGCCCCTGCCGGCGTTGAGAAGGAGGCTTCCTTTTGCAATTTCTCAAGCCTTCTCTGTGTCTTGGCTTCAAGGCTAGGACATTCCCTCCTCACCCAGGACTCTGTTCTCCTCCACAGGGCCGACAGGCAGCGGAAAGACAACCTTCATCAGTGAATATGCCCTGGATTTGTGTACGCAGGGGGTGAACACGCTGTGGGGCAGCTTTGAGATCAGCAACGTGAGGCTCGCCCGGGTCATGCTCACGCAGTTCGCTGTGGGGCGGCTGGAAGAGCAGCTGGACAAATACGACGAGTGGGCCGACCGCTTTGAGGACCTGCCCCTCTACTTCATGACCTTCCATGGGCAGCAGAGCATCAGGTGCGGCCCCGGCCCCGGGCACTCTGCTTCCCCAGCTCCGGTGGGGACTCCCAGGTCTCCCTACACAGGGTGGGGTTTCCCGAGAATGGGAGGGCAGGCGCCTCCTCCCGGGCTGCTCTGGAGACCGCTGGACTCCCGACTCCTTTGCCTCTTCCTCCTCCCAGGACAGTGATTGACACAATGCAGCATGCAGTCTATGTCTACGACGTTTGTCACGTGGTCATCGACAACCTGCAGTTCATGATGGGTCATGAGCAGCTGTCCACAGACAGGTGACCTCCTCCTCTCGTCGAGCCTGAGCTCTCTTGAGCACACATCTTCTCGGGCAGCTAGCCTCTGGGCACACAAAGCACTCTCTCTCTCTTCTTGTTAAAGACTTATTTTATGTATTTGAAAGGCGAAGTTGCACAGAGAGAGAGATCTTCCATCCATGGGTTCACTCCCTAAGTGGCTGCAATGGCTGGAAAAGCCAGGAGCCAGCTTCTCTGGGTCTGCCACATGAGTGCAGGGGCCCAAGCACTTGGGCCATTCTTCCAGTGCTTTCCCAGGTGCATTAGCAGGGAGCTGGATTGGAAGGAGAGCAACTGAGACACAAACTGGCCCATATGGGATGCCAGCACTGCAGGTGGTAGCTTACCCTGCTATGCCCCAATGGCAGCCCGATTCTCTTATTTTCTGAGATGTGTGCAGGCCACCCCATTTGCGTTACATAGGGTATGGCAGCAGGAAGTAGTATGAATGGGGCCCTGAGAGGGAGTCCACAGGTAGAGGGAGGTAGAGCGGGCTTGCGGTGGTCTGTGGGGACACATGAGTGGATCTGTGTGTGCCGTCTTGTCCAGTAACCTCTCTCTGTGGTTGGGGTTGGGGTCAGGATCGCAGCTCAGGACTACATCGTCGGGGCCTTTCGGAAGTTCGCCACGGACAACAGCTGCCACGTGACGCTGGTCATTCATCCCCGGAAGGAGGACGATGACAAGGAACTGCAGACGGCATCCATTTTTGGTTCAGCCAAAGTGAGTGGCCCTTAGAGGAGCTGAGGCTTTGGAGAGCGGAGGGGACAGCCCTCAGTCGCCTTCTGTCATCCTGACCTCCTCTGGGGTCCTGACACGAGGACTGGAAATGCGCAGAATGCAGAGGCAGGCTGCTCCTCATTGGTGCTGTGTCCTGTAGGAGCTCAGGCCCGTGTGGGAGAAACACTGAGGTGTGACTGCAGCTCTGTGCGATGAGAGCTGTGATCAGCAGCACAGGTATTCAGGAGGGAAGAGGAAAAACATCTGAGTTGGCCTGGATCTGGGAGACTTCCCAGGGAGGAGTCCACAAGGGTTGGGTGGAGGTTTGGCAGACAATGGGTTTCAATCAGATAAATGAGATAATCAAGTAAATGGGACGGCCTGCTAGCATCAGGAGCAGCCTCATCCTAGGGCGTCCAGTGCTACACCGAGTGCCTAGTACATGGCAGGCCTGGGCCAGGCCCGGGAATCCAGGGCAAGGGCACACGCCGTGTGCCGTGATGGAACAGACTTGAAGGCGGGGAAGAATAACGCAGATGTGGAAGCAGCTTTGCTTGCTTTAAGGGAATGCAGAACGGCCTCTCAGTGGGACATTTGGAGCAGAGTTGAGTGATGAGTGGGGTGGCCACCGCGGGGTCAGGTGTTACAAGCAGAGGGGCCGGCTCGCACGGTCTCCGCAGCACAGGCGTGTTGTCCGGGAGCGGGAGGATTGAAGGGCCCCGGCTTCAGAGAGCCCTGGTGATGCGGGGAGGCCTTATCCCCAGTCTCCTCTCCTCCCAGCACACTGAACTCCTGCCGCTTTGCTCCTGTGTCTTCTTACTCCTGCCCCTCACTCTGCCCCTCCCGCAGGCAAGCCAGGAAGCAGACAACGTTCTGATCCTGCAGGACCGGAAGCTGGTCACTGGGCCAGGGAAGCGGTACCTACAGGTGTCCAAGAACCGCTTCGACGGAGACGTGGGCGTCTTCCCGCTTGAGTTCAACAAGAATTCCCTCACTTTCGCCATTCCACCAAAGAGCAAGGCCCGTCTCAAGAAGATCAAGGATGACAATGAACTAGTGGCCAAAAAGCCCTCCTCTGGCAAAAGGGGGGCTGTGGCCCAGAGCTCTGAGGCTTGCCCCAGTCAGGCCCCCAGCCCCTCCCAGCCAGACCCCGCCAAGCCTTCCAGGTGAATGTCATGAGGGCCGCTCGCTGGGGCGTGGGCTCGTAGCCCGCTGCTAGGGCTCTACCCGGGGACCCTGGGCTGTGGGCCCTTCTCGGGCAGGGTTCCACGGCGAGAAAATTCAGTTGAGCGGGTATTTGAGAACTTTCTGTGTGCCAGGCTTTGTTTGAGGTCTTGTATCTGCATCACTGAAAAGACAGGGCTCTGCTTGTGGTGGGGGAGACAAGACCCGTGGTGAATGAACAGAAAACACAGTTTCAGATGTGAAAATGCTGTGAAGAAAATGGTAGGGCGATAGCGCGCCTGCGGCCTAGTTTTGATTAGGTGATCTGAGCAGGGGGCATCTGGCCTGGGGGTGCAGAACTAGAGTGAGTGAGTCACACGCACGTGTGGAGAAAGGGATCGAGACAGAGAAAGTCAGTACAGGGCCGGCAGGTGGGAATGACCAAGTCAGGTTCAAGGCAGTGAGGTCGGGCCTCTTGACCCTCGACAGGAATGGGGGGGCTTCTTGTCCAACCCCAGCCCAGACTTTCAAAGCCAAAGGGTGACATGGTAGGTGCCGAGCCCCTCCGCTCCTCTCTTTGTGGAGCCCGACATGAGGGGGCACATGGTGGGATTTGGTTCCTAGGTGCTTAGCCCTGGACTGTATCAGGGCCTAAGACGGGAGTTAGCTCCCGAGAGATTGCTTGCTCACAGAACCATGAGAGGAAACTAGGAGCCCACAGAACCAGTCCCTGGACATTGGTTCCATTGGATGCTGCCCCTTGCAGCTAGACTTAGAACTTTTTGTAGCATCGTTTCCAGTTTTACTGGGGAAAAAAAAAACAAACCACAAACTTTTTCTCATTGCTTTTTGTTTCTGTGCTTTTCCTTACTTGTCCACCAGGTGTCTCCCTAGTCTGTAACGACTTTCCTCCGAGTTGGGCGCTGGTGTTAAAGAGCTTTCACGCCCACTCCCCTTACACTGCCCGCTCCCCTTACACCTCTTCTTGGCCTGTGGAGCACAGGGTGGTGTATGTTTATCACTAACTTCCCTGAGGACCCCCATGTTCCTGCGCCCAAGCTCTGTGTGAGCAGCCAGCACTCTGTGACCGGAGCCCCTCACACTTTCCTGGGGGAGTCAGAATTGATGTTTTAGATCTACCCCCAATCTGCGTCTCTCCCCCATGTTTCTCTAATGTTAATACAGGGTACTTTACACAATTTGCAGAAAAATGGAGTTAAAAGGTAAATTTATTTAGGTGCAAAATAATGAAATCCATGCATAATTGTTTCCTAAACGTGTTTTCCATGAACTTTTTGAACTTGTAATTCAAAATATTTTTACATTAAAATAAACTTATTCTCTTAAGGTTTATTTTATTTATTTGAAAGGCAGCGTTATATATAGAGAGAAGGCGAGACAGAAAGGTTTTCCATGCACGGGTTCACTCCACAAATGACCACAGCAACTGGCCTGAGCTGGGCTGATCTGAAGTCAGGGGCTTCTAGGTCTCCCACAAGGGTGCAGGGGCCCACGCACTTGGGCCATCTTCTGCTGCTTTCCTAGGTGTATTAGCAGGGAGCTGGATAGGAAGTGGAACAGCTGGGACTTGAACAGGCATCATATGGGATGCTGGCACTGCAGGTGGCAGCTTAACCCCCATGCCACAGTGCTGCTGGGCCCAATAAATGTGTCTTCTAATTCCATCTTGCATGAGCTTTTTGAAGTGCCCTTGTATGTACCAGAATGCCTGGAAATTTGTTTTAGAAATGTAGAATAAGGGCTAGCTTTGTGGTGCATCAGATTAAGCTGCCACGTGAGGCACCAGCCTCCCATCTCTCACTACCGTGCTGCTAATCCAACTCCTGGCTCATGTGCTTGGGAAGCAGCAAGTGAGTCGCTGCCACCCACGTGGAAGACCCAAATGGAGTTCTTGGCTCTTAGCTTTGGCCTGGCCCAGCCCCTGATATTATCACCATTTGGATGAAAGATCTGTCACTGTCAAATAATTCTTTTAAAAAATTAAAATGTAAGACTTAGGTCCTACTCCCCTTCCCAGATTAAATCCACCCCCCTACACACACACATGCATTTTTAGTTCCGGGGGTGAGGAGGGGTACAGGAATCATTTTTAACAAGTCCAGCAGGAGTGGTTTTTTTTTTGTTTTTTTTTTGTTTTTTTTTTTTTGACAGAGTGGACAGTGAGAGAGAGAGGTCTTCCTTTCCCATTGGTTCACCGCCTAATGGCTGCTGCAGCCGGCGTGCTGTGGCCGGCGCACCGCACTGATCCGAAGGCAGGAGCCAGGTGCTTCTCCTGGTCTCCCATGGGGTGCAGGGCCCAAAGACCTGGGCCATCCTCCACTGCACTCCCGGGCCACAGCAGAGAGCTGACCTGGAAGAGGAGCAACCGGGACAGAATCCGGCGCCCTGACCGGGACTAGAACCCGGTGTGCCGGCGCTGCATGCAGGCAGAGGATTAGCCTAGTGAGCCGCAGCACTGGCCCTCCAGCAGGAGTTGTAAAATAAGAAATCCAGAGGTCCTGTCAGAAGTACTTGTGAGTGGCATTTTCTCATCTCCCTCTGATGGTCTCAGGTTCCCTTTGGATTTGCCTAGAAGAGCGGTGAGAATGCACGATGTCCTAAAGGGGCTGGCGAGGGCTCTGTTGCCAGGTGGGGAAGCGGGGCTGCCTTGGCAAGGTCTTCCTGGCCTCCTGGGCCCGGCGGACAGGCCTGGCACCTGGGCCACAGTGTGTGAGAGCTGCGCCCTGGAGCCAACCTGCTGCAAAGCTGTTCTCTGCAAGGGGAGCCATGGGGGTGGGGGTGGCTCCTCCCAGGCCTGCCTTCTTGGGGGTCTCTCCCAGACTGGCTGGAGCCAGGCCTCCCTAATCCTGCAGTAATCATTCCCAGCCCTTGGCTGGTTAGGCCTCATCCAGGGTCTGTAACATTGAACGGCGGCCATGGCTTCCAGATGCACAATAGCAGGTCAGGCCTACCTAGAAGACACGAGTTCCAGGTTCTGGCCTCTCGAGCATGCTTGCTGTGTTCTCAGGAAATCCTCTGGGGGACTGGGGGAACCGAGGACAGAGAGATGTGTGCTTTCCTGTTTGGCCCCACCCTCCTAGCAGACTCCTCCACACAACACAAGGCAGAATGATGAGGGGGAGGGATGGTAATACCCCACCCCTGACCCAAACACGTGCCACTCCATTCCAGGAGTCCCTGGAGCCTAGAAAGAAGCAGGGGAATCAGTAGTTCCTGCCTGAGGCCCCTGGAGTCCAGTGTCCACGTCTGCAGCCAAAGAGGCTTGGAGCAAATTACCTGGGACAAAACCAGCACTCTGCCTGCGCCCTGGTGGAGGTCAAGCAGCTGAGTTCAGGAAGGGCCTGGCCAAGATGGTGTGTGTCCCAGCAGTGGACGGCTGGGAGAAGAGACAAAACTCACTGGAGTCTTCCATAGCCCAATTAGCCTGCAAATATGACCCAGACACCTGCAGGCCTGGGCCTCTCCTGGGCTACCTGCGCTGCCAGAGGGGAGGGAGGGAGTCCTTGGTGCCTCCCTGCAATACAGGCCAACTTCCTGTTTGTGCCTGTGGGTGGGACTTTATGAGCCTAAGGGAAGCAGAGCCATGGCCTGTGGGGGCCAGAACTGGCAGGCTGCTCACCTAGCCAGACAGCGACTCCAGGGAAGTGGGTGGTGCAGCTCCAAGCTGAGGTGTGTGTGTGTTGGGGGGGGGGGGGCGCTGCTTTGGTGAAACCGAGTTCTCTTTGCTTCCCAGGGGTTTTCCCTCTGGGGTGGTGGTGGTCTGAGAGTGGGCGGGGCCGGCCTCCCAGGGAGCAGGGGCGGGTGGCAGAGTCAAGCCCCATAGCCAGTTTAGGGCACCCAGGTAACACAGGTCTTGGTCACATGCTAGAGGCCCCTTGCCCAGGTAGAAAGCCAACGGCAGTAGGCTTAGCAGCCATGGGCTAGCTACTGTGGGGCTGGGTACTGTTTTGGGTCTAATGTTGAGGGGGTGCTGGGCAGACCACTCCCCTCCCTGGGTGGGGGGCGCGGCCTCAGCCGGCCCGCCCCGCCCTGCTCCACCGGGTCCGGCCAGGCGGGCTCCCGGCGTCCGGCGTCCGGAACCCGGAGCCCGGAGCCCGGAGCCGGAGCGGGCGGGGAAGCCGGCGTTCTCGCGACGAGGAGGTGGACGCGCTGGGGCAGGAACCCAACCGGAGCTAGAGCGGCGGCGCAGGTGACGCTGGGTGAGTGGTGGCGCGGCGGAGGTGCAGGAACTCCCGCCTTCCGCACGCCGCCGCTCCGGAGCGAACTTTCCGCGGCTAGGAAAGCTGGGGGTTGGGCTGAGGAAGGGGGGGTTCCCACTCTCTGGGGCGCAGGCGATGAGTCTGAGCAGGGAAGCAACACGGGAACTCACACGGACGGCTCCCCACGCACGCACCTGGGACACACGCACACACGTGCACTCGGACAGGACGCGCCCGTGGGTTACCCTTGCAGTCCAGGGGCAGCGCCACCGGCCCGCGCGGACCCCCAGCCAGCAGGGCGCCCCGCTGTTTAGGCCGGGGGGTGGGGTTGGGGAGAGGGGCTGTCCCATCACCGCCGACGGGGGCGGGCCGGGTGGGACGCATCCGGACGCTGCTGCTTCCCGGCCGCCTGCAGGTGAAGGCTAAGACGTAAACAGGGACGGAGCACGTGATTGCTCCGCAAACCAGTGGGCTGTGTCCCCCAACGCCGCCACCAGGAGGGGACCTCCTCCCCTTCCCAGGGCGTTTGCTGGGACCCACGGGGGCTGAGTTCCTTTCTCCGCAGGAGCCGTGCTAAGCCCTCTCCCAGAATGGGGAGCACACCGGCCCCTGGAGCCGGGGTGGCATAGAAGGGCTGGAGATGGATGGGCTAGGGTGGGTAGGGTTCCTTGGATTCCTCCCGCCTTTCTCCCCGACATTCTTGGTGTCCAAAATGTGTGGGAGAGGCCCTCAATGGCAGTGGACAGCTGCCCCAACCCCTGTCGCAGCCCGGGGAGCAGCTGCCCCAGTGCCTGCCAGTCCCCTTCCTACAGCCACCTCCGCCCCTTGCAGAATCGGTAGCTCCTCCTCCCGGTGTAGGAGGCGAAACCCATCCATGCCAGAGTGGGCGCCCCCTCACTGCCGCCCTGAGCCTAAACGACCCCTCAGTGCCCAAGTGGGCCTGCCCCTACCCTCAAGTTGTAGGCAGGAGAGCAGCCCTCCCCCAGGAGCCAAGGGAGCCGGGCTGGTGCCTCGCTCCCCGGCCCCACCCCCCAGCACTCCACCATGCTGATCCCAGCTGCTGCCTGAGCCTCCGGGCGCGCTGCCAGCAAGGGGAGGCGGCTCTGAGTGCCCCAGGAGGCCGGGATCAGGGCACGACCAGAGGAAGGGGCTCTCCACTGGGGAAGGGGCTCAGTCTGTTTTTGCGAAGCTGAGGGTCTGGGGTGAGCCTGAGGTTGGCTGGGCTATGTTTCCCTTTCCAGGGAAAAAGAAAGAAAAACAACCCATCGAGCTAAAAATAGAGCTGAGCGCCGGCCAGGGCTGTGGCCTGGAAGGGGGGGATGCTCCTTCCTGGGGCAGAGCCCAGCTCTGGCTGGCCTTGGCCCTGCGGGGGAGGGCTGCCGTCTGGGCGAGGGAGGCCGTCCTCGCCAAGGCCAGCGGGCATCAGCTGACCTGGCCAGGTCACAGAGACCCCTAAGGAAAGGTCTGTGTGATAGAGTGCATGCAAAACACGGTGTGCAGTATGAGAAGCTGTTTGTGAGTACTGCGAGGCTGTCAGCATGTGAAAGATGCTGGGAGGTGCGAGGGCCTGCGAGTTGTTGTGAAAGACTTAATGCACAACCGGTGTGACGCGGGGCTGCGCGGGAGCTGGCCTGGGAGTGCATGGAAGGAGGCCTGGGGGACCACGTGACGGATGAAGCTCTGCGATTGCGGCTGCCCGAGACTGAATGTGGGAAAGGTCGTGTGGGTGTTAAGATGTTGTTTCCAAGAGGGTGAGCATATGCGTGACCCTGAGGAGACCGTGGAATGTTGTCTGGTGGGAAGCTGGTGTAGGCTTGGGCTGTGCCTTTCCACTGGGGAGGCCAGAAGCCGCCCTTCCCCGGGCAATGACCCTTCTCTTAGCCAGCGACTCCAAGGGAAAGTTGGGGAGTCCAGAGCCGCGCCAAGGGCAGGCCTGGGCTGGCGTCCACGGGCACGGGCTGTGGAGTGGGAGAAGACCCCCCTGGGTCGGGGGGCGAGTAGATGTGCTCTGAGAACCGACCGCCAGGTGGCGCCGCCTCCGCAGATCCTCGTGTACCGCCTCCAGCCCGCTGTGGGGTGGGCCAGGCAGGGACCTGGCCGCGGCCCCCGACTAGTGCTGGGGCGCAGGGCCCCGGCAGCCGAGGAGCGGCGGGCAGCTGACCCTCGGCTTCCCGCTCTGGACTCTGAAGCTGGAGAGTGTCTGGGGCGGGCTTCGATTAGAGAAGCGAGGGGGAGGGGCCGCCGCGCCGCGCCTTGGCCCTTTGTGCTCGAACAATGACCAGCTGCCGCTGGCCCCGGGGCCCGGCTCTGGTAGGGGGTGACCCGCCCGCCGAATCCACAGCCGACCGAGCCGTCCGACACGCAGTCACCGAGACTCGGCGGGAGGGGTCCCGCTCGCCGCCGCGCAGCCCCTGCGTGCGCCCCAGCAGACACGCGTGACGTGGGGTGCCTGCGCGTGTCCGCGCCCCGGGGCGGGGACGCCCCTCGGACCCCTCCCCCGCGCCGCCCCGCGCCGCGCCGCCCACTCGGGCCGGGAGGGGACTGGCCCGGGCCGGGTGCGCCGCCGAGGCGGAGGCGGGGCCCGGCCGGGTCGGGCCGCTCCGAGTGGCCGCGCGCGGGCCGGAGCCGGGCGGCGCGCCTGTGGAGCGCTTGGGGCGGCCCGGGGCTGAGCATGGAGCAGCGCGGCGGAGGTGAGGGGGAGGCCGGGGCCGGGAGGAGACCCGGGGTCGCCCCCAACTTCTGTGCGGCGGCGTCGGGAGGGGAGGCGGCGTTCGGCGGCCGCCGTGCTGGTGGGGGGGGGGGGTCGTCGGCTGAGTGGGGGTGGGCGGGGGGAGGGGTCCCGGCTTCCTGCCTCGGAATGGGAACTCGGATCCCAGACTTGAGCCTGCGTGACTGTTCTTGGAGTTGAGGTGGGAGGGCGACTTTCCCGAACTCCTCAGCCCCCAAAACAGGTCTGCGCGAGCTCGGAGCGCGGCCAGAGCCGTCGCTGGCCCTGGCTGAGCCCCAGCCCTCAGCCCTCCGTCCTGCCCACCGCGGCGATTACTCGGGAGAGCGAGGGGTTCCCTTTGCCCACAGCCACGGCGCATTTCTCAAAATGGAGCCTCGGCTTGCCCCTCCTTCTCAGTCGGGCTCTGAGAGCGGGAGTCCTACTGGCTGGGCCTGGCTGGCCGGCTTTCGTCGCTCTGGGTCTGGGGGGCCTTGGCCTCTTGCGGTTCCGGGGCCTGGCGCCATGGGCCGGCCTGCCTGGCTTCCTTGGCCGCCTGACCCCCGCGCCTCCCTGAGCCTTTGTCTCGGCCTTTGGCTCTTTCTCCGAGTGGGCCCATCGCCTTCCTTCAGTTTTCACTTTTCTCTGTGCTCCCTGAAGAGGAGAAATGCGGACAGAAATGCCAGCCCGCATGGCCCCCTTAGCAGCCCCTTCCCCCGTCCTGTCCGTGCCTTACGTGGCCCTGCAGAGGGAGGAGGAGGCTCCCGGGTGCCCGCGTTGCCCAGGGCTGGAGCTTGGGGTGCTGTCAGGCCCCAGCCCTGCAGCCAGGCCCACCATTGCTCCCAGCAGCTCCTCCGGCAGTCTGGACTGACACCGACCTGGTTCTTGGTGTCTTTTCACTTGGGTAGAGAGGAAAGGGATGAACTCGATGGAACACAAGCAAGAAAGAAGGGGAACAGCTCGGACAAAGGTGGTTCCCCCTCTCCCCACACTCCAGAGTGAAAACTGGCGGGTTCCCTCGCACTCCCCGGTGCCCGACATGCCTGCCCTCAGAGCCTTCTCTGTGGGTAACCCGGCTCTGGCCGGCCTGCTGTGCACACACAGGAGTTCGCGGGGGGGAACCCATGTCCTGGGTTCCTCTTCAGCATCTCAGCACACTCACCTGTTACCTGTGCATTTACTACTCCTGCGTACTTGCATGGTGACCCTTAATTACACACGCATACGTGTGAGGTTCACACGTTAGTTCACACCTAGACGGGTGTATGTATTGAACATGTCCAAACACACACTCATGTTTTCACACGCATTATTCCTGGCACGCAGTGCTCACTCTGCTGCCCCTGGGCATAAAGGCGGCCATGAAGACCTGTACACGCACACATTCCTACTCCCAGGAAGTTTTCTGTCCGCCTCCTTGGCCTGCACGTTCTGCATGATGATTTCGGCAGATGCCAGAGCCCTGGTGCTCTGCGGCCTCGGGACCGGAGGGAGTTCCCCAGGGAGGCTTGCTCTCCCCTTCCAGGAAGGAGCAGAGCCCGGGGAGGTGGTGAGGTCTTGGAGCAGCTGCCAGAAGTGATGGTGGGGCTTCCGCCTCCATCGGGGTTTCTCTGGAGATGGCGGAAGCTGGAAGCTTCTGATAGAGGTTGGAGTCGGGCAGCGCCCATGAAGGCTCCTTTAGGCCCCATGTCACACCCTGACTGGGTATGGAGAGGGTAGGGGTTGTCATAGAAACAAGCAAGTGCCTGCATCACCTCCAGGAGGCAGGTGTGTGTGCCCTGAGAGCTGTGGACTGCCTGTTTGGCCAGCTCCACCCTTGCCGCCTCTCTGTCTGGGAGAAACTGAGGCCCAATAGGGGGAGGTGGGGCGCTGCTTGGCCTTGGCTCTTTGTTCCCTAATTATTGTCTGAGTTGCTGGTGGTGTCCTTGAGGTTGTCGCTGCCCAAACTGCCCTGTAACGAGGCCACCTGTCCCAGGAGACTGGGGACCTGGGCCAGGTGCTGGGAGAGAGGGCTTCTTGCCTAACCTGAGTCCTGGTCTCCGTGGGGCTGCAGGTCTGGGTCTGGGCCTCCACTGCCAGGTGGCCCTGTGCAGGCTTCCGATCCCTTCATCTCTGCCTGGTGGCCCTGTGCAGACCAGGGAGCAGTGGTCTGGGGCCCAGAGAGAAATGAGATTCGTGCCAGTACTTGGAAGAGGAGCCTTGGGGGGGGGGGGGGGTCAGGGCGTTGTTACTCATGTCAGGAAGGCGTTTGGCCTGGATCAGGGGACAGCACAGGGACTCAAGGCCTTGTATAGGGAGAGGGTATAGGATGCTGGGATTCTTTTTGTTTTGTTTTGTTTTGACAGGCAGAGTGGACAGTGAGAGAGAGACAGAGAGAAAGGTCTTCCCTTGCCGTTGGTTTACCCTCCAATGGCCACCACGGCCGGCGCACTGCGCCTATCCGAAGGCAGGAGCCAGGTGCTTCTCCTGGTCTCCCATGGGGTGCAGGGCCCAAGCACTTGGGCCATCCTCCACTGCACTCCCAGGCCACAGCAGAGAGCTGGCCTGGAAGAGGGGCAACCGGGACAGAATCCGGTGCCCTGACCAGGACTAGAACCCGGTGTGCCGGCGCCGCAAGGCAGAAGATTAGCCTACTGAGCCATGGCTCCAGCTAGGGTATAGGATGCTGGAATTCTGATATCAGTGCCCTGCTCACAGGTTGTCCTGGAGGCCCCTGGCCAGGCCCGAGCCTCCACCGCCATGGCCATCGTGCACACTCTGCCAGTGCCGCTGGAGCCCGCTCCTGAGGCCGCCACTGCCACACAAGCTCCAGCCATGGGCAGTGTGAGCAGCCTCATCTCCGGCCGGCCCTGCCCCGGCGGACCTGCTCCTTCCCGCCACCATGGCCCTCCGGGGCCCACCTTCTTCCGCCAGCAGGATGGGCTGCTGCGGGGTAGCTACGAGGCACAGGAGCCACTGTGCCCAGCTGTGCCCCCCAGGAAGACTGTGCCCGGCGCCAGCTTCACCTACATCAATGAGGACTTCCGGACAGAGTCACCCCCCAGCCCGAGCAGCGACGTGGAGGATGCCCGAGGTCAGCAGGCGCGCAGTGCCCACCTCCGTGGCCCCCCACCCAAGCTCATCCCTGTCTCGGGAAAGTTGGAGAAGGTGAGGACCAGCCCCTTCCTTGGGGCCCTGAGGGGAGGTGGGGATCCAGAAGCCTGTGTAGAGGAGAGCGTGGGCTCCAGCTTCGCCAGCCCAGCCCTGCCTCGATTTGCTGTGGGACTTTAAGGAAGTCAGGGCCTCCATTTCTGTCTCTGTAAGGTCCGAGCCGCAGGTTGGCCTCGTAGGGTTGTTAGGAGAAGTGACTCAGACAGTGCTGAGCATGGGGCCAGCGCCTAGCAGGTGCTGGGTACGTGTTGGTTGCTTGGATGACTGTCAGACAACTAACTCCCCGTGAGATTTGCGCAAGGCCTTAACCATGCGGCACCTCCGTTTCCCGCGTGGAACGTGGGGATGCTGGCAGAAGGCAGCTGTGGCCCGGGCAGTGGTCGGTGGTGATGAGAGCGAGACCTTCCTAGTCGCTTGGCGTCGAGCGGCCGCTCGGGAGGCACTTGGCAGTGGTAGCGATTGTTGGGACTGCACGGGGTGGGGGGTCAGACAGCTGCAAGGGGGACTTGGCAGCATGGGCAGCTCATCCCCAGGCCACTCGGCACTTCTTTTCAGAACATGGAGAAGATCCTGATCCGCCCGACAGCCTTCAAGCCCGTGCTGCCCAAACCTCGAGGCGCTCCGGCCCTGCCTGGCTTCCTGGGGCCGCGGGCCACCGGGCTGTCCGGGAGCCAGGGCAGCCTGACACAGCTGTTTGGTGGCCCTGCTTCCTCCTCCTCCTCCTCCTCTTCCTCCTCGGCTGCCGACAAACCCCTGGCCCTGAGCGGCTGGGCCAGTGGCTGCCCGTCGGGAACGTTGTCTGACTCTGGCCGAAACTCCCTGTCCAGCCTGCCCACCTACAGCACTGGGGGCGCTGAGCCTGCTGCCAGCTCCCCTGGCGGACACCTGTCCTCCCACGGCCCTGCTCGGGGGCCACTGCCTGGGCCAGCCCGAGGGGCCCCCACTGGGCCCTCCCACTCGGACAGCGGCCGGTCCTCCTCCAGCAAGAGCACAGGATCCCTGGGGGGCCGCGTGGCTGGGGGCCTCCTGGGCAGCGGGGCCCGGGCCTCCCCTGACAGCAGCTCCTGCGGGGAGCGCTCCCCGCCGCCCCCACCGCCCCCACCCCCGTCAGACGAGGCCCTGCTGCACTGTGTTCTGGAAGGAAAGCTGCGTGACCGGGAGGCGGAGCTGCAGCAGCTGCGGGACAGTCTGGACGAGGGCGAGGCCACCGTGTGCCAGGTGTGGTCAGCGGCAGAACGGGGGGCCTGCGGGCGGGGGGAGACTGCACCGCATGGCCAGAGGCCCTGGGAATCCAGGAGCACTTCTTGGCAACGTGGGTCCTTAACCTTCCTGAGCCTCAGCCTCCCTATGAAGGGGAATCTTTCTGGCCCTGGGGGTAACTCAGAGGTGAGGAAGGCAAGAGCACAGATTGCCTAGAGCGGCGCCTGGCACCTCCCGAGCGCTGTTTAAGTGCGAGCTCTTATGTGGTGCTCGTCTCTATTGGCATAGAAGTCATTGCTACCGCTGTTGTGATCGCTTTGGTTCGGTGGCACCTCCCCTCCCAGAAGCCAGGGCAGTGGGCCCCTGGAGCCAGGAGGGCCGGCGCTCACCCACCGTTGGGGGACCTGCCAGGACCCAGGTCTGCCCTCTCCCGCACAGGTGCTGGAGGAGAGGCAGCGGCCACGGCCGTGGGAGCGGGAGGCGCAGGCGCAGCAGGCGGCCCAGCGGGCGCAGCGGGCGCAGCAGCTGCTGCAGCTGCAGGTGTTCCAGCTGCAGCAGGAGAAGCGGCAGTTGCAGGATGACTTCGCGCAGCTGCTGCAGGAGCGCGAGCAGCTGGAGCGGCGCTGCGCCACCTTCGAGCGGGAACAGCGGGAGCTCGGCCCGCGGCTCGAGGAGACCAAGTGGGAGGTGAGCCGGCCACCCCCGGAGGGCCTCCCCTTCCTTGCTGTGAAATGAGGAGCCCACTGAGTCCCTTTCTGGGTGGGAGTCCCTTGGGTCTCCTCCCTGGGCTAGTGCCCACATAGCCAGTGGCGCCCCAGCTCTGCCACCTTGCCTGTGAGGTTGGTACTGTTTACCTCCCCACTGTGTAGATAAGGAGACTGGGGCCCAGTTCACACCTAGCAGTAGCAGAGCCAAACGTGGAGCCCAGGTAGTGTGGCTCTAATCGTCTGCACTCTTAACCAAGACACCGGAGTGCCCCAACCACTCCCACCCTGCAAGACCCGCTGCTGCCCAGGCCCTGGGCTCGGTGCTGCTTCCGCCAGGTCTTTCTGATGCCTTAAAGACAGGAATAAGATTGGAGTGTGCAGTCCGCTGCAGCAGCTTGATGTCGGTGTCTCCATCTGTAAAATGGGGGTCACAGTGGGACCCTCCCTCGTGCAGCGGCCAGCACGTCGTCACCCAGGAACTCCCGTCTGTCCTGACCCCTCCCACCCTAGGTGTGCCAGAAGTCGGGCGAGATCTCCCTGCTGAAGCAGCAACTGAAGGAGTCTCAGGCAGAGCTGGTGCAGAAGGGCAGCGAGCTGGTGGCCCTGCGGGTGGCCCTGCGGGAGGCCCGGGCGGCGCTGCGGGTCAGTGAGGGCCGGGCACGGGGCCTGCAGGAGGCAGCCCGGGCACGAGAGCTGGAGTTGGAGACCTGTTCCCAGGAGCTTCAGCGGCACCGCAAGGAAGCCGAGCGGCTGCGCGAGAAGGCCGGGCAGCTGGACGCCGAGGCAGCTGGGCTCCGGGAGCCCCCTGCGCCCCCTGCCGCCGCTGACCCCTTCCTCCTGGCTGAGAGTGACGAGGCCAAGGTGCAGCGGGCGGCAGCCGGGGTGGGGGGCAGCCTGCGGGCACAGGTGGAGCGGCTGCGGGCGGAGCTGCAGCGGGAGCGGCGACGTGGCGAGGAGCAGCGGGACAGCTTCGACGGGGAGCGGCTGGCCTGGCAGGCGGAGAAGGAGCAGGTGATCCGCTACCAGAAGCAGCTGCAGCACAACTACATCCAGATGTGCCGGCGCAACCGGCAGCTGGAGCAGGAGCTGCAGCAGCTCAGCCTGGAGTTGGAGGCCCGGGAGCTGGCGGACCTGGGCCTGGCCGAGCCGGCCCCCTGCATCTGCCTGGAGGAGATCACGGCCACCGAGATCTAGGGCCGGGGCGTCTCGCTCCGCAGGGAGCTCTGCCCAGGGGCAGCAGCCACAGATCGCTCGGGCCCCGGGACCCACTGAGCATCCCCGGGTCAGAGGACCCCGGGGCCACTCGTTTCCCTGGGATCTCAGCCCCTGGGCCTCTGCGAGAACTCGGGTTGCCGTGTGATGTGGAGGAGCAAGGTCAGGCCCCTCGAGGGTCGCTGTGTTCACTGTCACCCAGAGCCCCCATTCACTATATCTGTGTCACTCCCCAGTTGCTGTCAGTGCCACTGCCAACACCATCCAGCCCAGATGCCCACCAGCCCACTCCAGCCAGGAGAGCTCAGAGGGGAAGGGGCCCCTCATCTCCACATTCTTCCCCCACCCCAAAGCCAGAGAAAGCCAGATGGCGCCAGCTGCTCCAGATGTGCCTGCCCCTACCCTGCCTGGGCTGGGGGCTGGGGCTGGGACCGGGATCCGCTCCCCAGGCTCCAGCCCTGCTGCCCCCTCCTCAGGTGAGGGGCTGAAGTCAGACCAAAGGAAGAACTCAGAAATGTCTTGTTTATTTGTGTTTGTGACCAAGCAGTCCCTCCCAACACCCAGGTTTATGGCCTCGTTTTCAAGTGTATATTTTTCACACTGTAAATTTGTACAAACCCAAAGAAAAAATTAAAAACCTTTTTTGTTTTTAAAAAAAGAACGAGCTGGTCAAGTGCATACACGCTGGGGGAGGTTGTGTGACCCTGACCCCATCTGTCTCCTGGGTGTTCCCCTCCCCACAGAGAGCTCTTCTAGGGAGACAGGGTATAGGAGGAAGGACAGATCCAGTGCAGAGTGGGGGGTCCTAGTGGCTCACAACATGACGTGGTCTCAGGGTTTGAGGCACTGGCGCTGCTTGGGGATGGGGAGCCCTGGAAGGCCCCTTTGCAAGCCCACACCCCTCAGAGTGTGCAGAATCAACAGTGGGGGTGTTAGGAGAAAGTGCCTGCCCACGGGACTTGGTCTCTGGGAGGCTGGGGAACAGCGCGCAGCTGGCACAGGCTGCCCACTAGCACTCTCCATGGACACCAGGCTTATCTGGAAAGGAGGGAGCCTTACAGACAAGTGGGAGGGGAATGGAGGGGAGGGGTGCAAAGATCAGAGCCACCAATGTACAGCCCTGGGGAGGCAGGTGGGGCCGGAGGGGAGGTTCCTGAGTGGCAGCGAGGTTCTCAGGAGAAGTATGGGAGGCAGCAGAGGACTTGAGCCCAGGGAAGATCAGGTCAGTGTGAAGGGTGGCGGGGTACGTGGGGAGAGGCCTGGTTAGTGTTAGTGGCAGGAGGCTGGAGGACTGGGGGGGGCACTGGGCTGGGAGTCTGCCGCCGGGGCAGGTCAGCCACAGTGGAGGTGGTCCAGGAGTCCTGAGAGCCAGGGGAGAGGACCTGAATAGTATCAAGAGGTAGGTGGGCAGGGGAGCGGTTGACGGGAAGGCGGCCATCAGTGACAGCGGAGTCACGGGGTGAGGACAGAGGGCCAGGCCCGGGGACCCTGACCACCAGCTCCATGGGCTCGCGAGCCTTGTTTCGGTAAGCCCGGCGGATGGTGTCCACTGCTCGCTGGTGGGTCACCTGCTCCAGGCTCTCCCCGTCCACTGCCACCAGCTCGAAGCCAGCCTGGGTGGGAGGTGGGAGAATCAGTCTCCTCCTCTCCTCACCTCCTCCCTGCCCCCAACCCGAAAGCAGTGCCCTCTCACCTCCACCAGCCAGGACACTCCTCCCCCATCTGGGTACAGGGGATGGACAATGGGACTTTTGTGCCCAGAGCTGTTGGGGGCAGGGTGGGGCACAGACAATGGCCCTTTGTCCCTTGGGGCTCTGGGCAGAACAGGATGGGCCATCTTTAGGTCCAGGGAGCATGAGGGGACCGATCATCCCAGTGCTTGACCCCTGTGCCCCCCAACCAGCTTTAAACCACCAGGTTTACAAGCTGAGTGTGGAGCAGCCTCCACTCTGCCAGAATTCAGCTCTGCGCCCAGGGAGTGGCCCGGTGGCCTCCACCCACCTGCAAGGCCCCACTGAGGAAGGCGGCCCCCCCAGGGAAGATCTTCTCTATCTTCACCATGGGCTGCACCTTGGACTCGATGCCCCCCGAAATGCTGATGCCTGGTGAGGGAGAAACACCCCGAAACCCAGAGTTCTCAGGAGGAACCTAGGATTCCCTCCCCAAATCCAGGGCCCCAGACCTCTCCCAAATCCCAGCTTCTGTTCCCACTCAGGTCTCCACGCACTTCCCCAGTCACGGCTCACACCCTGTCACCTATACCTCGGCACCCCAGCTTCTCTTCCTGCGCCCAGCACCCTTAAGCCACAACCCTCCAAAGCCAAGCCCGGGAGTCCCCATGCCAGCCTGGTTCCCCCGGAGACTCACCCAAGGACTGCTTGGTCTTGGACAGTGTGACAGTCCTCAGCTCCTCGCTGGGGGCCTCCAGGGCTGCCTCCTGGGGCGTCCTCCCAGCCCCGTTCTCCGCAGGCCCCTGCCTGGCCCCTGCCCTGGTCAACTGCTCCTGCAGAGGTCGGGGCAGAGGGGGCCTGGCCCTCCGCGGCTTGTGGTAGCACCCATTGGCCGCATGAAGGGCGGGGATGGGCGCTGGGGAAGGGGAGCGTCTGCGTCCAGGGGACTTGCCACGACCCCGGCTGCGGCTGCGGCTGCGGCTCTGGGCCCGGTCCTGGCTCTGGCTCTGGCTCTGCCGAGGGTCCTCTCGGTTCGAGGGTTCTGTCAGTAGCCAGTTAGGCCGCGGGGGCCGGGGAGCGACGGGGGGTGGCTGGGGAGGGGGCGTGCAGGCACTGCGGCAGGGCGCAAAGGCATCTACTGGCACGTCTTGGAGCGGGGGGATCCCGTCGTGCGGGTGGCGGGGGGCAGAGGCACTCAGGGAGACCTTGAGGCCCCCCAGCCTGTCCCTCAGATCCCTGTCCTCGTCCTCCGAGGAGCAGCCATTCACAGGCAGTAGGTAGAAGCCCCCGCGGCTGTCTGGGGGGAGAGGGCCAAGGTCAGGCTGCCCCGCCCCTCCTCCCAGCCTGGCCTGGGCTGGTGAGGGGTGGGAGCTATGGGGGGGAGGCCTGGGTTGGGCCCGGACGCCGACACACATGTTCTATTATAATAGTATTTTGTTATCTTCTCTTGGAATTGTTAGCGTTCTATTTGAACAGCGTTCTATTTGAACACGCCTAGCACAAAATACGACTAGCACCCCAAAGCCATACTTTCCTGGAGATTATTGCGCAGAATGAGGCTTGATTTCAAATGCAAGTGGGGCTGAAACCCTCAACCAAGTGAGTGATGGCACAGGTGGTCGAGGGCTTGTACTGGGGGGGGGGGCGTCCCTCCCAGGCTCCCAGGGAGCCCCTCCCTGGGCCCTGAGACTCACTGACCAGGCACAGGGGTGATGAGGTGACGCTTGGGCGGCGTGTCCTGCCGTGCTGGTCGCAAAGGAGGAGGCCGCACTGGTGGGAGGGAGGGACAGGTCAGAGGCAAGGCTCCCTGAGGGACACCCACGACAGAGCTCGGCGAGCCTCCATGCCCGTCGCGCCCTGGGCTCCCAGCCCTACCCCGGCGCGGGCCCGCGGGGTCTTGGCCCAGCTGCTGACCTGCCCGGCCCTGGAGGGCCTCAAAGGCCTCTAGCTCCACGGGCATCACCACGCTGTCGAAGCGGCCCAGGTCCGCGGGCGCCACCACACTCCTGGGGCAGGATGAGAGATGGCGGTGGGCAGGGGCTCAGTCCTGGAGGTGCCAGGGAGCTTTCAGCCCTGGGGAGGCGCCAGGGACCCCCTCCTGGTCCCTGGGCCACCCTACCTGATGTCTCTCAGCAGCAGCAGCTTCTCAGGCCTGTCCAGGATGGCCAGCAGGGGCCTCACCAGGTCCTCCACACCACCCTCGTGCACGTACTGTGGAGAGAGGCGCCACAGGTCGGCGGGCAGTCTGGGGTCCTGGGAGCCCTCTGGCCCTCCACACCGAAGGCTGTCACGGCCATAAATAGTAACAACCAGAACAGCCTGGGGACAGACAGGCACTTGGCTCAGCCTTTTCCATGGGGTCTCTCACTTATCCACTGTCCTGAGATGACATTAACTACCCCCATCTCCCTGAGGAGGAAACAGGGACTCAGAAGGGAGGAGGACTTTGCTCAAAGCCACACAGATAAGGAAGTGTCTGCAGGGCCTGGAACTTGAGGAGTCCAGCTGCTGCCGGAAAAGGATGTGCAGGGAGCGGCTGCTCCTCCCGCCCCCACCGGCAGGCAGAAGGAAGGAGCTGGAGCCGAGCTCCTGGCTGAGCCTGGCTGTCCCTGCCCATGGCTATACGCGGACCCCTGCATTAGGCTCTGTTCTTGGCTGTGATAGAAACTTTGAGGAAGGGGAGGCTCTCCAGTCAGTACCCTGGGGGTGGAAGCCCCTCTGCCTGGCCCTGCGGGGCACCACTAGCCACACCCAGCTGACTGGGGGGAACCAAATAAAGGGACAGCCACCCTCCTTGGGCAGCACACTGCCCTCTAGTGGCGAGAGGGAGCCTGATTCAGGGACCCACCCCCCCCAACACAGAACACCTATGGGCATAGACAGACACAGTATGCCCTGGTGGAGACAGCCTGTTATTCATAAATACCTGAAAATGAATAAGACACAAATGGGACTCTCTCTCTCTCTCTCTGTCTCACACACACACACACACACACACTACACCCCTTCTGTCTAGGGATATAAGAGAGCCTTCACAAATTCATGGAAAACGGGTATTATGAACAAATGGCCTAGATTTCAAATTGATTGTGCCATGATCTCTTTGAAGTCCCACCTGCACACACTGTGTAGACCCAGCCACACGTGTGCACACACCTGCACGGGCAGCCCCCAAGGGCCAGGCCCTGTACTGGGGGAGGGGCAGCCCACATGGTGATGAAGACCCTGTCTGTGGTGGAAGTGAAGGGAAGATGAGCCACGTACCCCCAGTGAGCTATAAACCCCCGGTAATGGGGGTGAGGGAGTCTCAGACGGGGAGGGGCAGAGTGGGTATCACGCCGGCACTTAGAGACGCAGGGAACAGCATGGGAGGAAAGTGCTCTGGGGTGGCGTGGAGTGACTCGTGGATGGGGGGCTTAACTTGGCCATGGGAGCCATGTAGGGCTGCATGAGCTATGACTCCCGAGTGACCAGCACCCTGTCAAATCATGCAGCTCACGGCCTGAGCGAGCCTCAGAGGTGGCAGCGGGAAGACCAAGCTGATTAGTGGGTGGGAGGTGAAACCAGGCAGGGCCTTGAACATGACAGTGAGCAGCTGGCGTGTGCAGTGACCACGGAGGCAGTTTACAATCCTGGGTCTGGAGGCCATGTGGAAAAGGTTCAGAGAGGGAGAGAGGGTGGCCTGGGGATTTCAGCCTGGGGTCTGACTAATCACTCGGCCAGTGCTCCACCCTACAGGGCCTCATGCCTGGGTGTGGACGGGGCCCGGGTCACGTCGAGGCGGTGTGTAGAGCCCTGCAGTTGATAGAGGGACACAGTAAGAAGTGGCCCTGACCACCCGGGGGAGGGGTGGGGATTGTGGAGGATCCAGAGAGGCGCCGCTAAAGAAACAGACACAGAGCCCCACCAAGTGGCCAGATCCCAGAGTTGCAGGCTCACAGGAGGGCGGTCCCCACCGCTGCCACAGTTAGTGCTCCACTTCCTTTGGCCCAAAAGACTTTAGCTGCCCGCCAGCATGCACCCATCTGCTGCTCTGCTGTGCACGGGACCTTGGTAAAGGGATTCATGGATGACCCCACCTAAGTATAGATGACTATGCAAGGATGCACACGTGCACCAGCCACACACACAGATGCAAACACAGCCTCGCCCCCAGCAAGCTAAGGGGTGGGGAACCAGCATAAATGATTTCCTGAACCCCCTGGGCTCGCCCTGCACAGGACACACACCAATGCGTGCTCTCCTGGGGAGCCTGGCACGGGGCACGGGAGCAGGGAGGGGTGAGCCACCGCTCTGCTGCCTCCCAGGGATCAGACCACAGGGTCTCCTCCAAATCTGACCTACCCTGGGGTCTTCTGGTTTTGTTCGAAGTGGAAGGGACAGAGGACAAGAGTGTAGGTTTGGGGGCTGCAGGAGGCCAGGCTTGCTGGCTGACCCAAGAGCAGGAGGCATGGGGACAGGGCTTGGGGCTTATAGAGGCTGCAGGCACATGACTGCTGGACTTTCTCTTCCCACTCCCGCTTCTTCACACCTCTCCTTAAATATCACCTCCTCAGGGAGGTCTTCCCAGACTACACCACTGCAAGTGCACTTTCTGGGTTATTTTCTCATACTCTTTTCCTTCACAGAAATCCCATGATTTGTCACTGTGGGTATTTGGTTCTAGTTATTACATGTGTGTGTATGTGTGTGTGTCTGTGCATGTGTGTAAGAGAGAGAGAGAGAAGTTGCTGCAGCTTTTACCGACCCCTGGTCTCCCATCATCGAGCCCAGAGACTGGTCAGTGGCCTGAACAGGTGAGGGGCTGGGTTACAGTGCCCATGAGCAGGGGGCTGGGGATGCACTGGGGGCTTACCCGGGAGCAGTGGCGGGTGACAGCCAGCACCTCGTCATCAGTCAGCAGCCTCCGGGCCAGGTCCTGGATGAGAGGCCGTCGGCTCTCCCAGGCCTGCACCTGCTCGTCTACATTGGGCAGCTGGCTGGAGGGGCTCCTGGACCTGGCAGAGAGCAGGGCCCGGCCCCTGTCCCGATCTGTGAGGCAGGAACAAACGGCCGTGATGTAGGAGTCAGACCCCGTCGAGGGGAGGGCAGAAGCCTCCCCATGGAGGGTCAGTGGATGGGATCCCAGGCCAGCCCATCTGCTCCCAGCATGGTCTTCCACAGCAACCCACCCACCAGTGGTGTGCCAATCCCCACCTCCCACTGCCTGACACCCACCCCATACCAGGCTATTCCTGAACACAGTCTTAGTCCAGGGCCCCCACGCCCCCTAAAAATGCACCATCTGTGCCCCACTGGAGTCCTAACGCAGGCTACCAAAACCCGTCTTGGAGAGTCCCAACAGAAGCCCCCAAGTTCACCCCAATAGTCATCTACAGCGCTATCTTTCCTGAGCTTAGTGCAATTCTTTGAGCTACTGCCAAAAGCATCTACCTGCCTGGTCCCCTACGTGGACCCCAACTGAGTTTAGTCCACAGGCCCCCGACATGCACCCTCGGCTGCCACGCTGCTGCACGCCAGGCCTGGGGGAAGTGATGTGTGAATTACCGCGTCTCAGTCTCCAGGTGACGAACTTCTGCACGGGCCCCACGCTGCCTGCTGTGGAGAAGAGACAGGCTCAGCTGCAGGCCTCAGGCCCCAGTGTGGAAGGTGGAGTCTGGGCATTCGGACTGGACTTGCTGGAACGGAGCAGACAGGGCAGGGAGATGGGGGCCTGGCCACAGGGGCTTGAAGGTCATGAGCTCAGGCCGGCGACTTCGTTCACGGGCAATGGGGTCAAAGCGCTTTGGGTCAAGAGAGGGTCCAGTCCAGGCTCTGCCTGCGGGGTTTCATTTGGAAGCAAATTCCAGAGGGAAGAGGCTCAGGGGTAGAGTTACCTACCTTCAGGGGACAGAGTGGGAAAGAGGAACCAGAGAGGGAGGACAGCTGGGAGGGAGCAGGGCCCTGGGAGCTGTGGGGAGAGAGGGCGCATGAGGGAGGGGCTGTGGAGCCCCCGCTGGACGCATCTGTCTAGCCTGTGGGTCCAGCATCTGGAGCCTCGGAGCATCCAGCCCAGGTAGGGCAGGGCCGGCTCCTCAGCCTCTGGTGCCCACCCGATCTGGGAAATGGCACTCTGGCTTTCCCCTGGGGACACAGCCCCCGCCTTCCACCCATGTCCTCCATGCAGGCCAGAGGAGGCCAGAGAGCACCCGCCTGTCTGCTCCATCGCAGCGACTTGCTCAGCACAGGTGACCCCAGCCAGGCCAGCAACAGCGCCCCCATCCCCTATCGGGGGAGGCCCCCTTTTCTCCAAGCCCAGGGCATGGCCAGGCAGGGGACAGGTGTCTCGGTGCAAAGCTATACCCAGCCTACTTAACGTGTGTTTGAGTTGAGCTTCTGCCTCACGCACCTCCAAGGAACTTACCCACTCTCAGCCTCTGCCACTCACTAGAGATTCCTGTGAGAGCTGTTAGGAAGCCCCTGATCCACGCATATGCCGGGATAGGCCCTTCTGCCCAGGGCCTTAATAATCTAGAATGGCCTTGCTCAAGGATGGTTCTAGAACTCAGCAGGGCCTGCGGAGTCTGGCCAGGGGGGTGACGTCTGGTGCCCTAGAAAAGTGCACACCCCCCTCACCGCCCACCCAGCGCCGCCCCAGCGAACACAGGGCTCCGTGCCTGGCCCTCACACTTCCTCACTGTGCTGTGACTCAGTTTCCCTCTGTGTGCCATGGGGAGCCGGGAGCCACAGCAGCGGCCCTGCATTTGCTGAGCGCCTTCTCACTGCCTGTGCCAGACAAAGCTCAGAGCAACCCACACGCACACACGCATGCACTCACTTCCCACCACTGCTAAACAAACAGGCAGTGCTGCTCCCATTCCACACACAAGGAGACTGAGGCTCCCACGGAGGGTGGAGTGGTGACTGACAGGGGGCAGTGCGGAATTTCAACCCAGAGCTGCTGGCTGCCACAGCTGTCCCATGCAGCCCGCACACACCTTTGTCCAGGTCCAGGTGCGGGCGGGCTTTGGCCGGGCTCCCGCCGTCCAGCGTCCAGGCCTCTCTGTGCCCATCCCCTGCCGGCCGCCCCTGCCGCCCTCCCTTGAAGAAGAGGTTCATCAGTGTCTTGGAGCGCTGCAGGGCACCCTTCTCCCCAGGGGACCCCGGCTTCTCCTTCTTCCGCTGCTTCTTCTCCTCTGCAGACACGAGGGAGCACCCGGGGGGCTGGAGGGGTGGGCGGAAGGGGAGGACGAGGGGCAGGGGTGCGGGGTGGGGAGACTAGGGAGACTAGGGAGAGCAGAGGGCAGACAGGATCTGAAGCGGTGCAGGCAGTGGGCACGGGGTTCCTCTTCCAACTCCACCCCCACAGGGCTACAGCAAGGTCAGGAGTGTGTGTGTGTGTGTGTGTGTGTGCGCGCGCGCAGGACACCTAGAAAGTCCAGTGCGGAAGCACTGGGGTTAGGGTTGGTTTGGGGCCCAGGACAGGGTGTGAGGCTGGCAACCGCTGCCCCACCACATACCCCACAAGGTCAGGTGGCTCTGGGAGCGTGTGATGGGGGGCCGGGGCCTGCTGAGGGCCAGCAGCAGAGCAGTCTTGGGGGACTCTGAGAGTGCAGAGTCCAGGCGGCGGGCGGGCAGGGGTCCGTCGGCGCGGATGGCCGTGTCTCTGAGGACGACTGTGGGCCGCACACTGCACCAGGTCTCCATGCGGGCCCCCGCCTCCGGCTCCGTCTGCATGGCCGTGTCCGCCCGCCCCCAGCCTGGACCTTGGCTGCCCAGCTCCCCGAGCCCCAGGCAGACATCCCTGTGGTCCGAGGGCAGGGAGCCCGGGCTGTAGGGGGCACTGGAGGCGTAGGAGGACACGCTGGAGCTGCTCTCCGAGGCCGCCGACAGCTGCTGCAGCGTCCCGTTGCTCACTGCAGGGAGGGGAGGCAGGGATGCTGGGGGCTGGCCCGGTGGCTTCAGGGCCCTGCCAGGCTTGCAGCCCACCCCTAGGCTGGGAGGGCCAAAGGTCAGGCAGCAGCCCAGGTGGGAACCGCCGGCTGTGCCGCAGCCCTGCCGCCACCGTGCTGCGAGACCTCAGGCCAGTCCCTGCTGCCTCTGCCCCTCTGGGAGTCCAGGGCTGAAGGGGCCTGGATTGGATCTGCAGCTCCTCAGCCAGGAGCCAGAGCAGCTCTGAGCTGTGGGGAGGTCCTGCCCTTTCTGTCTTTGGAGAGTCCAGCCCCGGGCCTTTCCCGACACCCTCAGGGGCATGAGCCACTCACGTCGGTCCAGCCAGCAGTACTCAGACACCATCTCCTTGTAGGCGGGATACCGGCCTGTGTCCTGGGAGGGCGTGGGGAGGGTATGGGTGGGGAGGGGTGGGGCAGGAGTCGTTGTTAAGACCCTCAACTCATCATGCTCAGGCTGCACCACCCACTTCATTTCTGAACACACCAAGTGCCTCTGTGCCTCAGGACCTTTGCACTTGCCGCTTCTGCCTGGATTCTTTGCTCATCTTGACACACAGCCGGATCCTTTTGTTCTTTGAGTGTCACTTCCTCAGAGAGGCCTGCCCCGAGCCCCTGGCCACAGGCACTTTCGTGAATGACTCCAGCCCGTCTCGGTTAATTTCCTTATAGCATCTGTCACAGCCTGAAGATCCAGTTTGTCTGTCTACCCCTCACCCCCACCTCCCAGCAGCAGAGGCCTGGTCTGTCCTGTTCACTGTCCCTGCGCCACAGGTGGCCAACACATAGCAGGTGCTCAAAAATGCCGAGGAACGAGTGGATGAGGGGCTGAGTGGGAGCAAGGAGGGATGTTCCGGACCATGTGAGAGGAGGAAAAGGGGGAAATGGGATGTGGGAGAGGTGGGGAATGGAGGTGTTGGGAGTTCGTGGAGGAGGAGGCACTGCCTGGCGAGGTGGGTGGAGGCCTGGGCAGGAGGCAGGTGTGGGCTCCAGGGGAGGGCCAGGCCTCACCTCCTCCCTCCACAGCCAGAAGGAAAAGGCCTAATTCACAGGCAAGTGTGAGACCCACATGGATAATGAAGCCAGCCGCCTTTGCTGGAATCCAGCCTTGCCCTGAGCTCTGAGGACACCCAGTACCAGGCCCTGCCCCCTGCCACAGCCCCTCTGGTGGGACACTCGCTCCTTTGACTGCAGGCCCCTCCTACTCAGAAGGGACCCTGCTCGGGCCACTGCGAACAGGAGTGGGCCCAGGCCCAGTAACTGGCCACGAATTGCTCTGCCTCCCTTTTCTCTGTTGCAAAGTGGGAGTGAGAGTGGGGCCTGCTGTGCCTTTCGCGTGGCTGTGGAAGCAGCAGGGTCTGCAGAACAGGGGTGGGGCTAGAGCTTGGGTGGTGCAGGCAGCTCTTCTCCTGGTTTGACCACTCCCCTCCCATGCCACAGCCCCGCCCACCTTGACAGTCAGCATGACATGCGTCTGGCCCTTGAGTGCCTCCACAGCCTGGCTGTGGCTGATGTCGTCAAACTGCACGCCGTTGGCCGCCAGCAGCTGGTCCCCCACCTTGATGCCATTCTCCTCGGCCAGCCCACCATGGTCCACCCTGGGGGCAGACAGGCACCCGTCTGATGGGTCCCAGCCTGCCCGCCGTCGCCCCAGCCGAGCTCTGGGCTTCCCCCTCCCCCCCGACCTCACTTGGACACGTAGATGCCCAGGCCAAACTCCTTGCCGCCGCGGATGTTGAAGCCCAGGCAGAAGTCATCGGAGGTGGTGTACAGGTGGACGATGCGCCGCATGCCGCCCTCTGAGCCGCTTTCCGACGGCGTGGAGCCGCACTTCTCTACCACCAGGCGCCGGTTCGCCACATCCACCCTGGGACGGCCGCGCGGGGCCCTCAGCCTGAGGCCCCCAGCCACATGCCCAGCTCCCCTCCCGTGCACGGGGCGGGGGGCTGGGGGTGCCTTTGGGGGGATTCCCCAGGCCGGGGTCCTTCGGCAGCCCCTCAGGGTTCCAAAGAATCTGGAAACTGTCCTCGGCACCCCTCACCCCTTTCTCTTGAGCAGCTACAAGGTGCTGGGGCTCAGTTCTAATCCTTACGGCGCCCCCTGCAGGTCAGGTGCTGTCAGCCCACTGGTCTGGGAGAGCGGCTTGGGGGTGGGCCGGGGTAGAGTGGCAGACCTCATTTCCAGGACAAGCCTAACATTCCTGTGTTTCTGGTGCCCAGAGAGCAGGAGGAGCCAGGCTCCCTCCTGCCAATGGGTTTTGTGTGGTGCCGGTGCTGGGTGGACTGGGTGGGGGTAGTTAGCCAGGCAGGTGCTGCTCACCACGTGGTCTTCTCCTTGGAGAACTTGATGCCTGGCACTCGGCCCATGCGCCGCACCATCATGTGCAGGCGGCTGCTGCCCGTCAGCACCTTCACAGCGCTGCCCATGGTGGTGCTCTCCAGGCTGAGTCCGTTCACCTCGGTGATCTTGTCTCCCACGCACAGGCCGGCTCGCTCTGCACAGGAGGAGAGGGGGAGAGCTGGTACGGGACACCTGGGAGAAGGGTCCCCAATGGCATGGACTCCCCGGGGAGCTGCTCCCAGCACCCCCTGCTAGAGTAGGGGTCTGTCCCCACTCCATTCTGCCCATCCCAGGCCCCCAGAGCCGAGGATTTGCCTCCCCACCCCTGACTACAGTAGCCCCTGCCTGCGCTGAGGGTCACGTCCCAGGGCCTGCTCACCTGCGCTGCTCCCCTCCTCCACTTTGCTGACGAAGATGCCCAGGCCGTGCTCAGAGCCCCCACGCACGCTGAACCCCAGTCTTCCTGCTGGACTCTTCTCCACCCGGACCGCGTGGATGATGTCACTCTCATCACTGTTAGCTGTGGGGACAAGGACATAGGCATGACGCCCATGTTCCCTCTGGGCACACAATGTGCCCTGCTTGGGTTCCCCAGCTCAGGGCCTGCAAAGGCTGAGATGCAGGCACCTCAGGCCCTGGGGGGGTGCTGTCTATTTCTGAGTACCCCCGGGTGGTTTGGGGAACCATGGGCCAGGAGGTTGTGGAAGCGAGTGAGAGCAGCAGGCAGCAGGACGCCCCAAGCCGGAACATGGCTCCCCCTCCCTCTGTGTGTGTGCATGTGTGCTTAATAAGCTTCCTATGCCCCCATTTCTAAAACCCTGCACTCAGAGTCACAGGGACAGAGAAGGATGCTCAGATTTCTGCCGCGTGGGGCAGAGAGGGGTCTGCACTCTTCAGCTTAGTGCAACAAAAATGACTGTTGGCTCCATTTTCAAATAGCCAAAGAGCCACCCGCTGAGGGCATCAGATGCTTCTGTCTGCATAACCCACGGGGCAGAGCCCACCCTGGCACCAGCCCACACAGTGGAATGAGACGGAAGGAAAATCCTAAAACATTCAGCTGTTGGACCACAGGATGAGTTTTCTGGAACAGATAGTGAGCTGCTCATCTTTGGAGGCATGCAAGCTGAGACCTGGCCAGTGCCCGCCGGAGGCCTCCTGGAAGGAGTCTGAGACTTCTTTCACCTCTTAGACTGCGTGATTCTGGAGGTAAGGGTTCTAGGAAACACCTGGCCACGTGGAGAGAGAAGCTGAGACGCAGCCACGCTGCAGTGGGCTGCAGAGCCGAGTGGGCCTTCCCCTCGGGGCAGGGCGGTCAGGGGAGGGGTCCTTGGGCCTGGACCTGTGAGAGCAGGCTTCTTGGGAGACATGGCCGGGAGGGGGTGAGGCCCAGAGGAGGGGAGGGAGTGAGCAAGTTCAGAGGCGGGCCTGGGGAGGCCTTCTGGTCAGAGACAAGCAAGACTCGGGGGTCCGTGGGGTCCCAGGGAAAGTCTCTTCCTGGGCAAGACTTACTTTAGAGGTGGCTCAGGGGGAGAAATCACACAGCATGCACACGAGCACACCTCCATTTGATCTGGGGGAAATCAGGTTACAGGGCACGGCCAGGGCAGCTGCGAAAGAAATCCCCAGGGCAGCCCGTGGGCAAGGCTGGTGCAGGTCGGAGCCCTGGGGAGGTTCGGCTGCCCATCGACTGCTTTTACAGAATCTCGGGACCTGCTCGGCCTCTGCCACGGATCCTTGACCCCCTGCCCCCCCGCCCTCTTTCTCCGTAGTCCCTTCTGGGTCTTCCTAGGGCCCTGGCCCAGGGGCTGCCACTCTGAGGTGTGAGCTTAGGACCTTGGGTCCTCCGAGGGTGGCGCCTTCTCTGCCTGTACTGCCCTAGCTGGGGCCACCAACCCCACCCTCCAGGCGCTCCACAGCAACCTGCTCACTGTGTCCCTGCTCCTGCTCCCGCCCCGGGTGGCCAGAGTCAGATGGCACACTAGATGATGTCTTTCCGCCTGAGCACATCCACGCCTGCCCCTTCGCCTGCTCTGCAAGACTCAAACACCTCTTGTGCCCTGTAAGGCCCTCCAGGGCCTCCTCTTCCCACCCCTCTGTCCTCACCTCCGGCCATTCTCACCCAGCATCCCTGCTGTCCCTCATACAAGCCACGCCCTGTCCCTGTCCCCTCTGCCTGCGGCACCCTTGCCCAGATCTTTCAGAGGCCAGCTCCTTCCTCGCTGCCCTCCTGGCTCAGATTCTACTTTCCCAGAGGCCCTCCCCTCCCCCAAGTCAGGGGCCACCACAGGAATTCTCCCAGCTGGCACCTGCACCTGCAGCGCAGCCGCATCTCCTGGGAGTGTATTCAAAATGTGAATTCCTGGGCTTCACTACAGACTGACCGAATCAGGCTCTGGGGGGAGCCCACCAATTGGTCTTCTTTTTTGAAAGGCAGAGAGATAGAGAAAAAGAGCATTCCCACATACTGGCTGCCTCCCAAAATGTCCACAACAGTGGTCCCTCGGTTGAGGCAGAAACCGGGAGCCAGGAACTCGATCCAGGTCTCCCATTTGGGTGGCAGGGACTCAATCACTTGAGAGCCACCACTGCAGCCCACCAGAGCCTGCATTAGCAGGAAGCTGGAGCCAGGAGCTGAGCTGGGAATCGAACCTAGGCACTCTGATGTGGGATGTGGGCGTCTTAGGCTAATCACTGGCCCCAGCCTGTCTTTTAGGAAGCCCTCCAGCCAATTCTGACTCACTTTAAGTTTGAGAACCAGGGACTGGCATGGTGCAGTGGGTGCAGCAGGTTAAGCCACCACCTGCCACGCTGGCTTCCCATATCAGAGTGCTAGTTGGAGTCCAGGCTGCTCTGCTTCTGATCCAACTTCCTGCTCATGTGCCTGGGAAAGCAGCAAACATTGGCCCAGGTGCCTGGGCCCCTGCCACCCATGTTGGAGACCTGGATGGAGTTCTTGGCTCCTGGCTTCATTCTGGCCCAGCACTGGCTGCTGCAGGTATTTGGGGAGTGAATCAGGCAAATGAAGCTCTCTCCCTCCTCTCTCTGATGCTCTGCTTTTCAAATAAATAAATCTTTTTTTTTTTTTTTAAAGTTTGAGAAAAAGGCCAGCGCCGCAGCTCACTAGGCTAATCCTCTGCCTGCGGCGCCAGCACCCCGGGTTCTAGTCCCGGTTGGGGCACTGGATTCTCTCCCGGTTGCTCCTCTTCCAGTCCAGCTCCTACTGTGGCCTGGGAAGGCAGTAGGATGGCCCAGGCACTTGGGCCCTGCACCCTCATGGGAGACCAGGAGAAGCACCTGGCTCCTGGCTTCCTGCTAATGCAGGTGCAGCGCGTTGGCTGTACTGGCCATTTAGGGGGTGAACCAATGGAAGGAAAACCTTTCTCTCTGTCTCTCTCTTTCTCACTGTCTAACTCTGCCTGTCAAAAAAAAAAAAAAGTTTGAGAAAAATTACTCTATGGCATCACATGAATTATTTCCTTCCAAATTCTTTCCGTCCTTTCTCATTATTTCTCGTGTATTGCCTGCATCCTTTTACAAGACTAAAGCTCATTCACAGTAGGACTTTGGCATCTTTTCCCACAGTATGTCCCCAGGATGTTGTACAGCACGTGGTATTCGATAAGTATTTTTTTATTAAATGGACTGATGAATGAATGAATGAATGAACTAAGGAGACAAGGAATAATGGCTGAGGTAGGTTAAAGAGAATGCATTTTGTCTGGCAACCTCCTGGGGGGTGATGTGGCAGTGTCCCCCTGTTCAGCTACTTTGTTCAGCCACAGGACAACATGGGGCAGGCTGTGGTGAGCCAGGGGATGTTTGTACCCAGGAAGAGGGGAAGATTCTGGGCTCAGAGGCAGGGTAGGGACCAGGTGGTCCTTTGACTGCTAGGAGACGCTGCTGCCCTGGCTGCCCGGCGGCACAGGGCAAGGCTGGGGAGAAAGTGGTCAGGGGGTTTCTGGAGGAGGTCTTTGGAGGGGCAGCATGAACAGCCCTGGCATCACAGGTGGGCACAGTGTGTGTGGTGGGGGGTACAGTTTACTAGAATGGGCTGACAAAGGAGGTGCTGCAGGCCCCCCCCCCCGGCCCCGGGTTCTCTGGGGACTTCTGCTCCCGGCCGTGAGTGCTGCCCCTCAGTGGGGTCCTGCTGCTCAGCTGAGTGTGAGGCACAGCGTGCTGGGTGGCCAGGGCGAGGGCACTGGGCCACTGCTGGAGGAGGAGCAACACGCCCCACCCCTGCCAGCACCTGGGGAGGGGGCCTGAGATGCCCAGCTGGGTCAGAGGGGAGGAACAGAGCCCGAGGAGGCCAGTCTGGGATTCAGCCAGGGAGCCGTGTTGGCCAAGAAAGAGGAGAGGAGCTGGAGATGTTTATCTGGTCCTGTTCACAGAGAGCCCAGGCCCAGGGGTCCCCTCCCCTTGGCATTCAAGGTCCTGTCGCGCTCCCCAGCTCTTCGTCGCCTCACATCTGTCACTGCAGCCCCACTGTCTCCCAGCTGCCCACCCCGCCATGCTCCCTGCCTTCCCCTCCACCCACCACCTGCCACGCGGCCAAAGACTGCAAGGGGGAGACTGAGCCTCATTTCTCCCTGGGGGGTCCCCTGCAGGGCCTAAGCAAGGCTGGTACAGACTGGGCATGTCAGGAAGTGGCATCAGGCAACCCCTAAACCGAGGTCTCCCCCTCCTTCAGACCCGGCCCGGGGGCTCCTTCTCTGACCTTCAGCCCCCTTGTGGTTCCCTGTCTTCTGAGTGTTCGCTGCTGTACCCTCAGTCCCCTCCTCCTGCACCTGAGGCGCTGAGTGCTCACAGCCCAGCACTGAGCTGGCCACACAGTGGGCTGATCCTTCCCCACCCTGCCCCAACCCCAAAGGCAGACACACACGATACACAGAAAGATCAAGTCCACGGGAAGGGGCCAGTCCAGTGCCCTGCCTTGCTGCTTTGGGAGCTGGCACACACGGCGCATTCCTCATCCCGTGTGCCCTTAGTCCCTCACATCTGAGCCTGCTGCAATCTTGGAGCCCCAAAACACCAGCCTGGAGGAGAGGCAAGAGGAGGTGAGCGAGAGTGTGGGTCCCCAAGGACCTCCCTCCCTTCCCTGGGATGTCCATTTCCCTGCACTGGCTCCACCTCCTGTTTAGTTCCTGCTGTCCCTTACCACCGTCCCCCCCAAGGCAGGCCAGTGGCTGGGCCCCGCACCCACCTTCGATGGGGGAGTTGATGAGGATGACGCGGCCCATGGGCGAGCAGGCTCGGATTCCCCGGGGGGGCCCGTTCAGCAGCCGCTGCTGCTTCCTCAGCAGGTATCGCGTTGCCGTGGAGCCTGAGTCGCTGCCCAGGTGGCCACGGGAGGAGAGGGAGCTCAAAGAGCCCGAGCTTAGGTCTCCGTGGCCCTGTGGGTTGAAGCCCACTGCGAACCCGTGCGCCATGGTCGCTGGGCTGCGGAGGCGCCCTACACATCCAAAGGAACCTGCTAGCTCTGAGAGGCTGGCTCTGCCTGCTCTGGGTTCTGTGAGCCTTCTGTGCAGGGCTGGGGTCCCGGCGGGGTGGAGCCCTTGCTGCACCACCTCTCAGGAGCGTGCTTCAGGCCTGGGCAGGGAGAGCAGCCATGGAGGAAGGGATGTGAATTCTGCCTTCACTGCCTTCTCGCCCGCCCTCCCGTGCCTTGGGCCCCCAGTTCTCCCACGTCGGGCAAGAGGACTGCTGGGCAGGCACCATGAGAGCCATTAACACAAGGCAGGTGGGAGCCTCTTTTTCACTCCTGGCTCCAGCTCACGGCTGAGCCATCCGCACTCGCCCCAGTCCTCAGCAGAGGTTGAAAATGCGGATGGGATTTTCGGGGGCCCTGAAGCTTCGGGCGGTGTACACACACGAGGGGTCAGGACAGTTCATCGCAGCCCTGTGCTGTGTATGCGGGTAGAGGACCAGACTCCGGGCTTCGAGCGAAGGCCCTGGGACATCTGGGGTCGAGGACCCCAAAGACTGCTAGGCTCCGGGAGCAGGGGACGACGCTCCTGGACTGAAGAGGTTTCGGGGGCCTCTCCCACGCTTCCAGGAGGACACGATGGCTAAGAGCCCACAACATCCCGCGCAAAACCCGGGGCAGCTCTGGGCCCAGAATGCATCACCCCACCCCGGGGTCAGCCCTCCCGGCCCCCCATTGTCGGGCCAGACCCTCTCACCTCCTGGCGTGGGGGCGGCCGCCCGCTTCGCCCGCCCGCGGGCGCTGCGACTGTAGCTGCTGGGGACCCCGCCCACGCACCGCCGCGTTGTAAGTCATGGGCTTCCATTGGCTGCTGGGGACGCCAATCACTCCATCCCGGCGCCTCCCTCGGGCGCCCGCGGCAGCCGCCCCTCACCCGGCCCGGGGCCGCGGGGCTCTTTGCTCTCCACTCCGACGCCGGCGCCCCACCCGTCACGCGAATTTGCGTCTTCGCCTTCTCCTCCTGACGGAACCGCGTCTTTCGCTGGCCAAGCCAGCTCCCCTAGCTCTTGGAATTGCCACCCCTCCGTGGTCATCCCTGAGGCAGTGGGGAATGTCACCGGGCGGAGAGGGGAGCGAGCTTGCGCTGACAGGAGCGCGGGCTGGCGCCGGGGGAGCTGTCCGCGTGCCGTGTGAGCCGCGAGTGCGTACGCGCGTGGCTGGGGGCAGCCGCCTTCGCCGGCATCCTCCTCTCTCTGGACACCCCCTTTCGGGTGCGGGCGAGGCGGCGGTCCCATCACAAGGGCGGAGGAAGAGCCCCTCCGACGCGCTTGCGGAGGCGCCGCCGGGTCTTCCGAGCCTCCTGGCCCTCGGCATCCCGGGGACTGTGGCGCAGGAATGGGGGTTGGGATAAGGAGAATGGAGACACAAACAACGGGTGACAGAGGGGGAGCAGGGAGAGGGCTGGGGACATGGACGGGGCACAGGTTCGACAGGAACAGGGCAATGAAGGGGAGCGAATGCCAAGGTACCGTGGGCGGAGCTTGTGGGTCCTGGGGAAGGTGCACGGGAGGTGGGGTGGGAGGGAGGGGGACCTGGCAAGCTGGCAGAGGCCGTCGCCAAGGCAGCCATCAAGTAAACAAGCCCGCTGTTACCCGAGTCCCTCCGGACGCCCCATCAGAGGGCAGCCCCTCTATGCCGCCCACCTGCGCCCTGCGTTCCGCGAGCTTCCTTCCAGCGCACCTAGACTGCTGGCTGCAGGGCCGCCCACCGCCCGCCGGGGGGCTGCAGGCACAAGGGGCAGCGCCCGCGGCTCCTCCCCCCTCTCTCTGGCGGGGAACTGGGACGGGATTGATCCCCACCACACGGTTGACTCTAGGAAAAGGCGCAGGACCCAGTCTCGTTGGTCCCAATGACACCCACGGCTCCCAGGCTCTGCCAATCCCCAGGCTCGCGGGCGAAGGCGCCCCGAGCACCCCCGCCCCTCCCCGCTGCTCAGCGTCACGCGTGACGTCCCGTCCTCTCAGGAGGGCGGCGGCGACGCACGGAGAGGAAGGCAGGTCTGAGAGCTGCAGAGGCCCGGAGCCCTGGAAGGCGTGAGTGCTGGCCGTGCCTGGAGGGGTCGGAGCAGGGAGGCGAGCACTGCAGGTTGGGGTGGGAAACTGAGGCTTGCCTTGAACCGGGCGCTCTGTCGCGTGGGATTCAGTGACTTCCTCTCTGCGGAGGTCCACGGGCGGTTGGCTGGGGAGGAGTGTCAGGGTGGGGCTGTGTGTGCTCACTGATGGCGATGGAGGTGGGGCGGGCAGAGAGACAGAGACTAAAGGTCTTTGTGGGCTGGTGTACACCCGGAGCGTCCACCTTGTTGTATGTCCGGGCAGGGCGTGCATGATGGTGACTTTGTGCATGGGTATGTGAGTGTGAGTGTGAGTGAGTGTGCGAGAGGGGAGGGTGAGTCCTCCAGGGAGGGAGGAAGTGGGGCCGCAGAGGATTAGTCATTCTGCAGGATTTTGCCAGATGGCTGCTGCCGGCTTTCCTCTCTGTGCTGGGTGGAGGGGCTTCCGCTGAGCTGAGTGCGGCTCTAGTCTGGAGGCCGGTAGCTCCTGGAGAGGAGGGTGGGTGTCTGTGCCAGGCTGCCCAGCAGGGAGAGCCTTGGGACTTTGTGTGGGCTGGGGAAGCTGGGTCTGGAGGGGAGATCTGTGCATGCACATGGCTGACAAGAGACCTATGTTTGAGACCATGTGGAGCCGATAAGCCCTGGGGTGCCCAGTGAACTCTGGCTTTCTTCCTGTCAGGAGTGTGGGCTGGAATGTGGCATGTCTTTTGCCATCTTCTCAAATGTCTTAGGTGTTTGTATCTAGGTCTCAGGGCAGCTGGGGACCTACAGCTGACATGAGCCTGGGTGTGCAGTGCGTGATGAGTACTGTGCATCCAGAGTACACAAGGAGGTACACAGGATTAGCTGCTGTTTATGCATTGGCCACATACATGTAAATCCTCACTCATGAAAATCTGTATCAGGCCAAAGCACAAGGAGATGTGTGTTCCCGGTGCTGACCTTCCCCTCCCCTCTCCAGAGGCTGTGGGTCCCTGGGCCAGGACGTTGCTTAGGAAACAACTCCTCCCCCACCCCGGCTTCCTAGAGTCACCTTGAGCTCTAGAAGGTGCTGGTGACAGGCAGGTGCCAGGACAGGGCTACCAACGTATCCCCAGGTGGAGTTTCTGGGTCCCTTCCTTGGAACCTTCTGACTTTGTCCCTGCCCTGCAGAAAATGGGTGAACTGCCCTTAAATATCAACATCGAGGAACCTCGCTGGGACCAAAGCACTTTCCTGGGCAGAGCCAGGCACTTCTTCACTGTCACCGATCCCCGAAATCTACTGCTATCCGGGGCACAGCTGGAAGCTTCCCGCAACATTGTACAGAACTACAGGTGACTCCTCCAGTCTGACCCTGTCCCCATGGGTCTCGTTCCCTGCCATCAATACAGTACATTTTGCACCTGCCTCCCCCAGCTCGAAAGTCACCCGGTCCTACTCCTCAACCCCCCCCCCCCCGTCGCCCTGTCTGTTGGTGTCACAAGCACTGTGGCCCAGAGCTTGATCCAATAAGGACTGGAGGGTGTCTGGGTTGAGGAGGTGGCATTGATACTTACAAGTGGGTGCTGCTCTGTGCTTCACAAACCCTTGATAAGGACCCTTCCCACTGCCGGGCCGCCCTGTGCAGGGAGGGCAGGGCTCAACGGAGAGAACGGAGAGAACCACCGAGGCCACAGGGCAACCACCCATTGGAAACCACCATCACCTTGACCTAGCATTTTGGGAGAAACACAAGGGCCGCCCTTTGTGTGGAGCTAGAAGGCAACCAGTAATAGGAGCTTCCACATTGGGGAAGCTTTGCCCTTCCCCCAAAGACAAGGAGCTCCTTTATTCCCGAGTTGGGGGCTGAAGTTCCTGGCCTGCCTACCCCTTGCTAACTTCTACAGGGCCGGCGTGCTCACTCCGGGGCTCACCGAGGACCAGCTGTGGAGGGCCAAGTACGTGTACGACTCTGCCTTCCACCCGGACACGGGAGAGAAGGTGGTCCTGATTGGCCGCATGTCAGCCCAGGTGCCCATGAACATGACCATCACTGGCTGCATGCTCACCTTCTACAGGCAGGTCTTGTCCCCTGTCCCTTCCTGAGTACGCTAAGGCTTGGTGAGTAGGTGCTTCCTCTCTGGGACACTTTGGACAGAGGACAGTGGGAGGGCGAGAGCTGCTGTTGGAATCTCAGCCCTGGGCACAGTGGGTGTGTAAGGGGTGGGGCACGCAGGGGTAGGGGCTCCCCCTGCGGGTTGGGAATAACCTATGGGGTTTCATTGTAGGGTGCAAGGCGAGTGATGGTGTAGAGGGGGCAGAAGTAAGTGTCTTTGTTCCTCCAGGACGACCCCAACCGTGGTGTTCTGGCAGTGGGTGAATCAGTCCTTCAACGCCATTGTAAACTACTCCAACCGCAGCGGCGACGCTCCCATCACTGTGGGGTGAGAACGTGTCCCCAGGAAGAGCTGCGGTGCTGTGCGGGACCCTCTTCTCTCACCCCCACCGCTCCGTCCTTATCTCCTGCTCCCTGTGGGCCCAGCAGCCAGAGGCTTAGCTTGACCCCTGCCTCACCTGAGGGCCTGAGGTCCCCCAGGGTATGCTCTGGGGGCTTCCTACCAAGTTTATGCTGGGGCTGGGGAGGGCTTTCTCTGCAGTGAGGCCACCCTCTCACGATCACATGCTGACATTCTGGTGTGTCCCTAAAGGAAAGACCCCATAGGTGGCCTCTTCACCTCTCCCTTGTAACCTGCCCCTTCCATCCACAGGCAGCTGGGAACAGCCTATGTGAGTGCCACCACCGGGGCTGTGGCCACGGCTCTTGGACTCAAATCCCTCACCAAGGTAGAGGTGCCCCCACACATCCTTTGTCCCCTTCCTTCCTCCTCATCGCCCCCCAGTCCTGACCTGTGGGATCCCTACATTTCTCCCCAGGGACCCTCACCAGCCCATGGCCCACAGGGCCACTGAATGACATCTTTCTCCCCCCAGCACCTGCCTCCCCTGGTCGGCAGATTTGTGCCCTTTGCAGCGGTGGCAGCCGCCAACTGCATCAACATCCCTCTGATGCGGCAGAGGTGAGCAGTGCTGCCCCTGGCCCGTGCACGCCCAGCGTCCTCATGCAGACCAGCCCTGCGTGAGGACGCTGCTCTCCCTCCCCAGACGTGATCGGCTCAGCGCTGTCTCAGTCTCAGTCTGGAATCCTCGGGCTGGTGGGAGAACTGGCCTTTGAGTGGGATGTGCGGCACTGCAGGTGGCTTTGGGGCCTAAGATCTGACCCCAGCCCCCTTTTTCCTTCCTAGGGAGCTGCAGGTGGGCATCCCGGTGACTGACGAGACAGGTCAGAGGCTTGGCCACTCGGTGACTGCGGCCAAGCAGGGAATCTTCCAGGTGGTGGTATCGAGAATCTGCATGGCGATTCCTGCCATGGGTGAGGCGGGGGGAAGCATGGCGGGGGGGGGGGGGTCTATGAAAGGAGGAGGGGTGCGGTTTCTTTTGCGGACTTTGGGGGAGTAAGAATGTAGGGAGGACGCAGGAGTTGTGAAGAGGTCTCCCTTCCTTGGGGTCCTTGACTTTCATTTTACCAACCGCCTCCTTTCCCGCCCTGCTCTCCCCTCAGCCATCCCCCCTGTGATCATGGACACTCTGGAGAAGAAAGACTTCCTGAAGGTAGGTGGCACGCACTCACCACGCCCCCATCCCGGAAGTGGTGGTGGCTGAGAGGAAGGCATCAGCCTCCAGCCCTCTCCAACCTGGCCTGAGCCTAAGGCCTGCACCCCCACCTTCATTCATTCAACAAGAATGAATTTGGCTGGGGTGAAGGAACACAGGAAGAGAAGATAAGGGAAGAAGGAAATGGTTTCTGTCCAAAAGGGAGCTGGCGTCACCCTGGAGGCCTCGACCCCGGGATAAGGACTGTCACGGTCATATTTGATAGCATACTCTTACTATCACCCACTAGCAGGCCCCACCACCACAGCGTGCACATGTTTACACACACACGCAAGCAGGACGGGGAAGCAAGGCACAGGGATACATGGTCTAGATCATCCATTCATAAATACTGAGTGAGAACCGACTACGTGCCAGGCTGTGTGCCAGCCCTGACAACAGTCCTTGTGCTCAGGAAGCTTATAATTCAGCACAGAAGCCAATAAACAAGGAAGCCACCAATATAAATAGCTGGGATGCGTACTTTGTGGGGAACCAGTGGGCCCTAGAGGGGACGAGCTGTTTAGAAAGTGGTCAAGAAGGATTGCTGACAACTCAGGGATGGAAAGGGGAGACTGGACGGAGTACAGAGAAGAGTGTTTCAGGTACAGAGAAAACCCAGTGCGAAGGACCTGGGGCAGGAACGTTTGAGGGGCCCGACGGTGGTCTTTGTGACTGAAGCCAATTGAGAGCAGTGTGCCGAGCAGGGGATGTGTTTGGAAAGGGACAGATTCATACCTCTAGGATAGGGGGCTGGGAGTGGAGGTTCAGAGCCAAGACTTGGTGAAGGAAGCAGCTCCCGGAGGAGGTGAGAGAAGAGGAGGGGCCAGCAAGTGTCCTGGCAACCAATTCTGAGAGGTGAGAATGACTGACAGGATGTCAGGGAGGGTGGTCAGCTCCCAGGCCTGGCTGGAGTGCATGGGTGCAATGGATCCACTGTCTCCTGGGCTGGGCAGATAGAAAAGGCCCACAGGTAGGCCTGACAGGATACTGCCAGAGTGGGTGGAGCAGGATGGGGGTTAGGAGGCCGGGGACACCAGCCATCCCATTGTCTCTGTCTCCCCACAGCGCCGCCCCTGGCTGGGGGCACCCCTGCAGGTGGGACTGGTGGGCTTCTGGTAAGTGTCAAAGGAGCTAGCGGGGTGGGGTGGGGTGTGGGCGCCTCATCCACAGTGGGCGAAGATGGCTCTCTATGGCCTTTGAGATGCTTATACTCAGTGTGCATTCATGTGTCCGGCTCGTGTGTGTCCTGGACACCTGTGCGTGTTAGGGGGTGGTCCCTGCCCATGAAGGTCACGTGTTTAGCTGAAGGGCTGCCAGTCTTCATCTACAAGGGGAAACATACAAATACTCCTGGGCCAGGAAGGGCTTTCCCACACATTTCACTCCTGGTTCTGCACCTATTGGCCAGGGGCTTTGGAACGTAGCTCTTGGGGCTCTGTCCTCAGCCAGAACCTAAAGTCAGGGTTGGGCTTAATGTTCCTAAAAGGCCCTTTTGGGTTTAATACTTCTACCTCCAGGGGCTATCTTCAGGGATGGGTGGGCGCAGGGAGAGAACAACCCAGGCCAAACTTCACCAGCCTTTCCAACCTTCTCTCCCAGCCTGGTGTTTGCCACGCCCCTGTGCTGTGCCCTGTTTCCCCAGAGGAGGTAAGTGCTGCCCCCTGGCCAAGGCCGGGGGCTCCTGACCCTCCTTGTATGTTCTGGGCGGAGGCTTGGCAGGCAGTCTTCTGATTTTGGGGGTGGGGGAGTGACAGGGAGCTAGGCTTCTAGGAGTGGGAGTGGGAGAGGGAAGGAACGGTGGTCCTTGAGCCTGAGGCGGGGGCTCAGGGGGCAGTCAACCCACCTGTGCTGTCCTGTTGCAGCTCCATACAAGTGAGCAGGCTGGAGCCGGAGCTAAGAGCTCAGATCCACGAGCAAAAGCCGAGCATCGAAGTGGTTTACTACAACAAGGGGCTCTGAGGGGGGTCAGCTGTCCCCTCCCTTGCTGCCTGGGCTGTTGCTTTCATGGTGCCTTGCCATCACTGCCACTTGCCCAGCTGCCTGGTATGGGGCAAGAGGCGTGGGGGAGGGGAGCAGCTACGGATACCAGCAACCCACTAGGGTGGGGGAGGTGCTCCCATAAGCCTTTTTCTCTCTTCTCTGTTTTCAAAGAGTGACATCACATAACCCCTCCTTACCTGTGCTTGTGTGTCCACATACATACATGCATGAGACATGTATGTGTACGTTGGTCCTGGAAGAAAGTGGCAGACATATTATCCTGGGATGTTCTGATACCTGGCTTCCCTTCTCAGCGGCCTGCCCACCTGCCAGCCAGGTCAAGGTGGGACTTCCGTCCTTGAACTGTTTCACTGGCTGTCACTTCTGATAGCGCCTCACCCTTTCTAGACACAGGAAGAGCCCCAGGCTCCCAAGATAGGCACGGAGGGCCACTAGCAGGCCAAAGTGGGCTGAATCCTTCCAGTTTTTGAGACCTGGTTCCCAAAGCTGACTCTGGAAATGGGCTGGCTCAGGAAGCCACAGTGCGGTAAGGGGAGGCAGGGGGCTCACGCATCCCTCGGCGGCACCCCCACACCCTGGAACAGCCCCTCTTCCACTGCTCTCCTATACCAGAACAAAGCAGTGTTAGTAGCCTGTGCTGCTCTTGCTGTTCCCCCGACTCCCCCCAGACCTCAATGCTGGTGTCTTTAGGCACCACTTAGGAGTTCTTGGTCTGCTCTGACATCATGACCTCAGACTGAAACCCCACCATTCCAACCCCTTTCCCCAACCAAAGAGCCACAAAGGCAGAGCGAGCACTTCCCTCTAAGAGCTCCCACTACCTGCTCACAGAGGGTCCCAGCTGTGGGAGCAGTGCTTAAACTCCTCAGGCACCCAAGTGGTTGTAGCTAGGAACCCTCAAAGGCAACCAGGCCCTGAGTGTGCGATCCTCAGACCAGGGATTCTGTGTCCCACTGGCCCCTGTGAGACAATCAGCAAAGCCCTCACCTTAGCCGCTTTGCTTTCTCGAGGCTTGGCCCCGCTCCTACCTCCACCCCAACCCCAAGGAGAGGAAGGGCCCGGGCATCAATGGTGGGTCCAAGTGGAACGTGGGCGTGGGGTGGGATGGCTGGGGGTAAATTCAGAGCTCAGTCCTGACTGCAGCTCCACGGACACTGGCTGAAGCGGCGGTGGAGGTGGGATGGACAGAAGGCCTCAGTGGATGCTCTGGGGGCACTTTCCCAGGCCACCAGCGCCGGTGACAACAGCCATGCTGCCACTGCTACTCAATAAACTACAAGCCTGTCTCCTTCTTGATCTTCACCTGATTCCATGTCCGAGTGTCCAGCGGAGTTCCTTTTTCTCCCTAGGAAGTCCAGTTCTTGGCCTCTTGCCTCCTCTTCTGTAGGGAGCCTCATTTCCCAGAAGAGGGCGCTCTGAGATTTAAAAAGTCAGTCCCCTCATTTGCAGGGACTGCAGATGAGGCCGCCTTTTGTCATCGCGATGGATGGAACACTGCCCACTGGGGGCTGGGCGGGATCTGCCCACCAGTTCAGGCATGGGGGGAAGAGTGATGTAGAGGCCTCTGGAGACAGGGAGGCGAGAGGGCTGAGAACTGCCCGGCTCCATCACAGAGGCTGCTAGGACACCGGCACTTCCTCCATGCCCTACAAAGTCCCACGGGAACAGGCCTGGCAGGAACCACTTGCCATTTAATACTTTTTTTTTAAAAGCAAATTGCTTTTTCTTAGCAAAAATTCTGCCCCTCAATAAGTTGTGTGTATTTATTTTCATTTTCTTTGAGAGGTAGGGTGGGAGGAGAAAGACAGAGAGGGGCTGGTGTTGTGGTGTAGTGTGTTAAGCTGCTGCTTGCGATGCTGAGATCCCATACTGGAGCACTAGTTCTAGTTCCTGCTGCTCCACTTCCCATCCAGTTCCCTGCTAATGCGCCTGGAGGTCAACAAAAGATGGCTCACGTGCTTGGGTCCCTGCCACCCAGTAGGAGTTCCAGGCTCTTGGCTTTTCCTGGCCCAGCTCCAGCCATTGCAGCCATTTGGAATGAACCAGCAGATGAAAAATCTCTATCTCTGTCCTTTCCTCTCTCGCTCTGTAACTCTGCCTTTCAAATAAATAAATACACCTTCAGTTCAAAGAGAGAGAGAGAGAGACAGGAGAGAGGAGAAATTTTCTATTCAGTGGTTCACTCCCCAAATAATCGCAATAGCCATTCCTGGGCCAGGAGCCTAGACTTCAGTTCAGGTCTCCCACATGGGTGGCAGGGACCCAGGTACGTGAGACATCATCTGCTGCTTTCCAGATGCATTAGTCGGAAGCTGGATCTGGAGCAGAGTAGCTGGGACTCAAACCAGGCACTGGTTTGATTTGTTTGAATATCCCAAGTGGCTTCTTGACCACTGCACCAAACACCACCCCCCTTAACACTTCTTCCCATGACCCCAGGGTCCTCCACCCCTCCCTATGAATGTAACCCACCCTCCCCCATTACTTCTGGGGGGTGGACGAGGCCAGAAGTTCACCTCTGTGTCTAGCTAGTAAGAGCTACTATTGGGCAGTTTATAGTTGCCTCTGTTCCCCTGAGTCTTAGCTTTTGTAGATTCAAAGGGAACAATGATAAATGGGTTTTTAATGAAAAACTGTGTCTCATTCCCTGCAGGGAGAGACCCCTCATTTCCCTTTTTTTCCAGCCCAAAGCTCTCACAGCAGCCTGAAGTGCACCTTGGCCTGGGGTCACTCACTGTCCTTGGAGTCAGAAGTTCACCTGGGCGGGCAGCAGGGCTGACACCAGCTGTTGACCATGAATTCCCCTGTGTGGTGTGGGCTCAGTGAAGCCAGGGCTGCGAGTCTGTCATCTCTTGATCTTCATAACCACCCCTGGGGGGCCAGAAAGCTTACACTCTTAGCAAAGACACAGGCTTCAAGTTATTAAGGGAGTTTCCCACACTGCACTACTAGGAGGCGGTATAGCTAGGATTGAAGCAGAGGTGTGTGTGTCACCATGGCCACTCTGCTAGACTTCTCACCTGCCAGGCACAGCTGACCTTGAGGCCGTTATTCTGGTCCTGTGGACTTTCCAGGGCCTCTCTTTCCCTGGCCACCTTTTGTACAGACCAGCAAAACTGACAGGTCAACAAGTGCACGCAAGCCTTTCACTAATGCCACTAAGTAGTTTCCCACCTTGAGAGTTTCACAGTTGCAGTACAAGTGAAGATCCCTGGCCGGCGCCACAGCTCACTAGGCTAATCCTCCGCCTGCGGCGCCAGCACCCCGGGTTCTAGTCCCGGTTGGGGTGCCGGATTCTGTCCTGGTTGCTCCTCTTCCAGTCCAGCTCTCTGCTGTGGCCCGGGAAGGCAGTGGAGGATGGCCCAAGTGCTTGGGCCCTGCACCCGCATGGGAGACCAGGAGAAGCACCTGGCTCCTGGCTTCGGATTGGCGCAGCATGCTGGCTGTAGCGGCCACTTGGGGGGTGAACCAACGGAAGGAAGACCTTTCTCTCTGTCTCTCTGACTCTGCCTGTCAAACAAAACAAAACAAAACAAAAAAAACAAGTGAAGATCCCCAATCTTGATTAAAAACAGGACAACACTTAGATAAAAGTCTCAACTCCACCCCAACTTGCCAATCAGGGATGATCTATGGAAGGTAAACCTAGTTTGAGAGTGAGGTGCAGGAATCTTTACAAAACAAAGGGCTGGCGGTGTATTGGGTTAAGCAGCCACCTGCAGTGCTGACATCCCACCCTTGGCTGCTCCACTTCCCATCCAGCTCCCTGATAATGGCCTGGCCAAGGTGGCCCAAGTGCTTGGGCCCCTGCACCCATGTGAGAGACCTGGAGGAAGCTCCTGACTCCTGGCTTAAGCCTGGCCCAACCCCGGGCGTTGCGGCCATTTTGGGAGTGAACCAGCAGATGGAAGCTCTCTCTCTCTCCCTTTCAAATAAATAAAATATATCTTTTTTAAAAGACATTATATAGCAGTTATTTGGGGTGGGCATTCTAGTGCCGTGAGTTATCGGAACACTGGTTTGAGTCCAGGCTGCTCTGCTTATGATCCAGCTTCTTGTTACTGCATCCTGGAGAGATCAGATGATGGCTCAAGTGCTTGGCTCCCCTGCCACCCATGTCAGAGAGCCAGGTGGAGTTTTAGGATCCCGACTTCGGCATAGCCCAGCCCTGGCTGTTGTAAGCATTTGGGGAGTGAAACAGTGGATGGACGATGTGCGCACGTGCGCGCGCGCGCGCGCGCGCGCGTGTGTGTGTGTGTGTGTGTTGCTCTGCCTTTCGATGGAAAATAAGTAAACAAACATTAAAATAAAAAAGAACTGTGCCCTGCAGGTAATGCTAACCACCTCAGAGAAGACTGGCAGGGCACTGGTGGGCAGAGTAGGAAGCGTCTTTCCTTCCTGCTTCAAACTAGTTTCTTAAACATGCTACATTATCTGCAGGGACCTCATAGCCTCTCCAGGGACGGACCCACCAGGTGACTCCGAAGTGTCTCCACACACTGGAATTTTCACCAGAAGTAAGCCTGTGGGTGGGGCGTGCGGCTCACTTTCTTCACCCACCTCATTCTCGGGTGGGTCGGCCTTCTTTCCAGTGCTTAGAGGCCAGGAACTTCTCTGGGAGGCTGCATCTCTTCCCCTCGCCTGGCCTCATCCACTCCAGGGCCTCCATTCTGCCCTTATTAAGATAGAACACAAAACACAACCCTCCTCTCTCCCCCACTACAGTCTAAACGGGAAAATAAAGGGCTTCAGTCCGGAGCCCTGGCTTAGCCTCGTCACAGTGAGCATCTCCTGCCCCTGTCTTGGATTCCAGGACCGGATGAAGCCACCATCCTAAGGACAGGCGGTTAGGGCCAATTTCAGCGCCAGCCCTGCGGGGTCACACCAGTCAGACTTTAGCCTGGTCTGGCCAGGTTCCAGGCAGCGCCAATCCTATTCCCTCCGGGTAAAGCCTGGCAGCTTCAAGCCCCGCCCCCAGCCATCGGTAAGCCACGCCCACCAGAGACGTAGCCGGCTGCTAGAGTCTCGCCCCCCGCGGTGGCCCTGTCGGTCCTTCCGTTTCCCGGGCAACGGCGGTAGCGCCTTGGGTCGCGGGTCCGGCTCACCTTCTTCCCTGAGCCTGGAGCATGCATCTCGAATCGGCTGCCCTGCTGCTCCTGGTCCCGGACTGCTAAATCCGCCAATCCCCACCCCCCCTTCTTTCCAGTTTCGAAATCCAAGAGCTTCCCAGGGCCCGCCCTTTGACTTCCTGCCCGGAAACGCGCGAGGTTTTCGAGGAATCACGCGAGGCCTCTCCTGGTCCCAAGCCCCCATTTGGGCAGCCGCCTCCCGGGCTTCGGCCCTTCCCCCCGTGCCGTCCGCCTCGCTCGCGCTCCCTGGCCTCCCACCCAGGAGTTCAGGAAGCGTGTTCGGAACCCCGGCAGCTGGGCTCTGCGAGGGGGACCCGCCTTCGCGCCTGCGGGCCGACGTCGCGGCGCCTCTCGTCTTTCCTCTCCGCGGGCGCTGCGGTCGTCTCGGTCCTGATGCGGGCACCACCCTTTGCCAGCTGGGTCATTCTCCAAAAGGGAGCTTCCTGGGATGTTCCAGTCCCAGCCCAGGCCGCCAGGGCGCCAACGGCAGCCCCAGCTCCAGGCGCTGGCCTCCTCCAGCTTCCCCCTTTCCATCTCAGACCCAGGAGTTCTTGCGGCTGAACTGGCGGACCCGGCGTGTGCGGGGCGGAGGATCCCTCCTTAGCTTGGGCTACACTGACAACCCCGAGCCACCCCCAGCACATCCAACAGGAAAATAACACGCGCGGTGCTCTTAACAGGCAGCGAGAAGCTCCTTCCAGAAGGTGCTTACTTAAGGGGCAGGGCTGGCTGTGTTAGTCTGTAAATTAACCAGTTAAGGGCCTATATTCTTTTCCTTCTGACCGAAGCCCTCCCTCCCCTCCCACCAGCAAGTCCTCACTGCATTGATATTTTTTTTCCCCAGAAGGAGCACTTCTGTTTGAACTTTGATTGAAGCTGAAATGTGTTCAGTTGTTGAGAGCAATGATTGTGGAGAGTGGTTATGTTGGAAGGGTTCTGCTATAGTTGTCAGAACCAGGAACGGTGCTCACCAACAGGGCCTGGGGAAAGGCAGGGAGCTGGGTGGGTCTGGAGTGTATAGGCACTTCCATTAAGAACCCAGAGTGGGGGCCCGGCGCTGTGGTGTAGTGGGCTAAGCCTCTGCCAGGCTGAAGCCAAGAGCCTGGAACTCCACCCAGGTCTCCCATGTGGGCATCAGGGACCCAAGGACTTGGGCCATCTGCTGCTGCTTTACCAGGCCATAGCAGAGAGCTGGATCGGAAGTGGAGCAGCTGGGACTCGAACCAGCGCCCATATGGGATGCTGGCACTGCAATCGGCGGCTTTACCCACTCCGCCACAGCACCGGCCCCCAAGGCTGTGCTTTATCTGTTTCTCTGCACCTGCCAGTGCCCTCTTCCTTTGGCAGTTCCCTGTGCGGCTGACCTACCCTCCACTTTTGCACCTTCCTGGGGCTGGTACCAGGTTGCCACCATGTAAGTCAATCTAGAAGAGATGTATCTTCCCTTTATTTATTTTTTTAACATTGATTTATTTGGGCCGGCGCCACGGCTCACTAGGCTAATCCTCCGCCTCTGGTGCCAGCACTCCGGGTTCTAGTCCTGGTCAGGGCGCCGGTTCTGTCCTGGTTGCTCCTCTTCCAGTCCAGTTCTCTGCTGTGGCCCAGGAAGGCAGTGGAGGATGGCTGAAGTGCTTGGGCCCTGCACCGAATGGGGGACCAGGTGGAAGCACCTGGCTCCTGGCTTCAGATTGGCACAGCGCGCTGGCCGTAGCGGCTATTTGGGGGGTGAACCAACAGAAGGAAGACCTTTCTCTCTGTCTCTCTCTCTCTCTCTCTCTCTCTCTCTCACTAACTCTGCCTGTCGAAAAATATATTTATTTATTTGAAAATCAGAGTTACACTGAGAGAGAAGGAGAGGGAGGGAGGGAGGGAGTGAGGGAGAGAGAGAGAGAGGTCTTCCATCTGCTGGCCCACTCCCCAATTGGCTGCGATGGCCAGAGCTGCACCTATCAGAAGCCAGGAGCCAGGAGCTTCTTCGGGGTCTCCCATACAGGTGCAGGGGCCCAAGGACTTGAACTATCTTCCACTGCTTTCCCAGGCCATAACAGAGAGCTGAATTGAAAGTGGAGCAGCTAGGCCTCAAACCGGCACCCATATGCTGGCACTGCAGGCGACAGCTTTAACTGCTACACCACAGTGCCCCCCCCCCAAAAAAAAAAGATTTATTTATTTGAAAGGCAGAATGACAAAGAGAGATGGAGAGATGGAGAGAGAATCTTCCATCTAATGCTTTACTTCTCAAATGACTGCAATGGCTGGGGCCAGGCCTGGCTGAAGCCAGGAGACTGGAACTCCCATCTGTTCTCCAAGGTGGATACAGGGGCCCATGGACTTGGGCCATGATCTGCTGCTTTTCCAGGTGCATTAGCAGGGTGCTGGCTCAGAAGCAGAGCAGCTGGGGCTTGAATCAGTACCCATCTGGGGTGCTGGCATCACAGACGGTGGCTCTACCCTCTAAGCCACAGTGCTGGCCCCTCTCGGTTCCTTACAGAGTGGCTTCCGAGCGGAATTGCTTGTGCCTGCCTTCCAGGGCACACCGGGGCACCAGGGGATGGTGTGGTGGTGCTGGGCAGTGGTGTATATGGGATAAAGCATCACCCTACACATGCCTGGAAGCTTTGCTTTCTGTGATACTCACTCATCCTGCTACACTTGCTCATCAGTGAGGTCCCCGTTTCTGCAAGTTGGTTGCCAGCCCCTGAACCAGTCTGTCAGATTCCTCTGCATATATCTGACCCCCACACTGTGGAAAGAATCAAATTCTTTTCCTTAGGCTAAATCAGATACACTCTGTTCAATTGTCCCAAAGTTCCCAAGATCAATTAAGGAAGCTTGTTGCATAGACAGTGGGTGGCCCCTGGATCTGAAGTTTCCAAGCTATGTTGTGAGGTACCCCAGAGGGCCACAGGGAACTCCCAGGGCTGCTTTTGAGGGAAACGTACTCGATATTGATTGGACACTGCATGTGGTATTTCAGAGTTTCAACCGTTAGCTTGTGCTGCATTATATTTAGTGATGTCTTCGTGTAATGGCTTGTGATAAAAGCAGGCCCTGCACAAGAATCGGTGTGGAATAGGAAATAAGGAGAACACAGAGATGCCTACATCCTATTAGTGAAGAATTGGGGTTAAGAATGAAATAAAGGGGCCGGTGCTGTAGCACAGCAGGTTAAAAGCTGTGGCCTGCAGTGTTGCAATCTCCTATGGGTGCCGGTTCGGGTCCTGGCTGCTCCACTTCTGATCCAGCTTCCTGCTAATGAACCTGAGAAAGCAACAGAAGATGGCCCAGGTGCTTGGACCTCTGCACACACGAGGGAGACCTGGAAGCAGCTCCTGGCTCCTGGCTTCAACCTGGCCTCGCCTTGGTTGTTGTGGCCACTGGGGGAGTGAACCAGTAGATAGACAATCTCTCTCTCTCTTTCTCTGTAACTCTACCTTTCAAATAAATGAATAAATATTTAAAAAATGAAATAAAAATATTCTTTCTTCCAACTAGTGTGTATTAGTTTGTCTTTTTTTATTTTTTTATTTATTTGACAGGTAGAGTTACAGACAGTGAGAGGGAGAGACAGAGAGAAAGGTCTTCCTTCCACTGGTTCACCCCCCAAATGGCCACTACGGCTGGCGCTGTGCCGATCCAAAGCCAGGAGCCAGGTGCTTCTTCCTGGTCTCCCATGCGGGTGCAGGGGCCCAAGCACTTCAGCCATCTTCCACTGCCTTCCTGGGCCACAGCAGAGAGCTGGACTGGAAGAGGCAACCGGGACTAGAACACAGGGCCCATATTCTGGCACCGTAGGCGGAGGATTAGCCAAGTGAGCTGGCCCATGTATTAGTTTTTCAAACAGCTGCAAAATTGTTGGCATGTAAATACTTACATTGTTTGGACTTGTGTACCCAAGGAAGCTGTCAGAGATTTCTTTGGATCCAGTGTATTTGAAAAATTACTGAAAACCCAAGAATTCAGTGAATCTAGGAAGTTTGGGGCCCTCTGTCCTGACTGAACAAAGGAGGAATGTGTTGGGCCTCAGACCTGCCCTCTCTAAACTCAACAGGTACTGTGATTTTCTAGGCAATTTTCTCTGATTGGATTCTTTTTTTTTTTTAAGATTTATTTTATTTAGTTGAAAGACAGTTACAGAGAAAGGTAGAGACACAGAGAGAGGTCTTCCATCCGCTGGTTCACTCCCCAGATGGCCACAACGGCCAGAGCTGCACCCATCCGAAGCCAGGAGCCAGGAGCTTCCTCCGGGTTTCCCACGTGGGTGCAGGGGCCCAAGGACTTGGGCCATCTTCTACTGCTATCCCAGGCCATAGCAGAGAGCTGGATTGGAAGGGGGCAGCTGGGACTAGAACCAGAGACCATATGGGATGCCGGCACTTCAAGTCAGGGCTTTAACCCACAGCACCAGCCCCTCTGATTTGACTCTTAAACATTCCTTCTGGGAAGTTCTAACCTGACTTCAGTAATCCAAGGTTGTCCATAGGGGATCACAAGGCGTCAGTCAGGGTGTGAGGACTGGGAGTGAGGGTTGGGGTTAGTAGCAGAAGCTTGGAAGTCAGGGCTTCACTGGCCAGACTGGCAAGGGAGAGAACGGAGCTGCGGACAGAAGGGCTGGCTTCCTTCTACATCTCCCGCTGGGCTGCACCCGGTGGGCCCATTTCTCCTGGGCAAACTCGATCCCCGGAGACCTGCTCCTCTGCGCCCCCTGGAGGCCACACTGGGTCGGCTGGACTGGGCGGACGTTCTAGCTCCTGGCCACCGGATTTCCGGGGAACGCAGCAGGTGGGTGCGTCTGGGGCCTCACGCAGGCCCAAGCCCCCATTCTCAAGTGCCTGCAGGTGCCGCTGGTCCCTAGTGTCCTGGTTCATACATTAAAGATGTGCGGGCACTGGGCCTGCTGTGCCACAAACATGAAGACAGATTTTAATCCCGAGCAAGACGATGCCAGGAGATGGGGGAGACGCGGGAGAAAAATGAATTAGGTTTTTATTATGTGTTTTATTATGCTGTAATTGAACGGGATTAGGTAAGAATGCAATATATTTCTGATGCGGCTGGAGGCGGAGAGGGCAGGAGAGGCTGACAGCGAGCGAGCGAGCGAGCGAGCGAGCTAGGAGCGCGGAGCCTGCAGAGACGCTGGGCTCCCGGGATTGGGGTGGGGGTGGGGGCGGGGGCGGCGACGGGGCTGGGTGGGCCCTGCCTCTGCCCGCATTTCCCCCACCTCATCCCAAGGCAGTTTGGGTCAGGATAGGAGCGGGAGTGGTAATGACCACATTGAGGGGATGGGGCTAGCCACGGGTTCCGGTGGCATATATTGGAGCAGGGTCGCCTTTGTGAGTTGGAGGGCTGGGGAGCTCACCAACCCATCTCAGAAGGGAAACCGAGTCACCAAGGGACGGGGGTGCGGCCACGAAAAGGCCGCGAAATTCGCACTTGCTCTGAACTCTCCCCTGCACATACGGGCACAGGCCTCGGAGGTCAGCAAACATTTCGAGGCGCCCGCAGTGTGCAAGGCGATGCAGGCTCTCAGACCCTCCTCCCATCCCATTGGATTCCCATCACCTCTGGAAAGATCCTTATCTGCGCAGGCCTGACCAGGCCACCCCCAGCACTGCGCCCACCGAAGGCCTCCTCAGGTATCTGGCCCCCAGGTGGCTGTCGGGGCGGAGGAGGGCGAAGCCGCCGCTCACCCTGGCACCGCCCTCGTCCCCAGAGCTCGCCCCTCGGGCGCCGGGGGCCTCCAGCCTCATTAAGGGCCGCCGCCAGTGCCGCGCCTCACCTGCCGCGGCGTCCCTCGCGCTCCTGGCGGTGATGAAGAGGCCCATTAGCCGCTTCCACCTTTAGGGCGGACTGGGCCGCTCTGCCCACCTCCCAATTAGGATATTAGAAACCGTCAACCAAGATTAATCGTTGCCCGGCTCCGGGGCAGGGAGACGAGCCCAGATTCGGCGGCGGCGGCGCCGCTCGCTCGGCGCGGGCCAGCCCCGCGCTCCACCTGCTGCCGCCAGCCCTCCGCCAGCCCTGGCCCCTCGGCCGCTCGCAGGTGAGTCCGCCGATGGGGGAGCGCGCCAAGGCCAGGCAAGGTCCTGGCACGTGGGGGAGGAAGGCGCGCCCTCTCCAGGGGACCTCCCCCCAGTTTTACCAATGAAAAGAATTGCACCCCTAACTCAGGAGCTGACCGCCGCTTTCTCGGAACAGCTTTCTGGACCCCATGGCCTCCTTCCAGTCAGTTCCTCGTGGATATCCCGCTCAGGCGCGCTCTGGCAGACGGTTCAGCACTGGAACCATCTTTATCCGTACCGTTATAGCCTTGGTATCTGTCTCCACCGCAGGACTGTAGGTTCCAGGGCCAAGGGATCTAGGTTGTGCTCACCGCGGACTCTGGAGCGCTTCCCTAATTGTGTGTTGAATGAACGAGTGGGCTTATTGAAACATCTGCCTCCTGTGCGAGCCCCTCCCCCCTTATTAAACACTGGGGGCACCTGCACTCCCTTCTAACTCATGCTATAATTGTGATTTATTCATTCCTTCTGGGAGTACCAGTTCCATGTCTCCTCCCCTGCCAGGTGGTGAGCTCCTGGGGACCCACGGCTGGACACCCGCCTCCCTCCCACCCCCCAGCTCCCCCAGGGAGCTGGGCCTTTCGTAATTGCAGTTGTAGCAAGCCTCTTCCAAACCCATTCTTTGGAGGATTCCGTGGCCTGGGGAGGCAGAGCGACTTGCCTGAGGTCACATAGCCAGCTAGACTGGAAGCTGGGTGAAAATAACTTTCCGCTGTAAGGCACTGAATTTTCTCCAAAGGTGACATCATCTGAGACCCCAAGGAAGCTCCTTCTAGCTTCTGAAGTTTTGAAGTCCTGCCTGCAGGTGGTCCCAGGGAGCTCGTCCTTTGGGGATAGCAGTGGCCCAGAATTAAGCCTTTCCCGTCCCTCCTGGTGAAGTGTTTGGGCCTCGGTAGGCCTGTATTCTGGTCAACAGGAGCAAATTCCACTCCACTTTCTCTCCCTCGGAGGATCCTCTCTGGGCATGCATGGGGGTGGGGGTGTGTGATCAGTCTCTGATCTTCTTGCCCCCAAGAAGAGCCAAGTAAAAATACTAATTCGGGATCAGAAATGGAAGAAATTAAAGCAACTAAGGAGAAAGTCCTAGGACGGAGAGGGTGGGGCCCTGAGCTCTGCCTGCACCCCATCGCACCCCCGGTGTGCCCCCCAACCCACTTGGTCTAGAGGAGAGGGGGTGGGGATGGGTTTGGGGATGGGGGCAAGATCGATGCATCACTGGGCTTTGACGACCGCAGGCTTTCACCTTGCAGATAATGGGGTGAGCGGCGGTAAACTCTCCCCGACAGAGCGGGCTCCCCCGGCCTTAATGAGATAATCAATACTTGTTCTCGGCTTAATTTCCATCTAATTGCTCTTTAACGACGCCGGATAATGGGCCGCCTCCTGTGAGGAGGGAGCTGGCTGGGAACCCGACCCGCCTCGGACTCGCGTCTTTGCTCCCCGGGGCGGGGCGCCCGCGCGCAGGTGGGAAGGGGGCGCACCGCGCTCGCCGGCGTGGCTGGAGCTCCCTCGGCCGGCCTCCCTGCCCCGCGCCGCCGCCTGGCTGCGGCGCTCTCGGACGCCACCGGAGGGCGCTCCAGGCCTTCGACGCGGGATCCTCGCCCAGGCTTCCTGCTTTGGGCTCACCCCACGCACTGAGCAACTGCGTGCTTCTGGACAAGTGCTTTGCTCTTTTTCCTTAGCGCTCAATGCACTGCACTTAGCAGGGGCTCCGAGACCTTAGGGAAACTCCACCCACTTGCCCCCGGGGGGCTAGCTGGGCTGTTCTGCAAAGGCCCCTGGCTGGTCACCACAGACGGGTCAGGCAGAGCAAGGAGAGGGGCAAGACGGAAGAAGGCTCGGCTCCGCGGCGGAGAGACCCGCTTGATTTGCACTCACGACCCCTCCAACCACCTTCAGCCAGGAAGGCTCCTGCCCAGGCCAGCGGGGGACGTGAGCACTTGCTTCACACCCTGCCAGCCTGTCTCGGCACAGATGGAACTGGAGGCTCCCCACCCCCCACCCCCCACCCCCCGCGCCACACACCCCCCTCTCAAACAGCCTGCCCGCTCCCCTACCCCAATCTCTCTCCAGGCACACTTAGGCCTCAGAGGCCCAGCTGTTACCATCTCCCCACCTCCTGATCTCTGCCCCTGGGCACGCAGTCGCCTGTTTCTGCAGCGCGGCTCCTGAACGTGGGGCATTTACACTTGTAAAACTCCTGCCGCTGCGCCGGCTGGAGCTGGACACAGTACAGTAACAGCGTCGGGGCAACGTGATGGCTAGAATCGTACCTCGGGCCCCGGCAGCCCCGAGGTCAAGTGTTAGCCAGTGTGGCGCCGGGAACACATACCTACCGCTCTGCGCCTCAGCATCCTCGTCCAAAACATCAGGTGGGGTGCGCATTTGATGCGGCCGGTAAGACTCTGGGACAGCTCAGCGCTTGGAACACCACGTCTGTGTCAGAGTGCCTGGGCTCCGGGCTGGCTCCACGGCTGCTCCTGGCTTCCTGCTGTGCACAGCCTGGGAGGCAGCAGGTGATGGTGGACGGCTGCGTCCCGGCCATCTGTATGGGAGACGCAGGATGAGTTCCTGGCTCCTGGTTTCAGCCTGGGCCGACCCCAGCTGTGAGCAGTTACAGAGTGAAACAGCAGGTGGAAGTATGCTTGCTCACTCTCTCTCTGCCTTTCAAAGAAATAATCTAAGTTTTAAAATTGTATAAATAAAACACAAGGCTAATAACCATACCTAAGATTTTTAAGTCTGAAACAAGCTAATGTGTGTAAATACCACAGTACCGCGTGGACTGTAACCATTTGAGAAGTGGTAGCTAGTAGTATTATTTTTTAAAAGATTTATTTTATTTATTTGAAAGAGTTACAGAGAGAGGTAGAGCCAGAGGGAGAGAGTCTTCCATTCTGCTGATTCACTCCCCAAATGACTGCAACGACCAGAGCTGAGCTGATCCCAAGCCAAGAGCCAGGAGCCTCCTCCAGATCTCCGACGCGGGTGCAGGGGCCCAAAGATTTGGGCCATCCTCCACTGCTTTCCCAGGCCATAGCAGAGAGTGGAATTGCAAGTGGAGCAGCTGGGACTCGAACTGGTACCCATATGGGATGCCAGCACTGCAGGCTAGGGCTTTAACCCACTGAGCCACAGCGCTGGCCCATTATTATTATTATTATTATTATTATTATTATTATCATTACATCTCAAAGAAGAAGGATCTATCTAGCTCAAGGGACATAAAATCTACCACGGCAGGCAGGAAGCTTAAGTGAAGGAAGCGGGCCAGGTGGGGACTGTGGCAGCCAGTTCTATCTGAAGAGCAGCCAGTGCTCACCGTCAGTTGTCGTTAGGTGAACCAGGTGTCACTGTCAGTTGTTGCTAGGTGGACCAGGTGCCCCATTTCTCTTGGTTGCTTGCTTCTAGAATAGTCTGCCAGCATCAGGTGCTCAGACACCAGTCCTGATTTTTCTCACTCCCTGCCTCTCTATCTGAACACTAGAAGAAGCTTGGTTCCTTCTCACAACCTCTCTGAATGGCTTGGCCTGGCCATTTTGGCCCTACATTCTAGATTTTTATATAAAACTTCTCAACATTTAAATAATGGCACTTGAGCGAGAAGTTGAAAACACTGTGCCAAGTGCAACGTGTCTGAGGCTGAATTCACTCACGGCTCCCAGAAGCAAGTGAAGTGCAGATGGATTGTGGCCGCTGGCTAAGCCGAGCCAGGAAGCCTGGATTCCAAGTCAAAGGAAGAATTTCTCCCAGGCGGGGGACTGACCCCCCCAAGACTGTGGAGCCTCACCAGCTGCCCCCGCTGCGGCCCCTATAGCACACAGCGCTTGTGGCTGGGCTGGAGTCACTAGCACTTGGCCTTGGTCACAGCAGCCTAGTTTCCTGTGAAACATCTTTTTTTTTTTTTTTCAATGTAACTGTTATTTGAGAGGCAGAGGGCTCCCACCTGTGGGTCACTCCTCAAATGTCTGAAATGGCTGGGGCAGGACTGTGCCAGGCTGAAGCCAGGAGCAGGGAACTCACTCCAGCTCTCCCATATGGGCGGCAGGAACACAAAGACCTGAGTCGTTACGCACTGCCTCCTCCTGCGTCAGCAGGAAGCTGGGGTCAGGAGCCAGAGCTGGGGACTGAACCCAGGGACTCCGGGGTGGAATACGGTACGGGGGTCTTTTTTTTTTTTTTTTTTTTGACAGGCAGAGTGGACAGTGAGAGAGAGAGACAGAGAAAGGTCTTCCTTTGCCGTTGGTTCACCCTCCAATGGCCGCCGTGGCCGGCGCACCGCGCTGATCGGAAGCCAGGAGCCAGGTGTTTCTCCTGGTCTCCCATGGGGTGCAGGGCCCAAGCACTTGGGCCATCCTCCACTGCACTCCCGGGCCACAGCAGAGAGCTGGCCTGGAAGAGGGGCAACCGGGACAGAATCTGGCACCCCGACCAGGACTAGAACTCGGTGTGCAGGCACCGCAGGAGGAAGATTAGCCTATTGAGTCGCGGCACCGGGCAAAATACAGGGGTCTTAATTGCTAGCCCAAACACCCACCCCCAAGTTCTTTCCAAACGCTACAGAAGGGAGGGTGACAGCAAGTCAAGTGCCAGGACCCAGGAGATCTCATTTCCTAAAGTTCTATAGTTATTTATAAGTTAAAGAAATGTGTTTAGTTGCTTGAAGGCAGAGAGAGAGAGAGAGAGAGAGAATATGAATCTCCCATCTACTGGTTCACTCCCCAAATGCAGGCAACAGTTAGGACTGGGACAGGCTGAAACCAAGAGCCAGGAACTCAATCCAGGTCTCCCACATGGGTGGCAGGGACCCAAGTCCTTGAACCATTGCTTGCTGCCTCCAAAGATGTACATTAGCAGGAAGTTGGATGGGAAGTGCTGGGACTCAAAGCAGGCCCTCGGGTATGGGATGCTGTGTCCCAAGCAGTGCCTTACCTACCCTCACCCTGACTAAATCTGTCTTCCTGTACCTTACCCTTGGGGAAATGGGAGAAAAGCCACGAAGGACTCTGGGATTTTGTGAGGTTGAGTACATTGACATGAAAGACTTATTAACTTTTTTTTTTTTTAAAGATTTTTTAAAAAAATTTATTTGAGAGGTAGATTTACAGATAGTGAGAGGCAGAAACAGAGAGAAAGGTCTTCCTTCCATTGGTTCACTCCCCAAATGGCTGCAATGGCCAGAGCTGCACCGATCCAAAGCCAGCAGCCAGGTGCTTATTCCTGGTCTCCCATGCAGGTGCAGGGGCCCAAGCACTTGGGCCATCTTCTACTGCTTTCCCAGGCCACAGCAGAGAGCTGGGTTGGAAGAGGAGCAGCTGGGACTAGAACCAGCACCCCTATGGGATGCCAGTGCCACAGGCAGAGGATTAACCTACTGCGCCACGGCGCCGGCCCCAGACTTATTAACTTTTTTTTTTTTTTTTTTTTTTTTTTTGACAGGCAGAGTGGACAGTGAGAGAGAGAGACAGAGAGAAAGGTCTTCCTTTTGCCGTTGGTTCACCCTCCAATGGCCGCCGCGGCCGGCGCGCTGCGGCCGGCGCACCGCGCTGATCCGATGGCAGGAGCCAGGAGCCAGGTGCTTTTCCTGGTCTCCCATGGGGTGCAGGGCCCAAGCACCTGGGCCATCCTCCACTGCACTCCCTGGCCACAGCAGAGGGCTGGCCTGGAAGAGGGGCAACCGGGACAGAATCCGGCGCCCCGACCGGGACTAGAACCCGGTGTGCCGGCGCCGCTAGGCGGAGGATTAGCCTAGTGAGCCGCGGCGCCGGCCCAGACTTATTAACTTTTTTAAGATTTCTTTTGTTATTAATTTGAAAGGTAGAATTACGGGGGTGGGGGGGAGGGTGACAGAGAGAAAGAGAGAGGTCTTCCTTCCTCCATCTTCTATTTCACTCCCCCAAGGAGCTGCAACAGCCAAGACTGGGCCAGGCTGAAGCCAGGAGACTGGAACTCCATCAGGGTTTCCCATGTGGGTGGCAGAGGCCCAAGCACTTGAGCCATCCTCCCCCCGTTTTCCCTGGGGCATTAGAAGGGATCTGGATAGGAAGTAGAGCAGCCGGGACTCTAACTGGTGCCCATATGGGATGCCAGCACTGCAGGCAGCGGCTTTATCCACTATGCCACAGCACTGCCCCCAGCTTATGAACTTTCATTTATTTATTTATTTATTTATTTATTAAAGATTTATTTTATTTATTTGAAAGACAGAGTTAGAGAGGCAGAGCCCGAGAGAGAGAGAGAGGTCTTCCATTCTGCTGGTTCACTCCCCATATGACTGGAATGGCCAGAGCTGAGCCAATCCGAAGTCAGCAGCCAGGAGCCTCTTCCGGGTCTCCCATGTGGGTGTAGGGGCCCAAGGACTTGGACCATGTTCCGCTGCTTTCCCAGGCCACAGCATAGAGCTTGATGATAAGTGGAGCAGCCAGGACAGGAACTGGCACCCGTATGGGATACCGGCGCTGCAGGCTGGGGCTTTAACCCGCTGCACCACAGTGCCAGCCTCTGAACTTTTAAACACATTCAGCATTCTACCAGTTTTATTCTGATGCTCTGCTATGGCACAAGATTCTCCTGTGGTTTGGTTACCTAAAAGCCAAGTCATTCCTGGCTGATTAATTAGTCCTCTGTAACGCCCATGAGTCCACCAAGAAGTGTCCACTGCTTCCTCCTTGGAACTCTGAGTGAGATATTAATTTTCCACCCACTGCTTCACTCCCCGAATGCATGCAACAACCAGGAACCCAAGTACTTGAGCCATCACCTGCTGCCTTCGAGGGTGTGCATCAGCAGGAAGCTGGATCGGAAGCAGAGTAACCATTCCTCAAAAGAGGCGCTCCTGAGCGCGATCTCAGTGTCCCAACTGCTGACTTCACTGCTGTGTAAACACCCACGTCTACTCTGTTTCAAGAGCCAAGGATGAACAATGGGAAGTGAGTGGAGGCATTTCCACAACAGACATGACTTGGGGTCCAAGACCTCTTCTTGGTGGTGATGGGGCTCTCAGAAAGATGGCTTCCCCCTTCATAAGGGTTACCTTGGTTTCAGTTTCCTGAGTGAGGAAAGGGCTTGGGTTTGAGTGATTTATCAGGAAGGCTATCCTAGCAAACACAGCGAGGGAGAAGCGAGGTGGGAGAAGAGAGGAGAAATAAACACAGGGCTCATTAAAGGGTGAAGGAAGGAAGTTGGGCTTCTCTCAGCGAATCTCTGCAGGGTGTGCCTCAGGATGACCCCACCGAAAGGCAAGGCAGCGGGTCATGTCTCCTCCCACCTTGTCCCCACTGCTGTGCCTCGCTCCTGAGTTGTTCCCTCTGCGGCACTTCTGGCCCCCCCAGGGGCTGACAACTCCCTGAGGCAGAGAGACCCATTGCATAGAGCCATTGTCAGCAGTAGCCTTGGGTGAGCCCAGGTGAGTGGAGGGGCACCGGCCCGGTGTGCTGCAGGCAGATCCGTGGGCCAGGGTGACCGCTCTTGGCCGTGTGATTAGTTCTTGTTGAGCACAGCTCCCAAGCCTACTCAGTGAAAGGTTTCTCTGAGATGTGAGGTATACGGACGCCTTTCCTGGGAATGATGAGCATGATGCTGTTCGTAGGGGCTTCTTCCCGGCTGCTTGGAAGAAATTAGTTGGTTTGGATACATTGGAGTGAGGTGCAGGAACCGGGTGTGGAGCAGAGATAGAAACCTGGGCATCTGCCAGAAGCAATTAGGAATCACTGTGAGGTGTCGGGGAGGCCATCTCCTTGGCCTCACCTACAGGAGACGGCAGATAACAAGTGGGTGTGGGGTGGGACCGATCTTCCCTTCTGAGTCTGCCATACTGACAGGTGGACCTTCGCCAGTGACCCCGGGACTCTACCCACGCCAACAGGCTTCCCAGTGTGGCGATGCCTGGTGCACTAATGTGGGCGGAGTGTTTAGCCACGACCACTGGCTGAGTTTCCCATAAATGACTTTGATAATAATAATGCACGAGGCAACTCAGATGTTAACTGACGTGATGTCAGCACAGATTCTACTAGCTTTTTCTTTGGCATCAGCTTTAGCCTGTCGTGTCCCCCAAAAACCCACCTACTCCCCTCATGGCTGCACAAACCCTCACATGGGATAACATTTCAGTTATACAGATACATATACACAAGTAACATAAAATCTGGTGAAACCTGAATAAGATCCATAGTTAGTTAATAACAGTAATATAAATTTCTTGGTTTTGATGTTTATACTTTGGTTATAATAGGATGTTATTAATGGGTTATGTGAAGGATACATGGAACATTTCTGTGTTATTTTTGCAGCTTCTAAGCAAGTCTAAAATTATATGAATAAAAAGTATTTTGAAGATTGACTTATTTATTTGAAGGGCAGAGACAGAAAGAGAGAGAGAGAGAGTCTTCCATCCACTGGTTCACTCCCCAAATGGCTCAACAGCCGGAGGTGGCACTGTACACACTACACCATATCATGGGCCCCAACAAAAATAAATTTTATTTAAGAATTCAGGGGCCAGTACCCTGGCATAGTGGGTTAAGCTGTCATCTACAGTGCTGACGTCACAGGGATGCCAGTTCAAGTCCCGCCCACTCTACTCCTGATCCAGCTCCCTGCCAATGTGTCTGGAAAGGTAGTAGAGAATGGCCCAAGTACTTGAGCCCCTGCCACCCACATGGGAGACCTGGATGGAGTTCCTGGCTACTGGTTTCTGCAGGACCCAGCCCAGATTGTCAAGGCCATATGGGGCGTGAACCAGTGGATGGTACAGCTCTCTGTTTTCAAACAAATAAAATAAGTCTTTTAAAAAAAAAGTCTTAGGCTCTAAGATTTTTACCTACTGGCTGTGATTTAAAAGACTGTTCATACCGAGTGTTGGCAAGAATGTGGCACAGTGGGAAAGCTCATAACTGCTGGCCACTATGTGACTTGATGGTCACTTTGGAAGAAAGGTCTGGTAATATCTTCTAATGTTGCCTGTCTTCATATGACATGAAGCCGTGATCTCATCTCTATGCATGTCCCAGTTTAAGGAAGCATCAACAGCAGTGAAATCAGCACAGAGCGTGGCCAGTGGCTGTCTAAGGACCGAGCAGGATGGGCCCTCTGGTGCTATGAGCAGTGTCTTCCCTGACCTGGATGAGGCTCACGAGAACGTTCCTTTTCTAACAGTCAGCTGGGCCACGGATCCGCTTTGTGTACTTGTCTTCTTGTCTGTTTACTTCGTAATGAAAAATGGACAGGTGGAAAAGGAGTCTGTGTACACCATGATTTAAACAACCTCTTAAAGTTTATCAATACAAAATGTGTCCAAGTCATCGGGTTGGATGGAGCTACAGTCTCATTTGAAAGGTGGGTGGGATGCTGGGGGTTAGGTGTTGTCTTCTGAGATAGTGCAAGAAAGGTAAACTGAGGCCTGTGGTCGCCTGGCTTCCCCATGGATGTCAGCTTGTCTCAGTGCCTGGCTCTCCCAGCCTTCTTTTGGTAATATTACACGGAGCTGAACTACAGGGTTTCTCATCTTAGCTGCCTACCCCAGCATTTTCCATTTATCTCGACATTCTAATGTATCTATAAAAACAGTCTCCACTCTTTATTATGAAAAATAGTTTTTACAAAATCAAGGAGTAGTGCGCATTATTCTCAACCATCACTCAGCCTCATTCCCAATTCTCGTGGGATGCTTACTGAGGACTGCAGCGGTGATCCATATCCATAGTTCCCCGTTAGCCTTATTTTTCTGCACATATTTTTCACTTTGCCTGAGTCCACCTATTTGTCATAGTGGGTAGATGCAAAGTATTGCGTCTTCATTATGGAGCCTTTTTTGACATAACTGGTTTTAATATGCACAGGAAGCACAATGTCTCTGTACCCACCGCTAAGAGGTCAACATGGACCATTCCTTTCACTTCTGCTTCTCTCCTCAAAGATGCTTCCCCACTATTTTCCTCAGTTGTGTCAAAATAGGGCTCCTGAAGCAACAGAACGGCCCCCTTCACTCTGTGATGACATTTCACAGTTATTTCCCGCGTCAGGGGCTCAAAGAAAGTAAAAGTGTGATCATCCGTGGACTCCAGGCTATGATTCCCAGTGGGAGGCAGACGACAGTCCACACCTCCCATGATGGGTCTGAGTGTGCCCCAGAGGCCTGTGTGTTAAAATCATGCCTTGATAAGGAGGGACAGTAACACGCTTGTCTGTGCCATGTGACGTCTGCCTCAGGATCCTGCCAGTGAGGCGCCATCACCAGATGTCAGCTCAGCCAGCCTGCCTGATCTTGGGCTGCGAGCTTCCAGGGCCATGAGCCCCAGTAGCCCGCCCTTTTCTTCATGAGTAACTTGGCGCAGGCACTCCAGTGCAGGGACAAAAACTGACAGCTGCACCTCTTCCCTTCAGCCCAAGCATCAGCTCGCGACGGGGAGGAGAGTGGCAGGCAGTCCACATACTTTAAGATCGCCTTCTGCAGCTGAGCAGTCTCCCCCACGTGGACACAAAGCAGGCGCCACCTGGCTTCTCTCCTTGCAGTACTCCTGTCATCTGGACCACAGAATCCTTTCCCTTCAGCCCAAGAGTTTTACGTGAACCTGGCCAGACCGAGTCAATATTTTCGAAGTATGAACACACTAAATATGTTGCCGTTCTTTTATTAGGAGGCATGTAGGTTTTACTGAATGTGTCTTGAAACCTGTAATGAATAAAGAATCAGGTGATGAAGATCTGGGAGCATGCCTAGACTTTTTGTTAAAAAATTTTTTTCATTTTTTAAATATAATTTTGTCCTTAAGATTTATTCACTTATTTGAAAGTCAGAGTTACACACCAAGAGAGACAGAGACATTCCATCTGCTAGTTCACTCTCCAAATGGCCAGGCCTAAGCCAGGAGCCAGGAGCTTCCTCCGGGTCTCCCACATGGGTAGCAGGGACCCAAGTGCTTGGACCATCCCCCGCTGCTTTCCCAGACACACCAGGCAGATGAATTGGAAAGGGAGCAGTCAGGGCTCAAACTGATACCCACATGGGATGCTGGCAATGCAGATGGCCACTTAACCTGAAGAGTTAAAATTGTATATGTGCGGGTGTACAGCTGTAAAAATAAGACAGAGTGAAGTAGCACCTTGACAGTAGGGACTCCATTTTGGAGCACCTGAGACTCCATTCTGAGAAAGCACCCCCCACCGTGAGACTCTGGTCTGAAACTATGATCTCAAATAGTCGGACAATAGCAGTGCACTACATCACCCTTGGCAACACACAAAAACCCCCTAGCATGATTGCTCAAGCTTAAAAGTAGAAAGGTTGCACCTGGGTTACCTGGGCTAATAATGAAGATGTGATTTGTCTGTGTCTTACATTAATGTCAAGTCCTAATTGCTGATTGTAATATTGTAACTGGTATCGTCAAGATTATGATAAATATTAATTTCACTTAGGTTTTAGGTTATGTTGACCCCAGTAACCATATACTCTCTTTTGATTTTATGTACTCTCTTTTGATTTTAGCAACTGTGTATAGCAACCGTGCATAGCAACCATGTATTCCCCCCCTTCCCGGTTTTGCAGTTTTTGTCTTTATAAACCCTAACCTTTGGTTATTCGGGGCTGCTCTGTTCATGTATGATCAGGCAGCCCCAGCATGCTGGATAATCAATAAAGCTTCCCCTTGCTGTTTGCATAAGAGATGTCTCTTGGTGACGTTTTTCGGGCAGTTGACTCTAACAAACCCACTATGCCACAGCACTGGTCCTATTTATTTGATTTTTTAAAAAAAGATTTATTTATTTGAAAGTCAGAGTTACACAGAGAGGAGAGGCAGAGAGAGAGAGAGAGAGAGACACAGGTCTTCCATCCGCTGGTTCACTCCCCAATTGGCTGCAACAGCTGGAGCTGCGCCAATCTGAAGCCAGGAGCCAGGAGCTTCTTCCGGGTCTCCCATGTGGGCGCAGGGGCCCAAGGACTTGGGCCATCTTCTACTCTTTCCTAGGCCATAGCAGAGAGCTGGAAAGGAAGTGGAGCAGCCAGGTTTCGAACAGGCACCCATATGCAATGCCAGCGCTTCAGGCCAGGGCGTTAACCTGCTGTGCCACAGTGCTGGCCCCTATATTTATTTGTTTTTTTAAAAAAGATTTAATTTATTTGAAAGGCAGTTATAGGAGGGCGGGGGGAAGGAGAGAGAAAGAGATAGAGAGGTCTTCAATCTGCCGGTTCACTCTCCAGATGATTGCAACTGCCAGGGCTGGCCCAAGCCAAAGCCAGGAGCCAGGAGCTTCATCCTGGTTTCCCACGTGGGTGCAGGGCCCAAGCACTTGGGCCACCCTCCACTGCCTTTCCCAGGACATTATCAGGGAGCTGCTGAAGTAGCTGGGATAGGAACCGGCACCCATAAGGTATGCAGGCAATGCTGGCCCCGGCTTAACCTGCTATGCCATGCCGGCCCCATGTCTAGACTTTCAAATTATGTCTTATGCAAACAAACCCCCTCTAAAAGTATTTTTATAATATGTGGCATTTTCCTGGAGTAAAATCTGCACTTAATTAAAACCGAGCCCCTGCACAGTCAACGTCGCTGGTGCCCAAGGTATGCACGGTGTGCCAGGTCCTCGCCGCCAGCCGCATGCCCACCAGAGGGCGCCCGTTCCCCGTCTAAGTCGTTTTCTCCACCAGCCACTCAGAGAACCCAGGTTAAACTTGACTTTAACACTCAGGAAACGTCTTTCACATTTAATCCACAAATATTTACCGAGAATTTACTGTGCCGCCAGTCGCGGGACTAGACTCACAAGATAAAGTGGGAGTTAGGCACGATTCCTAACTACTCAAAGCAAACGCTCACAGTAAATAACCGGCTGCAATAAAGTGGGGTGAGCGAGGAGTTCCCAGGGCCCTGGAATTTTCTTCAAATTTCGACTCTAAGGCCTTGGAATTCTTCAGATCCCGGCCTGCTTCCGCTCGGTATCCGCCCCAAGGTGTTCCTCCAGTCAGCGCCAGGAACCTCCCCTTGGGCACTGCGCCCCTCCTCCGCAGGTCTCCCTCTCTGGCAGCTCCCCGGGGGCCACCTCTGCCGCAGGGCAACACTCAGTGCCCTCAGGCCAGCGACGAGGGCCGACCCTCGACGAGCGGCCCCAGCTGCCTTTGCCAGCGCTCCCCCTCCCCTCGCCCCCTGGTTTAAAACCCGCGGGCTTTTCCTGTTCTGAATTCCTAGGTTTCCTGTTGCGACTCTCGCGACACTTTGAGAACTCGCGTGAGCTGCGTTCTCGGTCGCTCTTCGGTTGAAGCCGCGGGGGACGGCGGCTCGGCCTCGCCCAGCTCGTCAGAGATCCTCTGGCCGGGAATGGCGTCTACGCAGCTCGGGAGCCCCAAGGGGAAGGGCTTGGCCGGGTTCAGGGGTGCTCTTGGAAGGGAGAGTCCGGCAGCGCGACTCACGGGGCTCCAGTGCGCATGCGGAGGCGGCCCCGCTGGGCCGGCCGGGGCCACAGTTCGGCCCAGGCCTTCTGGACTGAGCCTGATTAAAACCGCCTTCTCCCTGGCTGCAAATCACGGTTTCCGCCCCCTACAAACTTGACTGCGGCGCGGCTTCAGAGAGCCGCTCGAGGCAGGCCGGGGCGGGGCCTCCGACATCGTTCTTCTCCCCGCCCCCAGCGCGAAGTGCCACGGTGGCGTTGGTGGCGGCCGCGAGGCCGAAAGCCTCCTGCCCTGCTGGCCTCGCAAGCAAAACCTGTAATCCCGGCCCCGCGCGACGCCGCCCGGCTGCTCCCGCGGCCGCTGGCCGGCTCCGACCTTTAATCACGCGGCCGTCTGCGGGTTGAAGCACCTGCCAGATGTGGGCAGGGAGGAGTCCAGATGGGGAAAGGGAGATGGAAGCGCTGGGCTCCGATCCTCGCTGGAGGAGCTGGGTGGACAAGCCTGCAGGCGCCCCCCCCGGGAAGCCGGCCCTGGGCTTCGGGGAGACGCCGGCAGTTAGCCCTGCCCTCCAGGGGCGCCCAGACGTCGACGGCAAATGACTGGGCACCGGATCTCCTACCGCCCCTCCCCCCCAATACGCAGCCCCCGTCGCCGACCTCAGGGACTGAAGAGTCAGGTGTGACAGGGCCTGGCCGCTCAGCCAACGCTTTGAGCTCCCTGGCCACCCCCGCGCCTCGACTTGGGTCCTCACCCCCTCTCCTCTCCCGGCCGCGGTGTCCGGTTACGGCTTCTCGTGACTTTTGGGCCAGGCTAGGGGAAATGGCCTGGAAGGGTCCCGTGTAGCTGCATAAAACCCGCAGCCTCAGAACTAGGGGGGAAGGCGGGCGCGACGTCGAGGGGCGGGGAGAGGGCGCGCAGGGGCGGCTCGGAGGGGCGGCTCTGTGACTCCCAGTCGGTGGGTTCTCCCCGAGAGCCTCAGGCCGGAGCAGAGGTGGCACACAGGCCCCGCGCACCGTGCGCTTCTGCTTTCTTTCCACCACCTGCTCTGGACTGGAATCAGAGGGTCTCTTCCCAGACACCAGGTGAGCGCCCTGGGACCCAGGCTACAGCCCCAGGGGCATCACTCACCCCTCTTCTCACCCCATTAACGATGTCTTGTAGAGCCTTGTCCAGCTCTGGGACAAGGAGGATCCGACTTAGAGGATGTTCGTGGTGTTGGTGCGCGCGGGTGTGAGCTTGAACTTGATCACCCTGTTCTCTCTCCTTTCCCCACTCCCCGCCCCCACTCCCATCAGCCCCATCAATTGCCAACCGGCGTAACTGGATAGCCCTGAGGGGGTCCCTAGGTCTCTGTGTTGGTGGGGGGGGGGGGCAACTGCTAGGGCCAAGTTTTGGTGCAGGGAGCAGTGAGGGTGGTCTTAGGGCTTGGGCGTTGTTTCTGACCGCCTGACCTGGCTTCCCTCCTGGCAGGGTGCCGCCAACGCGCTGATGCTCTGAGTGCTGGCTCGCAGGGCTTCCCGGTAATCATGCCGCCGCCGCCGCCCGCTGCTGCCTTGGCACTGCCTCTGCTACTGCTACTGCTCGTGGTGCGGACACCGCCCCCGACCAGCGCAAGGCCGTCCCCAGGCCCGGATTACCTGCGGCGCGGCTGGCTCCGGCTGCTAGCGGAGGGCGAGGGCTGCGCTCCCTGCCGCCCGGAAGAGTGCGCCGCGCCGCGGGGCTGCCTGGCTGGCCGGGTGCGCGACGCGTGCGGCTGCTGCTGGGAATGTGCCAACCTGGAGGGCCAGCTCTGCGACCTGGACCCCAGTGCCCATTTCTACGGGCGCTGTGGGGAGCAGCTGGAGTGCCGGCTGGACGCAGGCGGCGACCTGAGCCGCGGAGAGGTGCCAGAGCCGCTGTGCGCCTGCAGCTCGCAGCGGCCGCTCTGCGGGTCCGACGGCCGCACCTACGCCCAGATCTGCCGCCTGCAGGAGGCGGCCCGCGCTCAGCCCGACGCCAATCTCACCGTAGCGCACCCAGGGCCCTGCGAATCGGGTACGCACGGCACTTGGGCTTCCTCGAGGCATTGTTCCCCAACGCCCGACAGCGTTGGTTTCTGGCCAGCGGAGCTAGAAAGATAAGGGCGGGAAGGCTCCCGCATCCAGCGTACAGCGCTGCTCTCCGCACTGGTTCGCAAAGGCAGCCCTCTGAAGGGGCGCGGCGACCTGCTAGTCTGAGCCCCATGCAAGCTCCGGATTCAGCTGGCAGGAACCAGCTTTCCGGGGAGCAAGCACGTAGCCAATGGAGAGAGGGAAAAGACCCCCAGCCTTCCTATGAGTTCACGGGTTCCTATGAGACACAATCAGGCTTAGTTTCGAGGATCCTGAGAGCGATCAGTTAGCCCAGCTGGCCGGCGTCTCTCCTTTCGCTTGCGTTTAGGGATTAGGGAAGGGGGAAGTGATTCTAGCTCTCCCTCCCCCCATCCCTGGGGGCTGGGGTCCATTCAGATCTCAAGTTCTCTCTGGCAGCTTTAGTAACTTTCACTTCCTGAGCCCCAGCTCCTGGTCTGGCTTGGCTGGGGCTGCTGGGAAAACAAACTCCCCCACCCCCACCTCTGCGGAGGAGGGGGGGTCCCAACAATCCCCCCCAACACACACACTCAGGCTTCTTGTCTGCTTCTCAGGTCTGGTTTCAGGTTGTCCTCCGTTACCTTGTGGAGCCCTGTGTGTGTGTGTGTGTGTGGTTGCAGGGGGAGGGACAGAGGGCTGCTTGTAGGGCCTCTGGGAACTGGGCCTGGGTAGAGAGGGGGAGGGGGTGCTGGTTACAGGCATGGGGGGAGGGGACTGGGAAGGTGGAATGAGGACAGGGGAGCAGTCAGGGACCGCAGTGGCTGCTGGGCTAAGGTGTGGGTCCCTGCACTTGCCTGTTTGTGCACTGTGTCTGCAAGGTGTGTGTGCATCTCCATGCTGTGTTTGCTCCCTGTGTGTCCACACATCTGCGTTCCTGTGTGCCCACGTGTGCCTGTCGTGTTTTGCTGAGGGGTGTACATTTCCCTCAGCACGCTCTGTGTCCCCACACAGACGTGTCCCTGAGTAGCGTGTCTTTGCTGGGCACCCCCCACCCCGTGCCCTCCCTTCTCAGGCCTCCCGCCTCTCCCCCGCAGAGCCCCAGATCGTGTCACAGCCCCACGACATCTGGAATGTCACCGGGCAGGACGTGATCTTTGGCTGTGAGGTGTTCGCCTACCCCATGGCCTCCATCGAGTGGAGAAAGGACGGCTTGGACATCCCACTGCCCGGGGATGACCCCCACATCTCCGTGCAGGTAGGGACAGGTAGCAGAGGCTTGCTTCGGGCAGCCCAGGGCCCCCTGGAAGGGCCGTGTTGACGCCTCATCTGGCCTCAGTTTAGGGGTGGCCCCCAGAGGTTCGAGGTGACCGGCTGGCTGCAGATCCAGGACGTGCGCCCCAGTGATGAGGGTGTCTACCGGTGTCTTGCCCGAAATTCACTGGGCCAAACGGAGGCCCCTGCTACCCTGACGGTGCTCACACCAGGTGAGGAGAATTCTGGGGCCTGGGGGCGGGGTGCTGCAAGAAACAGTCTGGGTGTGCATGCGCATGGCGGTGCCCCCCAGCCTGGGAGATGTGGGTGCCCACAGCCCCTCTCTCCTGGTCCTTCTTCTTTACCCAGACCAGCTGAACTCCACAGGCATCCCCCAGCTGAGCCTAGTTCCGGAGGAGGAGGCTGCAAGCGAAGAGGGCGAGGACTACTACTAGGTCCAGAGCCAGGATGTGGAGGCTGGCTCAGTTCTGGAAAAGCCCCTGCAAGCGGGAGCAGGCAGGGTCCCCTCATGCATTGCTCCAAGGCTCTTAGGACGAGCAATCATGGGGGCGATGGTAAGGGAGAGACAAGTCACAGGAGGGTAGGGAGAGAGGTCCTGGTTCCTTCCGTTACTTTCCTTTGCTTAACCTCAGTTTCCCTTAGCTCAAATTTCACCTTCCACAGGTTTCCCTCTCTCCCTTACTAACTGCAATTGCTTTGCTGCTGGCCATCTGTCGTGCCAGAGAGCACAGGGGAGCGTGGCTTAGGTTAGCACCAAGCCAGCTGCACATCTTACACCACTCTGTACTGGACACAGCCTAGCACAGGGCTGGGCACAGGAAGCACCAATAAAGATTTATAAACACACAGAGCCACGCGTCTGCACGGACTGTTCACACAGATGTGCACCTGAAGACCGCACATCCCTGGGGGCCCTCCCAAGCCAACAGGACTCTGGTTTCCAGAAGCTTCAGGTCCTGCTCTCCGTGTACATGCTGGCCAGGTGCACAGGGAGGGGCTGCAGCTCTGGCCCCTGCCCCTGGGGTGGGATGGGGGGAGTGGTATCCTTTGCACTGTCCTCCGTTGGGGTTGGTATGGAGATAGAAAACCTGCTTGCCCTCCTGCCGTCCTCCCCAGGCAGAGCGGGGGCCCAGGTCTATGCGGGTAGGACCCCCATTTGGAGGCATAAACTGGATAGGGGAGGGGAGAAGCCTGGCCACCTGTGTGGGTCACACCCACTTCTCCAGTGAGCCCGAAGCCAGCGTGAGTCTTGCTTCCTCTCTGCCCCAATTGTGACCTGTCGTCCCTGGCTTGCACAGAACTGCACCCTTTGGTACCCCCAAATCTCTCGCCGCGTCTTCCTTACGTAGCCCAGGAACATTGGCGAGGCGCAGCGTTCGCTGAATGATTGAAGGGGAGAGTGAAAGCATTAAGGCAGCGAGGCCAAGAATCTGTGTACGAACGGCGACGGCCTCCTACGCGCCTGGGCCCCGCCCGGAGCCTGGCGCCACCGCGGGAGGAACTGCTTTGGGCTCAGCGTCTGCGTCTGTCCTCTGGGGGGCCCGAGGCAGGGAGCTCGGCCTCTCGGGAGGGGAGTGGTAGGGAACCCCAACCGCGGGGCTTAGCCGCCCCTCCCTCCTCCTCCCTCTGCTGCCGCCCTGTCCCGGGCCCCCGCTCCAGGCGCCGGTTCTACTGCCGAACCCAAGAGGCGCGCACCACAGCGCGAGGGGGCTGTGTCCTGGAACGGATTCCAAAGCGACCACAGCAGCAGGAGCAGGGACAGTGTGGACGGGGGAGGGGGGGCGTGCTGTTGGACGTGGGGACCAGAGAAAGGTTGGTCCACGCCGAGGGGTAACGGGGGTCTGTGCGGCTCCATCACGCAGGGAATCCATGCCTGGCTGGGCTGGAAGGCGCCCCCTGCGGGCTCCTGGACCGTAGCGCGCCCACCTGCAGTGCGGAGCCGCCATGCCCCGAAGCCCCGCGAGCTGAGGCTCACTCAGGTCCTGGATCACGGTGGCAGGCTTTGCAGGGTGTCGCGGCGCAGCCTCAGTTTCCCGCGCTGCAGCCTAGCGTGGGAGGAATCCCCGCCGCCCGCGCTCTGCCCGCACCCCGCCTCTGCCGCCGCGGACGGCTTTAATAACGTCGCTGGGAAGTGACACGCGATTTATTATTAAAGTAATGCGGGCGCGGGGACGGGAAAGGTTTAATAAACGCGCTGAGAAGCCGAGGATTATTCACCGCAAATAAATGAGAGCGCGGGCGGCGTTTTAATAAATAATTTCCCGCTGCTCCCTGGGGAGGAGAGGGCGGGGAAGGGGGAAGCCGAGCCGCCGCCGGAATGCTCGGCTTCGCCTCCCCACGGGTTTCCGAGCCTTCCCGGCCTTTCCCGTCCTCCGTGGCTCACGCGCCAAGTGCGAGGCTCCAGGAGAGCAGACGCTGAGCAGCCGAGACCCGCCGGCGGGCGCCTCCGTCCCACCATGCTCCCCCCGCCGCCAGGATTTAAAAACGCTGCCTGGAAGGGTTAGTCGGGACGAGCCCCTCCCAGGCCCAGGGTCCAGGTCTCCAGGGCGAGCGGCTCTGCACCCCGCCTCTGGTGGACGAAGGTTGTGTCAGCCATTCCTCCAGGCAGGTGTGAGGATAAGCCAGCGAGGCCGCGCGTACAGGTGTGCGAGTGTCCCGCCTGTGCCCAACCACCCTGCCTCTGACTCCCCGGGTCGTCGTGGGGATGGGCCGCTCTGCCTGGCTGCCCATTCCTACGTAGGCTCCGAAGAAGGGTCCCTCAGCCGCGCTGGTCTGAACCGATGGGGTCCCCGCCAAGCCCAACCCCTGGCTCTTAGGTGACTGGGGGCCTGGATCCCGACTTTGGAGAGAGTCAAGATTGCTTTGGGGGTGAGGACAGGCTCTCCACGCCGGCTGAGTTGGTAGGGAGTGCCTGGGGTACACCTGGCTCCCCAAGTTTTGTCCCTGACCCGAAAGAGGCCACATCTCTGGCAACAAGAACTGGCGAAAGAGTGCCATCTGGTGGGTGTTTCTGGTAGTGGCAGCGACCTGGCCAGGGGCCTTGAGCTGGTTTGCCTAAAAAGGTGTTAACCATTAGTATTCTTTAGTCTATTGTACATGGATGTGAAGTACATATGTGATATCTTTCATATGTTCATAGAAGTTACATGTGTGTTTAGATGCACTGTTACATATGTAGGCTATGTGTATGTAGTCAATGTGCATATATTGGACACCCGTGGAAGTATATCTATGTACATGGTACATAAGCTTTGTGTATATGGATATTTTGATATATATGTGTATACACTTTTATTTGCAAGCATGTGTTCCATTGTGTGTCGTCCTTTCTATAAATACTTGTCACAGATCAGCATTGTTGTAGATGCAGGGGCCACCCACCACAGGACAAAATTGGCCCTGTTCCCATGGAGCTTACATCTGAGTCTAGGATGCATGTATGAATGCATGCATACTGACATTAGTTGTGCATGTGTGTATTGACAGGAATACTTGCACATGTACATGACACCAAAGGCATAGGTCCTATGGCCTTAAACTCCCATCCAGCAGCCGAGGGCAGAGGGAAAGAAGCTGGAGACACAGCTATTAACTCCTGGAACATCTTTGTTTTTCTCCCAGCCCTCTGCATGGCTGAGTTCCTCCCAAGCAGGGAGCAGCTATGCAGGACTGCTGATGGTGTTGCACTGTTAGTGACGATCTGGTCTCAGTGCAGGGCTGGGCATGGGCGGGTTTGGGGTCTGGGAGGCTGGTGGCAGAGTAGGTTCTCTGAAGACAATGATGGGGACACTTGGCGACAGTGGGACCATGTCTGGGAGGTAGTCAGCTGCAGAGGACGGGGGGTGGAGTGAGGATATTGGGATGGGGAAGTGGCTGGAGGGGATAATGAGGTAGGGAACACGGTGGAGTGGGGGTGAGAGGCAGAGCCCCAGGGGGCGGGAGGAGGGCAGCCTGGAGGGGGGCATAGAAGCAGCTCAGGGGGAGTTGTCCCTCACTGTCCCCCAGCCTTCCCTTCTCCTTGGGGGGCCCAACATCCACTAGCCCCGCCTCTGCTCAGGCTGTGCCCAGAGGTGCTGGGGGGCAGAAGGGAGTGAGCTGCATGTCTCAGCGGACTCGCCGATGGACGATCTGGGTGGGCAGCGCTCACAACAGCAGTGCCCCGTGAAGCCTTGTCCCAGCTGTCTGCCCAGCTGCTGTTACCAGCTTCCAGCCCGGCTCAGCCTGGGGGTCCGAGCAAGGGAACACCCCCACACAGCCACACACTCCTGGAGCCGCACTGGGCAGGAGTATCTGGCTCGTTGCTGCCTCCCCTGCTCTTGCTAGACGGTTTCCAGATGCAGTCCAGGCCACAGCCCGCCCTGGGTGCACGGCAGGACCGTCTGGCTGCCCCTCCCTCTCGCCCTCTCTGGCTGACACCCTGGCTCCTGTCCCTCCTCGGCCGCTCTTCCCTTCCTTCAGTCCCTCTGTCGTCCAGGTTGAGACCTCACCTACCTGAGCTGTGTCCCTGATGAAGACACAGGCTGGTGCCGGCCTGGGTTTGTCTTTGACATGCTCTCTGCCATCTGGCTGACCGAGGCCTCCTTACAAAGAGTGAACAGGTCAGGCAGTCTATTTTGGTGGCAGGTGTTGCCCCACAATCAGGAGTTGTCCCATCCCCTTGGGGGAAGCCCCAGGGGGCAGGGTGGACTGCAGGGTGTCCAGCCAGATCTGGAGCCCTGGGAAAGACGAGGTCTCTGAGTTGCGGCAAGAGCCTGAGCGAGGGACAGCCTCCCCCGGTGAAAGCTGAGGACCCTACGGACAATTCCTTCTCCTGTCCCCCACCCTGGGAACCTGAAGCAGGGCTGAAGGCCCCAGCGCTCACCCTCATGTGCACCAGAGTTTGGCTGCAGCTTCCCCAACTCCCCTGGCCCTCCCAGTGTGTGAGCCACTATGAGGGCTCTGAGGTCAAGGACGAGCTGAAGGGGGCTGTGAGGTTTGCGTCTCAGTTCACGATGTTTTTTTTTTTTTTTTTTTAAGATTATTTATTTATTAGGGGCCGGCATTTTAGCACAGCGGGTTGAGCTCAAGCCCTGGCTGCTCTACTTCTGATCCTGCTTCCTGCTAATGAGCCTGGGAAAGCAGTGGAAGATGGCCTAAGTGCTTGTACCCCTGCATCCACGTGAGAGAGCCGGAAGAAGTGCCTGGCTCCTGGATTTGGCCTGGCCCAGCCCTTGGCCATTGTGGCAATTTGGGAAGTGACCCTGGGCTGGACCAATCTGAAGCCAGAAGCCAGGAACTCCAGTCAGGTTTCCCAGGTGGGTGGCAGGGACCCAAGCATTTGCACCATCTTTCACTTTCACTGCTTTCCCCAGGCACATTAGCAGGGAGCTGGATCGGAATAGGAGCAGTCAGCACTTTGAGGTGGGAAGCGAATGTTACAGGTGGCTGCCCAGCCTGCCAAAAAACAAAAACAAAAAAACGCCATAATACCAGCCCCTTGGGCAAGTTTCTCTCTCTCTCTCTCTCTCTCTCTCTCTCTCGTAAGATTTATTTATTGACTTGAGAGGCAGAGTTACAGAGAGAGGGGTAAGACAGAGATAGAGAGAGGTCTTCCAACCACTGGTTCTCTCCCCACATGTGAGCCAGGACTGAGGCTGAAGCCAGGGGCTTCTTCCGGGTCTCCCACAGGGGTGCAGGGACCCAAGCACTTGGGCTTTCCCAGGCCATGAGCAGGGAGCTGGATGGGAAGTGGAGCAGCCATATGGGATGCTGGCGCTGCAGGCGGATGCTTAACCCACTAGGCGACAGTGCTGGCCCTTCCTCTGTGGCCTGTTTGGCAACATAGTGAGAAAACTTCCCCCACAGGAGCTGTGACCAGAATCCGAGACCGTAGAGGAGAGGTGTCTGGCACGGAATTGGTGCTTGGTGAACGGTGGTGTTAGCTGCTGCTCCAGGACCGACGACCTGCACAGGGTGGGGGCAGGGTGCCCAGCCCCAGCGCAGAGCTTCCTGCTGCAGTGGGGAAGGTGCTGTGTGTCAGTCTTGGCGCCTGCCTGGAGGAGGACTCAAGGAGAGGGGAGGGGCTGAGGCAGGAAGGGGAGGGGCAGGGACTGGGTTGCCGAGAGCTCCAGTCTTCTTGGGCAGCCCGGCCCTCCTCCGGGAGCCCCTGTCAGAACCCAGGGCTCCAGCTCCGAGCGTGCGGGAGGGGCACCCCACCTCACCTCCATCCATCTCTGTTATCTGTGCTGCTGAAGACCTGGCGCTCCAGTGGGGCCTTTGATGGGGAACAGACACGGGCCAGGCGGAAGCTGCCGGAACTGTGCTGAGCGGGGTCAGTGAAGACAGATAAAGCTCAGAGCAGCTGCGGGGCTCGGGGGACCCGTGGGGAGGGGCAGCAGGGCTGGGGGCCTGCGTGTCCTGGGAGGAGGCAGGACCGGAAGAAGCTTCTGAAGGAGGCTTCCTGTGGCCAGACAAGCCCCTTGGTGACTGGGAGCAGGGCTGGGCAGAGCGGGCTGCAGGAAAGCCAGGGGTCCCCGGGAGAAGCTGGGACTTGAAACGAGGGCTTCTGGGGCGCCTTGCCTGTCAGCAGAGGTGGGGAAGGGGGTCAGGGGCTGGATTTGAGCTCCGGCTTTGATGAACTGGGGAGGGCTCGGGCCGCCCTGAACCGCGGAGACGCGGATCGTCCTCCTTTCCCTTTTAAAGACGACTTCATTAGAGCACTCCGCTGTTGAACTGGAAAAGTAACTGCTTCACCTCGTTTGCTTCTGGAGAAAGGACAGTCAGGAAAGAGGGGTGCCGGCCAGCGGAAGCGGCCGCGGTCACAGCTGGTACACACACAGCACCACACACACACAACTGCACGTACACAATGACACTCACACACCCGACACCCACACAACCACCCACACAACCACATTCACACACCACACACACCACACATACAACCACACTTACACAACGACACACACGACACACACAACCACCCACAAACCACATTCACACATCACACACCACCACACACATACAACCACACTTACACGACACTCACACCTGACACTCACACACAACCACCCATACAACCATGCACACAACCACATTTCACATCACACACACCACACATACAACCACACTTACACAACAGCACTCACACACAACCACCCACACAACCACATTCACACACCACACACAATACCACACTTGCATGACACTCACACCCGACACTCACACATAACCACACACACAACCACATTCACACATTGCACACAAACCACACAAACAACCACACTTACACAACCACACACACAACCACCCACAAACCACATTCACACATCACACACCACCACACACATACAACCACACTTACACAATGGCACGCACACACAACCACATTCACACAAAACCACATACAAGCACACACATACCACATACACAAACCACACACAACCACATTCACATACAACCACACACACCACACACATACAACCACACTTACACAATGACACACAACCACATTCACACACACAACCACATTCACACACAATCACACACATACACCACACACACAGAGAACCACACATACCATACACAAGCACACACACATAACCAAACACAATCACAGAACCACACACACAACCACACTCACACACAACATCCACATTGTCCCTCACACTGGTGCTCGTCTGGCGTCCACGGAAGATGTCCACACTCCCCAGTACAGACTCTCACTCAAGTGCAAGTACACACTCACATTCTCCAGGAGACACACTCTTCCACGAACAGCTCTCTCCTACACACACAAACACAATGCATTATGGTCATAGCACAGGCCCCTGGCAGGCCGAAGACAGCCCCTCCCCAGCCCCTGTGCGCAAGGGTGCACGTGCACACGCGCACACGCACACACACATACCAGCAGTTTCCGGCACTCTGGGGCCTGCTGAGGAACCTCACCACAGATACGCACAGTGCGGACACACAATCCCACACTCAAACACACGCGCACAACCCGACAAGGGCCCCTGGGCGAGGCTTGTGTGAGGGAGCTGCTGGCGTGGGAGGAGGAAGAGCGCTGGGACTCCCCCTTCTCACTGGGGGTCCTGGGCCCCCAGTCTACCTAGGCTACCCGGGAACCCCTTTTTGCAGACCTGTAACATTCTCTGCTCCTGACCCCGGCTCCAGGCCTCGCACCGGCCCTCCACCCCAGGTCCCTGGAGCAGAGCCGGAGGAGGCCACACAGGGATCCTGGGCTCCGTGGGCGGCGCGCTGCGGGCCCGGCGTGGAACTGCGGCCGGCGCGCGGAGAGGGCCGGCGTCGGAGGGGTTAAGGCTCCGGGCGCGCTCCCCCTCCGCCCGCACCGGGCGGGTACGCGGAGGGCCGGGTTCGCGGGAGGGAGCCGTACCTGTACTTTGTCTTCATCTGTCACCCCTTCTGACAGTCAGATACATCTTGTAGGGGGGGGACGTGGGGGTGGGGGAGCAATAATTAACCTCTCCCGCCTCGGCCCCCAAATGCCGCTGCCGCTGGCGCGCTTGCGGGGTCTGCGGCGGAGAAAGCGGGAGGGAGGGGAGTGGAGACCGGAGCGGGCGAAGCGAGAACGCGGAAGCGTCTGCGCAGGGTGGGGGAACGCGGGCCGTGGCCCTGCCAGCCTCTCTCCGCGGGCTTCCTGGGGGCTGCGGGGCGGCGGGGAGGCGGCTCGAGCGCGCGGCCGGCTCTGGGCCCGTGCGCGCCACTCGGAGCGCGGGCGTGGAGGGGTCGGCACCGCGCCGCGGTTGCTGTCGCTGGCGAGGACTGGAGCTCCTGTTAAGGACCAATTTTTCTTTCAGTCAGTGACGAGAAAGGGCTCTCGGGTTATTCTCGGAGAAGGCAAGCGACTCCCGATGCCGAGAACCCGGAACACAGGGAACGCCAGCTTTGTGGGTGGGAGACAGGGTTCCCTTCAGAAAAGCGGAGCAAGCCCTTGGGAGGCGGCAGCCAGCAGAGCCTGGGTGGGAAGGCAGGGGCGAGTACGGCCCCCCCCCGGGGGGGGGCTGGCTCTGAGTCCCAGTTCTGCTCTGGGTTCCAGCCTCTGGGAGGCCCAGGTGATGGCTCAAGTGCTTGAGCCCCTGCCACCCACGTGGGAGACTGGATTAAGTTCCTGGCTCCTGGCTTTGGCTCGGTCCGGTGCTGGCTGCTGCAGGCCTTCGGGAAGTGAACCATTACAAGGGGGTGCCCTCTCTCGCTGTTGCTCTCATACTTTTTAAAAAGATTATAAATAAGAAGAAAGCAAATATTTTGTAGGCTAGGTGCCTGGATGTGGCAGGGGGCACTCAAAGTAAGGTCAGGAACGTGCAGCCAAGGAGAGGAGGCAGATGTGGGGCGCTCCTAGTCAGCCGCTCCCTGGACCTGGGGTGTTCCCTGGAAGGAGCTGCTGTTGAGGTCTCATCAGGACGCAGGCAGCCTCCATGGTCAGGAGGAGCTGCTGTCAATGCAGATCCTGTCCTCTGTCAGCTTGAGGCCACGAGGATTGCAGCTTCTCTCACCTCTCTGCAGAGTTGTTAGTCAAATCTGTGCACTTCAAAAAGTCCGTGGAAAATGGAATTAAAAGATAAATATATTCTAGTGCAAAAACGCGTTTGAAATCCATGCGTGGCTCTTCCACAATGCGCTTCCCACAGTCCCCCTGAGCGCCCCGCAGGAGCTGTTCTGCAGGTCTCTGAGTTAAGGACGCGGCCTTGCTCCCCCTCCTGCTCCCAGGGTTCTAACCCTGCTACCCTGCAGCTGGCTGTGTACTGGAAGACCAGGCTCTGAACCTCTTTTTTCATTTATAAATGGGTGGGGGGTGCTGGTGAGACAGATTCTAAAGATCCTGCTGATCCCGATGTCCTATAACCTTCCAAGACCTGAGGAAGATGATGTTTAGGGCCAGCTGTGTTCCCTTCCCGTCTACACGTACTCTGAACCCAACCCACCACTCAGCTGCATAGATACAGATGCAGAGGCTCACTCTGCCTCTCTCCCCACCCCCACCCCTTTCTCTCTCTCTCTCTCTCTCTCTCACACACACACACACACACACACACACACACACTGCACATGCAGTCTCTTTGCCCCTTGTACTGTGTGCATCCCTGGACTCCCAATCATCTATAAAATTTGCTGTGGTTGGGAAGGAGCCAGGGCCCCCCAACAGAAAAGCTGACTCCACATATTTCTGTTAAAAGAAGAGGGGGAAGAAAGCCTCACCAAGCTGGAAAGAGGGTGAGCTGGAAAGGGCATGGGAAGGGGAGAAGGCCAGAGAGCGAGCAGGAGACGCCTGAGTTAGGCTGCATGCGAGTGCAGGGTGAAACCTGCTGACAGCCTCGGCAGGGAGTCACCTCAACGGGCCACAGCCCACATGTCAGGTTCTGTCTGCAGGAGGCGGCCCTGTGAGTCACACTGCTTTCTCCCCTCCTCGTCCCTACACTCCCAGTCCCAGCACACACACACAGCTGGCTCCAGAAGATGGAATTCATTTCTGGCCATTATTCTCCACACCTGGAGAAGAGCTGGGAGTTCTGACACCATCGTGAGAGAGAGGAGGAGTGTGGTGCCTGGGATTAAGCTTTCTGGGCTAGGGTGGCACTGGAGACAGATGCGGGCATGGAGTCTGGAGCAACTGGGGTCACCTAGGACCTGCCTGGGACGCTGGGACAAAGCTGCGCTCTCGTGCGGGCTCAAGCTCCTGAAGGGAGGGTTGAGGTCTGGAGGGAATGGTCCCGGCAGCTCCATTTGCAGAGTGGAGATCCCCCCCCCCCACCGCAACTTGGGGGTCAGAAATGGTTTGCACCCTCTTGGGGTGCACTGCGGGGTTTCTTCCCTCGCCCTGCTTCCTGTCTCCTAGATGCCCCCTCTGTGAAGGCGGTCTCAAGTCCCAGCCCTAATCTCTGCTTCCACGGCTCCCAGAACTTCACCCTCAGCTTCATGAGATCACTCCATCACTCCTCCTCCGTCTGTCTTTAAAACCCTTTACATTGTCCTGTCCTTTTCATCGTAGTTTATTTTTAAAATCGTTCAGGAATCGGTGTTTATAAAACTCTGGAACACGCAGGAGTGCACAGAAGTGGAAGCCTCCCTCGCTTGCTTCCCTCTAGTCCTCCTCCTTGCTCCATGGGGAACTGCTAACAAGTCAGTGCATCTCCCCATCTCTTAGGTATTTGCTACATGGTTGTGTGCAAACACACACACAGTTTTTAAACAGTTATTGTAAAGCTATAGCCTGGCATGACATTTTGCAATTTGCCTTCTTCCCTAAAAATAGAGGTATTCTCCAGGGCTGTCCATATGGATGTCCCAGGATGAGTGGAAATACTTGGTGCAGCACTCCATATGGATGGAACCAATTCCTTATTCAGGGCCCCTTACATTGTTTCCAAGTGTTAACAGACCACACCACAGTGTGCACATTTTACCGTATGTCATTTTGCACAAGAATGAGCATTTCTGAGAAATCGGAATTCCTAGGAGGCATCACCGGGTCACTATGTATTTAGCCCTGACTTCTCCTTCAAGTTGGAGACAACCATTTCCAAGCAAACACCCAGGGATGCTTGGAAGAGGCTGGGCTGTTGGTTATTTCCAGGTGACTGTCTTCAAACACCTCAGACTCAACAAGTCCAAGATCAAGATCATTATCTTCTCTTCTTCCATCCTGCCCCCTGCCTCACAATGTCCTCTGTTGACATCATCACCTCTGACCAAGGTGTTTGTGTGTCCAGATTTGCCCAGGATGGTAGAGTTTATGTCTATTGTCCTGGTCAGATTACAGAAAGGGCTCCATCCATGGCTAAGCTGTCGTGTATTGGACATTACATTACATGGGCGTATCCCAGTGCATCTCTGATTCCTGTTCAGTATCACCAGGCCCCACCAATGCTTCCTGCATTCTTCCCTCTGCTCCTTTTCCATTGCATGGCTCAGGACCCCACCATCGGCTGTGAAGCGCAGCACCAGACTCCCAGTTAGCCTCTCCACTTCGCCTCTCTCCTCCCTTCCACTCCACCACTGGCCTTGTCTCTTGAGGCCATCACTTTTACTTCCATCGTATGACTCTCTTGCTTCCCAGAGAACTGAGTTCACCCACCATCATCATAACGCTGTGGTTCACCAGGGCAGACAGCGCCTGCCCCATGGGCTATAATCCATAGCATCTCTTCCAGAGATGGGGCAGTCATCAGGTGTGGAAAACCTGTCCTGGGTGTGCATGCAATAGCCTGGCATGAGAAAGACAAATTCATAGCTGAAGAAAAGACTCCTAATTTGAATGGAGTCCAGAAAGTAGCTTAGGATCTTTCTGAATTCAGCTCTAGGGTATCCATGGCGAGTGCTCCCCTTGGCAGCACTCATTCCAGCTTTGTGCTTCCTCTCCCTGCGCACCTGCCTTGTCCCCTGTTCCACAGCAACTCTAGCCCATTTCTCTCCCAGTCTTTGTTCCAAGGCTGGAGCCTTCGGGGACACCTGGTTTTGCTGGGGAGCTTCTGAGGGTTCTCGTCAGCTGCTGTCTGCCACCTGCACTCCAGGCTAACTCTGGGCAGTGCCAGGTGTGATCACAGATCAAGGAATGCCCAATCCAGGAACTCAAGAGAGGGTGGGAACACAGCACCTATGTAGCACCATAAGAATCTGCCCTCAGGGCTGACACCGTGGCATGGTGGGTTAAGCTGCCATCCGCAGTGCCTGCATCCCCTGTGGATGCTGATTCAAGTCCTGGCTGCTCTACTTCCCATGCAGCTCTCTGCTGAAGCACCTGGGAAAGCAGCAGAGGATGGCCCAAGTGCTTGGGCCCCTGCACCCATGTGGGAGACCCAGATGAAGCTCCTGGCTCCTGGCTTCGGTCTGGCTCAGCTCACCACGTTGGGGGGAGAGCCAGCAGATAGATCTCTCTCTGTAATTCTGACTTTCAAATAAATAAATAATCTTTTTAAAGGGAAGATTCCACCCTCAAGCCACTTCCAGCCATACTCTGGGGGGACTACCCTAGGGAATATTCAGGGAGGGCCTGGCCGGAATTCCCTGTCCCTCCCCCACCTGGAGCACTTCACCAAACCTAAGGGCACCTGCAGCCTCTTCACTCCCTTCCCTGGCACTCCCTCCCCTCATTCAGACGTTGCCAAATGATGGTGAGCTTGGACGGGTCCTGGTGGCCAAACTCCAAACAGAGGGGAGGCATCCTGGCCCCCTTCCAGTGTTCTGTCCATGGTAATTTGGCAGGGAAGCGCCAGCTGCATATATCTGCACATCTGTTTATGCCTCTGGCTTGTTATTTATTCTCTGTCTTTCCGAGGCAGCAGAGCCAGAGCACACCTCAACTCTGCCCAAGTTAGATTAACCGGGAAGGAAGGCTGGGACACTCAGTCACGACAATTGCTGATGCTCGTTGAAGGGAATGCCTTCTGCAGCAGCTGCTGCTGCTTTTCCTAGAGACAGTGGGGAGGGGTGGGGAAAGGGGAGGGTAAAAGAGAGGGGAGGGCAGGACTGTGGTCCAGGCCACAGTCACATCCGGTAGGCTGGTCCTGGGCCCCACTGAGGAGAGAAAGGGTGGTCCAGCCTTTCAAAACATATCTCTCTGACCTTGTTCCTTCCTTCCCTCCCCCCCTCCTTCTTTCTGAACAGCTGATTTCTGTGTGTGTATGCGTGTGCGTGTGCGTGTGTGTGTGTGTATGTGTGTGTGTGATGGGTAAGAGGAAAGAGCCAGTCAGGGGAACACGGCATTTATTGGAGGCTGGGCAGGATAGGCTTCAGGAGGTGCTTACATAACTTTTCTTAAGGGGTTCCTGGGGTGGTGAAGAACCAGAAGCCAGGCACCATCCCTGGGAGAGGGCCAGAGAGTAAGCAGAGGTGGAGGAAGAAGAGAGGGGGAGGGACAACAGGAAGGGGAGGAGAAGAGGGAAGAATGAGTTCAAGAGCGGGGAAGTAGAGTGTGTGGCAGGGAAGAGCGGACAAAGGGTGGTGGAGATCCTTGAAATGGCGGGGGTGCTGTCCTTGGTCCTGACCAGCAAAGGGGCTAGAATAACTAAATGCCCGCCCTGGATGGGGCCCCCAACCCCCTGTGGTTTCCTTTGAAGGTAAAGAAGGTTTTGGGAGGCAGACATAGAGCTGGAGCTGCACCCGATGGAAACTGAATCCTCAGATGTTACCTCTGCGCTCATGACATCTCCTTTTCCTGCCTTTCCCCAAAGCAGCTCCTGTCTGATCAATGCTCCTTGCAGGAAGGCAGACATGTGTGGGCTCAGAGGAACTCTGGGCTGGGCTCTTGGGAAAGGTGCAGGTACCTGAGCCTAGGGAGACCCTTGGCCTGATTCCAGCCTCATGAGATAAGCTGGCTGGGAGGAAGAGGTGACCTTGGGTGTGGTCAGAGGCAAAGCAACCAGACCCTGTCCAATGTCTGCACAGGCATTTTGCTTCCATGTTGCTCCTGCTCCTCTGCAGAGCTCAGATACCAACAGCACTTTCCCTTCCTTTGGAAAATCACACATAACGAGTTGTTCACAGGCAGGCCTTGCACAGATGGAGGTTTAATCAGAGTCTAAGCTCACAGGCATTCCAGCCTAATCCAATTCTCCTCCATTCATTAGGGGAAATATTCATCATCCAGAGATTACAGCAGGGTAGAAACTGAATGGATTCTAAAGAGCTGTCAGTGAGGGTAAAACCATGCCAGCCTATTCAGCAGGCCTCACATTGCCAGAGGCCTGGCAGCTCTGCCATGTGCTGGCACCACTAGCAACACTTTCACACACACACACACCCTTTGAAACTCACTGTTTGCACACCTCAGGGTCAGGCAGATGGGGGTAGTTAGATGAGAAACAGCCAGTGCCTTTGAAAGTCCCTGTTGGGAGGGGAAATACATGACCCTTACTTTCAGAAAGGCTCCAGTCTGATGGGGGAGGCACAGCCCACCTTCTAGACTGCCATCTGAGTTTCCTGAGAAGTACTGACTTAGGAGTGATCAGACATCGTTGTCCTAGAATCTCTGGGAAGACAAGCAGGAGCATGACTCCTGGGACCAGTGTTGTGGTACAGCAGGTCAAGCTGCTGCTTATGATGCCCGAATCCCATGACAGAGTGCCAGACTTGTAGGAAAGCAGTGGGGTCGTGCCACTCATGTGGCAATTCACGATGCAGTTCCTGGCTCCTAACTTTGGCCTGGCCCAGACCTGGCTGTTGTGGCCATTTGAGGAGTGGACTGGCAGTTGGAAGAGTGATCTCTCTCCCCTCCTCCCTTTCTCTCTTTATCACCCTGCCTTTCTAATAAAAACTTTAAAAAAAAGGAGTCTAACTTCCAGTTCCTGCAGTAAATCAGAACCAGAGGTAGAGAATGGAAAGTGGGGCACAGGCTCTGATGCTGGGATACCATCACTTTCCTTCTCTCAGGGGAATGGGAGAGATGGAGCTGGGGATTGGGGGAAAGGGGATTCTCCAAGTTCAGATTTTCTCAAATACAAGGGCAAGAGACCCTTGCTCTTCATTCCAGTCTTTAGGAGTTCTTCCCCTCTCCCCACACTGCCTAGCACCTGCCTTCCCCATGGAGTCCTTAGATCTGAGACTACACCAGGACAACATCCCTCAGGGGCTCAGGTGGGAGACTTTGGATCTGGAAGGTGGGTTCTGGAGATTCTTCAGAGAGAACACCCGATATTCTCAAGCTCAGGCCTGCATTCTCAGGAAGGAAGCAGAGAGCAACAAGAACCCAGGACAGAAGGCTGGGAGCCAGTGGGAGGGAAAAGATCTGGATAAGAAGTGATGATTACTGAACCACAGTGATCCTGGAGAATCATGAGGTGTTGGGTGGGGACAGGAGTAGATACACACACCTTCCCACCTGGGCACAGGTGCAACCTGCCTGCAGCCAGGTCCTGCTGCTGCATGGGCCATGATGACATAGTGGGAAGCCTGGCTTCAGTCCTTGTTTGATCACTTACTAGCCATGAATCTTCGGTCACCCTCTGTTTTGTATCTGATTCTATAGTCCTCATTCCTCAAAAGGAGTGTATCAGTTGGTCAGGCTGCAAACCCAAGAGGTGGTTTATTATAAAGGGATTGGTTAATGGGACTGTGGGGGTGGTGTCACAGTCTCCTGATGCTCTGAGCTCTTCCTAAGGAGGTGGGCCTTCAAGGGGCAGACCCCAGATGTCCATATAAAATGTCAAGGAAATTCTTTGCCAGGAGTTGGCTTCAGCAGTTGTGTGGGTTGCCCAAGCAAGTCTGACATCTGTAGGGCAGGCAGCCAAGAAGAAAAGATGTGGAACAAGCAGGAAGCCCCAGGCCCTGCTGGCCACCGGCAGTCAGTCAGCGGAAGCCCAGGAAGGGGAGGGCAGTGACAGATCCACTGCTGTTTGGAGGAGTCCAGACCCTTCGAAGGGCTCGCCTGACTAGGTCAGGCCCACAGAGGAGCCTTTCCGCAGCTCAGAGGCAACTGATAGGGACTTCATTGGCATTTCCCAAATCCCTTTGCAGCAGGACCTAGGTTGGCATGCAGAGCAGCTGGGAGAAGGTTGTGTAAGCCATGAAATGCCTGCTGCCCCTCCCCTGGTCGTACACCTTAGCCCCGCCTAATCAGCACAAAAGTGCCACAAGGGGAGATGTTGGCTATGATTCACGATCATATTCTCTTGGGAACGTTCCTGGCACATGGGAGTCGCCCGGTGTCGGTGAGCTGAACCCTCCCCTCTGAGAGGCTGGGTGTCTCTTCCTGCAGAAAAAGGAGGGCTGGGGAGGTCCTGTCCTTGGTTTTCCTCGGACAGAAGTCAGGGTGTCTCTTCATAGGTCCTGGGGGTTGTGGGCATGGTTCAGGACAGGGAGGATCTCAAGATTAAGCAACGTTCCGGGGCTCCCCTGCTCTGGGTAGGGGGCCAGAGAGCCTGGGCTTCAGCAGCAGGTGATGGGAACAACCCTCGGTGACCAGTGGGACTTCAGCAGGTAATTACCCAGCAGGAGCTGAGAGCTGACAGGGTAATTATTAGCTTCTAATTGCAGGGCAACCCCAGACCGGGATCCTCCTCTCCAAAGCAGAGGGCATTACTATTTGCATAGCAATTAATTACTTTGGGAGCTACGAAATTTAATTACCCACTAGTTCGCAGGAGCCAATAATTAAATTACTCTCAGAAATAGGGTATTTATTTCCCAGTTAGGCTGAGCAGGTAGCCCCTACCTTGGGGAGTGTGTTTGGGTGGTAACCCCTGCAGTGAGAGTGTATACTTGGCCTGAGCCGGCAACCCTGGTGGCCAGTAGGGGGTACCACTCTGTGATGCAGACAGATACCCAAGCACCCACTCACAGGGGCCCCCGTGGAGCACATGGACACTGGGTAATGTCTTACACACCCACACACAGAGAATTTCACACACAATGAGGAAAAGGCAATGAGACCACAGAGGACATTTTGGCTCAGTCATTGTGCTACAGCTGTTTTCCCTACTTGCATGAAAATGTAGAATTGTCTCCTTGTTACTATGTACTCTGGTCAACTGCTGTGGTTATTTTATTTTTTTTTAAGGCAGAGAGCTAGAGACAGATGAGGAGAGATTTTTCCACCTGCTGATTCAAATGCCTATAACACTTGGAGCTGGGCCAGGCCAAAGCCATGAACCAGAAAACAATCTAGGTCTCCCATATGGTGACAAGAGCTCAAGTTCTTGAGCCATCACCTGCTGGCTCCCAGGGTATGCATTAGCAGGAAGCAGGGATTGGAAGCAGAACCAGGACTCTGATATGGGCTGTGGGTGTCCCAAATGGTGGCTTAGCCACTATGCTAAACACACCCCAACAGCCTGTGGTTCTGAGCTCATCCTGGGACACTCTTCATCCCTGCAACCTCTCCAGGAGGGATCTGGGCTGGAGGGGCCTGAGATAGAGCAGGGGCTAGGGAGGGCCTGAGACATGTCTGGTTTGAACATCATTCGATCCTAAAATATGTTTTAATATTCCAGCATGAAAATGGCCACACCAAGGGGCTGGCACTGTGACAGAGCAGGTAAAGCCACTGCCTGTGGCCCCGGCATCCCACATGGGTGCCAGTTGGTGTTTTGGGTGCCCCACTTCTGATCCAGCTCCCCGCTCATGGCCTGGGAAAAGCATCGGAAGATGGTTAGAGTGTTTGGGATCCTGACATCCATGTGGGAGACCTGGATGAAGCTCCTGGCTCCTTGCTTTGGCTGGCCCAGTGAGAGTGAAACAGCAGATGGAAGATCTCTCTCTCTCTCTCTCTCTCTCTCTCCATCTCTGCAACTCTTTCAAAATAAACAAATCTTAAAAAAAAAAAAAAAAAGGTGATGCTAAAAAGTCACACCCTCCTGAGAGATGTAAGCTCACGGAAGACCTGGAAGCCTACAGATAGATAGAAAGAAGTGGCCGGGGCCCGAGCTGCACTGGCCCGGCCCCCACATGCCTCTTGGAGATGAGAAGTAGCAGAGGGAATGGCCCGGAGGCTGCATGGTGTCCGCTCCACGGGCCCCCAGGCTCCCCTCAGCCACGCCCCCATCTGAACCGAGTTGCTGCCCATTGGCCGCCTGGGGTCAGCGGCTGAGATGATTTGGCCTCACTATGGAAGGGTGAGGGTGTGGCCTGGGAGCGAGCATCCTGGCACCACCACTCTCTTCCCCGCCTTCATCCCAGTGTGGTCTCAGGGTTCTGGTTCTTCCTCCTGCCCCTTCCCCAGGGAACTACTGAGCCCCCCAGCCCTGTCCCTGCTAGCCCCTGGCCCCTTGTGGTTCCCCTCTGAAGCCTGGAGCTGGGCCCCTCCCTGCAGCCCTCCCCCGGTGGAACCCCATCGTTGCTTCTAATGAAGTTCTCCCTGCCTGGGTCCGGGCACCCACCGCCGAGGAGAGGTGCGGCCCGCCCCCAGCCCAGCTGCTGACAGCAGCAATCCGTCTCCATCACAGTAATGGCGTCCCCATTAATCGGCCATAAACTAATAAAGCAAGCACTTTCCACCCCTCACCCCCCAACTTCATTAAGTCTTTAGTACATTAATATGTCTTACTTAGTGTCAGCCAGACCTCCTTCTCCATTTGGGGTGGAGCACATGGAGTGGGCACCTTGCCCAGTGGTGGGGGCGTGACCCCTCCCCTGGCCTGGGCAGGGGGGCTGCTGACTCAGGGCCACCCGCTCCCCTCCCGCCTCCTCCTCCTCTTCCTCCTTCTCCACCCACTGCTGCCTGAGGGGCCTGGAGGCTGCAGTGGGAGGAAGAGCAGGAGGAACAGAAAACCACGGGGCCAGAGGGGTGGGAGACAGAGGAGGAAGGGGAAGAGGAGAAGGAAGGCGAAAGCCGAGGATGGACGGAGGAAGGGGGGGCTGGGAGGAAGGGGAGGAGGCCGATGGGGAGGAGCTGTGTACCTCCAAATTAAATTTGTGATTCAGGCATCAGATGGGCCGACAGCCAGAGATTAATTCGACTGATCGAGTTATAAAGAGCGGGAGGCCGGGGTAATCAATCTTGCAGCTGTCAGGCCGACAGGCAGGAGTATTAACCTGGCGAGACGGCACGTACTGAGGACTTTTTCATTTCCTTCACCCCAACCACGTCCCTGACCACCCCTGCCCGTCTCTCCAAATAATAATAATTGTGGCTGTTAACGATGACAGAGCCCGGTCGAGGGGCCTGGCTGCTCTGCCGGGTCTTCTCTCCTGGAGCTCCCGCCCCTCGCTCAGCTTGACCACTCTCAGAAAGTAGAGCAGACAGGCACCCCTGCAGTCTTTGAGAAGCAAGGTGGGGTCTCCAAAGAGAACTTCTGACAGGCTCCAGGGGGCGCTAGGCCCACGCCAGGGGATGAAAGACCTTGCTTAGATCCCTCTTGCCTCCTAGGAAGAGTTGCTTCCCCCTCCAACCAGCTGGCTCAGCCCCTGACACTTTCAGATCAGACCGGGGTAGGTGTTTGGCACAAGGGTTAAGTTGCTGCTTAGGATGCCTGCATTTCACGTTGCAGTGCCCGGTTCCAGTCCCAGCTCCTCAGCTTCCAAATCCAGCTTCTTGGGAGGCAGCAGGTGATGGCTCAAGTAACTGGGTCTGTGCTGTCCTCAAGGATGGACCTGAGTTGAGTTCAGGGTCCTGGCTTTGGCCTGGCCCAGCCCTGGCTTGTTGAGAGCATTTAGGGAGTAAACCAGCTGATCAAAGATTTCTCTCTCTCTGCTTTTCCAATAAAATAAAAATCAATTTAAAAAATTTTAAGAGAGGGTCAGACTGATCTACTTCTCTGTACTTTCCCCTCCTGGCCATAGATCCGAGCCCTGAGGCCTGGGTGGGAGCCCAGGCCTGGCACAGGCGCCTGCGCTGGGGCAGCTGCTCTTTGTGGCAATCCCCTCCTCTCCCCTCATTCTCTTCCCACCTGTCAGTGTCAGTCCACACCCTGGGTGGGGGGGCTCTCCCTGCAGAGACTTGCGGGAACATCATCCTTAGGGCAGAGAAGGGGCGGGGGCCGGGGTGCTGCCTTGAACTTGACACCTCTCTCAGCTCCAGCTAATTTTCACATCCTTCAAATTCTGGTATCTCCTTTTCTCTCCTTGCTCCAGGGAAAGGAAGGGGAAGAAAGAACACTTTGGGGACGTGGGGAGGGAGAAGTAAGAAGGCGTGGTGGAGGCACCTTTAGGGGTTGCTGGGAGTGAGCCAGGACCTAGTCTGTACCCGGAAGTGGTCACAGCAGGGTAGGCCACGTGGGTCTGGGGGGCTGGAGATGTGGGTCAGAACCAGTCTCAGGGCTGGCAATGGAGGCAGGGCTGTCTACTTGTTCTCTTTCGTGCTGTCATTATTACTGCCAAGCGAGGGACCACGCCAGCCCCACCCCACCAACGTCAGTGCTCCCTGTGGTGCCCTGAACACCAGAGACTGGCTCTGAGTTGTTTTGTTTTGTTTTTCAGATTTATTTTATTTACTTGAAAGGCAGAGTTATAGAGAAAGGTAGAGACAGAGAGAGAAAGGTTTTCCATCCTCTGGTTCACTCCCCAAATGGCCACAATGACCAGGGCTGGGCCAGGCCAAAGCCAGAAGCCAGGAGCTTCTTCCAAGTCTCCCACATAGGTTCAGGGGCCCAAGCACTTGGGCCATCCTCCAGGCACATTAGCAGGGATTGGGATCGGAAGTGGAGCAGCTGGGACTCGAACCGGTGCCCCTATGGGATGCCAGCACTGCAGGCTGGGGCTTTAACCCGCTGCGTCACAGCGCTGGCCCCTGGCTCCGAGTCTTCATTCCGTGACCACCTCAATGTTCCTGAAGCAGTTTCTATTCTCAGGCCCATTTTATGGGTGAAAAACGGAAGTGCAGAGGTTGGGAAACTTGCTCAGGCTCACAGAGCCAGGAAACAAGGCATCTGGACCAGTTCACTAGCCGGAGCCTCCACACAGACCCCCACATCCCCCTGCCCACCTCCTCGACTCCTCCCTCCCCCAGGGCTCCCCAGCGACCCCTGCCGGCTGACTCAGGACATCTCCAGCTGAGCCTACCCAGGCACCACATCCCTCCAGCTGTGCCGCAGGCAGGGAGGAGGATGGCACTGCTGTTTGTACAGGGGGCTGGTGTCAGGGAACACTCATCCAGAGCACAGCGAAGAGCGGAGGCTCCTCAATGCTGTGCCCCGGAGTAACCCCAGGGAGTAGAGTTTGCCCCCTCCCAGGCCCCGTGGCCTCCTGGGAAGGGAGAGGGTGCTGCCTGCCTGCTCCAGCAGCCTTGCTGGGCCTGCGGGTGGATACCGACCGGGATGGGCTGGAGAGAGCTCCCCTGCTCACCTCCTGACCCCAGCAGGATGGGCCGGAGGGGAGCTGAGGAAGTGGGCCTGGCTGGGGCGTGAGGAGTGGGAGGCTGGAGCCAGGCCAGCCGCTCTCCCAGGCTCCCTGGGACCCATTTCAAGTGGCTGCTTCCAGGCCGGGCCAGCCCGCAGGAGGGGGAGCGGGAATAGGGAGCCTCCTTCCAAGCCAAGGATCAAGGGTCTCCCTTCCTGAGCCCCCACCGCCCTGCACAGGGCAGCGCCCATTCTGCCCTGTCACTCTCGATGTTTACTCCTTCTCTGGGACCCAGGCTGGGGGAGGGGCTCAAGGCCCTGGACACTGGTGTGGGCCTCTGCTGCCACATTGGGAGGAAGTGATTCCTGGGCATGGAGTGGGGGGTGGATGGAGACCCCCAGCGCAGACCCTCAAGGACCGCCTCCCCAAGTATTCAGGTGTGGATCACGGGTGGCTGGGGGATCTTGCCTGTCATGACACCCTCTGTTCGGCCTCACCCGCCCTGTCCCGCTGGTCTTCTTACTTGTGAAGGCCGTGCCCTCCTGTGGTAGCAGGGACAGAAGCATTTCCAGTCCTTTCACCCCCGTCAAGGCTGCTGTGGAAACAGCTTCCCCGGCTCTGCCCCTGCTGAGATGGGGCTGAGGGGTTGCTGGGGAAGAGAGGAGAGAGCTTCTAAGGTAATTCACCGAGAAGACCTATTTTAAAGACTGACCATCTTTGGGGCTGGTATGACAGTGCCGCGGGTTAAGCCAGTGCTCGTGACTCCAGCATCCCACATAGTGCTGGTTCGAGTCCCGGCTGCTCCACTTCCGATCCCGCTTCCTGCTACTGTGCCTGGGAAAGCAGCGGAAGGTGACCCAAGTGTTTGGCCCCCTGCACCCACAAGGGAGACCCTGATGAAGCTCCAGGCTAATGGCTTCAACCTGTCCCAGTCTTGGCCACTGTGGCCAATTGGGGAGTGAACCAGCAGATGTCTGTCATCTCTCTTGCTGCGTAATCCTGCCTTTCAAGTAAATAAAATAAATTTAAAAAGCCTGTCTTTCTGTGTCTCAGTTTCTTCATCTGTAAATTGGGGGAAGCAGCGTTTATATCCTCGGGGGTGGCAGAGAGGGCCCTGCACATTGTGGGAGCTGAATCCATATTTGACACCATCAGCCCAAGCCAGGCAGACTGGGGCGTGGGCTTCTAGGGGCACATCCTTCCTTGCGCAGCTTCAGTCTTCCCTCTCTGCTCTCCCGTCTCCCACTCTCCAAGTGCAGGCAGAGACCTTCAGCTTGAGCACCGCCAGCCCTGAAGGGCTCTTGGACACAGCCAAGGACAATGTTGGTGCCCTGGCCGGGGGCGGTGCCTGTGGTATGTGTGTTCCCACATCTCTGTTTTGAGAAAGAAGCTATTTGGACACCAGCCAGACTGTATATATGTGTATGTGTGTGTGTGTGTAGGCTCAATGGCTGGCTCCAAAATACTTGCTGATTAATCTTTGTCTTCTATGTACCCAGCCCTGGTCCCCAGGAAGCTCCAAGGCCTGAGCTGGTGTCCAAGGGGCCTGAGGGGGCAGAATGAGGCCCAGGAAGATGGATTTCCCTGTCCCCTCATCCCCTGCCCAGCAGGGAAGGGGGAAGTCTGCTTCATTATGTTTAATGGGATTATTGGGGGGGACAGTAGTCATGGGGCATTAGCTGCTAATTGGGTCCATAATAAAGTTAATAAAGCTCTCATAGTCTCTGCCATTAAGTGTAATTAAGGGGGTGCTCTGTGGTGAGGAGGGGGTGTTGGCGGGGAACGGGTACTGGGCTCAGGCTGGCAGGAAGGAGCCAGAGTAGGAGCAGGTGACGGGGACGCTGGCAACCATGCCAAGGCCGGGAGCCACAATGGCTTCTGCAGCTCACCCCTGCTGGGCTCTCCGGCAGGTCCTCTGGTGGCCGGAGTGGGTGAGGGGCACAGGCAGGGGAGGGTTCACTATGCTGTTTGTAGGAGTCTGGGGGGAGCTACAAGCCTGCACCCTTGAAGAGCCTCAGAAATGTCTCTGAGGACAGGTGGCATGGACAGGCTGTGAGCTTCGGAGCACGGCTCTGGCTCGTGTTTGTATACGACCTTGGGGAAGCTCCAGAACCTCTCTCAGCCTTAATTTCCCCTTCTGTGTCTTGAGGGCAACAGCAGCATGTCCAGGAGGGTTGCCGGAGCTCTGTGCTGGGACCCAGATGAATGGCTATGAGACTGTGATTCTTTTTAAAAGTTTTTATTGATTTTACCTTGTAATTACACAAGGAATAATTTTTCTTTCTCTTTTAAGAGTTATTTTATTGATTTGAAAGGCAAAGAGAGAGAGATGAGAGAAAGAGATCATCCAATCTGCTGGTTCATTCCCTAAATGGCCGACACAGTCGGGCAGGACAAGGCTAAAGCCAGGAACCCGGAACCCCATCTGGATCTCCCATGTGCATGGTAGAGACCCACACACTTGGGCCATCTTCTACTGCTTTCCCAAGTGCAAAGTAGGGAGCTAGATCAGAAGTAGAGCAGCTGGGACTTGATTGGTGCTCTGATATGGAATGCCAGCATTTCAAGTAGTGGCCACAATGCCAACCCCTATGCCAGGAGTGTTTGACGAAGTCTCCTTGTACATACGGAAGAAGCAAAGCAATGCTTGCATTGACTGGTGATCATTTTTCTAGAGTTTTGGAGATGCATCTATGTAATATGAAGAGGATTTGAAAAGTTTGTGGAAAATGGAATTAAAAGATAAACTTATTTTGGTGCAAGAAGTCTTGAAATTCATGCATAATTTTTAAATAATATGCATTGTTTGTGAAATCTTTGAATGTCCCTCGTTTGTATGTACAAGGAGAAGGACTGGTGTGTTTATGCGGTTCTGTGACTTGTGTTCTTGTTTCCTCTGGTCATTGTGGTCTTGCATTCTTTCCCTGGCTCTCCGGATTATATGGCACGGAAGCACCACCATTCACTCAGGCAATTGCCTAGTGATGAGCATTCTGATGAGTATTGAAATGACAGACCATCCTTTGGGTGAGTGTCATCTTTGTGAATTTCTGCAAGCTAGATTTCTAGAAATTGAATACTTAGATCTAAGTGTATGCAATTTACTTATTTTTGTATGTATAAAAAACCTGGTCTTTTGGAAAGATTAAACATGTACAAAGCTTGAGAAATCATAAAGTAGAGGCTGGTGTTGTGGTGTACTAGGTGAAGCCGCCACCTGCCACGCCAGCATCCCATATGGACATTGGTTCCAGTCATGGCTGCTCTACTTCCGATCCAGCTCCCGGATAAAGTGCCTGGGAAAGCAACAGAGGATGGCCCAAGTGCTTGGGCTCCTGCTACTCAGATGGGAGACCTGGATGGAGTTCCAGTCTCCTGACTTTATGCGGCCATTTAGGGAGTGAAGCAGCGGATGAAAGATCTCTCTGTCTCTCCCTCTGTAACTCTGCCTTTCAGATAAACAAATCTTTAAACAACATCATTAAGCACAAAAGAGAAGAGCCGTTCAACCCGGCTAGCCCTCAGGCCCTCTGCACAATGGTACTTCCAGAGGCTTTGTTTCAAAGCTGTTTCCCAAGACAGATGAGAGCTTATTTGTATGTTTTCTTTCTTTTCTCCCGAGTGATGGCATAGTCAACAGTCTGTTCTGCACCTTGTATTTTTTTTTTTATCTGTACCTTTCTACGATACAATACCTTGAAGATCTTTCTAGAAGGGAACATGCACATTGTTCTCTTGAATGGCTGTGTAGAATTCCATTGTGTGAAAGTGTTTCAGTTATTTAACTTGTCCCTAGATTGTTTTTAGCTCTTACAGCACGGCAATAAATATCATATTTCTCCTTTTTAAAATATTTATTTATCTGAGAGGGAGAGTCACAAAGAGGGAGGGAGGGAGAGAGAGGGAGGGAGAGAGAGAGAGAGATCTTCCATTCGCTGGCTCACTCCCCAGGCTGAAGCCAGGAGTCTCCTCCGGGTCTCCTACCTGTGCGGGAGAGGTTCAAACACCTGTGCCATGTTCCACTGCTTTCCTCAGGCTACTAGCAGGGAGCTGGATCAGAAGTGGACCAGCTTGAACCAGTGCCTACAGATGTCAGCGTCATAGGCCGCAGCTTCACCCACTACACCGCAACACCAGCCCCAATAATACCATATTTCTTTTAGCATAAATGCAGAAAATATATAGACAAATTTCTGGAAGTGAAATTGCTGGGTCAACTGATACATCCCTTACAAATTTCTGGTTGCAGCCTGACCCAGAACTGGCTGTTGCAGCCACGTGGGGAGTGAATCAAAGGATAGAGGCTCCATCTGTTTCTGTCATTCTTTAAAATAAATAAATCTTTAACAATTTTCGATAGCTATTGCCAGCTTGCCCCTCAAGATGACCTCAGCACCCTCAAATCAGAGTGGGCACTGTCCCCCCTCCCCAGGCTCTTGGAGGAGCCTCATCAGTGGCCCCAGGGCACACTCCCGCCCTCCCAGAGGACAGCACACAGGACAGGGAGAGGCAGGAGAAGCCTTCCCCTCTGCCCTGAGAAAGCCAAGGGTAGGCACAGTCGTCGGAGAGGAAGGGAGAGTTACAGGCGGGGTCAGGGGTTAATGCGGATGGAGCTATGGGTACACAAACAAGCCCCGGTGGGGGAGGGGAGGGAGCGGAGGAGGGGCTGCGCGAGCCTGCCTAGCTTGCCGGGACTTGGCTCTCCCCAGCCCCACCCTTACCCCCACCCCCGGGGCAAATGCCGCGAGGGGCACGCATTCTGGGCTGCGGAGGGATCCTGTGGCCAGGCTGCTGGGCTCTGAGGTCAAGGGGGCAGCTTTCTGCTTGCCGAGCCCTCCCCAGCCCAGGGCTGGCAGGGTGGGCCTGCTGAGCAGCCCTGCCACCTCTCTGGGCCCCTCCACGGTAATCCCCCTGGAGCCCGGTCTGGGAGGCTTTTCGAGGTATTAGAGGTGAGCCAAGCAGCCCCTGGAGCCAGGCACAGCTTTGAGAGCATTCCTGGGCATTAGGCTCCTTGTCACAGCCCCGCCCTCACCCCCCGCAGCCCCCTCCTCCCCACTCCTCAGCTGCAACCTCCCCTGGCCTAATTACAGGTGTCCATGTCGGGGTCAGCAGCAGGGTTAATTTGGGGCTTGTCCTGGGGTGGCCAGGGCTCATTAATGGAGTCTCACGGAGTCCAGGGGATGAGCCGGGCAAACCGGGGATTAGGGGCTAGGAGGACTGTGCAGTGGGGAGGGCTGGGTGAGGCGGGCCTGGGGGCGGGGCCTGAGAGGAGGGTCAGTTTCACACACTCCCCTGCCGGCGAACGCTGGGAACCAGCACAGGTGCCCAGGCACACAGAGGTGCACAGGCAGCCATGGGCCCACACACCAGCCGGCGCGCAAAGGGTTCTCCCCCACCTTAGGACTCAGCAGCTTCCCAGGGTGTGGCAGGGCTGGGGCCTGGGGAGGACTGGAGGCTCTCCAGCCAGAGACTGGCCCACCCCTGCCAGCCCCGCCCGTCCTGTATCCTGCCTCCTCCCCCACTGGGCGTGTGGGCTGAGCCTCAGCCTGTTCCTGAACATCCCCTAGTCCCGCCTGACCCAGGGGGTCCCTGCCCAGCTGTTGGCTGGCCGGGCTGCTTGGGTTCTGAGGGGGAGGCAGAGCCACAGTGCTCACTACTCAGCAGAGGTCACCGAGGAGGAGGAGGAGGAGGAGGAAGACAAGGAGGAAGGAGCCAACAGGAGCCAGAGCTGGGAGGGGCTGGGCAGGGGGAAATCACTTAACCCCAAAGCCGCCACTGGTCTTTGGCAGCCGCAACAGTGATGGGGGCCAGCTGGAGCCAGCTGAGGAGCTGCCCAAGTGTGGGAACCGCGGGAGGAGGCCCCTGGGCTGCTGGGTCAGCTGGGAGGAGAGCGCCCCAGCCGCTGCTGCCGGCCCTCCCCGGGTGTGGGGATCGGACCCATTTCCCAGCAGTAGCCACCCCCACTGAGACGGCACCCCCAGCGGGGCGGGGGTGGCAGCACTTGGTAGGGAGCCCTGCAGCGGGGCACCGAAGCTCCACACTGGACTCCGGGAGACTCCAGTTCTGCAAGATTGCCTCCTTCCCTCTTGTCCCAGTCCCCAGGCACCCTGCTAACTGGCGTTTGCGTGACCAGGGGCAAAGCAACTCCACCCCACAGACCCAATGTCTCATTGCTGATGGTGACCACAGGACCAGGCTGCCACCTGTTGTCACGTCATCCTTGCTCCTGGGCACCTGGCACCCCCTCCTCAGCCCCAGCCTCCCTCCCCATCCCCAGGACACCCCCCCCACACACACACACACTCCAGGTCTGTAATTGAATATCAAGGCCCAGAAGCCAGCGTGAGCAGCGGCATTCATCAGCGGCAACCTGGCAGTCTCCTGCCATAGATCTTTCTCACGCGCAGAATAGCTCATGTTAATCACGGCTGCTGATTTATGGTCTTCCCCGCCTTGTACATAAATTATTCACACTATTGCCTCGTGCCGAGTGTGCTGGAATCTTGTAATGAGGGCGCCCGTCCTCGCCTCTCCGAGGTGGGGCCTCAGGCCTCTGGCCAAGGTGGTGGAACCCAGGCAAAGAGGACTGCTGGGCTGGTGGGGAAAGTGGGCCCTGACTCAGGAAACAGGGCGTGGCCTCAGGGACCTCTCCAGCTCTGGACAGGAGGCACAAGGTTGAGCTGGCTGGGGGAGGCTGAGGGGGGCCCTCGGCACCCTGAGGCTCTGAGGAAATAGCCCAGGGGAGCCTGGAGGCTGCGGTTCACCCCAGACTCTCCCACCAGTACCGCCCAGCTCTCTGGAGTGCCCCACCCAAGGAAGCAGCAGATGGGAGTGTCCTCAGAGGGGTAGAGGCACTCCCTCATGCACCCTCCCACACTGGTGTCTGCGCTGCTCTCTCTGGGGGACCCTGGGAGAAAGCGCTGGCCTCAGGAGGTGTGGCAGTCGTTCCAGCGATGTCCACCAGATGGCAGCCCTGAAACCCAGGACGGCAGTGGCAGGAGACCTAGGCAGCCTCTGGCTGTGCCAGGGAGGCTGATGGGCAGTGGGCAGAGCTGGAGGGACTTGCTGAGGCGAGAGCCCCTTGGCCTCAGAGGACCTGAGGAAGGACCCATTTCACACAGGGAGCCACACACTGTGCCGCCCATCAATGGGGTCATCTTGGGGAAGAGCTGGGGGTGGGGCAGGGAGGCTGCAGCAAGCCTAACTCCAAAGGCCCTGGCCCGACTCGCCTGAGAAGCAGAAAGCAGGAACGGTCTCCTCCTCAGGCTCAAACTTGCCTCCGCCTGATCCCTCTCTCTGGGCAGGCGGACCCCTGGAAGCAGCCAAGACAGGAGCTGCCGGTGAGATGTGGTCAGCGGGCCCCAGCCAGGCCAGCCCTCGGGATCCCACTGTAAGCTTGTCGGGCTGAGATGCCGGGACCCAGTCCTCTGCAGGACCCTGTGCCCCACAGACAGGCAGGAGTTGCCTCAGGAGACTCATAGCTTCAACCCTGGGCACACCAGAGGGGTCCCCCTCACCCAGACCTCATGCTTCTCCTGCCATTCATCCCCAGCACCCGGCTTGAGGGTGCAGTCTCACACCGGCGGCTGAGGCCGGCGGCGAGCTCAGCTCTGCGCTGCCAAATCCCTGAGCCCTGGAGGTGAAGCTGGCGGAATCGGGCTCCTCCCGGAACTCCAGCCACCTCTGCAGGGGTCCTCAGGAGCGATCTGCAGCTCCCTGTGTCCTTGCTGCCAGCCCCTTCCCCAAGGCTCTCTGGAGGTAGCAGCTGGGATCCTGAGTCCCCGCCTGGCCCCCAACAGGGCCCTTGGGTCCTGATGGGAACTCCCAGACCTGGGCAGGCCTCTTTCTTCCCGGCTTTCGGGCTCCTTGAAGGCCAGGTCCCGGCGTCCCTGTCGGTGCTGACCAGTGTTTCTCCCAGCATGGCCCCTGTGCCTGCTCCAGGCCTTCTGAGATGGCGTCCAGGGAACTGAAGTGTCCCCAAGCTTGCAAAGACTCGCCCCGCATGAGAGACTTCCGCAGAGCCAGAACTCCCGAGGCTTCCTGAGGGCAGCCCCAGGCCGGGACAGGTGAGCGGGGAGGCATCCCAGCCGGCGTCACAGCGCCGTGCAGCAGCTGCCCAGGAAGGGGCCTCACCAGCGGCCCCTCCCTGCCCGTCGCCAGGTCCCCTGCCTTCTGCCAGCCCTCCAGCTGTCTGCCCCCCGCTTGCCTGGCTGTCCCGGCTCCACTGTCTTCATGTCTGTCTTCACGTCTGTTCCAGGACTTCCCCAGCCCAGCCTGTTTATCCTTCAGGGGGTCCGAGTGGGTGTTTCAGCCCCAATTATGCTGTGACCACAGTCACCACAGATACCAAAACAAATGTCCTGGGCGTCAGAGGTGGGGGAGGCTCAGACAGGCTGGTGCCAGGGGGCCTGATAAAGGGGGATTGGCTTGAGCGTGGAGGTGATGAGAGCTGCTCCTAGTGATGGGACCCTGGGGAACTGGGGCTCGTGGGTAATTGGCCCCCTCAGCTAGACCCAGGCCGCAGCGCGGACAGTGCTTGGTCTCAGAGCCTCCCCCTCCACCTCCTGCTTCCCTGATGTCTCAGCTCACAGAAGCCAGTGGGGCAGATGCCTTGGGAAAGCCTTGCCTCTCCCCCTGTGGCTGGCTAAGTCTGGCCTCACCTCTGGAAGGTGAAGATCTTGACTCCTCAGCGCAGGCTGGCCGTGGAGACCTTTTGTCCTGTCTCACCCTGTGGTCCGTCACTGTGGACAGAAGCGAAAGTCAAGGATTCTAGAGCTGGCTCAGCTGGCCTGACCCTGAGATTTGGGGTCTGGGCCTTGGTCACTCCGTGCCTGTTTCCTATCACTAGGTCTCTGCAGTGGGACACCTGCAAACACCTTTAGTAATGATGATAATAGCAGGATGACAAAATTCATTGACCAAACACTTTCCGTGTGTCGTGCTGGACGTCTCTATATTTGATCTTATCCGTCCTTCAAGGCAGGCGGATGTGGGGGCCCCACGTGATAGGTGAGGAAGCTGACTTAGAGCAGTTGAGATGTCCAAGGCCGTGTCACTGGGAAGTGATAGAATTGGATTCAACCCCGATGCGGTCTGACTTCTGTGTTCAAGGTTTTACCCTAGGCTCTGGATGTCCTGTGCAGAGTGGGATTTGCTCTGTGTTTGCTGTAGCAGCCCCTCCAAAGTTGAAGATCATGGCTTCTCCGGGGGCTTCTTCATCTTAGGATCTGACACTCAGGGTTGAAGAGGCCCTTTGGCCCCAGAATGCAGCTGGAGACCAGGGAAAGCTGGCTTAGGGCTCGGACTCCAGCTCCCTTGAGGGGCCTGGGTGAGGCTCTGCCTCGGGGTGGAGCCACATGTGGCAGGTGGGGGTGGGGTGGGAGGTGGGCTGTTAGAGGCAGACAGCTGCTTCTCAGCTTGCCCCTGTGCACACAGGCTTTCAGTGAGCAGGCGCAGGTGCACACTGCCTATGGGAGCAGGGCTCCTTGGAGTGAGTGAGCACACTCGCCGGATCCTGGAGCCACGATTGTGAGCACACACGAGGGCACCTTGAGGTGTGAGCCAGCCCGAGCATGTGCACCAGCAAGGGTGTGACTATGGAGGCCTTTGAAAGGCAGAGTGTGGCTCAGCAGGTATGCTGGTTCTGACTGCGCGTGGGTGTGCGAGGGTGAGCACAGGTGCAAAGGCAGTCGCTGTCTGAAGATCCCAGAGGGAAAACCCCAGCAGACTCGGACACTAATCTCTGTTCTGCCTTTGCCCAGCTCTGTGGCTTGGGACCCGTGACTTCTCTAAGTGTCTGTAGCTGCAAGGAGAGGAAACCCAGCCCCCGGGTCATGGTGGGAACCGGGAGCAGGTGTGCAGTGGAGCGCACCTTGTGATCCGTGAAGTGCAGGTCTCTGGGAAGGGCAGTGGCTCTCCCATCCTCTGCCTCTCTCCCCTTCCCTGCCCCCACCAGGCGCTCGTGCCCCAGCCAGGTGCCAAGCTAGGGGAAGGGTGGCTCACGCGGCAGAACTTGGGGTCCTGGACTCAGACGCTTTGTTAGAAGTGGGAGGGGTCCATTTCAGCTGCACAGCCTGCGGCCGCCTCTATCCCACCAGCAGTGGCACATCTGCACCCCACACTGTGCCCAACTCTGAGGGGGGGCTCCTCCAGCTCATGTCAGCACAGCACACTGTGGCTGAGAAGGCTCCCAGGGAAGGCCGCCTCAGTCCAGGCCCCCTCACACCCCTGGAGTCCAGCCCCACACAAGTCTATGATAGGAGCCTAGAGCTGTGATTCTTCAACTTCAACGTGCGTGAGACTCTCCAGGGGCTCTTGTTAAAATGCAGATTCCGGCTCAGAAGTCCTGAGGTTAGAGCCTGAGAAAGTCTACAAAATTCTGTCCGACCGGAGCGTAAGTTAAGAGAAGGCATTTGGCCTAATGATCAAGATGCTTGATCCCACACCACAGTATCTGGACTTGATTTCTGGCTCCAGCTCCCAATTCCGTCTTCCTGCCTATGCAAAGCCTGAGAGGTAACGGCGATGGTTCAAGTACTTGGGTTTCTGCCAGCCATGTAGGAGACCTGGATTGAGTTCCTGGTTTCAGCACTGGCCCAGCCCTGGCTATTATGGGCATTTGGAGAGTGAAACAGTAAATGGAAGATCTCTCTCTCCCTCTCAAATAAACAAAACAAAAGACAGACAGATGGTGAATGATAAGAGCTGAGACAGAGGAAAGCAATGATTTTGTCATCTGTGATGGGAGTTTGACCTTGACCCTAGGGCAATGAACCACTGGAGGGGAAGCTTGTCAGACACTGCTTCTAGAAAGATCATTCTTGGGGCCGGCACTGTGGTGTAGTGGGATAAATCTCCGCCTGCAGTGCTGGGATCCCATATTGATGCCAGTTCGAGTCCTGGCTGCTCCACTTCCGATCCAGCTCTCTGATATGGCCTGGGAAAGTGGTACAAAATGGCCCAAGTCCTTGGGCCTCTGCACCTGCATGGGAGACCAGGAAGAAGCTCCTGGCTCCTGGCTTTGAATCGGCACAGCTCTGGCCGTTGTGGTCAACTGGGGAGTGAACCAGCGGATTGAAGACCTCTCTGTCTTTCTCTTTATCTCTCCCTCTCTCTCTCTCTCTGCCTCTCTTCTCTGTGTAACTCTGACTTTCAAATAAATAAATCTTTTTTTTAAAAAAAAGAAAGATCATTCTTGTGACCACATTGGGTGGGCAGAGGGTCAGAGAATAGCCGGGGTCTGTTGCCCAGGTCCAGATGGACAATGGGGGCCCAGCCAGGAACCCTGGGGCAGGCTTAGTGACCAATGGGGTGTGGCAGAGGGGGAGGATGGGGGGCTCCGGAGGGACCCCTGGCTTGGCTGCTGAAGAGGGGCCCACACCTCGGCCAGCTGTGGAGCTGCTTTCTGCATCTCCCAGGCCCGCGATCTGGTCACTGCTTGGCCTTCGGCTCCTGTGGGACAAGGGGCAGGGACAGGCAGCAGGAAGCAGCTTGGAATTTGGGGGGAACTTCAAAAAGTTCATGGAAACTTGGATTTAATTTATTTTGGTGTGGAAAAAAAAAAGTCAAACCTCCCGCACAGTATTCCCATAGTGGGCATTTTCCACGGACTTTTTGAAGACCCTGTGTGTGTGACGGGAGCCGCATGTTAGGGAGCTCCCCTGCTCGCCCGGGCTCATCCTGGAGCGGCCCCGTCAGCGGCTGCCGGGACTTGGGGCTGCTTTGGGGATTCGACCTTCTGAAGCCCTGACACTTCACCCGTCTCTGGCTCCCTTCCAGACAAGAAAGCCCAGAGGAAGGAGAACTCAGGCCTGAGGAGCACCCCTGTGCTGGGATCCCACTTGGCTGAGGCTCAGGGCCCTGAGTGTCCCCCGGGGACCTCCCCCAGATCGCGCCGCCTGGCTTCTCTGCTTGGCACTCTGGCCCCGCCCCTCCACGCTGGTCTCTGAGTACCTCTCAGAGCGCCCACTCCAGGGAGCCTTGGCCCATTTTCCTGTTTGGGGCCCTCGCTGCCCCATTTGCAGCTGGGTGCTGGCTCAGCACTGCCTGACCCAGTGGCTCCTCTGCACTTCTCCTTCCGTGGTGCAGGTGTGAGCACAGCAGAGGTCAAGTCGTGCCCACTAGGGCACGAGTGCTCACTCATCTTCGCCGATTGCCACTGTGGGCTTATTATCTAGTGACAGCTAATCACACACAAAGCACAAACTTAAACTTGGCTATGTACTTTCTCAGTCTCTGTCTATCACATTTCCAAGAGAAATTCACTTATTATTCCCATTTTCTTGGATGAAGATACGGGGACAAAGATGGTAAGTGGCCTGCCCAGGGCCAGCAAGCTGGGATTTGGGACAGGGACATCAGACACAGAGCCTATGCCTGTCACCACAGAACTCCATGGACCCTCCCAATCCTCAGCACCAACCCGAGCCCTCAGCTTAGTCTTCTTCCTAGGAGCAGCCTTCCCAGGACAAGTTTTAGGCCAGGAGCAAGGCTCACGCCCAGAAAAACTGAGACAGGAAGCAGGTGGTAACCCCAGAGGGATTTTGCCATAGTGGGAAGAGTTAAGGATCAGGAGTCAAAGGACCAACGCTGTGTTTTGCTCGGCTCTTGTTGTCCCAGTGAACCTGGCCAAGTCTATAACCTCAGTTAGCCTCCATTTCCTCATCTGTGCCGTGGGCTGGCCCAGAAGCCACCTCTCGGAGCTGTTGAGAAACAAGCGAGGAAATGTGCAAGGCAGGATTTTATCCACTGCAGAAGGCCGCCTGCTGTACGCTTTTGTCATCAGTTGCTAGGACTGAATCCAGGGGCTGTGGCTACAGCCAGGAGTCCATGGGCCTGGACCTGCTCCTAAGCACAAGTCCAACAAGAGCATGGTCAACTCGCCCCCTCTGCTTCCCCTTAGCCTTCTGTTCTTTCTGCAGCTGTGATTTATTGATTTATTTTTAAAGATTTATTTATTTGAAAGGTAGAGTGACAGAGAGAGATTGAGAGACAGAGGGAAAAGATCTTCTATCTACTGGTTCACTCCCCAAATGGCTTCAATGGTTGGGGCTGGACCGGGCCAAAGCCAGAAGCCTGGAACTCTACCCAGGTCTCCCATGTGGGTGGCAGGGGCCCAAGCTCTTGGCCCATCTGCCGTTGCCTTCCCAAGAGCATTGTAGGGAGCTGGATCGGAAGTGGAGCAGCCAGCACTCGAACCAGCACTCCAATATGGGATGCCAGCGTCGCAGGCAGAGGCTTGAACCCGCCGTGCCACAGTGCTCGCTGGCTCCTGTAGCTGTGACTCAGACCCTGGCCATCTCTCCTTCCCTCTGTAAAGAGAGAGACTGCAGCCCAGTAGGCCTGGACAGGCCCCAGTTTAAACAAGCCGGGGGTGGCACGAAGGCAAGTCCCTGTGACACAGACGAGAGCAGGACCGCATTGCAGAGGGCCCCTGTCTTCACCCAGTGGATACAAGTCCTGGCGGCTTGTTCTTGTGTCAGTTTTCACTACTGAACCGTTTAATTCATTCAAAACACATTTGAATGAATTAAATTCATAAGATAATTCATGATTATGATTATCATTAAAAATAGTAATTTTTTCAGTGGGTTTTTAATTTTTACACATGAGTATTCTTTTTCTTAAGATTTATTTACTTGTTTATTTGAAAGGCAGAGTTATGGGGAGAGGAGTGGAGGAGACAGAGAATGGTTCACTCCCCAAACGCCTGCGATAGCTAGGGCTGGGCCAGGCCAAAGTCAGGAGCCAGGAACTCATCTTGGTCTTCCACATGGGTGGCAGGGGCCCAAGCACTTGGGCCATCTTCCACTGCTTTCCCAGGCACATTAGCAGGAAGCTGGATGAGAAGTGGAGCAGCCGGAACTTGAACAGGCGCTCATATGTGATACTGCCATCGCAGGCTTACAGCTCAACCAGCTGTGCCACGGTGCTGCCCCTGAACATCAGTGTTCTGATACTTCTGCCATTAATTTGCTTTTCCAAGTAAAAATGTGGCTTGAAGCAAAAATATAACTTGGGTGTTTTTCTTCCCCATTGTCCTGAAGTGCTACATATGAAGTTTTCCAAAGCATGGGAGTGCTATTCTGTGTGTAGTCATTCTGGCCAGGGGACAGCTAGTTTGCCTCCAATTTTTCATTCTTGTAAACACTGCTCAGTGAACTACCTAGTGTGTGGTTCTGTGGGCAGAGGTGGCCATTTTATTAGGATAATAAATATCTAGAAATAATGCTGCAGGGATGAAGAGGGGCATTGTTAAATCATTTTTTGAGTTAATTTATTATTATTTATTTGAAAGGCAGAGAGACAGAAAGAGATAGGCACACACACACAGATATCTTCCATCCACTGGTTCACTCCCCAAATGTCCACAACAGCTGGGGCTGGGCCAGACCAAAGCTAGGAGCCTAGAATTGCATCGGGGTCTCCCACATGGGTGGCAGGAACCTTGAGCCATCACCATCGCCTCCTAGAGTGTGCCTTTGCAGGAAGCTCGATCACAAGTGGAGCTGGGACTCAATGCCAGGCACTCTGAAGAGATACAGATGTCCCAAGTGGTGGCTTAGCCCACTGCACCACCATGCCCAGTGCCTGCCCTTTTGTTAATTTTGATAGAAATACCCAATTATGTTCTAAGAAGACTGAACTAATTTATGAAGCTTCCAAGAGAGGATGACTCACTTATGAGCACTTCAATAGTTTGAATTTTTGCTATTCTAACAGGCCAAGCAAAAATAATTTTTTTAAAGATTTAGTTGAAAGGCAGAGACAGAGAGAGAAAGAGATGGAGGGAGGGAGGGAGGGAGGGAGGGAAGGAGATATCTTTCACTTTCCAAATAGCTACAACAGCCTGGGCTGGGCCAGGCTAAAGCCAGGAAGCCAGAACTCCCTTTGAGTCTTCTATGTGGGTAGCAGGGGCCCAAGCCTCATTGCTTTCCCAAGGTCATTAGCAAGGAGCTGGAACAGAAATGGAGCAGCTAAGAGGCTGGCATTGTGGCCATGCCTGCATCCCATATGGGCACAAGTTTGAGTCCCAGCTGCTGCATTTCCAGTCCAGCTCCCTCCTAGTGGCCTGGGAAAGATCGTCCAAGTCCTTCAGTCCCTGCATCCACGTGGGAGACCCGGAGGAAGCTCCTGGCCTCCGACTGGCCCAGTTCTGGCCACTGCAGCCATTTGGGATTGAACCAGCAGATGGAATATCTATCTCTCCCTTTCTCTCTGTAACTCTTTCAAATAAATAAAATAAAATAAAAAAAAAAGAAAGGAAGAAAGAAAGAAAGAAGCAGAGCGGCGGGGACTCGAACTGGCAATATCACAGGGGATGCTGGCATCACAAATAGCAGCTTAATCCACTGCACTAGCCCCCCGAAACATATCTTATATGTCTGTTTTAATTTGTTTTTCTCTAACTATTATTGCATTTCTCTCCTGTTGAATATATCTACCCAAGTTCTTTGGACACTTTTTATTTCTGTTACTATAAATTGCCTGTTGATATAGATTGCCCGTTTTTCCATTGGGTTTTTATAACACTTATTCTTACTTGTGTGCTGGAATTCTTTATTCTGGATGTTAATATTTGTTACTCTTTAGTTGTTTGTCTTTCAATATCATTTGTGATCCTTTATCATACAGCAGTTTTAAATTTAGATGCTGTATATTTCTCAATATTTTATCACTAGTAAAGTTACCGTATTTTTTTTTTTTTTATTTTTGAGAGGCAGAGTGGACAGTGAGAGAGACAGAGAGAAAGGTCTTCCTTTTGCCATTGGTTCACCCTCCAATGGCCGCCACGGCCGGCGCGCTGTAGCCAGCACATCGCGCTGATCCAAAGCCAGGAGCCAGGTGCTTTCTCCTGGTCTCCCATGCAGGTGCAGGGCCCAAGCACTTGGGCCATCCTCCACTGCACTTCTTGGAAGAGGGGCAACCGGGACAGAATCTGGTGCCCCAACCGGGACTAGAACCCGGTGTGCGGGTGCCGCAAGGCGGAGGATTAGCCTAGTGAGCCTCGGTGCCGGCCTTGTTACCATAATATTTTAAACACCATTTTATAGTCCAAAATTACTCCATTTTAACTTGCATTTTTTTCTACCATTTTTAGAGCCGCTCTTCATTTCTTCTGCAATCTACTTTGTGAATGCTGTGAGACAGAAGTAATCCTTCTGTAAAGTTTGGGGACCCATGCCCCCTTCCAGTCACCACCACCTGTGTCCGGGCTATGAGCCTGTTGGTTTTTTTTTGTTTTTTGTTTTTTTTGTGTGTGTGTTTTTTTTTTTTTTTTGACAGGCAGAGTGGACAGTGAGAGAGAGAGACAGAGAGAAAGGTCTTCCTTTGCCGTTGGTTCACCCTCCAATGGCCGCCGCGGCCGGCGCGCTGTGACCAGTGCACCGCACTGATCCGAAGGCAGGAGCCAGGTGCTTCTCCTGGTCTCCCATGGGGTGCAGGGCCCAAGGACTTGGGCCATCCTCCACTGCACTCCCTGGCCACAGCAGAGAGCTGGCCTGGAAGAGGGGCAACCGGGACAGAATCCGGCGCCCCGACCGGGACTAGAACCCGGGGTGCCGGCGCCGTAAGGCGGAGGATTAGCCTAGTGAGCCGCGGCGCCGGCCAGCCTGATGGTTTTATAAGGTAGACGTGAGAGAGCGTACATGCAGTGGCAGCTATCAGGCGAGGTGCAGGAAGGGTGGGGGTGAAGACACTGGTGCGGCACCCTCCCCCCACCTCGTTTTTCACCTCCTGGTGTGAAAAGGGCCCCAGACTGCGAGCAGCACGTGACTCCAGAGGCTCCTGAGCGCCCTCTAGAGTTCACCAGGTGAACAAGTCACCTTCTAGCCAACACTCACAGGCCCATGAAAGTTCTGTTTCCTTTGTACATCGCCCCTGCCACAACTAAATGGTGAGCAGGGCTGTGTCTTCCTCCTCTTTGTCTCCCCTGCACCTAACACAGAGCCAGGACCCCGGGGTGAACACGTGAGCTCCTTCTCCTGAACACTTACACCCCCTTGTGCAGGCAGGTAGCCACACTTCCACGTGCTCAGGCGGGCATGGCTGGGGGAGCACACAGGTGCACCTGTGTCTCAGCCGGCGTGGGCAGGGTGGGTCTGTGTGCTCTCCTCACAGGTAGGAGGATCTATTCACAGGTACGAAGTCAGGCATTGCCATCCATGCAGCTTCTCCCCGCCCTTCTCGGCTTCCACTGCACGTGGCTCTCCTGTCCCACTCTGGGAGGGTGCTCACCTGAGCTCAGCCCTGGCTGACATGGCCATTTGGGCCCCTTAGCGGCCTCCTAATGAGTGACTGCCTTCTTGGCCCCTTCCTCCAGCTGGGAGAGAGGGATCAATTGAGCTTCTGCTGTACCCACACGCATCTGTACATGTATTCACGCCCTGTGTACGTATGTACACACCACACGCACAAGCATGAAGATGCTCATAGCAGATACATTGCCTTCTCTCCTCTTAGCCAATATTATCCTTTGGGGTTCCTGCGCTCGGCAGCGTTCCCCCAACCTCCTAGAGAGAGGTCCTGCCATGCTTCCCAAGCAGAGCACCCTTCGCTGACCCCACAGCCTCAGCTCACCCCCAGATTCCCGTGAGTCCCAGTCGGGTCGCACTGTCCTATTTCACACCTGAGCCAACGGAGGCTCAGCATGGGGCAGTGACTTGTCCAGGATCCTGACGTCAGTCCCAAGCCTGGCTTGGCCAGTGCCGTGCTTCTGGAGTCTCAATCCAGTGTTATTGCAGGGGGAGGGAGGGAGGGAGGGAGGGAGAGAGAGAGAGAGGGAGGGAGGGAGGGAGAGAGAGAAGGAGGGAGGGAGGGAGGGAGGGAGGGAGGGGGAGGGAGGGAGGGAGGGAGGGAGGGAGAGAGAGAGAGAGAGAGAGAGAGAGAGAGAGAGATGCGTTGGCTGACAAATGCCCGTCCTGACCTCAGTGGGGCTATGGAGCTTCAAGGGGCCGTGGCCAGATTAAGGTGTATGGACAGGATCTTGGGGTGGGTGGGCCCATGGAGGGGTTCTGCTGTGTGCCAAGGAGGGTGGGGGTGAGTGTTCAAGGAGGCTTGCCTGTCCCAGGGCCAGCTTGGCCCACAAACTGTGGCACGAGAGATATCGCTCCCAGGCTCCTAAGAGTCTCATCCTGGCTCCCTCTCCCTCTACTGAGTACTGACCCGGGAGTCCCAGCTCCCTGGCCAGCTCCCTCTTGGCCACATAGCAAGGGGGCATCATATAGAGCATCCTGTCCTGAGTGTCCCCTGCGGCCTGGAGGAGGGGAGGCCCAGGCTGGCCCTGTTCCTGGTCTGTTGTCAGATGCCACACAGGGAGAGGAGGTGTGAGAACTGGGCCTAGGCCTGAGGCTCGCAAGACCCAGCAGGGGCAGCCTCAGTCACCCGGGACAGAATGTCCCAGCACTGCAGCGGCCAGCCGCCAGCCGCCAGCCGCCAGCCGCCAGCCGCCAGCCACCAGCTGCGTGGGAATCTACAACACTCCAGCATGCGGGCATGCGGCTGAGCCCACAGTTCCCAGCCTCGCCTGGGTCTGGGCCTTCCCCTAGGCTTGGGATGAAAAGGAAGACCCTCCAAAAACTGACACAGGAGGGGTCACAGTGGGGCCAGGGGTTTCTAGAATGTCTCCTCACCTGGGGGGCTGGAAAGAGTCCTCTTCCAGAGGCCAGGGGCTCTCCTCTTCCTGGGAGCCCCAGAGCCCACCGTTTTCCTGGTGGAAGGTACATGCAGATGGGGGCCTGTTCGCTTGCTGCTCTCCTAACCCTCAGGGCCCCAGTGATGTGGACCTGAGGGTCATCCCAGAATCTTATTGCCAATATGGACTCTGTAGCAGTCTCAGTCAAGTTCAAGGCCCACTTCTTGCCCTCTCCCTTAACAGGGATCAACTTAACAAGTCTTTCCCAGACCAAGATTCCAAAGGGACTGTCCGGTCCCACACAGCTGCCACCCTACCCTAGAAAGCATGGAGCACAGAGTCCTGGCTCTGGGGGTGACAGAGCTTCTCAGCTGGGCCATTGGGGTGACAGTATGGGAGGAGGGGGCCATGCGCCCTGGGGGGAGAGCAGGGGGAGTAGGGACAGAGGCTGTCAGGAGGAAGACTTGGAGTGGATCCTAACTTCCCCTCTTAGCACCTGCTTGACTTTGGAGAGCTACCCCATTCTGCAGAGATTTCTTAATCTGTAAAACGAGGCTAACAAGAGCTTTTTCACAAATACTTTGCCTTATTTGTTGTTGTCTTTCATTTTCTTTGAAAGGCAGAGAGACAGAGAAAGTTCTTCCACCTGCAGGTTCATTCCCAAAATGCCCACAACAGCCAGAGCTGAGCCAAGCTGAAGCCAAGAGCCGGGAGCTCCATCTCCCCCTTCCACTTGGGTGGCGGGGCCCCAAGTACTTGAGCTATCGAGCTGCCTTGAGGGGTGACGTTAGGGAGAAGCTGGACCAGAAGTGGAACCAAGACTCGGAAAAGGTACTTGGTTTATTGTAGGTTGTAGATGTCTTAGCAGTGTCTCAATCACTGTGCCAAATGCCTGGCTGCAAAGACTTTGTGGCAAGGGTCAGAAGGCAGGTGCGATTTCCAGCATGACTTGCTGCGTGTGCACTGACAACTTTTGGAAGGACCCGTACAAGGACCCTGCGAACAACGGATCCCTCTGGACGGGGGAAGAACAGGAAGAGGGATGGAGCCTTTGGCTTCTCCCTTTATCTCCTTTCGTCCTGTTTTACTACTAAACACACCTTTCACTTAAAAAAAAAGCAAGGAAAGAGAAGATGAACCAAACAGCTGAGCCTCACCGAGTCCGGAAGCTGGTACGCTACACGGGTCACGATCCCTCCTTCCCCGGGCACTGCACCCAGGCCTGAAAGGGATTTGTGGCCAGCGTCGCGGCTCACTAGGCTAATCCTCCACCTAGCAGCGCCAGCACACCGGGCAGCGCTGCTGGCCGCGGCGGCCATTGGAGGGTGAACCAACAGCAAAGGAAGACCTTTCTCTCTGTCTCTCTCTCTCTCACTGTCCACTCTGCCTGTCAAAAAAAAAAAAAAAAAAAAAAAAAAAAAAAAAAAAAAGAAAGGGATTTGTAAATAAACCGCCGTAAGCATTAGCTAAGATGAACAGCTCTACAGTGATGTCTTTCTGCACACCACTGCGTGTGCGAGATGACTTGTCCTGGGCTTCACAGCCCTCGGGGGGGCTATGCGATGGCAGGGTGGCGGCCAGGGGCACAGGCTCCCCAGCCAGTTGCCTGGGTTTGAATCCTGAGCCTAACTATTTGCTGGAGACGAGAGCTCAGCCAGGTAACCTCTCTGTGCCTCAGTCTGTGGTTAAACCGGGGATAATGAGTGCGTCCACCCCGTAGGAGTGCTGTGAGGGTTGCAGTGAGCTAAGTTACTCGACTCAGAGCAGCCCTGGTGCCCAGTAAGTGTTCAATGAATGTTTTTTTAAACAACCTTGAGTGTCTGTGCATGCATGTCACTGTTTCTCATTCCTTTCAGTGGAGGAACACGGGGTGGATGTTTGGCCAGAGGTTAAGATGCCACGTGATGGGGGCATTGCGGCACAGTAGGTTAAGCCACTGTTTGGGATGCCTGCATCCCGTATTAGAGTGCGGGTTTGAGTCCTGGCTATTCTGTTTCTGATCCAGCTTCCTGCCAATGTTCCTGGGAAGGCAGTAGATGATAGCCTAAGTACTTTGATCCGTGTCACCCATATGGGAGACCCAGATGAAGTTCCTAACTTTGGCCTCACCCCACCCCAACTGTTGCGGGCATCTAGGTAGTGGAAGATTCTCTCTCTCTCTCTCTCTCTCTCTCTCTTTTTCTCTCTTTCCTTTCTCTCTCAAATAAGTAAACAAAACAAATAAAAAGAAAAAAGAAATGGAGGAACATTGTCTCGGCCCTTCTACAGGCTCCCAGGACACTCCTGGCGTGGTCAGCTGAGCTAGAACAGGGTGGGGATAAGTCAGCCCTGCAAGAAAAAGGCCAGGCGGGGGTCGGGGCTCTCGGGCTCAGGTCTGAGAGCAGCCTCGGGCAGTGAGGCAGCAGCAAGCCCAGCGCCCTTGCCGCCGTCTGCAGGCTCGGCCGGCCCTCTCCTTGCCCATCCCAGCTCTGCACCTCCGCTTCTGCTGGGGAAGGCTGTCCTCATCCAGCCCAGCTCTGGGAGGCGCCTCTGGGAGATGCTGGACTGTCAAGCAGGTTGGGCAGGTTTGGGAGACAGTGGGAGGGAAGGGCCCTGACCTGGGGGAGAGACCTTGGCTTGGGGAGGGGGGGGGTGCTGTCTCAGGTGCCAAGGCAGGCGCCACCCAAGAGGGGGAGTGACTGTGTTCAGAGTTGGAGCCCAGCTGGGGCAGGTGGAGAGCCGGGGCAGGCTGACCCTCACCGCTGGGAGCACAGCGCCCTGCCCAGTGAGATTTGCAGAGCTCAGATTCTGAACTCCGTACCGGCACATATGGTGAGGCAGGTGTTTGGGAGCCACAGTCCTCAGGGATGTGCTGTGGGGTGTACTTACCCTGCCCCCTCCATGGAGTGTGAGCACACGCGGGCTCAGAGGTGTGTTTGATGACGCAAACACAAGCACACACCTGTCACACGCATCGCCTGCTGCACACACACACAGAAATGTGGCGCAGACAATCACACAGGGAGCCCGGAGAGCATGCACTTGCTTCCGGACAAAGACACCAGATCCTGGGACCCAGGGCCGCCTTTAGGGGGTCTCCCTCTTCAAGGTTTTCCCTCCTAAAAGGCCATCCCTGCATCCACACATGAGTGTTTTGTCCCTTGTAGAACAGCTGGCCTCTGGTACTGTTACATCTGTGGGCACACTGAGATTCCACCCTTTCCCGGAACTTGGACTCCTGGAGAATGGGACCAATCTACCCCATCAGGCCTCTGCCCCCAGCAACACTGCCTTAGGAGGGAGTCAGTGAGTGGCAGAACGAGGCCCAGAGAGTTGGGACGGTGCAACAGAACCCTGGCTGGGGCAGGCATCTCACGCTCAGGCTCAGAGAGCCAGCTTTGGGGCTGGCGCTGTGGTGCAGCAGGTTAAAGCCCTGGCCTGAAGTGCCGGCATCCCATATGGGTGCTGGTTCTAGTCACAGCTGCTCCACTTCTGATCCAGCTCTCTGCTACGGCTTGGGAAAGCAGTAGAAGATGGCCCAAGTCCTTGGGCCCCTGCACCCGCATGGGAGACCCGGAAGAAGCTCTTGGCTCCTGGCTTCAGATTGACACAGCTCCAGCCATTGTGGCCATCTGGGGAGTGAACCAGCAGATGGAAGACCTCTCTCTGTCTCTACTTCTCTCTGTAATAAATAAAATAAATCTTTAGGCTGGTGCTGCAGCTCAATAGGCTAGTCCTCTGCCTGCGGTGCCGACACGCCAGGTTCTAGTCCCGGTTGGGGCACCGGATTCTGTCCCAGTTGCTCCTCTTCCGGTCCAGCTCTCTGCTGTGGCCCGGGAAGGCAGTGGAGGATGGCCAAAGTGCTGGGCCCTGCACTCGCATGGGAGACCAGGAGAAGCACCTGGCTCCTGCCATCGGATCAGCACGGTGCGCCGACCATAGCAGCCATTGGAGGGTGAACCAACGGAAAAAGGAAGATCTTTCTGTCTCTCTCTCTCACTGTCCACTCTGCCTATAAAATAAATAAATAAATAAATAAATAAATAAATCTTTAAAAAAAGAGAGAGAGAGAGAGAGATCCAGCTTCACATGCCACCTGCACGCACAGAGACCCTCGTCTCCAGGGGCTGTGAGGAGGAGAGGGGAGGAAAAGGGTAGGGCCTGTGGAAACGGAGCCGTGTAGGCAGGTGTGAGGGATGTGGGGAAGTGCGCAACAGTCTCCGTGTTCGGTTTTCTGGGTCAAGGTTTTATTGCACCATAGCATAGTCAGACAATGCACAATGACATGCGAGGGTACTTCAAAAAGCTCATGGAAAATGGAATTAAAAGAGAAGTTTTTTTGGTGAAAAAGTTTTTGAAAACCAAATGGAGGGGGCTGGTGTTGTAGTATAGCAGGTTAAGCCACTGCCTGCAGCGCCGGCATCCCATGAGGACACTAATTCGAGCCCTGGCTGCTCCACTTCCAATCCAGCTTCCTGCTAATGGCCTGGGAAAGCAGCAGAAGATGACCCAAGTGCTTGGGTCCCTGCACCCACGTGGGAGATCTGGAAGAAGCTCCTGGCTCCTGGCTTTGGATCAGCCCAGCCCTGGTTGTTGTGGCTATTTGGGGATTGAACCAGGGGTTGGAAGATCTTAATCTCTGTCTCTCCGCCTCTGTTAACTCTGCCTTTCAAATAAATAATTAAATACATCTTTAATTTTTTTAAAGTCTACAGAGTGTTTTTCATAAAAGACATTTTCACACTTTTTGAGGAGCCCTCACAGGTACAGGTTTCCAAAGCTCTGCACCAGAACTCAGTTTTCCCATGAGTTTTTGGAAGTACTCTCACATGTGCTTTGTGATCTGCTACTCTACCGGAGTATGGTGCCCAAAGAACTTTCACAAAGTGAGCACAGCCACGTAAGCAGATAAAGGAACACCATCAGCACCCAAGACTGGCTGCAGGCCCCCCTCCAGGCACACCCTGGAAACAACCCAATGGTCACGGGGCGCCCTGGGAGAGCAGCCCACCTCCTCCCCTCGCTAGGGGACCCTAGTAGGCCTTCTTAGCCCTTGATTAACTGGCCTGTTTGAACGCTTTAGATAAACTCAATCCAGAGGACATCACTTTTGTGTCCAGCTTCTGTCACTGACCCACGCGTTGTTGAGGTTCACTTTCCTAAACGAATTCCCACACACTCACAGCGCTCACATTCGGCAGGTACACAGACTCACTGCTCACACCATGCTTATATACAAGCAGAACACTCGCATTGCACTCCCATGTGTGTGTCTCACACGCTGTCAAACACAGCCTCAGCTGCTTAGCACCTCTCACCTATGTGTGCACCTACGTGTGTACATCCTTCCTGTGAGCAGTAGTCACTCCCAATTGTGTACGCACATTTGTCTATATAAACTCTTGCATCTGGACACTCCCGCTTGTACACACAGACACGTCATACCTACCTTGTTTCCTGCGCACACGTGCCCAGTCTCACAGCACGCACCCTCTGCACCCCGCACCAGCACCACTGCTCGCAGGCATGTGCCCGTCTCACCTGCTGGCCGTTCCTGCCTTCTCTGGCCCAGCCGGGAGCAGACAAGAGAACGTGATAACATCGACAGCTGAAAACTGTCCGGAGAGCGAAGCTGTCCTTTGTTGAGAAACCTGAGCCCTTATTGAAGGGGTCCCAGTGGCTGCATCTGGGGGCTGGGAGCGAGGGGAGGAGGTGGGCTGCTCTCCCAGGGCGCCCCGTGGCCATTGGGTTGTTTCCATTACAGAAAATGATGAAAGGGCTGGTGCAGTGAGAGCGCTGCTGTGAGTAAATAAAGCTGCCACCTCTGACCCTCGGAGGCCAGAGCTCATCCCCGGACGAGCGCTCATTAGGGTGGAGGTGCGGAGGCCCAGCCCAAGTTCTCCAACCCCAAGGCCCCAGGCCGGACTCCCAAGACACAGTGCAGGGAGGGGAGATATGAAAACCCCTGCTTGACAGTAGGGACAGGTAGAGGGAGCAGGGCTGGAGAGGGATAAGAAGGTGGGAGGGGATAGGGACGGGGTGGGGACACGCAGGAGGCTCTGGCCCCCCCTCCCTGGGCAGCCTCTCCAGGTCTCTTCTGCTCCTGGGCTCAGAAACAAGCATACTCCTCCCCCCGCCCCCTCCATGTGGAAGGCTTGCTTTGCTTGTTTTTCTAATCACCAGGAACTACAGGCAAACAGGAATGAAAAAAATAACAAACACAGGGCAAACTACAGCCACAGCAGTCCCAGAAAGGACGAGACACCGGTGGTTCTGATTCAGACAGGAGAGTGGTAGGAGCCCGCCAGACCCCTTTCCTGGTGACGGGGGCAGGGTGTGCAGCCCGGAGCAAAGCCCGGTAAAAGAGGTTGCATGGCTAAGGAAGCGAATAAATGCCTGGTGGTCTAACCCGAGACACGTGCTGGCCATCCGCCTCTTCCCACACACAGGTGCGCTGGCCTCACAGCCCAGCCGGGACCTCAGCCTTCCCCCCCCTGCTGCCTCTCTCCACAGCTCACTGCTGGGCCTCGGTTCCCAGGACTGAGATGCACTTTATTCTGTAGCCACCTTGGCTCTTACAGGCTCACCTGGCCCAGTCCCCAGGAGAAGAAAGCACCTGGCCGTGTGCCTTGTGTGTCTCTCTGTCCCTCAAGGTCAAGCAGCCACTCCCTTTGTTCCTCCCAAAGGCCACTAAGTGGCTGCTAGATAGGACTGGGAAGTCCAACCTTGGCTCATTATCACGAGAGCCATAATAATGTCATACACTGATAAACACAAAGTTTTCACCAAAAGATAAGGAGACCTCCAGGTTATAGGTAGGGACGGACACAGGGGCAAGGTGACAAGAAACAGAAGGCTACACCTCCCACCTTTGCCACCCCAGCTGCCTCTGGCTTAGGGAGAGGAGAAGAGGAAGCCTGGAGAAGAGCAGCCCCATCTTCCTGTGGCTGGAGTGGCGGCCTGGTGCTGGAGGGGACCTCTGCTGGGGAAGCCCAGCCCAAGGACCCTCCAGGCAAGGCCAGTCTTCCAGGGCAGCAGACCCTGTTCCCTGAGAGCTGGCTGCAGCCAGGTGCTCCAAATCTGGCCCCTCTTTGTTCCCAGGCACAAAGCCTCTTGTCCCCAAATCTCTGATGGTGACCTGCCTTGGTCTTTGTCCCTGAGGGGCGCGGCAGGCTGAGTCCCCGAGCAGGGAGAAGGGTGGAGCTGAAGGCTGTGCGCAGGCACTGGATTTTGGGCTACACTGGAGCCATCTCTTGGCTGCCTCCCTTGCCTCCTTAGCTGAGATGAAGGAGAAAGCCAGGGGAGCTCGCCTTCAAAACCAGCCGGAGCCTGGAAGATTCAGGCAGTGTGTGGTTCAAACACTGCTTCCCCCCTCCCCCCCCCCCAGACAGAGTTAGACAGTGAGAGAGAAAGACAGAGAGAAAGGTCTTCCTTCTGTTGGTTCACTCCCCAAATGGTCACTACGGCTGGTGCGCTGCGCGGATCCGAAGCCAAGAGCCAGGTGCTTCCTCCTGGTCTCCCACGTGGGTCAAACCCTGCCTTCTGACTTGCTCCTGACAGCTCCCTGAGCCCGAGCTGTGACGAACTTGGAGACGTTACTCTGCACTGACGCGATTCTCTGGGCTTCCTGTGAATTAAGGGATTTAACCATCACAATAGCTACAAATAGGTACTGTGACTACCCCCACTTTACAGAAGAGAAAACGGAGATCCAAAGAGGCTAAGTTAGCGCTCCAAGGTGCCTGGTTTTCAGAGAAGGACTGGAGCTGACACACAGGCCGTCCAGCTTCCAGGTGGCTGGCAGGGGAGAGTCTGGAGTGGCGACAGGAGGCCTCGCTCTGGCATCCGACCCCAAGGTGGATGCGTAGCCACCGCTGGCCAGATCTGGGCTGCCAGGCCCCCATCCGACCAAGAGCAAGGCTGTCCAGCCCTTCCCTCAGCAGCACCCAGAGCCGCTCTGTGACCACAGAAAGGTGGAGTGAGGCACTTGCCTCCATTCCCTTCTCCATTTTATTGAACCCCTACCTTCCCAGCAGCAAACATTTCCATCATCTCAGAGAACAATTAGTTGAATCCCTCATCCCTTTGATCCTTATCAAGGTTAGTACCTGAGTTTTCTGAGCTGCAGTCTGTGAGAATATGCAATGTTCCTCGAACTTGTGAACTTTAACACGGCAGGGCACCTCTGCTTCTGTGCGTCTGTACGTCCTCACAGTCGTCATGCTAACTCTTCAGTTTGCCGTGTTTTTACAGGATAGGAAATCAATTTCTTTTAAGTGGCAAAACTCTTCTCACCCCCCCTCTTCCCCCTTGTGTTCTATGCCCACAGTAAGTTCTATTTCCAGGCTCGGTTCCATCCCAGTGGTTTAAAAAAGATCAGCATGATGCCTATAGCTCATTGTCCCCATTCAATTACCCTATGATAAAACATGTTCACATCTGGCCAAATTTGCTCTTCTTTAAAAATTTATTTGATACGCTCATCTATTTACTCTTGCGAGTGAAACTGGAATCACGTTTTTGGTCTCTTCCAAGGCAACTTCTAGCCTGACTTGGACCAGCAGGAGTAGGAGACAGGTTACCCCGGGGAGTACTCACTCGTCTCTGACGCTTGTTGCCCGCATCTAGAAACACAGTGCGCGCCGCTCTCTTTCTGAGTCGCCCTTAGCAGCTCCAAGGGCTGTGTACTTCCCTTCCTGCTGATGCTCCCTATGGCTTAACCAGTTTCCTAGCGTTCGGTGTTTGAGTTGCTTCCAAGAACGAGCGATTATGAATAATGCTGCTTCAGACATCTTTGTTTAAATTGCTTTTTAAAAAATTTCCTTGGGGTATGGTCCCCAAAGTGGGATTGTCTGGTTTTTGTTAGGTAACCCAGGGAGGATGGGATCAATTCCCAGCACCACCAGCAGCAACAGAGGAAGCAGCAGCCGCTTCTCCCTGAACAAACCCTTGAGCAGCCTGATGACTCAAAAGGGCAACTTGTTCCGAAGATAAACAAACCCCAGCTATTGGAGGACAGGAGGAGTCGGGGAGCGCGGGTGTCCACAGCCAGAGGCGGGCTGCCCGGCTCTCTCCCGATCTGGGCCGCCCTGCACCTTTTTTTTTTTTTTTTTTTTTTTTGACAGGCAGGGTTAGACAGTGAGAGAGAGAGACAGAGAGAAAGGTCTTCCTTCTATTGGTTCACCCCCAAATGGCTGCCACGGTTGGCGCACTGTGCCAATCCGAAGCCAGGAGCCAGGTGCTTTCTCCTGGTCTCCCATGCAGGTGCAGGACCCAAGCACTTGAGCCATCCTCCACTGCACTCCCGGGCCACAGCAGAGAGCTGGACTGGAAGAGGAGCAACTGGGACAGAATCTGGTGCCCCAACCAGGACTAGAACCCAGGGTGCTGACGCCACATGTGCCGCCTTGTGTTGTTGTTATTGTTGTTTCAATTTATTTATTTATTTACTTATTTTTTAAATTTTTTGACAGGCAGAGTTAGACAGTGAGAGAGAGAGACAGAGAGAAAGGTCTTCCTTCTATTGGTTCACCCCCAAAATGGCCTCTATGGCTGGCGCGCTGCGCTGATCCGAAGCCAGGAGCCAAGTGTGCCCTACACCTTTGCAACCTTCTCAGAACCAGGTTCCCTGTCTACACAGGAGCCTGGCTTATTTTCATTGGCTTGGCACACATTATATAGCATGTATTAAGTGACAGGTTGTGTTCTAAGCATGACACAAATGTTAACTCATTTGCTTCTTGTAGTAAGCATACAAGGTAAAGGCTACAGTTATTACCATCCCCATTTCACTGGCAATCAAGGAAATCAAGTCAGAAAGAGACATAGGTCAGGCAGTAGGATTCAAACCCGGGTAGTCTGAGCACATTATTACCTCCTACTAGAGGTACTGCCCCCTAGAGCAGGCGCAGGTGTGCCAGCTTCTCGCTGCCTTTCTTCTCCTGGGTTCTGCTCTGGTCCCAGCAGCCCCACCCCTAAGGAGGGAAGACCCTAAGTCTCCTCGTCCTGGGTTTTGGACCTTCTTGCTCTGACCTTGTAGTTACCTCTTGCCCGGATCCAGCCGCCATCTGTGGGTTCTTGCCAAGTGCCAGCCAGTGGGCTGAGCACTTTTACATCTCTTCATCCTTTTAGTCTTTACCATAATCATACAAAAGGTGGCAAACCTTCATTTTATAAAGAAAAAATGGAGGATCAGAGAGGTTATGTGTGTTGCCTGAGACCACACAGCAGGTGAAGTGGCTGAGGGAGAATTCAAATCCGGTCGTTCAAGCATCCCTGCGTCTGGTCTGTCCGTTACACCGGGCTCCTCTTTGGCTCCTGAAACCTCACCCTTTACCCCAGTCCATTTCTCTGGGCCCTGCTTGCTTTTCTTGAAGTACACAGAGGTGAACTCAAATTCATTTGGTGTAGCTCAGCCCTTCTTCCTGGAAGAAGAGGCAAGTGTCATCTTTACCTTCTGCTTCTGGGAACTGGGAGCCACTCCCTAAGAGAAGCCTAAATAGCTCCTTCCTTTCCTGTTTCGGAGTCCACACCCCTTCAGAGCCCGCCCACCAGGTTCCTACTTCCTGTCTTAGGCTCGGCTTTGAGTTAGAGTGTGGATGATGGGCAGGCTCGGATTGCGATGAACAGACCACACCCCGCAGCACAGGTTTTCGCTCTTCCTACTTCTCCAAGTCCTCTGGGGTGACTCATAGCTCAGGGACCTTTCGGGGAGTGGCTTTTCCCAATCCTGTCATACAACAACACAAGCCCCAATGCCCTGAGCACGTGCTATGCACACAAAACTCCAGCCAGGGAGAAGAGTGGCCACTCTCCTGGTCCCTGGCAAACTCTGAGATGTCCAATGGCAGCGTCAGCTTTGGAAGCTGTGTTTGGCACGTTGGTTGCTTGTGCGTTTGTGTCTGTGTGTCCTGTATGACTACGTGGCCATGTGCATCTGTGAGCCCAGGTGTTTTGGGGGGGAGGGGGTATGGATTTGTGTTTGCATGGTGGACCCAGGACTTCAGCGATGGATTAACACGTTCTGCTCAGGAGCTTGTAGGTGTCTTTTTGAGAGGGAGGTGTTTGTACGTACTCTGAGTTAGTGTTTGTGCACCCACAACCTACAAGTTGTATATAAGGGCTGACTGGGAAGGTTTCCCGTACTCAGAGCCCTAAGAGAAGATGCAGGAGGGAGACTGGCCAGGAGAGGTAGGGTGGAGAGAAAGAAAAAATAGACCTGAGTCTAACTTAGGAAATCCAGCGCTCCCTGTTTAACCAAAAGGGTGTAGTCCTTAGAAGTGCCCACAGACGGGTGTGCTGCCTTCCACAACGTCACCTGGTGCCCAGGGCAGGAATGGTGCATGGGGGCTGGGGGTTGGGAGTCAGTGTGTGTGGGCCTGACAAGGTCTAGCCCCACATTTAAGGGGCAGGGAATAGGCGATGTAGTAAAGTATTCTCTGTCCCTCGTCCAACAGGCCCTGGGCCCCAGCCTGTCCCCACAGCGCTACGCCCCTCTGAGGCCAGGGCAGCAGGTCTTGGAAGGGCAGTGAGGGTGGCTCTGGGAGGCCTTGCCGGTGCCCCCCGCCCTTCCCTCTGCTCAAAGGCAGAGCAGCCTCCTCCTTCCAGAAGCTGCTCACAGGTTTCGCTGACTTCAGAGGGAGGAAGGGGTGGGGGAGGAGGGGCGGCTGCAAGGTGGGATACCTTTTGCTGAGACTGCAGGCTCCCCAGCCCTCCCTGGCTCCTCATTATGGAGGGCGTGGGCATGAAACCTCCTTTTGCCTGAAGGCCAATGAGAACTCATGGCTCTGTCCGTGACCGGCCAGCACCAGGGCAAAGACTGCAGTAGCAGGCCGCCTTTCTTGACCTTGAGGTCCGGTCTCGCTTTTCGGCTGTGCACATGTCCTTGCTTTCCAGATCTTGTCTATGGCCTCGGCCCTGGCCTCTCAATGGGACCCTGAAGTGGCCTGAGCCAGAGGCACGAAAGGCACCCAGTACGTTCACGTGAGGGGCTCACCCGTGGGGCTGGACCACATTCACTTCCAGAGAGACCCAGAGCAGTGGGGACGACAAACATTTTACACAAAGGTAATGCACCACTAAGAAAGATAGGAGGCTAGTGCCATGGCTCACTAGGCTAATCCTCCACCTGCGGTGCCCGCACACCGGGTTCTAGTCCCAGTTGGGGTGCCGGATTCTGTCCCGGTTGCCCCTCTTCCAGTCCAGCTCTCTGCTGTGGCCCAGGAAGGCAGTGGAGGATGGCCCAAGTGCTTGGGCCCTGCACCTGCATGGGAGACCAGGAGAAGCACCTGGCTCCTGGCTTCAGATCGCCGCAGCGCACTGGCAGTAGCGGCCATTTAGGGGGTGAACCAACAGAAAAGGAAGACCTTTCTCTCTGTCTCCCTCTCTCTCACACTAACTCTGCCTGTCAAAAAAAAAAAAAAAAAGAAGAAGAAGAAAGAAAGAAAGGAAGGAAGGAAGGAAGGAAGGAAGGAAGGAAGGAAGGAAGGAAGGAAGGAAACTGGGGGTTGGCACTGTGGCATAGTGGGTAAAGCTGCTGCCTGCAGTGCCAGCATCCCATATGGGCCTCGGTTCAAATCCTGGTTGCTCCACTTGCGATCCAGCTCTCTGCTATGGCCTGGGAAAGCAGTAGAAGATGGCCTAAGTCCTCGGGCCACTGCACCCATGTGGGAGAGCTGGAAGAAGCTCCTGGCTCCTGGCTTTGGATCAGCGCAGCTCCGACTGTTGTGGTCATTCGGGGAGTGAACCAGCAGATGGAAGACCTTTCTCTCTCTCTCTGCTTTTCCTTCTCTCTCTGCGTAACTCTGACTTTCAAGTAAAATAAATCATCTTTAAAAAAAAAAAAAGGAAGATAGGAAACCAGAGACACAGGCATCCCCAGTCCGATCCTGGTTGCTCTGTCGGGCTTCGCAGACACTGTGGGTTCTACAAGCTGAAGGTTTGTGACAGTCCTGCCTCAAGCAAGCACAGCTGCTGCTTTTCCAATAGCTCAGAAGATCTTTGGCATTTATTAGGAATAAAATATTTTTGAAAGTGAGATCTGTATTTTTATAAGATTTTTTTATTTACTTGAGAGGTGGGATTACAGAGAGATGGAGAGACAGAGAGAAAGGTCTTCCCTCTGCTGGTTTACTCCCCAAATGGCCCCAACGGCCACGGCTGGGCCTATCTGAAGCCAGGAGCTTCTTCCAGGTCTCCTACACAGTGCAGGGGCCCAAGCACTTGTTCCGTCTCTCTCTCTCTCTCTCTTTTTTTTTTTTTTTTTTTTTTTTTTTGACAGACGGAGTGGATAGTGAGAGAGAGAGAGATAGAAAGGTCTTCCTTTTGCCGTTGGTTCACCCTCCAATGGCCACCACGGCTGGCGCGCTGCAGCCGGCGCACTGCACTGATGTGAAGGCAGGAGCCAGGTGCTTCTCCTGGTCTCCCATGGGGTGCAGGGCCCAAGCACTTGGGCCATCCTCCACTGCCTTCCTGGGCCACAGCAGAGAGCTGGCCTGGAAGAGGGGCAACCGGAACAGAATCTGGCGCCCTGACTGGGACTAGAACCCAGTGTGCCGGCACCGCTAGGTGGAGGATTAGCCGGCTGTTCCATCTTCTATTGTTTTCTCAGGCCATGGCAGAGAGATTGGATCAGAAGAGGAGCAGCCAGGATACAAACCAGCACCCGTATAGGATTCTGGAGCCACAGGTGGAGGCTTAGCTCACTAAGCCACAGCACTAGCCCCTGTACTATTTTTTAGACATAATGCTATTGCACACTTAATCAACTGCAGCATTGTGTAAAATAACTTTTACATGCACTGGGAAACCAAACACTTCATGTGACTGGCTTTACTGCCGCAGCCTGGAACCTACCTCCTGGTCTGCCCGCACATACAAGGAACCAGGAACCCTTCCGCGGTTTCACATGTACATCCACCCTGACCGTGGCTTGGGACTTGGAAGGCAGAATCTTGTGCCCCTTTGATGAACAAGAAAAGCAAGGGTCAGCGAAGTCCATGTGTCAGTCCACACTCACCCTCAGAGGCAGCGTGGCTGGAGTTCCAACCCTGGTCTGAAAAGCTAGGGTTTTTGTTTGTTTGTTTGTTTGTTTGTTTTTAGTAGTTTTTAAAACTTGTGTGCTATTGGCCACGGGAGGTGGAACTCCTGAATTGTGCCTAGAGAAGGTTAAAGACGCAGAACTTTGAGCTTTTTTTTCTTTTTTTAATAGGAGTAGGAATTTTCTTTGGCAGGGAATGGGTGGGTAGGGGTTGTCAGGGCTTTGCACGCAGGGGATGAAGGGAAAAGGTGTGTTGTATCAGCTGGTACTAAAATGGCTGGTGGAAGCCATCGGTGGGAAGGATGCAAGAGAGGAAGCAGAAAGAAAGTACAGGGCCCTGGGCGCAGGACGCAGGCGCTTGAGTGTCCCCCTGCAGGCGTGTAGACGACAGAGAGCCGGGAACACTTTCTGAGCCAGGGAAGAACACGTCCTGGACACCCCTCAGGGGAGGAAATGGGCCCCTCCCTGCAGTGGGGATTCCGGAGAGAGGGTGGGGCGCCAGCTGGGACTGCACCGTGGCAGAAATAGAAGATAAATGAGGAGGTGAAGGTGTTGAGGAGGCTGCCGGCTTGGGCGAGGCTGCCTCTGCCTCCCGAGAAGGGGCCCCATCAGGAGTCCCCGGGCCTGGCACCCCAGGGGGAGGCCCCCAGCAGGAGGCGGCCATGCTGCGGCCACTCTTACTAAGCACTGGGCTGATCTTCCGGTGGTGTGTGTGTTCCGAGACTCGAGCCTCATTGAGAGGTTATTAATAGGGAGTTTGTCTGGTGTCAGAGCACAGACGTAAACTGCATTAGCATTACCCCATAATCTTATTTAGTAAACGCTCATGCCGTTCCATCTCCTGTAATTGCATTGAGGAGATGCAATATTTATGAAAGGGGAGAGGGGACTGTCACTGCTCATCTCAATGCTGCAGTAAAAGTCCCAGAAATACCGTGCGGGCCGCTGAAGTGTGGCCAGTGGGCAGTGATGGTGCCTTGTGACTAGCGGGTCACCTCCACTGGCTGCCCCCAGCCCACAGCCTCTCCCCTGCATCTCCTCTCCAGAGCCTTGGGCAGCAGTGAAGGGTGTTTGGGCAGAGGCAACAGCCCCTCTCCATTGGTCACTCCTCCTCCCCAGGACATGGTTCCCAGGGGACAGGATGCAAAGACCTCACTGAGCCCTGGTGGGCATGAGGCTCCAGGTCTCCGCTGGCTGCCATCCTCGAGTGGGATTTCTTTTTGCCAGTGGCAAACCTGCTCAGAGCTAATATGCCCAGGAGAGACAGAGTGTTGACTTCTCTGCATAACCGGGGGATTTGGCGGAATTGGGGGTTGAAACAGAGATGGCAGCAGGTGGGAGGCAGAGTCAGGGGTCCCCGCCACTGCCACCGTGACACCCAAAGTCCAACACAGCTCAAGTTCTTGTGGAGTGGCAGCCTCACCCCAAGTTCACAATCACAGTCACTAAGGTCCCCGAGGGGTCTAGTTTCAGCAGCTGCTTTACTCCTCCAGTCTGGCCCCAGCTTCTGCCCTGTGGTGGGCAGGGGCACCAGAACCCAGGGCAGCTGAGAACCAGGTAGAGGGCGGGCAGGAGGAGAAGGGCTGCAGACCCTCGCCGCTGTCCCATTAATCACAGCCCCTCGCCGTCCAGTTGGGGATCCTGGGCGCCCCGTGCAGCGCACAGCCCGCGGGACAATGCGATTATTTCCGGGCGGAGAGGCCGCCTCGCCCGCCTCGGGCCGGGGCTCAGGCGGCGGTGCCTCCTTTCCTCAATTCGTCCCTGGGCACCCAACGAGCGCCTGCGGCGGCCAGGAGCGGGTGGCAGAGCGGACGCGGGTGGCGCGCGGGTGGCAGGGCCTGGCCGACCTAATTCAATTAGCTGGGCGGCCGCCGTCTCCTCCGAACTCGGAGCCCGCGGGGGCTTGGGCTCCCGGCAGCTGCTCTTTGTGCTCTAGGCCCATGCATATGGATACAGCTTTGCCCCGCCGCCCTCTCCCACCCTCTGGCACCTGCGGCTCGCCCCGCCCCTTTCGAGGGATCCTGGCCTCTGGGGAAAGTTAGGCAGCGGTGTGGTGGCTTTGGGCCCGCTGTGGCCCTTGGAGCGTGAGATGGACATGGCAGGGCGTTTTCATCCGAGCGGGAGCGCCGGTGCGGGGTGAATGCCCCCGTGGGTCCGCAGGGAAGCGGCGGGGAGCGTCTGTTTGCGCGTGTCCCAGTGACCTGGAGGATCGCTTCCGTACGAAGGCACAGGGTTGTGCTGCGGGAGTCCGGGCGTACCTCTGATGGCGCCTGGGCACGATGCGCGCAGGCGGGCCCGTGAGCTCCGTGGGTTGGCACACAGGCAGGGCCTCCGTGTCCGTGGGCGAGGACGAGCGTGGGCCTGCGCGTCCGTGGGGAGGGGGGCGGGCGCGGGCTCTGCGCCGACGCTTATCTGGAAGGTCGCGGTGGAGGTGCCCTCTGCGCCTCGCGTGCAGTCAGGGCTTCGTGCGGGGCACATCTCACCTGCACCGGTACCGCCACCAATACCGCAGCTTTTCTGATGGAGGAGGAGCCTGATTTAATTCAAACCCGAGCTCCAATTCAACTAATTTATTCGAAGGACGCTTCCAGGCTCTGCCGGGCTTGGGGCAGAAGCAGAAGCCTGGCCCTCTCATCCCGCGGTGGGTCCGAATCTGCAGGGGTTTTCCACTCCAGCGCCGCCCGGCGCGGCTCCTCAGGCTCCTATGGCTTCGGATGTCCGGACTGGGTCCTGAACGCCCCGGACGTCCGTGCGTAACCAGACCTGTTCATGCCAAAACGGCCCGCGCTCCCGGGGGCGACCGCAAGACTGCTGTCTCCACGTCCCTGGGAGGTCTGGTTTCCCCAGCGCGCAGCTCTGCATTCACCTCCTCTGAATCCGATTCCACGACTCCACGCTCCCTGAAGGAACGAGGAATCGCGAGAAATCTGTATCAGTCTGGCCCCACTGGAAATTTTGCCTCATTCCTCGGTTTCACAGCCAGGGTCAGGAGGGAGGAGCCACACATTCGCGGACTGCAGACCTCAAAGGGAGCTCACTAGCTCCCCAAGGCGGTGGCGGCCGTCGGAGGTCTGCCCTTGGCCCCCACCGTTCTCTCTGTTCTCTCTCCCTCTCCCTCCCTTCAGCCCAGGACTTGGCTCCTGGGGTGGCCTCCCCTGGCCCCAAATTCCCTGAAGGGGCACAGTCTTTCCTGGCCAGCAGGATGGACGCCAAGGGCAGGGGAAGTTGGGGCCACCCCATGGCCCTGGGTCCCAGGCAAAGCTGTTGCACTGCTGGGAAACAGAATTTTGAGCACAGGGAGGGTTCTGGGAGATGAACCCAAGGGCAGAGCCAGGGGGGGCGATCTGTCCTGCCCTGAGCCGTCTCTCAGTCCATTTCCATCCCCCCCCTTTCTGGGGTTATGGAACCCCAGGAGGGGATTGGGCAATAAAGATAGAGCGAGTCAAGGACAGCAGGTCCTGACAGGTAGACAGGTGCTGCTGGTGGGACCTGCTGATCTCTGGGGCTGTCAGTAGGGGGCCTGGGGCCCTAGCTGGATGCCCAGAGAAGTAAGGCACTGGTGGGGGTGGGGAGGGTGCTGGCGCAAGAACTTATCTCAGAAGCATCCACCTGCCAGCTCTGACTGCGGGGAGGGTTGCCTGGCCCCTCCACCAGGTGTGGTTGAGCCCTGCCTTCTACCCATTCGGGGTCCCTCCACTGATGGGACAATGGGTGCCTGTTCTGTGTTCACCAGCTCCTCAGTCTCTTACTGTAAGAATGGGGTAGGGGCTCAGGAGCTGGCCCTGGAACACCTGTCCCCGCCCTGAGGAATGACCGAGTTGTTTAGCTGACACAGCCTGATCTGTTCCCTCTCTCTGCTGCCGATCTGGGCTCCTAGAAAGTCTCCACACCCCGGGCTCCATCAGGTTCCAGGGCCCTGGACTAGGTCTCTGAGCCCCTGGCCTCCCTCGGGGAAGGGACAACTTCCTGCCCTCCTGACTGAGACAGGTGGGCAAGCAGAGGGGACACTTTTGGCACCGGGAGCACAGACCCCCCCCAGTGGCCCCTGGCATGGACTGCTAATTACCCACTGGGCATTGCCCATGCAACACTGCATGGCCACAGGCCCACGTGTGGCCACTTTCCTGACACCCTTCCATGGCTGCACACACCCACCCAACTATGACACTCACGGCAGAGGGCTACCCGCAAGCTCTCACATGTGCTCGACACAGAGGCACAGTGGTAGGCACACACAATCATCTTGGTGTGGAAAACACACAGCCACTTGCACGCACACGAACACACACATCCTCACTTGACAAATCCAGTGGTCAAAACGACCCAAACTCCTTGGTCTTCCCCAACACTACTAACACCATGCCTGATACAGAAGTCCACACTCAATAAATATTCATTGAATGCCTCTTAAAATTACTCCTTTGAGGCATGCCCAGGACATCTGCATAGCCCTTTCAACCCTCACTGTCAGGCACACGTTCACATCCAGTGTTCTCCTTGTGGACACACTGTCCCACAAACACAAAGTAATTAAGTTACCACACATACCCCTAAGCTACAGAACAACCCCTGGCCCAGGAGTCCCTGGAGGCGGGGGAGGGAGCTGTGTGAGATCCAAACGGGCCTTCCCCCGGGGCCAAACCCTTCCTTTTCTCCTCCCCCTGGCCCAGCCTCAGTCCCAGCTGCTCCTCTTCTAATTGGAGGCCCTTCTCTATTCTACAAGCGAGGGCGCTGGGGGTGGAGGGATTTGTCAGGTAGCTTCAGGACTGGAGAGAAGATTTTGCAACTCACCTACGTGTGTGCAAAGCCCTTCTGCAAGGGAAGAGCCAAATTCAGGGAGGAGAAAGCAACTGGAATGAGTAGAGTCAGAAAAACAGTACTGGAGTCCATCTCTGCTCCCTGCCCACTTGCAGGGCCCCCATTCTCCCACCTGAAAAAGTGAAGGTAGCAAAAACTACATGAGGGGGGTCTTGGGGGCTGGAAGGAAAGAGCGTTACTGGCACTGAAGGCTCCACAAATGTGTCAGATGCCTTACAAGTCCTGCTTTCCTGCCTCCCTTCTGTTTCCTAACATGGCAACTCTGCAAGGCATGGTGGAAACACAGAAGCTGCTCCGAGTCTGCCTGTGACTCTCCGCCCTTCACAAAAGCTTCCAACCTGCGGGACTGGACTCAGGTAGCACTGCTTCCGGTAGGAGGGGTGGGGCCAGAGCCCAGCAAATCCTGACCCCCTCTGGTCTCAGCTTTCTGAGCAAGTTGTGCCTCTGAACAGCTATGTCATTGTAAGACAAAGGCAGCCAAGGTCAAGAGGACTCACAGAACCCCAGCACCTCAGAACTGATTGGGGTAGAAGCTGACTCCACTGAGCAGGAGTGACGGGAGGGAGGAAGTAAGGAAGTCGGGCAGGTTGAAGGCAGAGCACCGTCAGGCTGTCCTTCCCCGGGTTGCTGGATTTTGATGAAAAGAGCTTGACAATCTCGGTGGGCCTCCAGGTAGCTGGGACCTCTGCCATCCTTAGACTGGGGTCACCAGGACAAAGTCTCCTCCTTGGTACCCTGGACAGCGGGTGCCAGATCTGAGGGGTTCAAGAGGTGGGTCAGGCAGGTGCCAAAAGGGTTGGGAGAGGCTAGGTCGGAAAGTCATAGGGAGAGTGGCAAAGAGAAGCCATGAGGCTAACCCAGGAAGGCAGCAGGCAGAGCTGTGGTTAGACAGAAAGGAGCAGGGCCAGTGGGCCCTGGCCTAAAAGGAAGCTGCATCACCCCCTCGTTTTCAGCCTTGTATGGGGAAAACCGTGTAGGTTTTGGGATGCCAGACTAATCCTCCCTTTGGGACTTTGGTCAAGTTTATTCGCCTCATGGAATCTCAATTTTCCTTTTTTCTTTTTTTAATGAAATCTAATTCATAGGTCACAAGATTCAACCCTTAAAATGTACAGTTCAGTTGTGTGCAGCATATTCACAAAGTTATGTAACCATCACCACTATAAGGTGCCAGGATATCTTCATCACTCCAAAAAGAAACTTTGTACCCATTAGAAGTCATTTCTAAATCCACCCTTCCTCCACTCCTGGCTACCACTAATCTGCTTTCTGTCCCCATGCATTTGTCTCTTTTGTACATTTCACATAAATGGAATCGTGCAACGTGTGGCCTTCTGTGCCTGGCTTTTTTCACTTAACCTAATATTTCCTAGGTCTATCTACGTTGTAGTGTGAGCAGCACTTCCTTTCCATTCCTTTTTCATTGCTGAGTAATATTCCATTGCATAGATATACCACATAGTGTTTATCCATTCATCAGTTGATGGACATTTGAATTGTCTCCACTTTGGGTTAGCATCAATAATACTGCCATGGACATTCATTTCACTTGCTGAATTATAAAATACTGAGACATTTCTTTTAACTTCTCAGGGTTGTTGGGGTTCTTAAATGAGATGTGAGGTATGGCTCTTGTAGCTTCTCAGTAAATGTTTATGTTTATTTCTGCTTTAGTTCACCCAAGAGCAGTGACAGGAAAGAGATGCAGGCTCCAACTACTTGCAAAGTTATGGAACCTCCTGGGTGGATGTGTAAAACTTGCCTTGGGTGGGCAGGAGGGGGGATCAGCAAGGGAGTGGACCGCTCATCTCTGCTTAGCGGTTGCCAACAACTTCCAAGCTCACATCTGGTGTTGCCTTGGGAGGCACTGGTCGGCCTGGCTGGAGCTCAGTTAAGGTTTCCCCACTATGGACGAGCTTTCAACCAGTAGCCAGGTTTCCAGGCTAGCACATAACAGCCAGTTACACGCAGCCCCTGCATCTAGATTATACCAACTGTAGCCTCTTAGAAATGTGGCTTCCCCCTTGGGGGCCGGCACTGTGGTACAGTGGGTAGATGCCCTGGCCTGAAGTGCTGACATCCAATGTGGGCGCCGGTTCTGGTCCCGGCTGCTCCTCTTCCAATCCGGCTCTCTGCTATGGCCTGGGAAAGCAGTAGAAGATGGCCCAAGTCCTTGGGCCCCTGCACCCGCGTAGGAGACCCGGAAGAGGCTCCTGGCTCCTGGCTTCAGATCAGCGCAGCTCTGGCTGTTGTGGCCATTTGGGGAGTGAACCATCGGATGGAAGACCTCTCTCTCTGCCTCTCCTCTCTCTGTGTAACTCTGACTTTCAAATAAATAAATAAATCTTAAAAAAAAAAAAAGAAATGTGGCTTCCCTCACCTATGAAGTGGGCTGGGATTCACCGCAGAGGGTCGGGCCGCAATGCCCAGCGCCCATACTCTTCTTGGCAGACTTAGACTCCTCCCGCTTACTGAATCCTTTGTCTGACCCTCTCTACAGAACAGTGAGGCCCAGGAGGCCAGGAACTTTTCTGAGCCACACTGCTGGGTCTCCAGTGCCCCGCACAGTGCCTGATATGCAGGAAGGACCCCCAAACAAACCCACGATGAGCATATGTTGTTGGCTGGGCCAGTATTTCGCAGCTAGGGACAGAAAATAAGCCACTTCCTGCCTCCAAGGGGATCTCCAAAACGGAGGTGGCAGACCCAAGGAAAGCAGCACATAGATCCCATGGAGATCACCAGGAGCCCCCCCCCCCCTCGCATCCCAGCATCTGGCCTGGTAGGGAGGTGGCAGCTGAGGCCGAGCCCCTGTGCTGTAACCTGTGCCTTTCCCAGAGAGCCTCCCTAGGAGGGAGAAGGGCAGGGGAGGAAGCAGAGAAAGGGAGTTTCCTCCTTCTCTCTTGGGCTCTCAGCCAGGCCGCCATAGGCAGAACTTTGAAAAGGCCTAAATTTGTCCTGGACATACTTCCCTCGCTCTGGTCCCCCTCCCAAGATTCCAAAAGCAAGAGAGACACTCCTTCCCTCAGCACAGTCCAAATGCTTCAGGCCTGGAGGAGCCCACCCTGGGCCTAGTGGCGAGGTGGCGAGCAATCTGGTCGCGTTCACTCAAGCACTGTGACTTGCTTCTCCAAGCATCTATTTATTTAAAAGGGGCCCCCGACCCACTCCATCTGCGCCTGCCTTTCAGGAAGTCGGCCCTTCCTCAGTTTCTCTCCGGAGGCTGGAGGCTGCGTTGGGGTGGTCATTGACTTTGTAACAACACACAGCCAGTCGTTCCGGGGCCTGTGTTTCAAAGGACAAGCCTGGACTCACCGTCCTGCCTCGGGGCCTGGGCTCCATACCTGGGGAGCAGACAGTCTTCTACTTCTTAACAAGCCGGACTTGAAATTGAGAGTAAATCGCCTGGTTGAGTGACAGGTGTTTCCTCGTCAGCCCTGGGGGAGATTTTCCAGTTGGGCAGGGACACCCTTTCCCCAGGGGCCGGGTGGGCTGGCCTCCTTTGGTCCAGTTCAAACTAAGGGGCGGCTCCTGCCAGGTGGGGGGCGGCAGAGAGCTCTGTCTTCCCCCTCCTAGAGTCCCTCGGTTGGTAGGTCTCCAGGAATGGCCGCTTCCTGTTCCTTTCCTTTCGCCTTAGAAGCCTCTCAAGATTTCCTCAGCTCTCTCTTCGCGAACTACTCCGGAGCCTTGGTCTCCGTCCCTCCGTCTCTGGCTCCGGCATCTGTCTCGGCTCCTGGCCTCCCTCTCCCCCTCCCCCCTCCCCCGCGCTGTCATTCACCCCGCTCCTCTCTGCGCACAGCCAATGGAGAGACCCGGCCGAAACGGCGAGGCTCGCTCGCACCGGGCTTTTTCGCCCGGTGATTGATGTCCCAGAGTCAACAGCGAGCGAGCAGCCGGAGAGGGGAAGGAGAAGCCGGAGAGGGAAAGAATACGGCGCCCCCCTCTCTCCCTCCCCTCCCCCTACTTTAGTCCTTCTGCGCACTTCGCCTCCGAGTCTCGGCGCAGCCAGGAGCCGCTGTCGCCTCGAGACCCGCTCGGTGCCCCCCAGAACCCAGCACAGCGAGCGCCGCTGCCCGGGCCCCCCGTGGGGCCAGGGCCCCGGCCGGGCCGGCATGGAGCACCTGGGTCCGCACCACCTCCACCCGGGCCATGCGGAGCCCATCAGCTTCGGCATCGACCAGATCCTCAATAGCCCGGACCAGGGCGGCTGCATGGGGCCCGCCTCTCGCCTCCAGGACGGAGAATACGGCCTTGGCTGTTTGGTCGGAGGCGCCTACACTTACGGCGGCGGGGGCGCCTCGGGTGGAGCAGGGGCCGGGGGCGCGGGGGCCTACGGCGCGGGCGGCCCGGGCGGCTCCGGCGGCCCAGCGGGCGGCGGAGGCGCCTGCAGCATGGGCCCTCTGGCCGGCTCCTACAACGTGAACATGGCCTTGGCGGGCGGCCCCGGTCCCGGCGGAGGCGGCGGCGGCGGCGGAGGAGGTGGCAGCGGCGGCGGCGGGGCGCTGAGCGCCGCGGGAGTGATCCGAGTGCCTGCTCACAGGCCGCTAGCGGGAGCCGTGGCCCACCCCCAGCCCCTGGCCACCGGTTTGCCCACCGTGCCCTCTGTGCCTGCTGTGCCGGGCGTCAACAACCTCACCGGCCTCACCTTCCCATGGATGGAGAGTAACCGCAGATACACAAAGGACAGGTTCACAGGTGAGTCCGGCCCGTGCGTGCTGCGCCTGGCCGCGGCCCCGGCTCTTCGCTGTCCTCGGGTCGATGGTTCCTGGCAACCCGCTCTGTGCGCGCGGAGGCGCCCCGCACCCTTCCGCCTCGCTGCCCACCTGGTTCTATGATCCCAGAAGGGCTGTGCTAGAAGAGGTCTCCCAGACTGCTCCCCCCACCCCACCCCGCGCTCCCGCAGGACCCCCGCTAGGAGCAGCTCTCCCTTGTCCCCTCTCCCCTCTGGGGGTCCTTGGCCCAGTCAGGCAGAGGGACTCAGCACTACCTTCGGCCAGCATTTGGGGCTTCAGAATCAGTCTCCTGTGAACAAACTGTTTCTTCAGTCCAGGGCTGCCTAGAATCAAACATAGGAATAGAGCAGGTTCCTGGTTCCCGTCCCCTACACACACACACTGAAACACACACACACAAACACACACACACACACACACACACTCCTCACGCTCGGAGCTCCGGCCGGCCCCGGAGTGCTGCCGAGCCCGCGTACAGCGACAGCAGAGCTTGGCGGGCCCTTCCTCCGGGACTGCCAGCTTCGTCTGGCTGGGTGGCAGCGCAGGGCTAAGTCGCCGGGACAGCTCCTTCCCCATTTTCCTTCTGTCCCCACTGGGAGTCCCCCCCCCCCCCGCGGGGCCGGCCCTATTATCTCTGAGGTGAATGATGCACCCGCCCGGGCCATGGACTCCCGGGACCATTACGCACTAGGCGGCGGCTGCCGGCGGCCGCGCTCACCGCTCCACGCCGGCTCCCTCCGCTGCCGCTTCCGCTCTTGACACCTTGCTCTCGCCCCTGCGCAGCCCCCTTCCCCTTCTCGCTCCCTGCGCTGTGACCCTTAGTGTTCCTTAATCCTCCCACCTGGCCCAGGCCCCCAGAAAGCTGCTTGAGTTGAGCCTGAATTTCTCCAGCCTTGCCTTAGAAGAGGTAAGAGGCACAGGCCCTGCCGGCGGCCGCTGGGATTCCCAGGAGGCCCAGGCTCCAGGGCCCAACAGAAGAGGGGGTGGAGCAGACAGGCGAGGAGGGAGAAGCATGGAGCCAGACACCGGGCTGAGTGACCACCACCCCCCCCCCCAGCGTCTCCCCCAGGCCTCTGCTCCTATTCCAGGCAGCACAGACTGAGAGACTGCTTGCTGCTTGCTCCTGGAGCTCCTGTCGGGTGGGGGGTAGGGGTCCTGAGGCAGCAGGCACCGCAGCTGGTGGGTGATGGGTCTGCAGGAAGGCCCTTGGGCAAGGAGCCCCAGTGCTCCTCCTCAGGCCATTTCAGGCCTGGGGAGGCAAGGCTGTGCCGAGCCTTGGTCCCCAGTCTGCGGGGAGTCGCAGTTTCCCTTGGGGAGCCACAGCGGGCCCTGATCCTGGTTCATACATGAAGGAGGTCCTGGGGCAGTAGCCCATTGGCCTGTGTGCTCGTGCGGGTGTGTGCTGGCCTGTTGGTGTGCGTGCCTGTTGTGTCCGCTTGTGCTGCGGTGGCATGGACGCTCAGGTCAGGACCGAGTCATGGGCCTCCACTAAGCTGGGCCTCACAGTTGGGCCCTTGCTCTGAGCCCGGAGGTCTGGGGCTGCCTGGAGCAGCGACCTTTAGCTCCTTAGATTAACCGGGTTGGGGAGAAGGCAAGGAGGCGTGGGGCTCCCAAGAGCCCGGGGCTAGGGAGGCCTCGGTGGTGGTGGTGGTGGCGGTGGTGGTGGCGGTGGCGTTGGCCTGGCGGGCGGGAGGGAGCCAGTTCCCGCCCGGGGCTCAGTGCTGAGGACTGCCGGGAGGACCGTGGCTCCTCACGTAGGGTCCTGCTGCGTGCTCGCTGCTCGCGGGGTGTTGGGCCTGGGACGCCTCCTGACGCTCTGCCGCTTGCCTCTGCCGTCTGTCTGTCTCCCGCTCCAGTGGCCCTCTCACCCTTCACTGTAACACGCCGTATAGGTCACCCCTACCAGAATCGGACGCCCCCCAAGAAGAAGAAGCCCCGCACATCCTTCACGCGCCTGCAGATCTGCGAGCTGGAGAAGCGCTTCCACCGCCAGAAGTACCTGGCCTCCGCCGAGCGTGCCGCCCTGGCCAAGGCGCTCAAAATGACCGACGCACAGGTCAAAACTTGGTTTCAGAACCGGAGGACAAAGTGGAGGTGAGCACGCAGGGCATCCCAGCCGCGGGCGGTGCAGTCTCCTAGCAGCTCAAACCCCGCCACCAGCGTCAGACTGGTTCTGGGGTGCGGGCTTCTGCTGGTAACCTCACTGGGGCTGTGGAGCCTCAGCTGTGTTTTCTGGGTGGCTTCAAGGCTTTCTGGACCGCGCTCTATGCCCGCATGAACACGGCCAGTCTCCTTGGCGCCTGGGCAGACACGCTAGAACGGGGTTAGGAAACTATGTATGTGCGAGGCGGGCTTCCGGGCTCAGCGGATCCTCAGGGCTTTTTGTTGGTGCAAACTGTTGCTTATGCAAAGGGGGACCTCCTCTGCCCGAGACTGGAGGCAGAACTACCCACACATTGTTTCTGCACTCCAGCCAGACTCCTGGCCATGTCTGGGGCCCCAGACCGCGGGCTGGGCCCGGCTGACTGCCTGGTCCCCAGACGCACGGCCTCTGTGCAGTGGGTCCCGCCCTGGAAGGGGAAAATCAATCGGCGCCGGCTGTGGCGGGGTTTTGCAGGTCCCACTGCAAGGGGGATCAATTAGGAGCAGATGGGTGTGTGTGAGAAAGAGAGACATTTTCCCTCCTGCTGTCACACACGGACAGGCGCACACTACCCACGTTGTTTCCCATGCACATGCGTGGAGCTCTGGTTTTCCCTCTCCTGTCTACACCCCCCCCCACACACACACGGACACTCTCTCTCCAGCTGCACCTCCCGCACCTCTGCACCCTCCCGTCCATCTGGCCTGATTTCCCTGCACACTGGCTGCCCTGCCGGGAGTTTCTCGATAGCTCAAGCCCTGGGTGGGGGAGCTTGAGAGAGTCTGGATGAGGTTGGCGGCGCCGCGCCGGGCGGGCCTGGGGCGGGAGGAAGGAATTGGAGTTTCCTCTTTTTCTGAATGAAGGCGAGGAATCTGCCCGGGATTCCGCCTTAGGGGCCACAAAGGAAGCCCTGGCCCCAGCCGGCTCCCCACCAACATTCCTGCAGCTGGGGAAGGGGTAGGAGACAAGGCTGCAAACCTCTGGAAGCTGGGGGGGAGCAGGGGCTAGGGGGTGGGGGGCCCCAGCCTTTCCAGAGCCTGCTGTGGGCAGGCCCCCTAGGGAGTGGGGTGGGGGGGGCCCAGGAAGACCCAGGCCTGCAGAGAGAAACCAAAAGACAAGGGAGGAGGACAAAAGTAGACACCCCCGTTCCAGGGGGGTAAGGATCGAGAGAATTCGTTTGTAAGCAAGAAAGCAATGGCTGGCTGAAACCGGTTGCCAGTTTTGTTTTCAAGAATTCCCTGATTTCAGAGGGAACCAGAGGGGGTTAGGGAGGAGGGAAAACAAGGGTGAGACACAAAGGGAGGAAACATTTAGGCAGTTGGAATAGCAGAGAGGGGAAGAGGAGACAGCGTGGATACACAGAAAAGTCAAGACGGGCGGCTCGGAGGATGCCCTCCGGGCTTCGCGCGGCTTCATCGATCGCCTACAAATTGCTTCTGGAGGCCCCGGGGACTCCCATTAGGTCTGTCCACCTTAGAGACAGACGTTTGATCTCGGTTGACAGGGGTGGAGGGGCGGCATTAAATGGAGTGAGTCATCGCCTCCCCGGGCCGCCACGGAGGAAGCCTGCCAGTCCGGCGGGAGCTCGGTGCGGGTGGCGGGAGGCCAGGGAGAGGCCCGCGGGCTGAAGGGAGAGGAGTCCGGTAGGGCAGATCGCGTGGTGTCCGTGGCCCTCGCCTCTCTGCCTTGTGCTCGCGGGGTGGGTGAGGCCCTTTGTACTTGGGTCCCGCTTGGTCTCCCAAGGGGCGCGGACGAGGCGAGGTGCCAGCCTACCGCGGTGTGGGCGCTGCGCGCAGCCCGGGAGTCCCAGCCACCCGGGCCTAGCGGATTTTCCTACTGCTCCTCCGCGATACTTCGCCTACACCCGCTTTGGGGTTCCCAGCCCTTGTCGGAGTTAAGCCGCTGGAGGGAAGCGAATGCGTTAAAGGGGCCCAAAGTGGAGCCAGCATTCGCCCGCGCGGCCTCCCGGGAGCCCGCGCACGCGCGGGAGCCAGGTCGGTGCCCTGGTGGATAACAGCTTCTTCCCGGGGCAGGCGACAGACCGCGGAGGAGCGCGAGGCCGAGAGGCAGCAGGCGAACCGCATCCTCCTGCAGCTGCAGCAGGAGGCCTTCCAGAAGAGCCTGGCGCAGCCGCTGCCCGCCGACCCCCTGTGCGTGCACAACTCGTCGCTCTTCGCCCTGCAGAACCTGCAGCCGTGGTCTGACGACTCGACCAAGATCACCAGCGTCACGTCCGTGGCGTCGGCCTGCGAGTGAGCCTGCCCGCGTCGCACCGGTGGAGGGTCGCCGGGGCCAGGCTGAGAGCCAGGACTCTTCCCCCACCCCTCCTCGCCTCGGACTGCGAGCGGGAGCACAATGCCCCGCGCCCCAGCCCGCTCGAGGCGACACTGCGCTCCCTTTTGTGGAAGGGAAGACGGGAGCGATCGGGACAGGGACGCGCGACCCCCTCCCGGAAGCCGATGAGGCTCCATGCTCACTGGAACTGTTCAGAGCCCTCCCAGTTTGTCTATTTCGTTTTATTCTGGTTTTTAACATGGAACAGAGAGGCAGGGAGGTGGAGGAGGAAGAGCTTACGGGATCCCAGACCCACCATCTGAATGCGCCCTGGGAAACCCCTCCTCATCACACACAAGGACACCCAAAGGCACACAGGGAGGTGATGTCACAGTCCATCCTGGTGTCACCCCCATAGGCACACACAGGGACTAGGGCAGAGTGTCCAGTACACACTTCATCATAGCATTCACACCCTTGATCCTCACCATCAGGCACTGGCCAGGGGTGACCAAGACCGGCTTCTAATGGCGTGGCACTCCCTCTCCCCCCACCCCACCCCCCCAACACAAGGCCAGGTGGCACGGTGACACCCCAGCCAGGCCCCCAGCCCGTATCACAGCCAGCCGCACCCAGGTACGCACAGCCGGATTTTCACCAGACTCAAACCATCTCTCCAGAGCCTGTGGGGAGGGGGGAGGGAGGGGAAGAGTTAAGTTATGCACTTATAAGGTGTTTTCTGTGTAACCATTTTATAAAGTGCTTGTGTAATTTATGTGGAAAAAATAATAAAACCCTCCGGATCGGGAGTCAGGACAGCCTGCTCCTTGATGAGCCCAGCGCCTGAGAGCTACTTGGGTTTGGTGCAAACTGGGGCTTTGGGAGCAGCTGTTGGTATCTGAACCTGAGGGACACGTTGGAGGGGCAGAGCCCTCAGGCACTGGAGAGAGGAGAGCAGAGAAAGACGGAGAAAGATAGAGGAGAGGCGGGCGAGCCAGGTGCTGCTGTGATTGCTGGTGCTCGGGAGGACGAGAGGACGCCTGTCTTTGGGTGTGAGATTGTGTGTCTGTGACCCTGTGGGCAATTTGTTACTCATCGTGAATGTTTGTAATGGTGTGTAAGCGTGCTTTCATTTTTCTTGCATGTGAATGCTTGTTTCTGCTTAATGGCAAACCGAAACTATCATTGCACACGCAGGCTTATAATGGAAAGTGTGTGTGACCCCGTGTGCAGAAGTGGCTGGGTAATAGTGTGCTCACCCGTTTTGGTGGTTGAGTATGAATTGTGTTACTTGTGAATATGAATTAGTTTTTCTTTGTGGTTATTTTTGCATTAAATGCATGGGTGTTGTGATTGTGTATCATCTATGTAATTGTGTGTGAGATGAAATTACATGTGAGCTGTGTGTTTTAACTGTACAGCGTATGCTTGCATGGGACAGTGTGTAGCCGAGTGTGTAGATCATTGTGGGAGACTGTGCCGGGAGTGAGGCTGTGTACAAGTAATTTCGAACTGGTGATATATGCAATGGTGGGAGCTTGAGGGGGAAGGGCTGCAGACCCTGAGACACACTGAATCAGGAATTAGGGCCAGGATCCTCTCTGGGACTCTCCGTGGGATTTCCAGGCTCCCAGCACCAGCCTGGTTTAGGAAGGATCTGAGAAATGACTTCTTAGGGACCTAAGGAGAGACCCCAGTGCATTCTGACCAAACAGCAGCCACAGGACACACACATCCCCTAACATCCAGTCCCTGACCTGCTACACCAATTGCAGATGAACCAACTTGGACTGGCTTTCCTGGAAGAAGCTGGGTGGTGGAAGGTCTAGGGGCGAGTTGGAGGAGGGGATGGGAGAGTGCGGGACCCAAGCAGCCGGGAACCAGAAGCCGGTGGCGGCGCACTGTGCATGCAAGGTCCTGCAGAGCTGTGTGCGCCTTGTGCACCTCGACTGTGGGTAGGGCCAACTACGGAAACCAAGACAGCCCCTGTCTTACTGCCCTACCCCGCCACACAGGGACAAAGAGCACAGCAACCTCACACCCGAGGAAGCTCAACGGGAAATTCGTCGGGGGTGGGGGTGGGGGCAGTTGCTGATCCACCCCTTCACCTGCAGCCTCCTTGGATCTCAGTGCAGAGAGAAAAGTTCTGCAATGGAGGGCTTGGCCAGCTTCCTCGCCCAGGCCACATTCCCACCGGGTGTTTGGGCAGACTCAGAGGAGCTGGCTTTGGGTCCTGAGAAAGGGTTCGGGCGGCACGTTCACTGGCTGCGCTCAGCAAAATTTTAAAAATGGCGTCCCAGAACCACAGAACCCCTCTCCTATTGGCAGGTCTGACTGTCCCCTCTGTTCCCATTGGGACGGCGCTGCCAAACCCACACAAGGTGCGGCTTCTCTTTTCCACCTGTGTCTTTTAAATGCACCCTTGGTGCCTCTGGGCCATGGGATCCCAGAGTCACTGACCCCAGGGGGCCTGGGCCTCCAGCCCACCCTTCCAATTCCCCAAGGCCACCTCCGCAGCTGTGTCTGTGTCCTCAGGACCCTGGGTGTTCTCTGACCACGAACTCTACTGCTGGGGAGCTGGGTGGGGGTGGGAGCAGCAGCCGGGCCCAAACAGAAGAGCCCCAAACTGGCTCAGAAAGTGGACCCTTCACCACCACCCTCTCCCTCTCTTGAGAGACCCTGCCGGCAAAGTTGGGCACAGCGCTCTCCCCAAATACCCCTCCCCATCTTCCCAAACAGCCCAGCACTCGCACTCATAAACACAACACGGGGGCCCACGAAAGCCAGGAGCTGCCAGCCCCGCTGTTCGGGGACCTTGCCCAGCTAGTTGGGGACTCTAGCAGAACCCAGCTGGATTATCCCAGCACTGGGGCCCTGGTGCCTAGGGCTGGCGGCTGCCACCATGGAGTTCCCAGGCCACCGCTGCTTGCCTGCTCCTGGTACTCCCTTGGCCTTCGACCAAGGTCGCCTGCTCTCCTGGGATCCCCCCAGCATTCCTGAGCCCTGGGCAAGGCTTCCCAGAGGTGCCAGACTCCCGAGGGTGCTAGGAATCCTTGGCAAGGAAGGACCGGGCAGAACTCCCTGCTCTCTGACCAAAATTCGTTGGGGCCGAATCTTAGCAAATCCCGTGTGCACCGAGCACCCCGGCAGTGAAGAAAGGTCGGCCAGCAGCCAGGCCTTCGGGGCGGAGGCCGGGGCAGCTGGGCTGCAGGCTCTGTCTGGAGCAGGGCAGAGGGCGGGAGGGGATGGGACTGCGAGGGTCACAGTCAAGGCCAGCTACTCGCTAGAGGAAGCTAGAGACTCCTGGCCTTCCACCACACCTGCAGGAAATAAGCAGTCTGTGATCAAAACCAGAAAATGAACGAATGATACAAGAAGTGTGTGTAAAGGTGCTGGAAGAAGAGGAGAAGAGGAATTCACAAACCTGTCTGGGAGAAAGGCCCCTTCCTTCCTTGGCTTGAGCGAGCCGGTTACACTGACCAAATTCCCGCAGCCAGCGAGACTCCAGTGCCGGCTTGGAACTGGCAAAGCCCAACGCAGCAGCTGAGTGGGTGGCAGCCGTAGGGCCCCAGAAACCCAGGCAGGGCTGGGGTCCCAGGGGCCCCATGCAGTGCAGTGGGTGGCACAGAGAGAATCTGGCCCAACCTGTTAACTATAATAGCGCCTTTGTGCTGCTGGATCCATGCTTGGGGGCCCGCGTGGGCACTGCCTGAGCACTGCCTGCCCTGGGGCCCCCAATGCAGTGGCAGGTGTGAGGTGTGTCCTGGGTCCAGAGCTCGGCTGGGTGCCATTTGTGGTGTGAGTGACCTGCAGGTAAGATCCGTTCTAGGTGCAGGAGCCAACCACGCAGGGGCCTCCCTCTGGTCTGTGCCTTTGGAACAGCTGGGACCCAACAGCCACCTTGCAGGACAGCTGGGGGGAGCTGTGGTCCCCGACTGCCCTGGGCCCCTTGGCTCAGAAACAGGAGACCCCCCACCTCTCGCTTTAGGAGCTCCCTCATCCTCATCACCCCGAAGAGCCCCAGTCCTGCTCCCCCTCACCTTCCTCGAAGCTCCCTGATCAGCTCAGAGTTTGGAGTCCCAGAGCCAGCCCTGCCCGGGTGGGTGGGGGAATAGGGCTCTAATGGCCCCCATTCAGCCCCCCTGGTACCGCCCCCCTGCGCCCTCCCCCGGATTTCTTATCCTGGGCAATCTGATAGGAAGAGGCTTCGTGAAGGCGGGAGCCAGGTCGGGTTTTCCAAGGAGCTCGGAGCAGATTCCAAAGGCGGTGTGTGCAGTGGTTGGGGTGGGGGGAGGGCGGGGCGGTGAGTGAGAGGGGACTCGTGTTGAGGGTGGGTTCAAGCCCACATCCCCCTTCCCCCGGCCCACACTGTACCGTCCCTCCAACCACGCTACACCCAGAGGCTGCAATGTGACACAGGGGAGCTACAGGTGTGCGTGCCAGACACACACGTACACACAACCTCCCCTGCTGCCGCTTGCTTTTGCTCTCACAAGCTCACGCCTGCTGCCTGCCGCGGCCCGGCCAGCTCCTGTCGGTGGTTTCCCGTTGGGGACCCCTTCTCTCCTTCCCTCTCCTCCTCCCCTGCCGGGACGGAACGACCGAGACGGGCTTAGACTCCCCGCCGGCCTGCGGGTGGGGATTCCCGTGCGCAGCTCCGGCGGCGCCAGCGAGATCCCGGGCGTCCGGGGCTGGCCTTGGGGACGACGGGCCGCCGTCGAGGTCGGCGGAGGACCCTAACGAGGCCCAGAAGCGGCCTCCACGAAGCCAGAGGAAATCCAGCCTCCCTGGAGAGACAGAAGGTTGTGAGTGTTGTGGGGGGCGGGTGAGAAGTGCGAGGACGCCCCGCTGTGTGCATCCCCGAAGGGAGAGGCTTCGGTGAGAGCTGCCGTCGCCCCCTCCCGTTTTCCTGTGGTCCCAGAGCCCACGTTGTTTTCCGGTTGCTGCGGGAAGAGTTGCAAAACCCAGAAGCTGGCGGCCAAGGCGGCGACTCAGCGGCTGCCCCAGGGGGAGCCGGACCTGGGGCTTGGGCGCAGAAAACCCGGACGAGTGAGTTCCGGGCGCCCTCTAGGGGCCGCGCGGGGAGAGGCGCCTGCGCGCGGCCCTGGAAGCTTCGCTCGCCGGAGCCGGGCTGGGGAGTGCCGGGGCGGCTGCTGCAGGCCAGGCCGGAAAACAATGATGATAATCATACTAATAGGCAGCATTACGGGGCGCGTGCTGCGTGCCAGGCACCGCCGCAGGCTTTGAAAGTACTAATTCGCTCCTAACTGCAGCCCGAGGAGCCGGTGGGGAGTGTTCTGGCTCCCATTTCACAGATTAGGCGAAGCGAAGTTCGGAGATGTTAAGCAGCTTGCCTAAGAGCGCGCGGCAGGTAAACGGTGTGGCCCGCATTGCGACCCCGCGGCCTAACCCTAGGGTCCAGGTTTTTGGGAGAGAAAGGCCGAGTGTGGGGCTGAGGTGGATCTGGGCGGGATTGGAGGTGGGACCTCACCCACCTCCCCACTGGCCGCCTTGTGGTCAGGGGTTGGCCAGGGAGCTCTCAGTCCAGAGATGAGCTCCGCGTTTGTCCCCTACAGCTCTGGCCAGATGGCCTCCCTGCCCCCGGCTTCCAGGCCTCTGTGGTCACCCTCTCCTCTCCCACAGCTGAAGCCCGAGCTTGCCTCCCTCCAGAACTTTCCGTACTTCCACCTCTCTTCCTCCCCATTTGGGGTCGGTGGAGAGCGAGGACTCAAGCAGAAAGTTAAAAATAGAAGCAAATGAACCCCCCTTTATCAGACAAAGGAATGGAGGGAAATCCCCGTTCCACCTGCTGGGTGCAAAGCCGGTCGCTAGGGGGTGCTGTTCTGGGCTGGAGGACCCGGGAGTACGTTGGGATAGGTAGGGGGCGAGGCTTGAATCGGGAGTCAGCAGAGGTTTTTATGGTGACCTTTCAGTTGGTAAAATTCGGTCAAAATCCAAAAACAGAGGGAGCATGGTCCTCTCTCCTTGTTCCTGCTTCTCTGGGTGGTGCATGTGCATTGTTGGGGGCATTCTTTCATACACTAATAGCCCCTGCCAGTGTCTTTAACTTGTGGAAGATACCCGGAAGCCTGGTTAAAAACGCTGAATCTCATTCATTAGCTCTGAGCTGGGGCCGGCGAGTCCGCATTTAGAGCAAGTTTCTGGGGGTGCTGACCTGCTTGCCTTGGGCTGAAAACTACCACCCGAGAGCTCGCCCAGGGCCCCCGACTCGCCCAACGGATGCGACCACAGTCTTGCCCGACTCGCTGAAGACCGTTTTTCCCATTTCAAGAAAAGGGAAAGTAGAGACTCAGTCGTGACCTGCTTCTGCTGAAGATTCCACAATGCACCCTCCAGCACGCCACAGGCCTCACCACCCCCTGGCGTCTTATGCCTGGTCACTTTCCCATTACCTGCAGGCCCTTCCGGCCCTGGGGCCCTCGCCTGCATCTACTGCCTTTGGAAAGCCCTGTTCACTCCCAGGCGGCTGTTTGACGTCTCTGGATCTCAGCCTACAGGTTGAGTCCCACTTCTCTGCTGTCTAACCCCGGGCAAACTAATTAATAATTACGTTTTAGGAGCCTGCAATTTCCTTGCCTGTTTTATAGAGCCAACCATTCCCTGGATTACCCAGGGCATTAAGGAGCTAACTCGGGACAAAGCACTTGGCTTTCCACAGATGCTCCAGGAATTGTACAGAGCACCCTAGGGTGCAACAGCCTGGGTTTTCCACACTGCAGGCTGGGTGGGGTGGATCCTACAAACCTCAGGGGCTATGTCCTCCCTATCTTAATTTCAGACCCTCTCTCAGGGGGCGGGTGTGTGGGGGTGCTGACCTATTGGCTCTTTCCCTGCTGGGAGCCTTGCCTCCACAAAGCTTCAAAGGCAGGCTATTGCATATTTAGGTGCCCCACTTCCGGCACTCCTGGGAGCGGGAGCAGGTTAGGGAGTCTCCCTACCCGGTGGGCGGGGCCAAATGTGAGCCAGTGTAGCCCCGGGGAGGGGTGGGGGAAGGGCCGCCTGGCCCTAGAGGGCTCCTGGCGTCCCCTGGGGGTAGGGAAGTGCCTATCACTCCCCCCACACATGTGCAGGACCCGGCCTGGGTGCCCACATGAGGAGGCAGTGTGCACATTTACTGCTCGTGCCCTCCAAGAACCCTTGGCTGCCCAGTTCTCACAGGTTTACCGGAGTGCTGCACTCACCCGCCGCTTCCCGGGTAGCGGCTTCCTGGGTGGCCACACAGCCGCGCCCAACAGCACAGCCTCAGGTTCCTAGGAGGTCCCTGATGTGATCCCCTTGCTGTGTGCTGGTGTCGGGGGAAGCACGGCCCGGCACAACCGTCTAGGAGCCGGCGTGCGCTGGCCCATGGCCCCGCAGCCCCGCGACCCCGCGACCCCGCTCCTGTACCCATTTCCCCAGTTGCTGGCTTTGCTTTCACTTCCCTCATTTTTCCATTTCAGGCCAGAAGTGGGGGTGCTTCCTGGTCAGTGAGGGGGCAGGGTGGTCACGGCCTTGGCACAAATTCTTGTAGGGCAGTGGGCAGGGAGAAAGCTAATAAACCCTACAGAAGCCCCACGGCACCTTGCCCAAGAGGTGTCCAGTCTGAACCTTAAGGCGGTGGCGTCCCTCTGCCTAGCACAGAGGGAGGAAGTGGGGGAAGGCCAGAACCTTTGGTTGCACAAAGAATCCCCAGTTTGGGGGAGGCGACCTTACACCCTGGGGTGAATTCTGTCCCCTGCAGAGCAAACGACGGCGGCGCAGCTTCCCTTCGAATCACCGCCAGCAGCTGAGAGCAGGTGTTAAGAAGGCTTCTTCAAGCTCCTGCGGCGGCCGCTGCCACCCCGCACCTGCCCGGAGGCGCTTTCCCGCGCTGGAGGGAAGCCGGCTTCCCGAGTCTGCCTGTGCCCGAGCGGCCCCTGGAGCCCGTGGGAAAGTGCGGGAGCCACGGTTGGTGAACAACCCGGAAGGGGGCAGCAGGGGACGCTCGGAGGCCCCCAGACGCCGGCTGGCCATTCCCCAGAAGTATGAAACGGTGAGTGATGGACTCCCTTTTTGGAGCCTGCCCCTTTCTCCAATTCAGAGTGAAGAAGGAAGGGGCGTCTTGCACCGCCGGCTTCCCCTTCTCCCCCCAAGTCTGATCCTCCGGCGGCGGGCGTGCCGAGGGGCCGGCGGCAGGGCAGGAAAGCGCAGCTTCTGCTGTCTGCTTGGACCCCGCCAGTCCCCAGATTCCAGCACCACGCTGCTGGGCTCAGGCTCCTATTGGCCCGGTGTCTGCGGCACTTACTGCCGGTCGCCACAGCGGCTGGGGGATTCAGACAAACCTGACCGGGTCCCAGATGGGGCCACAAGGGAGGCAGCCGGAGCGCAGCGCCCCTGTTGCGGGCAGAGAAGGGCTCGCTTCTTACTCCTGCGCCCTGGGACACGCGCTGTAGGATCTGGTTGTGTGTGGACTTCAACGCTTCCTGGGGCCCAGGACTCAGGCTTGCGCCGTGGGGGCCCCTGGGCGGTGCGGCTCCTGTCAAGAGGGAAAGTGCGTGGCGCCCCTGCTTTTCTGCGGTCTCCCGGACTCTCCTCGCCTGCAGAAATTGCGGGTGACGCCCTCCCCCCTCCCTGGCGCACGGCGGGGCGGGTTCGCCGCGGCTGATTCGCTCCTGGGGAGTTGCTTGGCGGCCGCTGGTTCTGCGCGCACACAGGGATCCGGCCCCGCTCAAAAGTAAGCACTGAAAACCCCTCGGAAGATGCGGGGCCCTTGGGATCGGGATTCTCTCTGCAGCCAAGAGGAACAGGGCGCAGGGTGCCAGGGCGAGAATCTGGACGCAGTAAGTCCTTGGCGGCAGCTCTCAGGTGCAAGTCCGGTCACTCCAGCTCCGTTCGCTCCGGTCCTCCCCATCCTTGAGGTCCCAGGAGGCCCGGCCCAGCCCACAGCACCCCCGGAGAATCTGGCCAGGGGCCAGGTGCTGGTACTGCCCCTGGAGGAGACCGCACACCTGCGGCTGTGCTGGGAGCCTCCTCATGGAGAGCCCTGCTGCCCACTCTTTGCGTTCCTGGGGTCAAGCAGGAATCTGGGAAAAGAGAACCGCCAACCCAGCCCTGCACACTACACCTCTGCCGCCGCCCCCCCCCCCCTCAGAATTGAGCCCTCCCCTCATCTCTGCCTCAGCAGCCTGGGAGATAGGGTCAGAGATCCTAGTGCTGGGTCCTCGGACCTCTGGTTGTCCTGACAAGCAGGTCTTTTTGGGGACCAGAGTCCATAAAAGGGATTTTAGGGAACTGTGTCCATCTCCCCCCAACAAGGGGCAGAAGCCTTTCTCATCTGCCTAATGCAGAGAATCCCTCTCAACCCTCTCCCTCACCCTTGACTTTGCCCAGGTGCCTCAGCATGTAAAGCTGGGTTCAGTTAACCCAAAGAGAGAATGCAACTGATCCTGGGAGGGCTGGGGCTGAAGGCAGATCAGTTTCAGGAAACTCACCAAGGTCAAGGCTGCTGCACCTCCATTCCTGAGGGCTGGAGTGGGCATCAGCTACATCACCACATCACTGTTGCTCACGCACTAGGAGTCAGTTCTCATCCTCTCCCCCATCTTGACTTTTCTTCCTCAGGATTCAAAACTCATGTGGGATTATTTGTTCCACGGGTCCAGACTCCAGCTGTTAGAGATGGCAGAAAGAACTGAAGTACCTTACACTTCTACTCTAAATGCTAAAACTATTCCACCAGGATTTATCCTGGTTGGCGAAAGTCTTCCCCGTCAGCAAGAGTGTTCTGATGTGAGATTTAGAAAAAGGAAAATGATAAATGGTCGCCACAGCCCACCCCCCTAGGTGCCCAGCATCCCTGTGTGTCTGTCTTCCTAAATGTACAGCCCTTCCCCCACTCAAGGCTCTTACCTAGAGTTTTGCTAACAGAAGACATGCTCAGCTCGCCTCTAAGAGATGACCCAAAACCTCACAGCTCTAGGTCTAGGACCTGGGCCCCACAGCTCTGTTAGTTCTGTTGGAATCCCATCTCCATATTCTGCTAGATCAAACCATCAAGTTCATAATCATCACACATAACACTGCAACAGCAAAGGAGCAAGAACTGGGAGGAGAGGCAGACAAGTTAAAGTACAAACACGTCTAACGTGCTAGCAGGTCCGGAAGCGCAAGCCATTGTCTTTCTTTCAGCAGCCTAAGATCCTACTGTGTATCTGTTATACCTCTCTTCCTTCTTCCATTCTGTTTCTATTGCCATCATCCAGCACCTGATCTTATTTGGGTTCTTTATTTTTCTTTTAAAGATTCATGCATTCGAAAGGCAGAGTTCCAGAGCGGGAGAGACAGAAGGGAGAGAGATCTTCCATCTGCTGGTTCACGACCCAAATGGCCATGATGGCTGTGGCTGGGCCGAGCCAAAACCCAGAGCTAGGAGCTCCATCCAGGTTGTGTGGGGGCCCAGACAAATACAAGGAATGGAGGAGTCCAGGGATGAATGCACTGGCGGAAGCTCGATGCTCAGAAAAGGCCGCTGGAAGCCTGCTGGTCCCCGGAGTGCGGGGTGGGGTGGTGTGGGGGTCCTGGACTTGATCACTGCTGCTGGCTATGGGACACTTCGCAGTACGGGGAACCAGGCTCGCCTTGGCGAGATGCTGAGCTCGTGCCTAGCCTTCCTTTGGCCTTGGAGCCATTTGCTCTGGAGTGCAGTGCCTGAGCGGGACTGGCTGCATTCCAGACGAGTTGTCTGTCCACCTGATTATGAAGAAGCTTTGAAGTGGGAGGCTTTCCACGAGACCAACGTTTTCATACCCCAGGTCCATTCCCAAAAGATTGGGATTTATGCTTTTTCTTTCTACTCGCTTGCCCCCAATCCCTAGGCTGCAGAGAACAGTCCACCCTGTAGTGACTCTGTCATTGCCTTGGCCAAAATATCTTTCAAGTTTTTTAGAAGAAAAACATCTTCTGGGGTTATCCAGGGCCGTAATGACTAGGGGTCATGGGACACAGGACAAATTCTGTCCAATTTTTCCCATCTTGAGTGTTCTGATCCCTTTCAGGTGGTGCTGTCTCTGACACTAACTTTCTGTCAGGCTGGATTTCATGATGGAAGAGAAAAGACCGAAGACCTTGACGTTAGCATTCTCATTCAAGGTCCTGGAGATCTGCTCCTCCCAACAGAGTCACCCCTGGCTGCTCAGGCTGCAACATCCACTCTAGCTCTCTGGCGCATCCCCCTACAGTCACTTCTGCCCAAGATAAAATGTGCCTCCCTCTCCTAGCTGAAGTACTCCCATATCCCTGAACCCCATGCAGGACTTAAAATCCTACACTTACACACACACACACACACACACACACACACACACCAGGAAGGCTTTTCCCCCCAAGTTTGCTTTTGAGGCAGGCATACCGGACTGAAGAAAATACTTGGGGGCCATGAGGACAAGTGGCGTCCCCTTGCCAGGGAGCCCCAGGAAAAGTCTCAGCATCAGCAGACCGTGGGGCGGAGTTGCGTCAGCTCATGGTGGTTGGGATTCAGGGCAGTCTGAATCTTCTGAGCCCCTTACGTGTCCCTGCTGCAATGCCTTTTCCTTTCTATGCTCGGTTGGTGGCACTGGGTGTGTCTAGTGTCACCGACTCAGAACCTTCAGGATCAGACTGTGTTTGTCTATGACAGCCCCGATGCTGCAAGTAATCAGGTGGTCTTTGAGCAGTGACAGAAATCCGTGGCTTCATTTATTTCTTTGAGCGGAGGGTTTATAGGGCCTGATCTTGTGATTCAATTTCTACAAACTGTCCTAGAGTTTTAGAAGCAGGTACCCCTTCTCACATGGTTTCTGAGAGCCTTGGTTGCCTCTAGGTGACCACAGGCCCAGGGTGGGGAACCTTTTTTCTGCCAAGGGCCATTTGGATATTTATAAGATCATTCGTGGCCATATAAAATTACCAACTTAAAAACAAGCCAGCTATAGATGCCTGTGGGTGCCTTTGCAGGACCAGACCAAATGATTTCACGGGCCTGGTATGGCCTACAGGTTGGACGGTCCCCATCTCTGCCAGAGGCAGTCATTTAGTGAGCTAGCTTGCCTTCTGTGGCACATACTTGTGAATACTCATGGGATGAAGGAGCCCTGAATCCCATCAGACCTTTTGCCCTAACAAACATAGGTAATCGATCTCCATTTCTCTAATAATCGGTCACCGGCCATCATCATTTATCTGGTAGAATTTAAATATGTTAGGATTTGGGGTAACAAGCACAAAAGTTAACTTTGGTCATCCTAAAGACAAAAGAGTACAGGAGTTTTGGGGAGAAGTTTGGAGCAGCTCACAGAATCCACAGGAATGCCGGAGAATCTGTGCGCAGAACTAGGAGGGAGACAGCAAATGCAGCCAAGGTCAGACCCCAGGGATGTTCTGGCTGGGACTCGCCGCTGGGGGCCCTGGCGCTCGGTACTCAGTGCTGCTGGCTCTGTTCCCAGCCTCGGGGCTTCCGCTCTCCTGTCGAGTATTTTTTCAGCTGTCCCCCGTGTCTGAGTCATTGCGGCAGGAGCATCAGTTGGTTCAGCTTGGGTCCTGCGCCCACAAAGAGGACGCTCGGGGTCCTTTGTTTCTGCGGTGCAGATGAGCCTCTGCCCCCTCCCCTTCAAGACACACACGAAGGTGGGCTTCCTTCCCAGTGGGAAAGGTGTTCAGCTAGACACACACACACATGCACACACACACACATACACACACACATGCACACACACACATACACACACACACGCCCCGTTGGCCACTGCAGTCAGGAGCCCCCGGCTCTCCCTTCCTGCCCATACAGCCCCAGCCCCTCACCAGCCGCAGCCCCATCCCTCCGTCTCACCCGTGCCCCATGAGCCCCGCCACAGCCACATCGGCGCCTCCCACTTTCACTCATGCCAGGCAGCAGAGGGCTGAAGGCAGGGAAAGGCACGCAGCTCTCGTGTTCCTCAAGTTGCGCTTAGGAAAGGCATGGAGCTGTGTTCCTTAAATAAAAGGAGGTTTCTTTGGGGGAAAATTTAATTAAAAAGAAAGGCAAGCAGCTGCAGGACTGGAAGGTGCGTGAACCCCAACCTTTGTTGAACCCCACCAGGGCTTAGAAACCCTTCTATGTCAAATACCATAACGTTTACCCCTAAAGACTGAGAACCCCTCCATACATGGCCAACATGCACAGTGGTTCTGGAATAGCGCCTGCAGGCCATATTCAAACCCTTCCCCCAGTCTTGGGAAGGCTACCTCTCTATAAGGCAAAGGTGGCGGCATCACTTCTTTCATTAAGCTGCCTTAATGTGTAATACTGTGCAACACACAGGTGCAAGCAGTAAGTGGCAGGAAGTCCCTCCCCCTCCCCTGTCCCCGCTGGGCTCTAGTTTGTTCTGTCTCCCTGGAAGTTTCCTAGTTTCTTATTTCACGGTTCCTTCTGGTTTTGTCCCAGTTGTTCAGCGCAGGTGGGTAGAGACGAAGGCAGCCTGCACACAGGATACAGAGGGCTCCCGCCGTGCGCACGTCCTGGGCCTTGCCGCCATCTAATGGCCTTGGCCTCCATGGACGTCCTCCGATGGCAGCAGGGCCCATGAGTCCACCAGCCGGCACGCGGGTCCTCCATGCACTGCACTCTGTCCACCTCCTCCACCCTTTCCACATCCTCGGTCTGGAACATCTCCTCCACTTTAATGGGGTAAAAAAAAAAATCTCTGTTCATCTTCTCTGAAGGCTCCCTCCCCAGTCCCAGGTGCCCTGGACTTGCTCCTCTCGTGCTCACCGTGGGGTCTGTGAGTGCTCACCCAGGCTCTGTGCCCTAGACTGGGAGTCCCCGGAGGCCACCCTCTGAGTCCAGGGCGTATCTCAGGGATGAATTAAGTGGTGCTTAATAAATGGTTGTTAGTGGTTCCTCTGCTTTCAGCGGTCAAGGTTATCTGGGGCAGTGGAAGTGTAGAGACTCGGCCTCCTCGGGTAGTCAGCAGGGTATCGGGTTGGGCGTCGTGGCCCAGTGGGCTAAGCTGCGACTTGGAGCTCCTGCATCCCATGTCAGAATGCTGGCTTGAGTCCCAGCTCCTACACGGCCACTCCAGCCCCCTGCTGATGCATCTGGGAGGCAGGGGAGGGTGGTCCAAGGGCTTGCCTTCTGTGTGGGAGCCTGGAAGGTGGTCCAGCCTCCATACGCTGCCTGGCCTGGTTCTGGCGATTGTGGGGTTTTGGGGCGTGAACCAGCAGATAAAAGATTCTCTCACCTCTGCCTTTCAAACCAATCAATCAGTCCATCTTTAAAATCAGTGGGCTACCAGAAGACTTGGGGGAAGACCAAAGATAGAGTCTCCAAAGCTGGCTGGCATTGAGAGGGTCCTCTGAGTCAAGATTCTGCCACATGGGGCCCTTCCAGGTCCCTCCCGACTGGGGCCTGCTGGGTGAGAGCTGTAATTTTGATGGGAATAATTGGGACCATGGTAACAATGACCCCAAGCCCACTGGCCTGGCCTTGGCACTGGCTTGGCCTTGGCACTGGCACTGGCCTGGTCTTGGCGTTTTGGGGATGGGCAGAGTGAGAATTCTGAATTCTGGTTCTACCTGGAGAACAAGGCCATATTTGACCCAACCAGCTGAGACATCTCCCCAGTGGGCTGGAGGGGAGACAGGCTGGGACCAGGGGGAGAAGGGGTATCAGCTGGGGTGGGCTGGCTGGGTGGATTCATGCAGTTTCTGATCAGGAGGATGGATGCCTGGGTGCTGGTCTGAGCATCACTGTCATGGTTACAAAGGTGGGGGTGGGGATCCTGGGACTCACGGAGGCCTGGGAGCCTAGAGGATGCCCACAGGATGTCTCTGTCATTCCCCCAGGGGTGATCGGGCCATGCCGTGTGGCTCCATCTCTCATTCTCCCTTCGCTTTCCTTTTTTGCCTCCTGATTGCCATTTCTGAGCTATTCTCTTGAATTTGCACTCCCAGTTACCCACAAATGGGGCCTCTACTCTCGAGTAGGGGGGAGCAGAACTTGGGAGGACTTCTCACTGCTGCCTCCAGTGTCTTAGGGTCAGGAGGGGTCTCACGGCTGCCCTCAGCTCCAGAGGACCCCGGAGAGGTAGGCGGCCCTGGGCCTCCCCAGTGCTGTGCCCTCAGAGCTCCACAAGAGGGTGATCCCCCCCTCCCCACTGCACCTACTCTCAGCATCTCCCAACAGAAGCTTCCAGAAGCTACCCAAATAGGCTGACAAATAGGGCAAAAAACTGGCACACATGGAAGGGCTAGGCAGGCCACAATGCAGTATGAAGGATGTAGTCTGCATGAGCCCAGTACCATCTGGGGCTTGGCGGAGGTGGGACTGCTCCCGGACCCACCTACCATCGTCCCCAGTGCCATAGTCCTCCAGCGGGGAGGCTGGGAAGTGTCCATCCCTGGGTCCTCTGGGCCTCAGTGGAATTTATATGTATACATTTGGACCCAGAGACTCTGCCACTTGCCAGCTGTGTGACACCTGCTAATTCACTTCCCAAATGATTGGGCTGAAGACAGGAGCCAGGAACTTCATTTGGGTCTCCCACTGCTGGTAGCAGGGACCCAAGCACTTGGGCCGTCTTCCGCTGCTTTCCTAGGCACGTTAGATATTAGCAGGGAGCTGGATCGGAAGTGGAGCAGCCAGGACTCACACCTGTGCTCACATGATGCCAGGGTCACAGGCAGCGGCTTAACCCACCATGCTGCAATCTCCCCCACTTCCATTAAGACTTCTTGAGTTTCCATTTTTTCGTTTGGAAACCCCGTGCTCTGGAAGTGTGCTTCTGTGGCCTTCGTGGGGGCCTGGGTCTTGCTGGCACTGCAGCCAGCTCCACCACGGTGTCCAGATGATGAGCGAGGAGGCAGCTCTGACTGGGAGAAGCAGAAGTCACCCAGGCACACCTTCCCACCGTTAATACAGTGAGAGCTCAACGGGTGAGCCCCGCTGTTGATCTTGGCCCCAGTCCAGAGTGCGGGCTTAAACACCCTGCACTGCCCCTGCACTGGGGTTCACTTCTGGGTGAGGGGCACCTGATGGTGGTGCTGCTCACACTCCAGTGACCCGGCGCAGGACCAAGCTGCAGGGACTCTGTCCCCCTACCCGACACCGTCCCACAATTCCTCCATCATGCCCTCTCTCCCTGCTTCTTACCTGTGGACAGAGTTGAAGGGGTGGAAAAGGTAGTCACTGGGGTTTTCCCAGGGAAAGTGCTCGCCATGGTGAGGTTCATGGTCTTGGAGACACTTTAAGGAGCAGCAGCCTGGGGCACTGCAGAACTCCAGATGGAGCCGTGGTGGGGACCCTGTGTGGAAGCCATGCTTACCAAGATGCTCTCGTGTCCTTTATTCATTTGACAAACATTAATCCAGCCCCTCTCACCTGCCAGGGTGTGAAGGAGAGCAAGTTGCAGTCCCTTCCTGAAGACAGATGTCAGATAAAGCTATCAGAGCACAGTGTGACAAATGTCCCCAGGCCATGGGGGCTGGGGTCAGCAGCGCCTCTGGCAGCTCCAGCTGAGGATGGAGGATGGCAGGCAAGCGCTGGTGGACAGAAGCAGCTTCCTCTCGCCGTTGCGAAGGAGGGAGGGTAGATGAAAACGCGGGCCCCGGCATCATGCAGGTGTCCCCCAGCTCCCACAGTGCACAGAAAGCCACCGCTCCGGATGCAGGGGTTCACAGCTGCCACACCCTTTCGTGCCACGAGGGGGCGCTCCTCCCTTGTTATTGGTTATTCCAGCGCTTGTTCGCCAGCTGCAAGCTAGGGGTTCATCTTCCCGGGGGCTGGTTATTTACACCCTGCAAAGCTGTTAGAAAGCGTCGCAGGAGCTAAGTGGCTCCCTTCAGCCATACCCTCGTGTTTTAAAGCCCAGGATTGGTTTCGCTGAACTCTTTCCTACCCTGACCAGGCATCCACGAGACCCATTCCCTGGCAGCACCTATGCGGTGCAGCACTGGCCACTACAGCCTCCATCTAGACCAACCCCAGCCCGGCTCCCAGCCCCTCTCCCCGCAAAGGGGTGCAGGGGTATGCTCCCACAAATAGCCCTCCACACTCCGGTCATCTTGAACCCATGGCCTCTGCCCTCAGGGCCTCTGGAGAGAAACTGGTGTCCTGTGTGCCAGGGACCCTGGGCAGTCACACAGCTCTGTGGTTGTCCGTGAGACAGACGGAAGGAAGGGCGCTCAGCTTTCTCACTGGGGAGGCTGACGGAACGCGGTGTCCCGGGAACGAGGACTCTTGACCCCTCACTCTGAAAGTTCTGTGCGCACACGGAGGCTGACTCACAGGGAGCTCCTGAAAGGCAGGGCCGCGTCCAGAGCTAAAGCCGGGCTCGGGTGGGGGCTGGCAGGAGGCCCCGCGCCCCCTCCTCCCATCTCCCAGTGGCCTCTGCTGAGTGCAGAGCTGACAGGGCAGGACTGCCAGGCTCAGGAAAGGGACCAGCGGAGGAGGCGCCGCCTTTGATGAGCTTCCTGGGTCAGCCCCTGGGGGGACGAGCGCCAGCTCAGCACCTGGCACTCGGAGAGCAGCCTCAGGGCCTTCCACCCCTCAGCCCAGGTTCCCTTAGGACCCGATCAGCTGCCTCTGCAGGGTGACAGAGGCCATGCGCACAGGGTCATACTGACTGCAGCTTGTGGCCTGCAGGCAGGGAGGTGGTGAGGTGGGCGACAGACGCTCTGCGTCCCCTGTCCCCACTTCACTAGAGAAGCTCCAGAAGGGTCATGTTTTAAAAAAAATACTCGTGGCCAGCGCCGCGGCTCACTAGGCTAATCCTCCGCCTTATGGCGCCGGCACACCGGGTTCTAGTCCCCGTCGGGGCGCCGGATTCTGTCCCGGTTGCCCCTCTTCCAGGCCAGCTCTCTGCTGTGGCTCAGGAGTGTAGTGGAGGATGGCCCAAGTGCTTGGGCCCTGCACCCCATGGGAGACCAGGAGAAGTACCTGGCTCCTGCCATAGGATCAGCGCGGTGCGCCGGCCGCAGCGCGCTGGCTGCGGTGGCCATTGGAGGGTGAACCAACAGCAAAGGAAGACCTTTCTCTCTGTCTCTCTCTCTCACTGTCCACTCTGCCTGTCAATAAATAAATAAATAAATACTCGTGAGGACTAAAGAACAGGAAAGGAAAGTCGGCAGCAGCGGCTCGGTGCAGCCAGTGTTTTCTGTCCCTGAGCGCCCTGTCTGGTCAGCCCCTCCCCTCCCTAGGTCCAACCAGGGCGAGTGGAAGATCGCCTTGTTTTTCTGTGTAGTCTCTCTACCTACAGAGGCGTCTCTTTTCAATATAGTGTGCCTCTGAAATTTACGGAAGAGGAATTACACTACACATATTTATTTATTTGAAAGTCAGAGTTACACTGAGAGAGAAGGAGAGGCAGAGAGAGAGAGGTCTTCCGTCTGCTGGGTCACCCCCCAATTGGCCGCAATGTCCGGAGCTGCGTTGATCCGAAGCCAGGAGCCAGGAGCTTCTTCTGGGTCTCCCATGCAGGTGCAGGGGCCCAAGGACTTGGGCCATCTTCTATCACTTTCCCAGGCCACAGCAGAGAGCTGAATCAGACGTGGAGCAGCCGAGACTTGAACCAGCACCCATATGGGATGCCGGCACTGCAGGCAGTGTCTTTACCCACTACTCCACAGCACTGGCCCCCTATACATGTTCTTTTACATCTTGCCACTTTCCTTTAACATTGTGAGGTTTTAAAGATTTTTTTTGTTGTTGTGGTGAATTATATATAGCAAAATTCTCCGTGTGAGCCCTTTTCTCTGCTTTATTGAGGTCTAATTACAAGAGGAAATGGCATATATTTAAGATGTACAAATCAATGCTTTCATAAATGCATACATTGTGAACTAATTACTGTGAATTAGTGAGTCAACACATCCGTCAGGTCACACGGCTACTGTGGGTGTGCGTGGCAGTGTGTGCGGTGTGTGCAGTGTGTGCAGTGTGTGCAGTGTGTGCCGTGCGACACCTTGAATCTACCGCTTTAACATTCCCAGCATGCAGCACGGGCGGTTAACTGCAGTCACGTTGCTGTGCGTTCTGTTTCCGGAACTTTCCCGGAACTGAAACCGTGTGCCTCCACCAGCGACTCCCCACCTCCTGCTTCACTCGGAGTCTGGCTCTCTTCCAGGCCACACATACGATGCTGGGATATTTGTGTCTCTGGGCCCAGCTCACCTCGCTCCGTGTACCGTCCTCCAGGGTCTCCTTCCGAAGGCTGAGCAGCTCCCTGTGATGGATGTTACACCACATTTTCCTGTCCCACTTGGACCCTTTTTAGCTGCACAACATAGAGGTGTAGATGCATTCACAATGCTGTGCAGCTGCCGGTTCCGGAACATTCCTGTCGTTGCATACAAGTGACGGTAGACAGCTCAGACAGCTCCCCACCGCCCTGCCCGCCCTGGGAACCACTCTCTGCGTTGGCCTGTCCCAGGCACCTCACACGAGTGGACTCAGTTGTGCGTTTTCTGTCTCCGTGCTGTGCTTTTTCGCTGTGCACAACATCCTCCAGGTTCCACCGTGTGGCAGCAAGTGCACCTTCCGTCCTGGCGAGGCGGCTGCTGGCCCACTGTCGGTGCCGGCACCTTGCGTGCAGCTCCCGTCTGCTGGTGGCCATGTGCGCTGCTTGCACCTCTCGGGCCCGGTGACTCGCGCTGCTGTGAACCCTGGGTGCGGACGCGGAGGGGTTTGAGACTTCGCCTTTCATTCTCTGGGGCAGATGCCCAGGAGTGGAACGGTGACTCTGTTGCATTTGCTGAGGCACTTCCTAACTTTGTTAAAGCCACAGCACCATTTAACATCCCACCAGCAATGCTTTCTCCACGTCCTCACAAATGCTTGCCATTTCCTGTTTTTTTTTTTTTTTTTTTTTTTTTTAAGATATATTTACTTATGTGAAAGGCAGAGTTACAGAGAGGCAGAGAGAGAGAGACAGAGAGAGAGAGACAGATCAATCTTCCATCTCTGATTCACTCCCCAAATGGCCCAACGACCAGAGCTGGGCTGATTCAAAGCAGGGAGCCAGGAGCTTCTTCCGGGTCTCCCATGTGGGTGCTGGGGCCCAAGGACTTGGGCCATCTTCTACTGCTGTCCCAAGCCATAGCAGAGAGCTGGATTGGAAGAGGAGCAGCCGGGACTTGAACCGGTGTGCATATGGGATGCTGCCACAGTGCTGGCCCCTCTTGGCATGACCTGGACTACAGCCCTATCAGTGACAAGTGAAATTGTTTATTTTCCCAATAGTTTTTTCCCTTTTCTTGTATTATACGCTTGCAGGGGAAAAGAGAGGGAGAGAGAAATTATTTTCAGACTTCTTGACCCTGTATGGCCAAAAGAAATCTACTTAAGCTTTGAGGGTGGGTGGTGTGGTGCAGGGTTAAGTAACTCCGCGTGCGACGTAGGCGTCTTGTTTCAGAGCGCCAGTGTGAGTCCCCACTGATCAGCTTCTGACCCAGCTCCATGCTACCGTGCTTGGGAAAGCAGCAGACAATGGCCCGGGTGCTTGGGCTCCTGCCACTCTCGTGGGCGACCTGGACAGAGTTCCTTTCTCCCGGCTTCAGCCTGGCCCAGCCATGGCTGTTGCCACTATTTGGGGAATGAATCAGTGGATGGAAGACCTCTTTTTCTGTCTCTCCCTCTATCTGTCACTCTGCTTTTCAAAATAAATAAAATAAATCTTTTCCTTTTCCTTTTTTAAATTTTTTATTATTTATTTATTTATTTTATTTTTTGACAGACAGAGTGGACAGTGAGAGAGAGAGACAGAGAGAAAAGTCTTCCTTTACCATTGGTTCACCCTCCAATGGCCGCCATGGCCGGCGCACCACATTGATCTGATGGCGGGAGCCAGGTGCTTCTCCTGGTCTCCTATGCGGGTGCAGGGCCCAAGCACTTGGGCCATCCTCCACTGCACTCACGGGCCACAGCAGAGAACTGGCCTGGAAGAGGGGCAACCGGGACAGAATCCGGCGCCCCGACGGGGACTAGAACCCGGTGTACCGGCGCCGCAAGGCGGAGGATTAGCCTATTGAGTCGCGGCACTGGCCTAAATCTTTTCTTAAAAGGTAACATTTTGGGGCTGGCATTGTGGTATAGCAGGTTAAGCCCCTGCCTGTGACACCGGCATCCTATGGGTGCTGGTTCCAGTCTTCACTGCTCCACTTCCAATCCAGCTCCCTGCTAATGTACCTGGGAAAGCGGTGGGGGGTGGCCCAAGTGCTTGGGCCTCTGCACCCACTTGGGAGTCTCAGAGGAAGCTCCTGGCTCTGGCCTGGCCCAACCCTGGCCTTTGAGGCCCTTTGGGGAGTGACCAATGAATGGAAGATCTCTCTCTCTTTATCTGTATCTCCTTCTCTCTCTGTAGCTCTGCCTTTCAAGTAAATAAAAAGTAATTTTTTTTAAAAAAGTAACATTTTATTTGAAATATATGGCATATGTGGGGCTTGGGGAAAGGTGGTATATTAGCATTGAATATATTATTAGTATTTTTATTCCTTATGCTTATTAATTTCTGCAAAGCCAATAAATTGGTTCAGTTATTAAGATAACTAAATGAAAGTGGATGAAAATGCCAACTTGGGTACTCATATGATGTTTTCACATACCACTGTTGCAAAACACACCATCTAAAATTTGATTGCCAATATTTTATTATTAAGCAGTTGAAATAACACCTAAATTTTCATTTACAATGCTTTATGAATATGAATAGGGTTCTAGCCTAATGAAAGTATAAAGACAAAAGTATGGTATTGTAGAAAAAGAATCAAACATAGCTATGTTGGAAGTTTTAAAAAAGATTGTGTAGCCTGGGGGCTGGCTGTGGCACAGTGGGTTAAGCTCCCACCTGTGACACTTGGCCGCTCCACTTCCAGTCCAGCTCCCTGCTAATGCACCTGGAAAAGCAGTAGAAGATGGCCCAAGGGCTTGGGGCCCTGCCCCCCGTGTGGGAGACCTGGATGGGGTCCCAGGCTCCTAGCTTCGGCCTGATCCATCCCCTGCCATTGCAGCCATGTGAGGACTGAACCAATGGATGAAAATGTATCTGTTTTTCTCTCCCCCTCTCTCTCTAACCTCTGCCTTTCAAATAAATAAATTTCAAAAAAAAAACTAACAACTTTCTTTACAAAAGCTGTTTAAAAAAAGATGGAGCAGTCCAAGTCTATTTTGTCATTCAACTTACATGTTGAGTTCTTTGTCTGTTATTATATTTTTCATCCTTGATAGCTTCTTTATACATTTTCATTATTTTTAAGATTTATTTATTTATTTGACAGGTGAGAGGGAGAGACAGAGATCTTCCATCTGTTGGTTCCCTCCCCAATGTCCGCAGTAACTAGGGCTAGGCCAGGCCAAAGCTAGGAGCCAGGAACTCAATTCAAGTCTCTCACATGGGTGGTGGGGACCCAAGTTCTTGAGCTGTCACCTGCTGCCTCCCAGGAGGTGCACTAGCAGGAAACTGGATCAGAAATGGGGCCGGGACTCAATCCAGGGCCCGCTGATATGAGGCACAGGTGTCGCAAGCAGCAGCTTAACCCACTGCGCCATGATGTCTACCCCTAAACACCTCCATCCTTACTCCAAGCTGACAGTGTCTGTATCATCTCTTCGCAGATCTTTGTCACGATTGCTTTGCGGTCTTGTCCTCTGCTCCATCGGCTCTGCCTCCCCTGCCCTCGGTTGTACATTTTCTGGATTTTCTTGCAGAGGGCCTGCCCTGTGCTGATGCCTTGCTTCTCTTTATGGCTCGCATTCCCCACAGGGTGTCATTCCTGTGGCTGGTGGTTTGTACCTGGTAGCAGCTGCTCTTGGGGTCCTAAATTCTGCCACCACCCCCAGCCTGCTGTCCTGCCGGTCTGCTTGGGCCACAGGGAATGCTGTGGACGAGCCTGCTGGTTTCAGTCTGGGTTTTGCCGGCCCTGCAGTGCTGCTGCCCTAGGCCGACCTCGGGTCCTGCAGACTGGAGGTGGAGGAATGGCAGGAGAGATTGTCTCGCTCGGAGCTACGAGGCGTCTGCCTTCTCGGGCTGGTTTTGTACTGTGTCGCCTTCATGAAGCTGGAGCTCCCCGGGTGGCTCTGGGTTACAGCTGGCCTAAGGAGAGGGCCGGGGAAGTGAATTGAAAGTCTGAAGGTCCCTGCTCTGAAGCTTGTCACACTCGAGGCAGCGAGAGACAGGTGCAAAGGTGCCAGGAAGTTCCTGTTTGAGCTTACTCAGCTTGCCCACTCTGTGGCCAGCCCTGATAGCAGCAGAGACCACAGGCCCACACTGCACTCCGGGTGAGAGCTTGTGGCAGTGGCCCCTTCTCCATTGCGTCCCAGGAAGCAGAAGCCACCGCTGCCTGGCTTCCGGGCAGGCTCCAGCTTGTCCTCCTCCACTGCCCAGCCAGAGCCGTCAGAGAGCTGAGCACCGACTTCTCCCTGTTCCTCCTGCTCTCCTGTGTGACCTGTGCTTCCCTTGCGACTCCAACAATTGTGGATTCCTTGGAGAAAGGGCTCATTCCATGATACTCAGTCTGCTTCCCTACGTGAGCCCTGCTAAATGCGCTCCCCAAAGACTCCACAGAGCGGAGCTTTTCCACCAAAATTGTCCTCTTGACCCCTGGACCTTCGCATGGGCAAAGCATGCTTCTCTCCTGTTCAATCCGCTGCCACTTAGGCCTGACTTCAGGGAGCTGAGCCACCTACTGGTCCGGACCTTCATTTAGATCAATGCAGGTTGAACTTTCTAGTTAACGCATTGCATATAGTTTCTTTCTAACAGGCACTTGGCCTGAAGCGTAAATAAACCTCCCTTTGCTACCCCGCCTCAGTCTTCATCAGGCTGCACCCTGCTCACTCTGCGGCTTTTCCTGACTGCAACAGCCTTCTCCCCAGCCCTCGGCTCCCACAGTTGCTTCCCTTTCACAGACACCTGCCCCTCGGTGAATACTTACCTGTGACTGCCTCCCACGCCCGTGTGGACCTTGACTGTCTTATTCCTGATCTGTTCCCAACCAGCCCATCGCACGGAGTGACAAACAGCCATTGACTGAATGAAGGAAACTTCTTCAAGGAAGCTACAGAGAGGCGACTCCTTCCGGTGGGTCTGGCTGGGAGTGGCCCGTGCCCCTCCATTGGACCTGGCTTGTCTGCAGCCCAGACAGTCTCGCTCTTAGCCCCTTTCATTCCTAAGCCTTGAATTGCTTCCTAAATATGGGGCACCTCACAGCCAGCCACTGCGTATTAAGAGGGGGTTAGATGTGCGTCCCAGAATCAAGGCCAGCAGAACCACACTGTTGGGTGAAACAGGCGTAGAACGAACCGCTGGAGGAGTCCCCATGCTGTGCGGCTCCTCTAAGAGCTGCCTCCAGGGGTGGCCGCTGTGGTGCAGCAGGTTAAGAGGCTGCTCGGGACACCCGGTCCTCTATCAGAGCAGCAGTCCCCACCCAGGCACCTCCCGTCCCCATCCAGCCTCCTGCTAATGCATCCTGGGGAGGTAGGTAATGGTTCCTGCGCTTGGACCTCTGCCACCCATGTGGGAGACCCAGATGGAGTTGGAGTTCCTGGCCCCTGGCTTTGACCCGGCCCATCCCGGGCTGGTATAAACCAGTGGATGGAAGATCTCTCTCTCTCTCTCTCTCTCTCTCTCTCTCTCTCTCTCTCTGCCTTTCAGATAAATTTTAAAAAGAGAAAAGAGAAGGAATCCAGAGTTCCTGCCTGGCTCACATCTCTCTGGTTCTGCAGAGAGAGGAAGATGTCTCAGTGTCCTAGGCTAGCTGTATATAGATAATATCTATATATTAAGATTTATTATTTATTTGAAAGGCAGAGAGAGCGTGATCTTCCCTCCACTGGTTCACTCCCCAAATGGCCACAATAGCCAGGTCTGGTCCCAGCTGAAGCCAGGAACCCAGAACTCTGTGAGGGTCTCCACGCAGGTGGCAGGAACCCGAACATTCACACCATCGCCTGCTGCGTCCCAGGCGCTTGAGCAGCAAGCCGGGTAGGAAGAGGAAGAGGGAGTGGGAGCGGGATGTGATCCCAAGCCCTCCGATATGAGAGGCGGGTGTCCCAAGCAGCAGCTTAACCCGCTACACCACAGCACCACCCACAGATAATCTTTCAATGGCAGTCATCTCCCGATCCGTTAGCCTCGCCATAGCTGAATCAAACTGGAGAACAGGTGAAGACGGGAAAGACTACGAGGAAGCAGAACAGATGCTGAGTCGTCCCCAGACGACAAACACCCACCTCCTGGGTGCAGAGAGCGGTAGCTAAAGCCAAACACACACTGGGGAAGATGGGGGGAGAGCTGGGGACAGCACACCCAGTTTATCACTGGCTCCTGGACCTGGGCCTCTGGAAGACCCTGCCTTGCCACCTGGTCTGTTCCTTCAATGAACACCGCACTTGAGCAAGTCCCCTCCTTGCAGCTCTAAGTCCTCTTCCTGATGGGGAACTCTGTTCCCAAGTGGATGCCCCCCAAGCTGTAGGAAGGCTTTTGCCCAGCCTGTGGTCAACGGTGGGGCCAGACACGTCTGCCTTCTTCTGCCGCTGGCCCAAGGACTCCAGTTCTGCCCGCCCGCCTCCAGCCCACCCAGCCACCTCCCTCCTGACCCCAGGGTGTGAGTTCCGTTCTGCGGAGTGGGGCGGAGGTGGGGGCCTGGGAGTGGAGGGGGCCGCGTGCATCCCTCCTCTCGCCTTGGCCGCTTGGCCCAGGCTAGCAGGTGCTGGCCCTGCAGTTTCTGATCACAGCCGCCTGCCCTTCCTGCCTCACCTCTGTAGCCTCAGTCCCAGGCCCTGCTTTCAGGAACTGTCATCGAGTTTAATCCTGCCTGGGGGCAGCCCGCTCTGCCTCCTCAGTGGGCGGTGTCCCATTACACGGTGCGGCACTGCAGTGTGACAAGGTCTGTCAGAGGCGCGGGGCTTGCCAAAACTTGGTGGAACTCGGGACGCTGTCAACATGCCTCCGAAGGAAACCTGAGCGCAGCCCGGCTGGGCCAACTCAGGATGTTCAAGGTGAGAGGCAGGAAGTGCTGCGGGGGAGGGGCGCACCACGCTCAGGACCCCCAGGCAAACAGACCACAGGGGCACTTGGCGGCAGCAGGGTGGGCAGGTGGGGCCCACCTCCTGCTGGATGGGGGGCCAGACGGAGGTAGAGAGACGGGGTGCGGAGGGAGGTGATGGGGTGACAGAATTTTCTCCAAGTAGTGGATCTGTTACAGATCCCCTCAAACCTGGGTCCACGCCCCAGCGCCCAGCAAGCCACTTGGAAGGAGCTGGACTTTATCGCACAATGCCGAGCCGGGAGCCAGAAGTGCTTTACTGCCGGGCTCCCCGAGGGCTTGCGGGCCGAGTCCTCATAGAGCGCACGCAGAGATGAGAGGTGCGCTTCCGGCTTGCAGGCAGGTCCCTGGCTGGCGGGTGGCGCCCGTGGCCCTCCTGTGATTGGTCAGAGATCAAGTTCCTTCAGGAATTGTGTTGACAGCCGAGTGGCTTCCAGTCAGTCATGCAGCAGCTACTTCTTGCTCAGGGCCTGGGGTTCCTGGAAAAGCCTCAGGACAAGACCAAGCGTCCAGATGTTATCTCCTTCCTGGGACCTGCCCCCTCCCTCCGTTCAGTGACTCAGTTTTATAAGATGATCAAGCATAAAAGCAGAGCCAGAGAACTTTAAGCTGAGGGAGGGGGACTTGATGGCATCTCGCCGCTGCCTCCAAGAACCCCGGTCAGGCTTTGTTCCTTCGATCACAATGTAGAACAGGTTCATCGAAGCCTGGTGACGACAGGCAAGCAAGCCCTGGCCCAGCCCAGCCCTACAGACCTGGACCCTTCTAAGCCCCTGCACAGTGCCCAGTCCCCCACCCACCCCCTGTTTGGCCTGGAGACACCCAAGCACAGCCCCTCTGGCCCAGGGCCAGGTGGTCAGAGTAGAGCTCAGCCCACCTTCCAGCCTGGGCCCCTCCTCCCTGGCATCTCCATCTGTACTCCTCGTTGAGCCAGCCTCCCCCAAGCTACCCTCCGGTCTTTCAATTAGGAGCCACTTCAAAGCTTTTCGGGAAGTAGGTGAGAGACAAAGTGTAAACAAGTGAATGAGTGACTGTCCCTTCTTCCACTAACATCCGCCCTCCCCGCCTGCCAGCCTGAGTCCTCTCTGACATGCATTGTCCCGAAACCCGTCAACCTGCCCCCCCACCTTCCTCTTCCGCACGCCCCAGGGTGGCTGAGTACTAACTGGGCAAAGCCTTGCAACAGCCCTGTGCAGTAGGGCTGTGCGTGGAGAGGTTGCACAGGTGGGTGGTGGATGCCGGTTCACACTCCAGCCGTCTACCTGCAGAGGCAGGCAGTCAAAGCTACACTCCTAGAACTCCCCGCTGTACTCACACCTGCTCGCACGCACGCATGAACACAGCCTTCCCAGAATACCCTCCCTGGCTCTCTTCCAGCCACACCCACTTGTCAGTTGCACGCCAAAGCCCAGCCTGTAGCAGCCAGATCTGGTGTGGGTGGGTGTTGGGAGAAGGGCAGGAGGATGAGGTGACCTCTTGGTGAGACCTCCGCTCTGGGTACATGTTTGGCGGGTTCTTGAGGGGACTAGAGGGAAAGGTGTGTGTGTGGCAGGGCATGGCGAGTTGCAAAGCCCACCCTACAGCCCATTTCCTTTCCTCCTGTTGTGAACTCCCTGCAGGAAGGGGAGCATGGAGTGGAGCGTGCAGAGGGGAGGTGGTTGTGGGAGATGGTCTCACACCTCCTGGAGCGCCAGGCTGCTCCAGGGCCAGTGTGGCAGCAGGCTCTGTGTCCAGACCTGCTGCTCAATCTCACTGCTTTGTAGCCTTGGGCAAGTTACTTGACCTTTCTGAGCTTCAGGACTTAATCTAGAAAATGAAGTAGTAAAGAGCAGCTAATTCTAGATGTTTAGAGGCATCACCTCTACTTTGCAACCAGCGGGGTAATGACTGACCCAGGAAAGAGCTGTCAGGAGATACTAAACTGTTGGGTCAGGGTGGGCTTTGGGAGCAGGGTTTAGTTTGCTGCTTGGGACACCCTCATCCCATATCAGAGCGCCTGGTGCAAGTCCAGGCTCCTCTGCTTCCAATCCAGCTTCCTGCGAATGCACACCCTGGGAGGCAGCAGCGATGGTGCAGGTACTTGGGACATTGCCACTCAGACGGGAGACCCAGACAGCTCCGGGCTCCTTGCTTTGGCCTGGCTTCCCTGGATGTTTCAAGCATTTGGAGAGTGAATCAGCAGGTGGAAGATCTACCTTTCTCTCTCTCCCCCATCTCTTCCCTCTCTGCCTGTCAAATAAAATGGAAGTAAATAAATAATTTTAGGGGCTAGTACTGTGGCAAAGTGGGTAAGGCTGCCACCTGCATCCCATATGGGCACCAGTTTGAATCCCAGCTGCTCCACTTCCTATCCTGCTCTCTGCTATGGCCTGGGAAATAGTAGATGGCCCAAGTGCTCGGGCCCCTGCACCCATGTGGAAGACCTGGAAAAACCTCCCGGCTCCTGACTTTGGATTGGCCCAGCTCCAGCCATTGTGGCTATTTGAGGAGTGAACCAGCGGATGGAAGACTTCTCTGTCTCTGTCTCTGTCTCTGTCTCTGTAACTCTGCCTTTCAAATAAATAAAAAAATCTTTAAAAACTTTTTTAAAAAATCAGTATCATTCAAGAGTTCACTGGGGGGAAGGACAGTCCCATGTGTATCCCCACAGAGGACTGACGAATTTCAAAGGGAAAGCGGAAGACTGGCAGTAGGACTGGCAGGAAGCGCAGTCAGCGCCCGAGCAAAGCTGGCGCTGCCAGTGAGGGCCCCGCAGACGTGCTGGGCTTCCTGACGGGTGCCAGCAGAGACAGCAGCACCCCGCAGCACCCTGCCCGAGGTGCACAGGCTGAGCCAGATGGGAGGAGACAGACGACAGCCGAACACTTCGGAAAGTTAACGTTAGAAAGGCAAACATGATCGAGAATTCTTCCAGATTGAAGAGAACTAAAGCAAAATCACAACCAGCTGCAGCACAGAATCCTGGGTCAGAAGAAAGACCGTGTTAAGACAGAAGGGCACACTCTACAAATGGATCTTGTATGAGATGATAGGATTGCATCGAAGACGGTCCCTTAATTCAGCAATTGTCCTGAGAAGGCATAAGAGAATGCCCTTGTTCTTACGAGATACGCATTGAGGGCTGCTGGCTTGTGATGTCTGAAGCTTATCCTCAAATGGCTCACACAAATCAACACTGAAATAGTAATATTTGTGTGTAGGGGGAGAAAGAATAAAGCAAATGTAACAGGATGGATATCAGCGGCTGGCGCTGCGGCGGAGAGGGTAAGGCGCCATTTGCAGCACCGGCATCCCATATGGGCGCTGGTTTGAGTCTCGGCTGCTCCACTTCCGATACAGCTTTCTGCTAACACTCCTGGGAGAGCAGCAGAGGATGGCCTAAGTGCTTGGACCCCTGTACCCACATGGGAGACCTGGAGGACGTTCCTGGCTCCTGGCTCCACCTGCTCTGCTGCCAATCCAGCTAGCTCCCTGCTACTGCACCTGGGAACACAGTGGAAGATGACCCAAGTACTTGGACCAATACCACCTATGTGGGAGACCCAGACAGAGTTCCTGGTTCCTGACATCAGCCTGGCCCTGTTCTAGATGTTGTAGTCATTTGTGGAATGAACCAGTGGATTGAAGAACTCTCTCTCTCTCTCCTCTCTTCTCTCTCTCTCTCTCTCTCTCATTCTGCCTTTCAAATAAGATAAATCTTTTTTAAAAATACAAGGTGGGGTGTTAGTGATTTAACACCAGTGCATGTTCAGCGTGGCACACGTTACACCTTAAGAGATGCCCGTTCACACCTCTGCAGGACAGGGCCCCCAGGCCAGCACAGCCCCAGGCTGTCTAGTGAGATGGGGGCCCTGACCCCTCGTCATCTGCCTCCACTGAGATCCCTGACCTCCCGACTCAGCATCGCCCCGCGCAGCGCAGAGCAGTGGGGAGCAGGACGGGGTGGTGGCCTTGCATGGACGCGGCCCTTCCTCTGTCTTCACTCCCACTAATTGTACCTTTTGCGTCTGGGCAGAGCTGTCCACATGTGTCAAGTGGTCTGTGCTGAGGAGCCTGCGAACAGAAGAGGCACTGATTGAGAGGCAGGAATGCTCGTGGCTCAGCCTCCTGCCTCTGGGCGCTGGCTGGGCCCCTAGGCTCAGGAGGTGCCCGCTCAGCCCGGTGTCTGTGCGGAGCGCGCTGTGAAGGTGTCTGAACAGACTTGTCTGAGCGGCAGCCAGGCTTGGGAGGTGAGCCTGGCGCCTCCTCGTGTCTCTGTCTCCAGGGCAGGGCTGCCTGTGGGCCCCTGACCTCGCTCGTCCCTCTGTTATTGTTAGCATTTGGCAAACTTTGCTGAAGACTTGGGGATGACAGAAGTCAACACACAGAGGAGCTTCTAATTGCTCCTGGGAGGGCCACCCTTAAGACCCTCCCTGGGACGGAAACCGGCTCAGCGTGGAATCCACCAGCCGGGAGGATGCCCGGGTCAGGATCGCTGCACCCATGGCAGGCCTGTCCTCCATGCATTGACCCCCTGTGGCCCTAGCAGCCCTGGGGCAGTGCCAATCTGTGGGGGAGAGCGACGGGCGCTTGCTCAGAGCCCTGCCTTGGGAACCCTTCCCCTGAGGAAGCCAGCCTCTAGGAGCCAGGCTGAGCCGAGGTTGAATGAGTCAGAGCAGGAGACTGAGACGCCACGGCAGGCAGCTGGAGAACAAGACGCAGAGGACGCCAGCAGGCTGACGACAGAGTGATTCAGACCCGCAGACAGGCCTCTGCGTGCGAGCCAATGGGAACCACTGCCAAGGACCCCAGGCCAGCACTGCCACCTGTCCCCTCTTGCTGCCCTGCCGGCTTCTTTGCCACACCCCAGCCCCTGCAGACTGAGCACGACTGGCCGGCACCCTCCCAGCCAGCTCTAGCCCTCAAGAAAGCCCCACTCCACATCCACGGCCTTGGGGGGCTGCCAGTCGCGGGATTCTTGCACTCCAGCTGTGGTGAGCTGCCCAGGGAAGGGCACAGGACTCAAACCAGGCTGATGGTTTCTGTAACTGGGAGTTTGTGCAGAGGTCACAGAAGACAGAAGGCCTTTCTTTGTCCTGGAGTCAAGCATAGGGGTGACAGGATCCTACAATCTCCCCCACTTCCCACGTGCTGGTCCGATGTGAGCGAGTGAGGCCAGCAGAGAGAGAGAGGGCCAGAGTCCCAGTGGCGGAGTTGGTGTTTTCTGGACCCAGTTGTTCCTGAAGCGCGCCCACTCTGTTAGTACCAATGGTGCGAGCTAATATCAAAGGCACTGCGTTTCCTTTTCTGCCTCTTCCTTAAAACGAGTCCTGCCTGACCAGTGCACTCCGTGAGCCTCCTTCGAACAAGTGTGCGCACCAGACCCAGAAGAAACCAAATGTGGCTGACCTGAACTCGGCCAACGGAATAGCACTTGTTTCTCTCTCTCTCTCTCTCTCTCTCTCTCTCTCTCTCTCTCTCACACACACACACACACACACACACACACATTTAAGCTCAATAGGAGACTGTGGAGCTGAAGGTTGTATAGCTTTAGGACCAGGGAGGGCAACTTTCTGGGTGACGGCCCATCGATGGGGAATACAGAAAGGAGGCAGACCTGCTGGGGCCAGCAAGGGTGAGGAGAGAGTGCCACGGGAAAGAGGCGGTCCTAAGCCCCAGCGCGCTTCCTGCCTGCCTCTCTGTGAGTGACATCCTCTGAATCCCTACAGCTCACCCTGCCTTGGGCCGTGTGCATACAACTCACCGAAACCCACAGGGGCTTAGACACAGAGGGTATCCTGAGAAGGACATAGGAGCTTCCTGGGACCGCGGGACAGGCATCACGTGTGGGCCTCAGGACAAACAACCTAGAATCCTCCTCTCTCTGGGCTTCCTGGTCTCAGGCATCTTAGCTGAGGGCAAATGCCTTCAGTTTTCCCTGGGTGGGAGGCTGAACATGGCTGTTCACAGCCTCAGAGTGTGCAAGTTCAAGTTCAAGAAGACAGAGATGTCCTGATCACCCTCAGGCCTTTGTCCAAGTGGGTTCTGGCAGACCCAGTCTAGCTCAGTCTAGACCCAGTCTAGCTCTCTGCTCCGACCCAGTCTGCTCCACATCTGGTGGCGTGGGGGTCCCCTGGACTCTGTGGGCTACAGCCCACCTCCAGGGAAGGGGTGAAGAGGAGCCCTGCACTGCTTTGCTACTGACTGCCAGCGAATAGAGCTGACTACAGCAGTTGCTGATGGCCTGGGGATCCCTGGGGGCCCCTCCTCCTCCCTGCTGGAAGTGTGAGTCTCAGGGGTATCCAGCTGCACCAAGGGGCGGGTTCTTCCTGGATAGGTGCCAAGAACAGTCTCCCACAGGGGAGCTCACGAGCACAGCAACAGTGGCAGACTGTCCCTCCCTTCCCCCACCTGCACCGTCCCCCAGGGAGAGCTGCCCAGTGACATAACAGGGCCCATCACACGTCTCCTCTTGTGAACAGTGGAAGACACCTACAACTCCTTCAGAACATTCCAAAGGCAGACTCCTATCTGCCACATATGTGACTCCTGATCACCAAGGCTTGACGCTGATGGCGAGTTCTGGACCTGGAACTCGGTTATGCGGAGTTCCCTGGGGTGGGGGTGCCTCTGGCACTCTTGCGCCTGGGTCTCAGCTCCCCTGGGGGGGCCAGGGTGCTCTTTCCTCCCTACCGGCTTTGGTGGGGCTCAGCGGTAGCGCTTTCACTTGTTTCTCCTACGATGACCTGGCAACAGGTGGCTGGGGATCGGGGAGGGGACTGGGGCTGCCTCCAGGAGCGTGGGCAAGTTGGAGGCCCCCACGCAAGGCTGCCGTATTAAGATGACAGTGTGGCCAGCCGGTTAGAACTGAAGAGGAGCGATGCTGCCCAACCCTTCTGCGAGGGATGATGCAGAATGGAAAATAAGTCCAAGGGCACCATACACCCGGCTGGGCCGCATCCCTACCCCCTCCCACGTCCAGCACAGCCCTGGGCCCCATCACTGTGGACTGGGATTTCTTGAGAAAAGGAGAACATGTTTCACTTGAGCGGGATACAGCTTCCCATGTCACGAGAGCAGGTCTCGGCTTGCCCCGCGTGCCTCCAGAGCCAGCTTGCACTCAGCTTGTAGGCTCTGAGCCCACAGGAGACGCCTGACTGCATGGACGCTTCTGCGGCCGGAGGACTGTGGTCCAGCAACACAGCAGGTGGTGAGAGCGTCGCAGGGCCCCCTGGGTGGCGCGGGGAGCTGTGGGAGTGAGAAGGAGCTGCTGCTACACAAACATAGGATATGCTGCCAACCTGACGGCAGGTACCCACCAGGAAGGAAACCACGGGGACTGGGCGGGTCATCGACCTGACACCTCCCGCCCCGTGCCTGCTGACAAGGGCACTTCATCCTTATCCTCCTCTTATTCCCTGAACTCAGAAACCCAGGCTGGCCGCAAGCAGACGAGCCCAGATTGAGAGACAGCCTATAAAAGGCCTGACCTGGGCCCCTCCCTACTGGTAGAACAAGGGAAGTCTGAGAAACTGTCACAGACGGAGACAAAGAGGTGATGCCTAAATGCCCCGCGTCCTCCTGAGGGCATCCGGGAACAGAACCAGATGTGGGGAGCGCCGTGAGATCTGAGGGGACGGTTACTGGGTTACCGCCATGGCGACAGCCGCTAAACCAGCGTAGGCGAGGGGCACAGGGAGCTCTCTGCACGCTCTGCAACTGTTCTATAAGTTCAAAAATGCTCTGCTTTATTTTCAAATTTTCTTTTTAATTTTCACTTGTTTATTTCCATTTTATTTCAAAGGCAGAGTTTACAGAAAGAGAGAGAGAGAAACATCTATCTACTTGCTCATTTCCCAAATGCCCGCAACAGCCAGGGCTGGGCCAGGAGCCTGGAATCCGAGCCAGCTCTCCCACGTGGTGGCGCGGTCCCCTGTACTTGCACCATCATTTGCGGCCTCTCGGGGTGCTAGGAGTGGGAGCACAGCCAGGATTTAACCCGGGCACTCCGATAAGGGGTGTGGGGCATCTTAGCCTAATGCCTGCCCCAAAGAGTTGTAAAAAACAACAAACAAACAAACAAAAACATTAAGGCAGGGACACGGGGAGGGCAGAGGATCAGGCTTCCATTGGAAGGGGCGGGCGACTCTGGGGAACCCGCCACAGGAGCAGAGCAGCTCATGAGCTCCCCTGTGGCACCTATCCAGGAAGAACCTGCTCCTTGATGCAGGTGGATACCCCTAAGACTCACCCTTCCAGCAGGGAGGAGGAGGGGCCCCCAGGGATCCCCAGGCCATCAGCAACTGCTGTAGTCAGCTCTATTCGCTGGCAGTCAGTAGCAAAGCAGTGCAGGGCTCCTCTTCACCCCTTCCCCGGAGGACTGGCCTGTATTGGCCGCGCGCCTCCTCCCCCTGGGGCAGTCTTGTCACAGCGCAGCTTCCGCCCCTGCAGGGCTGGGTGAGGCCTGGGATTCTGTATTTCCAATGGGCTCCCAGATACTGCTGCAAGCAGCTGCAGCCTGGGACACCCCACCCCCCGCCGCCCATGAGGGGCCGGGGAGCAGAGATGCTGCCGCTACGAGGTCCCTACCCTGCAGGCCACAAGAGCTCAGGCTCCCAGTGGTGGTGATCCCACCTCAGAGCCCCTGGGGAAGTGCCTCACCCCCACACCTGAGCGTCATGGGGACTTTGCTGATTTCTAGTGATACCAACCTGGATAGGCGGATGTGCGGATGTGAGTGAACGTGGTTAGGAGACCCCCAGGAGTCTGCGTGTTCGCTGCTGGCCTTAGAGGGGCTCTCACTCAGGGTGTGGAGCAGGGGAGGCCGTGTGTTCTGGGGGCAGCATGGAGGACATGGTAGGGGCTCTCTATGCTGCTGCAAGGGAGAGGCCCCAGGACAGAGGGTGGCTGCCAAAGGCTGCCCTCTCTTCACGGAGCAGTGCACACAGCTCTGTCCTACGGCACAGTGCAGAGCGCAGACTCGAGGGTGGGCAGTTAGTCCACCGGTTGAGAGGCCAGTGTCCCACATTGGAGTACCTCGGCTCAGCACCTGGCTCCAGCTTCGTGCTAATGAGGACCCTGGAGGGCAGCAGGTGATGGTTCAAATAGCTGGATTCCTGCCCCCCACCCCCACCCTGTGGGAGGCACAGACTGAGTTCTGACTCTCTCTCTGGCCTGGGGAGTGAACAGTAGATGCGCGCTCTCTCGCTCGCTCAATCTCTCCCTCCTTCCCTCTCTTTCTTAAAAAACAAAAGGAGTGAAGACTCTGGAACTAGGTACCTAGGTTCAAATCTTGCCCTTGGTGACTTCACAGAAATTTTCAACCCCTCTGAGTCTCAGGATCACCGGGAGACACGAATGAGTTAAGTGGCTCCGAGAGCAGCATTGAGTGCCTACCACAGTAAGTCCTGATCAGTCTGTTTTCATTATTAAGTAAATTTCAGTATAGGATGCACCTTCTGTTCTTATTTTACACACATGCACACACATGTATGTTGTCAAAACTCACCCCCTCTCTGGGAATGGACAGGTCTTAGTAGCACCCCATTCTACAGATGGAGAAATTGTGGCTTAGCAGAGAGCTTAAGGAGCAGTGCCCCCCTGCCCTGCACGCCAGAGCCCTGCTCGTCCTGTTAAACAGGCTCCCAACGGTGGTGATCCCACCACAGCGCCCCTGGGGATGTGCCTCACCCCCACACCCTGTCATTCCAAAATGCTTCCTGTCATTCCAAGTCCATGTCATTCCAGGTTCTCGTCCCCACAGCCAGCCAAGCTCACTGCTCTCTGCCCTAACCTGAGCCTCAGACTGCGAAGAGCGAGGGATTCTGTGGCAGGGGTTTCTGGAAGGGCCTCCCTGCCTGTTCATGATCAATGACACCAGAGATCCCCCAAGGATGTGGCAATCCTAGTTGCCTGGACACCATAAGTAAGCTTTTGTATCTATTTCAGATAAAGTCAATGGTTTTGTTCTTATTTTTATTATTTATTAGGGAAGTATAGAGACAGAGAGACACACATAGAGACAGACAGACAGACACAGAGCCATCCGTGGTTCACTCCCCTAAAGCTTGAAACAGCAGGATGGGGCCAGGCTGAAGCCAGAAGCCCAGCTCTCAATTAGGTCCCCCATGTGAGTGGCCGAGACCCAGGTACTTGAGCCATTGCCTGCTGCCTCCCAGGGTGTGCAACAGCAGGAAGCTGGAATCGAACCTAAGCACAAGCACCACCTCGATTCTCATGTCAAACGCCTGCCCCTCAGCCTTTGGATTTTTAAAAGATCTCTCTCTCTCTCTCTCACTCTCTCTCTCTCTCTCTCTCTCAGATTTACTTATTTATTTGGAAGGCAGAGATATAGAGAGAGTGATCTTCCATTCTCTGGTTCACTCCTCAAATGGCCATAACAGCCGAAGTTGGGCTGATCTGAAGCCAGGAGCCAGGAGTTTCTTTCAAGTCTCCCATGTGGATACAGGGGTCCAAGCACTTGGGCCATCTTCCACTGCCTTCCCATGCACATTAGCAGGGATCTGGATCAGAAGAGGAGCAGCCAGGCCTTGAACCAGTGCCCACACGGGATGCTGGCACTGCAGGCAGTGGCTTTACCTGCTATGCCACAGCACCGGCCCCAATCTGGATTTTTAACAGGCACCCTTGAACTTGGTGCATTTAAAAAAAAAGTTTTGTTTATTTGAAAGGCAGTGTTAGAGAGAGACAGAGATTTTCCAACAGCTGGTTCACTCCCCCAAATGACCACGATGGCTGGAGCTGGGCCAGGTCTAAACCAGAAGCCTGGAACTCCATCCAGGTCTCCCACATGGATGGCAGGGACCCAAGGACTTGGACATCATCTGCTGCTTTCCCAGGTGCATGAGCAGGAATGTTGAATCAAAAGTGGATTATCCAGGACCTGTGCTCATATGGGGTACTAGGGTCACAGGCACTGGCTTAACCCACTGTGCCCCAACACCAGCCCCACTTTCTTAATGTATTAATGCCCAAAGCTTACAACCAGGCAAGCCCAGATCCTTTATGGGGAGGGTAATCGGGGTGGATCTTCCCATTTGTTTTCCTGGAGAGATCACCTGCATTTCTCTGATGGGCAAGGAGGGCTGGGAAGAAAAGGTGGAAGTGGTGTGGAGCCAGCGCTCTTGGCTCGGGTCCAGGGACGTTTTCCCAGGCTCATGAACATCCCTACAGTGGGCACCGGTGCTCTTGAGTGATGGCCAACACTGGCACGGAAATGGGCCTTTTGCACAGCCCTTGTAGACATTAGCTTACCTGGGCCTCCGTGCTGGGACTACTGTTCCTGACTCACAGATGAAGACCCAGAGAGCAGACATCTTGCCAAAGCCTCAAGTTAGGAAGCTACAGACGGAAGCCTAGGATTTTGGGGTGGACGTTGTGGCACAGTGGGTTAAGCCGCCACTTTCAGAGTGCCGAATTCAAGTCCTGGCTACGCCACTTCCGATCCAGCTTCCTGCTAATACATCCTGGGAGGCAGTGGATGATAGCTCAAGTTCTTGGACCCCTGTTAACCCAGTGGGAGACCTGGATGAAGCTGCCGGCTCCTGGCTTTGGTGTAGCCCAACCCTGGCTGTGGTGAACACTTCAGAGAATAAGCCAGAGGAGAGAAGATCTCTCTGTGCGTGTCTTTCCTTTTCAAATAAAATGAAAACACATAAAACAACTTTTTAGGGGTGTACGCTGTGGCGTGGTGGGTAAAGCCGCCACCTGCAGTGCCGGCATCCCATATGGGCACCGGTTCGAGTCCCAGCTGCTCCACTTCCAATCCAGCTCTCTGCTATGGCCTGAGAAAGCAGTAGAAGATGGCCCAAGTCCTTGGGCCCCTGCACCCATGTGGGAGATCCAGAAGAAGCTCCTGGCTCCTGGCTTCAGATTGGTGCAGCTCCAGACGTTATGGCCATCTGGGGGAGTGAACCAGTGGATGGAAGACTCTCTCTCTGTAACTCTGCCTTTCAAATAAATAAATAAACCATTAAAAAAAAATGACCCGGGAAAGAGATCAAGAAGGAGCTGCGTTGTCGCTGGGAAGATTCGCAGGCCAGGCTCCTGGTGACTTCATCTCAATGGCTCTGCACTGGGGCCTGCGGTCTGCGTTCCCCCAGCTCAGACCAGCGCACTGCCAGCACCCTGCCCAGCTCTCCCCCATGGCCTGGGGAGAGAAGAACACGAGGGACCCAGGATGTCCCCACTGGTGAGAGGCAGAGGCACCATGCCCCCTCCACCCCACCCACAGAAGACTGCTGAGGGTCCTGGGGGAGAGAGTGGCAGCCTCCTGGTCTCGTTCCCCACCTGTGATTCGGCCCCTGGTTCCCATGTTCCCTAGCTTCTTAGAGCTGGGCTTCCCCATACTTGTAGTTTGCTCTGGGGTGGCTCCTGCTCACTAGACAGGGCAGGCGGGTGGAAGGGGCCTGGGTCAGAGCTCTAGGACTCCTGCCCCGTCCCATCCCAGGGACCTCTGGAGCCCGGCGCCCTCCTGTCACACACATGCGCTCACTGCCCACCCGTTCACTTCTCTAAGGGCAGTTCCAAAGTTCAGGACAAAGCCCGCATCCCACACCTGCCTAGTCCTGCCCCCGTGCCTCACGTCTCCTGGCTGGGGAGGGGGCACTTCCTGCCGTGGGGGAATCTCAGGAGTGGCTCTCTGGGGAGCGGGCAGGGTCAGGGGTTTAGACAGCGGCAGCAGCCTGGGCCAGCGGGAGCTGGTGCTTGGTTTGTCTGAGACTCAAGGAGAGTCAGGAGTGCGAGAGCCCTCCTGGGCTCAGGGTCACTGCTGCACCTGGTGGGTTCCTATGGCCCCTGACTGTGCTGTAGACAGCCAGCAGTGCGCCTGCCTCTCACCACTGTGGCCCAAGACCCCAGAGTGACTGTGGTTGGTGTCTGCTCTTCTGTACCTGCCCATCCAAAGCCACCTGCCAATCCAACGCCACCTGTCAAGCTGGGGGGGAGGGGGCGATTGTTTTCAGGTATGCATGCATTTCTTTCTTTTTAATGGAAAACTGTGCACCACATGATGCTTTGGTCAGTGTAGACACTGGTGTGGGGGAAGACATTTCGAAACTTCCAGGCACCAAATCAGTGCAGGGGCACCTGGCCAATCTGCAGTAGGGAGCAGTTGGATCAGCGCAGAATTAGCAGAAGGGGTGGAACTCAGCGGCACGAAGTCATCCCTTGCTCACGCAAACCCTTGAACACCAGGGGAGCCGTCTGGGCCCCTCCTGAAGAAAGCTAAGGCGACCGCCCCCAGATGGGACTAGGATTTTCGCCGCCTGTCGGCGCCGACGTTCGCAGCAGTGCCCAACCGCGACCAGCAGAGGGCGCTCCCGCCTAACTTTCCGCCGCAGAGCCCGGCTGGACGCTCAGAACTTTGCGCACGGGAGGGTCCGGCCCTGCGCCCCAGTGTCTGGCGACTGTCAAGTGCGGCTAGCGGTGCTGGGGTCCCATAACGGTGCCTTCGGGCGCTCAACCAGAAGGGGTGGCCTCTTGCGATGGCCCAAGCAAGACCCTATTTTCGCTCCCTACCGGCAGAGAGACCTGGGGCGGCCTCTTTCTCTGCCCCGCCTCTCACCCGACTACTGAAAGGGCGTCCCCGGTATCCGCGGGTTCCCGGAGGGAGCTCTCAGACCCTCTACCCACAAGGTTCTACGCTAGGAAATGCGGGATGAGGGTGCTCACATAGGGACTTGGTCAGTGGGCCCGCATCGGATGGGGCTGGGGGCAGGGGCATGAAGGGCGTGCGCCACTGTGGGGGGGGTGTTTCCACTGCGACCGCTAGGTGGCGCTCGAAGCCCGCATCACAGAGGAGCGCGGGGCCCAAGCACAGGAGGCCAGCGCGGAAGCCCCAGAAAGCTGGCTGGAATAGGAGCCCAGGTCCGAGGCTCCCGCTCACCGAAACAGCGGGCCGCCGCGCTCCCCGGGGCCTGGGGAGCAGCCGTCGTTCCCGAAGGCCCGGAAGGGGCGCGGTGCAGAGAGGGCAGGCGCTGCGCTGAGGCGGGCTGGGTCCAGACACCACGGGGGGCTCATCTGCCCCCCTGGGTTTCTGGATTTCAGTCTGAGGCCGCTAGCTAGGAGAAGGATTCGGGATCCTGGAATTAGAATTCGGCCCGGGAGGCAGAGCCCAAGGGCACGCGCATCCGTCCACCCTGCCCCCCGGGGTATGTGGTTCGCTGTGTGAGCACCCGCGCCTGGAGGTCACAAGGTGCACCCCGGGATCTCTGGGGTCTCCTCCTTGGAATCCGATTCACGCTTGGGGGTCTGCCCGCCGCCACGCCCAGGAGGAATAGGGAAGAGGGCTCTCGATGCTCCCTCCTGGGACACCCCCCTTGCCCGCAGGCCCTTGCCGCCTGAAGCTTTCCCGGAACCGCCCCGGGGGCTCCAACCTGGCTTCTCTGACACCGTCTACTCGTGGGCTCCGCTCCCCAGCCCAGGCCCCAGTTTTCTTAGGCTCCGCGTTCAGTCCTGGGGGCGCGCGCGGAGCCGAAGGGAGGCCGGGAGAGACGGTGGGGCCGCGCTGCCCGCGGCGCCGGCGTGAATCCTGCCGGTCGGCCCGGAAACGAGGCCCGTCCAGCGGCGCGCGGGGCCGGGCCCCGGGGACCGGAGCTCCTCGGAGAGCCCAGGGCCCTCTGGCTTCTCCCTCAAAATTAGAGAGCGGCGGGGCCAGGTGCTTTCTCGTCGACCGGGCGGTCGGAGCCGCAGAGGCGGGACTGGACCGCGGGAAGGCGCCTCTCCGGCCGCCCGCGCCGGGCTGCGGGGCCGCGACCGCACCTGGGAGGTCGCCCGACTCCTGAGAAGGGGTAGGCGGGCCTGAAAGGACCCTGGGGCTGCAAAGTCCTCTCAACTCGCCCGGCCGTCTCGGCCGCCCTCCCCCCAGCTCCGGCCCGCGAGCAAGAGCTCCGAGGCCGGGACGCTAGGACTAGGGGGAGGCTCCGGGCGGGATGGATGCGGGGTTCAGGAAGACGTGGGGGGCTGGGAGAGCGCCGCCCCGGGGTGCGCCGCCCCCGCCCCCCCGTCGCCGCGCATCTCGGGCTCCAGCGCCGCAGGGCCCCGGGGGACTGAGCCCACCCTGAGTCCCCGCCCCCTCCCCGGGGCCAGAGGTATTAGTGCTGCTTGATCAGACCTCATTTCCTGCGAAAATGGAAACATATCCAGGGTCCTTAATAAAGTGAATGACGAGGCTTCGCGTGTAATTGGGCTTCCGTTGGGTGGCTATTTCCTTAAACTGACGGTGGAAAAAAATGTAAACCCACGGCGCCCTGATGTGATCATGTGGCTATCAGAGTACGGGGTGGACTGGCCGAGACCCTGTGAAATGGGCACAAACGCTTACCCAGACCCGGGGAGCCCGAAGCCCCGCGCCTCCACAGCCGCCCTGCAGCCCGGCGCGCGCCTCCGAAACCTTCGGTCTCTCCTCACAGCCTCAGACCCGCCCCACTGCCGCCGCCTCGGACCACCGGGATCTTTTTGTACGCGCTGGGGCGGGGGTGGGTCTTTCCCTTCCTGGGAGAGGAGGAGCATCTTCCTGGACAGGGGCCGCGGGGCTGAGTCCCCTGACCGCTCCCCCGGCCTGCGAGCGCAGGCTGCATATCTCCATGCATAATCCAATTTTCTCCGTGACTATCTAGTTAAACTCTTTAACAACAGCTACATAATTAGAATTTGGATTCCCATTAATTTTCCCTGGGCCTCGAACCATTTGCAGCTCACACTGGTAATTAATGCGATACATCACTAACTTTACCCAAAGCCGGCCAGCCCGGCTCAGGCCGCTCGGCCCGCTCCAGACGCCCCCGTGCGGGACCTCGACTCCGGACCCTGCTGCCGGGGAGGGGGCCGTTTGCCTCCCTCCTAAGCTGGATGCCTCGGCCGGCGCGCCCCAAGACTTCTTTCCAGGAAATTCCACAATTAAAAATATTTATCGGGAGCAGATTTACGTTTCTGGGTTTCCAGTCTCGGGGCGTCTGGGTAGGCTATTAAGAGTAATTAGCATCTTTTGCGCATGCAGATTTACTTCGCTCATTGCCACATAACTCATCCCTAAAAGCCAGCGCAGGCGGAAAGCAGGCGCCGCCGCCAGAGCTACCGCAGCCGTCCGGGTCTCTCCGGCTCTCTCGGGGCTCTGCTCCCCAGGACGCTGACCGTTGCTGGTCTCTCTCGCCGACTGGTCCGCTCCGGGCTGGGCAGTCTGTGCTCATGGAGCGTTAAAAGGCTCCCACCCAGGAGACGAATGACACAAGGGCGACCTCCGGTGGCGGGGTGAAGGCCAGGCCAGGTTCTCCCAGCTGCTCCCACTGGGCTGTCTGGACCACAGGCATGGAGGCTGAGCAAACACGTGCAGGAGCGATTGGGCTTCTCCATGTGCGCACGCTCGTGTGCGCGCATATGCACATGCCTGCGGTTACTAGTGTGTGCTCCTGGGAGTGCTCAGCGGTGCCCGTGGAACACGAGTTGGTTGTCCTGCTCCCCAGCACCTCACGGCTTCCCCTCCGGCTCCCGGGACTGCAGCTCTAACTCCCGACCTAAGCCATCCAGCTAAGGCCCCTACCTTGCCTTGATTTCCCTTTCAAAGAGTCAGCCCTACCCAGCCAGGCGACCTGGAGCTCCAAGAGCCCAGCCAGCGGGCAACTGCGAGGCCCGACCCGCGGCCATGTCAGACCGCAAGGTTTGGGCGGGTGAGAGGCCGCCAGAGAATGTGCAGTGCAGGTGGAGCCTGGGGTCGCTGAACAGAGGCTTTCGGGTTGCTGGGGACGCCAGAGACGGTGGGGCTACGAGTAAAGCGGGAGGGGTTGGGACGGGAGCGGACAAAGGGACTTGGTAGTGGCTGAAGGGCCTGAACCGGGGAGCGGTCGAGGCACCAACCCGGGTTCTTCATTAACGCACAGGGAAGTCCGCGAGCTGCCCAACTTTCTTCTCTTTAATGAGCCTAGAAGAAGAGGCTGCCCTGAAGGGGTTTGTTCATTAAAGATGTAGCTGGAGGAATATTGTCTCATTAATTATCTGGTTTTAATTACACTCCTACCCTTTGAATCCGGAGATGGGAAAAGTTGATTTGGTGGCGCCGCCCCCTTTAGCTTATGGAGGGAGGCGGGGCTCGGGACCCAGAGGGGGAAGGGGACTGGTGTGCCCAGGAGGGTGTGGGCGGATGGCTGGGTTACATCCAGTGAGCATGCTCTGTGAGGTGGCTCCGAGCCGGGGTGGGGGTGTGTCCTGTCTGCGTGAATGTGACCTCGTGTGTCGGAGAGGCCTGTGGACGTGACTAGGGTGTGTGAGTGTGCGCCCTGCCTGTGTGGGGTGCTGTGTGTGGTGTGCATGTGGGCAGCTAAGTGTGTCCACAGTTAGGCCTGAGAATGGGGCTGTAAGTGAACCAGGCATGGGACTGGCCAGCTATGTTAGAGCATCTACCACGGTGGCTTCCTGTAAGTCGGGTTCAAGTGACAGTGTCTGGCTGTCTCTGCTGCACCTGCCCGTGCCCCTGAGCATGGAGGGGGGTCTCCATGACTGGATTACCCCAAGAGCTGGACTGCTCCAAGGACAGGGCTTGGTCTGTGGGTCCCCAGAGCTAGGGCACCCCCCAGGACTGTGGAGGGGGGAGTATTTTGGGGGGGCTCCATCCCTCCACCGTCCCTTGTCAGGCTGGCTCGGTGGTAAAGTGGGGGCCGTTTTCCCTTTAAATCGCGGACACTTTGACAGGGGACATTAAGGACCCGGCTGCTCAGGCTGAGCAGATCATAAAACCGGACAGGCAATTTCTGCTCCCGCCAAATAGCCGGGCAAACTCGTTCTGCATCTTTGGTTTTAATGCACTAAACTGGCAGCTAAGCAGGGAGCGAGCAAAAGGGGGGCGGGGAGCCCCCACACACACCGGCGCACACACCAGCACACACACAACACCCCTTCACACCCTGCGCCCCATGCCCCGCCCTGACACCCCCATCGGTGGAATTATCAACTAGAATTTGATTAATATGCAAATCGCAGGCAAACAGCTCCATATAATTCTTTCAGTGGAGAGTAATTAATCACCAGTTAAAGCAAATTAATACATATATCAATTTTGTCAGAAACATGCTTAGTTCAATCGCCCGTAAAATTGAAGTTTGAAGTATTAAGAGGCTCTGCAGAAACGCCAGGACTAAAACTTTCAAATTGATCCTATTTAGTAATCAATCAGGCTCTCCCCTCAGGTTAATCTGCCTAATTTTTCATCTCAAATCATACACTTTACTGACACGCCATCTAGCAAACAGTCGATAAAAAGTTAACAAAAATGATAACGACTCCAGCCAGAGCCATTGTGCAGGGCGGGTGGGCAGCAGGCAGCTTTGATTGCATTTCTGGGGTAGTTGGGGACTTGGTTTTGTTCCCCAGGCTTAGGGCTAGGAGCTCCCCCAGACAACAGAAGTCTCTGCCGCAACCTCTGTGTGCTGCTGGACTGCCCTGGAGACCAGCACACTCTCTCCCCAGCTTGCGCTTTCTTGGCATGTCAGGAAGCCAGTACCTTCTGTGCTTTCAGCAGTCGGGGCCCCGTCCCTGTGCCTGTACCATTTGTGTGACGGTGGGGCTGGTGTAAGCAAAGGTTCATCTGTGTGACTCAATCTGTGTGGTGCTGGCTGCCTGGATTTCGATGGGAGAGCTGTTCCCAGCCACCCTGCGCCTCCGGGTCACTGTGGGTGTGTACTGTGTTTCTGCATTGTGGGTCTGTGTAACTTGTGTGTGTTTGCCCTGCATCAGGGATGCTGGCGGGTCACTGTGTGCTGTTTTGAAGGTGCTCTGGGTTGCCTGCATGCCTGCCTAGGCCGCCCTTCATATGTGTGGGTGTGTGGTCTCAGCGGGACCTCAGGCAGCCGGATCAACAGGCCCTATCACAGACGTCGGAAGACAGGGAGCAGTCCAATGGAGACCCAGACACTTCACCTCTGAGAGATGGGAGGTCTCCCTTTCTTGGTGGAAGTGAGCTCTAGCCCTGGATCCCTCTTTCCACAGAGCCCTGGATCCACTGCCCTATCCCACGTGCTCAGATGTCACATCTGCACCCAGCTGTGGTGACAACTCAGGTCGAACCGCTATTTAACTGCACAGTCCTAGGACACCCACAGGTGACCAGGTCCCCTCACCCCCTGCCACCTCCTCCCTCACCCACAGACTAGCCACATCCAGTGCTCCAAGGGAGGCCTGCACACACCCATTTGTGCACAGCAAGCCCTGCACACACTCACACATCCCCCCAGGTTCCAAAGTGGGCAGGATCATTCACTCCCAGACCTGCTGGCACATCACCCGTCCCACATACACACGTGGATATGTTGCCTCTGCACCCTCGGCAGTGTGGGCAGGGCAGAACCCTCCATGGAGAAAGAGCGTCCCTTCAGTGAGCTGGGGTGTCCGAGCCTTACAGGACTACCTGGGATGGCACAGCCAGAGACAGAGGCTCACCCTTCAGCGCGAAGGAGCTTGCCCAGTGCTCACTGGCACAGCAGCAGATACCTGCCGCTCCCCACCTGTTCTCCAAACAGCAGAGTCTGTCCCCACGTTGTGTTCATTCACTGGGTACCCTCAAAGTAGACTCACACCCAGGCTAAAAGGGTTTTCCATTCCATTTTCTGCTTATACCTCCCATGAGACCATAGGCACCCCACCCCTCTCTTGCACAGTGCAAGTGTAAATTTGAGCAGCTAGCTTGGCCAGGCTGATTTGGAGCTAGGATTCTGGATGTCTGCCTTAGCTTCAGTTCTGCATCGATGTGCATTCTCTGTTCACACCAGCTCTCTGCACACATCACACACCCAGGGCATTGCTCACCCGCTGGTCACACCCGCCCTGGTGACAGCTTTACTCTTTTCCTCCCCATTGCACAAACTTAGTCACACCTAGTTGCACTCACTACTTTCAAACAATTGGTCACACAGACGCAGCAGCACACACCCAGTCACCCCCAGTTGCACGTGCTCAGTCTCTCAGTGCCACACACTTGAAGACACACTCAGAAATGCACCTTGTGGTTCCCATGTAGCTTGATACACACACATACACCCTCAACCCCAAGTCTCTCCCAGGACAGGTAACCCTTGGGAGGAGACATGGTGACTTAAGATGGCAGCCCTAGACCTGGTGAGGGTAGAGGTGGGGTCCCAGGGAAACAAGGTGCGAATTCTATCAGTGTATTGCCCCCCCACTCCGCGCCACAGGCACCAAGCCCAGGAACCACCCCCTTCCTGAGCTCCAATCCTAGAAGCAGGTGTCAGCCTGTGCTCACAGCGAGGAGTCAAGTTCCTGACTTCCCCACATCTCCCAGTCTCTTTGGAGACCTCCATTCCTGCCCTGGCACAGTCTAGGGGTGCACCCCATTTCCTACACAGCCCCTCACACCCACAGCCCATTCACCACCCCCAACACATCCAGCTCTATCCCAACTCATACCCCCCTGTACTTCTCCACTTTCTAACAGCAGCTGCCTGGCCCCTGGCCCTCAGTTCCCAGCCCACGAGGGGGCCTTGCAGCCCCTCACTCTACTGACTGCTCCCCCTGTACCTCTGGGACTTCCTTAAGCTCCCTCCCAGGTGCCTGCACCATCGGCTTTCTGGGCCCCAAGAAAGAGGGGTTGCTTGTTGGGGAGTGGGGAATGAAGCGCAGGTGCCCCCGGGTTGGGTAGCTGAGCATGCGCAGGGCGGGGTGCGTGGACTTCCCTAGACCCAGCGGCTCAGAAGGGCGGGGAGGAGGGGGACCCCGCGGCGACGGGCAGGGGCGGTGGGGAGGCGTGCGGCCCCAGCCCGTCCCTTTCAGGGGGGACTCATGCATCAAACTTCAATTTTCCGGACGATTGAATTAGTGATTTTTTTTCTCCTGAACTAAAATACACTTAAGTCTTCGGGATTAATTACCACGTTCTGGTCCCTCAGACTGGAGTATTACTTATCGGAGCTGCGTCTGACACCGGCCCGACACCTCGTAAAATAAGGAACTGCGCCTCCCGGCCTCACCCGGCGCCGCCCGCCGGGCCGCCGAGCGGGGAAAGCCAAGCCCGCCGGGTGGTGCGGCGCAGCGCGGCGCGGCACAGGCCCGCGCGCAGGGGTTCGCAGGGCGCACCGACGCCCGGGACACAGCCGCGAAGGGGAGACACAAGGCCCAGCTGCCTTCCCTGGGTTGCCGGGAACCGAAAGTGGGGCCGCAAGAAGGCCAGCGTCCCAAACGAAAGGGGTGGACGACGGCCCCAGGCGGTGACAAGTCACCGCAGGGCTGGCGGCCCGGAGGGGCTCAAACCGTTACTAACCGCGCCCCGGAGAACGGGCGTAGAGCCCGCACCCACTCACCCGCCTTGGCCCACGCCACACTCACACGTACGTTCAGAAGCGGGAAACAGATATGCACTGCCCACTCCTGCTCCCACGGAGCGCACACGGGGGTACACTCGCCACACACTGCGGCACCCCGAGCCAGGCCCGGCAGGCACCCGCCAAGAGGCCCAGGACCCGCGCTTGGGGTTCAGGCCGGCTTCCCCCTGGCGGCCCCGGCTTGCTGAGCGCCCCCAGCCCGCGCAGGGGGAGCAGCCTTCATCAGAACTGGGATCGCCGAGGAGAGGTGGACGAGAGCCCGAGCCGCCCGGGAGCCCTCGCCGGCGCCTAGGCCCAGCGACTCGGTGCTTCCCCGCGGTTGCGGACTCGATTGCCGCCGCCCTCTCCCCCACCCCCCCCGCCCCGGAGCGGTGGGGCCTGGCTGAGCCCCAGGCCGCAGTGCTCGCCGGGCCCCAGTCCGGCCTCCACGGCCATGAGAGCGGTGCGCGGGTATCCCCGAAGCCCACCGGCAGCCTGCGGAGCCCTCGAATCCAGCCGAGCCGAGGGCACTGCGGGGTGGCTAGGATCCACTGCCCCAGAATAAGCAGGGCTCTCTTCCCCTGGCCTCCCCTGGACTGCCCAGCCAAAATTTGGCGCGTCCACCTTTCTCTCCCTTCCCGAAGACGGCGGAGCGGTCCTTTCACTCGCTCGCCCTTCTATAGGTACAAGGGCTTCTCCCCGAGGCCCGAGGCCCAAGCCACCACCTCCGCGAAGCCACCACCACCCTGGAGCCCGAAGCCCTCTCTCTGCGTGTTCCAAGTAGCGCTTTCCCGCCCCTCTGCCCGATCTCCAGTTGGCGCCAGTGGGGGCTCCGGGGCTTGCCCGCTAGACGGGGAGCTCCTTGAGGGCAGGAACCCAGTCTCATTCAATTTCCCAGCCACCTGCGCACAATGAACATTTATTGAATTGATTTTTCCTTTGATTTTATTAATCCTTCCCCCTTCCTCTTCCCTCTTTCTTTTCCTCCTTCCTTCCTCCCTCGTTATTTTTTATTTCTTGGTTATATTCAATTGTCATGTTTTTCAGGCTCATTAAATCCATTTAGAGACAAAAGAATAAAAGGCAGAAGGGAAGGGAGGGGGAGGAGGGAAGGGGGAGGGGAAGAGGGGAGGGGAGGGGAGGCCGGAGAAGCAAACAAATAACCCGCTTTAACTAGACGGGCGGATAAATGGCTCCGCTTCTCCTCAGCCCCGATGCGCCTGCTTAGCTGCGCGCCCCGCGGGCGCCGCAGCTAGGGTGGGCTCAGCCTCGAGGCCGCCGCCCCCAGCCCGAAGGGACCCAGCAGGGCCCAGCCCAGGGCCGCGAAGCAGGGAGCGGCCGGAGGTGCCAGGGCGGCTTCATTGGGATTCATGGGCGTGTTGGGCGGGCGGCCCGGGGCGCGGGGCGCGGGGCGGGGGGCGGGCGGGGGGGAGGTGCGCATGGCGGGCGCAGATGCCCGGGTGACCGCCGCGCCGCGGTCCCTGCGCCGCCTTTGTGCCGGGGAGGCGCGCGCGGGGACCTAATCCATCAAATTGTCTACAAATTGTGAAGAAAATTCAAAAACCATATGGTCGCCAGCGCCGGCGCGCTCTGGGCTGCGGAGGGCCGCGGCCGTGCCCGCACCGGGAGCCGCGGGGGGCTGGGCCCGGCTATTGTCGCCTGTCAGCGGCCGCCCGGGCCCATTCGTCCCGGCCTTCATGGTCCGCGCTCCGAATTACAGACCCATCCATCCTGAGAGAGGGCGATTTATGTCGCCCGGGAGGAACCGGCCGCACGCCCGCCCGGCTGCCCGGCCGCCGCCTTCGTTCGCTACCCTCTCCGCGCCTCTCGCCCTTCTCTTTTTTTCTGCCCGCCTCTCGCCCTGTCTCTGCGTCTCTCTCGTTTTCGTCTCTCCGCTCCCCGTCTCTCTGGCTCTCGGCTTTCTCTCTCCGCCTGTGCAGCGTCTCTCCCTGCTGTTTTTTCCGTTTCTGTCTATTTCTTCCCGGACACGCACGTTCCTGACTCAGGCCCGGGGGCCCCATCGCCAGCCCGAGACCAGATGCGCGTTTCTCACATCAATTTTGAGGAGAAAGAGAGCCGAGCGGCCCGGAGGCGGGACCCTATTCCGGTGACAGCGGCCACTCGCCAGCCCAGCGACAACAAAAGCTGAGAGAAACCGGCTCTGTCCCGGGAAGTGAAGGCGGCCGAGTCCTCACCCCAGCCGCCTCGAGGGCGCTTCGGACCCCAGAGAGTCCTGGCCAGATTCAAATCTCTGTTCAACCCCCTCCCCCACAGACCGAGTTAGGGCTCAGAATTTGCGAATGTGACCAGAAATTACCCCAACTCCCAGACGCTGTGGACTGGCATCTCCGGCTGCCCTTGTGTGCGATTCGGCCCTCTCCTGTTGCTTCCGGCTTCACTCCCCTCTCCCCTCCAAGAATAAGGTCTTCGGGGCAAACCGAAACGTGGGAGCCCCCAGGCTCCACCCCGGTGTCCCCCTGAGTGAGGCTTGCCCTGCGCAGGGAGCAGAGGCAGAATGCCGTTGGGTCCGTGGTGGGAGGCGGGAACCATGCGGAGAGTCACCTCTCCGCACCCCTTGTCCTACACAAATTAATTTTGTGCCGCGACGTTGCCCACCGACGCACGCATTCGCTCGCAGCGTTGGACGCTTCGCTTTCCACCCTGACCTGGCGAAGCCCCCTTCTCCCCCGGTTCAGTGGCTGCCACGTGTTTATGAACAAGAAGTGCCTCCTCCCTCTGCTTCTCCTCCGCTCCCCGTTCTCACGCCGGTCCCCAAACCTCCGAGGCCGAGGCCGCGGCGCCCGCGAAAGGCCAGGCACGCGCAGTTAGGGGCCCGCCGCCGCCGCCGCGGCTCACAGTGGAGCCCACTCACTGAGACGCGGGCACCACCGGTTCTAGTAAAATGGCAAAGACTTTATTGGAGAAAGAGGCCTTGGGTACAGTCCGGGGAGGAGAGGGCAGGGCAGGAGCAGGGAAGGGGCATGTGAGAGCCGCCCTCATCCCGCCACCCCACCTGAGTCTGGCCAAGTTGAGCTAGGAGCAGGATGTGGGAGCCGCAGGCCAGCTCCAGAGCTGCGGAGGAGGAGTGGGGCGAGGGCTTGGGCCGGCCTCCTCTCTGTCTCTGTCACATGCAAAAAAATTCTAAAAAGAGTAAAAAATAACTCTAGGACTTTGGGTTCCATTTTCGATGGTCGGTTGGTTGAATTTCCCTCTGCTTTGTCCCTAAGAGCCAGACCCCAGCCGGCAGTCCGAGGAAAAGCGGGAGCGGGGGACTCTTACAAAGAGCGGCAGTGGCGTGGGGAGGCAGAAATGGCATCGAAAACAGACTTCTCTCGTGGGGGGGAGAAAAGACAGATTTTTTGAAACTTGCAAGTCAGGGCCCAGCTATCTCCCTACCCCCTTCCCACGCGGAGGGGGAAAAAGGCAGAAAGACAGAAGTCAGCTGCAACAAGCCGAACGAGGCGAGGAGGGAGCAGGCCAGTGCATTCGCCACATGCAGAGAAAAATCAGAGCAGCCGGGACTGTCCCCACTTGAGTCCGCGGGGTTAGTGTTCGCTGCCCGCGATCCTGCCTCTCCCTTGGCAAACCCGGCAGGCAGCCCGAGAGCTTTGAAAACATGGAAATCACTGAGTTAAAAAAAAAAAAAAAAAGAAAGAAAGAAAGAAAAGAAAAACAGAAAAACAAGGAAGCTTCGGTGGGAAGAATCCGCTCTGTGGGTTTAAATATTTGTACAGAAGCCATACAGAACTGCACGGCCAGGGCTCCCGGGGCGGCGGAGGCCGCGTGCGGCGGGGCCAGCCCGGGTTTATTGCTTCGAGAGGGAAGAGGAGGCTGCCGGGAGCCGAGTCCGCTCTGGGGACAGGGGAGGAGGCGCGAGTTGCAGAGGAGGTCCCAGCTCCCCTCGGCGGCGGTGCGCTGCGGTGCGGTCCGGTGCGGTCCGGTTCGGGAGGCGGCTGGCCTGCGGGCTTCAGGAGCCCAGGGCGGCGCAGGAGCCGGCGAGCCGCTCAATCGTCCACGTCGATCTCTTCGTCCTCCTCGTCCTCCGAGCAGTCCTGGCTGCTGGCCCGCTGGTCCGTGAGCGGAGAGGCGGGCGAGAGCTGCAGGGGCCCGGCTCCCGGGGCCTGCGGGGCGCCGGGGGGCAGCACCGGGGAGCCGGGCCTCGACTTGGCCCTGCCGCAGCCCGGGACGCCTCCGCCTGCGGCCTCCGAGTTCTGCTCGAGTTCCGCCAGCGCCACGATGTCCATCTGTCCGCTGGGGCCTAGTTTCTTGGCTGACTCCACGTCGGCCTTCATTTCCTCCAGGTCCCGCTTGAGCTTGGCGCGTCGATTCTGGAACCAGGTGATGACCTGAGCGTTGGTGAGGCCCAGCTGCTGCGCGATCTGGTCGCGATCTGCCGGGGACAGGTACTTCTGGTACAGGAAGCGCTTTTCCAACTCGTAGATCTGGTGGTTGGTGAAGGCCGTGCGCGACTTCCGTCGCTTCTTTGGGGTCTGCCGCTGCCCGAAGATGGTCATCCCGTCGCGGCCTGCGAGGAAACGACAGGATGGGCTCGCATGGGGAGAGAGGAGACACCCCATACACACCGGCCCGGCCCTCGCCCCCAGGACTTCCTAGCCCAGGCGGGCCCCTCTGGCGTGCAGGTTGCCTCCCACACCAGGGCAAGCCTCTGCCCTCTCAAACCTCCTGTTGTTTCTGGTCTCCCAGAAGCCGCTAAGAAAAAAAAAAATCGTTTTGGTCTCTGCCCCCTGCCTAAGAGTTGGTTTGAAAGACACAAAGTCCGCCAGAGGCCGAGGAAGCCAGGCAGGGCAGGCCGGATGGTGGTGTGAGCAACCGCTCTCCACCCCTTCCCAGTCACTCCGACTCTGCCCTACCCAGGGAAAAGCCTTTGGCTTCTCACCCCAGGAGCAGGAGCAGAGCAGGGAGCACCCCGGCTGCCAGTTTCCTGGAGCTGGACAGAGCACCAAAGAGAGCGCGTGGGTGCCCGCCCCCTCTCGGATCACCCCGACTCTGGCCTACCCAGAGGTCCCTAGGACACAGGGATTGGGTCGGGTGCCACCCATCTGCACTCCCCGCTGCAGCGGCTCGGGCTGGAGGGCCCTGGCGGCTGGCGCGGGAGGAGGCGGGCAGAGGCAGACGGCTCAGGAGGCACGGCGCCGGGGACCCCGGCCGAAGCGCCTACCTTCAGCAGCCTGCAGGACGCTGACCTCCAGCCCCTTAAAGGTCTTGCTGGCGAGCTCCTCCAGCGCGCACAGCGGCGAGGTCTGCGAGAGCAGCGCGCGGCCCGCCAGGGGCAAGCCGCCCGGCGCGTGCTTGTCGGCGGCGGCCAGCAGGTGCGCCGCCCCGCACAGCGAGTAACTTCTCCGCACGGACGGCTTGTTGAGGATGTCCTCGATGCTGAACGGCGTCAGCGGCTTGTTGGAGTTGGCGGGCGGCGGCAGGTGGTCCAGCGGGCTGCGCCGCCGCTCCTCCCCCGGCGCCGCCTTGCCATCCTCCTTGGAAGTCATCTCGGCCTCGATCGGGGGCCCGGCCGGGGCGGTTCGGGCTGCGGGGACCCAGCCCGCGGGGCAGCTCAGGCGCCGTGCGGCGCGGGCGGGCAGGCGTGAAGGAGGCCGCGCCGGGCAGGGTGCGGGCTGGGCGCGGGGAGCGATTAGCTCGGTGGCTGAGGCGGGCAGTGCCGCGCGGGGCCCCGGGAGGAGAGCGCTGACGCGGGCGCCGCCGCTGCCGCCGCCGCCGCCGCCGGGGCTTCCAGCGATCCGGGGCCGGAGCCGGGGCGCGCGGCGCGGGGCTCCAGTTTCGCCAGCCCCGGTGCTATTTAAAGGTGTCAGGTGGCTCCGCGGCAGCTCCTGGCCCCGGGTCCTGGCGGCGGCAGTTGGAAGAACCGAGACGAGGGCGCCGGTCCCGGACTGCAGGGAAGGCGGAGAGACGGGGCAATTGACTATTGCTAACAAGTTAGCCTTGATCGAGGAGTAATCAATTACCTGCAGCAGCACTTTCTCTCCCTTTCTCTCTCCTCTCTCTTCTTTCTCTGTTCTCTCTCCCTCCCCCCCTCCTCCCTCTTCTCCCTTCTTGCTCCCCCCGTCTCTCTCCTTCTCTTCCTCTCTCTCGCCCTCTCTTTCACTCTCTGTCTGTCCAATGCAGGCGGCTCTAAGTTGGGAAGCTCATTAATTAGCGGGCCGGGGGTAGGAGGAGCCGGCTGGAATTAGCCTGCCTAATGCGCCTGTCAGTCCGGGCGCTGCGCCGCGCTCGGGCCGAGCTGTTTGTAAATTACATTAGCGGCGCCTTTATTGCACCCGAACCTCGGGCGACTGAAAAGCCACCGCCCCCACCCCAAACTGCAAGCCGCGCTCCCGGCGCACCCGCCTCCCGCCCGCCCGGCTGCGGTGGCAGCGCCAGCCCGGAGGTCTTGGGCTCTCCGACCCGGGATACGGAGCCCGAGAAGGGTGGCGGGAGCCCCAGCCGGGGAGGGACGCGGCCGCCGCGCGGGCCAGGTAAGACCAGGAGCCCGGGTGGGCCCCGCTGCCTCCCAGCGTGGACTTTGCCGTGGTGAAATCAAGAACCCGGCACCCCTAACCGCAGACCCGCTTGCCCCTCACGCCCGGCCTTGGGCCACGCGCCTGGAGCGAGGGAAGCTGAAGCCCTTCGGGCTGGCCGGCGGGAGGTCGGAGCCCCCTTCAGAGTCCTGGGTGGACGACGCGGGACCTGAAGGGGGGATCCCCAGGGGTTGGGGGAGGGGGCCAGTCGAGGGCTCAGCTTCCCTCATGCCCAGAGGCGTAGCGGGTAGTTGGTGGCTCTGCGCGCCTCTACCCGGGCCTGAGCCCGAAGCGGCCGCCCTACCTCCTCTGGCAATCCTGCACACTGTCCTCCTGCCGAGGCCCTCCAGGCCTACCGGGGCCACCTCTCGCCTGGTGACCGGAGCCTGACGGGCAGCCAGGCCGGCTTCCGGGGCTAACCGGGCCGGCCCGGGGCTTCCCCGCTGCGCTCTGCCGGGCCGGGGCCGGGGCCAGGGCCCCGCTGCGGGCCCCGCCCAGCCCAGAGCCGGGCTCGAGTGCAGGGCCTGGCCGACTCCAGCTGTTCCGGATACGGGGCGGGGGCCCGGCGGGGGCCGGCCGCGGCTGGGGCTTCCCTCTCAGGAACTCGCCTGGAGGCCCCGGTTCCAGGATCAGGCTGGGGGCTGGGACCCTCCGGCCTGAAATCTGTGAGCACCAGGCGAGCATTTTGTGCGCATCGCTATTTGAAGGTGTTCGCTTTTTAATACGTGTCTTGGCGTGTGGTTCTCCTTGTGTGTTCGTGTAAACGTATGTGAACTTGTGGGTATATTGGATGGGTTTGAACTCCAGCTCTGCCTTTCGTTTCCTCTAAGACACCCCAGAGGGGCTGTGGCCTCGGGCCCTCTTCTCTCCTGCTCCGGGGTCTGCTTTATGTGGGGCCCTAATTTTCCATTTTTGTCCTTGGAGAGAGGAGGGGAGGAAGAAGGGGTTGGAGCCAAGCGAAGAAGAGCTGTTTCTCTCCACACACACACAGACCTGGCCCTGGCTTTGTCTGGTAAACTCCTGGTGGGCATCGCGGTGGGGCCATTTAGCTTGAGCCAGAAAGGCCAGCCTGTGGACTCGTGGGCCCAGGAGTGGGTAGGAGGGAAGGATAGGAATTCTTGCCCCCATTGCTGTCCCAGAGAGGGAGCAAGCTAAGTGGGGCTGTGGGGCAGGGAGCGAATGGGTTCTCTGTCGGGCGCGTCAGAGATAGGCTTCTTTATCTTCCGTTTAGTTACGCGTTTGGGATTGTGGCCGGAAGCTCTCCGGTTAAAAGGGAAAGCGTAGGGAGAAAAGAGTCTCACTTTGGGCCCCAGGGCGGACCCCAAGCCTCCCGGGAAGTGTTGGGAAGAGCTCTCTACCCCCAAGCCCATCTCTGTCCTGCCTGTGGGGGGTGGAGGACAATGGCAGGTGCTGTGCTCTGAGGCAGGAGTCCTAAGAAAGAGGATCTCAGTTCCCCCAGAGAAGCCGGCCCCTCTGCCGGGCAGGCCTGTCTCTGTTGCATCCCTGCTATCCTGAGAGCCATAGGTGATGCTGGGCCTAGCAACGGTGCAACTGGAGCCTAGGGTCCCATGGAGAGGGCGCCAGGCTTGGGGCCAACAGGGGTCTGCCTGCTCCCCTGACTTCCTGCTGTCTGGATCCCACTGCAGCCCTTTCCTGCCATAACCCCCCCCCCAAAGCCTCTGACAAGCCACACCCCTTGGGCTAGATGAAGGCTTCTCCAAGTCTGGTAACTGGGACCCTCCAGTCCCTTTCCTTAGGGGAAAGAGGAGCCAGGCACTTTCTATCATTACCCACCCCCTATCCCAGACTCCCCTCCCCCCACAAGCGCTCCTGTCCCATTCTCTGCACCTGGTACTGGTCCACAAGACAGGACCTGGGAGAAGCCAAGCTCCTGTTGCCCATTCCCAGTCCCTCCCGCGCAGTGGAGTTCAGGGCCACTGGGAGGCTGTCGGGAAGGGGAGGAATGTAAATCGGCGAGCAGAGCAGAGGGACTCTGCTTCCTGAGACCTTTCGTTTCCAGCCACACACTGTAAAGTGGCGATTCGGCGATTCCGTGGTCATCTGCTCCATCGCCTCCACCCACCTTTGCCAAATCTTCTCTTTCCTTGCCAAGCCTGTACCACAGCTTTGATTTTTTTTTTTTTTGGCCTGATTGGTTAACCTATGCTTGGGTACACTGCGTGGCTGGAGGTGCACAGGGTACACAGTGGTACCACCTGATATTTTGCTGTTTAGTCTCTCTTGCCTGGAACACCTTATCCAGGCTGCCTTCAAAAATCAGCCCAACTCTCCCCACCAACCTGTGTGAGAGAAACCTGTGTGAGAGAAACTCGGATCTTCTAGACCCTTAGGATCCCAAATCCGTGGGCTTTCCCCACTCCTTCTGCAGAGTAACCAGGTACAATTTGGGGTCATCAAATGACTCCTTCCCTCCATATTTTGAGATCTTTAAGGGCAGGAGCCTGGACCTGGGGATTCCATCCACCTGGGACTTGCACAGGCCTGGGGGACACAGGGTGGAGGAATAGTTTTTGGATGAGTCTCCATTGAGGAAGTGGGGTGCAAGTGATTACAGAATGACTTGGGTCTGGACTGTTCCCCCTGGAGGGGCCTGGAGATTATGGAGCGCCAAAGGGGGAGGGACTGGGGCAGTGGGAGGAGGTTGATTGAAAAGCTACCAGTTGAAGGCTGGCATCTTTCTGCCCAACCCATTCCTGGGGCCCAAGCTGGAGTGAGGAAGGCTCTCTGTCTCCCCCCACCCCATCCCCACTCCCTATCAGCTGGGCCAGCGTCTTTGCACCTGGAGCTGGAAGCAGCTGCTCTCTGGAGTCCGTTCTCAGAGGCGATGCCCAGCCCACTTGTATACGGGCTCCTGAATGCCTCTTAGCTGCCTGTGTGGCCAGGGTCCTGCCTTATTCCAGGGAATAAGGGAAGGGCTTGTTCTGCCAAAAATCTGCTTGCCCTCCAGTTTAGAGAATATTCCAGACAAAGAGGGAAAGAGTGTTGCATGAATTAACACAATAAAGGGACCCCGCAGACCCAAACACAACGAGTTCTTCCTAAGCACAGGGGAGTAATTCACGTAAACCTCCCACCGCTTTCCAGAGTCGATCCCGATTCTTTTGGTAGCGCCAACTGTTTCCAGGTTTTTTGGGCAAGCACCACCCTTGACCTTCAGGCTCCTTTACAGAAATTTTTTTTTTTTTTTGGTCCCATGGAAACCTGCTGCCCTGATGACCCATGTAAAATTTGGAGAGGGTTTCTTCCACTATAGAAGTGAGCCAGGGTAGCCAGCCTCCTGCCACCCTGGCTGAGCCGCACTGCTCGCTCTGGGCCACCATCTGTAGTGACAACACATCCATGACAGTAAACACCGTAGCCCTCACCTCACCTGGCTCCAGGCTCAGTTCTACTTCTTTCATTTACTATTCATAATTCCTTAAGGTAGCTACTACTCCTGTTTTACATATAAGGAAAAGAAGGCCCAAACAAGTTAAGTAACCCTTCCAAAGTCACACTGCCTCTCTTGGAGAAATCAGGATTGGAGCACTTTTTTCTGACCCAAGTCTGTGCCCTTAATACTTGAACCATGAAGCTCTTAACCAGATGTCCCTAGGGGCACTCTGAATGGCTGAACTCAGCCTGGGCCTCAAAGAGGGGGTGCAAGAGCTGGGTGGGTGCATTGTTCCTGCCAGCGGCTTGCAGATGTGAGGCACGTCTGTTGTGCACACCTCCAACATGCACAGGAGGCAGACTCATTCTTTAATGCATCTTAGCTATGCTGAGGACACCTGGGTCCTGGACTTAGCTGTGTGGCCGGACTCAGGAATGGTCTCTGTTCATTCTGGTTTTTATGGAAAACAACACTGAGTCCCCATCGTACCCAGAAGCAGAGGAAGATGGAACAGAAGATGAGATGGAGGCGTGATGGCGGCCAGGGGGTGGCAGAAAACACACTTAGCCTGCCCCCTCCAGTGGCCTTGGTGTCAATGAAGGACTTAGAGGAACCCGTATGGGGGGTCAGGGTGCCGGTCAGCTCTGCAGACCCCAGAAACTGCATGTGAAGCCGTGTATTGTGAGACCAGGTGGGCACATTTTTGGGGGCCACTATTTACAAAGCACATTGGATCCTCAAGGAGGTTAGAGATCCAGAAAAAGAGCAGAGTCAGGGAGAAGGGGGGACACCATGGGGAGGGGAGTTACCCTTTCTCAGGTGCCCCACAATTCAAGCTGCCCTCCCTCCAACCTGCCCCTCTGCCTGACCCACTTTCTCTGGCTGGGGCCGATCTCAGGATCTCAGCTGGTGGGCAGGGTGTGAGGCTAGGACATTTCTCTGGGAAGCCATCTGCCCCTCCCCATCCCAACCCCCTACCACACACACTTCTTTTGTGAGCTGAATTCCTTCAGAGCTCAGTGACAAGGTGGTCCACAACCAGGGCCACGTGGAGGCAGGGGGTTCACTCTGCTTGGGAAGTGTGTGTGGTCAGGGCAGAGAGAGAGGAGGGAGAAGGGCCCAGATCCAGGTACCCAGCCTGAAGGACAGCCCTGTCTGAAGGAAGGTTTTTCCCCCTCTCGTTCTGGGACTTGAATGGCTGCTCCCCTTTCCTTCTTGGCACTATGCTTTGTCTTTAGTGCTCAACTCATCTCCTTGGGGAAACCTTCCTTGCCCTGTTCAACTGTGTCCTCAGCACACCCCCTTTGGGGTCACTGTCACAATGCCAGAAACATGTTGGTTCCTCTGTCTGCCCTTCTGCTATTCTCTCCATCTGGCTGTGAACTTGGGGAGGAAGGGAGTGGAATCTCCTGTCCATCTCCTACGCCAGCCTGGCATACACCGGAAGGGCTCCCTCAGCATTTGTTGAATGAACAAACTAAATGAATAAACCAGAGACAAAGAGAGAGCCAGGCGGTGAACTCAGCCTGGGCCTCAAAGAAGAGGTGCAAGAGCTGGGTGGGTGCATTGTTCCTGCCAGCGGCATGCAGATGTGAGGCATGTCTGTTGCGCACACCTCCAACATGCACAGGAGGCAGACTCATTCTTTAATGCATCTTAGCTACGCTGAGGACACCTGGGTCCTGCCTGGACTTAGCTGTGGCTGTGTGGCCAGACTCAGGAATGGTCTCTGTTCATTCCGGTTTTTATGGAAAACAACACTGAGTCCCCATCGTACCCAGAAGCAGAGGAAGATGGAACAGAAGATGAGATGGAGGCGTGATGGCGGCCAGGGGGTGGCAGAAAACACACTTAGCCTGCCCCCTCCAGTGGCCTTGGTGTCAATGAAGGACTTAGAGGAACCTGTATGGGGGGTCGGGGTGCCGGGTAAGGTTCTGGTTCTGTTCTTAAGGTGGCCTTTGAGTTGGAACTTGAAAGATCAGATGCATTTGGACAGGTGCAGAAGCAGGGGGCACTTTGGAGGCAAGGGCACCAGCCACACCAGAAGCCCGAGGTTTGGGCTGGGATAGGGAGCCCCAGGGCCCCCCTAGTGGTGCCCTTCCTCACCTGGCCGCTGGTTGCTGGGGCGAGGATGAACCCGTGGCTGTGCTGCAGCAGAGCTGCAGCCTGGAGGCCCCAGATGGCTGTTCAGAGCTGGGGGTCGGCTGCATCCAGGCCACGGTAGCTCCGGTGCCAACGGTAGGGATTCCGCTCCTTGCCGAAGCTAGAAGCTCCACGAGTTGCCCTTCTCCCTCCCTAACCCACTGGGCCCAGAAGCTCCGCGGCCCAGGAAAGCCACCCCGTGGTAGTCAGCGCCCTCTAGTCCACTGTGGTCCACCCCGAGGGCCTGGATCGAGAGTAGGAGGCTGAGGAGCGGGCCGGGCAGCGAGGCGGGCACGGCAAAGGCCTGAGTCAGGCTTCTCGTAATAAACTGCACGTGAATAATTCAGCAGCCGCGCGGGGGCTCATCGCATTAGCGCAGTCGCCGCCCGTGCAGCCCCCACCCCCACGCTGGCCTTGCCGAAGGGAGAGAGGCGGTGGCGGGGTGGGGGGTGGGGGGAGATTCCCGGGCCTGTTCGCGTCCCGGGAGCCACTCCCGTCACAGGGCCGCCTGCTGGGCGGTGCAGTCCAGGACGGGCCTCTCCGGTGTTCCAGGCGCGGGGCCAGAGTGGGCAGGAGGCCAGAGTAGGGGCTTCGGGTGTCCGACCCGCGGCCCAGCGCCCATCCACACCGCGACGTGGCGCCAAGCAAAGGAAGACTGGCTCGGTCACGTGCTCACAGCCCAGATCCCCTGGGGGCTGCTTCGGCCGTCCGGGCTGGGGTTCTCCTCATCATAGAAGCGAGGTGCCCTTCCCTGGTTCAGGACCCTAAGGGTCCCAGCCGGAGCATTCGCGGATCCAATTCCTGCTGTGCCAGGCTCTTCCACCCGTGTGGGCCCCGCAATGCTCTCCCCGGCGCGGTTAGGGAACCCTAGGCTGCCGGGCCTGGGAGAGATGCCAAGGGCGTAGCGCCCGAATTTCGTTTGCGCGGAACAGCTCCCTTTGGCTTTTCCCGGTTCCCACAAGTCCCCGAGTTGCGGATTTTGAGGAGTCCCTCGCCAACCCACACCCACCAATGCTCAATTCTTTCAGGGCCTCCCCACGCACTTTCACGTCCATCAGGTCGCCCCGCCCTCTCCCGTCCCACGAGGCCTCCCCCTACACCCCCCGCCACGTGGTCAAGCTGGGCCCTCGCCCCTCGCACTGGCTCCGGACTCTGCGGGCCCCAGCAGCCCCTCCATCCCCGAGCCCCGTTTTCTTCCTTCCGCGGCTGCCTCCTCCTCTTCCTCTTCGCAGGGCCTCCACATATTTCTCGTGCGTTTGGGGAGGGGCGGGCCGCCACAGCCTCGGTGGCCGAAGAGGCCGCCACGACCACCCCTCATCCCCGCGAACTACAGCGCCGCCGCCCGCGTGCTCGCGAGCGAGCCCACGGGCCAAGGGCACGAGGGCAGGGGGAGCCGTGGGACGCAGCCCTCCCGTTCGTTTGGCAAACGGGGCTGCCTGCGTCGGGGCCCAACGAGGAAGGGAGGTGCGCGCGAATCCCACGTCTGAAATTTCCGTTCATTTCAACGAAAATCTCGTAAGCAGCCGGTAGCTGCTTTTTCTTTTTCTTTTGTACAGCCCCTGGGGGTGCCACGCACCGGAAGCCTCTCTGACCCTCACCGTGTCTCCGTTTTGCCGAAGAGGGAGCTGCGGTGAAGGGCGCGGCGGGCCCCTCAGCGCCACAGGTGAGATTTGAGCCCAGAGCCTCTTGGGAGCCGTTTGGGGTTCACGTCGCGCAGTCTCACATGTCCGCGCCGGTGGACGCAGGGCTGGGCAAGCCTAAGCGGCGGAGGACGTGGACTGAATCTCCACGCCGTCCTTTCGCGCACCCGTCCAGCGTCGCCAAGTCTCACTTTCAGGCCAACGATTTTGGAGAGGCCCAGGCAAGGGTGCTGGTAAGACCCAAGGAAGGACTCCCGGGTGTTCCAAAAGCGGCCCCGGGGCAGGGAGTGAGGGCAACTTTCCCTGGCGGGCGGCGGGGCCGCGGCGGAACCCTCGGGTCTGGATTTGTCCCGTGGGGCGTCCGTCCCCCGCGGACGCTGGTCCTAGCGGCCCGCGCTCGTTCGCCCTCTCCAGGGCACCTCCCTGAGGTCGGTGCTTCAGGCTGCAAGCGAGCGAAGCGGAAGCCGAGGGTCGGGCAGGGAGGGGCTGCCGGCCTGCTCCGCCGCGACCGGGTCCCGAGCCCCAGCCGCAGGTGGCCGGGGGCGTCCCTCGCCACAAGTCCCATTACGTGGTATTTATGTTGCGCTTGATTGTTTTTCCCCTCTCTTATTATTGTCTCACTCTGGGGGAGGCAAAGGATATAATATATTCATCTTTATTATACCAAATCTGTGTGAAGCATTTAATAAAACGCTGTTCCCACACAGCCAGGGATATTAGCGTGAGCTGTTCTCAAGCAAAAGCTCGTGCGCCAAGGGCGCCTCCGCCGCAGCGCCCGCTGCCGGCGGGTCGTAAGAAGCGCAGCCCTGGCTGACGCGGCCCCGCGCGCCCTGCGTGCCCTGCCCTGCGCGCCCACCTTCTTGCCTGCGTGTCTTCGTCTCTCCCGCCCACCTAGTGCACCTCCCAGTGACCCCCCGGGGGCCCAGTCTAGGAGGAGGGGCTCATCAGAGTCGAGTTCTAACCCGCAGTGCACCTGGGTTTGTGCTTAAGAAAATGGGAAGAATTCCATGTTTGCCTCCTTTCCTGGGTTCTGCGGAAGCGGAGATGCTACAGGGGTGGATAGGGTTTTATAAGCAGGATGTTGGGCCGGATGGATGAGCGACCAGAGGTGAACAAAAGGCTGCAGGAGTGGTTGCTGGCAGCATAGACCAGGGACCTAGGGTTGCAGGCAGTGAGAGTCCAGATTGAGAGGAGCCCAAGCCTGGGTGTGCCCTGGCCTGGCCCCAGCCAGTGGAGAAGCCTGACCCCAGGAAGAGCTTCGCTGTGACCCAGAGTCCTCCCTGTGGATAGGAAAATAACTTCTCTAAGTCCAATTTTACTGCTAGCAAATTGAGGCTCCAAAAGATCAAGGGGTTTGTTTGGGGTGGCCCAAGTAGCAAGTGGTGTAGCACACACCTGTCTCTCCCCCTCCCAGCCTCCAGGGGCTGCCAAGGTCTATACACTTCACATTCACACGGATCCACACACCCCAGGGATACCTACGGGAAGGGCTCACTCTCTATCTGGAGGCCGACTGCCTGGTGCCCTTTTGAGCCCACTGGGGTCTTGTAGGACCCAGACAGCCTCGTCTTAGACGGCTCCTACTGGGGCAGCCAGACCGGCCCTGACATGGGCAGTTGTGCAGAAGGCGATTGAAGTGGGCAGGTGGATGCCTGATTCAAATCCATGTCCTCCTGTCCTCAGCCCTCCTCTGCCTCCACCACCCCAGGTCACCACACATTCTGTAGGCTCCCGGTGGGAGCTCCTTTGGAGGCTTAAGGTACTTGAGAAATCAGACAGTTGCCACTTGGGGCTGGCATAACTGCGTGGCAAAGTTAGAACGCGGTAAGGCAAGAGGAGTGTACTGAGCAACCTGAGCCAAGTAGCATCTAAAAGCTCTCTGTCCACCTGCTCAGGTGCTTCCTGGGCTGTGACCAGCAGTCACTTGGTGGCCATTAGGAAGTTACTACCCCTCTTCCCCCACAGCTGAGCTGACGTCAGGTGGCATTTGGGGAGCCTCCCCCACGTCATGTGCCCGCACTGTGGCAGTTTGTAGGTTGAACAAAGGCCAGGCCATTTGCTGCCTATGCAGAAGGATCTCCAGACTCATGCTGGACAAACCTCATGAGAAGCTGTTCAGATGGAGCAGGGGCCTCTGGGAGACCAGAGTGATTCCTGGAAGGCTGGGAAGGATTGCGCAGTCAGAGGGTGTGAATGGAGGATTCCAGGTTGGAGGGAGGGGGCAGCAAGAGTAAAGAGACAGGCGCAAAGATGCTCACAAAAGCAGGGGGGCAGCTGACTGGCCTGGCCAGAAGTACACGGGGGAAATGTTTTGGAAGGCCTGGAATGGCTAGACTCAGACCACAAACCAGAAACAGAGTTCAGACACCAGGGTCCACATCCTGGGGCCCAACAACCAGGTCTAGAACCCAGGACTCAAGACCAAAGTCCAGGACCCAATCTTGTCTGGTACAAGAGGCCACCTTGAGGGACTCCAAGTTCAAGGTGTGTGACCTTGTTGGGAAACAAGGTGAGCTCTTCTAATTGGCTTGGCCAGGAAACCCGACACCTGCTCCCCAGGGCTGGCATACAAGCTATCTTGGGTCTCCCCAAATCAGAGCTTGAAATCTGGTATCATCTTCAGTCCAGGCAGCCTGAGCTGGGGTAGCAGTCACACACATGTCCTGTTCCTCCACGCTCCTCCCCCACCTCCCGCCTCTGGTACAGGTGAGATGGGAGATTGCAGGCTGGACCCAGCTGGGCCAGGCTGCTGGAGGGTGGCGCTGTGGGGCCTGTGGCGGTGCCAACTGAGCCAGCGTGTAGGCGTTGCTGCACCGGCCTGTCGTGGAACACAAGCCTGCCAAGGAGCCGGAGCGCTGTGCCGCGTGGAGGGTGTCAGGGGTGGTATTGTCGGCGCACAAATGCTCAACTTTATGTACTTTTAACTAGAGGTGTAACAGATGGCCCCGTTTCTGTCCAAGCCAGGGAGACTGGTGCCCATTCCGGCTGCAGCCAATCAATCCCGCCACTCTGGGGGGAGCTACAAGCTGGGCTGGGAGGCCTGGAGCCAGCAATCGCACAGGCTGTCTGCTCGGGCAGGCCCAGCGCTGCCTCCGCCAGCCGCTCAGCCATGGGCCCTGGGCGGTGTGAGAGTGGGCAAGTGGGCGCCCTGCCTGGAGCCTGGTCAGAGGCCTGACCAGGAGCGAGAGCCCAGACCCGCCCATCAGGCCCCAAATGACCAACAAAGACAATCAACTCCCCAGCTGGCCCCTCTTTGTCTTCATTCCCCTGTGGTCCCTGCTCAGGACCAAACTCTCAAATCTCTGGTTCAGGCTGCAGTGGCCTGCACTGTGGACAACATGCCAGGGACTGGGGGTGGGCAATGGTGCCATTAGGAGAAACCATCATGAGGCCGTGAAACGCCCAAGACAGCCAGAGAGGAAGAGGAGACAACAGGACTGGGGACGCCTGAGCTGGGGACACTGAATTAATCTGTTCTTACATGCAGACAGGCCACAGCCTCCTGTGGGCCAAGTCCTTTGCTGGGCATAAATGAGATATAATTCCTGTCCTTGAGACCTTCTCAGCGGAAGACAGGGAACGCGGCTCCAAATAGTCTCCCAAAGGATGGTGTGTCTAACTCTGGCCGGGAGGCAGCGAGGGGCCGGGCAGGGGCTGGCTCTGACCTCCCTTTTGAAAGGTAGGGGTCTGGGTTGCAAGTGAGGGAGAGCAGGTGCTGACACAGTGAGGAAAGGGTCTGAAGGCTGGTGTATGGGAAAAGGAGAGGCGGGGAGGGAGGCTGGGGGCCCACCGGCTGTGCCTGACCAGTGCCCCATGGGGTCGCCTGAAACCCGCCTTTCCGCAGGCTCCCCACACACGATTTGGAATGTCATCATTCATTCATTCATTCATTCGCTGAGCCTTGAACACTATGTGTGTTCACTCACAGGCAGAATACTGCGTAGACCATTGTTCCGCATGACAGGTGCTCTAGTGCAGGCACCAGAGGCAGGCGGGGTCTGGACAAGGCCTCTCCCCTCTGCCAGAGTCAGGAGTTTGCGTGGATAGTCTCCAGGAAGACGGGCTTTTTACTGAAGCACGTGGTTTGCCCAGGAAACTGGGTCTCTCTGGGGACTGACTTCTCTCTCATAGTGAGGGCACCTCACAGGGACTCAGTTTGCTCTGTGTGCCTCTCTTCTCATTATTATTACTGATATTATTATTATTATTATTATTATTATTGGAGGGAGAGGAATAATCACTACTAACAGCCAGATCCATTGGTTTCCATGTTTATCTCAGTTAATACCCTTAAGAACATGGACGGTTAGCCGGCTAATATGCAGTATCATTATGCCCATTTTACATATGAGAACACTGAGGCTCAAGGAGGTTAACTAACCTGCCCCAGGTTCAAACCGGAAGTAGCAGGGTCAAGATTCTCACTCAGGTCACCCTCCAAGGCCCCAGCTTATAACTACTTCTGACCCCTGTGTGGCACCGAGAGATTCCTGGGTTTCCTCATAATTTCTCATAACCGTGACTTGGCATTTGACCAGCCGGCCTCTCTGAGCGTCTCTCTACATCACCTCCGCTAACTGCTCTAGTCTCTCAGTATTTCATAGTTCTCATTCCCAGGAGAGGAAATCGGACTGGCCCAGCTCATTGTTTAATGCCAGGCCACATTGTAAGCAGCTGCCCAGCCAGGGCTCGTAGCTCCGCTCCGTGCAGTCGCTGATCAGTATCACTGGGCGAGCAAAGGCGGAGCTACAAAGTGCTATGAGAGGACGTCCAAGGTGCAGGAGGAGGAGGAGGAGGGGAGGCTTCCTGGGGGATAGGGTGCAACTGGTGTCTTGAAATAAGGATAGGACTGGGGGAGCAGCGTCGGAGGCAGGAAACTCCTGAAGGAAGGAACCCAGGCACAGGAGTAGGCCAGCGTGAGAGTGGAGGAACCGTGGAAATGTAGGACTTGAAGGCCAGCATGAGGAGTCCGCGTTCAGTGGGAGTCATGGAAGATGGTGGCCCCAGCTAAGGCCCAGTGGGCTGCTGCCACTGTAAGATTAGCATGTACACGAGAAGATGAGAGGCAGGATGGCCGTGGGTGAGGTATTGTCCTAGTCTGGGTAAGAAAGGCCAGAACCAGAGGGGGACAGGGAGGGTGGACCTCAAAGGGGTGGGCAGGGCCAGACTGGACATATACTGGCCAGACTTGGTGGTGGGACGGATCTGGGAAATGAGGAGGGAGGAGTCCAGGAGACTCCTAGGTGTTCAACTTGATTGAAAGTGGAGAGGCTTGGAGGCAGGGTTTGCTGGACGATGAGTTTGAGGAGCTTCTGGGACATCCACCCTGAGATATGCTGCAGGAAGTTGGATATTCCAGACCGGAAGTCAACAGCTCTTCCATGCAGGTGGCGAGAGGGGAGGCCAGGGCAAGACAAGACTGGGGACTAGATCCTGGGAAATCCTAGAAGAGCATGTACAGAGTTGGAAGAAGGAAAGAAATCAGGGGAGACTAAAAAGGAAAGTAGTCAGGTAGTTAAGAGGAAAACAAGGGGAGCTGGGAGGGAACCATATTAAATCCTGCAGGGCGGCCAGCAGGGAGGTCACAGGTGACTGGAAGAGACCCCAGTGCAGTGAGGGCTCTGAGAGAAGAGGCAGCGGCAAGGCTGGGGGATTCTTCATTCAAAGTCTGTGCAGGAGGAAGGGTGGAGGGGGAGCCAGGTGGGACACCACGCAGAAGATGCTCCATGGAGACAGTGCTGCAAGCCGCGCAGGAGGTTGGGTCCTCGGTGAGGAGAAGGAATCGTTCTCCTCACAGCAGGAGGGAAGGGAGGAGGAGGAAAGAGGTGCTCTGGTGGGCTTGGGGGTAGGCAGAGAGGGGACAGGATCTGAGGAGTGGGCTCCAGATTCCTGGCCATCTTTGAGGGGGAGGGGGTCGAAGGCTTGCGGAGGAAGTGGGTGGGGCTGTGGCACTGCCATGGGGAGTCAGCCTTAGGCGACGGGAAAGGTTTGTTCCTCTATCTACTGATGACAGATGAGCTGAGGCACCGTGAATGGGCCAGGTTTCGGGTGCCCCCTGACCTGCTCCACTGAGCCCAAGACCGGAAGCCAGAAAAGTGTCTGGCAGTATTGCTCTGGGCCAGAGACGGATGCCCAGAGTTGAAGTGGCTGGTGTGGGACCAGGGAGAATGGTGGGGGTCAGGGACCCAGAGTGGGGGCAATGAACTGGGGAGAAGACAGGGACTGTGGGATGAGAGACCAAGTCAGCAGCAATGAATGGATGCGTGCGGTGAGAGGACAGGAGTCTGGGCTCAAAACCATTTCAGATCCTCAAGTTTTGGAGTTTTCAGGGGTTGGGGAGTGGTCATGCTGATTAGTCAGTGGCAGGAGTAAAGCTCCTGTCCCTGATGTCCAGGTTCAAGACCCATGCCAGGCTGGGGGCTGGGTGCTGATGCTGAGAATAAAGCTGTTCTCAGCACCCCTGGTGACATTCCAGTTTAAAAGCCCCCCCCCCCCCGCCAAAGATTCATTTATTTATTTGAAAGGCAGAGTTACAGAGAAAGGGAGGGAAGGAGAAAGAGAAAGAAATGTCTTCTATTCACTGGTTTTCTCCCCCAAATAGCCACAATATCTGGGACTATGTCAGACTGAATCCAGGAGCCCAGAACTCCATAAGGTGTCCCATGTGGGTGCAGGGGCCCAAGCACTTGGGCCATCTTCCACTGCTTTCCCAGGCACATTAGCAGGGAACTGGATTGGAAGTAGAGCAGCCTAGACTCAAACTGGCTCCCTTATGGGATGCTGGCTCTTTGGGAGGGCAGCTTAACTCACTGTGGCACCATGCTGCCCTTCTCCCGCCCCACTTGTCACCAGTTTAAAAGTTCTTAAAGGCAGGTGTCTGGCCTAGCAGCTAAGATGTCAGTGCCCCACACTAGAGTTCGATGTTCAGCTCTGACTCCTGACTCCAGTTCTCTGCTAACACACGTCCTTCAAGGCAGCAATGGTGACCCAAATGATCGGGTTCCTGCTACTGCCTGAGAGCCCCGGATGGAGTGCTCAGCTCCCAGCTTTGGCCTGAGCCAGGGCCATTGCAGGTGGGAGTGTACACACGTGCTCACTCTTTCTCTGTTCTCAAATTAATTTTTAAAATTCTTCTAAGTTTTAAAAACCACACAAATAGTATATATTCTTTTATTTAAAAACACACAGAACATGCAAATAATTAAAATAAAAATTGTCTATATTCTCATCCCTCAGAAATGACTAATGATAACGTGTTGGTGAGTGCTCTCCCAGGTCTTGATGTATATATGTGAAAAAAAAATTGGTTTTTGTGTTTTTTTAGCTCATAAGTAACAAAGTTATTCCTCATGATGCTGGAAGCTGAGAAGTCCAAGACCAAGACACAGGCAGACCTGGTGTGCAGTGAGGGTCTGCTTCCTCATAAGTGGCAGTTCCTATGTGTGTCTTCACGTATGTATTTCTTTAGAAACCAAAATGAGCCTGTGGGCACGTCCCCAGTGGAGATGCCTGCATCCCATACTGGGAGTGCCTGGTTTGAGTCCCAACTACTCCACTTCCCATCCAGCTTCCTTTACGCATGCCTGGGAGGCAGCAGATGATGGCCCGAGTACTTGTGTCCCTGCTATCCACATATGGGTGAAGTTCTGAGCTCCTGGCTTCTGCCTGGCCCAGCCCTGGCTATTGCAGGCACTTAGGGAATGGATGATGTCTCTCTGTCTTTCTGTCTTGCACTCTCTCTGTCATTCTTTCAAATAAATAAAAGAAAAAACAAGCTGGACACAAAAGAATAAATGCTAAATATATATATTAAAAAAGCATCCCCTGAGAGGCAGCAGGTGATTGCTCAAGTAGTTGGGTCCTTGCCACCTACATGGGAGGCCTGGATTGAGTTCCTGGCTCCTGACTTTGGCCTGGCCCAGCCCCAGCCTTTGTGGGCATTTGGGGAATGAACCACTGGGAAGAAAACCTCTGTCTCTCTCTCTGTGTTTGTATATGTGTCTCTCTGCCTGTGAAATAAAAATAAATAAATTTTAAAATGAAGAATTACTTTAAAATAAACTTTTGGCCGGCGCTGTGGCTCACTAGGCTAATCCTCCACCTGCGGCACTGGCACACCGGGTTCTAGTCCCGGTTGGGGCATCGGATTCTGTACTGGTTGCTCCTCTTCCAGTCCAGCTCTCTGCTGTGGCCTGGGAGGGCAGTGGAGGATGGCCCAAGTGCTTGAGCTCTGCACCCACATGGGAGACCAGGAGAAAGCATCTGGCTCCTGGCTTCGGACTGATGCAGCGTGCCGGGCCATAGCGGCCATTTGGGGGGTGAACCAAGGGAAGGAAGACCTTTCTCTCTATCTCTCTGTCTCTCTCTCTCACTCTATAACTCTGCCTGTCAAAAATAAATAAATAAATGAATTTTGGTTTTGGAATAACTTTTTATTTACAGAAAAATTATAAAGATAATACAGAGAGGTTCCATGTACATCTTACCCTATTTCCCCCATTGTTAACGTCTTACTTGACCACAGTAAATTTGTCAGAGCTAATAAACCAGTGTTGGCTATAGTTGTTGCACAGCAGATTAAGCTACCCCCTGGGACACCAACATCCCATATGGGCACAGGTTCAAGTCCAGCCTGCTCCATATCCGAGCCAGCTCCCTGCTAACACACCTGGGAAAGCAGCAGAAGATGGTCCAAGTCCTTGGACCCCTGCCACACACATGGGAGACTCAGATGAAGCTCCTGACTTCTAGTTTCATCCTGGCCCAGCCCTGGCTGTTGTGGTCATTTGAGGAGTGAACCAGAGGATGGAAGGTCTCTCTCTATCTTTCCCTCTCTCTCTGTAATTCTGCTTTTCAAAGAAATAAATAAAGCAAACTCCAGGCTTTATTTGGCTTTCACTAGTTTTCCCACTAATGTCCTTTGCTTATTCCAGGATCCAATCCAGGATAGCACATTGCATTGAGTATACATACTGTTTTGCAACCTGCTTGTTTTACTCAGTGCTATGCTGGGAATGCCTTTCCATGATGCCACACATCCTTCTGCACCATCATTTTAATGACTACGTGGTACTATGCTGATGGTTGTACCACTGCCAGTCCCTACTGTGGAATGCTTAGGTTGTTTGCAATTTTTCACTCTTATAAACAAGACTGGGATGAGTTCCTTGAAGCTAAATTGTCTGGACTCTCCCTGTTTATCTCCTTACTGCAAATCCCCACACAAGGCACTGCTGAGGCCTTGGAGAGACGGCTTCCCCAAGTCTGCCCTGAAAGGTCACCTCACTGACCCTGCCTGCTGCCATTTCTCAGGCCTCTTTCTGTGTTGAAGTTTCAGAAGGTGAGGGGTGTGGGTGCGTTGCCCCTCTCTATCCTCAACTTGTCCTTATGCCAGGGAGGCCAAGGGGGGCCCTAAATGTGGCTGGCCAGGGAAGGGTGTGGCCAGGCAGTGGCCCCAGGCTCTGGGGACACCTGAGGAGCCAGGAGCTGGGGAGGGAGTGAGGCCACTGGCTGGGCTTTGTTCTTTTGCCAGGAGCTGAGCTGGTGGGGCGGGCAGGGCTGGGGGAGGCCATAAGGGGAGAGGGGGCCTTCTCTCCCCCCTTGAAAGCTGAGAGGCAGGAGGGCAGCAGACGGATTGGGAGAAACGTAACCTCCCGGCGACGCATGCTCCAGTTCAAGCAGGAGGCATTAAGGATGAAATATCTCCCGAGCAACAATTCATCTCTAACTGGGAGGAGAGGGACTCGCTGACATTTAGCTGTGATCCGGGGCTGCACACGCCTGTCTCCGCTAGCCTAACAGGAGCGTGGCCGTCTGTGTGCATGTGTGTCGAGGGGTATGAGGGGCGGTGTGCAGCTGTGGGGACACGGGGGCTGAGAGGGGCTGCGTGTGCACACGTGACCGTACCTGTGTGAGCCTCTGTGTGGGATGGAGAGGTTCTTTGAGTGTGTGTGACAGTCTCGTCACAGGGTGTCAGAGCTGTGGGTGCAGGCTGGTGAAAGGGTGTTGGGCAGTATTGCATGGGTGACAGTGAGCTTGGCCCTGCAATGGCTGGAAGCCCCATGAGACTGGGGACGAGATGTAGCAGCTGTGAAACCCCCAGACTAGGCGAGACCTCAAGCCACTGCCTGCCCCTGCCCACGAGGTGCTTTGTAAGAATCAGAAGGCTCTCCCCTTGTGCCACTAATACCCGCCCCCAGCTGCGTTCTCGTGCGTGGGGCCCGCACACCTCTGAGCTGCAGCCCTGTGTGGGCCTCCGCTCCCTTCCTCACGCCCTGTGGAATTTTCTCCACCGTGGCCCTGGTTATGTCTAGCAATCGCGTAGCAATATCTGTGTCTCTCCCCTGTGAGGCTGTAAGCTTGGCTCAGGCTGCCTTCCTTGCGGTTGGAACCCAGTCCCGGGCCCGGGTATGGCTCCACGAAGCCTTGTTGGACGGTGCGGGAAGGAGGCGGCTGAGTGGTGTGTTCACGTGTGGGTGCCTAAGCACAGGCAGTCCACGTGGACAGAGCCAGGGCATCGGTGGCATCTTCTGGGTGTGGTGCCAGTGAGAGAGTGTCCCCATCACCCCGGAAGACTGCTATCCCCTAAGCCGGCACCCCCAGACAAGCCGAAGCCGGCCGGGGCCTGGAGACAGGAGGTCCTATGAGGAGGAGGCGGCCTGCCCCAGCCCTGCTCTGTGCTTGGGCAGCGGTGGAGAGAGCCAAGGGACTGGGTCGGTTGCCTAGAGGGACAGCCAGGCCCAAACCCTTCTGCCCGTTTGCAGAGGCTCTCCCGGCTCCTTTTCCAGGCCTGCTGTGCACGGAGCTGCAGCTCACAGAATTGTGAGCTCACAGGGTTGGCTCTGGGGGCCCCTGGCTGCGTTTCCCAAAAGTGGACCCAGGAGAAAGCCCCACCAGTGCTACCCAGGCCTGCTCTTGCCATACTGGCCACCCACCCTGGCCTCAGAACCCCAGTCCTGCCACGTCCCCAAAGGATCTTCCAGGAGATGTGGAATCCCTGTCCTTCCTGAAGGCAAGCGAGCCCCCATGCCACACTGGCTCTACCCGCCAGGCAGGGCCAATCCCCAAGGAAGAGAGGCCTGTGGAATTTGAGGGCCTAGACGTGGGGGCATGTGGGATGAAAGGTTGGCTTGGGGTGGGGGAGACTGGCAGGGAGCTTAGCGGAAGAGCAGAAGGAACATGAGCCAAGGCGTGGAGAGGACACACAATTCAATCTGTTGGTGGCTGAACAGGTGGACAGAGCAGGAGGCAAACGGCTCAGGACTGAGGCCTGACCACACCGTGGGTGAGGAGTCCAGAGTTCACCAGGGCCCCAGGTGGCCATCAGCACAGCTGGTCCCACTGCCGCCCCTGGAGTCTGTACCTGTCCCGGAGGCCCATGCTGGCGCTCCAGGCACCAGGTGGCCCCTGGCTCAGCCGGGGAAACGCACTCAGGGAGCCCTGGGTCAGCCTAACAGGAGAGGCTGAGCTGGTGGTTGTCCTGGGGTGGCCTGGGCCTCAGTTTCCCCTCTCAATAGGGGAAGAGGACCAAATACCCTGCCCGATTTCCTCTAGCTCGGCCTGTGCTAATAGGACTCTGACTGTGGAGCAAATGAGAGGGCTGCACTCCCTCGGTGGCTGTGCCAGGCCCTGCCTCCCAGCAAAGGCTCAGACCCGCGGTCCTGGGGGTGCCTGCCAGACTCTGGAGGCCCCTCCCCAGCCCACAGGGACTCTACCCTTTACCCTCTCCCCCCCCCCTTTCCCCAGCCCCACCCTTGCTGAGCCTGCCCTGGCTGAGAGCTGGTTGTGCTCCGGAATCTGACAGTCCCCTGCCTCGGGCCTCTGCCCTCTTCCCCAGTGCCCTCTGTGCTTCAGCCCTGGGGCTCCCAGCCTGGGCAGAGAACCCCATAGGTGAGCAGAGAGCTCTGCTCCTTGCCACAGGAAACCACACCTTTCTCCACCCAGGCTCAGTCTGGAGGCGGAGGGACCGGGCCTCTCTGCTCCGTCACCATCCTCCCCCTGTTTTCAGAGCTCTCTGGCTGCATATATGACTGGAACCAATTGCAGGGAATGTCCCTGTCAGGGCAGAGCTGCGCTCATCCATTGCCTGCTGGAATCTCTCCCACTGCACGCTCAGGCCTACGGTTGACCCTTGACGAGCTGCAGGGGCCAAGGCTACTTTTTCTGTCCTCACTCCTTAGTGAGGGCTTGATCAGCCTGCAGGCTCCTGGAGGGCTGGGGGCGAGTCTTACTCACCTGTGACTGCAAGGCCCAGCTCAGCCTGGAGCTCGGGATAGTCACTCAACCAGAAAATGCAGCAAACACGGTGGGCGTTTGGCCTAGCGGTTAAGATGCCTGCATCCTAGCTTCCTGATTCCAGCTTCCCGCTAATGCACGTCCCGAGAGGCAGCAAGTGATGTGATGGCTCAAACAGTTGGGTCCCTGCCACCAGACTGATTCCCAGCACCTGGCATTTTGTAATAAGTAGGAACTGGCATTGTGGTACAGTGGGTTCAGTCGCTGCTTGCCAATGCCAGCATCCCATATCAGAGCCCCACTTTGAGTCCTGACTGCTCCTCTTCTGTACCTGGGAAAGCAGCAGGAGATAGCCCAAGTACTGGGCCCCTGCTACCCTTGTGTGGGATCTGGGTAGGGTTCCAGGCTCCTGGTTTTGACCTGGCCTGGCCCTTGCTGTTGGGGTCATTTGGAGAGTACATCAGCAGATGGAAGATCTCTCTCTCTCTCTCTCTGTCTCTCCCCCTCTCTGTGTCACCCTTCTCTCAAGTAAACAAAATACATCTTTAAGCAAATAATAAAAAAACAATGGAACAAATGAATGAATGGGAGAGGAGGAAGGGAGGCCTAAATCTCCATTCTCAGGCCATGACTCGAGGAGGAAGCTGGTGTGTCTGCACCAGTAAGGTCTGCTGGTAGCTGCAAGAGGAATCCACTTTTTCCCCTCACCCCTGGCCACCTCCCTGGGTCACTTCATTGTCTGTTTACTCAGCTCTGGGGAAGAGGGCCGCTATGAATGAGCGTTCTGGCTGCTCCCAAAGTGTAGGTGCTTCAAGGAGCCTCCAGCCCCTTCTGCCCTGCACATAGGCTTGGCCTTGTCCCAGGCATCGGGAAGGGCACCCAGCTCCCTTCTGCCCATCTCGCCTCTATCTCTGGCAAGATTTACTGAGCAATAGGCATTGGAAGCCGGTGCCGTGGCTCACTAGGCTAATCCTCCACCTAGCAGTGCCGGCACACCGGGTTCTAGTCCCAGTCGGGGTGCCGGATTCTGTCCCAGTTGCCCCTCTTCCAGGCCAGCTCTCTGCTGTGGCCAGGGAGTGCAGTGGAGGATGGCCCAAGTGCTTGGGCCCTGCACCCCATGGGAGACCAGGATAAGTACCTGGCTCCTGCCTTCGGATCAGCGCAGTGCACTGGCCGCAGTGCGCCGGCCGCGGTGGCCATTGGAGGCAAGGGCAAAAGGAAGACCTTGCTCTCTGTCTGTTTCTCTCACTGTCTGCTCTGCCTGTCAAAAAAAAAAAAAAAAAAAAAAAAAAAAAAAAAAAAGGCATTGGAGACCCATTCCCTTTGGGCTGCATGATTAGATCAAGGGGTCCGCTGTGGGATCCAAGCTCCAGCCAGACATACGTCCCAGGACACGTCTGGGTCCTTCCCCTCCCTGTGCAGGGACCTGAAGGATTTGTGGCCGGAGGCCTGACCTCATGCAGAAAACCTGGAACTCTTGCACAGAAGAGCAAAATTCCCTTGTTGTTTCTGGGGACAACCTGGGAGCCCGAATGTGACCGTTGTCCCCTCTGCTGCCCTTTCCTCATTCCACTGCTACTTTCAATGCACCAAGTTTCCTGTGTTGGCAAAGTCTGACAGGAGATACCGTCTCCAGCTTGCTTCAGGATCAAAGGCTGCCAGACCAGCCTTGAGGGACCAGTGAAACAAACTCAGCCTGGTTTTGCTCAGCAAAACTCCAAGGACAGATGTTGGCAGGCTCTTCACCCCCTGAGAGGGCATGGAGGTGCTGAGCTCCCCAGGCCTAGGTAGGCAGACCTCTGTGAAGGATGGCAGAACGCCCAGCACTAACTGACCATGAGTTAGATGTACACCAAGGCTCCAAAAGCCAGAGCATCCAGGCAGGCAGAAAGAGATGGCAGATTTCAGTGGACAGTGGACAGGACAGGCAAGGGTCCAGAATCCAGATGGTCAAATAGGGCGATGGGAACTTGATTCTGAAGCAAAGATGGAGTGAGAGGGATTCTGGAGGACAAGTGGTGCAAGAGGGTATTTTGGCCAGGTAGAAATTATAGGTATATTGGGGACTTCTAGACAGCAAAGGACAGATGGGAGTGTCTTTACAGTACCCAGAGGGTGGGGACGTTGGAGATCCTAATACTATTGGTGGTGTCGGAAGTGGCTGTGGTAGAGAGGCTGAGAACAGTGTCAGCTGCAGTGACTGCAATAATAGGAAAGAGGTGATGAGTGGTCATGTTGATGATTGTTACCATGGCGACAAAGGCCGTAAGTGATGATCACGATTGCCGCAGTGAAGGATGCGATGCTGAAGCTAAGAGTAACAGAAGTAATCATTCTGGAGGTAATGGCAGTATTGGTGGGTGATGTTGACAATAATTTTTAAAAGTTTTTATTTTTACTTGAAAGACAGAGAGAGAGACAGATCTCCCATAAACTGGTTCACTCCCAAACAGAAGGGACTGGGCCAGGCTGAAGCCAGGAGTCCAGAGCTCCATCCAGGTCTCCCATGTGGGTGGCAGGGACCCATCACTGCTGCCTCCCAGGGCAGTAGCAGGAAGCTGGAATCAAAAGCAGAGCCATGACTCAAAACACAGGCCCTCTGATATGGCATGTGGGTGTCCCAGGCATCATCTTTACTGCCTCAAAGGCCTGTCCCAGGGTGACAAAAATGACAGTCACTGCAAAGGCAGTTGTCATGGTGGGAGAGACATTGGATTGCTGTCCAAATGAAAACGCTTTTTCCTATCACTATATATGGGCCATTCACGTGGTATTGTTGTTCTTCCTTCAGTTCCATGGATGTCTGAGATAAGCCTGCCCCTTGAGGTGCACTCTGGAGGAACATGTTAAGGCCCTGGTCACCCTGAACCTCACGCCTCTGTGATGGGACCTGGACTGTCCTTCCTGAGCCACGGCCAAGTGCAGACTGGAGAGTCACCCTCCACCCAGCTGTCCTGTCTCTTCCCCATCTTCCTAGGGGTCTGCTTGCTTCTCAAGATAGTCCTCCAGGGTCCAGTATAGGAAACTAAGGCCCAAACAGTTTTCCTCATGGGCTGAAGCCAGGCACGCCGGGTGTGTCGAGCACTTGGCTGGCAATGGGCTGGCTCTGCCCAAGGGCCCTCCTAGGGACAGCAGGAGCAGGAATTCCTGTAACTCTTATTCCTGACTCAGGACCGGTTCCCAGTCCCTCACCGGCTTTTGTCTCCAGGAAGCCCCTTCCATCTGTGCTGGCTGACCTAGTCACCACCAGCCTGGAGTGGTAGTTGGGCACTTGAAATGCAGATAGTCAACTGAGATGTGGGCTAAGATGTACACTGGGTTTTGAAGACTTAGTATGAAAAAAAAAAAAAACTGTAAAGCCATCTCTTTTATAATTATGTTGTTCACATGTTGAAATAACATTTTGTAAATAATGTAATAAAATATATATTATAAGGGACTGGCACTATGGCCTAGTGGGTGTGCAGGCATCCTATATGGGCACTGGTTCTAGTCCCTGCTACTCCATTTATGACCCAGCTCTCTGTTATGGCCTGGGAAAGCAATGGAAGATGGCCCAAGCCCTTGGGCCCCTGCACTCATGTGGGAGACCCAGAAGAAGCTCCTGGCTTCTGACTTCAGATCAGCACAACTCTGACCGTTGTAGCCATTTGGGGAGTGAACCAGTGGATTGAAGACCTCCCTCTCTCTCTCACTCTCTCTCTCTGCCTCTCAAACAAATAAATCTGTAATACATATTATAAAATTAATTTCACATATCTACTTTTATTGTGTCTGCTAGAAGATTTCAAATAACGTGTGAGGGTAGGTGTCATGGCTCAGCAGGTTAAGCTGCCACTTGGGATGCATCCAACATCAGAGTGCCTAAGATTAAGTCTGGTCTTCTCTTCAGATCCAGCCTCCTGCCAACGCACTTGGGAGGCTGCAGATGATGGCTCAAGTATTTGAGTCCCTGCCACCCACATGGGAGAGCTGGATGGAGTTCCTGGCTCCTGGGTTTGGTCTGGCCCAGTCCTGGCTGTTGTGAACTTTTGGAGAGTGAACCAGCAAATGGAGAATCAGTCTCTCTCTCTCTCTCTCTCTCTCTCTCTGACTTTCAAATAAGTAAAAATTAATAAACATTTTAAAAGATAAAATATTACATTATTTAAAAGATAACATATGTGTTTCACATTATGGTGTTTAGTGCCACATTAGCTTATTTATTTTCCTTTTGCTCAAGGAAGCAAAAGGAAAGAAATGAAATAAATTGCAAAATAGCAGTGGATTACGCACATAATCAGCTTGTTCACTGTCCTGTGAAGTCCACACAGAAGTGCCTTGGGCAGTTGGGGCAGCTCCACCCCAGCACCAAAGCCCCTGGCTCTTTCTTGGTTTTGGCGCCACCATCTTTAACACAGGGGCTCCCATCTTGTAGTCTAAGACGGTTGCTCTGGCTCCTGTATCCATTGTGCACCCAGTGAAAAGGGGAGAAAAGGGGACACAGAGAGACAGGGGTCGGGTCACTGCTTAGAGCAGCCATGTCTTGTATTGGAGTGCCTTGTTCAAGTCCCGGTTCCTCTGGCTCAGATCCAGCTTCCTGCTCATGCTCACCCTGGGAGGCAGCAGGAGGTGGCTCAAGTCCTTGGGTCCCTGTCACACAGTGGGAGACCTGGATTGAATTCTGGGCTCCTGGTTGCAGCCTGGCCTAGCTCTTGCTGTTCTGGGCATTTGGGGAGACAACCAGCAGATGGAAGTTATCTATCCAACTCTTTGTCTCTCTGCCTTTCAAATAAAAGGAAAATAAATAAATAGGCAAAATTTTTATAAAGAGGAGGACAGGCATTGAGGTGCCACAGCCTAAGCCACCCTTGGAGTATCTGCATCCAGTACTGGAGTTCCTGGGATCGAGTCCCTCTTCTGCTTCTCATCCAACTTCCCACTAATGCACACCCTGGGGACAGCAAGTGATGGCTCAAGTCCTTGGGTCTCTGCCACACCAGTGGGAGACCTGTATGGAGCTCCTGGCTCCTGGTTTGGGCCTGGCCCAGTGCCAGCTGTTGTGGACATTTGGGGAGTGAACCAGCGATGGAAGACCTCTCTCTGCCTTTAAAATAAATAAATGAAAAGGGCAGGACGGGGAACAGAGTCCAGAAGATGCACGTTAGTTCTGCTGTGTCTCACTGGCCAGAATCTTATTACCTGGACACACCTGGTTTCAAAGGTTCTGGGAAATATAGCCTTTCTTTTTTAAAAAGATTTATTTTATTTATTTGAAAGACAGAGTTACAGAGAGAGGTAGAGGCAGAGAGAGAGAGTCTTCGATCCACTGGTTCACTCCCCAGATGGCCACAATGGCTGAGCCGATCCAAAGCCAGGAGCCAGGAGCTTCTTCCGGGTCTCTCACGTGGGTGCAGGGGCCCAAGCACTTGGGCCATCTTCTGCTGCTATCCCAGGCCACAGCAGAGAGCTGGATCAGAAGAGGAGCAGCCGGGACTAGAACTGGTGCCCATATGGGATGCTAGCTTCAGGCCAGGCGTTAACCTGCTGCGCCACAGCGCCGACCCCAAAATACAGTCTTAAAATAGGGTGACTATGTTCTAAGAAACACTTGGACATTTTATTATGCAAGGAGTGAAGGGAGAACAGACACTGGGGACAAGCAGCAGTCTCTCCTAGCCCGGAGGAAGGCTATCAGCCACGGCTCCTACCTCCTGCAGGTCTGAGGAGTGGCCGGCACCAGTGGCAGAACGAAAGCAAAGCCGAATCTCCTAAACCTGTTCCTGTTAAAGAGCTGTCTTCAGTACAGACAGCCCAAACCCCAGGATATTCCCCGGGGTTCCTTGGTCAGAAGGGAAGAAAGAGGCCAGTCTGACAAGAAAGAGGAAGAGGGTGAGCAGGCACCTGTGCGTGGCTGGGAACGAGTGAGTTTCTCAGCTCCCTTGTTGGGACAGTGACGATTTCTGCGCACACTTATGCCAAGGTCTCCACTGCTCGTGAGACATAGGAGCAGTGGCTGCAGGCATGTGTTAAGCAGGTCCTGGTTTTTGAACACCTGCTCGCCTGCCTTCTCTCCTTCCACCTAACGCCTGTTCCACCCCCATCGTGTGCCCAGGGCTGGCAGGGAGGTGAACCCAGGAGACTTACGAGACCAATATTTAAGGGAACGCCGTGACTGGGAGCTGGAGAACAACCAAGGGCAGTTGTCCAAATACCCACAGTGGGCAGAGGCTGGGACGGGCACCTGGGCACTGCTTCGACTCTCTTTGATCCAGATCTTCTCAACAGGAGTGAACTTCATCTTCAAGAAGACTGGGCCTGGACGTATTCTCGTTGTAGTTAGAGTTCGATGCGCACTTGCTGAACGGATGAGCAAGAGGGGTTGGGTCTACTCTGGAGTCCAGCTCAGAGCTGAGCTGCAGGAGAACCTGTTGGGAGACCGTTTGGGTTCCAAGGTTGGGGACTGCACAGATGGCCCCCGCCCCCACCCACCGCTCTCCTCAGTGGCCCAGTCTCTGGCCCCACACCCCATCCTTCCCAGACTGGGCTAGCCTCCCCAGCTCCCGACAGGCTGCTCCGGGGGGACCGGGCACGTCGGGCAGAGAGGGGCGGAGCGAGTGTGGGCATCTTCTAGGAGGCCTGCTCCTCCGTGGCAGAACCACCTCTGCTCCGGGAGTGGGCAAGACGTCCATGGCTGCTGCCTCCTCCTCTCGGTGCCCTCTCTGGCCGGGGTCGGCTGAGGAGACACAGGCAGCCCTGGGAGCCGGCCCAGGAGGAAGGCCTGAGGGAGGGGCCGGCCTGGACGCCCCCGCTCCCATACATCTTGGTGTCAGACACATTTTATTTCCTCACGTCTGGGGACAGGGGGCTTCCCCTCCAGGATTACTTCCTCCTCGGGTTTGTTTTCAGCTGGAGCCTCCGGAGCCCCGCGGCAGGGGGCGGCTCCGGCTGTGGCCCAGAGCCTTCAAAGGGCCCCGGGTGGAATGCCAGCCGGAGCACTGCTGGCCTGGGGGGAGGCCTTCAGCACGGGGACCCCACTCATTTAGGGCTGCCCTCCCTTGGGTGAGGGGCTGTAGCTGTGGGCAGAAGGTGACTTCAAAGGTCAAGAATAAGAGACTCCCTGCCACCCCCTCCCCTGGGGCTGGGGGGTGGCCAGGAAACGCGCCCCCCATGATGGATTAGGTGCCTAAGAGCCATGGCGAGCTCATGGACGGGGAGACCTTCTCCCTTTTCATGGGGCTCGGATTTCACGATTTGGGGAGGGAAGAGGGGGGCGAAATAATTAGTAATTTGTGATTAAGTCTTTTCATGGATATTTTGTTTCTTTGTTCTGTGATGTCGCCTGGAGCCATTTAAAAAATGACTTAATGACAAAAAAAAAATAATTGCTCTTTGTAACTAATGACTGTGTCAGAACTTGGAAATCACCGAAGCCTCAGAAAGTAGAAACCGAGACCCGGACGGGGGTGGGGGTGCCACTCTCGGAGGAATCAGATCAGCAGTCGTAAAGTGGCTGGGATCCGTTTGCGCCAGGAAGGCCCTCTCTGCCCCTCTCTGCAGGCAGCCGGCATCCCAGGATGGCCCTCAGCCTGTGGGTTTCAGGCCTAGGGTCCCTTAGGAGCCTTTGCCCCCACGGCTGGAGCTGTGGCTGAGGCCTGCCCTTGGAGTCACTCCCTCTTCCAGAAAATTCCCAGGAAGGGAGACTTCCCTGCCCCAGGCGGGGGTGCAGCCGTGGCTGTGCCCTGTCTTCTCTGCTCTGGCACTCTCCTATGGGGTCTACAGGGTTGCCTTGGGATTCTGGATTCTTCTGGGTGTGCTTCAAAATGTATATAATTGTCAATAAAGATGGACTATATTCGGGGTATACAAGCTGATGCTTCAGCGTGCTCCTCTGGGTGCCTCCTGCGGCAGAGAGAGGGCCCTCTTCTCCCCACGAGGCTCTGCCCTCTTCCACCTTGGGCTGGGGCCCCGCACCGCTCTGTGCCACCTCCCGTGCCTGAGCCCCGCACACTCAGTGCAGCTACTGCCTCCCGCAGCCCCTGGGGAGTGGGCGGGAGGTGGGGAATTGCTCACGCAGCAGATTCCACTCCTGCTCCCTTCCCGGCCCTCGCTCCGATCTCTCCCAGGGGGAAGTGCTGGGGGAGGGGGAACCCGTTAACTTGTGCCTTCTATTTGGTTTTCCTCTGGTTATTGTTTAAAATGCAGAGATTATGAGGTCAAACTCTCCCAGCCAATATTTTTCTAATGAAAAATGTAGTAAGGCACGACTGAGTAATCTAATCTATAAGTTAGGCGTTCCACACAGCAGCGATTTTCACCGACAGAACTTCAATAAATCTTGTTTTGAGAAAAATGATATGAGGCTGATGTTCTATTTTTGTCAATTTGAATGGACTCCCTGCCCCCCAGTCCCCATGAACACTGCACTGCACCCAGCCAGCCTCCTCCCGCCCGCCCCCAACACTGGCTGCATGCAAGGGGACTGAGAGAGATGGTTGGGGGGCTTGGGTTCTGATCCTGCTAGGCTCCGGAGGGTCTGTACCCAGAGACCTGGGCCGCAGTCCCTCTGGCCTCCATGGCGTTCTTCCTGGGCAGTGAAGAGGCAGGGGAGGGTCTCAGGGTCGTGGGGGGAAGGCAGCCCTACCCACAGGGTCAGGGTTGCTTGTGTGCCACAGCCATGCCAGACCGAGCAGAGAACTGACAGTGGGCCTCCAACCTCCCCACCATGCCCCACAGCCCTGCATGGGTCTGGCAAGAAAGGCCTTGCCTCGGGAAGATGTCTTACATTCGTCCCTAAAGCTGCCATTCCCCATAACCTGGTTTGAACAGAGCGGGCCAGGCAGAATGTGGGGAACTCTGCCCCAAGGAGGGGGTGTGTACCTGCGCCAGCCTGTGTCAGGGCTCCTGATGCACACGCGGGGCACAAGGCCCTCATGGGTGATGGCTGCCAAGACTAAAATCCAGAAAGATCTTTTCAGCCCCAGGAGCACGTGGGAGGCGGCAACAAGGAATATGGAGAGGCTGTTGGAGGAAACTGGAGAAGCCGTTAGGGCAGCCAGAAAGGATTACGGCACCTCATCAGAGGGAAATCAATTAGGAGAGGTTTGAAAATGAGGAGTGGCTCCCCCACCTCCCAGCACCCCAGAGGGGAGCATGTTCAGACCACCAGAGGTGCCTGGGAGAGGGACAGGGATTGGGGAAGGGGCGGGGTGGGGGGAGGCGCTAGGCAGTGCTTGGATTGGAAGAGCCAGAGGCTGCATCAGTCTGAAACCTGCAGGCGTGGGAAACCAAGAGCAAGAGGACTTGGCTCAGGCACCAGGAGCCCTCGCATGGAGGAAGGAGGGCTGGCACCCGAGCCCTGAGGCCTGACTTCGGGCTTCAGCTTTGCCATCTGCAGTCGGGGAAGGAAGACCAGTCCTACAGAGGCACCCGAGGAGCCCTGGAAGATGGGAGAGGACTTGTGGTTGAGGGAGAGGGGGGCTTGTGGGCTGCTGCTACTGCTGCTGCTTTTTTTTTTTTTTTTTTTTTTTTTTTTAAGATTTATTTATGTGAAAGGCAGAGGTACAGAGAGAAAGGGAGAGAGAGAGATCTTCCACCCACTGGTTCACTCCCCAGATGGCTGCAACGCCCTGGCAGGCCAAAGCTACAAGCCCATAACTCCATGTAGAATCTGCCACCTGGGTGGCAGAGGCCCAAGCACTGGGACCATCTGCTGCTGCTGCTTTTCCAGGCACGTTGGTTAGCAGGGAGTCGGACCAGAAGTGGAGCCACTGGGATGCTGGCACCACAGCCAGCTCTAAGCTTCTGGACTTAATGGTAACTCATACCCACTGAAAACCAGATTCTCAAAGAACTGAATCACACAGGAACAATTTCAGGAGACAATAAGAAAACATAGGATGAAAAGCACTAGGCACAGAATGATCCCATTTGTGGAGCAAAAATGAGTCTATAGATTAAGAGAAAAGAAAAAACCAGGAATACAGACAGGAAATGTTGTTGGTGGATGGTAAGATGGTAAGATAGGGGCTGGCGCTGTGGCACAGTGGGTTAATGCCCTGGCCTGAAGCACCAGCATCCCATTTGGGCGTTGGTTCCAGTCCCAGTTGCTCCTCTTCCAACCCAGCTCTCTGCTATGGCCTGGGAAAGCAGTGGAGGATGGCCCAAGTCCTTGGGGCCCCTGCACCTGCATGGGAGACCTGGAAGAAGCTCCTGGTTCCTGGCTTCGGATTGGCACAACTCCAGCCATTGTGGCCATCTGGGGAGTGAACCAGTGGATGGAAGACCTCTCTCTGTCACTGCCTTTTAAATAAATAAAGTAAATCTTAAAAAAAATGAGAGAGAGATAGTAAGACAACTCATGGTGTTTTTTGTTTTTGTTTTTAAGATTTAATTATTTGAAAGAATTACACAGAGAGAGGGAGACACACACACACACAGGTCTTCCATCTGCTGGTTTGTCCCGTCCCGCGGGACAGCAACTGGGGCGGAGCACCTAGAAGGAGAAATGAAAGGGACAGGAGACACAAAGATGGCAGCAAGACAAGATGGCTGATCAAGCTGTGGCTTTATTTTTCAACCACACACTTATATATCAGAAAGGCAGAGTGTCGGGCGGGGGAAGGAGGGGCTTATCTTGTAGCTGCAATGCTTGTGCAAGTAGGGGAAAGGTTACAAGGTCTTAAGGCATGAGGTCACACAAGGTTGCGTTATCAGTACTATCTGGTCTGGGCTGTCTAGCCCTGTCTTTCCACTAAGAGGTCACATGCTGTTGGTCCCCGACACTGGTTCACTCCCCAAATGGCCATAATGGCTGGAGCTGGGCTGATCCAAAGCCAGGAGCCAGGAGCTTTTTCTGGGTGTCCCACGTGGGTGCAGAGGCCCAAGTACCTGGGCCCATTTTCCACTGCTTTCCCAGGCGCACTAGCAGGGAGCTAGAGGGGAAATGCACCAGTCGGGACTGGAACCTGTGCCCATAAGGGATGCTAGTGGGCCGGCGCCGCGGCTCACTAGGCTAATCCTCCACCTTGCGGCGCCGGCACACCAGGTTCTAGTCCCAGTCGGGGCGCCAGACTCTGTCCCAGTTGCCCCTCTTCCAGGCCAGCTCTCTGCTGTGGCCAGGGAGTGCAGTGGAGGATGGCCCAAGTCCTTGGGCCCTGCACCCCATGGGAGACCAGGAGAAGCACCTAGCTCCTGTCATCGGATCAGCACGGTGCATCGGTGGCCATTGGAGGGTGAACCAACGGCAAAGGAAGACCTTTCTCTCTGTCTCTCACTGTCCACTCTACCTGTCAAAAAAAAAAAAAAAAAAAAGGTGGGGGATGCTAGCACCGCGGGCAGAGGCTTAAGCCACTACACCACAGCACCAGCCCCCACAGTTTGTTTTTATATTTCCTGATAGTTTCTGTGTTTTCTATCATCAACACTTACATTCGGAACTAATAAATTATGAAAAAGATTATGAAGATTATGCTGGGGCCAAGCTGACATCCCCAAGGTGGACCCAGAACATTGTGTGCTCCCCAGGTCCACTTTGGTGAGCCCTGCCCCTTATGACAGCCCACGGGGGAGGGGCTGAGCGAGCAGCTGGGAGTCAGCTGGGCCTAGAGACAGCCCGTGTCCAATGGAGGGGCCCTCATTTCCCATCTGGATGGGGGCCAGGTCCAGGGACTAAAGTCTGCCAAGCAGCAACCTGGGGCACCAGTGTCCACTGCTCCTCCCCAGCCTCTACCCCTCAAAAGAGGGCAGGGGTCTCAGAGTCAGCTTCTGCCCAAAGGGTCTTCTCCCTCACCCCAGGGACCATCAGTTCTGGCCTGCACACACTGGAGAGGGGGTGGAGGTGGCCTTGTCCCTAATGCTGGGGTTCCGTGAGGATTTCTGAAGATGCTCTCAGGCCTCTACTGGCTCCCCTTCCCCCTCCCAGGCCTCCCAAAGCCATGGATTCTGTGGGGGTAGAGGTGACTCATCAGAGCCAAGGGGGGCCACCGCAGGGTCAGGTCAAGAATTTTTGGCTAAGGAGTCTCAGTTAATGCCAGCTGTGGGTTAGTAAAAATATGGCTAAGAAATCCTAGCCCACCCTCAAGTATTCAGTTGTGTTACAGGAAAACACACACACACACACACACACACATGATAAAAAAGCTTTTTAGACGATTTATTTATGAGCACATGTTCAAATTTTATTTCAGCCTTGCTGCAAGTGGAAGAGACCTGGAGGGGGCCAACTCGAGGTGCCCTCTTGGTGGACACATTTAGAGGGAAGAAGAGGGGTTAGAATCATTGTTTAAAAATCATTGTTAAAAAAAATAATGTCTGGATAAAATTAATTAAACTCCTACCCTTGGTAAAATAGCTGGGAGACTTACTTCGAAGAGGAAATCTGCATCCCATTAAAAGCTTATCAGAAAATTGCTTAAAGATTTTTTTTTTTTTTTTGGAAAATGCTGATTTTCTCCTAGAAAGAAATCAGGGCTCACACTTGGCACCAGGCTGTGTCCCAGCAGATAATCAGGAACCCTTTTGTCTTCCCTAGTGAGGCTCCAGCCCCAGGGCAGGAGGCTCCATCGGGAAGCAATCAATATGCAAATTCTGGGTTCCTGGGTGCCCAAGCCCGTGCCAGGCGCCAAGAGGAGAGCAAGATGCATCGCAGGGAGGCTGAGCTGTGTCCGGCAGGGCAAAGTCTCCCCACAAAAGGACCAGGCGAGGCAACTGTCTCCCAGAGCTGCCAGTTCCTCACTGGACCTCCAGCAGGCAGCCTAGGGCAGAGAGGTTTTAGGGCTGTTTATCCAAGGGAAAGGACCAGGCCCCCGTTCGAATGTCCGATGATCTTTGATGGTGCATTGACAGGACGTTAAATCGCACAGAACCCCAGAGTGAGAAAGTTACTTCCTTGTCAGTTAGCTTCCTTTCTTTCTTTTTCCATTAGAACCTGGGTTCACAGAACTGAATTTATCATATTCCTTGGTTTACACTGTCATCATTTGCTCTTGCATGGAGTACTTTCTTATATACTTAGTTTCTTTATTAGTTGCTTTTAAAAATATTATAAGCATCTCATGAATTTATCACCCAAAACAAAATCTCAGGCCTTGGCAATAACTCACAACCAGCCAAACGGTCCCTTCATCCTGGTTCCAGCCTCCAGCCCAGGGCACTTGACATCCTGAATCCCATATGCATCACTTTCTTGCTTTCTTTTTCTTTTCTTTTTTTAAATTAATTTATTTGAAAGTCAGAGTTACACAGAGAGGAGAGGCAGAGAGAGAGAGAGAGAGAGAGAGAGAGAGAGAGGTCTTCCATCCGATGGTTCACTCCCCAGATGGCTGCAATGGCTGGAGCTGCGCTGATCCGAAACCTGGAGCCAGGAGCTTCTTCCAGGTCTCCCATGTGGGTGCAGGGGCCCAAGGACCTGGGCCATCTTCTGCTGCTTTCCCAGGCCATCAGCAGGGAGCTGGATCGGAAGAGGAGCAACCAGGATTAGAACCGGCGCCCATATAAGATGCCGGCACTTCGGGCCAAGGTGTTAACCCGCTGAGCCACAGCACCGGCCCCCCTTGCTTTATTTTTCAAAAGCTTTATTTATTCCTAAAAGGTATTTTAAAATTTAATTTTATTAGAAATAGTAACAAGCATGGGGCTGGTGCTGTGGCGTAGTAGGTTAGGCATCCCCCTGCAGCGCCGGCATCCCATATGGCTGCCGATTTGAGTCCTAAGTGCTCCACTTCTGATCCAGCTCCCTGCTGATGGCCTGGGAAAGCAGTGGAAACAGTCCAAGTACTTAGGCCACTGCATCTGCATGGGAGACCTGGAAGAAGCTCCTGGCTCCTGGCTTGGGATCGGCCTACATTCAACTGTTGTGGCCATTTAGGGAGTGAACCAGATAATGGAAGACCTCTCTCTGTAACTCTGCCTCTCCAGTAAATAAAGAAACCTGTAAAAAATAGTAATAGGCTTTATATAACTTTTTTTTGACTTACTACTGTATATAATATTATATTGCAAGAATGTTCCATATTACTGCATGTCACTTAAGTTCCTTTGTTTTAGTTACAGTGTGAGGTTACTTCAAACTACTGTAAAAGTGTCACTTTTCTTCCTTCCTTTCTTCCCTCCTTCCTTCCTTCCTTCCTCCCTCTCTCTCTCTTTCTTTTAGCTTTATTTATTTACTTGAAAAGCTGAAGTACAGAGAGAGAAGGAAAGAGAGAGCGAGCGAGAGAGAGAGAGCCAGCCAGCCAGCCAGAGATCACTGATTCACTCCCCAAATAGCCAAAACAGTTGGGTGGGCCAGGCTGAAGCCAGGAGCCAGGAGCTTCTTCTGAGTCTCCCATGCAGATGCAGTGGCCTAAGTACTGGGCCATCTTCCACTGCTTTCCCAGGCCATAGCAGGGAGCTGGATCATAAGAGGAGCAGCCAGGACCTGAACCCACACCCATACGGGATGCCGGCACCACAGGTGGAGGCTTAGCCTACTACGGCACAGCACCAGCCCCCTTATAAAGTCTTTTTAAAAATAATAAATGTGGGACCGGCACTGTGCCGTAGTAGGTTAAGCCTCAGTCTGTAACACCAGCATCCGACATGGGCGCCAGTTCGAGTCCCAGCTGCTCCACTTCCAATCCAGCTCCCTGCTATGGCCTGGGAAAGCAGTGGAAGATGGCCCAAGTGCTTGGGCCCCTGCACTCAAGTGAGAGACTTGGAAGAAGCTCCTGGATCCTGGATTAGCATCAGCCCAAATCCAGCCATTGCAGCCATTTAGGGAGTGAACCAGTGGATGGAAGACCTCTCTCCAACTCTGCCTCTCAAATAAATAAATCCTTAAAAATAACAATGATAAATAAATGTACTAGAGTAAAAAACTGTAAGTCGGGGCAGGTGTTTGGAGCAGTGGTTAAGTCGCAGCTTGGGATACCACACCCCGTATTCCAGCGTCTGGGCTGAGTACTGCTGACCCAGCTTCCCGCTAGTGAGTATCTCTAGAGGCAGCAGGTGATGGCTCCAGTTCCTGAGTGCGTGCCACCACGTGGGAGATCCAGATAAAGTTCTGGGCTCTTGACTTCAAAATGTGCTCGGCCCCAGCTGTGTGGGCAGTTGAGGAATGAACCAGACGGTAGAAGATCTCTATCTGTCTGCCTTTCAAACAAAATGAAAATAAATAAAATTTTAAGCAGTAAGTTAATTTATAATAACATCATAGACAATATGTGGCTGTAGCATGAATTTTGAGGCTGGTACTTGAATGCCGAGTTTGGAAAATGTAACTATACAGCTTGCTTAGACTCTGGTAGAGCCAGTGATGTCGGGGGCCCTTCCAAGGTTAACAGTCTCTGATATGCCAAATGTATAGAGGTTACAGGTTGTAGGAATTCAGCGGGTGCTAGAATGGTCAGGGCAAGCTTTGTGTAAGAATGGAAACCTGATTTTGAACTTGAAAGATGAGTAGGATAATTTGAAAAATGATTTATTTAAAAGACAGATTAACGGAGAAAAAGACATACACACAGAGAAAGAGGGGGATCTTCAGTCTACTGGTTCACTCTCCAAATGCCTGTGACAGCTGGACCAGGCCAGGCTAAAGCCAGGAGTCAGGAACTCCATCCAGGTTTCCCACGTGGATGGGCAGTCCAAGTACGTGGCCATCTTCTGCTGCCTTCCCAGGTACGTTAGCAGGAAGTTGGATTGGGAATGGAGGGGCCAGGGCTCGAACTGGCACTTGATGTGGCCTTCACTTGCTGCACCACAGCGCCCATCCTGAGGAATAGGATTTTAGGGAGGATAAAGAGGAAAGGAGGGTTCTTCCAGGCAAAGGGAATGGTGTGAAGGTCAACCAAGTCAAGGCATGTGTACGGGCCCCTGAATTTTGGGGGGAAGCAAAGGGAAGTGATAGGAAATAAAGAAAACAAATTTGAAGAGCCTGAAAAATCTAAAAGGAAAATTTTGGATTTCATCTGTGAGGCCACAGCAAGTTCCTGGGCATTCAAACGCTGATGGGACTGCTTTCAGCAGGTGCCGTTCCGGCTTTGCTGAAATTCTCTCACCGTCAGCCTGAGCTCGCTGCTGGGTTCATTCAGCCTTCAAGTGTGTATCAAAGGCCTCCCACAGGCCAGACCCCACCCAGAGGTTGCAGAGATGCACAAAGACGTGCTCCTGTGCCCCACTCCTCTAGTGGGCCAGTGACCGCATCCACACAAAATGACAAGTGTGCTGAGTGCCAGCCGGAGCCACGCCGTAGGGAGACTTGTCTGCTCCCAGGAAGTAGCCTCTGAGCTGACGCTGGAAGAGTGAGGGGGAGTGGAATGGGCGACAAGACAAAGGAAAAGCCTTTCCGTCAGAACAAGCAGCATGTCCCAATGCCCTGTGGCCTGCACAGGAAGCCTGGAGAGCTCTGTGTGTGGACAGACCCTGAGGAAGGCCACCAAGGATGAGGCTCAGAGAGTACAGGGTGACATGGGAAGCAAGGAGGCGGGGAAGTGAGCAGAGGCCAGAGGGTGCGGGGGGCGGGGGGGAGGGCTGGGTGTAAGGAGACCAAAGGCAATCTGCATGCCTGAGGAGGGGACGTGGAGAAGACTCTTCCTGAGCCCATCCTGGGGCTGGGGCTTGGTCCAGGCAGGGCCACGTCACTTGCCGGCACAGAAAGCTGTGGCAGTGCCTGAATTTGCCCAGGAGAGGGCTCCACCTTGGGAAAATGACTCAGTCTCAGCGACGGGAGTGATCTCTGAGGACCCTAGGGAAAAGATTTTGCAAGCGCCGGGGCCTGGGGGAAGTGGTTGGAGGAAAGCGAGCCAGGGCAGCGGCTGAAGGCAGGTTTGCTGGCAAGAGTGGAGCAGAGACACCAGGTTAGAGGTTAGCAGGGGCTGAGGCAGAGCCCCATGCCTGGGGCCCGCCAGTCATGCCATGGGCAATGGGCAAACACGGAAGGCTGTGGAGGTCCCAGCTCGCCAGTCCTCAGGGGCTGTCACTGCTGTTTGGTTCTTGCTTTCTCTGGTTGCAGAAGGGGGCAAGGACGTGACGATGAAAGCTGGTGGGAGCAGGTGGCTGAACAGGGACCACGATGATGGCAGGGAAGCTGACCTGGAAGTGAGACCTCCTCCCAGATACCAGCCCCACCTTTTCTCTCTAAACCTCCCTGGGCTGCAGAGAAGTAGGGAGAGGGAGGAGACAACTTTCTCCTAAAAGGACTTCAACTTTAGGGGAGGGAGAGACAAGGAAACGTGAATGAGAGCCCATGATGAGCCGGCGCCGCGGCTCACTAGGCTAATCCTCCACCTTGCAGCACCGGCACACTGGGTTCTAGTCCCGGTCGGGGCGCCGGATTCTGTCCCGGTTGCCCCTCTTCCAGGCCAGCTCTCTGCTGTGGCCAGGGAGTGCAGTGGAGGATGGCCCAAGTGCTTGGGCCCTGCACCCCATGGGAGACCAGGAGAAGCACCTGCTCCTGCCATTGGATCAGCGTGGTGCACCGGCCGTGGCAGACATTGGAGGGTGAACCAAGAGCAAAGGAAGACCTTTCTCTCTGTCTCTCTCTCACTGTCCACTCTGCCTGTCAAAAATAAATAAATAAATAAATAAAAATAAAAGAGAGTCCATGATGCTTATCCATAGCTCTGAGAGGGCGGGGAAGAAGGTAAGTCCGGGGGATCCGAGGCTTGTGTGCACACCCATGCAGGCACACACACAGACACCACGGGCTGTCAGTGACACACACACACACACTTGTCCCCTCCCCATACACAGCAGTCGGGCCCACACTCACACACTCACCCAGGAACCCTCATCCATTCCTAACACATCTTCCCTCCTATTTGCCCCCCACGCCAAGCCAAGACTCCCAGGTAGCCGTTCATGGTAGTCCTGCCTCCGAGTGTGGAATGAGCCCCCAGTGGCAGAGGTGAGGTACGTGTCTGTGTAAGCAGAAGATGCGATTCAGAGGGGTGCTGTGTGGGCTGGTAGGGCTGGGGGATATTCCAAGATGGGATGTGTTTCTAATGGTGGATTTAGTGATGTGGGCATTCATTCATTCACTCAGCAAGGCCACGGAGGAGCAGCCATGTGCAAGCACCGTGGACCACACTGACACTGCTCCTGCTACAAGCTAAGGGCTCCAGAAAAGAACAGACCCTCAGGACACAGCTGGTAAATGCCATGTGCTGTGGGCGTGGGGGGACAGACAAGGTGTTCCAGATAACTTCCGGGGCAGAGGGTGGATGGAGACTTGGTTTGAGACATCTCTGCGGGGGAGCTCCAGGGCAGCAGCGGGTTGGGTGGCTGCGGAGGTTGGGCGGCGTGGGGTACAACACTTGTGTGTGTTTATGTGTGTGTGTGTGTGTGTGTGCATGGGAAGGGCTGAGATGTGCATCATTATCAGAATTATCAGAGCAAACCGACTCTTTATTACGTGTATAATTTCCCTGTGTCCCATCAGGTCCCCCGTGCACGGGGAGCTGGGAGCTGGAGTGGAACTGAACCAAATAGGGGATTTAGCAACTTTGAAGGGCTGAGGCAGAGCTTAAAGTACTAATGATGGATGGTGATGGCAGGTGGGGAGTGTCACCAGTGATGGAGAGAGAGTGGAGGAGGGGATGTTGGTTAGGATGGGGGCAGGGACCAGGGTCAAGCCCCACCTTCTGGGAGGAGGTCTGGGAGAAAGTCCAAGGACAGAAAGTTCCCCAGGAAAGCTTGGGGAAAGAAAGAGGGAGGGAGTGGGAAAGCCCAGCCCAGTCCAGCCCAGGTCTGCTGGGGGTCGGGGCCCCAGCCCGAGGGCCTGGCTGCACAGCCTCTCCCCGTTACAGGGCTGTTTTCTGGAGGGTTAGCCGTGTTGAGTTCAGATCTCAGCTTTGCAGTTGAGCCTGGGGCAAGTCACTTGTCAGAGCGGTACAATAACGGGGGTGACGACATTCACCTTGCAGGGTTGCGCTGATGGTCAACAGTAACCCGAAAACTTGGCACCTGGGAAGCACTCAATGAATGATGGCTTTGGAGTAAAGCTGCTGGATCTGTCCATAGATCTCCATCATCGACTTGCCCATCAATCAGTCTACACCTCTCGCCTCCCGTAAGATTCCCACAGAGCCCTGCTCCTTTGCAGGCCTGCAGGGACAGCCCCTTCCTCCTGCCCAGGGCTGGAGAAATGACTCTGAAGAACCGTGTCCGCTTCTCCGCCTGCCCCTCCAAGCATGTTTCTAGCACCAGTTTCTTTTTCCTTCACTCGTACTTTTTTCCTGCTTAGTTGAGTCATCCAGGTTCATTGAAGGAGATCAGTGTAAAGAAGCAGGAGAAACCCCTTTCATCTCATCACCCGAAGCATCTGAAGTCCCAGATCCCTCGTCCTGGGGGCTGCAGCAGGCCTGCTCATTGCAGCAGCCAAGTCACATTGCTCCTGCCTCTCCCTGCTCCATCCCCTAGCTGCCTTGTGAATCACCTAAAGAACACTTAGTGATGCCCCTGTCCTGCTCAAACCCTGTGACACCCAGTCAATGTGGACTTCCAGGCTGGCACCCAGAAAGGCTCCTGATCCAGTCTCAAACTGTGCAGCCTTCTTGCTCCTGCTCACCGTTCACGCAATTATGCCCCAGTGAGAAGACCCTGGCTCTGTCCTCTACCTGTCACCCTCCCTTCCGGCGCAGCAGCTGCCAGATGCACTCCTTCTCTGGAGTTGCAAAGTCCTTTGTGTTCCTCCTAGGGATCTGTCTCAGGCTACCTGAGAGCCCAATTGTCTGTTAAAATTGAAGTGTAATTGACGTCAAGTGTAATAATCAAGTGATTTTTTTAAAAAAGCATTTATTTGATAGGCATTGTCACAGAGAGAGGGATAAGGAGGGGGGAGGGGGAGGGAGAGAGAGAGAGAGAGAGATTTTCCATCTGTTGGTTCATTCCCTGAATGGCTGCAATGGCTGTGGCTGGGCTCTATGGAAGCCAGTGAACCAGGAACTTTCTCTGGGTCTCCCACATGGGTGGCAGAGGCCCAAACACTTGGGCCATCTTCAGTTGCATTCCCAGGCGCATTAGCAGGGAGCTGGATTGAAAGTAGAACAGCAGGGACTTGAACAGGCACCCATATAGGATGCTGGAATTGCAGGCACAAGCCTAACCCATTGCATCAAACACCAGCCCCTCAGTGAATTTTTATACACACGCCGCACACACGCACACACACACACACACACACCTCTAACCAGATTAAGATATAGCATATTTCTAGCATTCTAGAGAAATCCTCTGTGACTTTCCCCAGTGTCACCTATTCTTTTATTATGATAGATTAATTTTGCTTGTTATAGAAATTTTTTAAAAGATGAATTTATTTATTTGAAAGGCACAGTTACAGAGAGAAAGAGGGAGAGACAGAGGGGTCTTCTATCCACTGACTCACTCCCCAAATGGCCTCAACAGTTGGGGCTGGGCCGAGCAGAAGCCAGGAGCCAGGAACTCCTGCCATGTGGGTGGCAGGGGCCCAAGCAGTTAGGCCATCTTTCACTGCTTTCCCGTATTAACAGGGAGCTGGTCTGGAAGTGGAGCAGCCAGGCTCAAACCTGTGCGCATATAGAATGCCTGCATTGTAGGCAGCAGCGTAACTCAGTAACTCGCTGTGTCACGACGCTGGCCATGTTTTTGAATCTTATCTAAATGAATCACACACTGGGTACTCTATGTCCAACATACTTCACTGTATCATTGAGATTTATCTTTATTATTAATGCATTTTCAGTTGTCCTTTCTTTTTCCTTGCTTTGTTGTATTCCATTGTAAGGCTAACCCAAAATGTATTTACTCATTCTATTATTGTTGATGGCATTTAGGTTGTCCCAGGCCGGGATTATTACCAAGCCAGCTGTTGTGAACATCCTCCTGCGTGGGTTTTGCTGAACACAAGCATTCGTTTCTTACAAGCATCCACCTCGGAGCTGATTTGCTGAGTTGTAGAGCGTGCGTGTTTAGCATTAGTAGGCGCCAACAAGTATTTGTCCAAGGCAACTCCATCAGCTCCCTCTGCCAGCACGGTCTGTGAGTTCTAGTTGTACTACATTGTCAGTCTTTTCACGATAGCCCTTCTAGCAGATGCGATAGTTATTTCTTTAGGTTTCATAATAATAATAATATTTACCATCTATGGATCAGCAATGGCACTAGGAACTTATCCACTGATTCTAATCTCAACTCTACAAAGCAGCATTGTTATCTGCACCTTACAGGTGAGGTTCTGAGTGACAATGGGGTGAACCAGGTGACATGGATGATAAGTACTAGAACCAGAACACGAAAGCAGAACCGAGAGCAAGGGCCCTGTTGGAACATGTGTGCAGTAGGGAGTAACAGCCTTGTCCCTTGCAGATGCTCTGTGGTGCCAACAGGAGAGCTTAATCCAGGGCAGTGGAATGAGTTACACTCATGAAGGGGCTGGGCTTGGGGGCAGAGAGCTCCTGCAACAGGCAGCCCTTCCCGGCGTCCTAAAATTCCAGGGACTGACTAGATTCCCTGCAATCAGCAGACCTGGTTCTTGGAAAGACAGAGATGGAAGGAAGGGAGGGAGAGAAAGCGGAGGGGAGGGAGGGTGGGAAGGAGAAATTCGTATCCTTGACCAGCTTGGGCCTCAATTTCCTTGTCTGAGAGATGGAGGTTATACTACAACTCAGACCATGCTTTGTCATTAGTAAATTAGTATATGGGTTCCAGGGGCTCAAGCCTAGAGATCCAAACTGGGCAGGTCCCCCTTTAAAGAGCTTCTCTGGGCCGGCTTCGCGGCTCACTAGGCTAATCCTCTGCCTTGCAGCGCCTGCATACCGGGTTCTAGTCCCAGTTGGGGCGCCGGATTCTGTCCCAGTTGCCCCTCTTCCAGGCCAACTCTCTGCTGTGGCCCAGGAGTGCAGTGGAGGATGGCCCAAGTGCTTGGGCCCTGTACCCGCATGGGAGACCAGGAGAAGCACCTGGCTCCTGCCATCGGATCAGCGCAGTGCGCTGGCCGCAGCATGCTGGCCGCGGCGGCCATTGGAGGGTGAACCAACAGCAAAAGGAAGACCTTTCTCTCTGTCTCTCTCACTGTCCACTCTGCCTGTCAAAAAAAAAAAAAAAAAAAAAAAAAAAAGAGCTTCTCTGGGTGATCGCAGTGCTCACTAAGGATGAGAACTGCAGGGTCCAAGCTGGAGGTGGTAGCATCACAGTTCTCTCTCTGCGGGTGGAACCAGGGAAGCACCCTTCGAGCAAGGCTGTTGCAAAGAAGCCCTTAGATCCACTGTAAGTCCTTGAACTTGGACCAATGTCTTCACACTGTGCTCGCCTCTGGAGGCAGGAGGGAGAGAGAGGAGACAGAAGACAGTGTTTTCATGACTGTTTGTGTGAAAGGGCAGTAAGAAAGCAAATCACGGGGGTTTTGTGTGTTGAGAGGAGGGGACTGAGGCCAAGAAGAACAAGTGGCCCGATCCCTGGGGCTCAGGCCTATGCACTGCACCCCAAGACAAGCATAAGTGACCCCGTACTTGGCTCCTTGAGAAGCACAGCTGTTCCTGTCACTCTACTTATCCACAGCTGTGTGTGAGGATGGCCTGGGGTAGGGGTTGATGGTCAGGTCCTGCCTGCCCCTGACTGCTGACTCAGGGGAGAGCCCTGGTGACCTGGCCCAAGAATGCGGCAGCCAAGCTTCTTCCTTCTATGAGTTCCCCCAATCCTGGGTGCTGGGGTCTTGTCTACCTCTCCAGAGGTTGGAGGGGGTCAGAGCAGGGCAAAGACCATCTAACCTGCTCGCCTTGTGCCTGGGGTCCTCAGTCCTGCTGAGCTGCCCCTTACCTGAGGCCACAAGGCACAGAGGTGGGTCTCATGTTTTATGGATTGGGGGCCCTGTGGGGCTAAGCTGGGCCTCCTGGTTGAGCTGAAGTGGCAGGTAGTCAAGGTCCTGTGGGGCTCAGAGAGAAAGGGTGATAAAATAGAGGGTGGGAGTAATGAGTGGCTTCCAAAGCTAACAGCCCGTTGATCAACAAGTCCTCCTCTGCCTCTGCTATCCCAGGGGAAGCCAGCTGCAGCCCAACGCAGCCGTCCCGCTCCCAGACACCCCGTAAGGATGCTGGGGCTGGACACAGGCAGGATGTCTCAGGATGAGAGAGGCAGCACCCCAAGCTGGAGATGCAACCTCAGACTTCAACCCCTGCTCTGCAACACGGACCCCTTCCCAGAGCGCCCACCTTCCCGGAGGAGGCGGCATGCCCAGCCCCTGCCTTGAGGATGGCCCTCTCCCCTCCCTCGCAGCCCTGGCCACCTTCTGTGGTTTCTTGCAGCTTCTCTCTCCCAGGCCTTCTCCCTGGAAGCTGACCTAGAGCCAGATTCCCAAATAAACAGTAACTAATTGGATTAGGAGCTGATAATATTGTTGACCTTTCTTAATGTGTGCTGGCTGTCTTTCCACCACACTGAGGCTTAATTGTGTAGGGTGGGGAGGAGGGTGAGGGACTTCCAGGAGTGAAGTGTGACCCCTGTTAACCTCAGATAAAACGGGCTCAGCGTCTTCCCAACTGCCTGTCATCCCCCATGGAGCAGGAACACACACACATGCTCCCACTCGCATCGAATAATTACACAGATGATACGCACATGCATAGGCATGCCTGCAGAGATACACACACTCCTGGCGGCATCCAGACAAGGCACGCACGTGACTTGGAACCTGAATCCTATACGGACATACATCACACACACAGAATTACATACATGATGGACAAGGATGTGCATATACACAGACACACGCTTACAAAAGGCAAGCACAAAGATAAACACTGGGGAGTATAATTGTACACATGACACAAATGCTTGTCACATGCACTCATGAATGCACAGATACCCATGACAGTAAAGACACTGACATGCACGCTCTCACATACATGATGCTAAATAAATGAGCACGCAAAACACAAGATATGTGCATTCACACACATACATACCTTGCAGGTGGTTCTGCACGCTGAGTGGGCATCAGAGACACCCACCCCCTCTCTTTCCGGCTCTGCTGCTTCCACTTTCTATCGGCTCCGGGCTTTCTGGCTGGGTTTCTGGGATCCTGAGTTTCTGGGTCTTCGGAGTTGTGGCCCAGCCCGCTGAGTGTCTTCATCATGTCTCTGGGGGTCGCTTCTGCGCGGATCTCTCCCATCCTGGGATGCTGAAGTTGAAAAAGACCTGGCTGGTAGGGTGGTAGCGAGGGTGTGAAAGGAGAGATTAGAAGGCAAGGATTGGGGAAGGGGCCAGGGAGGGTCGGGGTGCGGGAAGAGGGCCGGGAAAGAGGGGAGCACGAGGGGCGGGGAGCGCAGGGCGGGGGAGGGCGCCTGCCTGCGAGCAGCAGATGTTGCCGCTCCTCGGATGGAGCTGTTAATGTAAGTGGAGTTTGTGCAATGGTAATTAGGAGGGCCCTCATTACCCTGGCGGAGCCGGCTGAGAGCCGATAAAGCCGAGGGGGAGAGGGGCCGACATCAGGGTAATGGGGGAGCAGGGCCATTGAGGAGCTGGAGCCGAGCCGGGGACCGCTCCGCGCGCAGCTGGAGCCCGGCGAGAGGGCCGCGGAAGGGGGGCGCGGCCCGGGCCCGAAGCCCAGGGAGGAGCCCGCGCGCGAGCGGCGGCCAGCAGCGCGGCGGGGCTGGCCCGGGGCTTCGTGCGCGACGCGGGAGAAGGCCCGGAGGACCCGGAGCGCGAGCGGGCCCAGAGTGTCTGCAAGAGCAGCGCGTAGAGGAGGCTCCCGACCGGCGCGCCCGCCTCGCCTGCAGCCTGGGGTGGCAAGAGCCTGAGGTCCCGGCGCCGGCCGGGCGGAGATGGGGCCAGAGGGTAGGATATGGAAAGGTGGCCATTGCCCTCTAGGGGCTTCGCCCGTGTGCAAGCGTGGGCAGTTGGGACACTCGTCCAGGGCGACCAAGATGAGGACTCTAGACTAGCCACGCTGGAAGTGAATGAACGATGGAAGGCTCCAGAATGCCAGGTCACAGACTCTAGGGAGACCAACATTCAAGGGTGGAGGTACAAGCCTTAACTCTGCCTTCCTAAGGCAAAAGGACAGCCCCCCTCCTCAGGGCTGCCTCTCCACCCCTCCTCCCCTGCGCACACGGCCCCCTCCCCCCAGCCTGGGCTCCCCTGGCAGTGAGAAAGCTGAAGCAGTCCCAGCAGCCCTGAGCACCTTGCTTCCCTGTAGGGAGGGTGGGGGCAGGGAGGAGGACAATGACAGCTGGAGACACCTGCAGCTTGGCTCCGCAGCCAGGACCCCCGAGTGCCCTCTAGACCCCCAGAATGGGAGTCCAGGGTGGGAGTCCATTCTGCCATCTAGCTACCCCCCCCCCACCCCGACCATTCCAAGATGAGCCTCCAGAACTTTCCTGGCTGAGAAGTGAGCCAGCCCAGTCTTCTCCGTCAACTGAAAGCCAGCGCTAGGAACAGCCGATCCCCCGCTCCTCCTGTTCCCCTGCCCCAGGCCAGGGCCCTGGGAAGACTTCCAGGAGGCGAGCAATCTGCAGCCAGAGCAGGGAGAGGGAGCATCGGGGGTCTTTGCAGTGCAGAGTCCCTCACCCTCTTTGTTAGGCCCTCTCCACACAGCCTCCCACCTGCAGCTGCCTTCCGAAGCTCAAGGTCATCGGCCCCCGCCACTCTGCTTTGCCAACTTTCCCAAGGCCGCGCAAACCCCTCCGCTGCAGAAAGGGAAGGACGGAGAGAGCCTGCTATTCCTTCCGGCTTTGGGGAAGGTGGATCGAAGTCTTGCCACTGCCCAACCGCATCTCCCAGATCGTCAGGGGAATGCGGTGACTCCGAAGAGCCCAGGGCTGTGGGGAGTCCCAGGGGCCCCTCTGCTCTTCAGCTGCCCAGCAGAGCAGGGGTTAACAGGGAGAGGCTGCAAGACTGGAGCAGGCGGTGGCTCCCGCCTCCCCACCCCCCCAGAGTTGCTGACTCTTCCTTTTTGTTCGGCTGACAGCGAGCACCTGGTGTGCTCCTGCAACAATATTGTTCCTGCCTCCCTCCCCCCAGGCCCCAGGCTCCCCTCTCCACCCCCCACCCGCAGGCAGCCTTCCCCTCTGCCTCCTCTTCCCCTTGCCCCCTCCTGCCTGTGGCCTCCTAGGCACCCCCCACCACCACCACCACAAGCACCGACCCTGCGGTGTCAATAAGCACAACATATGCTGCCATTAATGTGAAAATCGTGCCCTCCGCTCCATTCAGCCCTTCAGTCCGCCCGCCCGCTGCGCTGGGGGCAGGGGGTGGGGGAGGAAAGGTCAAGTGGGAAACATTAAACCCCCCCTCTCTGCCACCCCCAGCCTTGAGAGAGAACTGGGGAGCACCGATGGGACCCTGTTCCCCCCCAGGCCCATAGAGCTGCCCATGGGGAAACAGGTGAGCGTCCTCCTCCAGCCCAGGTGTGTCTTCAGCTGGGAGGGGCGGGTCAGCGGCAGCGGTGATGCGGCAGGTTTCTCCTGGGGACAGAGGTGGCCGTGGGGGGGGGGGCGGGTGTCTCCTTCTCCTTTGGGTCCGGCTTGGCTCCTGAAGCCTCTCTTTGTCCACCCAGACTGTAAAAGGCAACGCAGAGTGCCCTCTGAGTAGGCTGGGTTTCAGGCAGCCCTTCGCAGGTGGATGGCGAGGGAGGGAGTGGCCGGGCCTGTCTCCTCTAGTAAATCACCAGCTGCAAGACAGCAGGGAATAATAAAGATAAAAATAATAGAATAACCACAGCCCACGTGTACTGAGGGCTTATTTATGTACCAGGCAGCGTGCTAAGCACTTCGCAGGCTTTATCTAATTTCCTCGCCCCAGACCCCTATGGGGAAGTTACAACTGGTACCCCCATTTTACAGCTGAGGCAAACAGGCGTGATGAGGGTTGCCAGCATCGACTGAGCACTCACTGCACACCCGGCCCTGGGCTGCAGTCTCTGAAGACAATGTTGTGACCCTAGGAAGCTCGCATCACTATTAGTGCATCTCGCAGAAGAAGAAACTGGGGCCCAGAGAGGTCTGGTAACTCGCCCAGAGTCACACAGCCAGGAAGAACTTTGCCAGGAGCCCAGGTCTGTCTGGCAGCAAAGATTGTGATCTCAACCCCTGTACTTGGCTGCCTCCTTTTTTCATTTTTCTCCGTCTCCAGTGGACCCACAGCACCCTCCCCTAAGCTACCCTGAAGCGGGCTAGACAGTATGGTGAGCTATGGCAAACAAAAGGCAGTGAGTGGCCTGGGCATGAGACAGATGAGACTCGTCCTCTGCCCAGCTCCTCCCTGTCCCACTGTCACTCCTAGCTGCCACCGAGCCCGTGTGCTCACTGTACCCCCACCCCCACCCCCAGGCCAGCTCCATTCTCAGGATTCGTTGTGGCTGGGCCAAGCGCCCCTTTAGGCTCCCAGAGTACAAAGACATTGTGCTGGGCTCTGCAGCGCCTCACTTCTGAGACTCCAGTTGCTTTATTGATATTAACTTAACACTCCCCCCCACTTCCCCATCGGCCCTGGCCCCGTCTGACGGGCAGAAATCTGCTGCCTGGGCACCACCCTGACCTCTCTTTTCCTCTTTCATTATCTACTCCAGGCACCAGGGAGCCAGCACCAAAATTAAAACAATAACTAAGCCCGAAGTGGACCCAGCAGCCCCCACTCCCACCCCAAGGGAGGAGGGAAAAGCCACAAAAACACCTGGAGAGGAGAATAACTAGTGGAAAGGGAGGGGTGACCCACTCTCATGCCAGCACCCCCACCTGCCTTAACCCTTTGTGCCCTGCACAGTAACCAGGAGACCCTCGTCGGCCCCCAGCCCACCCTGTAAAGCAGCAGCAGCAGGAGCAGATTCTGCAGCTGCTCAGGCACTTGGTGCTCTGGGATCTGCATAAGCAAACCCTGGGCAGCAAGGTCCCCAGAAGCCCGCAGTCCAGGGCTGGAGCCCCACTCCTGCCACAGCAGGGCTTTTCTTGGGCAAATGCTTGAAGAATTGGCTGATCACTTACTTAGTGACCTGCGCTAAACGTTTTTTAATGTGCACTGCCCTATTTGAACCTCACAACCAGCCCAGGAGAAGGCTATCATTGTCCCCATTTTTTCCAGCTGAAGCTAAACAAGCGCAATGACTTGCCCAAGTTCATACCAGCTAAGACATGAAAGAATCAAGCTTCAGACTCAAGCTCGGGGCTCCACTTCCAGAGCCTGCAGCTTAGCCATTTAGCTGAGCTGTCTGCACGGAGGTTGACTAAGGAGGCCTGGTTCAGAGATTCTTTGGCCTTCCATCTCCCAGGCTATAAAATGGGCCTGCTGCGACCTCTCATGTCATCTCGGAGCCGGCTGGAAGGAACCAGAGACAGGCAGAGGCAGGGCCCGGTTCTAGTGCCGCTGAGGCCAGCAGAGGGGGCTGCTGTAGCTATGGTCGGGTGGTGGGAGCGGAAAGCTTGCAGAGGCTGCTCCAGGAAAGGCGCGGATGATCTTGTGAGGTTGGACAGGAGCCCCCAGGCAGCCCTCTGGAGATCTATGGGCTACCAGCAGGGGGAGGGGCAGAGTCAGCACTGCACTGTCCTAGGTGTGCTGGGGTCTGCACAGAGGACCTTTCCCCCCTGCCTCATTGTACTACCCACAGTCTCTCTCCCCACCCCGTCTGCTCCATGTCAGGATTCCCACACCCCCAAGCAAGCCCCTGCACTGCCTCTGCTCTGCCCTAACCTGCAACCTCTTGGGGTCTCCTAAACACCCCATTATCTTTTCCAAGCTATAAGTCCTTTTTCACCTTCATTCTGCTGACACAAGATGGGGTTTTTCCCAAAGGCACTGTACTAGAAAAACAGAAGGTGAGGGTAGCAGAAGCCACATTTACATCATCATAGCCCAGCACTGGGCTAACCATCTTACCAAAATTTGCCCAGCAATCCTAAGAGGGGAGTGTCCTGATTCCATGAATGGAGGAAAGGAGGGTTTCAGAATTCATAAACTGAAATTGGTAAAAGGCACAATGGGATTTGAATTCAGATGGTATTCTCTTATGCAACATTTTTTTTAAGTTTATTTATTTGAAATGCAGAGAGACAGAGATCTTCCATCTCCTGGTTCACCCCACAAATGACCAGAACAGCCAGCCAGGTCTGGGCCAGGTCAAAGCCAGAAACCAGGAACTCCATCCTGGTCTCCCACATAGGTGGCAAGTACCCAAGTATTTGGGCCATCTTCTACTGCCTTAACAGGTGCATCAGCAAGAAGCTAGATGGGAAGCAGAATAGCTAAGATTTGAACTGGCATTCTGATACGGGATGCCATTGCTGTCATAGCATGCACTTAACCTGCTATGGCCTGTAGCGGGCCCCATGCAACACCACTTTTTTCCAAAGTAGAGAGAGAAAGAGAGAGAGAAATAGAGATATTAAAGTATTTCAAATGTTTTCTTTTATAGGAAACTATAAACCCCCAAGGGCATTCTTGTCCATTGTTGCATCCCTGCTGGGTAAGGCATAGCGGGACATCCATAAAGCACACCTGACTCACACAACTCAAGGCCTCAGCGAGGCCCCCTGGGCACAGAGGATAGGATACTGCGGCACCCACAGCGACTGCTGGCCAGAGGTAGGCTCAGCTAACACCAGAGTCAAGTCAAGTGAGAGCCAGGACCCCTCCCATCTTCTCGTCCACCCATCTAACCCAGTCTCAGCCCTTCAGCTGGTCCTTACAGTCCCCTAAGTGCCTGCCATCATCACCCTCCAAAAAATACTCACCCTTCCTGCAGGCCCCGCCCCCACCCAGCTCAGTTCTCCCCAGCCTACCTGTCACCCTGGAGACATTTGTGTCTCAGCACTGTCCCCAGGAGCCCCTCTGTTGCAGACCCACCCCCTGTCCGCAGCTGGCCCAAGACTGTGCTGCTCCTGTGCTCCTGTTCCTGACACGAGAGTTTCCTTCAATCCCCTCGCTGCCTGCTGTGACCCAGTTAGAACCCTAACTCTCCAGACTTAAAATAGAAAGCGCTCAGCACAAGCTTTTACACTGCCCGCTACCAGCTCAATAAAGGTTGCATCTTTTGTAAAAACAACACAACCACTCACTACTAATAATAGCCCCCCCCCCCAATCAGACTGGGCGCCATTCATTCACCCAGCTCTCCCCAACCTGTTTCCTGCCTGTCTCCAGGCTGTGGCAGTGCACGCGGGTCTCAGGGTATGTGACATGTCTGTGGCTGTGTACTGAGTTTTCCCAAAATGACTGCTTGCCCCAGGCTCATCTGTAATCTGGGGCATTGATCGGAGCCCATTGATAGCTGATTGTTTTTACACGTGACTCGGTCACATTCCTCTAATCTCCATCCCGCTGCTCGGTTTGCATGACAAGAAGCGGCCTCAGTGGGGAGAGGTCGCTCACCTCTGACCAGGATATAATTGGAAAAAGAAGGTCATTGCCGCCTTTGCTTCTGGGGCAGATCAGCTCCGTTCCATTTGTGTCACGAGCTCTCGCCAGCACACACTTTCAATGACATGGAGACAATGGCTGTGTCCCAACAATGGAGCCCACAGAGATGCAAACACGCTGTGGGGCCCACGCTCACTCTCATGAGGACGTGGGCGCATAAGACGACACGCACACAATAGGTGCTCTCAACAAACGCTGATGGTGACATCAGTGACACACAGGACGACGCGTACCCAGTGACATTTGCAGAGACGATGCACAAAGGGGTGCGTGAAGCAATATTCACTCAATGACAGACATACACAGACAGGTGCATGGGGCAGATACCCCCAGGCTCAGCTGCCACACCCAACATGAGCAAATATGCCATAGTAATACCTTGCTTCACACAGTGTCCACGTGGGAATGGACCAGAATTAACCTCCGCAGGCACATATGCACCCCATGCAATAAGGGCCTATGGGTAAACGAACTTTTGTCCAAACACCCCCCCCCCAGTGGTTCTGATAGCTCTGCTCCCCCCACCCCCAGGCACAGAGCCACTGGGCGGCCACCACCGGACTCCCCTCTCCGGGTGGCAGTGGTGTGCGGCTGTTTGATTCTCACTCAGTTTGGGGAGGGACAGTCTCTGGGGCTGGGAAAAGGATAGTCAGAGGCCAGGAGATGATGGGCTCTGGCAATGGCCGGGAACTGAAAGAGTTAAAAGCGAGGCGTGAGACCTTCATCCCCAGCGACCTCGGCCGGTCTCCTTAGCGGCCGGCCGCACCGCTCCGCACGTGCAGAAGGACCCTTCACGCGAGGCCGTCCCGCGCTCCCCCGCCAGGGTTCGAAGACCCAAACCCGCACGGCCTCGGACGCCGCGTCTGCAGTGGCCTTGCTTATCTCTGGGGAAATCTGGTCAGTCTCAGGCCCGGTGACCCAGACCCCTGGCTCTGTCCGCTCCAGGGTCCCAAGGCGCTAGGCCAGACGCGGTGACAGCCTTCTGGTGCCTTACGTGCTGGGCGGGCGGGGACGGGGGAGCTGCCCTCCGCACACCCTCGCCTCGCGGGGAAGCCTCTGGACCCGGCCCAGGGCGACGCGCAGGGGTCAGGCGGTGGAGGGCACGGGTCACACGGGTCGGGGCGCTGCGATCGGCGCGGCGAGCGCGGGGTCGCGCCGCCCCCTGGCGGCTCCACTGCACGGTGGCGGCCCGAGAGGCCGGCGGCCGGGGGTCGGGCAGCTCCGGGACTGTTTCTCTCGCTCAGGGTGGAAAGGGGCGAGGATGTGGGATTCACACCCCTGTCCAGCCCCTTCCCGCCGGCGCGCCCTGGGACCCCTTCTCCCTCCCCCCACCGCTTCCACGCCCCCTGCCCTTCCCCCTCCCCCGTCCTCACTCTCACTCCCAACCCCTTCCTTTCTCTCGTCCTACGCGCACCCCCTCCCCCGCGGGGCAGCGCCTCGGTGCGCCCGCTTGGCAGTTAGCCCATTAGATCTCGTACTATTGATCCGCTCTGAGCCGAAGCTGACAGCACCCCCCCCATCTCCCCACGTCCCCTTTCCTGGCGCCCTCCCCTCCCCCTTCTCCAGGCAGTCCCGGCCTGCGCCTCCCCCACCCCCATGCGGGCCGTGCCGAAGTCTCGCCCTCACGAAGGACAAGAACAAATGTAATTAAAGCGACCGGAGAGGGGGGTGGGCCCCTACCAGCTCCGGCGCGAGCGGGGGTCCCAGCGGCCGGCGCTTGGCCCGCCGCCTCCCTCCCCCTCGCCCTCCCCTCCCCGCCCCCTGGAGCGGGAGCATTTGGGTTGAGCTGCGCCTGTCCTATAAATCCACATATAATTCTCGCCTTTCCTGTTCAGCTAAGGAAAATAAACGTGTAAGGCTGTTTCTGGGAGCCCAGCTCAGGGACCGCTCTAAATTCTCCTCTTATTGAGTCGGGGCTGGAAATCATTCTGCTCGGCGGCGCGCCCCGGAGCCCCCCCGGCCCCCGCGCCCGCGCCCGCCGCGCACCCGCTCGCGCGCGCGCACACGGGAGGCAGGCGCCGGGTATATAAATATCTGCAGCTCTCCCCATAGCCGGGCAGATTTATTCCGCTGCCAAGCCTGCAGAAAATTGACTTGTTCATGGAGGCGGCTATTGACACATCACCGGGGGGAGGGTTAGGGGAGAAAGCAGTGGAGCCGGCGCCCCTCCATTATACGTTAATGTAATCAGCAGTGTGCGAAATGACTGCGCGGAAAATAGCATCACTGACATTTATATTAGAGGATATTGATGGCAGGAGCTGTGACCGCATCACTCTGCCTCCCGTTTCCACGGATTGACACAGGAGCCTCTTGTTGGCTCCATCCGCGTTCGCCTCCCCTCCCCCTCCCGTCCCCGCTCCCTCTCTCCACCCACTCCTTGCCTCTCCAGCTCGCCCCCTCTCCTCGCCTCGCCCCAACCCTCCCTATTCGCTCTGCCGAGCTCTCCTTCTCCAAACCATTCCTGAGCACCTACTGGGTGCCGCATGCCAGAGCCTCTTCCCTGTGCCCCCCTCCCCGGGCGTCTCCGTGCCCCCCCCAACCGTGCCCTTGTCCTCCTTCTCCTGCCTCCCCCGCTCTGCCTCCCCCTCCCCTCCCCCTGCCTTGGCTCGGCGGCTGGACCGCTGCTGTCACAGCAGATAGATAATTGAAAAATGGGCCTCACCTTTGCAGCCAGCAGGAGTGGTTCAGGCGGTTACCGCCGGGGTTACCTACTCCATCTCGGGCCCAGGCTCCAAAGGAGACTCTGAGGAAATTGGATTTTACATGGATGTTTTATTCGGGCAGAAGCTTTAGTGTGTATAAATACAGGCGAGGAGGCCTTGGCGGCAAGGATGAGTGAGGCGAGACAATCTCCCCGGGGGCCTCTGGGCTCAGGGGGAGGCGGGCGGCTGTGTGCTTGGCTCCCCGTCCCAGACCTGGACGTGGATGCATTTCTCCCCCGGCACTGGGACTGAAAGAGGTTAATGCCATGCGGCTGACCGGCTCCTCCAAAGCTCCGCAGGGAAGAAGCAGTGTGTGGCTGCTGGGCGACTGGCAGGATTGTGCACTGAGAAAAGAGGGAACCAGACCAGGGGAAGTTGGAGGCTCATTCTTTCAATAAATATTTACTGAATCTGTAACTTGTGAAGTGTGTGTTTGAGGCACAGGAGTGAATGAGTGAGGCTCAGCTGCTGCCTTCAAAGACAATGAGAGTTTGGAGAGCAACCGTGTGTGTGTGTGTGTGTGTGTGTGTGTGTGTGTGTCTGTTGGGGGCGTGCTCAGGTTAGGGACCAGGAAAGGGAAAGGTGGGGAAAGCACCTGCTGGATTCCTTCTGCAGGATGCTGTGACCCACCCAGGAGCTCAGATGGAGAAGCAGAAGGGAAATTTGTCTGTCACCAACTCTCCATCCCACCCTCTGGTCCTGGTTAGCAGAGCATCTAGGCCACAGAATCTGTAGGCAAGTTCACATCCAAGGTGCTTGGGAGGAATCCTGGCCAATGACTCAGAAGGGCTGGGGTGAAGCATTGTTGAGGAGCAGGTACGACGAGGTAGGAAGCCCATGAGGGAGGCCTGGTTTGAAGGTGCTTGGCTGATAAGGGCATCAGAAGACCAGGGAGGGGAGATGTGGCTGTGGGGAGGGTGGAATAGATATGGGGGGGCTAAGAAAAAGATATTGGGGCTGGCCATTTAGGGAGTACATCAGAGAATGGAAGATTCTCTCTCTCTCTCTCTCTCTCTCTCTCACTGTGCCTTTCAAATAAATAACAATAAAAAATTGAAAATAAAAAGCATCCCCCAGTGTCTGAATGCTCTCTTCCTAACAGGAAGTCCTCTACTTCAGTCAAGGGCGGGCTCTTTCCTGTGTCCTGAAGATTTCTACTGAGGGTCTCTGTGGCTGACAGGTGCAGCCCAGGTCATTTTTGGTCCTTGGAAAGAGAGTCGTTCGTGAGCCACAACTGAAGGACTGGAATTAAGGTGAGCGGACCCAGGCTCCAACTGCGCCTTCCAGACTCAGAACAGAGGCAACAGCTGTCTTATCCCAGCCATATCACGGAGACTTGGACCAGTCCTCCTCCTAGCAGCATTCCAAAAGCCCCTGCTCTCTGCTGCATTTTTATGCTGTTACATCATCAGCCTTTGGGGGCAGGACAGGTGCTGGGTAGATCGCGGCCATCCCTCCAGCTGCCCCACACACATCCCAGGCACTCCCAGATGGCACTCTGGGAACTCCAGTCCAGCTGCAGGGTGGGAATATTCAATGGTAATTAGCCTCCCTCTCAGACCTCTCCCTGTCTGACCCCCACCAGCACCTTCGGGCACGGCACCTTCCGGCTTGCTGTGGGGCTGCGCTCAACCAGGCAGCCCTCAGGGAGCCAGGCTCCTCCCTCTTGCCTTAGTTACCTGTGCCTCCCCTGCCCCTTGCTCTCAGGGGACCTCAGGAAGTCAGCTCCTCAATCTCCGCTCCCCAGAACCATTCCCCTATTTGTCTTCCCTTCCTTGCAACTCGCTTGACATGTGCATTCTAAGACTCTGGCCTCACTCCCAGTTTAGGGTCTTGCTATGATCTGAATGTTTGCTGAAACCTCTTCTCCGATGCAGGACTAGTAAATCCTGATTACAAGGGTTGAGGGAGCCAGGGTGTCCCTTTTCCCCTTCTGCCATGTGAGGACGTAGCAAGGGCTGCCACCTGTGAGGGTGAGAGAGAGCCTTCCTCAAATATTGAATTTGCTGTCTTATTGTGAGAAATAAAGTTTTATTGCTAACAAATGATCCAATCTAAGGCATTTTGTTATGGCAGCAGGAATGGACTGACCAATCCCTTGAGCAGGTTGGTGATGAGACCATGAGTGCACGTGTACATGCGTGTGTGTGTGTGCATTGCACACCCAGGACACAGGGAATCTTTCATGGAACAGCACTTGGTCCCATTCTGTCATCCAAAGTAGGAAACTGAAATTCCAAAGGGCAAGGCAGGAGCAGAGGGAAGGCCATCACTCACTCCTCCAGGCCACAGGAGGATGGGCTTCACTCCTCCAGGATCATATGCCCAGTAAGCCACAGAGGGGACCCAGGGAACAGGGGGTTAAAAGGACTGGAAGCAGAGCTCAGTCACTCCCTGAGACCTGTAGGGAGAGCCCGGCTGCAAGTATGGCCCAGGGAGAATGAGTCTCTCTCTCTCTTTTTTTTTTTTTACAGGCAGAGTGGACAGTGAGAGAGAGAGACAGAGAGAAAGGTCTTCCTTTGCCCTTGGTTCACCCTCCAGTGGCTGCCGCACTGCGCTGATCCGAAGACAGGAGCCAGGTACTTATCCTGGTCTCCCATGGGGTGCAGGGCCCAAGCACTTGGGCCATCCTCCACTGCACTCCCTGGCCACAGCAGAGGGCTGGCCTGGAAGAGGGGCAACCGGGACAGAATCCGGCGCCCCAACCGGGACTAGAACCCGGGGTGCCAGCGCTGCAAGGCGGAGGATTAGCCTAGTGAGCCATGGCGCCAGCGGAGAATGAGTCTTTGAAAGGAAGATAGCCTGTTTCCAGCAGGCAGAGGAGGGCATCAGCAGTGAGAGGGTTGACCATAAGTCAAGTTCGCAGTGGAGCACTTCCAGTCCTAGCCACGAAGCCAGTATTTGCTGTGTGATTGTGGTCCTACTCACCTAACTCCTCTGGGCTTCAGGCTCCTCATCTGTAAAATGGAAACATTAAGATCCCTTTCAGGATCAAGGATTTGGCACAGTGGTCAGAATCTGTCTTGGGGCCAGCACTGTGGCACAGCAGGTAAAGCCACCACCTGCGGCGCTGGCATCCCATATGGACAGCCCAGCTGCTCCACTTCCTATCCAGCCCCCTGCTAATGTCCTTGGGAAAGCAGTGGAGAATGGCCCAAGTGCTTGGGCCCCTGCACCCATGTGGGAGACCTAGAAGTTCCTGGCTCTTTGCTTGGAGCCAGACCAGCTCCAGCCATTGCAGCCATTTGAGAAGTGAACCAGCAGATGGAAGATTTCTCTCTCCTTCTCTCTCTCTGTAACTCTGCCTTTCAAATAAATAAGTTTTTTTAAAAAAAGAAAAAGAATCTGCCTGGTGGGGGGTGGGAGAGAGTAGGGCGTGGCATTTGTGGTGCATCAGGCCAAGCCCCAACTTGCAATGGTGGCATCCCATATCAGGCTGCGGGTTCCAATCCAATTTCCTGCTAATGCACTTAGGAGAGCAGAGGAACATGGTCCAATTATTTTGGTCCCTGATATGGAGACCCAGATGGAGTTCCTGGCTTGTGGTTTCAGCCAGTTCCAGTCCTAGCTGTTGCAGCCATTTGTAGAGTGAACCAGAAGATGGACCATCTGTGTCTCTCTTTCTCTGTTTTTCCTCTTTTCTCTGTCACTCTGCTTTTCAATAGATAAATCTTAAAAAAAAAAAAAAAGCTACTTGGGACCCCTACATCCCATATCAAAGTAACTGGGTACCTGGGTACCAGGGTACTTGGGTAGCTGAGTCCCGGCTCTGCCCCTGATTCCAGCTTCCTGCTAATACAGGAACCCTGGGAAACAGCAGGTGATGATGCAAGTAGTTTGGACCTTGCTGTGCACGTGGGAGACCTGGATTGAGCTCCTGGTTCCTGGCTTCAGCCTGGCCCAGCCCCAGCTACTGTGGGCATTTGGGGAGTGAAGCAGCTGGTGGAAGATTTATTTCTGTCTGTCTCTGTGCTTTTCAAATAAATAGTTAAATAGGTTTTTTTTTTTTAATTATATCCTTCAGTTCTAATCTCTGTAATTTTAAGCTGGTGAGTGAATCTGTTTGGGGAGCCCAACTAAGGATGGAAAAAAGGAATTTCAAAGCTGAAGATCAGACTTTCCCAAGAGGGATAAAGAGTAGTAATTGTGGGACCCATGAGACCTAAAATTCCTTGGAGAAGTCTTGGAACATCCTGGGGACAGGACAAATAGCAGGGCAGGACAGTAGCCCAGGTCTGGGGCAGAGGGAAGGCAAGCACAGATCCAGAAAGCAGTGCTATCTAAATTGTCTCCAGCTCAGAGGCTGTGCTCAGTAGCCAGTTTGCACAGCCCAGAGATCCTGGTAGAAACTGCAAGTAGTTAAGAAGCTGTCAATCAATCTAAACGACAGATAATATGTGCTTGGGAATCTGTGCACTCTTGCGTTCTGTGCTTTGGAAAGGAATGGGTGGGATGTGAGAGCCTTTGATTTGTTTCCTAGTTAAGACATGCTAACATCACCTTGGCTGTTAGGATGGGGAAGGGGATCAGCGCGCCCCTAGCGGTGGTTGGTGGAGGCAGCACCTCCTCAAGATGCAGGGCAGCGGGGGCAGAGCGCAAAGCAGCTGGGGGGTGGGGGGACGCTCCGTGTAACGGAGACAGCCCTCCCCCCATCTTGACTCAGGGCAAGATGAAACAGAGCAGGTGAGCAGGGAACTTGGAGCAGAAAAGCCGCCGTGCAGAATAATCCCTAGAGGGAAAAGACTAGAAGCCCAGAGCACAGGCAGCCAAAAGCCAGCAGGCGGGGGGAAGAGAGGTGAGAAGGGAGGGAAGGTATCCCTTTCCACGGATGTGCCTTGGCCCCCGCCCAGGCAAAGAGGGGCAGATTTTCTGTCTTGTCCCAAGCCCCTGCATCTGCCACCTTGTTTACCTCGTGCCTATTTATAGCTGCAGGCTCCACGCCTGGCATGGGACTCTGCGATTTATATGACTATAAACCTCCAAAGGGCACTGAGAGCTGGCAGGGGATGAACAAAGACAGGGCAGGCCTCCCAAGGTCAAACTGCCCACCCTCTCACCCTCGCTGACCTTCCTCCTGCAAGAGGGCGAGAGGTCGTGAGGTCCGGCTCAGGCAGGAAGCCAGCCACGGTCACCTCTTTGACTCTTCCTGCCCTGAGCTTGTGCCATTCAGGCTTTGGAGCTGGAATCAGAGGACCCGTTTGGGTCTCTCCCTGCCCCCTTTGGGAATTTCGATGTGGGAGAGTGGATCTCGTCAGGGGTGACTGAAGTCCTGCCTTGTGAGGGAAAGGGGAAAATGGGGGTGCCCCATGCCCTTAAAGTGGAAGGGAAGGGCCGGCACTGTGTCTCACTTGGCTAATCCTCCGCCTGCAGTGTCGGCATCCCATATGGGCTCCAGGTTCTAGTCCCATTTGCTCCTCTTCCAGTCCAGCTCTCTGCTGTGGCCCAGGAAGCAGTGGAGGATGGCCCAAGTGCTTGGGCCCTGCACCCGCACGGGAGACCAGGAGGAAGTGCTTGGCTCCTGGGCTTCAGATTGGTGCAGCGCCGGCCATGGTGGCCATTTGGGGAGTGAACCAATGGAAGGAAGACCTTTCTCTCTGTCTCTCTCTTTCTCACTGTCTATGGCTCTACCTGTCAAATAAAAAAAATTAAAAAGTAGAAGGGAAGAAGAATCCTTCCTGGAGCACTCCTGGCCCCTGGCTTCCTCCTGAGGGTGACTCTGGAGGTCTAACCAGGTCCACCTCCCACCTAGGACAGGGTATGAGTGTGGACCCCACGCCTGGGCCCCAGTTGCCATGGGGTACCACAAGAGCAGCTCATGACCCAAATCCTGCCCCTTACAGGAACCCTCCTCAGCCTCCGGCTGATCCGAATCCATCTCCCTCTGTTGTCCCCACGTGTCCTCAGCCCGCTGCTCCCCAAGGGAGCTTCACACTGGGCCTGCTGTCCCAGCCCCCTTAGCTGACATCTCAGTCTCCTGCTGTGTACCTCCCCCTACCCTCCACTCTGGTTCCCACCCCACGATCACCATATGAGCATTAATGTTGAACGCTGTTCAGTTGTGTGTGTGTGTGTGTGTGTGTGTAAGAAGGTGCAGGGTGGATGGAAGAGTCACAGGCCAAACAGATCCAAACATGAAGAAGGGGGGAAACCCAGAAGGCGATGGAGGATGGGCTGATTCTCAAGCCTACTCCTCTCTTCCCCCTCCCCAGGGCAGCTCATCCTTAGGGTTGGGGTGCCAATGAGGAAGCCAAGGTTCAATTCTCTGATGGGGAAAGGCGGGGAATAGAGAAGGTTCCAGACTCCAGGGAGTCCCTTTTGCTCACTTACCTACTAGCCCACTTTTTATCTCGTGCCTTCGCTGGGGTGAGGGTGGAGGTATCTGGGAGACACGAGTCAGGTGTGAGGATGGTATCGGCGACAGTTAATTCCATGTATCAACTCTAACGGACTAAGGGATGCCCAGCTAGCTGGTGAAGCATGATTTCTGGGTGCGCCTATGAGGGTGTTTGGGGAAGAGAGGTGCATTTCCATCAGTAAGGACTGAGTGAGGAAGATCTGCCCTTGCTGGTGTGGGTGGGCAGCAGCCGACCTATCGAAGTCCTGAATGGAATAACAAGGTTAGAGGAAAAAAGAGGAAGGGCAGCCTTGCGGTCTCTGCCTGAGCTGGGCCCTCCGTCTGCTCCTGCCCTGGGGCGTGGCTCTCCTGGTTCTCGGAACTTCGACTCCGGACAGAAACTCTGCCACCAGTTTTCCTGGTCCTCCAGCCTGTAATTGCATGAGTTCATCCTTTCCCATCAAATCCTGTTTATCTCAAGCACCGTGGCTACCACGGTGTCTGAGAGTCCAGGGGGAGATCAAGGACCTGGGTGGGGGTGGGGGAGCCAGGAGATGCCAAGGGGGTGGGGAGCAGAGCGTGCCCTCTTGCCCTCTCCCAGAGGGAGGCAGCAGAGGGCCACCGGACTGTCGCCCCTCGGGCTGTCGGCTGCTCCATTCCTTCGCGTCCACTGTCCACTGCACAGCCTGTTTCCAAGGACTCACCTGGTTTGAAGTCTTTACCTTTCAGCCCCTGCCTGTTTTCAATGTAGCCCCTGCCTCACCTTCCCACAATTCCTTCTGTTCATTCCTAAGCAGAGCTCCCCTTCATGTCTAGAGCTTAGGAAACATACTGTCATGTGCTCCTGCCTCCCCTTCCAGTCCCACCCTCCCCAGCACCCTACGTGCCACAGCCCCTAGGGCCCTGAGCCAGCCCTCAGGTACCACCGAAGAGGCCCGGTGTCTGTGGGGGTGCTGCCCTGCACCCACTGGTTCTGACCGTGACCATGACTAGACCTGCTAGCGTTGCACCCTCAATCCTTCCCAGGGAGTTGCCAGTGACGGCTGATGTTCCTGAGGTCTCCCTTCCCCTTCCGCTCCTGGGCACCCACCAGGCCCACTGCCTGGGGAAGGAAGACCAGGTCTGGCCCCAGAGACACACGAAACCATCCCACACTAGGGCAGCAGCTAGATAGAGGGGGTCCACGCCAAAGCCTCGCAGCCGAGAAACACTGCCCTCCCCCACCAGCATGGCGCCTCTGCGGCTCTCAGGGGCCCTGGCTGGGAGTGGGGGGTGGCAGTGGGAGGATAGGCAGATGGCAGAGTGAGCAGTGTGGGTAGCGAAGGGCACAGGTCGTGGAAACCAACATCTCAGTAGCTGGCAGCTCTAAGCTGGGCAACTGGAAGGCACCTAAAGCAGTCAGCATTAAACCGGGGGCAGAGAGCACATCTCCTGGGCTGGGGGTGGAAGGAACGAGGGACAGAGAGTGACCATGTGTTCAGAGAGCAACACCCTTTGAACTCCTACAGAAGGTGAGAAGAGAACTCGGATCTGAGCCCTGGGGGACAGACTGGAGTCCCAGCAGGGAAGAGCCCATGGGGGAGGCAGCTGATGGAGTGTCGAGTGGGCGCTTTCTCTCCTGGTTGCCTGCCGTTGGCTCCCAGAGACCAGGGGCCCAGAGAATGCAAGATGCGAGGCATGCAGGCCCCTGGTGGATCATCTGGCTGATGGCTGGGAGGGGGAGGCGCAGAGGGGAAGGAAGGCCCTAGGTCCCTGACTGTACCGACAGCTCAAGGTGTCCACCAGCGTTGTTCTCGGCTGTGGAACTCCAGGCTGGTCTGCCCCTCCCACAGACTGCTTCCTGGATTAAATGCCCACCCCTTTCCGGGTTATTGCTCTGTTTGGACCCCTCCAGATCTGCCTGACTGAGGAGCCCTGGCTGGGAGGCTCCCTTTCCCTTTCCTATCCCAGACTGAGGCTTCCTAGGGCCTCCTTTGCACTTCCAGATGCCACCGTCTTTCTATAAAATGTCTCTCCCACTGCCTCTCCCTAGCCCTTCTCCGACTGGCCAGGGTCCCCCTCTTTTTGCCTCTGGAGCCCCAGGACCATGGTGATGGACTCCTGAAGATTGGGGGGGGGGTGTGGCCTGTGTTCCTTGGTAATTGAGTTGTTTCTCCTGGTCAGAAAGAAGGCTGGGGGCAGCGGCCTCCTGTGGGTCCCGTGGCCCTCTCTGGCTTCACTGGCGCCTCTGAGATCCAGCAGAGAGGAGGAGGAGAGGAGGAGGGAAGCTTCCTCTTCCTCCGCCTGCCTTCCCCAGCTCTCTGTCTCGCCCCTCCCCTCCCTGCTTCATCTCCGGCACAAATCACATGGTGACAGCCCCATCCAACCTTTGGGGAAGGGTTTGTAAATGTGTCTTCCTTAGCTCTGATCTCCAAATTGTTCCCTTTATTGCATTTGTCACGGTGAAGATTAAAGTCCCTGGGTGGCCTGCACCACAAATCACAGAGTCTGCCCAGGGAGCGGCTGCAGGTTGGGGACTGATGGAGGGGCCTGGGCCCTGTTACAGGGCATGCACGTGTGCACACGCTCACAAGCACACACTGCCGGGTGGGGGGTGGACTTGGGCCCAGGGACAGAGAGATGGGCCCCGAATATTGCTATTCTGAGCTCTTGGGCCCCTCTGCAGCTGTTTGTAACACCTTCCTCCAGGCTGTCCTCCAGGATCCTCCCACCCGATGTGTAGCAGGCTCCAGTGTCTGCATTGCTGTCTCTGGTCTTTCCCATCAAGCGGGAGGCAAAGCTGTGCTCACATCAGAGCTGTTCCCCTTGTCTCCGATCTCCGGCCCCATTGGTCTCCAGATCTCCTCTTCACGAGCCCAAGGTCAGCTCGGGCCCCGTGCTCTGCAGGGGCCCCACCCAGAAGAAAGCTGCCCTTACCCTGTCCCGGCACCCCCGTATCTTGACTTTTTTTTTCTCCTCTTAGGTCACAACCAGGCACAGAGAGGACACAGCTGGGGAACCAAAGGACAAAGCTCCCTTGTACGCACGCACTGGAAGCGGCTCCTTTCCTACCCCCGTCCGAGGTGGGCTTCCTGCCTGTCCCTCATGCACATTCATAACATTCAAATTTATGCCGTAATCTCCGCCGCTCCATATGTATGAGCCTTTGATGGGTGTTTGGGTTTATGGGATGCACCCAGCCCTCCATTCCCTCTCCCGCCCACCGCCTCCAACCACTGCAAAGACGCTCGTACATAATTGACATCGGCAGATTCTTTCATTATACAAGATTTAGCATCTGCTCGGGGATCGCTCGCTCCTCACTCACTATAGATGACTTTTCCCCGCGTTTCCTATTATCAATTCAAATTAGCCCCATTTCCCCACCCGACCAGTGCAGCGTTTACACTTGACAGTGAGCAAACAGCAAGGCTGTTATGTGCTTCTCAATTATTTAGGCCCAGTTAGGCCAGGACCCAGAGGGCCTCAACACAGGGGTAAGCTGGGGTGGGGTCACCAGGGGACGGGGGACGGGGCAGCCACTACCTGGCCTCTGTTTGGCTTTCTGACAGCCCTCTACCTCCTCGCTTTCCACCCTGGGGGACCATCCAGCCCCACAGATCTGGTGAGACGATCCCTTCCTGCCCCCACCCTCAGCAGCAGCCCCCCCCATCCTCTCCCACCCTCCCATCCCCTACTGGCCCCAGGGGAACCTGATGGGCTACAAGCATCAACCAAAAAGGTCATTGGCACCAGCCAGGCTGGCCTCCTGCCCCTTATGATGCCTCTGATCATGAAGATTCCAGGCGAAGCCCTAGGATTTCAGAGACCAGTGGGAGAGCCTGGGATCAATCCACAGAGCCCCAGGAAGTGAGAGGCACACACAGACCCCGAGATGGAGTGACTGAGGGGCTGAGTGAGAAGTCACAGGAAGGCAGAGAGGCAAGGCAGGTTCTCAGCTCCAGGGGCTGTGCCCGGTGGTAATCAGATCAGCGCTGCTGCCCGCTGGTCTGACTCACCCTGGCCCTGCTTCCTGTAATAGCTCCTGGGCCCAGTGACTATCACAGGTTCTCCCGGGCCCACTAAATGGCCAAGAACCGAGGAAGAAGCTTCAAGTCAGCACCATGGCCCCAACCTTTGGTTCCAGTCAACCCTCAGCCCAGTGCAAGCTGGGCCCCAGACAGCCAGCTCAGCTCGGTCCAGCCACACCCCCTCCCGCCCCCTCCCTTCTCCCTCCAGCCCAGATCAGTTTCCAAGGGCGGGGATGGTGGAGGCAGCAGGCAGGGGTCCGAAAGGCTCTGGGATTAGAGGTTCCTTTCCCATGCTCAGCTTGTGCAGAATCAAAGAATTCCTCCGTCTGATTGGATTTACCCTAAGTCACAGGCGTGTGGGACCTTCTTTCCCTCAGCAACAGCTGGAAGCAGCCCTAAATATGATTAATTAACGTTGTAAAAAGCCCCGGACACAATTAAGATTTATGTGTGCGTGTGTGTGTGTGAGTGTGTGTTGGGGGGACAGGAGTGGGGGAGGCACTGGATTACCAGCCACCTCCAAGGGCCTCCTGGGAAGAGACACAACACTTCCACAGAGACACTGCTCTGAACATCCATCCCAGGCCAGGGGCACTGTACCCAGCTTCCAACTTGTGAGCAGATTAAGCCCTTTCCCTGTCCCAGGGGCCCTGGGCTGTTTTCTGCTCTCTCTTCTCTGTTTAGGGGGCAGAAGGTAGGGTTCCGGGGCAGGTGCCTCAGCTCTCTTTCTTCTGCTGCAAGCAGAGTTCTCTGCCAAACCTCAGTTCCTCTTGCTGGGTCGTCCTAGGCTTCAGAGACAAATGCACAGTCCCCCAGCTTAGCCGCATAGACCCAAGCCCCAGTGGGACAGCAAACAGGAAGCTAGAGGAATCTGAACTCTCAAAAATGAGTCTCCAGTCAGGCCTCTGCCCTTTTGTCCTCAAAGACTGGTGTCTCTGAGACAAGTCAGAGCCCTCCGGTACCTCCAAGATGACAAAAGCATTTTCAGTGGGCCCTCTCCAGCCTCCTGGGCCACCCCCGTGCGGTTTGGTGCTCTCATTCCTTAAGGTGCGCCATCCTAGCTTTGATAAGACGCTGCTGATTAGCATTATTTATAACCTCATAAAGGAAGGGTATAGGAACGCAATTCCAGTCACGGATCTTAATTTATTTTCATTCATTTAGTGCAACTGATTGATCTTCTTCTGTTTTGCTGAAATGATTAAGCTCAAGAAGAGATTGCCTAAGTTCTAGCACCGCTGGCCAAAGGTGGAATGGGCCGGAAGAAGCAGGGAAAACCCCCGAACTTTATATCCCCTCTTAAGGTCCTTCTGGGATCGTGGCCCGAATGCTTAGGGCTTCCGCCCTATGGCCTGGCCCCCTGGGGAGGAACCCAGGGAGGTCTCCTCGGAGTGGTCCTCACACATCCTGGTGGAGCTCTTAACCAACAGGTACTTCAGCCGCTGCAACGGGAGCTCACCTCCTGACACCAGGGTGGGGTCCCCTCCCTGCTCTGTCTGCATGAGGAAGGTCACCCTCGCCTAGAGGGAAATGGTAGAGATGAAGCTTCAACGGTCTCTTCCAGGACCCAGAGATTTCAGGAGATTTTGTTGAACGTCCTGAATTTTTAGCTGGTGGCTGCGTAGAGGAATTAAGGCCCACTCCGGAGTTCTCGGGTGATCACTGGACCCTAAAGAGGAGAAAAGAATCAATTCTTCTCCCCGGGAGCCCTGACCCGGGATTGTCCTGAGACCCCAGATGCATGTGTGATGGCTCCACAGAATGGGTCCAATGTGCAGCGCCCCCCATTTCCACTCACATCCTGTGGGCGCTATCTAAAGCACCCCCTACTGGAGCAGGAGAGGGAGTGAGATGGTGGGAGCAGCAGACTTGGGTGCCAGTAGGTGAACCAAGGCGGCAAGAGGGAGGCTGGCAAGAGGAAGACAGGAAGTCTGGGCACCCAGCTCCTCTGTGAGCATCCTCACCCCTTCCTTACACACTCTCTGCTCCTCTGGGGTCAGGTGCGGGCGTCTACTCAGATGGCTTCTCGAACCTTCACAGGCCAGTGTCTCTGCACGTGTGGTAGCTCTGCCCTGTGTTGATGCTTGGTGACCCTGTGCTATGGATGGGTGGGTCACCAGAAAGAACAAAGGGTGAGGGAGTTCCCCAGGGAAGAACTGTGCCCAGCCGGGTGTGTGGTTTGATGGACAAAGTGTTTGAAACAAACATGAAACTGAGCTTCACATTTACTTATTCTGCCTAGCACTGAAGTCTTGACACTGAGAGACTGGCCCTTGAGTTGGAGATTTGCCCGTGCATGGACTCATGAATATTTAGCCTCTGTCAGGGACAACGGCTGTGGTCCAGCCATCCGCTTCTCTGAGACTGGGAGCTACCTTTTCTTGTTTTTGTTTTTGTTCTTTTGCAGAGGCAGGGGTACCTGTGGTAGAGAGGAAGTGGCTCCTACCTTCTGTGAGAGTCCGAGATCAAACAGGTGGTGAGTCCAGAACCCTTGCCGTGCACGCTGCTTCTTCCCTTCACCAAGCTGGATCTGCACCGAGGCAGAGTTGTGGAACTAGAGGGAGAGTCACCGGAGACCCTGAGGCACTGAGCACTTCCAAAGGCTGTGTCCTGGACCCGGGTCTCTGCAGAGCAGGGGAGGGGTTTGGCCTGACACCTTGCTGGGCTGCTTGGGGAGCAGACTTGGTTGCTCACACAGTCCATTGTGTGGCCTCCTGGACAACCGGAGATGCCTTCCCGACCAGCATCTTACCACGCTGGCCACCCTTCCTCATCTTCCAGGGAGAAGGGGAAGCTTGGGAACACCACGGGGGCACCCGTTCTATTCTGTCTGGAAGCCTACGTGGTATCGCTGGGAGTGCATGGGACTCGGTTGGGGGCTGGAGTTAGGGCTTGCTCTTAGGGCCTGCTTCACCCTTGCAATCAGCTTTCCGGAACTTTCAGTAGACTTGCAGGGTCAGGCTTCCCCCGAAAGGACTCTTACTAAGACCAGATCTGTCCTTGGGATTCCCCCCGACCCCAAAGCCAACTTAGGCAGCAGCTTCCAGAGTAAGAATCCTGATACAAGCCTTCCCCTGACTTGTAAGAAGCCTAGGACAGGGACGGGAAGGGCACAAAGGGTGACTTAGAGGGAATGTAAGGGGTTGCTATTTCAAAGCCACCATTTAGTGAGTGCTTATTTTGTGCCAATCAGTGGCCGAGGCATTTCACGTGCTGTATCTCACTAAGCATTTACAGCCACACAGTGTGGTAGCTATTTCAAGTGTTACCTTCTGTTGCTGTGATGAGGAAATTGAGGCGCTAGGTTGGTTAAAAACAGGTCCAAAGCCGCTCGGATATCAAGCAGAGAATCTGGCTCTTGCACTCAGGGGCACTGCCTTCCTCAGCGGATCCACAGGACTGCTGAGGCCCACAGCGAGGTGAGGGTAGGGCAGGGTTGCCAGATTCAGCAGACGACAACGCAAGATGCCCAGTTCAACCTGAGTTTCAGAGAAGCAAGAAAAACAAGTAACTTTAAAAGCATAAGTATATCCCAAATAGGGCGTAGGATACACTTACACTGAAAGCTTATTTGTTGTTTTCCTAACATGCACAAATTATGCTCCATCTGGCACTTCTCGGGCGTGCTCACAGCCGGGCCCAGCCAGCCCTGTCCCCTCTCCCACGGCACGCCTCACATTGGATTGCTCAGGCTGCCCTGGCGTCCCTCTTCTGCCCTCCTGAACAGGGTAGGGAGCTCCAAGGATGAGGCAGGGCTAGGGGACTGGTTGGTACAGCACAGTCAACCACAAGTGGGGCACCAACTAGCAGGGATCTCCAGAAAAGAAATGAAAAATTGAAGGAAGAAAATCGAGAAGTTGGAGATGTCAAAAAAAAAAAAAAATCAAGCAGACATCGTGGGAAAAATGAGACGTTCCTGGCATTCACGGGTCGGTTTCGCGCTGGATTCTGCGGTGCAGTTACGGGTTGTGTGGAACGGATGGCAGCACCTGGTCAAGGGTTAGGACTTGGCGAGGGGTCCAGACGGGGCCTGCCTCTGGGATCCCAGCTCCTCTTTCCCTGCAGGGCAGACCCAGAAGAGGGGCAGGTGGCAGCTTCTGATCCCCTGGTTCCCAAGCTGGCACGGCCCCTCTGCCCCTAACCCCGGCCGGCCTGGCCTGGGGCTGAGCTCAGGTCCCAGGCCCTCCTCGGCTCCCCTCTGGTTCCCTGGCTCTGTCCTCGGCGGCTGAGCTGCGCGGTGACACAAGGCTCCAGCGCCGGCTCCAGCACTCACTCAGGCGTCCTCAGCTTCGGGCCCCATTCCCAGCTCCTGCGCTCGCTCGGCTTGCTCGGGGCGTCTCCCTACTGAAGAATTATGCTGCATAAAGCAGCCGCCACCATCTTGAACTGGCAGTGAACTTTGCTTTCTACATATAAATACAGATAGCAATCACACCCCAATCAGCGCCGAGGCTGCAGGGCATCATCTCAGCAACTCTAACTTTCCCATTACGATAATGTGATTTTCACTCAGTCTATAATATCACCAGCCATGAATAAAGCAACTGGCTCTTTCTGTCTCTCCTCCCTCCCCCCTTCGCCACTCTCTCCCACCCTCCTGTCTCCTCTCTGTTCCTCCCTCGCTGCCTCCCCCTCTGTCTCTGCCACCCCTCCTGGTGATCGTCTCCATCTCCATCTCTGCCTCTCTGGACACCTGGCTCTTCCCCGCCCAGCCTCTCTCTCCCGCATCCTCTGGGACTTGCATTCCCTGAGAATGAAAGAAAGCAGGGGATTTGCTGAGCCCCGAGGGCTCAGTTAGCTTCTGCTCCCCAGCTCTGCTGTCATCTGCCTTTGCCTGGAGGTGAGGAACTCTTGGGGGTGGGGAGGGCGCTGCTCGGCTTCGGGGAGGGGATGCTGAGCTCGGGCTCCTGTCTCCTCTCTCCTCTTTCCTTAGGCTGCAGGATGGCTGTCGGTGAAGAGTCCCATCAGGAATGTCAAAGCCAAAGACTCAGGCACCAGAGGATCCGGCCAAGGAGATTTGAAAATGTTCTGCTTAGGGGAGGGACTAGAGCTCTGGTTTTCTGGATTTGGGGGACCCAACCCAGCCAGGCTGCAAGTGCCAGACTGCTGGGGGTAGATACAGCCGGTGAGAGGGCGCTCTGGAGGGGCGGGAGGGTGGGGTGGGGGATGGCCCAGGGTCTGGGGTCATTTCTGAGTCCAGCTCAGCTCCAAGCCTGGCAGAGTCCAGGCTGGAGCTGCCTTTGCCAGGGCACCAGAGGAAAGCCCACAGACCTTGAGCAAGATGTCAGCCCCCTTCTCAGAGCTCCTGGAAGGGACTCCCCCCTCCTTCCCCGACGGGGGCCCTGGCGGGTAGTGGTGTGCTGGGGAGATCGTCTGTCTCCCTGGGTTTATATCACAGCTCTTCCACCTTTTAGGTTTAGGACAAAGAACAATGCTCTTAACTTCTATAAGCCTCAGTGTTCTCATCATTAAAAATGGGCACAATAGTACCTACCCAGTAAATAAAATAATGTATGTAAAGTGCTTGACACATTGCTAAATGTTCAATAAGTGTCAGCTACAATTATTATTATCAGCAAATATTGAATCATCACCTGTTACCTGTGTTAAAGCAGGACAGCCTGGAGTAAAGAACCTGGGGTTTGGGAGTCAGACTGGGTTTGAATCCTGGCTTAGCCTCTTGGCAGCTTTGTGGACTTGGAAAAATCACAGCTTCTTTGAGATGCAGTTTTCTGTAGCAGGAATACCAGCGGCCCCTACTGCATAGGGGCGGTGAGGGCTCCCCAGGCTAACCCACTGCAAGGCCCACGGCTCTGGGAACCCTAGCAAGGAAGGGCCAGGCCCTGTGGATGCAGCCAGAGTGTGGCAAACACTGCCCTGGGGCTTCTGGGGCTTCTGGGGCCCACCGCTGTCTGCGGTTCATCCTCTGGAGCCCTGACCTTGCTCTCGTTGGTTGGTGACCTCGACCTTGCATTCCTGTGGAGGAAGCGGCTTGCTTCAGTTTCTCTGGCTGGAAGAACCTCACCTTTGTGGCTGCCCACCTGCTTGGGCTGGAACTGGGACTCCCGCCCTGTCTCCTTTCTAGGGAGAGTGGGGACAGATGCGCTCCCCTAGGCAAGGGTGACAAACTAGAATCAAGCAGCCTCTTCCTGCCAGTTGCTGTGTTTCTAAGTGTTCCTGTTTGCTTGCCCGTTTCGTTTTCCTTGGTTTCTCTCCAAAGGCTCCTTAGAGGAGCTTCAGCCTGACCTCCCGTGGAGGAGGAAGGGACAGAAGACTCTGCCCTCCCATCCTGGTCAGTCCAGGAGGGGCCCAGGAACCAGCTCTGAGGCACTTGGGGGCAGAGTGTCTGGCAAGTGGCAGATGTGAATCTCTCCCCTCGTGTTTAGCTTCTGTACCTTGACTCCGGGAAGAAGGAAGCTACTCTTTAAAACCGAGAACGGGAGCAAGTGTTTAGTGGTTGAGACACCCACCTCCCACAAATTGGAGTATTCAGATCGGATTCTGACTTCGGCTTCTTGTTAATGCAGGCCCTGGAAGGCAGTGTTGATGGCTTAAGTAGTTGGGATCCAGCCCCCAACATCTGCTCAGCCCAGCCCTGGTTGTCCCTGGCATTTGGGGAGTAAATCAGCTGATGACAGCTCTCTCTGTGTCTCTATGTCTCTGTCTTTCAAATAAATAAATGAAAATACAAATTAAATAAAATTCAGAGCCAAAGCATTCTTAACCAGGTGTTGTATCCAAGGGAAACTAACAGCGGGCAGACTCACGACAGGACTCAGGGCCTGGTCTCCTCTGGCTCCTTCCTCCACTCCTTAAATACAAGTAAGACACAGTCGAGGCCTTCCAGGGGAGCGCTGCCTGGTGGAGGAGACAGGCATGCATGAAGGGAAGCAAAATACAGAGTGAGAGATACACAATAGAAATAACTCAGGAGGGGCCAGTGCTGTGGCCTAGCGGGTGAAGCTGAGGCCGCATCCCCCATAAATGCCAGCTCATGTCCCAGTTGCTCCACTTCCCATCCTGTTCCCTGCTGATGTGCCTTGGAGAGCAACAGAAGATGGCCCATGTCCTCGGGCCCCTGCACCCACGTGGGAGACCCAGAAGAAGCTCCTGGCTCCTGGCTTTGGTCTGGCCCAACCCTGGCTCTTGTGGCCATTTGTGGGGTGAACAATGGATAGAAGATCTGTTTCTCTGTCTCTTCCTCTCTCTCTGTAACTCTGACTTTCAAATAAATAAATAAACCTTTAAAAAAAAAAGAAAGGAAAAGATACAGGTGCAGTGACAAAAAAAAAGATAATGCTTAAGGTAGCACTTCATAGAGGAGGTGGTGCTTTGGGAATGTGGGCAAGAAGGGAGGGAGGTGGGGGAAAGGACATTCAGGGTGCAGGAGCCTGGAGGGGTCCAACAGTCTGGCATGTTTGGAGAACTCCATGAGGTCCAGAGGGTGGGGTAAGGAGGTCACTTTAAGAGAGAGGCCAGCCGAATGAACAGATAATAATCAGCCATGCAAGACCTCAAACTTTTATCCTGCGACTGGGGACCACTGCAGAGCTTTCACAGTGGAGTGATTTGCGTTTCTGAAAAGTAGCTCTGAGCATGATGCAGAGAGAATGGGAGGATGGCTGGGAGATCTGTGACAAGGCTCTAACAAAGAGACAAGAGACAAAGAGAGGCCGGCGCCGCAGCTCACTAGGCTAATCCTCCGCCTAGCGGCGCCGGCACACCGGGTTCTAGTCCCGGTCGGGGCGCCAGATTCTGTCCCGGTTGCCCCTCTTCCAGGCCAGCCCTCTGCTGTGGCCAGGGAGTGCAGTGGAGGATGGCCCAGGTGCTTGGGCCCTGCACCCCATGGGAGACCAGGAAAAGCACCTGGCTCCTGGCTCCTGCCATCGGATCAGCGCGGTGCGCTGGCCGCAGCGCGCCGGCCGCGGCGGCCATTGGAGGGTGAACCAACGGCAAAAGGAAGACCTTTCTCTCTGTCTCTCTCTCTCACTGTCCACTCTGCCTGTCAAAAAAAAAAAAAAAAAAAAAAGAGAGAGAGAGACAAAGAGAACCTGAGTCATGGCAGGGTTGGCAGAAACCTGGAGGAGTGACAGACTCGAGACCCTTAGGAGAGAATTGGCAGGACTTGCCCATGGTGGAGGGGAGGCTTCCTGGACAACCACCAGGTCCTCGCCTTGTGAGAACGGTTGAATGGTGCCAGACATGGAGACCAGAAGGGGTGGGATAGGGTTGCGGAGAGTGCAAAGCAGTGAGTTCAGACTGGGACAGGTCCCCTGGGGGGTGGTGGAGCCCCATAAAGATAGCAGGAGGTTAACTGAATGTCAAAAGTGACTTCATCTCCACACATTTGGAAGCTAGATATATGGTAGGGAGTTGGAAATACACATATGGCTTTCGAGAGAGAACTTTCTCAGGGTGTAAGACTGGAGAATGACCAACAGACGGATGGTGAGTGAGGGCACAGGAAAGAAGTCAGTGACTTTGTAAAGACAAAAATAGAGTCAAGAGTCTTAGGGAGAATCAGTGCTACAGCAGTGGCTCTCAGCATTGGCAGTGCATGAGAATCAACCAAGGACGTGAAAACTGCCAGGGTCTGGGCCCCACCCCAGACCAGCTAAGCCTGAGTTCCTGGAGTTGGGGCTGAGAATCAAAGACTCAGTGGACAGGTGTTTGTGTGGGGAGGGGAGGTGGAGAGAGCAGGACTAGCCACAGGCTGAGAAGGAATGGTCAAAAAGATAGGAAGAGAAGCTGGAAAGAGGAGTGTTAGAGAGAAAAGAAGGAGGAAAACTTTAAGAAGGAAGAGCTCACAGTGCAGTGGGTGTTTGGGGCAATAATTAGGTTGTTTCTTCAGATGCCCACATCCCATGTTGGGGTAACTGCTTCAAGTCCTGGCTACTCTGCTTCTGATCCAAATTTCTGCTAATGCACAGTCCATGGGACGCTCAAGTACTTGGGTCCCTGTCACCCATGTGGAAAACTCCCATGGATCCTGGCTTTGGCCTGGCCCAACTCTGGCATTTGGGAAGTGAACCATCATATGGAAGACCTGTCTTCCATAAAAAAGTTAACAAGGAGAATTCAAAACATCAGGCAATACACAGCAGACTCATATAATGACAATTGCTTTAAGTAATACTCTGGCCTCAGAATCAGCCCTTAAGACTTCCTGTTCTGGCTGAAAAGCTGGTGAGAGCATTTCAGGCATGGAAAGCCAAGACACTGTGTTAAAAAAAAAAAAAAAAAAAAAAAAAAAACTTCTTCATGAAGGATCTCTGCAGTGAGACCCCAACGGAAAGAAGGGGCCATCAAAGAAGGATGATGTAATTTTCTCTGACAGGAGGAGAGAATTTCCAATTTGCTTATGGCTTTGTCTAAATACTGACAGAATTTGTGGATTCAAAAGCCTGGACAGCTCATGTCAAGAGCCTCAGGTGGTCACTGACCTCATACATAAGAATGTTAATTGTTAAATTAACAATAGGAGTCACAGTGCACTAACTCCCCATGCAGGGCCTCTATCCACAATGAGTTGGATTATGAGAGTTAACTGTAAAACTTGTTCTCAAACAGTTTGTGTGTGTGCAAGTTGTAGAAATCTTTACTTAATATAGAGTTAGTCTTCTGTGTACAAAGTAAATTGAAAATGAATCTTAATGGAGAATGGGACTGGGAAGGGGAGAGGGAGGAGGAAAAGGGGGTAAGAGTGTGGGTGGGAAGGTGGGTATGGTGGGAAGAATAATTATATTCCTAAAATTATACTTATGAAATTTGTATTCCTTAAAAAATTAATTAATTAGTTTAAAAAATCAGGCAATGCAGAATAACAACAGTTAACCCCTAAGCAGTGTGTGTGCCCTGTAAGGGACTCTACCTGCGCTCACAGAATTTTCCCAGAGACCCTATGGGACAGGTATTATTATTATTATCACTACCATTTTTAAAGATAAAGAAGCTGAGGTGTAGGGATGTTAAGCACTTGCCCAAACTACACAATTGGTAAGCAGAAGCCAGATTCCAGCTCAGGTAGGCCACTACCATACCTGTGCTGTGTCTTGCAGAGGGCCAGGTGACAGGGCGAGATCAATGCAGCCTTCCAAGGGCCCAGCTCGCCCCTTCCTCATCTTTCATCTCCTTCCCTCTTTCCTACCACCCTAGGTCACTGAGGCAGCTGCCCTCCCCTCCCTGGCCTTCCGCTGACCATGGGACAAGGTGGAGTTGGTCCTCCTCCCCCACTCTTGATGGGATGACAAAGGGCCGCCCTTGGGGTGGCCACACTGTGCCTTTGTTCACCAGCCTGAGCTGAGCAAGCACCCCAGGAGGTCTACAGAGCCTGGGAGGAGGGTGAGGAATTGGAAGGGGTTGAGGCTGGCAGAAGAAACAAGATCTGAACCTCCTGGAAAGGGAGCCTTCCTGGGAAGTAACCCAGATGCAGATCTCTGTATTCATGTGCATAAACAGACCCCTGGGGACACCTCCATGCATGTTCTTGCCTAGCATGGGCAAGCCCTGGGGCAGTCCTGGTAGAATTCCTGGAGGACTGTACAGACATCCTACAAGTGCCACCCCCAATCTCTGGGAGTAGGGCCTAGGATTCGATGGATTTCCAAAGCTCCCAGCTTGTGCAGCCCGTGTTGAGAACCACAGCTTCTAGAAAATAGCTCTGGATAAGTATAAAAAGACCCGGGTTCTAAACCCTTAGCTTTGTCACTTCCCCACTGGCAGCCTTAGGCAACCCTCCAGACCTTTTTATTTATTTATTTTTAAATTAACACTCTTTTTTTTTAAGATTTATTTATTTGAAAGTCAGAGCTACTCAAAGAAGACGAGGCAGAGAGAAAGTCTTCCATCCGCTGGTTCACTCCCTAATTGGCCACAATGGCCAGAGCTGTGCTGATCCGAAGCCAGGAGCCAGAAGCTTTTTCTGGGTCTCCCACATGGGTGCAGGGGCCCAAGGACCTGGGCCACCTTCCACTGCTTTCCCAGGCCATAACAAAGAGCTGGATCAGAAGTGGAGCAGCTGAGACTTGAACCAGCACCCATATGAGATGTCGGCACTACGGCGCAGGCCCCCAGACCTCTTTAAACCTCTGCTTCCTTCTCCCTATAAACTGGGGACAGTTATTTTTAATTGCTCTCAGTATTTTTTTATTTTAACTATCTGCCTTACACAAATTGTTATGATGCTCAGATAGTCTGTGGGATGTGACGTATTTTGTCAGTCATGTAGGGTAGGTACCGAGTGAGGGTGTGATGGAATTAACCTACACACACAAAAACAACAAGTAAGCATGTGCATTTACTTTGCACAGGTAGGCGCACTTGAGTGACTACCCCCTCCACACACATACACACACACACAGACATACCACAAAGAGCTGCTGGTTGGGTTCCAAAAGCAGAGTTGTGATTTTCTAGATATGGGCTTTTATGTTTTTAGCCTTCAGAATGTACTATTAAAATATGGAGAGATGTGTGTGTGTGTCTGTGTCTGTGTGTGTGTGTGTTTAAATGATTGCCAAAGTGCAGCATCATTTGAGTCCGCCTGTCAGCTTATCAGAAACGTCATCTATAACCTTCACTGTTTGCAGTTTAATCTCCCCTGCCTCCCCGCGGGCCCTGTTCTGACATTTTAAACCCCATAAATGACAGTAGTGCTGTAAGCCATTTTGAAAAAAGCCAAGCATTTGGAAAAAACACGCACAGAGACATTCCCCTAAATTCTCCTTTCCCTGAACACATGCTCACTCGCACTCCTAAGAGGAGTCACACACACACTCCCACCCCTGCACTGGCCAACTGGGGAGAAGTCCTAGGTACTGCCCCGGCCTACCAGTGTGCACGGGTGTGACGGTGGGCACAGATGCATGGCAGTACTGCCATGCACACACGTGTGCACGAGCGCCAGTGGACATCCAGCAAGGCCGTCTGTGTCGCTCGTCCTCAAGTCGCATCCGTTTCCCTACTCCTTGGCCTTGGAAGGAAAGAGGAGAGTCCAGGGTCTGTGAGGGTCTGATGCTGAGTTCTCTCCTGCAGGGCGGCCTTGGAGACCGAGGGCCCTGTGCCAAGCAAGACTGTGCAGGGACAGGCTCGAGGTTCTCTGTTCTTGTGGAGCCCATTAGCAGAGGGGATCACAGGCGGCTTGCACTCCCCCTCGCCACCAGCCAGAGGCCCCACCGGGTTTGGAGAATCAGAATGAAAAAAGAAAACCCAGGGATGCTTAGTAAAGGATGAACATTTGAGTGGAAAGGACCCGGTATAAGAACAGGGCCCTGTCACCTCCTGGATGTATTTCTAAGACCTGGCTCAGGGTCTACAATGTAGCAGGGCCTTCTAAGTACTTGTTGAATGAATGAGGGCCAGAATGGGTGAGCTCTAGAATGAGTAAGTGGTAAGCAGTGTGTAAGTACGATGGAGATGGGGGGAGGAGATTGGTCACAAGGACAGCTTCTGGGAGAAGCTGACTTGGATCTGGCACTGCAGAAGAGAGGCCCGTATCACTTCTGATTTCCTCTTGTTCCAGGCTCGGTGGTTGACTTGCCTTGGACTACCTCTGAGCGTGCAGCAAGATCACCCCTGTCAAGAACAAGAAAGACTCCCAAATGAGGCAGGAAATGGTAGGCATGGTGAATTACGGTGACTTCTGTGCAGGCCTGCCCAAAAGCCCTGTAAGCTAAGAAACTGGGAGCCAATGCCTGGGTGTTTCCCTGGGCGGGCAAACATTTCTCATACATGCTAGGCGCGTGCCAGCAGAAGATGAGGCTTCTGGGCAGAAGATGAGGCTTCTGGGGGGCTTTGGTGGCAGAGCTGGCTCTCCCGTGTCTCCCCCCACCCTACCTCATCACATATTTTAAGGGACTTGTTTCCAGGGCAACCAATTAATGTCAGGAAGTGAGCGCTTGACATCAAGTGAGAGCAGAGGGGAGAGTGAGAAACTCCACCCCCCATATCCCTAGCTCCTGGCTCAGTGTGTGCAGCCCTGAAGGTACAGCTCAGAGGAGGAAATTCAGGGCACTGCTCTCCTGAGGAGCACAGTTCTGGGTCAGGGCCCAGGAGTAAGGACTGGATTGGAGATCTGAGTCACCTGGCAATGCCTCCACCTGCCACCCCATTTCAAAATGATGCTAAGGCTGTGAGATAGTGTGACATGTTTAGAAGGGTGACAGGAGCAGGTATGTGGCTTAGTGGTTAAGCCACGAGTTAGGAAGCCTGCATCCCACATCAGAGTGCCTGGCTCCACTCACCATCTCATCTTCCTGCTAATGCACTCCTGGGAGCAGCAGGTGACGGCTCAAGTACTTGGGTTCCAGCCAGCACCATGGAGACCTGGACTGAGTTCCCAGCTTCAGCCCTGGCCCAGCTTCTGCCATTGTGGACATTTAGGGAACAGGTGCTCCCACCTGCTCTCTTGCTGTCTCTCTCTCTCTCTCTCTCTCTCTCTCTCTCTCTGCTTCATCTATAAACAAGCAAACAAATAGGAAGTGTGGCCGTCTGGGGTTATCGCCTGTGTTCCTCCGTGTCCACTAGGAGGGAGAGATTTTAGCTTCTGTTTATTTGGGGGCTGATAAACTAGGCTTAGGAAGAAGGACGTCTTGACTCAAAGGGAGGGGACCCCGTTCTGAGACCACGCTTGAGACTTTTCTGTTTGTGTTTCCCTGTGGGGCTGGGTGCTTTGGTTTATGAGGGGAAAGTAGGCACTTTAAGAGTAGGGAGACAATGGGGAAGGCATCAGGAGAGTGTGGAAAAGAGAATCCAATGTGCTCACTGATTCCTGCAGCAGAGAATCAGATGTGGGTGACAGACGGCAGCAGCTCGAACCCCTAGATCCATGGGACCATGGCAAGGCCTCCCGAGGGACAAGTCTGGCCAATTTGGGAGGATCATTCTAATGAGAAGACAAAAGCAGAATGCAAAAGAAGGCCGGCACTCATTTGTTGGATTTCCTGGCCAAGGGGTGGTAAGTCCATGGCACTGGCTGGGTGGGCCCTGCTGTGATGATGACGAAGCAGGTGACAGCAAAGCTCTGCTTTTCGTGGCACTGCACTTCACAAAACCCTAGCATCCTTGGGGTAGCCCCGCTGCTGAGCAGGGCAGGGAGTGTCTGCAGCCAGGGCTCAGTATGCGGGAACTCCACTCTGGGAAGGAACTGGGAGAAGGAGGACTGGGCAAAGGGAGACGTTGGGCTGCAATGCAGTCTTAGCGAAAGGCCTCAGCCACCCATGAGGCGGGCTCTGGAGCCAGGCTAGCCTTTCAAAGTCGTCCCAAGTCGGGGACAGCCCGTGCTGACCAGGCGTGGGCTGAAGGCTGCCCTGGAGAGGACGTGGCCCTAGGCGAGGCAGCGAATCCAGTGACCAGGTAAGGGCGGCAGCGGGGGAAGGGGTCCCTCGGTACTAGGGGGCAGTGGAGGCACCGCACCACCACGTTGTCTGCTCCCACGGGTTGCAGTTTTTGGAGCTGAGGAACCTGAAGCTTGGAGAGGTGTGAACACGTGCCTGGGAGCACAGCTGTCCTTCTGGCAGGCTCAGAGGGTAGCAGCAGCATGGAAAGGGGCTTTTGGTGGCGAACGCCCCCAGTGTAACAGCACAAGCCAGCCGCCACGGATGCGGAAGTCCGAGCTGAGTTGGAACAGGGGAGGGAGCTCAGTGCTGTGTCCCCAGGCAGGCGAGTCAGGGTGCCAGACCCTGTGCCTGGACCTGCTCAGCTCTGCCAAGGTCCAGGGAGCCCCCTCCCACTCTGGGAAGGCAGGACTGTGACCTTAATCCTTCCCAGCCCGGAGGCCACAGCCCTGGGCGGCGAGAGAAGCTTTCGTGACAGATGTGTCGGATTGACCAAAAGACAAGGGCTTTGTGGAGATTACGCTGTCTGCTCCATGCCTGGCCCCTGAACCTCCAAGGAATGGAAGCTGGGGCGGGGGGCAGGGGCTCCTGGCAGCTTCTGGAAAGGGCCAGAGCAGTCATCCAGGGTCCAGCAACAGCAGGCCAGCCCCAGGGGAACGTGTCACCTCGGCAAGACCCGGAATAAGACATTTGTGGAGGGGTCAGCAGAGGCGAGGGAGTCAGTGACTGAGGCTGAGGGACAGGGAGGGGCCGGCTCTCTCAGGCCCAGCCGCCTGTACAGAGACGGAGCAAGGGAAGGGAGCCCTTGGCCTGGGCTTGTCTGCAGTCTGCTGTCCAGCATTTGTGAAGCCAGGGAGGAGTGTGCTTTACATGTGTTTCCCGTGGCCTGGGTGGGGCGCGACACCGTCAGGTGTAGGGGAGACGGAGCGAGGGGGCTCCACTCTCCCTCTCCTGCAGGTTGGAATTGCTGGGTCCACACACTGGGAGTGACAAAACTTCTTGCTTCTCTCAACTCTGTCTCGCTAGGCGGTGAGAGGGAGAGCCTGAACCACCAGGAAGGAAGGAACCAGAGATGGGAGAGGCAGAGGGACAGGACCCTGGCCACAGCTCTGTGCTCTCTGCCGGGGACACCCAGGAGGATCCCCCTGCCTTCCCCACAGAGATGTGGTCCCCCTAGCCTCTCCTGGGGGAGAGAGTGCCTGGCCACAGCCCCCATCCACGTGACCCTGGTCAACAGGGGATGCCTTTGTTTTCAGTTGTAGCTCTGCCACTTGCCCCGCCCCACGTGCCTGCCGCCCTTCGTGACCTTGTGACTCCTCCGTGAAGTCTCCTTTCTTCCTGCTTCCAGGCGGGGAGGGCCGAGGACCAGGGAGGGAGGCGAGGCGGGCGGAGAGGCTGAGCCAATTGCGGCGTCTGCAAGGTGCAAAGCAATCAGCGGAGCCGCTGGTGAGCGGGGTCACTCAGTAGTGTGCGCATCAGGGTGAAATCCTTTCAGCTCTTCGCCAAACCCCTAGTGAAAGACAATCAGGCTCGCTGTCACCGAGCTAATTCTGTCTATATAAAAGCAGTAATGAAATTCACGGCAGGATTACCCTCTCCATCCAATGGGCCAGCGTCGTGGTGACATATCTCTCTTATTGCCCGAATGTAACACACCATCTAATTTACGTCGTGTAGCGAGCAGGAATGAAATGTTCATAAAGGATTGCTGCATCTCGTCACCTTAACTGCGGCCCCGGGCTCTGAGGCATCTGTCAGGGAGAGGAGCAGGAGGAGGGCGGGCGGGCGGGGCTCAGGGAGCAGCCGCCGGCGGCAGGGGCTTCCGTGGGGTGGTTGTTTCTTAATAGGGGGAAGTGGAGGCGGAGGGAGGGCCGAGGAGGGCTTGGGGGAGGCGAGGATAAATAAGGGTAGGATGAAGTGGTCTGCAGGGAGCGTTTGGAAGTCTGTGTGAGTTGGAGGAGCCCGGGAGCCTGGGATGTGCACTCGTGTCCGGGTGAGTTTGAGAGGATGAATGCGGGCGCCTAAGTGGCGAGGGATTGGCTAGGAGATGACCTTCTGGGTGCCTGCCAGATGCTGGCAGTCTCTTCCATCCTCTGCAAGTGGAACCGTCAGAGCTGAACTCTCCAGTGAACAAGAAATGAAACCTTTTATGAACGTGAACAAGGTGGGGCTGGCACTGTGATGTAGCAGATCAAGCTGCTGCCTGCAGTGCCAGCATCCTGTGTGGGCGCTGGTTCGAGTCCTGGCTGCTCCACTTCCCATCCAGCTCCCTGCTAATGGCCTGGGAAAGCAGCAGAAGATGGCCCAGGTGCTGGGGCTTCTAAACCCATGTAAGAGACCCAGAAGAAGTTCTTGGCTCCCTGCTTCGGCCCAGTCTAGCCCCCGGCCGTTGCGGCCATTTGGGGAGTGAAATGGTGGATGGAAGATCTGTCTCTGTCTCTTCCTCTCTCTCTGTAATTCTGACTTTCAAACAAATAAATTTAAGGAAAAACAAGCAAACAAAGGAGCAGACAGGTGTCAGGAGCAAGTTTTACACAGCGAGGAGGAGTTACCCTTGGCTCCTTCCTCACCCTTGCCTGCACTCACAGGACCCACCCATCAGCGAGCCCTTTCAACTGCACCTTAAACTATGCCTCCTATCTGCTCTTTTCTCTCTGTCACTGTCAGCGTTCCCGCGGCCCCAGTCCAAGGTCACTGCCTTCTGTCGCCCTCCTCCTGCCGGGTCTCCCTGTGTGCGACTCGCCCCCTTGACTCAGCCATGTCACCACCACCATCTCTCAGCCTGAAGCCCTGCAGTCCTGGCCCCTTGCTCTCAGGATAGCGTCCAGAACTTTCCTCCCCCGCTTCCTTGCCCTGTGCTCTCAGTTGCAAACCACAGCATATTGGTCTCTTGTCTGAGTGAGCTCTGTTGTAACCAACCACAGAGACTGTGCCTATGCTGTGTCCCCTCCTCGGAAGACACCCGCTTGGCAGTAGAGCAGCTGCAGTACCCTCACTGTCACAGTCCCAGTGTGGTCTGAACTCCTGTTCTCACTTCAGATGTCAGCTGGGATGTTGCATCCTGGCAAAGCCTTCTGTGGCTGCTCACTCTGGGCTAAGTCCCTCCCGTGTGCTTTCGTCACATCATTCACTCCTCTCTTTGGTGCCTATGTGGTTGTAGCCTCTATTCTTCCTGTGGACTCCGAGCTCTATAAGGGCAGGGACCGTGTCTATGTTACTGCTAGATCCGTTCCAGGTGGATGTTACAGATGCTGCATGGACATTTGTGTTGAATGAAGGAGTATGGGAACTCACAACCACTGCCGCCCTAGAAGCCTGTTCCTTCTACCCTTCATTCATCCAGCAAATATCTGATGAACACCTTTTGTGTGCTGGCCACTGTCAAAGGCACTGTGGCCACAATGCTAAACAAGTGAAGACAGTCCCCACTCCTGAGAAGCCCATGACCCATGCAGGGAGGGAGGACGAGCCAAAAAGACAATCGTAGTGCTGTACCTGTCCTGTGCTGCTCCACCCCAGAGAAGAGCCACACCCTTACCCACTGCCAGAGTCACCTACAGAAATGGTGATCCTCTGGGGCCATGCAGGATTCTCCCAGCCAGCCCCGGGATGAAAAGACAGCCAATGAGAGACTCACAACTGGAATTATTTTGTTGGTGATAGTAACAAAGAACATTTATTGAGTACCCACCATGTGCCAGGCACCTCACGTTATGTGATCCTCGACATAGCTGTGGCACCAAGGCATAGAGATGAGGAGACGGAAGCTAAGTGAGTCTAGACAGCTTGTCCCAATGCCTTAATCTGCTATTCATCCACTTTAATCAACACACCTGGGAGGAGCTCCTTTGGGAAAGATGAGGGTTATTTCAGCAACAGTTCAGGATCAGGCAGCCCCAGAGTCTGGCATCTGTGGAGGCATGATCACATGGTGAACCAGGGAGCAGAGATACAGAGAGCCTAGGCCGAACTTGAACTCTAAATAATCAATTCTCTCAGGAGAATCACCTGCTGAGGGCATGTCCCAGGAACCAAACGACCTCCCACAGGCCCCACCTCCGAGTTGCCAGTTAGATCAAATCTCCACACTGGATCCAGCATCCATTAATGTTAAGACTTGAGAGTTGGGGACCTGCATTGTGGTGGTGGGCTTGAGTCCCAGCTACTCCTTCTGCTATGGCCGGGGGAAGCAGCAGAAGATGGTCCAAGTGCTTGGGCCCTGCACCCACATGGGAGACTCAGAAGAAGCTCCTGGCTGCTGGTTTCATGGCTGCGGCCATCTGGGGAGTGAAACAACAGATGGAAGTTCTCTCTCTCTTTCTCTTTCTTTCTCTCTCCTTCTCTGACTTTCAACTCTGACTTTCAAATAAATAAACAAATCTTAAAAAAAAAAAAAAGATACAAGTGTTTAAATGTCTGTTGTGAGTTCTGGGGAGACTCCTACCCAAAGCACCCCAAACAAGTTCACATGTCTGGCACACACTGGATGTTCACTAGATAGTTATTGCGTGAAAGAATGAGAAGCAAATAAGTAGAAAAGATAGGACTCAAAACTAGTTTTTTCTGGCTCCAAAGCCCTTGGTTTTCCTACTCTTTATTACAAACAGTTAATTTTGGACTGTCAGGATCAGTATTAGAAAAATGACTTGATAGGGCTGGTGTTGTAGTATAGTGGGTAAAAGCCACCTCCTGTGACACTGCCAGATGGAGTCCCAGCTGCTCTGCTTCCAATCCAGCTCCCTGCTAATGCACCTGGGAAAGCCACGGGAGATGGCTCAAGCGCACGCACATGAGAGACTCTGTAGAAACTCCAGGCTTCTGGTTTTAGCCTGGCCCAGCCCTGGTCCCTGTAGCCCCTAGGGGAGTAAACCAGCAAATGGAAGACCTCTCTCTCTGTCTATCCCTCTCTCTGTAACTCTGATTTTCAAATAAATAAATAAACATTTAAAAAAAAAAAGAAGAAAAAATACCAAAACCCAAAAATAACCTGATGCCATGCTCTGCTTCCATGCTTCCTTGCGTCCACATCCACATCCGTGGACCCATGGCCTTCCCACAGGTACACTTGCAACCTCAGGCACCAGGCCTGGCCAGGGCAGGAAGACTAGGTCTGCAGAAGACTCTGGGAGGTGACCGCATGGTGAATTCTTGCCCAGTTTCCCCCACACTCCAGGCTTAGGTTGGCGCCCCCAGAAGTCTGGGAGAGAAGCTTGTCTGGGAAATGGCAGACATCTCACTCTTGCGTGCATAGAATCCATGGAGGCTTAAATGTTTCTTTGAGGGCCAGTGCTGTGGCCTAGTGGGTGGAGCCGCTGCCTGCAGTGCTGGCATTCCATATGGGTGCCGGTTCAAGACCCGGCTGCTCCACTTCCAATCCAGCTCTCTGCTATGGCCTGGGAAAGCAGTAGAAAATGGCCCAAATCCTTGGGCTCCTGCACCCACATGGGAGACCTGGAAGAGGTTCCTGGCTCCAGATTAGCGCAGCTCCAGCTGTTGTGGCCAATCGGGGAGTGAACCAGCAGATAGAAGATCTCTCTCTCTCTCTCTCTCTCTCTCTCTGCCTCTCCTTCTCTCTCTGTGTAACTCCGACTTTCAAATAAATAAGTACATCTTAAAACAAAACAAACAAAAAAAGAAATGTTCCTTTGTGTCTCAGCTATGAGCTCCTTTTCCTTGAATTCAAAGATGTTGACTCACTAGACGACATGTATGTGTGGGAGCATATTGTACGTAGACATGTGTTCACGTATGCAGGCCCCTGCAGTAGTCAATCCCACCAAGTTCAACAGGATCTCTGTGTATGTACCCTGAAGCCCTCCCCACTGGCCATCAGGGGTGTTTGTTCCAGCCACTGCCTTTCCCGCTTGCTTCAAAGAAAACGCCTGTGACCTTCCAGCTGATGCTCGCAGGCTAGGGAGTAGGACTACGTGCCACGAGCTTCCTCTGGTTCTGAGGAAACTTCTGCTCCCTGGCAGTGGGTAATGTCTTCTTTATCAAAGCACAAATGCATAGATGGATCATCCAAGAAATAAAATGTGCCTGGCACACTAACCTCTCAATTCATGTCAGCTATTAACATTATTATAGCTCATTTGTCCTCCCCGACCAGAGGGCGGCCCTCCTTCTCACAGCCCTTGGAGAGCTGCGCGTACAAGAACCCTGCTCCTCTCCTGCCAGGGAGCCGTGCGAGGCCTGATGCACTTGGAAGGATCTCCTGGGGGCAGAGGGCCCTGGCTACTGCCATCCATAACAATCTCACACTTTCCTGGCAGGCAGGATTCACTCAGATTTTTAAAAATCTCCATAAAATAAGTCTCAGGAGTCTCTTTAGACATCAGACATCCAAAACCTTAAATTTCCAAGACACAGATTGTTTCCTAAACACCTTTTCTCTTGGGCTAACCCGGACACCAGACCCACTGGCCCACGCTCATCCGGGAAGCCTGGTTTCCTGCCCTCCCAGCCTGTGACCAGGTCTGTGGCTGTGCCCAGGGCTGACACTCTAAACCAGACCTGCTTCCTCAGGAGAAGCGAGAGTCCATTCACGTTGGATGCCTACAGGCTTTCAGAAAGCAGGGTCGGGGGGCAGGGGTCCGAGGAAGGAAGACACTAACAACTGTTGCAAAGAATCCGGGTTCTCCAGTCAAAGTCGTCCTTAAGCTGGCGTGCGGCGTTTCTTCTCTGAGTCTGTGTGACCTCTGCACAGAGATGCATTACCATCAAGTTTCATTTGATTGCCTTTGGACAGGCAAGGGGGTAGCAGAGGGAAGACTCCACGGACCACGTAAGCTACAAGAGATCCGGGTGATGAATTAAAAGCTGTAACCCACCCCATCAGTGTGTTTATCTGATTTCCACATTTCCCTGCCCTCTTGATTCCCACTCCCCTCCCCGCTGCCCCCAGACTGACATAAATGATACCTTGATGGCTATTTCAGCTGCAACCCTATATCCAGGGAAGCCTGCGCTCCCCAGCTGCCAGCCAGCCCGGATCCCCTAATCCCACAGGGACCAGCTGGTCAGAGTTCTCAGGGATGGCAGACCCCAAGGACGAACGTGGCTTCTGATACCAGCAGACAGTGACTGTGGTCAGCTCCCTTAACTCCTCCGTCTGTTGGCCTTAACCGTAGCGCCCTACTCCCCTTGATAATAAAAGGCAACCTGAGCTTCTTGAAAACTCACCTTTCCATTCCCAATGATAACGACCACAGCAGACTACAGTGCTGGCGAGGGTGAGCTTGCTCTGGGGTGGGCTGGTCAGCCTCGCCGCTGGCCTGGACAGTGGTGTAGAGCGAGGATGGCCGGGTGCTGCCCAGCCCTGCCGCTGTGTGACCCATTATGATCAGAGAAAAAGACAGCTTGCCCGCCGCCGGGCTCGTCTGAGGGTGTTGTGAGTACCTGCAACTAGCTGCACCATTTGAGCTGTATCCGCGGGGAGCAATGACAAGCACCCTCCCAGCTTGGAGTCTGGTGTCACGGCGAGGGGCTGGCTAGCATGCAGACAAGATGGGAAGGCCCCTCAAGATGGAGACTAATTGATGATTTGAAGAAATAGGCATAAATTCCTGTTAAGTATGGGTCGACTCCCTTGCTCTCCAGGCCCTCCCACAGCCAGACACTTGATTTGGTGGTCACTGCCAGCTCAGGGCCACTAAATTCTCTGGTAATCTGCAGGGATATGTAATTATGCTGTGGTTAGTGATTGCTCACTAAGTAAACCCTTGGTGTAGTTACCATGTAAGTCAACGGTATTTACAGGATATTTTTTCTGCCTGTAACTCAAAGCCTTACCGAAACAAATTGGAATTGCCTTCTGGAGGCCGTTGTTATAAATTACAGACCCAACATCTGTCCACATCTGCAGTGTCTAGACAGCCTGTCTCAGCTCTGAGAGGAGAGAGACAAACGGGGGAAAGCGAGGGAGACGGCGCGGAGTCTCGGGTTCTCACAATCTCCCTCCCCACTGCAGGCCGTGCTGACTTCTGAAGTGGACCCAAGTGGGCAGCAGCGCTGCGCCAGGCTCTAGCCAGGTCGGATGTGTTGTCCAGGCGGCCACTTCTGTCGGGCTGCCTCTCCGCCTCGACAGGCTCTCCGAGGTCACCGTGGGGCTGGGAGGAGGCAGTGACCGCCTCCGGAGACTGCTGCAGCCCCATCAGGAGAGCCGGGGCTTCTGCGAACTTCCCCAGCCCCTCTCCCTGCTCCCTGGCTCTCACCCACACCGGCTGGGTGCAGGGAGGCATTCGTTTGCCTACCTTTCCTGTGGTCCCTCTCCTGCACCCACGATAAGGAGCCTGCCCGTCAGCTGAGTGATTGTATTTTTTTACAGTTCCTAGCACAAACCTTCTCATTTATATGTAAAGCAGCCATTAGTCATAGCTCCGTTCCCACACACTGCCTGATGTACAATCACATTTTGCCGCGGATGAATCTTTCCACACAGCTGCTCTGCTATGAATAATCCGTCTCCAGGCCCATAAATCAGAAAAAAATCATGCACCTCGTTCGCCTGATCCTTACACAAAGTCATATATTTTACATGAGGACGAGCTAAATATTCATGAGTCTTAAAGGCTTTCTTCATAGGCACTTGTTGGGGTTGCTTGCTACTATTGGGGGGATACCGAGGTTGTATTTAGGAGAACCTGGGGTTTTAGAGAGGAAGTGGAGGAGGGAGAGGGGGAGAGAGTGTGTGTGTGTGTGTGTGTGAAACAGAAAAAAAAAGAGAGATTGATATAGATCCCAGGCTTATCTCTCAGCCGAGGAGTCATGTGGGACAAAGGATGCTCCTGTGAGGTCTTAAAAACATGATAAATACTTGTTTACCTGAGCTCCCATCCTGCTCAGAGCCATGCATATTGCTTCTTGGACCTTCAAGGTCATTTCAGGAACCTTTGCCCTCTGACCTGCCGAGCAATGAATTTGCCCTTCTCTGCAGGGAGGTGGCTGGGAGTAGCAGAACTCAGGGATGGGGGCTGAGGGAGCAGGGCAGTGGGGACATCAGTGGGTGTCCTGACATCATCCATGTGCCCCAGGGGCTCCCAGCATCCTCTGTGCACCCCATTCTCATCCCAGAGAGCATTCCAGGTGACTTCCTCTTCCTGCACTTCATCTCTCTCCCCGGTCTGTCTCCTTCCACTCTCCCTCTTAGCCTCCCGGCCTCAGCCCCACACTCTCTTCTCTCTGCGGCTTCTTGCTCTGCCGAAGATCCTCTCCCTGCCCGGCGGCTCGATCTCTCTCCCCGGTCTGTCTCCTTCCACTCTCCCTCTTAGCCTCCCGGCCTCAGCCCCACACTCTCTTCTCTCTGCGGCTTCTTGCTCTGCCGAAGATCCTCTCCCTGCCCGGCGGCTCGATCTCTCTCCCTCCCACAGAAGGCAAACTCCGACCACTCTAAGAATCCTCCTTCTGCCAGGTAGGAGGCAGAGCCACTTCCCTGGCTGTGCAAGCCCGGCGCTGCCGCCCTCCCCGGCTGACCCACTCATCACACCAACCCTGCGGCTGGCAGGTGCTTTTTCATTTTATTCTGGCAATAGCTCGGCATTTGTCTGTGTGTTCAGTGGCGCTGTCTGTCTGACTCATTAACGCCATGGTCTGTAGTGGTGATGATGCTGTGTCCTCACTTCCCTTGGAAGGGTAGAAAATTCTTCTTCCTGGATTTTACTGACAACATGAAGAACGGATTTCTAGGTAGAGATTTCTCAGGCTCAGCTGAAGATCGGGAAGCACACCTGAGCCCTCGGACCCTTTTAATGTTCAGAGGGTAATGACAGAGCCTTGAGTTCGAGAAACTGTCCTCGGATGACGGATCGGATCGAAAGGATAACAGCACCTCCACGAGTTATTTCTTTATTGAAAAATCACTTCTCTATTTGACAGATGGGCAAACTGACGCATAACCTTGACCAATTACTGTCTCAAAGTCAAATCAAGGGGGGATGACAGGAAGCTGCAATTGTATCTAAGCTGACTTCTATAGCGTTGCCTCTAAGTATCAAATTTTCCCAGCAACCTCCAGGGTCAAAGGGCAGGGGTCAAAGCCACCCCCATTCCTAAGTTCCCTGAGCTGACCTGTTGTTCTGCTACCCCTTCCTCCTCCTGCCGTCAACCCACTTTTGCTAATGTTCAGAAAAAATGGAGCCGAAGAACCGCCAGAGAGGAGGAAAAAGTCCAAACAATCACAGATGGCAGATTGGAGAATTTAATTTAAAATCATTCTTTATTATCCAAAATATTAAAATTAAAGCTATAATGCCCAAAGGAAAACACAGATCAAAACCCCCAATGTTTCACAGCCTCTTCCTCAGGGGGTCCCCCAAACCCTGAGTGAGAGTGCTTTTGAGAAGTAAGCAGGAGTGCAGGAGCCAAGAGCCAGCTGTAGCTCACTGAGCCAAACACTCGCTGACCGACCCAATCAGCTTCCCTTCAAGCCAAACACCAACTGTTTCATATGCAATTAATGATTGCCCTGGCAAATTAAAGTGCATCAAGTCATTGCAGGCATCGTTGAATGAGAAGACACACAGCAGTCACAGGTACCTCATCGCTGGCATCTACATAATGATACTGCCAGGCTAATATAGACTGTGAGATTTAATTCTGCAAAACACCATGCACTAAATATTTATATTCATAAAAGGGCTAGGGAAGAAAAAGCCCACATGCTACCTCTAGGCTCCCCCATTTATCTAGAAGAGCCTGCTGGCTCATTTGCCAGGGTCTGTGGTTGCGGGTGAAGGGCAGCCGTCAGTCAAGTGTCAGTTGAATCCCAGTGTTCTTGGCTCCCAACTTCACCCCTCAAATCGGGCTCACCATGGGGCTGGGTGAGCATTTAGATGGTACTCAACAAAGGGCAAAGCCCTCTTTGAAGATACCAGTGCAGAACAGGAAGCGCCTTCATAGGTCAAGGCCAAAAAGGAGGCGGTAGAATGGATGCGGATGTTTGCTCCCTTCCTTAGGTGCAGAAAATCAGAGCCCAGAGCTCATTACAGTCATCTTTCATGAATTCCAAGTTCTTAATCACAGATACAAGGGTACTGCAAAAAGCTCATGAAAATGGAATTAAAAGGTAAGTATTTTTGGTGCAAAAATTTTGAAATGCTTGCATAATTTTTTTTCCAAATGCTTTTTTTTAAAAAAAAAAAAAAAGATTCTTCCATCTATTTGAAAGTCAGAGTTACAGAGAGAGAGAGAAGGAGAGGCAGAGAGAGATAGGTCCCCCATCCGCCGATCCACCCCCAAACTGGCCGCAATGGCCAGAGCTGCGCCGATCTGAAGCCAGGAGCCAGGAGCCAGGAGCCAGGACCTGGGTCTCTCATGAGGCTGCAGGGGTCCAAGCACTTGAGCCATCCTCCACTGCCTTCCCAGGCCACAGCAGAGAGCTGGATCAGAAGTGGAACAGCCAGAACTCGAACCGGCACCCACATGGGATGTTGGCACTGCAGAAAGTGGCTTCACCAGCCATGCCACAGCACCGGCCCCTTGCATAGTATTTTAATAATACATACTTTCCATTTTTTTTTTAAGAACCCTTGTGTAGTTCTGACTTTAGATGCTACCATGCTGGAAATATAAAACTGAAGAATAAGAGCTCTCCAAATGATTATAAATAAACCAATGTTGATGGAAAGAGAATGTTTTCCTTCTGGATTTTTTAAAAAAGATTTATTTGTGTGTATGTTTGTTTGTTTGAAACACAGAGTTACAGAGATAGAGTCAGAGAGAAAGAGAAAGAGATCTTCAATCCATTGGTTCATTCCCCAAATGTTGCAATGCCTGGGGCTGAGCCAGGCGGAAGCCAGGATCCTGGAACTCCATCTGGGTCTCCCACATGGATGGCAGGGCCCAAGTACTTGAGCCATCTTCTACTGCTTTCCTAGGTGCATTAGCAGGGTGCTGGATCAGAAGTGGAGCACCCGCGACTCAAGCTGGTGCTCATATGGGATGACAGCATTGCAGGTGGCGGCTTAACCCACTGCACCACAATGCCAGCTCCAACCTTCTGATTTTATCTGGGTTTCTGTTGTTGAAGCCTTGACCTGAGCTTATGTCCCCCACTCAAACACTGCTGGACCTGAGCATCCCCTTCATGTAAGGCATGGACCCTAACCCCGCTTGGCCTGTGCCCTATCCTAGCGAGGTTGCCAGGATCATGTCTATCCTGCAGACTGCTCTCCTCTTCCCACTGGCGTCTCACATCTAGTTCTTTTTTTTTTTTTTTTAAGATTTATTTATTTTACTTGAAAGTCAGAGTTACACAGAGAGAGAAGGAGAGGCAGAGAGAGAGAAAGGTCTTCCATCTGCTAGTTCACTCCCCAATTGGTCGCAATGGCAGGAACTGTGCTGATCCAAAGCCAGGAGCCAGAAGCTTCTTCCAGGTCTCCCATGTGGGTATAGAGGCCCAAGGGCTTGGGCCATCTTCTACTGCTTTCCCAGGCCATAGCAGAGAGCTGGATCGGAGGTGGAACAGCCGGGACTCGAACCGGCGCCTGTATGGGATGCCGGATCTGCAGGCGGCAGCTTTACCTGCTACACCCCAGCACAGCCCCGTGTCTAGTTCTTTCAATCCAGCCTCCTCTGCTCTTTCTCTCTCGCTGGCAGAAAACACAGATGATAGAGCCTGCCTGTTGCCTGCACACACCATGACTTGGAGCCTTCAGCAACTTTTCCAGGGCTCTGCGTATCATAATCAAGATGGGATCAGCTAATAAAAATTACATTGGTTACGATCCAAAAAGATTAACCAGCCTTAAGGGTTTCATGGCTATGCATTACACTTTTCAATTTTCCTACAATTAAGCTCACAACAAATAATACTGACAAATAAACTGCCAGATCTGCTGGCTGAGGCTCTGCCATGGGGAGGGAGGATTGCTCTGCAAGTCTGCCCGTTGCTTGCTCGTGAGGTCCAGCCTGAGTCCTAGCACGCTGGGGCATTGGCACCGAAGCCGCTGGTCTGCAGGGGTGGTGAGGAATGGTTGCCAGGCCTTCTCCGAAAAAAAGCAGTTCCAAAGAGGTGATAACCCGGACTCCTGCCCTCCTACCACCTTCAAGGAACTTTCCTGGACCCCACTGATTTTTCAACCTCTTGGTAAAGACAACTCAGAATGAGAACACCTATATTCTCATGAGGTACCACTATAGCAACTCATTAATTAATTTGGAGTCATATATTCACGGCCTAAAATAAATGAGACCTAGCACTAGCAAGATCTGGAGGCAGGTAAGACAAGAGTCTCCGGGGAAGCATCTCCCACACAGATGCTGGAGGAGACCAGACTCCTCCCTGCCTCGCCGCCCCAGCACTGGGGAGGGCAGACAGGGTTGGTAAGAGAAGAAGGGTTTCCGGGCCTGTAGGATGCTCTGTACTCTGTCTGCAAGGCTCAACTGCGTCATAGAAGGCAGTTCTTCAGTGCCGGGGAGGCAGCTGTCAGGAAGAAGGGCAAGGTGCGGAGGATCCAGAGGGAACATCGATCCCGACTGCCCTGGGCCAGTTTGCCATGTGTCAGGCACTGTGGGAAGTGCTTTCACCCAGGAGTTTATTCAATTCACAAAATCCTATGAGGGAAATTCTCTGATCGATCCCAAATTTACATGTAAACTGAACCTTGGAGAATCCAGGAATTGAACCAAGTTTTCGTTATAGAATTGAACCCTGTGCTCTCAGTGTAAGGCCACCACAAAACATACCAAACACCGGAGTAAGGGAAAGCGTTTATTGGGGGAAACAGGACAGACCAGAGGGAAGGGGCAAAGTGGGAAAAAGAGAGAGAGAAGGAGAGCGTAAGAGAGAGATCAAGAGAGACAGAGATCGAGAGAGAGAGACAGAGAGAGGGAGAGAGATCAGAAGACAGAAAGCCACGTGTTCAGGAACAGGTCCTCTTAAAACTTTGTTGGAGGGGGGGAGTGGGCGGGGAAGCAGCAAATCTCATTAGGGTGGGGGTGGAGCTGACACTGGTGGTTGGGCCATGAGGCCACCTGGCTTCCAGCAATGGCGGCGGGGGCTAGAGCCTAGGATGGTGTCAGGGTGTAGATCGCGCCATAGATAAGACTGCGCCATTTTACTAACACTTAACCACAAAACCAATGAAAACCGCCAAATGGTTAAAAGTATAAAAATGTTTTTCCGTAGCAGGGTCTAAATTCTGATTTAAACTAGAAACAGGACTTTTAGCATCAGAGTCATGCCCACTTTGCTGTACTTGATCTTCATGAAACTCAACAGGTATCCGACAAGAACTCAGAATCCTAGACCATAAGGAGGCGTGGGGGACTGTTCTGTTCTCCAGCTGTGGTGGGACGACCATCTCTACCTAAGTCGTCTGGGAAGCTTGCTAAAATGTTGATGCATGGGCCTCACCCACCTTCTTGATCAGAACCTCTGATGTGGAGCTCCTAAGTCTGCTGTTTAGTAAGCTCCCCAGACGATTCTTGGGCATCTGCTACAGTTTGAATGTTTGTCTCTACTAAAATTCATATTGAAGTTTAATCCCTCAGCAGGCAGGAGGTGGGCCTTCAGGTGATTAGGTCATGGAGGCACTGCTTATGGAATGATGTCTTTTGTAAGACGCTGGATTAACCAACATGGGAAGCAGGATACACAGCAGACTCATAGAATGGCAGATGTCCTAAACAGCACTCTGGCCTCAGAATCAGCCTTTTTTTTTTTTTTTTTTTTTTTTTTTTTTTTTTTTTAAACAGGCAGAGTGGATAGTGAGAGAGAGAGAGACAGAGAGAAAGCTCTTCCTTTGCCGTTGGTTCACCCTCCAATGGCCGGCGCACTGCGCTGATCCGAAGGCAGAAGCCAGGTGCTTCTCCTGGTCGCCCATAGGGTGCAGGGCCCAAGCACTTGGGCCATCCTCCACTGCACTCCCTGGCCACAGCAGAGAGCTGGCCTGGAAGAGGGGCAACTGGGACAGAATCCGGCACCCCGACCGGGACTAGAACCTGGTGTGCCAGTGCTGCTAGGTGGAGGATTAGCCTATTGAGCCATGGCGCCGGCCAGAATCAGCCCTTAAGGCATTTGGATCTGGCTAAAAAGCCCATGAGAGTATTTCAGGCATGGAAAGCCAGGACACTGTGGCAAAAGAAAAAAAAAAAAAAAACCAAAAAAACAAAAACAAAAACAAAACCTAAATGAAAGATCTCCGTGAGTGAGATCCCAGCGGAAAGAACAGGCCATCAAAGAAGGAGGTAACTTTCTCTGAAGGGAGGAGAACTTCCACTTTTACTATGACCTTGTCTAAATAAGATTGGAGTTGGTGAACTCAAAAGGCTTCCATAGCCTTGGCAACTCATGACAAGAGCCTAGGGTGATTACTGATGCCCTAAAAAGAGTGTCAATTGTTAAGTCAACAACAGGAGTCACTGTGCACTTACTCCCCATGTAAGATCTCTGTTCTTAATGTGTTGTACAATGTGAATTAATGCTATAACTAATACTCAAACAGTACTTTATACTTTGTGTTTCTGTGTAGGTGCAAACTGTTGAAATCTTTACTTAATATATACTAAATTGATCTTCTGTATATAAAGATAATTGAAAATGAATCTTGATATGAATGGAATGGGAGAGGGAGCAGGAGATGGGAGGGTTGTGGGTGGGAGGGAAGTTATGGGGGGGAAAAGCCACTGTAATCCAAAAGCTGTACCTTGGAAATTTATATTTATCAAATAAAAGTTAAAAATTAAAAATTAAAAAAAGACACTGGATTAAGTCTCCTGGAGTGAGTTGGGTCTCATGTGACTAGATTAGTTATGGCAAGACAAGGTTATTTTATTGATTTATTTTGAATTTTTGTTGATTTATTTTCCATCTATTTGAAAAACAGAGTGACAAAGAAAAGAATGAGAGAAACTTCACACACTGATTCACTCCTCAAATAACGTACAAAAGCTAGAGGTGGGCCAAGCTGAAGCCAGGAACCAGGAACTCCACCCAGGTATCCCATTTGGATTGTGGGGAGCCCAAGCACTTACGCCATCATCTGCTGCCTCCCGAGACGCACTTAGCAGGAAGCTGGATCAGAAAGGGAGTAGCAGGCCTGGCACTGTGTCCTCGCAGATAAAGCCTCTGCCTACAGTGCCGGCATCCCATATGGGCACCAGTTTAGGTACTGGCTGCTTCATTTCTGATCTAACTCTCTACTATGGCCTGGGAAAGCAGCAGAAGATGGCCCAAACCCTTGGGCCCCTGCATCCTCATGGGAGACCCAGAAGAAGCTCCTGGCTCCTGGCTTTGGATCAGTGCAGCTCCAGCCATTGTGACCATTTGGTGAGTGAACCAGCAGCTGGAAGACCTCTTTCTCTCTCTCTCTCTCTTTCAGCCTCTGCCTCTGTAACTCTGCCTCTGGTATTTTGTTTTTTTCATTGTTGTTGTTATTGATTTGTTTTTAAATATTTATTTATTTGAAAGACAGAGTTATAGAGAGGAGCAGATGGGACTAGAACTGGCATCCTTATGGAATGCCGGTGCTTCAGGCCAAGGCTTTAACCCACTTCACCACAGCGCCAGGCCCTAGGTATTTTGTTGTAGCAACACAAAGTAGATTAAGAGCATCCAAAATTAAGGAAACCGGTATAAACTATGAACAAGGCCTCAAACGGTTTCTAAGCCAAACCAGGATGGCCACCGGGCACACAGGCCCTCACTAATCTGGCCCTAGATCTCTAGTGCACATGCCAGCTGCAGTTCCTTCTCTCTTTGTTCTAATTCACCCTGGTCCCCACCTCACCTCGGCTTTCCCCTCCCCCGCCCCTCTCCCACCTGTGTATTAACGTTTTATCCAGCTGGGC